>NC_054415.1:6745000-8095000 GCF_017976425.1 Toxotes jaculatrix
CTCCTGTCAGTGATCACGCCTCCACGCGTGACCTGACAAACAGCGAGCCCACCTTCTCATGATCCTGTTTCTCGTCTTGTTGTTGCGTCTCTCAGAGGGAAGGAATGCGACTCCCCCACCGCTGAGCTCAAGATGAGAGAGTGGTGGATTCATGTGGGTCTGATCTGCATCCCGCTGGTCGCCGTCTACCTGCACATCCCGCCCCCTCAGCTCTCACCTGCCCTGCAGAAGTGGCACAATGCCGGGGAGGTCTTCACCTTCAGAGGCAGGAATATCTTCTACAGAGGTAAGAAGTGCGCTTTGAAGTTGTCTTTTATCACCCTAATATTGTATACTGCAATATAAAATATCTGCAAAGGCTCTCACAGGCTGCCGATAATGATTATTGATTGATCTACCAGTATCTTCCAACTTCAGAACTATTAGTTTAATTGATATTGTATCAGAAATAGGCTCCAAATTGGGTTGTTTTTTTTTTTTTGGCTGACCAACGGTCAGAACCAGTTGAGCTGTTCTGCAGCTTTCAGTCATAACACATGATCTTCATCAGTAGGTGGATCTGTCCTGGAATTTCAGATCTTCAGATTTCCTTCTTGTGTGTTTTTTTTGTCTGGACACTTAGGAAATCATTCACATTGACTTAAAAATGAACCTGATGCAGATCATGTGATGTGATCAAAAGCACCAGAGCAGGTATTAAATGGACCCAGCTGTGAGATCGTTCTTCAGGGTTCCTATGCAAGTATGGAAAGTATGGAATTAGATTTTATAAATGTCCAGGTTTGGAAAAGTATGGAAAATTGAAACTATTGTATGGAAAAATATTCATGTTTCCAAGACTATTACCACTGTTGTATTTTCTAAAACATACAATTATGAGTATCTAAAAAAAGAAATGGATCTATGTTTTTAAGGCCCTTAGCAGCGCAGCTAAAATGTTTGTGTGAGAGCACACAGTGGGCTATGCGTCATAGACTGTATAAAACAGCAATGCGTTCATATGATAGACCCATGGCTACGCGTCCCAGAAAACATTTGGGCAGGCTGACAAGTTGAATGCCCAGCCCTCTACTCTTATCCTCCTCCAACCCATTGGCCCGCCCAGGTGTCATCAAGTTTCACTGCTGCTTCCACAGACGGGTGATGTCCACACTGTGAGCAAGCTATTCAAAATGCCTGTTTATGATCGTTGACAGAACTCGTTATGGGTAAATATAAATTCTCTGACGACTGGCTCATAAATCCCAAATATAAAGATTGGTTGGATAAGGGTCCCAAATGGATAAAGAAAGCGAAATGCAGACTTTGTGTGAAATCGTTTGACATCTCCAACATGAGGGAGGCGGCGGTTGTGATTTGAATTTGTCTGGGTTTGGTCTTTATTTGTATGAGCTACATTACCTAGCTGTAATCTTCTGGAAATTATTTGATGACATAATGGCATATATATTCAGAATAATGAAAACAAAAGTCTGGAAATTAGGGTCTGGAAAAAGTATGGAATTTTGGCATTTCAAAAGTGTAGGAACCCTGGTTCTTGATCAGCTGCTGTTTCCAAGGTCGAGAATGAAGCTGAGCAGAGATGATCAGTTTACAGTGATCTAAAAATGGAGAAAAGCAGTCAGTCCCGTCCTCACATTCGAAAAGCTGGGATCAGAAAATTTCATTTTTGCTTGATCAATTTATTAATTATTAAAATGACTATCAATTGATGGTCATATTGACTAATTGATTGACTAATCTAATCTAATCTAAGCCTCATATGTGACCTAATCATGCATAATCTTTGTTTTTCCTGTCACCATGATATCCTTACACACCTTTCATCCTGCAGTCTCCTTTATACTTGTATACTTATTGCTGGGCCTCCTTGCACCACAAGTTGTCATAAACATATTTACCTGTTTACTCATCACACCTATATATGTTTTTGTCTCTTCTCTCCTCAAACCAGACTCCTATGGGGCTTTGGGAAGCTCCGACATAGTCATCCTGCTCCACGGCTTCCCCACCTCCAGCTACGACTGGAACAAGGTACCCACGGCACACACTCAGCAGCTAACAATACATTCTGTTTTACAGCTTTGCCAGACAATCTTAAGCTGTGTGTGTGGTTTTTTTTTTTTTTTGCCCCCCTCAGATTTGGGAGCCACTCACGCAGCGCTTCAATCGAGTCATTGCACTGGATTTCCTGGGGTTTGGCTTCAGTGACAAGCCGGTGAGTAAAACTTCCTGTAGCAGACGACTGAAATCTGTTTATTTCACAGATTCACTCACTGAAACATGTTCATTATATTTCCCTCATGAAGCTCTGTTTATGCACTTACCCATAATTCATTTTCTCCTGTGCCTGATCATCCCAGCGACCGCACAGGTACTCCATCTTCGAGCAGGCAAGTGTGGTGGAGGCTCTGGTGGCCCACTTGGGTCTGAGCAACCAGCGAGTCAACCTGGTGTCCCATGACTATGGAGACACCGTGGCCCTGGAGCTTCTCTATAGGTGTGTGTGCGTGCGTGTGTGTGTGTATGTGCCAGTATATATATTCAAATTTCCAACGATAAAGCACTAACCACCCGTCTTTTTCTCTGTGTCGTTTTGTCTCTGTCCTGCTCCCAAACCAGGAGTGACCAAAACCGCACCGGTCACCTGACCTTTAACAGCCTGTGTCTTTCTAACGGAGGTAAAGTGTGGTCCCTTTTCTTTGTTTGTGTTGTAGTACAACAGTAGGGATTTAACGTTCTGTAATCAGTGAGGTAAAAAAAGAATAAATCTTTCTTAACAAGAACTCCATTCATACTCCATTGCCCAAACAAGATTGGCATAAAAAGTCATTTAGCTGCGTATTGTAACAGAATTTTACAATCACTGTAATGTTCTTAGGTGACCTGATGTGCCCTGCATGACTGGAGCACATGATTTGAAAATGTTTTTCCTTTTCTGTCTCTGTGACCATGAAATGTAGCCCGGGAGCTAGTCTGCACCTGCACCTGTAGCAGAGTTATTCCGCACTCCCGTTTTTCTTTCTCACACTGATACACAGTGTAAGAGAAACCTTCTTTGGCAGGCATTGTAGACTCTATCTGGTGTTCTGACCCCTTTGAAAAAGTTTGTTTATTTATAATAGAATACTCAAAGGCGAGGATTTGCATCTGCAATCTTCAGGCTTTTCAATTTCAGGCTAAAATATTGTCAGTGTAATGGTGTGTGGAGTTCTTGTTCATTCCTTTCAACACTTTTAATCATCTTTTAGTTATTTAAGTCACTCATCAAGCCAGAAATGTCAAACATATTCTTGATTAAACTTATAAATTCTGAGGAATTTCTCATTTGAACTCTTTTTATATTATTGTAAATTGAACATCTTTGGTTTTCTGGACTCTTGGTTGCACAAAACAAGCAATTTGAAGGCTTCACCTTGTGTTGATTAAATGTCATTTGCTGCTGCCGTTTCACTCACACCAAGCCTGATTGCTCTACTGTGAAGGACACAGGCAGTGCTGACACTTCTGTTTCCAACAGGAATATTCCCAGAAACGCACCACCCACGGCTGCTGCAGACGGTGAGTCACCTTTGTTTTCTTCAACCTACTTTTCGGCTCATGTGGAGGTGATGTAACGTAAGATTTTAAGACGCTGATGAGAGTCAACTGGAATGTGAGGCCAAGGTTTGGCTGTCAAAGTCCCCCCCTGAGACGCTTGTTTTTGTTTTTGTCCCCCAAAGCTTCTGAAGGACTCCAGTTTTCTGTCTCCTTTGCTGATGCGTCTTACCAACTACATGATCTTCCAAAAGGGGTAAGCAGAACCAACCAGAGCTTTGTTCCAAAGTGAGAGAAATACATATGTGTCCCAGTGTATGAAGTTATTCATGTATCTGTTTCTGGTTTCTGTTGACTGGCAGGATAGGAGAAGTGTTCGGTCCGTACACGCAGCCCACAGACGCTGAATTCTGGGACATGTGGACGGGTTTACGCTACAATGATGGCAACCTAGTGTTGGACAGGTGTGTGTCTGTCTGATCTCTTTGTGTTCCATCGTTGCTGTGCCTCTCTGTTCACTCGCATCTGATTCTGTCCTCTCTCTCTCTCTCTCTTTCTCTCAGCGTTCTCCAGTACATCAACCAGAGACTGAAACACAGAGAGCGATGGGTGGGCGCGCTCACTTCCACCTTCATCCCACGTGAGTTTACAGTTGCATCAGACATCCCGATGTGCGTGTGGACAAATCAGAGGGCTTTTGTGTAGGCGAAAAACAACTTCCTTAAGGTGTATTAGCCCAACAGCCTCAGCCAGAGGGCTGCTGACACTAAGCTGCTTACACTGTGAGGAGCGGCCGCATAGTCCATCTGTGATCCTGAGCTGGGGAGGGAGGGGGGCGGTGCGTGTGTGTGTAAATATGCTATTTAATTATGGACCTTTTAAGACCTCCCTTGTGTATCCTCCACTTTTCAGTGCTCCTCCTCCCATCTATTCCTCAGTTACCCTCTTTCCTCCATTTTGTTTTGCAGTGCACATGATCTATGGACCTCTGGACCCCGTCAACCCTCATCCGCAGTTCATCCGTCTTTACCTGTAAGTGCCAACCCACCAGTAATCTTCTGCTTTCAAACCCCTGCCACTACCACTGCACCACAGTGGCTTCACATGGCAATATGTGTTCGGCTGCTATTTGTCAGAGACGACCTAATAGCCAACAACAAAAAAATAAATTAATTAATTAAATTCGATTTAAACACATAGACAGAAGCTAATATGCATATATTTTACAAAACAAATTAAAATAAGTATTTATTTCCTGAGATAAACTTTGGAAACTTTTTTTGCACTTATTTTCTTTAACTATAATTGTTTACACAGTCATTATCTTACATTTTTAATTAAAGTCAAAAGACATGAACTGAATCAAATCAGTTGAAATCAAAAAAGGAAAAGGTACAGTATGTGTGAGTTTGCATTATTTAGCACGGGGGGTGCTAAATAATGCAAACTCTTAAAAAGTCTAGCCTCACAAATTAAAAATGTAAGATAATGACTGTGTAAACAATTATAGTTAAAAAAAAATAAGTGCAAAAAAGTTTCCAAAGTTTATCTCAGGAAATAAATACTTATTTTAATTTGTTTTGTAAAATATATGCATATTAGCTTCTGTTTATGTGTTTAAATCGAATTTAATTTTTTATTTTTTTTTGTTGTTGGCTATTAGGTCGTCTCTGACAAATAGCAGCCGAACACATATTGCCGTGTGAAGCCACTGTGGTGTAGTGGTAGTGGCAGGGGTTTGAAAGCAGAAGATCAAGAGTTCAAATCTTGGTCAGGACATAGAGGGTGTTACATCATTTTAGCAAGAATTTGGGAATTTCTTGTTTTTTGGAGAAAAAAAAAAAAAAAAAAAAAAATCTTTTCTTTGCTCCAGCTTCTCCCCTCTCCCATCTCTCCTCTCTCCCCCATCTCTCCGGTTGCCCCCTTTCTCTGTTTTCTCTGTTTCCTCTGTCTCATTGCCCCTCGCGCTTCTCTTTGTTTCGTGCTCATGTAGCACCCTTCCTTATGCCTCCGTGTTGCCCGTGTTGCTGTGGGACTTTGGTTTGTTGGAATCTCGTTCGATATTTTATTCATGGAGTCCGTGTTTCATTTATCTCTCACTCACATTTTGGAATCTCGTTCGTTCTTTTCTCAGCCCTCCTCCTCATTCGCTCTTGTCTGAGCCCCTTTTTGCATTCGCTCTTGTCTCAGTCTCTCTCTTCAGAGACTCCTCTTAGTCTTGAACCAGCAACCTTTTGCATATGAGCACTTTATCTTTCTGCTCCGCCACCATCTTTCACGCTAGTATTTGGTTCAGTTTGTCTTCATGAATGCAGTACAAGATGATCCAAGAGGCCAAATTCCAAAATGTTTGCTATAGGCTGGATTCGAACCAGGGACTTTGGGAAGCCCAGCTCTTCACTGTTTCCTCTACACCACGGAGGATATACAGCATCGGTTACAACTTATCTCTATTTAATTCAATCATTCAGACAAAAACTTTGTCTTTAAAAGAAAAAGGGAAAGTGGGATTTGAACCAAGAATCTTCTGCAGTCCAGCTCTGTACCGTTTCCCCTACACCACGGAGGAAATACAGCATTGAGCACAGCTTATCTCCATTTAATTCAATCATTCAGACAAAAACTTTGTCTTTAAAAGAAAAGGGGAAAGTGGGATTTGAACCAAGAATCTTTTGAGGTCCAGCTCTGTACTGTTCCCCCTACACCACGGAGGAAATACAGCATTGAGCACAACTTATCTCACAACCTATCTTTTTATGACATTTTGAGGTCGAAAAAAATTTGACTTTTTTTGGCCGATTTTGACCAAAAATAAAAAAAATTTGACTTTTTTTGTCTGATTTTGACGCCTTACTATACTATGACGTTTTTTATGACATTTTGAGGTCAAAAAAAAATTTATAAGAAAAGAGGAAGGTGGAATTTGAACCATAAATCTTTTGAAGCCCAGCTCTGTACTGTTTCCCCTACACCACGGAGGAAATACAGCATTGAGCACAGCTTATCTCCATTTAATTCAATCATTCAGACAAAAACTTTGTCTTTAAACGAAAAGGGGAAAGTGGGATTTGAACCAAGAATCTTTTGAGGTCCAGCTCTGTACTGTTCCCCCTACACCACGGAGGAAATACAGCATTGAGCACAACTTATCTCACAACCTATCTTTTTATGACATTTTGAGGTCGAAAAAAATTTGACTTTTTTTGGCCGATTTTGACCAAAAATAAAAAAAATTTGACTTTTTTTGTCTGATTTTGACGCCTTACTATACTATGACGTTTTTTATGACATTTTGAGGTCAAAAAAAAATTTATAAGAAAAGAGGAAGGTGGGATTTGAACCATGAATCTTTTGAAGCCCAGCTCTATACTGTTTCCCCTACACCACGGAGGAAGTTCGGCATTAATCACAACTTATCTCCATTTAATTCTATCATTCAGACAAAAACTTTGTCTTTAAAGGAAAAGGGGAAAGTGGGATTTGAACCAAGAATCTTCTGAAGCCCAACTCTGTACTGTTTCCCCTACACCACGGAGGAAATACAGCATTGAGCATAGCTTATCTCACAACCTATCTTTTTATGACATTTTGAGGTCGAAAAAAATTTGACTTTTTTTGGCCGATTTTAACCAAAAATAAAAAAAATTTGACTTTTTTTGTCTGATTTTGAGGCCTTACTATACTATGACGTTTTTTATGACATTTTGAGGTCAAAAAAAAATTTATAAGAAAAGAGGAAGGTGGAATTTGAACCATGAATCTTTTGAAACCCAGCTCTATACTGTTTCCCCTACACCACGGAGGAAATTCGGCATTAATCACAACTTATCTCCATTTAATTCTATCATTCAGACAAAAACTTTGTCTTTAAAAGAAAAGGGGAAAGTGGGATTTGAAACTAGAGTCCTTTGACGTACTGTTTCCCCTACACCACAGAGGAAATTCGGCATTAATCACAACTTATCTCCATTTAATTCTATCATTCAGACAAAAACTTTGTCTTTAAAAGAAAAGGGGAACATGGGATTTGAACCAGGAACTTTCAAAGCCCAGCTCTGTCCTGTTTCCCCTACACCACGGAGGAAATACAGCATTAATCACAACTCATGGAGGAAATACAGCTTTAAGCACAACTTATCTCACAACCTATCTTTTTATGACATTTTGAGGGCGAAAAAAATTTTGACTTTTTTTGGCCGATTTTGACGCCTTACTATACTATGACGTTTTTTTATGACATTTTGAGGTCAAAAAAAATTTTATAAGAAAGGAGAAAGGTGGGATTTGAACCAAGAACTTTTATGTTGCTGTAGGACTTTGTTTTGTTGGAATCTCGTTCGATATTTTATTCATTGAGTCCGTATATCATTTATCTCTCACTCACATTTTGGAATCTCGTTCGTTCTTTTCTCAGCCCTCCTCCTCGTTCGCTCTTGTCTGAGCCCCTCTTCGCGTTCGCTCTTGTCTGAGCCCCTCTTCTCGTTCGCTCTTGTTTCAGTCTCTCTCCTCAGAGACTCCTCTTAGTCTTGAAACAGCAACCTTCTGCATATGAGCACTTTATCTTTCTGCTCCGCCACCATCTTTCACGCTAGTATTTGGTTCAGTTTGTTTTCATGAATGCAGTATAAGATGATCCAAGAGGCCAAATTGCAAAATGTTTGCTACAGACAGGAAAAAACGCCATACTATACTATGACGTTTTTATGACATTTTGAGGTCAAAAATATTTTTGATTTTTTTTGGCCCATTTTGACGCCTTACTATACTATGACGTTTTTTATGACTTTTGAGGTCAAAAAAATGTTTGACTTTTTTTGTCTGATTTTGACGCCTTACTATACTATGACGTTTTTTATGACATTTTGAGGTGAAAAAAAATTTTGACTTTTTTTGGCCGAAAAAAACGGCATACTATACTATGACGTTTTTTATGACATTTTGAGGTGAAAAAAAAATTTTGACTTTTTTTGTCCGAAAAAAACGGCATACTATACTATGACGTTTTTTATGACATTTTGAGGTAAAAAAAAAATTTGACTTTTTTTGTCCGAAAAAAACGGCATACTATACTATGACGTTTTTTATGACATTTTGAGGTCAAAAAAAAATTTGACTTTTTTTGGCCGAAAAAAACGCCATACTATACTATGACGTTTTTTTATGACATTTTGAGGTGAAAAAAAAAATTGACTTTATTTGGCCGAAAAAAACGCCATACTATACTATGACGTTTTTTATGACATTTTGAGGTGAAAAAAAAATTTGACTTTTTTTGTCCGAAAAAAACGGCATACTATACTATGACGTTTTTTATGACATTTTGAGGTCAAAAAAAATTTTGACTTTTTTTGTCCAAAAAAAAACGCCATACTATACTATGACGTTTTTTATGAGATTTTGAGGTGAAAAAAAAATTTGACTTTTTTTGTCCGGAAAAAACGGCATACTATACTATGACGTTTTTTATGACATTTTGAGGTGAAAAAAAATTTTAACTTTTTTTGACCGAAAAAAACGCCATACTATACTATGACGTTTTTTCTGACATTTTGAGGTCAAAAAATTTTTTTGACTTTTTTAGTCCAATTTTGACGCCTTACTATACTATGACGTTTTTTTATGACATTTTGAGGTGAAAAAAATTTTTGACTTTTTTTGTCCGAAAAAAACGGCATACTATACTATGACGTTTTTTCTGACATTTTGAGGTCAAAAAAATTGTGACTTTATTTGCCCGAAAAAAACGCCATACTATACTATGACGTTTTTTATGACATTTTGAGGTGAAAAAAAAATTTGACTTTTTTTGTCCGAAAAAAACGCCATACTATACTATGACGTCTTTTATGACATTTTGAGGTGAAAAAAATTTTGACTTTTTTTGTCCAATTTTGACGCCTTACTATACTATGACGTTTTTTATGACATTTTGAGGTCAAAAAAAATTTTGACTTTTTTTGCGTGAAATAAACGTCATACTATACTATGACGTTTTTTATGACATTTTGAGGTCAAAAAATGTTTTGACTTTTTTTGCCCGAAAAAAACGCCATACTATACTATGACGTTTTTTATGACATTTTGAGGTGAAAAAAAAATTTGACTTTTTTTGTCCGAAAAAAACGCCATACTATACTATGACGTTTTTTATGACATTTTGAGGTGAAAAAAAAATGTGACTTTTTTTGTCCGAAAAAAACGGCATACTATACTATGACGTTTTTTATGACATTTTGAGGTCAAAAAAAAATTTGACTTTTTTTGTCCGAAAAAAACGGCATACTATACTATGACGTTTTTTATGACATTTTGAAGTCAAAAAAAAATTTGACTTTTTTTGTCCGAAAAAAACGCCATACTATACTATGACGTTTTTTATGACATTTTGAGGTCAAAAAAAAATTTGACTTTTTCTGTCCGAAAAAAACGCCATACTATACTATGACGTTTTTTATGACATTTTGAGGTCAAAAATTTTTTTGACTTTTTTTGTCCGAAAAAAACGGCATACTATACTATGACGTTTTTTATGACATTTTGAGATGAAAAAAAAAATTGACTTTTTTTGTCCAATTTTGACGCCTTACTATACTATGACGTTTTTATGACATTTTGAGGTGAAAAAAAAATTTGACTTTTTTTGTCCGAAAAAAACGCCATACTATACTATGACGTTTTTTATGACATTTTGAGGTGAAAAAAAAATGTGACTTTTTTTGTCCGAAAAAAATGGCATACTATACTATGACGTTTTTTATGACATTTTGAAGTCAAAAAAAAATTTGACTTTTTTTGTCCGAAAAAAACGCCATACTATACTATGACGTTTTTTATGACATTTTGAGGTGAAAAAAAATTTTGACTTTTTTTGTCCGAAAAAAACGGCATACTATACTATGACGTTTTTTCTGACATTTTGAGATGAAAAAAAAATTTGACTTTTTTTGTCCAATTTTGACGCCTTACTATACTATGACGTTTTTTATGACATTTTGAGGTGAAAAAAATTTTGACTTTTTTTTTTCAATTTTGACGCCTTACTATACTATGACGTTTTTATGACATTTTGAGGTCAAAAAAAATTTTTGACTTTTTTTGCCCGAAAAAAACGCCATACTATACTATGACGTTTTTTATGACATTTTGAGGTGAAAAAAAAATGTGACTTTTTTTGTCCGAAAAAAACGGCATACTATACTATGACGTTTTTTATGACATTTTGAGGTGAAAAAAAATGTGACTTTTTTTGTCCGAAAAAAACGGCATACTATACTATGACGTTTTTTATGACATTTTGAGGTGAAAAAAAAAATTGACTTTATTTGGCCGAAAAAAACGCCATACTATACTATGACGTTTTTTATGACATTTTGAGGTGAAAAAAAAATTTGACTTTTTCTGTCCGAAAAAAACGCCATACTATACTATGACGTTTTTTATGACATTTTGAGGTCAAAAATTTTTTTGACTTTTTTTGTCCGAAAAAAACGGCATACTATACTATGACGTTTTTTATGACATTTTGAGATGAAAAAAAAATTTGACTTTTTTTGTCCAATTTTGACGCCTTACTATACTATGACGTTTTTATGACATTTTGAGGTGAAAAAAATTTTGACTTTTTTTGTCCGAAAAAAACGCCATACTATACTATGACGTTTTTTATGACATTTTGAGGTGAAAAAAATTTTGACTTTTTTTGGCCGAAAAAAACGCCATACTATACTATGACGTTTTTTTATGACATTTTGAGGTGAAAAAAAAAATTGACTTTATTTGGCCGAAAAAAACGCCATACTATACTATGACGTTTTTTATGACATTTTGAGGTGAAAAAAAAATTTGACTTTTTTTGTCCGAAAAAAACGGCATACTATACTATGACGTTTTTTATGACATTTTGAGGTCAAAAAAAATTTTAACTTTTTTTGACCGAAAAAAACGCCATACTATACTATGACGTTTTTTTATGACATTTTGAGGTGAAAAAAATTTTTGACTTTTTTTGTCCGAAAAAAACGGCATACTATACTATGACGTTTTTTCTGACATTTTGAGGTCAAAAAAAATTGTGACTTTATTTGCCCGAAAAAAACGCCATACTATACTATGACGTTTTTTATGACATTTGAGGTGAAAAAATAATTTGACTTTTTTTGTCCGAAAAAAACGGCATACTATACTATGACGTTTTTTATGACATTTTGAGGTCAAAAAAAAATTTGACTTTTTTTGTCCGAAAAAAACGGCATACTATACTATGACGTTTTTTATGACATTTTGAAGTCAAAAAAAAATTTGACTTTTTTTGTCCGAAAAAAACGCCATACTATACTATGACGTTTTTTATGACATTTTGAGGTCAAAAAAATTTTTGACTTTTTTTGTCCAATTTTGATGCCTTACTATACTGTGACGTTTTTATGACATTTTGAGGTCAAAAAAATTTTGGACTTTTTTTGGCCGAAAAAAACGGCATACTATACTATGACGTTTTTTATGACATTTTGAGGTGAAAAAAAAATTTGACTTTTTTTGTCCGAAAAAAACGGCATACTATACTATGACGTTTTTTATGACATTTTGAGGTAAAAAAAAAATTTGACTTTTTTGTCCGAAAAAAATGGCATACTATACTATGACGTTTTTTATGACATTTTGAGGTCAAAAAAAAATTTGACTTTTTTTGTCCGAAAAAAACGGCATACTATACTATGACGTTTTTTAATGACATTTTGAGGTCAAAAAAAAATTTGACTTTTTTTGTCCGAAAAAAACGGCATACTATACTATGACGTTTTTTATGACATTTTGAGGTCAAAAAAATTTTTGACTTTTTTTGTCCAATTTTGACACCTTACTATACTATGACGTTTTTTATGACATTTTGAGGTCAAAAAAAAATTTGACTTTTTTTGTCCGAAAAAAACGCCATACTATACTATGACGTTTTTTATGACATTTTGAGGTGAAAAAAAAAAGTGACTTTTTTTGTCCGAAAAAAACGGCATACTATACTATGACGTTTTTTATGACATTTTGAGGTGAAAAAAAAAATTGACTTTATTTGGCCGAAAAAAACGCCATACTATACTATGACGTTTTTTATGACATTTTGAGGTGAAAAAAAATTTTGACTTTTTCTGTCCGAAAAAAACGCCATACTATACTATGACGTTTTTTATGACATTTTGAGGTCAAAAATTTTTTTGACTTTTTTTGTCCGAAAAAAACGGCATACTATACTATGACGTTTTTTATGACATTTTGAGATGAAAAAAAAAATTGACTTTTTTTGTCCAATTTTGACGCCTTACTATACTATGACGTTTTTATGACATTTTGAGGTGAAAAAAAAATTTGACTTTTTTTGTCCGAAAAAAACGCCATACTATACTATGACGTTTTTTATGACATTTTGAGGTGAAAAAAAAATGTGACTTTTTTTGTCCGAAAAAAATGGCATACTATACTATGACGTTTTTTATGACATTTTGAAGTCAAAAAAAAATTTGACTTTTTTTGTCCGAAAAAAACGCCATACTATACTATGACGTTTTTTATGACATTTTGAGGTGAAAAAAAATTTTGACTTTTTTTGTCCAATTTTGACGCCTTACTATACTATGACGTTTTTTATGACATTTTGAGGTAAAAAAAAATTGTGACTTTTTTTGCGTGAAATAAACGTCATACTATACTATGACGTTTTTTATGACATTTTGAGGTCAAAAAATTTTTTGACTTTTTTTGCCCGAAAAAAACGCCATACTATACTATGACGTTTTTTATGACATTTTGAGGTGAAAAAAAAATTTGACTTTTTTTGTCCGAAAAAAACGCCATACTATACTATGACGTTTTTTATGACATTTTGAGGTGAAAAAAAATTTTGACTTTTTTTGTCCGAAAAAAACGGCATACTATACTATGACGTTTTTTATGACATTTTGAGGTGAAAAAAATTTTTGACTTTTTTTGTCCGAAAAAAACGGCATACTATACTATGACGTTTTTTATGACATTTTGAGGTCAAAAAAATTTTTGACTTTTTTTGTCCAATTTTGACGCCTTACTATACTATGACGTTTTTTATGACATTTTGAGGTCAAAAAAATTTTTGACTTTTTTTGTCCGAAAAAAACGGCATACTATACTATGATGTTTTTTATGACATTTTGAGGTGAAAAAAAAATTTGACTTTTTTTGTCCAATTTTGACGCCTTACTATACTATGACGTTTTTTATGACATTTTGAGGTGAAAAAAAAATTTGACTTTTTTTGTCCGAAAAAAAAACGCCTTACTATACTATGACGTTTTTTATGACATTTTGAGGTCAAAAAAATTTTGACTTTTTTTGTCCAATTTTGACGCCTTACTATACTATGACGTTTTTATGACATTTTGAGGTCAAAAAAATTTTTGACTTTTTTTGTCCGAAAAAAACGGCATACTATACTATGACGTTTTTTATGACATTTTGAGGTCAAAAAAAATTTTGACTTTTTTTGTCCAAAAAAAACGCCATACTATACTATGACATTTTTTGACATTTTGAGGTCAAAAAAATTTTTGACTTTTTTTGTCCGAAAAAAACGGCATACTATACTATGACGTTTTTTATGACATTTTGAGGTCAAAAAAAATTTTGACTTTTTTTGTCCAATTTTGACGCCTTACTATACTATGACGTTTTTTATGACATTTTGAGGTCAAAAAAAATTTTGACTTTTTTTGTCCGAAAAAAACGGCATACTATACTATGACGTTTTTTATGACATTTTGAGGTGAAAAAAATTTTGACTTTTTTTGTCCAATTTTGACGCCTTACTATACTATGACGTTTTTTATGACATTTTGAGGTCAAAAAAAAATTTGACTTTTTTTGTCCGAAAAAAACGCCATACTATACTATGACGTTTTTTCTGACATTTTGAGGTGAAAAAAAATTTTTGACTTTTTTTGTCCGAAAAAAACGCCATACTATACTATGACGTTTTTTATGACATTTTGAGGTGAAAAAAAAATTTGACTTTTTTTGTCCGAAAAAAACGCCATACTATACTATGACGTTTTTTATGACATTTTGAGGTGAAAAAAAATTTTGACTTTTTTTGTCCGAAAAAAACGGCATACTATACTATGACGTTTTTTGACATTTTGAGGTCAAAAAATTTTTTGACTTTTTTTGTCCGAAAAAAACGGCATACTATACTATGACGTTTTTCATGACATTTTGAGGTCAAAAATTTTTTTGACTCTTTTTGGCCGAAAAAAACGCCATACTATACTATGACGTTTTTTATGACATTTTGAGGTCAAAAAAAAATTTGACTTTTTTTGTCCGAAAAAAACGCCATACTATACTATGACGTTTTTTATGACATTTTGAGGTCAAAAAAAAATTTGACTTTTTTTGTCCGAAAAAAACGGCATACTATACTATGACGTTTTTTATGACATTTTGAGGTCAAAAAAATTTTTGACTTTTTTTGTCCGAAAAAAACGGCATACTATACTATGACGTTTTTTATGACATTTTGAGGTGAAAAAAAAATTGACTTTTTTTGTCCGAAAAAAACGGCATACTATACTATGACGTTTTTTATGACATTTTGAGGTAAAAAAAAATTTTTGACTTTTTTTGGCCGAAAAAAACGGCATACTATACTATGACGTTTTTTGACATTTTGAGGTCAAAAAATTTTTTGACTTTTTTTGTCCGAAAAAAACGGCATACTATACTATGACGTTTTTTATGACATTTTGAGGTCAAAAAATTTTTTGACTCTTTTTGGCCGAAAAAAATGCCATACTATACTATGACGTTTTTTATGACATTTTGAGGTGAAAAAAAAATTTGACTTTTTTTGTCTGAAAAAAACACCATACTATACTATGACGTTTTTTATGACATTTTGAGGTCAAAAAAAATTTTGACTTTTTTTGGCCAAAAAAACGCCATACTATACTATGACGTTTTTTGACATTTTGAGGTCAAAAAAAAATTTGACTTTTTTTGTCCAATTTTGATGCCTTACTATACTGTGACGTTTTTATGACATTTTGAGGTCAAAAAAATTTTGGACTTTTTTTGGCCGAAAAAAACGGCATACTATACTATGACGTTTTTTATGACATTTTGAGGTGAAAAAAAAATTTGACTTTTTTTGTCCGAAAAAAACGGCATACTATACTATGACGTTTTTTATGACATTTTGAGGTAAAAAAAAAATTTGACTTTTTTTGTCCGAAAAAAACGGCATACTATACTATGACGTTTTTTATGACATTTTGAGGTCAAAAAAAAATTTGACTTTTTTTGTCCGAAAAAAACGGCATACTATACTATGACGTTTTTTATGACATTTTGAGGTAAAAAAAAAATTTGACTTTTTTTGTCCGAAAAAAACGGCATACTATACTATGACGTTTTTTATGACATTTTGAGGTCAAAAAAAAATTTGACTTTTTTTGTCCGAAAAAAACGGCATACTATACTATGACGTTTTTTATGACATTTTGAGGTCAAAAAATTTTTTGACTTTTTTTGTCCAATTTTGACACCTTACTATACTATGACGTTTTTTATGACATTTTGAGGTCAAAAAAAAATTTGACTTTTTTTGTCCGAAAAAAACGGCATACTATACTATGACGTTTTTTATGACATTTTGAGGTGAAAAAAAAAATTGACTTTATTTGGCCGAAAAAAACGCCATGCTATACTATGACGTTTTTTATGACATTTTGAGGTGAAAAAAAATTTTGACTTTTTCTGTTCGAAAAAAACGCCATACTATACTATGACGTTTTTTATGACATTTTGAGGTCAAAAATTTTTTTGACTTTTTTTGTCCGAAAAAAACGGCATACTATACTATGACGTTTTTTATGACATTTTGAGATGAAAAAAAAATTTGACTTTTTTTGTCCAATTTTGACGCCTTACTATACTATGACGTTTTTTATGACATTTTGAGGTGAAAAAAAATTTTGACTTTTTTTGTCCAATTTTGACACCTTACTATACTATGACGTTTTTTATGACATTTTGAGGTCAAAAAAAAATTTGACTTTTTTTGTCCGAAAAAAACGCCATACTATACTATGACGTTTTTTATGACATTTTGAGGTGAAAAAAAATTTTGACTTTTTTTGTCCAATTTTGACACCTTACTATACTATGACGTTTTTTATGACATTTTGAGGTCAAAAAAAAATTTGACTTTTTTTGGCCGAAAAAAACGCCATACTATACTATGACGTTTTTTATGACATTTTGAGGTGAAAAAAATTTTGACTTTTTTTTTCCAATTTTGACGCTTTACTATACTATGACGTTTTTATGACATTTTGAGGTCAAAAAAAAATTTTGACTTTTTTTGCCCGAAAAAAACGCCTTACTATACTATGACGTTTTTTATGACATTTTGAGGTGAAAAAAATTTTGACTTTTTTTGTCCAATTTTGACGCCTTACTATACTATGACGTTTTTTATGACATTTTGAGGTCAAAAAAAAATTTGACTTTTTTTGTCCGAAAAAAACGGCATACTATACTATGACGTTTTTTATGACATTTTGAAGTCAAAAAAAAATTTGACTTTTTTTGTCCGAAAAAAACGCCATACTATACTATGACGTTTTTTATGACATTTTGAGGTCAAAAAAAAATTTGACTTTTTCTGTCCGAAAAAAACGCCATACTATACTATGACGTTTTTTATGACATTTTGAGGTCAAAAATTTTTTTGACTTTTTTTGTCCGAAAAAAACGGCATACTATACTATGACGTTTTTTATGACATTTTGAGATGGAAAAAAAAAATTGACTTTTTTTGTCCAATTTTGACGCCTTACTATACTATGACGTTTTTATGACATTTTGAGGTGAAAAAAAAATTTGACTTTTTTTGTCCGAAAAAAACGCCATACTATACTATGACGTTTTTTATGACATTTTGAGGTGAAAAAAAAATGTGACTTTTTTTGTCCGAAAAAAATGGCATACTATACTATGACGTTTTTTATGACATTTTGAAGTCAAAAAAAAATTTGACTTTTTTTGTCCGAAAAAAACGCCATACTATACTATGACGTTTTTTATGACATTTTGAGGTGAAAAAAAATTTTGACTTTTTTTGTCCGAAAAAAACGGCATACTATACTATGACGTTTTTTCTGACATTTTGAGATGAAAAAAAAATTTGACTTTTTTTGTCCAATTTTGACGCCTTACTATACTATGACGTTTTTTATGACATTTTGAGGTGAAAAAAATTTTGACTTTTTTTTTTCAATTTTGACGCCTTACTATACTATGACGTTTTTATGACATTTTGAGGTCAAAAAAATTTTTTGACTTTTTTTGCCCGAAAAAAACGCCATACTATACTATGACGTTTTTTATGACATTTTGAGGTGAAAAAAAAATGTGACTTTTTTTGTCCGAAAAAAACGGCATACTATACTATGACGTTTTTTATGACATTTTGAGGTGAAAAAAAATGTGACTTTTTTTGTCCGAAAAAAACGGCATACTATACTATGACGTTTTTTATGACATTTTGAGGTGAAAAAAAAAATTGACTTTATTTGGCCGAAAAAAACGCCATACTATACTATGACGTTTTTTATGACATTTTGAGGTGAAAAAAAAATTTGACTTTTTCTGTCCGAAAAAAACGCCATACTATACTATGACGTTTTTTATGACATTTTGAGGTCAAAAATTTTTTTGACTTTTTTTGTCCGAAAAAAACGGCATACTATACTATGACGTTTTTTATGACATTTTGAGATGAAAAAAAAATTTGACTTTTTTTGTCCAATTTTGACGCCTTACTATACTATGACGTTTTTATGACATTTTGAGGTGAAAAAAATTTTGACTTTTTTTGTCCGAAAAAAACGCCATACTATACTATGACGTTTTTTATGACATTTTGAGGTGAAAAAAATTTTGACTTTTTTTGGCCGAAAAAAACGCCATACTATACTATGACGTTTTTTTATGACATTTTGAGGTGAAAAAAAAAATTGACTTTATTTGGCCGAAAAAAACGCCATACTATACTATGACGTTTTTTATGACATTTTGAGGTGAAAAAAAAATTTGACTTTTTTTGTCCGAAAAAAACGGCATACTATACTATGACGTTTTTTATGACATTTTGAGGTCAAAAAAAATTTTAACTTTTTTTGACCGAAAAAAACGCCATACTATACTATGACGTTTTTTTATGACATTTTGAGGTGAAAAAAATTTTTGACTTTTTTTGTCCGAAAAAAACGGCATACTATACTATGACGTTTTTTCTGACATTTTGAGGTCAAAAAAAATTGTGACTTTATTTGCCCGAAAAAAACGCCATACTATACTATGACGTTTTTTATGACATTTTGAGGTGAAAAAATAATTTGACTTTTTTTGTCCGAAAAAAACGGCATACTATACTATGACGTTTTTTATGACATTTTGAGGTCAAAAAAAAATTTGACTTTTTTTGTCCGAAAAAAACGGCATACTATACTATGACGTTTTTTATGACATTTTGAAGTCAAAAAAAAATTTGACTTTTTTTGTCCGAAAAAAACGCCATACTATACTATGACGTTTTTTATGACATTTTGAGGTCAAAAAAATTTTTGACTTTTTTTGTCCAATTTTGATGCCTTACTATACTGTGACGTTTTTATGACATTTTGAGGTCAAAAAAATTTTGGACTTTTTTTGGCCGAAAAAAACGGCATACTATACTATGACGTTTTTTATGACATTTTGAGGTGAAAAAAAATTTTGACTTTTTTTGTCCGAAAAAAACGGCATACTATACTATGACGTTTTTTGACATTTTGAGGTCAAAAAATTTTTTGACTTTTTTTGTCCGAAAAAAACGCCATACTATACTATGACGTTTTTTATGACATTTTGAGGTGAAAAAAAAATTTGACTTTTTTTGTCCGAAAAAAACGCCATACTATACTATGACGTTTTTTATGACATTTTGAGGTGAAAAAAATTTTTGACTTTTTTTGTCCGAAAAAAACGGCATACTATACTATGACGTTTTTTGACATTTTGAGGTCAAAAAATTTTTTGACTTTTTTTGTCCGAAAAAAACGGCATACTATACTATGACGTTTTTCATGACATTTTGAGGTCAAAAATTTTTTTGACTCTTTTTGGCCGAAAAAAACGCCATACTATACTATGACGTTTTTTATGACATTTTGAGGTCAAAAAAAAATTTGACTTTTTTTGTCCGAAAAAAACGCCATACTATACTATGACGTTTTTTATGACATTTTGAGGTGAAAAAAAAATTTGACTTTTTTTGTCCGAAAAAAACGGCATACTATACTATGACGTTTTTTATGACATTTTGAGGTCAAAAAATTTTTTGACTTTTTTTGTCCGAAAAAAACGGCATACTATACTATGACGTTTTTTATGACATTTTGAGGTGAAAAAAAAATTGACTTTTTTTGTCCGAAAAAAACGGCATACTATACTATGACGTTTTTTATGACATTTTGAGGTAAAAAAAAATTTTTGACTTTTTTTGGCCGAAAAAAACGGCATACTATACTATGACGTTTTTTGACATTTTGAGGTCAAAAAATTTTTTGACTTTTTTTGTCCGAAAAAAACGGCATACTATACTATGACGTTTTTTATGACATTTTGAGGTCAAAAAATTTTTTGACTCTTTTTGGCCGAAAAAAATGCCATACTATACTATGACGTTTTTATGACATTTTGAGGTCAAAAAAAATTTTGACTTTTTTTGTCCGAAAAAAACGGCATACTATACTATGACGTTTTTTATGACATTTTGAGGTGAAAAAAATTTTGACTTTTTTTGTCCAATTTTGACACCTTACTATACTATGACGTTTTTTATGACATTTTGAGGTCAAAAAAAAATTTGACTTTTTTTGTCCGAAAAAAACGCCATACTATACTTTGACGTTTTTTATGACATTTTGAGGTGAAAAAAAAAATTGACTTTATTTGGCCGAAAAAAACGCCATGCTATACTATGACGTTTTTTATGACATTTTGAGGTGAAAAAAAAATTTGACTTTTTCTGTTCGAAAAAAACGCCATACTATACTATGACGTTTTTTATGACATTTTGAGGTCAAAAATTTTTTTGACTTTTTTTGTCCGAAAAAAACGGCATACTATACTATGACGTTTTTTATGACATTTTGAGATGAAAAAAAAATTTGACTTTTTTTGTCCAATTTTGACGCCTTACTATACTATGACGTTTTTTATGACATTTTGAGGTGAAAAAAAATTTTGACTTTTTTTGTCCAATTTTGACACCTTACTATACTATGACGTTTTTTATGACATTTTGAGGTCAAAAAAAAATTTGACTTTTTTTGTCCGAAAAAAACGCCATACTATACTATGACGTTTTTTATGACATTTTGAGGTGAAAAAAAATTTTGACTTTTTTTGTCCAATTTTGACACCTTACTATACTATGACGTTTTTTATGACATTTTGAGGTCAAAAAAAAATTTGACTTTTTTTGGCCGAAAAAAACGCCATACTATACTATGACGTTTTTTATGACATTTTGAGGTGAAAAAAATTTTGACTTTTTTTTTCCAATTTTGACGCTTTACTATACTATGACGTTTTTATGACATTTTGAGGTCAAAAAAAAATTTTGACTTTTTTTGCCCGAAAAAAACGCCTTACTATACTATGACGTTTTTTATGACATTTTGAGGTCAAAAAAAAATTTGACTTTTTTTGTCCGAAAAAAACGGCATACTATACTATGACGTTTTTTATGACATTTTGAGGTGAAAAAAAAATTTTGACTTTTTTTGTCCGAAAAAAACGCCATACTATACTATGACGTTTTTTATGACATTTTGAGGTGAAAAAAAAATTTGACTTTTTTTGTCCGAAAAAAACGCCATACTATACTATGACGTTTTTTATGACATTTTGAGGTGAAAAAAAATTTTGACTTTTTTTGTCCGAAAAAAACGGCATACTATACTATGACGTTTTTTGACATTTTGAGGTCAAAAAATTTTTTGACTTTTTTTGTCCGAAAAAAACGGCATACTATACTATGACGTTTTTCATGACATTTTGAGGTCAAAAATTTTTTTGACTCTTTTTGGCCGAAAAAAACGCCATACTATACTATGACGTTTTTTATGACATTTTGAGGTCAAAAAAAAATTTGACTTTTTTTGTCCGAAAAAAACGCCATACTATACTATGACGTTTTTTATGACATTTTGAGGTCAAAAAAAAATTTGACTTTTTTTGTCCGAAAAAAACGGCATACTATACTATGACGTTTTTTATGACATTTTGAGGTCAAAAAAATTTTTGACTTTTTTTGTCCGAAAAAAACGGCATACTATACTATGACGTTTTTTATGACATTTTGAGGTGAAAAAAAAATTGACTTTTTTTGTCCGAAAAAAACGGCATACTATACTATGACGTTTTTTATGACATTTTGAGGTAAAAAAAAATTTTTGACTTTTTTTGGCCGAAAAAAAACGGCATACTATACTATGACGTTTTTTGACATTTTGAGGTCAAAACATTTTTTGACTTTTTTTGTCCGAAAAAAACGGCATACTATACTATGACGTTTTTTATGACATTTTGAGGTCAAAAAATTTTTTGACTCTTTTTGGCCGAAAAAAATGCCATACTATACTATGACGTTTTTATGACATTTTGAGGTCAAAAAAAAATTTGACTTTTTTTGTCCGAAAAAAACGCCATACTATACTATGACGTTTTTTATGACATTTTGAGGTGAAAAAAATTTTGACTTTTTTTGTCCAATTTTGACACCTTACTATACTATGACGTTTTTTATGACATTTTGAGGTCAAAAAAAAATTTGACTTTTTTTGGCCGAAAAAAACGCCATACTATACTATGACGTTTTTTATGACATTTTGAGGTGAAAAAAAATTTTGACTTTTTTTGTCCAATTTTGACACCTTACTATACTATGACGTTTTTTATGACATTTTGAGGTCAAAAAAAAATTTGACTGTTTTTGTCCGAAAAAAACGGCATACTATACTATACTATGACGTTTTTTATGACATTTTGAGGTGAAAAAAATTTTGACTTTTTTTGTCCAATTTTGACGCCTTACTATACTATGACGTTTTTTATGACATTTTGAGGTCAAAAAAAAATTTGACTGTTTTTGTCCGAAAAAAACGGCATACTATACTATGACGTTTTTTATGACATTTTGAGGTGAAAAAAAATTTTTGACTTTTTTTGTCCAAAAAAAACGCCATACTATACTATGACGTTTTTTATGACATTTTGAGGTAAAAAAAATTTTTTGACTTTTTTTGTCCGAAAAAAACGCCATACTATACTATGACGTTTTTTATGACATTTTGAGGTGAAAAAAATTTTGACTTTTTTTTTCCAATTTTGACGCTTTACTATACTATGACGTTTTTATGACATTTTGAGGTCAAAAAAAAATTTTGACTTTTTTTTGCCCGAAAAAAACGCCATACTATACTATGACGTTTTTTATGACATTTTGAGGTGAAAAAAAAATTTGACTTTTTTTGTCCGAAAAAAACGCCATACTATACTATGACGTTTTTTATGACATTTTGAGGTGAAAAAAAAATGACTTTTTTTGTCCGAAAAAAACGCCATACTATACTATGACGTTTTTTATGACATTTTGAGGTGAAAAAAAAAATTGACTTTATTTGGCCGAAAAAAACGCCATACTATACTATGACGTTTTTTATGACATTTTGAGGTGAAAAAAAAATTTGACTTTTTCTGTCCGAAAAAAACGCCATACTATACTATGACGTTTTTTATGACATTTTGAGGTCAAAAATTTTTTTGACTTTTTTTGTCCGAAAAAAACGGCATACTATACTATGACGTTTTTTATGACATTTTGAGATGAAAAAAAAAATTGACTTTTTTTGTCCAATTTTGACGCCTTACTATACTATGACGTTTTTATGACATTTTGAGG
Source organism: Toxotes jaculatrix (assembly GCF_017976425.1). Taxonomy (NCBI): domain Eukaryota; kingdom Metazoa; phylum Chordata; class Actinopteri; family Toxotidae; genus Toxotes; species Toxotes jaculatrix. Next base: position 6,768,576 of record NC_054415.1, read on the forward strand.
TGAAAAAAAAATTTGACTTTTTTTGTCCGAAAAAAACGCCATACTATACTATGACGTTTTTTATGACATTTTGAGGTGAAAAAAAAATTTGACTTTTTTTGTCCGAAAAAAACGCCATACTATACTATGACGTTTTTTATGACATTTTGAGGTGAAAAAAAATTTTGACTTTTTTTGTCCAATTTTGACGCCTTACTATACTATGACGTTTTTTATGACATTTTGAGGTAAAAAAAAATTGTGACTTTTTTTGCGTGAAATAAACGTCATACTATACTATGACGTTTTTTATGACATTTTGAGGTCAAAAAATTTTTTGACTTTTTTTGCCCGAAAAAAACGCCATACTATACTATGACGTTTTTTATGACATTTTGAGGTGAAAAAAAAATTTGACTTTTTTTGTCCGAAAAAAACGCCATACTATACTATGACGTTTTTTATGACATTTTGAGGTGAAAAAAAAATTTGACTTTTTTTGTCCGAAAAAAACGGCATACTATACTATGACGTTTTTTATGACATTTTGAGGTGAAAAAAAATTTTGACTTTTTTTGTCCGAAAAAAACGGCATACTATACTATGACGTTTTTACTGACATTTTGAGGTCAAAAAAAATTTGACTTTTTTTGTCCGAAAAAAACGGCATACTATACTATGACGTTTTTTATGACATTTTGAGGTGAAAAAAAAATTTGACTTTTTTTGTCCAATTTTGACGCCTTACTATACTATGACGTTTTTTATGACATTTTGAGGTGAAAAAAAAATTTGACTTTTTTTGACCGAAAAAAACGCCATACTATACTATGACGTTTTTTATGACATTTTGAGGTCAAAAAAAATTTTGACTTTTTTTGTCCGAAAAAAACGGCATACTATACTATGACGTTTTTTATGACATTTTGAGGTGAAAAAAAAATGTGACTTTTTTTGTCCGAAAAAAACGCCTTACTATACTATGACGTTTTTTATGACATTTTGAGGTGAAAAAAATTTTGACTTTTTTTGTCCAATTTTGACGCCTTACTATACTATGACTGTTTTATGACATTTTGAGGTCAAAAAAAATTTTGACTTTTTTTGTCCAAAAAAAACGGCATACTATACTATGACGTTTTTTATGACATTTTGAGGTGAAAAAAAAATTTGACTTTTTTTGTCCGAAAAAAACGCCATACTATACTATGACGTTTTTTATGACATTTTGAGGTCAAAAAAATTTTTGACTTTTTTTGTCCAATTTTGACGCCTTACTATACTATGACGTTTTTTATGACATTTTGAGGTCAAAAAAATTTTTGACTTTTTTTGTCCGAAAAAAACGGCATACTATACTATGACGTTTTTTATGACATTTTGAGGTGAAAAAAAAATGTGACTTTTTTTGTCCGAAAAAAACGCCTTACTATACTATGACGTTTTTTATGACATTTTGAGGTGAAAAAAATTTTGACTTTTTTTGTCCAATTTTGACGCCTTACTATACTATGACGTTTTTATGACATTTTGAGGTCAAAAAAATTTTTGACTTTTTTGTCCGAAAAAAACGGCATACTATACTATGATGTTTTTTATGACATTTTGAGGTGAAAAAAAAATTTGACTTTTTTTGTCCAATTTTGACGCCTTACTATACTATGACGTTTTTTATGACATTTTGAGGTGAAAAAAAAATTTGACTTTTTTTGTCCGAAAAAAAAACGCCTTACTATACTATGACGTTTTTTATGACATTTTGAGGTCAAAAAAATTTTGACTTTTTTTGTCCAATTTTGACGCCTTACTATACTATGACGTTTTTATGACATTTTGAGGTCAAAAAAATTTTTGACTTTTTTTGTCCGAAAAAAACGGCATACTATACTATGACGTATTTTATGACATTTTGAGGTCAAAAAAATTTTTGACTTTTTTTGTCCGAAAAAAACAGCATACTATACTATGACGTTTTTTATGACATTTTGAGGTGAAAAAAAAAATTGACTTTTTTTGTCCGAAAAAAACGGCATACTATACTATGACGTTTTTTATGACATTTTGAGGTAAAAAAAAATTTTTGACTTTTTTTGGCCGAAAAAAACGGCATACTATACTATGACGTTTTTTGACATTTTGAGGTCAAAAATTTTTTTGACTTTTTTTGTCCAATTTTGACACCTTACTATACTATGACGTTTTTTATGACATTTTGAGGTCAAAAAATGTTTTGACTCTTTTTGGCCGAAAAAAACGCCATACTATACTATGACGTTTTTTATGTCATTTTGAGGTCAAAAAAAAATTTGACTTTTTTTGTCCGAAAAAAACGCTATACTATACTATGACGTTTTTTATGACATTTTGAGGTGAAAAAAAATTTGACTTTTTTGTCCGAAAAAAACGGCATACTATACTATGACGTTTTTTATGACATTTTGAGGTCAAAAAAAAATTTTGACTTTTTTTGTCCGAAAAAAACGCCATACTATACTATGACGTTTTTTATGACATTTTGAGGTCAAAAAAAATTTTGACTTTTTTTGCCCGAAAAAAAACGCCTTACTATACTATGACGTTTTTTATGACATTTTGAGGTGAAAAAAATTTTGACTTTTTTTGTCCAATTTTGACGCCTTACTATACTATGACGTTTTTTATGACATTTTGAGGTGAAAAAAAAATTTGACTTTTTTTGTCCGAAAAAAACGCCATACTATACTATGACGTTTTTTATGACATTTTGAGGTGAAAAAAAATTTTGACTTTTTTTGTCCGAAAAAAACGGCATACTATACTATGACGTTTTTTGACATTTTGAGGTCAAAAAATTTTTTGACTTTTTTTGTCCGAAAAAAACGGCATACTATACTATGACGTTTTTTATGACATTTTGAGGTCAAAAAAAAATTTGACTTTTTTTGTCCGAAAAAAACGGCATACTATACTATGACGTTTTTTATGACATTTTGAGGTCAAAAAAATTTTTGACTTTTTTTGTCCGAAAAAAACGGCATACTATACTATGACGTTTTTTATGACATTTTGAGGTGAAAAAAAAATTGACTTTTTTTGTCCGAAAAAAACGGCATACTATACTATGACGTTTTTTATGACATTTTGAGGTCAAAAAAAAATTTGACTTTTTTTGTCCGAAAAAAAACGCCATACTATACTATGACGTTTTTTATGACATTTTGAGGTGAAAAAAATTTTGACTTTTTTTGTCCAATTTTGACACCTTACTATACTATGACGTTTTTTATGACATTTTGAGGTCAAAAAAAAATTTGACTTTTTTTGGCCGAAAAAAACGCCATACTATACTATGACGTTTTTTATGACATTTTGAGGTGAAAAAAAATTTTGACTTTTTTTGTCCAATTTTGACACCTTACTATACTATGACGTTTTTTATGACATTTTGAGGTCAAAAAAAAATTTGACTTTTTTTGGCCGAAAAAAACGCCATACTATACTATGACGTTTTTATGACATTTTGAAGTCAAAAAAAAATTTTGACTTTTTTTGCCCGAAAAAAACGCCTTACTATACTATGACGTTTTTTATGACATTTTGAGGTGAAAAAAATTTTGACTTTTTTTGTCCAATTTTGACGCCTTACTATACTATGACGTTTTTTATGACATTTTGAGGTCAAAAAAAAATTTGACTTTTTTTGTCCGAAAAAAACGGCATACTATACTATGACGTTTTTTATGACATTTTGAGGTGAAAAAAAATTTTTGACTTTTTTTGTCCAAAAAAAACGCCATACTATACTATGACGTTTTTTATGACATTTTGAGGTAAAAAAAAATTTTTGACTTTTTTTGTCCGAAAAAAACGCCATACTATACTATGACGTTTTTTATGACATTTTGAGGTGAAAAAAATTTTGACTTTTTTTTTCCAATTTTGACGCTTTACTATACTATGACGTTTTTATGACATTTTGAGGTCAAAAAAAAATTTTGACTTTTTTTTGCCCGAAAAAAACGCCATACTATACTATGACGTTTTTTATGACATTTTGAGGTGAAAAAAAAATTTGACTTTTTTTGTCCGAAAAAAACGCCATACTATACTATGACGTTTTTTATGACATTTTGAGGTGAAAAAAAAATGTGACTTTTTTTGTCCGAAAAAAACGCCATACTATACTATGACGTTTTTTATGACATTTTGAGGTGAAAAAAAAAATTGACTTTATTTGGCCGAAAAAACGCCATACTATACTATGACGTTTTTTATGACATTTTGAGGTGAAAAAAAAATTTGACTTTTTCTGTCCGAAAAAAACGCCATACTATACTATGACGTTTTTTATGACATTTTGAGGTCAAAAATTTTTTTGACTTTTTTTGTCCGAAAAAAACGGCATACTATACTATGACGTTTTTTATGACATTTTGAGATGAAAAAAAAAATTGACTTTTTTTGTCCAATTTTGACGCCTTACTATACTATGACGTTTTTATGACATTTTGAGGTGAAAAAAAAATTTGACTTTTTTTGTCCGAAAAAAACGCCATACTATACTATGACGTTTTTTATGACATTTTGAGGTGAAAAAAAAATTTGACTTTTTTTGTCCGAAAAAAACGCCATACTATACTATGACGTTTTTTATGACATTTTGAGGTGAAAAAAAATTTTGACTTTTTTTGTCCAATTTTGACGCCTTACTATACTATGACGTTTTTTATGACATTTTGAGGTAAAAAAAAATTGTGACTTTTTTTGCGTGAAATAAACGTCATACTATACTATGACGTTTTTTATGACATTTTGAGGTCAAAAAATTTTTTGACTTTTTTTGCCCGAAAAAAACGCCATACTATACTATGACGTTTTTTATGACATTTTGAGGTGAAAAAAAAATTTGACTTTTTTTGTCCGAAAAAAACGCCATACTATACTATGACGTTTTTTATGACATTTTGAGGTGAAAAAAAAATTTGACTTTTTTTGTCCGAAAAAAACGGCATACTATACTATGACGTTTTTTATGACATTTTGAGGTGAAAAAAAATTTTGACTTTTTTTGTCCGAAAAAAACGGCATACTATACTATGACGTTTTTTCTGACATTTTGAGGTCAAAAAAAATTTGACTTTTTTTGTCCGAAAAAAACGGCATACTATACTATGACGTTTTTTATGACATTTTGAGGTGAAAAAAAAATTTGACTTTTTTTGTCCAATTTTGACGCCTTACTATACTATGACGTTTTTTATGACATTTTGAGGTGAAAAAAAAATTTGACTTTTTTTGACCGAAAAAAACGCCATACTATACTATGACGTTTTTTATGACATTTTGAGGTCAAAAAAAATTTTGACTTTTTTTGTCCGAAAAAAACGGCATACTATACTATGACGTTTTTTATGACATTTTGAGGTGAAAAAAAAATGTGACTTTTTTTGTCCGAAAAAAACGCCTTACTATACTATGACGTTTTTTATGACATTTTGAGGTGAAAAAAATTTTGACTTTTTTTGTCCAATTCTGACGCCTTACTATACTATGACTGTTTTATGACATTTTGAGGTCAAAAAAAATTTTGACTTTTTTTGTCCAAAAAAAACGGCATACTATACTATGACGTTTTTTATGACATTTTGAGGTGAAAAAAAAATTTGACTTTTTTTGTCCGAAAAAAACGCCATACTATACTATGACGTTTTTTATGACATTTTGAGGTCAAAAAAATTTTTGACTTTTTTTGTCCAATTTTGACGCCTTACTATACTATGACGTTTTTTATGACATTTTGAGGTGAAAAAAAAATTTGACTTTTTTTGACCGAAAAAAACGCCATACTATACTATGACGTTTTTTATGACATTTTGAGGTCAAAAAAAATTTTGACTTTTTTTGTCCGAAAAAAACGCCATACTATACTATGACGTTTTTTATGACATTTTGAGGTCAAAAAAATTTTTGACTTTTTTTGTCCGAAAAAAACGGCATACTATACTATGACGTTTTTTATGACATTTTGAGGTGAAAAAAAAATGTGACTTTTTTTGTCCGAAAAAAACGCCTTACTATACTATGACGTTTTTTATGACATTTTGAGGTGAAAAAAATTTTGACTTTTTTTGTCCAATTTTGACGCCTTACTATACTATGACGTTTTTATGACATTTTGAGGTCAAAAAAATTTTTGACTTTTTTGTCCGAAAAAAACGGCATACTATACTATGATGTTTTTTATGACATTTTGAGGTGAAAAAAAAATTTGACTTTTTTTGTCCAATTTTGACGCCTTACTATACTATGACGTTTTTTATGACATTTTGAGGTGAAAAAAAAATTTGACTTTTTTTGTCCGAAAAAAAACGCCTTACTATACTATGACGTTTTTTATGACATTTTGAGGTCAAAAAAATTTTGACTTTTTTTGTCCAATTTTGACGCCTTACTATACTATGACGTTTTTATGACATTTTGAGGTCAAAAAAATTTTTGACTTTTTTTTGTCCGAAAAAAACGGCATACTATACTATGACGTTTTTTATGACATTTTGAGGTCAAAAAATTTTTTGACTTTTTTTGTCCGAAAAAAACAGCATACTATACTATGACGTTTTTTATGACATTTTGAGGTGAAAAAAAAAATTGACTTTTTTTGTCCGAAAAAAACGGCATACTATACTATGACGTTTTTTATGACATTTTGAGGTAAAAAAAAATTTTTGACTTTTTTTGGCCGAAAAAAACGGCATACTATACTATGACGTTTTTTGACATTTTGAGGTCAAAAATTTTTTTGACTTTTTTTGTCCAATTTTGACACCTTACTATACTATGACGTTTTTTATGACATTTTGAGGTCAAAAAATTTTTTGACTCTTTTTGGCCGAAAAAAACGCCATACTATACTATGACGTTTTTTATGTCATTTTGAGGTCAAAAAAAAATTTGACTTTTTTTGTCCGAAAAAAACGCTATACTATACTATGACGTTTTTTATGACATTTTGAGGTGAAAAAAAATTTGACTTTTTTGTCCGAAAAAAACGGCATACTATACTATGACGTTTTTTATGACATTTTGAGGTCAAAAAAAAATTTTGACTTTTTTTGTCCGAAAAAAACGCCATACTATACTATGACGTTTTTTATGACATTTTGAGGTCAAAAAAAATTTTGACTTTTTTTGCCCGAAAAAAACGCCTTACTATACTATGACGTTTTTTATGACATTTTGAGGTGAAAAAAATTTTGACTTTTTTTGTCCAATTTTGACGCCTTACTATACTATGACGTTTTTTATGACATTTTGAGGTGAAAAAAAAATTTGACTTTTTTTGTCCGAAAAAAACGCCATACTATACTATGACGTTTTTTATGACATTTTGAGGTGAAAAAAAATTTTGACTTTTTTTGTCCGAAAAAAACGGCATACTATACTATGACGTTTTTTGACATTTTGAGGTCAAAAAATTTTTTGACTTTTTTTGTCCGAAAAAAACGGCATACTATACTATGACGTTTTTCATGACATTTTGAGGTCAAAAATTTTTTTGACTCTTTTTGGCCGAAAAAAACGCCATACTATACTATGACGTTTTTTATGACATTTTGAGGTCAAAAAAAAATTTGACTTTTTTTGTCCGAAAAAAACGCCATACTATACTATGACGTTTTTTATGACATTTTGAGGTCAAAAAAAAATTTGACTTTTTTTGTCCGAAAAAAACGGCATACTATACTATGACGTTTTTTATGACATTTTGAGGTGAAAAAAAAATTGACTTTTTTTGTCCGAAAAAAACGGCATACTATACTATGACGTTTTTTATGACATTTTGAGGTAAAAAAAAAATTTTGACTTTTTTTGGCCGAAAAAAACGGCATACTATACTATGACGTTTTTTGACATTTTGAGGTCAAAAAATTTTTTGACTTTTTTTGTCCGAAAAAAACGGCATACTATACTATGACGTTTTTTATGACATTTTGAGGTCAAAAAATTTTTTGACTCTTTTTGGCCGAAAAAAATGCCATACTATACTATGACGTTTTTATGACATTTTGAGGTCAAAAAAAAATTTGACTTTTTTTGTCCGAAAAAAACGCCATACTATACTATGACGTTTTTTATGACATTTTGAGGTGAAAAAAATTTTGACTTTTTTTGTCCAATTTTGACACCTTACTATACTATGACGTTTTTTATGACATTTTGAGGTCAAAAAAAAATTTGACTTTTTTTGGCCGAAAAAAACGCCATACTATACTATGACGTTTTTTATGACATTTTGAGGTGAAAAAAAATTTTGACTTTTTTTGTCCAATTTTGACACCTTACTATACTATGACGTTTTTTATGACATTTTGAGGTCAAAAAAAAATTTGACTTTTTTTGGCCGAAAAAAACGCCATACTATACTATGACGTTTTTATGACATTTTGAGGTCAAAAAAAAATTTTGACTTTTTTTGCCCGAAAAAAACGCCTTACTATACTATGACGTTTTTTATGACATTTTGAGGTGAAAAAAATTTTGACTTTTTTTGTCCAATTTTGACGCCTTACTATACTATGACGTTTTTTATGACATTTTGAGGTCAAAAAAAAATTTGACTTTTTTTGTCCGAAAAAAACGGCATACTATACTATGACGTTTTTTATGACATTTTGAGGTGAAAAAAAATTTTTGACTTTTTTTGTCCAAAAAAAACGCCATACTATACTATGACGTTTTTTATGACATTTTGAGGTAAAAAAAAAATTTTGACTTTTTTTTGCCCGAAAAAAACGCCATACTATACTATGACGTTTTTTATGACATTTTGAGGTGAAAAAAAAATTTGACTTTTTTTGTCCGAAAAAAACGCCATACTATACTATGACGTTTTTTATGACATTTTGAGGTGAAAAAAAAATGTGACTTTTTTTGTCCGAAAAAAACGCCATACTATACTATGACGTTTTTTATGACATTTTGAGGTGAAAAAAAAAATTGACTTTATTTGGCCGAAAAAAACGCCATACTATACTATGACGTTTTTTATGACATTTTGAGGTGAAAAAAAAATTTGACTTTTTCTGTCCGAAAAAAACGCCATACTATACTATGACGTTTTTTATGACATTTTGAGGTCAAAAATTTTTTTGACTTTTTTTGTCCGAAAAAAACGGCATACTATACTATGACGTTTTTTATGACATTTTGAGATGAAAAAAAAAATTGACTTTTTTTGTCCAATTTTGACGCCTTACTATACTATGACGTTTTTATGACATTTTGAGGTGAAAAAAAAATTTGACTTTTTTTGTCCGAAAAAAACGCCATACTATACTATGACGTTTTTTATGACATTTTGAGGTGAAAAAAATTTTGACTTTTTTTGTCCGAAAAAAACGCCATACTATACTATGATGTTTTTTATGACATTTTGAGGTGAAAAAAAAATTTGACTTTTTTTGTCCAATTTTGACGCCTTACTATACTATGACGTTTTTTATGACATTTTGAGGTGAAAAAAAAATTTGACTTTTTTTGTCCGAAAAAAAACGCCTTACTATACTATGACGTTTTTTATGACATTTTGAGGTCAAAAAAATTTTGACTTTTTTTGTCCAATTTTGACGCCTTACTATACTATGACGTTTTTATGACATTTTGAGGTCAAAAAAATTTTTGACTTTTTTTGTCCGAAAAAAACGGCATACTATACTATGACGTTTTTTATGACATTTTGAGGTCAAAAAAATTTTTGACTTTTTTTGTCCGAAAAAAACAGCATACTATACTATGACGTTTTTTATGACATTTTGAGGTGAAAAAAAAAATTGACTTTTTTTGTCCGAAAAAAACGGCATACTATACTATGACGTTTTTTATGACATTTTGAGGTAAAAAAAAATTTTTGACTTTTTTTGGCCGAAAAAAACGGCATACTATACTATGACGTTTTTTGACATTTTGAGGTCAAAAATTTTTTTGACTTTTTTTGTCCAATTTTGACACCTTACTATACTATGACGTTTTTTATGACATTTTGAGGTCAAAAAATTTTTTGACTCTTTTTGGCCGAAAAAAACGCCATACTATACTATGACGTTTTTTATGTCATTTTGAGGTCAAAAAAAAATTTGACTTTTTTTGTCCGAAAAAAACGCTATACTATACTATGACGTTTTTTATGACATTTTGAGGTGAAAAAAAATTTGACTTTTTTGTCCGAAAAAAAACGGCATACTATACTATGACGTTTTTTATGACATTTTGAGGTCAAAAAAAAATTTTGACTTTTTTTGTCCGAAAAAAACGCCATACTATACTATGACGTTTTTTATGACATTTTGAGGTCAAAAAAAAATTTGACTTTTTTTGTCCGAAAAAAACGCCATACTATACTATGACGTTTTTTATGACATTTTGAGGTAAAAAAAATTTTTGGCTTTTTTTGTCCGAAAAAAACGCCATACTATACTATGACGTTTTTTGACATTTTGAGGTCAAAAAATTTTTTGACTTTTTTTGTCCGAAAAAAACGGCATACTATACTATGACGTTTTTTATGACATTTTGAGGTCAAAAAATTATTTGACTCTTTTTGGCCGAAAAAAACACCATACTATACTATGACGTTTTTTATGACATTTTGAGGTCAAAAAAAATTTTGACTTTTTTTGGCCGAAAAAAACGCCATACTATACTATGACGTTTTTTCTGACATTTTGAGGTCAAAAAAAAATTTGACTTTTTTTGTCCGAAAAAAACGGCATACTATACTATGACGTTTTTTCTGACATTTTGAGGTCAAAAAAAATTTGACTTTTTTTGTCCAAAAAAACGCCATACTATACTATGACGTTTTTTCTGACATTTTGAGGTGAAAAAAAAATTTGACTTTTTTTGTCTGAAAAAAACGGCATACTATACTATGACGTTTTTTCTGACATTTTGAGGTCAAAAAAATTTTTGACTTTTTTTGTCCAATTTTGACGCCTTACTATACTATGACGTTTTTTATGACATTTTGAGGTCAAAAAAATTTTTGACTTTTTTTGTCCGAAAAAAATGGCATACTATACTATGATGTTTTTTATGACATTTTGAGGTGAAAAAAAAATTTGACTTTTTTTGTCCAATTTTGACGCCTTACTATACTATGACGTTTTTTATGACATTTTGAGGTGAAAAAAATTTTTGACTTTTTTTGTCCGAAAAAAACACCTTACTATACTATGACATTTTTTATGACATTTTGAGGTGAAAAAAATTTTGACTTTTTTTGTCCAATTTTGACGCCTTACTATACTATGACGTTTTTATGACATTTTGAGGTCAAAAAAAATTTTGACTTTTTTTGTCCAATTTTGACGCCTTACTATACTATGACGTTTTTTATGACATTTTGAGGTCAAAAAAATTTTTGACTTTTTTTGTCCGAAAAAAACGGCATACTATACTATGATGTTTTTTATGACATTTTGAGGTGAAAAAAAAATTTGACTTTTTTTGTCCAATTTTGACGCCTTACTATACTATGACGTTTTTTATGACATTTTGAGGTGAAAAAAAAATTTGACTTTTTTTGGCCAATTTTGACGCCTTACTATACTATGACGTTTTTTATGACATTTTGAGGTGAAAAAAAAATTTGACTTTTTTTGTCCGAAAAAAACGCCTTACTATACTATGACGTTTTTTATGACATTTTGAGGTGAAAAAAATTTTGACTTTTTTTGTCCAATTTTGACGCCTTACTATACTATGACGTTTTTTATGACATTTTGAGGTCAAAAAAAAATTTGACTTTTTTTGTCCGAAAAAAACGGCATACTATACTATGACGTTTTTTATGACATTTTGAGGTCAAAAAAAATTTTGACTTTTTTTGACCGAAAAAAACGCCATACTATACTATGACGTTTTTTATGACATTTTGAGGTGAAAAAAAATTTGACTTTTTTTGTCCGAAAAAAACGCCATACTATACTATGACGTTTTTTATGACATTTTGAGGTCAAAAAAATTTTTGACTTTTTTTGTCCAATTTTGACACCTTACTATACCATGACGTTTTTATGACATTTTGAGGTCAACAAAAATTTTGACTTTTTTTGTCCGAAAAAAACGGCATACTATACTATGACGTTTTTTCTGACATTTTGAGGTAAAAAAAAATTGTGACTTTTTTTGCCCGAAAAAAACGCCATACTATACTATGACGTTTTTTATGACATTTTGAGGTGAAAAAAATTTTTGACTTTTTTTGTCCGAAAAAAACGCCTTACTATACTATGACGTTTTTTATGACATTTTGAGGTCAAAAAAATTTTGACTTTTTTTGTCCAATTTTGACGCCTTACTATACTATGACGTTTTTATGACATTTTGAGGTCAAAAAAATTTTTGACTTTTTTTGGCCGAAAAAAACGGCATACTATACTATGACGTTTTTTATGACATTTCGAGGTCAAAAAAAATTTTGACTTTTTTTGTCCAAAAAAAACGCCATACTATACTATGACGTTTTTTATGACATTTTGAGGTGAAAAAAAATTTTGACTTTTTTTGGCCGAAAAAAACGCCATACTATACTATGACGTTTTTTATGACATTTTGAGGTGAAAAAAAAATTGACTTTTTTTGTCCGAAAAAAACGGCATACTATACTATGACGTTTTTTATGACATTTTGAGGTAAAAAAAAATTTTTGACTTTTTTTGGCCGAAAAAAACGGCATACTATACTATGACGTTTTTTGACATTTTGAGGTCAAAAAATTTTTTGACTTTTTTTGTCCGAAAAAAACGGCATACTATACTATGACGTTTTTTATGACATTTTGAGGTCAAAAAATTTTTTGACTCTTTTTGGCCGAAAAAAATGCCATACTATACTATGACGTTTTTATGACATTTTGAGGTCAAAAAAAAATTTGACTTTTTTTGTCCGAAAAAAACGCCATACTATACTATGACGTTTTTTATGACATTTTGAGGTGAAAAAAATTTTGACTTTTTTTGTCCAATTTTGACACCTTACTATACTATGACGTTTTTTATGACATTTTGAGGTCAAAAAAAAATTTGACTTTTTTTGGCCGAAAAAAACGCCATACTATACTATGACGTTTTTTATGACATTTTGAGGTGAAAAAAAATTTTGACTTTTTTTGTCCAATTTTGACACCTTACTATACTATGACGTTTTTTATGACATTTTGAGGTCAAAAAAAAATTTGACTTTTTTTGGCCGAAAAAAACGCCATACTATACTATGACGTTTTTATGACATTTTGAGGTCAAAAAAAAATTTTGACTTTTTTTGCCCGAAAAAAACGCCTTACTATACTATGACGTTTTTTATGACATTTTGAGGTGAAAAAAATTTTGACTTTTTTTGTCCAATTTTGACGCCTTACTATACTATGACGTTTTTTATGACATTTTGAGGTCAAAAAAAAATTTGACTTTTTTTGTCCGAAAAAAACGGCATACTATACTATGACGTTTTTTATGACATTTTGAGGTGAAAAAAATTTTTTGACTTTTTTTGTCCAAAAAAAACGCCATACTATACTATGACGTTTTTTATGACATTTTGAGGTAAAAAAAAAATTTTGACTTTTTTTTGCCCGAAAAAAACGCCATACTATACTATGACGTTTTTTATGACATTTTGAGGTGAAAAAAAAATTTGACTTTTTTTGTCCGAAAAAAACGCCATACTATACTATGACGTTTTTTATGACATTTTGAGGTGAAAAAAAAATGTGACTTTTTTTGTCCGAAAAAAACGCCATACTATACTATGACGTTTTTTATGACATTTTGAGGTGAAAAAAAAAATTGACTTTATTTGGCCGAAAAAAACGCCATACTATACTATGACGTTTTTTATGACATTTTGAGGTGAAAAAAAAATTTGACTTTTTCTGTCCGAAAAAAACGCCATACTATACTATGACGTTTTTTATGACATTTTGAGGTCAAAAATTTTTTTGACTTTTTTTGTCCGAAAAAAACGGCATACTATACTATGACGTTTTTTATGACATTTTGAGATGAAAAAAAAAATTGACTTTTTTTGTCCAATTTTGACGCCTTACTATACTATGACGTTTTTATGACATTTTGAGGTGAAAAAAAAATTTGACTTTTTTTGTCCGAAAAAAACGCCATACTATACTATGACGTTTTTTATGACATTTTGAGGTGAAAAAAAAATTTGACTTTTTTTGTCCGAAAAAAACGCCATACTATACTATGATGTTTTTTATGACATTTTGAGGTGAAAAAAAAATTTGACTTTTTTTGTCCAATTTTGACGCCTTACTATACTATGACGTTTTTTATGACATTTTGAGGTGAAAAAAAAATTTGACTTTTTTTGTCCGAAAAAAAACGCCTTACTATACTATGACGTTTTTTATGACATTTTGAGGTCAAAAAAATTTTGACTTTTTTTGTCCAATTTTGACGCCTTACTATACTATGACGTTTTTATGACATTTTGAGGTCAAAAAAATTTTTGACTTTTTTTGTCCGAAAAAAACGGCATACTATACTATGACGTTTTTTATGACATTTTGAGGTCAAAAAAATTTTTGACTTTTTTTGTCCGAAAAAAACAGCATACTATACTATGACGTTTTTTATGACATTTTGAGGTGAAAAAAAAAATTGACTTTTTTTGTCCGAAAAAAACGGCATACTATACTATGACGTTTTTTATGACATTTTGAGGTAAAAAAAAATTTTTGACTTTTTTTGGCCGAAAAAAACGGCATACTATACTATGACGTTTTTTGACATTTTGAGGTCAAAAATTTTTTTGACTTTTTTTGTCCAATTTTGACACCTTACTATACTATGACGTTTTTTATGACATTTTGAGGTCAAAAAATTTTTTGACTCTTTTTGGCCGAAAAAAACGCCATACTATACTATGACGTTTTTTATGTCATTTTGAGGTCAAAAAAAAATTTGACTTTTTTTGTCCGAAAAAAACGCTATACTATACTATGACGTTTTTTATGACATTTTGAGGTGAAAAAAAATTTGACTTTTTTGTCCGAAAAAAACGGCATACTATACTATGACGTTTTTTATGACATTTTGAGGTCAAAAAAAAATTTTGACTTTTTTTGTCCGAAAAAAACGCCATACTATACTATGACGTTTTTTATGACATTTTGAGGTCAAAAAAAAATTTGACTTTTTTTGTCCGAAAAAAACGCCATACTATACTATGACGTTTTTTATGACATTTTGAGGTAAAAAAAATTTTTGGCTTTTTTTGTCCGAAAAAAACGCCATACTATACTATGACGTTTTTTGACATTTTGAGGTCAAAAAATTTTTTGACTTTTTTTGTCCGAAAAAAACGGCATACTATACTATGACGTTTTTTATGACATTTTGAGGTCAAAAAATTATTTGACTCTTTTTGGCCGAAAAAAACACCATACTATACTATGACGTTTTTTATGACATTTTGAGGTCAAAAAAAATTTTGACTTTTTTTGGCCGAAAAAAACGCCATACTATACTATGACGTTTTTTCTGACATTTTGAGGTCAAAAAAAAATTTGACTTTTTTTGTCCGAAAAAAACGGCATACTATACTATGACGTTTTTTCTGACATTTTGAGGTCAAAAAAAATTTGACTTTTTTTGTCCAAAAAAACGCCATACTATACTATGACGTTTTTTATGACATTTTGAGGTGAAAAAAAAATTTGACTTTTTTTGTCTGAAAAAAACGGCATACTATACTATGACGTTTTTTCTGACATTTTGAGGTCAAAAAAATTTTTGACTTTTTTTGTCCAATTTTGACGCCTTACTATACTATGACGTTTTTTATGACATTTTGAGGTCAAAAAAATTTTTGACTTTTTTTGTCCGAAAAAAATGGCATACTATACTATGATGTTTTTTATGACATTTTGAGGTGAAAAAAAAATTTGACTTTTTTTGTCCAATTTTGACGCCTTACTATACTATGACGTTTTTTATGACATTTTGAGGTGAAAAAAATTTTTGACTTTTTTTGTCCGAAAAAAACACCTTACTATACTATGACATTTTTTATGACATTTTGAGGTGAAAAAAATTTTGACTTTTTTTGTCCAATTTTGACGCCTTACTATACTATGACGTTTTTATGACATTTTGAGGTCAAAAAAAATTTTGACTTTTTTTGTCCAATTTTGACGCCTTACTATACTATGACGTTTTTTATGACATTTTGAGGTCAAAAAAATTTTTGACTTTTTTTGTCCGAAAAAAACGGCATACTATACTATGATGTTTTTTATGACATTTTGAGGTGAAAAAAAAATTTGACTTTTTTTGTCCAATTTTGACGCCTTACTATACTATGACGTTTTTTATGACATTTTGAGGTGAAAAAAAAATTTGACTTTTTTTGGCCAATTTTGACGCCTTACTATACTATGACGTTTTTTATGACATTTTGAGGTGAAAAAAAAATTTGACTTTTTTTGTCCGAAAAAAACGCCTTACTATACTATGACGTTTTTTATGACATTTTGAGGTGAAAAAAATTTTGACTTTTTTTGTCCAATTTTGACGCCTTACTATACTATGACGTTTTTTATGACATTTTGAGGTCAAAAAAAAATTTGACTTTTTTTGTCCGAAAAAAACGGCATACTATACTATGACGTTTTTTATGACATTTTGAGGTCAAAAAAAATTTTGACTTTTTTTGACCGAAAAAAACGCCATACTATACTATGACGTTTTTTATGACATTTTGAGGTGAAAAAAAATTTGACTTTTTTTGTCCGAAAAAAACGCCATACTATACTATGACGTTTTTTATGACATTTTGAGGTCAAAAAAATTTTTGACTTTTTTTGTCCAATTTTGACACCTTACTATACCATGACGTTTTTATGACATTTTGAGGTCAACAAAAATTTTGACTTTTTTTGTCCGAAAAAAACGGCATACTATACTATGACGTTTTTTCTGACATTTTGAGGTAAAAAAAAATTGTGACTTTTTTTGCCCGAAAAAAACGCCATACTATACTATGACGTTTTTTATGACATTTTGAGGTGAAAAAAATTTTTGACTTTTTTTGTCCGAAAAAAACGCCTTACTATACTATGACGTTTTTTATGACATTTTGAGGTCAAAAAAATTTTGACTTTTTTTGTCCAATTTTGACGCCTTACTATACTATGACGTTTTTATGACATTTTGAGGTCAAAAAAATTTTTGACTTTTTTTGGCCGAAAAAAACGGCATACTATACTATGACGTTTTTTATGACATTTCGAGGTCAAAAAAAATTTTGACTTTTTTTGTCCAAAAAAAACGCCATACTATACTATGACGTTTTTTATGACATTTTGAGGTGAAAAAAAATTTTGACTTTTTTTGGCCGAAAAAAAACGCCATACTATACTATGACGTTTTTTGACATTTTGAGGTCAAAAAAATTTTTGACTTTTTTTGGCCGAAAAAAACGCCATACTATACTATGACGTTTTTTATGACATTTTGAGGTCAAAAAAAAATTTGACTTTTTTTGTCCGAAAAAAACGCCATACTATACTATGACGTTTTTTCTGACATTTTGAGGTCAAAAAATTTTTTGACTTTTTTTGTCCAATTTTGACACCTTACTATACTATGACGTTTTTTATGACATTTTGAGGTCAAAAAAATTTCTGACTTTTTTTGTCCGAAAAAAACGGCATACTATACTATGACGTTTTTTATGACATTTTGAGGTCAAAAAAAATTTGACTTTTTTTGTCCGAAAAAAACGGCATACTATACTATGACGTTTTTTATGACATTTTGAGGTGAAAAAAAATTTTGACTTTTTTTGTCCGAAAAAAACGCCATACTATACTATGACGTTTTTTATGACATTTTGAGGTGAAAAAATTTTTTGACTTTTTTTGGCCGAAAAAAAACGGCATACTATACTATGACGTTTTTTTATGACATTTTGAGGTCAAAAAATTTTTTGACTCTTTTTGGCCGAAAAAAACGCCATACTATACTATGACGTTTTTTATGACATTTTGAGGTCAAAAAAAAATTTGACTTTTTTTGTCCGAAAAAAAACGCCATACTATACTATGACGTTTTTTATGACATTTTGAGGTCAAAAAATTATTTGACTCTTTTTGGCCGAAAAAAACGCCATACTATACTATGACGTTTTTTATGACATTTTGAGGTGAAAAAAAAATTTGACTTTTTTTGTCTGAAAAAAACACCATACTATACTATGACGTTTTTTATGACATTTTGAGGTCAAAAAAAATTTTGACTTTTTTTGGCCGAAAAAAACGCCATACTATACTATGACGTTTTTTGACATTTTGAGGTCAAAACAAAATTTGACTTTTTTTGTCCGAAAAAAACGGCATACTATACTATGACGTTTTTTAAGACATTTTGAGGTCAAAAAAAAATTTGACTTTTTTTGTCCGAAAAAAACGCCATACTATACTATGACGTTTTTTATGACATTTTGAGGTCAAAAAATTTTTTGACTTTTTTTGTCCAATTTTGACACCTTACTATACTATGACGTTTTTTATGACATTTTGAGGTCAAAAAAATTTTTGACTTTTTTTGTCCGAAAAAAACGCCATACTATACTATGACGTTTTTTATGACATTTTGAGGTCAAAAAAAAATTTGACTTTTTTTGTCCGAAAAAAACGGCATACTATACTATGACGTTTTTAATGACATTTTGAGGTCAAAAAAAAATTTGACTTTTTTTGTCCGAAAAAAACGGCATACTATACTATGACGTTTTTTATGACATTTTGAGGTCAAAAAAAATTTTGACTTTTTTTGTCCAATTTTGACACCTTACTATACTATGACGTTTTTATGACATTTTGAGGTCAAAAAAATTTTTGACTTTTTTTGGCCGAAAAAAACGGCATACTATACTATGACGTTTTTTCTGACATTTTGAGGTCAAAAAAAATTTTGACTTTTTTTGTCCAAAAAAAACGCCATACTATACTATGACGTTTTTTATGACATTTTGAGGTGAAAAAAAAATTTGACTTTTTTTGTCCGAAAAAAACGCCATACTATACTATGACGTTTTTTCTGACATTTTGAGGTCAAAAATTTTTTTGACTTTTTTTGTCCAATTTTGACACCTTACTATACTATGACGTTTTTTCTGACATTTTGAGGTCAAAAAAATTTTTGACTTTTTTTGGCCGAAAAAAACGCCATACTATACTATGACGTTTTTTATGACATTTTGAGGTGAAAAAAAAATTTGACTTTTTTTGTCCAATTTTGACGCCTTACTATACTATGACGTTTTTTATGACATTTTGAGGTGAAAAAGAAATTTGACTTTTTTTGTCCAATTTTGACGCCTTACTATACTATGACGTTTTTATGACATTTTGAGGTCAAAAAAAATTTTGACTTTTTTTGTCCGAAAAAAACGCCATACTATACTATGACATTTTTTATGACATTTTGAGGTGAAAAAAAAATTTGACTTTTTTTGTCCGAAAAAAACGCCATACTATACTATGACGTTTTTTATGACATTTCGAGGTCAAAAAAAATTTTGACTTTTTTTGGCCGAAAAAAAACGCCATACTATACTATGACGTTTTTTATGACATTTTGAAGTCAAAAAAAATTTTGACTTTTTTTGTCCAATTTTGACGCCTTACTATACTATGACGTTTTTTATGACATTTTGAGGTCAAAAAAAATTTTGACTTTTTTTGTCCGAAAAAAACGGCATACTATACTATGACGTTTTTTATGACATTTTGAGGTGAAAAAAAAATTTGACTTTTTTTGGCCAATTTTGACGCCTTACTATACTATGACGCTTTTTATGACATTTTGAGGTGAAAAAAAAATTTGACTTTTTTTGTCCGAAAAAAACGCCTTACTATACTATGACGTTTTTTATGACATTTTGAGGTGAAAAAAATTTTGACTTTTTTTGTCCAATTTTGACGCCTTACTATACTATGACGTTTTTATGACATTTTGAGGTCAAAAAAAATTTTGACTTTTTTTGTCCGAAAAAAACGGCATACTATACTATACTATGACGTTTTTTATGACATTTTGAGGTGAAAAAGAAATTTGACTTTTTTTGTCCAATTTTGACGCCTTACTATACTATGACGTTTTTATGACATTTTGAGGTCAAAAAAAATTTTGACTTTTTTTGTCCGAAAAAAACGGCATACTATACTATGACGTTTTTTATGACATTTTGAGGTGAAAAAAATTTTTTGACTTTTTTTGTCCGAAAAAAACGGCATACTATACTATGACGTTTTTATGACATTTTGAGGTCAAAAAAAATTTTGACTTTTTTTGTCCGAAAAAAACGGCATACTATACTATGACGTTTTTTATGACATTCTGAGGTCAAAAAAAAATTTGACTTTTTTTGTCCGAAAAAAACGGCATACTATACTATGACGTTTTTTATGACATTTTGAGGTCAAAAAAAATTTTGACTTTTTTTGGCCGAAAAAAACGCCATACTATACTATGACTTTTTTTGACATTTTGAGGTGAAAAAAAAATTTGACTTTTTTTGTCCGAAAAAAACGCCATACTATACTATGACGTTTTTTCTGACATTTTGAGGTCAAAAAATTTTTTGACTTTTTTTGTCCAATTTTGACACCTTACTATACTATGACGTTTTTTATGACATTTTGAGGTCAAAAAAATTTTTGACTTTTTTTGACCGAAAAAAACACCTTACTATACTATGACGTTTTTTATGACATTTTGAGGTGAAAAAAAATTTGACTTTTTTTGTCCAATTTTGACGCCTTACTATACTATGACGTTTTTATGACATTTTGAGGTCAAAAAAATTTTTGACTTTTTTGTCCGAAAAAAACGGCATACTATACTATGACGTTTTTTATGACATTTCGAGGTCAAAAAAAATTTTGACTTTTTTTGGCCGAAAAAAACGCCATACTATACTATGACGTTTTTTATGACATTTTGAGGTCAAAAAAAATTTTGACTTTTTTTGTCCAATTTTGACGCCTTACTATACTATGACGTTTTTTATGACATTTTGAGGTCAAAAAAAATTTTGACTTTTTTTGTCCGAAAAAAACGGCATACTATACTATGACGTTTTTTATGACATTTTGAGGTGAAAAAAAAATTTGACTTTTTTTGGCCAATTTTGACGCCTTACTATACTATGACGCTTTTTATGACATTTTGAGGTGAAAAAAAAATTTGACTTTTTTTGTCCGAAAAAAACGCCTTACTATACTATGACGTTTTTTATGACATTTTGAGGTGAAAAAAATTTTGACTTTTTTTGTCCAATTTTGACGCCTTACTATACTATGACGTTTTTATGACATTTTGAGGTCAAAAAAAATTTTGACTTTTTTTGTCCGAAAAAAACGGCATACTATACTATACTATGACGTTTTTTATGACATTTTGAGGTGAAAAAATTTTTTTGACTTTTTTTGTCCGAAAAAAACGGCATACTATACTATGACGTTTTTTATGACATTTTGAGGTAAAAAAAAAATTTGACTTTTTTTGTCCGAAAAAAGCGGCATACTATACTATGACGTTTTTTATGACATTTTGAGGTGAAAAAAAAATTTGACTTTTTTTGTCCGAAAAAAACGGCATACTATACTATGACGTTTTTTATGACATTTTGAGGTCAAAAAAAATTTTGACTTTTTTTGACCGAAAAAAACGCCATACTATACTATGACATTTTTATGACATTTTGAGGTGAAAAAAAAATTTGACTTTTTTTGTCCGAAAAAAACGGCATACTATACTATGACGTTTTTTATGACATTTTGAGGTCAAAAAAAAATTTGACTTTTTTTGTCCGAAAAAAACGGCATACTATACTATGACGTTTTTTATGACATTTTGAGGTCAAAAAAAATTTTGACTTTTTTTGACCGAAAAAAAACGCCATACTATACTATGACGTTTTTTCTGACATTTTGAGGTCAAAAAAATTTTTGACTTTTTTTGTCCAATTTTGACGCCTTACTATACTATGACGTTTTTTATGACATTTTGAGGTCAAAAAAAATTTTGACTTTTTTTGTCCGAAAAAAACGGCATACTATACTATGACGTTTTTTATGACATTTTGAGGTGAAAAAAAATTTGACTTTTTTTGGCCAATTTTGACGCCTTACTATACTATGACCTTTTTTATGACATTTTGAGGTGAAAAAAAAATTTGACTTTTTTTGTCCGAAAAAAACGCCATACTATACTATGACGTTTTTTCTGACATTTTGAGGTAAAAAAAAATTGTGACTTTTTTTGCCCGAAAAAAACGCCATACTATGACGTTTTTTATGACATTTTGAGGTGAAAAAAAAAATTGACTTTTTTTGTCCGAAAAAAACGCCATACTATATACTATGACGTTTTTTATGACATTTTGAGGTCAAAAAAAATTTTGACTTTTTTTGTCCAATTTTGACACCTTACTATACTATGACGTTTTTTCTGACATTTTGAGGTCAAAAAAATTTTTGACTTTTTTTGGCCGAAAAAAACGCCATACTATACTATGACGTTTTTTATGACATTTTGAGGTCAAAAAAATTTTTGACTTTTTTTGGCCGAAAAAAACGGCATACTGTACTGTGACGTTTTTTATGACATTTTGAGGTGAAAAAAAATTTTGACTTTTTTTGGCCGATTCTGATGCCTTACTATACTATGACGTTTTTTATGACATTTTGAGGTCAAAAAAATTTTTTTGACTTTTTTTGGCCGATTTTGATGCCTTACTATACTATGACATTTTTTATGACATTTTGAGGTCAAAAAAATGTTGACTTTTTTTGGCCGATTTTGACGCCTTACTATACTATGACGTTTTTTATGACATTTTGAGGTGAAAAAATTTTTTGACTTTTTTTGGCCGATTTTGACGCCTTACTATACTATGACGTTTTTTGTGACATTTTGAGGTGAAAAAAAAATCGGTCTTTTTTTGGCCGATTTTGACGCCTTACTATACTATGACGTTTTTTATGACATTTTGAGGTAAAAAAAAATGTTGACTTTTTTTTGTCCGAAAAAAACAGCATACTATACTATGACGTTTTTTTATGACATTTTGAGGTCAAAAAAATTTTTTGACTTTTTTTGGCCGAAAAAAACGGCATACTATACTATGACGTTTTTTTATGACATTTTGAGGTCAAAAAAATTTTTGACTTTTTTTGTCCAATTTTGACGCCTTACTATACTATGACGTTTTTTATGACATTTTGAGGTAAAAAAAAATGTTGACTTTTTTTGCCCGAAAAAAACGCCATACTATACTATGACATTTTGAGGTCAAAAAAAATGTTGACTTTTTTTGGCCGATTTTGACGCCTTACTATACTATGACGTTTTTTATGACATTTTGAGGTGAAAAAAATGTTTGACTTTTTTTGGCCGATTTTGACGCCTTACTATACTATGACGTTTTTTTGTGACATTTTGAGGTGAAAAAAAAATCAGTCTTTTTTTGGCCGATTTTGACGCCTTACTATACTATGACGTTTTTTATGACATTTTGAGGTCAAAAAAAAAATTGACTTTTTTTGGCCGATTTTGACGCCTTACTATACTATGACGTTTTTTATGACATTTTGAGGTGAAAAAAAAATTTTTCAAAATGTAATGCAGTACTGTTTAAATGTCTAAAAATTAATTCTAGTAAACTAGTTTTTATCCACCACAGAAAAATTGTAGCACTTGAATGTCATGTAAGTCATGAAACTTTGTTTTTGTCTAATACTTTACAGCAATTTAATAGAGAGATAGGCAGAAAATAAACATGATAAGGCCCTAGTTGGATTCAAACCAGGGATGTAAGTGTCCAGATCAGCACTTTAAACCATCATCATAGGAACAAAAGCATACTTCTAAAACTTTGTGTATTGTTGTTAACGATCTTGTGTATCCTGTGCCTGTAGGCAGCTGGTCCGGAGGTCAACAGTCACCATTTTGGATGAACACATCAGTCACTACCCTCAGCTGGAAGATCCCACTGGCTTCCTCAATGCATATTTCAATTTTATTCACTCTTTCTGAAGGGAAATGCAACACCCATGTTCAGGAATGAAACTGAAACCTATTCAAGCTGAGAGTACCAAAGTGATAAATAATGATCATGTGTGGTGGAAAGACCTTCCCTGATGATTGTAACCAGGAGAAATGCTGCATTAATCTGAGATTTAAACACCACTGATGGGTTAATTTACCAGCATCAATCCCTGTGATGTCAACTACTGCCATAGAACTATAACGAGCTAAAAAAAACATCCTTAATGCAACTAATCTGATGGTGAGTGTTAAATTATGAAGCATGATTCTTTTAAGTTGTGTGACATTTGAACTTATTTGTGGGACACCGTTTTGTTCCCTCCATTTTCTGTTGAGTCCTGCGATCATCTGCATTCTGAATGACTTTTATATGATTTTCTACATTTCTCTTGATGTCAACAATGAATGTCAACTTTTCTTCAAATAAAACTAGTTTTGTAAAAAAAAAAAAAAAAAAAAAGGTGTATTTTGACAGCCAAGACTTTATTGTAGATTTGACAGAAGAAAATTCTTACTGCAAAGGATGAGGACCAGCAGAATATAGAGAAAACAGCAGACACATTTCAGATTATGTCCTAGAAGTAATAAAACACGTCTTTCAGGTTGGATGGTGTCAGCATAATAATTACAATACTATTATACATTTAATTTTAGAGCTGTGGTAAAAGACATTTCAGACAGTTTGTCGTGCAGAGATGAAAGGACTTGCGGTTGTGTTGGCACAAGAACTGCACCCTGAAAACATCAGCCCACAGAAGCCAGGATGACGTCAACGACCGTCTCTTCTCCGCTGCGAACCGTCACCTGCATGGTGACGCCGTCAGCCAGCGCCAGGCGGGCGCGAACCAGCACGTCGTGACCGCCACGAAACACACCTGAGAGGAGAGGGAGGGAATTAAACAACTGCTGGCCAATCAAATCACACCTGTCAGAACCTTAATTTAGCTTGCATGTCAATTACATGCAATTACGTTTTTTTTTATATATATTATAAGTCTGGACAAAGTAGGTATGTAACAGTACTGTGTTTTCACAGGTAACTTTAGTGTGCAAAAATTACAAAAAAAACAATTTAAAGTGATTGCATTTCTAAGACAGTAATCTGTAACATCTGGAACATAAAAGTCTTAAGACCAAAGAATGACCACCATCCTGCAATCTAACACCCACCAGCGAGGAAGAGGACATGAGAGTTCTTGTTTTCGGGAACTTTGTCTGAGCGCTCGCATGGCTGCATTCCCAGGAAGCTGATGATGTTACCCACCGCCTCTGTACACGAAAACCATTAGTCACAAAACACTGAATGTCAGTTTATGCATAAACTGCATTCCTTGGCATACTGTGTATAAGTCCAGCGTGTGAACAAAAACTGAATGCTTAAAATTCAAAACAACTCAAAAAGAAAGCTTGCATCTATTTAAAGAAAAAAACCTCTGTACTTTCACTTAATTTTGAAGTGCAGTAATGATTTCTGCGTACCGTCTAGAGTCCGTACAGACGCGAGGGCAAAGGTCTCTTCCTTCTCAAACTCATCTCCCACTTCTTCCCACGCTGCTCCAAAGTTCGGTTTCAAAACCTTCTGGATGTGGTCTGCGACTGTCACCTCCAGGTCCTCCAGCTAAAGAAACCAAAGAGAAGATCGAAGGACGAGACGAGGGTGAAACAAAGAGGACGAAAACAAAAGAAGATCATTTTCACAGATGAAGACACAAAGGGCATATTCTTGTTTTAATAGTTTGTGGATGTGCTGTGATCACTTACCACGTATTCATCGTCATAACCATCATCGTCGGGCTCTCCTGTGTTGGGGTCACAGTCTCTTACAAGGTACTTCATGGTGCAGCTGAACGTGCAAGACACTGCGGACAGATGGGACACATCAACTTTTTCTTCAGTGATCTCTTCCTCACTTAGCTCATTCAGAAACAAACATTTTTCTCTTTAAACCTTAATTATTATGGTTCAGGTCTGACAAAGTCACTTTGTCTTTGAACAGCAAAGTAAATCCTGCTTTTTCTATAACAGGACACCCCATGATATACCAGTGTTCCTACCGGCAGTGGGGTCGTCATCAGGCAGACGGACCAGAGTGTAGCTGGAACCGGGCTGACTGTAGGGGAGGCTGGGGGCAGGGATGTAGTGTATCACCTCGTAGGCCTCAGATGGCTCCATCTGCACCATGACCTAACACAAAGAAACACACATTACATTCACAGCTGTGTTTTACTTAAACTACTGCAATATCTGAAACCTTGACACATCAGTACAAAAAATAAAAGTGAAGTAAAGTATATCTAACCCAACCTCCAGAAAAAAAATTAATAAAAGTGAAGCAGTAAAACTTCTGGTACCTTTTGCAAGAGCTGGTCATTCAAAGTGTTTGTGCAGTCGAACTGGAACACCATGTGCCTGGCGAAAGTGTGTTTGATGCAGCGCACCACATATTCTGTCTCAGCCTCCGTCAGCTGCACCGGCTCAGAAGACTTGAAGAGCGGGCCGAGACCCTGGAACTCTGGGATGGATGCCAGTTGCTCTGTCAGGGGGACGAAAAGCAGAGACACATCAAAACAAAGGCAAAGTGGGCATTTTATTCGTTATATCTCATCAAAGGCAAATGTCAACACAAAGGACAGTGTTTGAAATCGTACCCTGATAAATGTCCTGGCGTGATGGGGCCAACTTTTCTGGTAGTTTGCTGGTAGCAACAGGAGCAATTTCTGTGAGGGAAAAAAAACAACTTTTAACAGCTCTGAACTGTTTGATTCCTGACCATAATAGTTTCTCAGTTGAGTATTAAAAAGCAGGAGAAACCCTGCACAGATTAGTTAACAGCTCTGTGGTTGTACCTGTCTTCTGTTCTGTGATGGGAGTGGTGGCCAGAGGGACGGTCTTCATGTCGAAAGGTTTCTCTGAGGGCTCCAAAGTGTACTGGTGGAGGGACTTTTCCAGGCCAGGGATGGAAACAGACAGACCTGAGAGCAACACACAGAAGAAAAGACATTAACACTCAACATTTTCAGTCTCGCTGTTGAGTTTTTTTTGCCCAACGAGCTGCCTGGCAGGAGCCCGAGCAAGGTGATCTTAGCTAATCTTAATTTTTCCAACCAAAATTCCTGACTGTTAAAACACAAAGAATGGAAGAGTGTGTGTGTGTGTGTGTTACCATTGAAGATGTAGGCAGCATTCAGAGCCTTCTGCTTCTGCTGTAGCACGTTCATGTAGAAAGTAGCTCTGTCACGCACCTCATCATCACTGTCCATCATACACCTGCAAGAATGGACAGATGTTAAAGGTACACAACATCACAAATTCTCCAGTGTACAGTATAGGTCATATGTTTCACCTCAGGCATGTAGTCTCTATTTATATCTATTGACAACAGAGTCTTATAGTAAATATGTTCACTAATTTTAGAGAAATGAATGATGTCTAATAAATGAGAAAAGTCAGAATTTCTCAAGTCCTTTATGGTCATAACACATAGTTTAGCTAGTGTGTTTTTTTCTCAAGAAAAGCACAGGAAATGCAATCACACATGACAACAAAAACCACTAATGAAAGTAAATTAATACCTCTGCATAAGAACCAGGACACTTGGCAGCAGATCATCATTCTGAGCTCCAAATTTAGCCAAAGCGCTGACGGCAGCTGAAGATGGAAGGAGAGACAAATACATTTTTCATCTGTTTACAAAAACCTCATAGAGAAAAAAAATGGTGTGAATTCTCATTAGTAAACTGGTGGTGATGTAACTATCTAATGTGCAGCTTAAGTAAGAAGAGTGATGACATAAGACCCATCAAAGTTAGGATAAAACACATGAAATTCTGAGATGCACACTTTCCCCAATCTGTCTCACCTGCGCGAACAGCCTCGCTCTCCAGCACCACTCGGTTGAAGATGAAGCGAATGTATTTGGAGGGCTGTGGAGTGCGTGGGCCCTCTTTGCCCAGGAGGTGCAGGATCTTGGTGGCCAACACTGTGTGTTCGCAGTCCTCAATGAACTCGCACAGGTGGGCCAAGCCCGTCTCTTTGCTCTCTGGGTTCTCCTCAATGATGCTGATGATGCAATCCACGATGGCACGCTTGTACTCAAAACCGCCCTGCAGGGAGAGGAGGGATGGTCACTGCGAGTCCTGCACTCAGGTTAGAAGTGAAACACAACTGCAATGTAACTTAAGTAACAGTAATCAGAACACTGATAATGGGCCATATACAAACATCACCCACACACAATCTGTGGACAAACAGACCAAGTCCTACTCATGGAGAGAAGTAGTGTCCATCCACATACCTGTATGCTGCATTAATGATATCATTACAGATATGAGGGCAAGGCAAAGACCAAAGTGTGAAGGACAGTTGTGTATAAATGATCAACTCACATCATCTCTGAGCATGTTGGACAAGAAGTTCATCATGACGCTGTGCTTCCTCGGATACTTCTGACACAGGGCGCTGATCGCCTGCACCACCACCACCTGAAGTAAACAAGCGTCAGGGACAGATTTAGGACGACAGACAACGAGATTTAAAAATGGGGACAAAGCAATGAAATTCATTTTAAAATTTAATCTTTTGTGGCCACAGAAGCTGAAATCCTGAGAGATAAAAAAAACAAACAAACAAAGCACCTTATCCTGACACATTCTTACTTTCAACAAATCTTGTATTACAATGACAGTATAACATTCAGGCACAGGACAAAACCACTCCTACTTTTAACTTAACCTTCACAGTGCATTTGATAACTTTTCATAATAAAGCAAGATACATTTTTAATGTTTTTCTCCCCCCTTCTCTGTCAGAGGCTGGACTCAATTACAGATTACAGCTCACAGGGTTTTAAAATCCCAATTGAGGACATTTCAGCAGGTAACATATTGGATAGAGTCGGATCATTCTATTCAATGTAGCTCCCTAACACCATATGTGTACGGATTTGGTTGCACTTTGTTATCAAATACAGGACAAAGCAAGACCAAAATAAATGTGTCTGACCTTGAACTCGTCCGAGATCTCAGAAACAAACGAGGATATCTGCTTCATGAGTCGGTCCACGCTGCTCTCACTGCCGGTCTTGAGCAGAGTGGTGATGGCCAGGGTGGCGATGCTACGGTTCGAGTCGGTAATCAGGTTCTCCAGGTCCAAATTACATGCAGTGACGGCTGAAGGATGCTTCATCGCCACCTGGTGGGCACATAGGAAATGTAGGTATAGTTCTTGAAGTATTACTACACATCTTTTACTTTACTTTGAAGAATAAGAAAGTGAAGCTGTACCTTGTTGAGGGTCCTGACTGCAGCGTATCTCAAAGCAGCTTTAGGAGAACTGCAGAAGAGCTGCAGCACTGCAGGTGGACACACACACATTTACAATTAGATTAACTGGCATGAAATATGAGAGGAACAGCTCATTTCACAATATCACTCATACATCACTGAATTCTGTCAGCACAGCACTCCTGCTGATTCCCAAATGAATCACAGGATAAAAGAAGTCCGCTCCGAATCAACAATACCAAAACACGGAGCAAAATAAATGGAGAAAAGAGAGTGAAAGAGCTGTGAGTCAACTACTGACCTGACACAGCAGGGGCCAGCTCTCTGGCAGTACAGTTGGGCATATGGACAATGGCAGAAGCAGCCTCATACACCACCATCTCATTCTTGTTCCTCAGGCAGCTCTCGATGAAGTCAAACAGGGGGCTGTCGTGCCTGTAAACAGGAAGATGAAATACAATGCTGTTAACAACCTCACAATATCCCATCAACCCTGCAGTTTGCATTTAGTCTGTCTCACTCAGAGATCCTGTAGATGACAACAAATAACAACTACCCAGATGTCCCTGTGTCTCTCTACCAGTGTGTCAAATTACTCACCCTCCCTCAGTCTCGTCCAGCAGTTTGCTGGCGATCCGGATGAGCATGCAGTAGGCAAAAGGAGACTTGAGCCCAGACTTGGTGAACTTGTTGAGCATCTTGGTGACAGCAAGACGGTCGTTCTTCCTGAGGTGGTACAACAGGCCCAGGGCGTGGTACTAAAGGACAGAACACACAATGACAGTGACAGTGAACTGTCTGTATTTGTTTCATCTGAACCAACTGACAATTTATGAATACTTAGTGTGATATAAATATCCAACTGACACCACCCCTCTACACATGAAATAAATGTTTTTAAATCATATGAATTCCTGAATCTTCATGAAACTTTGTCCTACCTGGACCATGATATTGTCACTGGAAGCAGCTTCCTGGGCTTCATTCACCCAGCGTTTCACCACATCGTAGCTCATCTTCACCATGTGCTGTACACACACAAACAAAAAACAACAAAAGCAATGACACACTGGTACACAATGACACAACTTAATATTAATCACATGGAAACACAATAATACCATCAGAATAAAACCTGGAAACCAGAATCAATTTAAAAAGCATATTTTTCTATTTTTAAGTCAAATATACTGAGCTATGTCTTACCAATGAAGACACCAGGGCAGAACTGGACACACTGGGCACCTTGTCAACAATAGCCTGCTTCATGTACCTCTCAATGGCCTGCAGCATGGTGGTCTGTGGGGAAGACAGGGAAAATGTAAGAAAAGGTGCTTCTTTTCTTGATTAAAAAAAAAGTGTTAAACTTGCACAACTGGTGAATATACAGGGGGTTTTTTGTATGTCATGGCAAAGTGAAGGAAGAAAACGGGAGAGAGGAGATTGTTGAAGCACTACTCACATCTGTAATCCTGCAGAGGGCTCTGATAGCAGGTCCTCTGTAAACATCTTCCTTCCCAGTCATGTCCTTGGTCAGGCTGAAAAATATCACACAAAAAAATAACTAAGACACTGTAAAAGAAAAGTGAACAAATTTACGAAGACTATCTGTTACTGGATGGTAGAGTTGTGCTAACACAACAGATGTAAACAAACTGTAGGCAAAATGTTTCATGGGTCCTTCCACAAAACCAAGAAAATACATGTCCTGGGGGAGACAGCATTATACCCAAATAGATAATAGTTAAAGTGATGGTCATGTCATGGTACAAACCTGCTGGTGACAATGATGACATCCTCAGAGATGTTGGCCATCTCTTTGATGGTAAGGTAGCACATCCTCCTCAGGGTTTGCTAAGTGAGAAAGAGTACGCATTTAGTATATTTGTATTTTAACACCGGTAAAATGGAATCTAAAATAAATTGTTGATAATCACATCATTGGACTGAAAGAGCCTGGTCATTGCAAAGAAAGCCTCGGTAGCCTCTGTGGTCCCGAAATGCTCTCCCTAAATAAGCAGAAACATGAAAGTGAGAGGGTTGTGATGCATAGATGTGTGGACAGACACCAACTCAACACATTAAAGAGCTACTTTACGTTTATAGTCAAACAACTTTTTTTTTTTTTTTTACCTGGTTGAGGAGGTATATAATCTTGGTGAGAATGTGGAGGCATCTCCTCGGGTTGATAGGAGTCTCGTTGAAAATACGTGCCTGTGAACAAGAAGAATCAGCTGATTTCATTCCAGTTAGGATACTGTTTCTATGTCTAGTTTATGTCTCACATATGTGCAGAACATGTGTTAAACAAAACCAGGTACAGACTTTACCTCCTGCAACACAGCACTCTTCTCCAGGTGTTGGAAAGGGTTCGACCCACTTCCTAAATGTCAAAACAGTGGAGTCAGATGCCTGTGCAATTAACCTTTGATGCATTTTACTAAAACACAACACACGTAAAGGACGCAGAGGGGACGGTGGCTTAAGCTACACACCGAATTCATCCAAATGTATAAATAGGCAAATAAAATAAAACCTTAAGCATCACTACATGAAGTGTCATCAGTCTAAACACAGGTTGAGTTTAATGTCAGAGCAGAGATGTCTAGTAACTGCTAAAGAAACAGCAGACATCACAACATCCAGCTGATACCGCCTAGCTTGAAATGCTAGTACGGCTAGAGAAAAGCTTAACATTAACGGACCGATGTACACAATTAATTGCCAATAGTTTGATTGCAACAGCACCTCGGTTTATAACTGTCCAAAATACCAGATATATGCATATACAAATTAGCCTGCAAGTCATGGTTAAAAGACAGGTTCATTTATTCCGACAGCCTAGCGTTAACTTCAACTGGTTAGCTAACAAGCGCTAGCTAGCACAGGCGTTAGCTTCCAAAGCGATCAACGTCTTGTCAGTCCAGCCACGATTTTCATTTTTCAAGCGCTGTCACTATTTCAAGTTGTAAAATAACAACTTTCCAGTCTTACCAGACTCCTCGTCCTTCTTATCAAACTTTTTAATCATTATTCCGGAATGAAGCTGACGGATGAGGGCAAAAAAATGCTCTCAGCTACTTCCACGTAGCCGAAGTGAAAACTCACTTCCTGTAGGAACGTCCACGTCGACGGAACACACGTCATATCCGTTCTACATCAGAACCGGCAGGGGGCGCCGCTGCTACACAATTCAATCACCATTAAAGAGGTGTGGTGGTACTGGGATCGAGAGCGATAATTAAAACATTGTTTTATTCCGTTTGTTCACATTGGGCTTAACAAGGTCGCCACGGAGAAGCTTTTGGCCCCAAATCAAATAAATTGAAGAGTAATTTATTATTATCTCTCCCACCGTCTCTGTGTCATATATGTGTCCTGTTGCATCAAGCAGGCTACCCATGATACCTTGTCTGGTTGGTTATTTAAACTTGTGGAGGACAGTGTGGCCATGGGAAGGTGTTGGGAGGACAAAAACTATTGAAAATGATCCTACATGGGAGCAACACCTGCAGATCTGATTGTCAACCTGGGGTGTAGTTATCCCAAATTACCACAAGATGAGGACATTGGTCTGTGTCGCGTGTGTTGTCTAGGACGGTTGAACTTTTTAACCCCCCAAATACCAAAGCTACTCAAGCCTGGTTAATTTGAATGAACGATACTTGATTTTTAAGGGAAAGTATGATTAAACATTTTGGATTCATTAAATCTGGCTACTAAAGAATGGTGATCAGTTCATGCACTTGTTGTTGTTTCCATCTGGTGGGCAAAGTATGTAATTGCAACACTGTCTAAATAACCCATGAAGTCTGTGCCTCAAACATATCATTAGCATCTCTGTACTGAAATTTCTTGTTACTTATTAGTAACAATCATTTTGATTATGCAAGTGTATCAGTCAGCCCCAAGCTTTATGGGTAATAAAGTAGTACAGGAATAATAACTCATAGGAATATTTTATGGATCCAATTGTTTGTAATGCTCCACATAAAAGGGCAAATGTAGTTAGTTACATCTGCTTTATTTGAGGAAAAATAATCCTTTATTTTGAGTATAAAAATAACAGACATCTGATGAACACATACATTCCCATGCATTTGCATTTTACTGTATTTCATGATCTTGCAGTTGGTTTGTACAGTAGCTCAGTGTCAGTGTTCACTGTTGTGTTTTTGCCACTCCCAATGTTTCACACTAGAATCTGGAATCGTCACAGGCTCCCATGTGAACTTCTGAAAAAAAAAACCCTTTAATAAAGTCATAAATTAATCAGCAAAGAAGAAAAAAGATGAAAATAAATGTAATCAAATCTAATGTTATGATTATGCAACAGAATCCCAAAACATTTCACTGGTCTTTTGCTAAGGATGTGAGAATTGATAATCACAACTGCTTTGTTCTTGTTTAGTCAAAGATTTAAAATTTGATGACTGTGGGATAAACTGAAGACATTAAGCATTCATTCTACTGTAAAAGAAAATCTAAGGGCTTATCTTTACTGAGATCAGCTTTATTGCAACCAATGTCCATCTTCAGTCTTGAATAATAATAATAATGATAAGCATGAATCTTCATTTTAGACTTGAAAGGAATCTGCCACAGTGTGAGATCATTTCACTTGTTTCCAATGCAAAGCTACATGTTTAATCCTGACTGAAATCATCAATCATCTTGATACAAGTGAAATGACTTTTTCCTTATTGCTCTTGACCTTACTCTGTCTTGATTCAAGATACTGACACTGTTGCTGGATAATTCATTAAAAAAAAAAAAAACTAAAAAAAAACGAGTAAATTATTCTCATCCAAGCTGTAACATAAACAGAAAAAACGGAAAATTGAAATTTGACAGTTTGGGGTGTAGAGCATGGACTGTTCAACTACATTTACCAGTCAAATGTGAGTTTTGTGAGTTGTCCTAAAACAAAATATCAAGAATCATCATCCAACTTTGAGTCGCAGATTCATCAGTTCACATCGTTAATATCCCTAATAGAGGTTTTCCCCGTGTTTTGACTGGAGCAAAAAAAAAGAAAAGATGATGAGAGACTTTGATGCCAAGGACCTTTAACATGAGAGCGACTACGTTATCGCGATATTACAAATGATTCTTTTGACCTGTAATGGGAGTGAGTATTTAAAAGAAAATACCATTTCCCCGGATAAATTACTTTACTTTGAAAGTGAATAATAAATAATTCACTACAACTGAGTAACGAGGCCAACACTGGTCATGGCTGTCTGTTAAATTAAAGTTGTCCAACATTTTCACTTTCTCCGTCCAATCTGCGCCAGGAGACGCGCGTTCTCGGCCGCCTTGGCTCGCAGGTTTTTGGCCTTGGCCACATCAAAGAGGACGTTCATGATGTTGGTCGGGACGTCCAGGGACAGGGTCAGTCTGCTCCTCCGGTCCCCTTTGCTGCTGTTACGGAGCATCTGCCCTCTAAGCTTCGTCCTGCTCATGAAGCGGTAGTTTGCGGGACTTGAGGTCCTTTTTTCTCGGCTGGACTCGGCAGAAGAGGAGGTGGAAGAGGAGGAGGAGAGATACTCCGCGGACTGCAGGAGCGACCCCCAGTCATCCACTGGGGAGTAGCCCGGCTCGTCGTCCTCATCGCTCCGGACTCCTACAACCATCTGGTCATCGCACAGGAGGTCGGAGCGGGTCTGGTAGAGGCGCAGGCACAGGCTGGAGGTCGGTGTGCACAGGACCGACAGCAGCAGCAGGGTCTTCAGGGACGACAGCATGCTGTGTCCTCTGGGACCAACACAGGTGAAGTGGGAGAAGGACAGCTTATTACAGTTTATTTAGTTCTGCACATTCCTTAAGTGTACTGATCTGAAAGCAAGTGACGAAAAAACGCGGTGAGAATGAAATGACTTAAAATAAGACTCTGCCGAGCACTGACTTTTCAATTAAGTCAAACATATTCATTTACACTGTAGACGAGCGAAATACTTTCTTCCACACTATTTTCTCTCCTTCTGTTGTCAAAAAATTGGATTTTAGGACTTTAAGAACTGCTTTTGAAGATCGATAGTTTAGAAAAGTGTTAAATCCTTTACATGAGGAAGTTTACTTTCTATTTTGGGCCACAAGATAATGGTTAAATGCAACTGTGTGACAGACAGGTAAGCAATAATTTTCGTTCAACTTACCACTCGTGTCCTACTACAAAGAATACAGTTATAGAGGTCAACCAACGTGTATCCTTGCAAAGAAAAACCAAACAGGCTCAAATCCTCAGGAGTGAAGTTCTGATAAGAAATCCTGATAAACTAAGAGTGTGTGCGGAGGTCAGCAGTGCAGCACCGTCTGACCAGCAGTGTGTCTTTCTCGTCCATTCCCACTGCATTCATTTAGTAGGAGCCATCAAACTGCAGCCCTACGCCAGCAACAACGTCATCCCGTTGACATTTTGGTTTGCTATGAACTATCCCATTGGTTGGGATGCAGTGATGTAGTGGTAAATTAAAAATAAAAAAAATAATAAAAAAAGTTGATAAATGTGACCTCATGTCGGTGTGCATGAGGCATCACGACCACAGATACACGGGGGAAAAAAACTTTGATTTCTTTCTTGCAGCTTAAGACTTTTCGGTTTTACGTTCAGCTAGTTTTTCCCTTCACCTGATGGTTTTTATCCTTCACCTGACGGTTTTTGCAGTAGTTTGTCATAAGTTAATACTCTACCGGCCAATTAAAAATATGTTAGATATATTAGAATCGAAGAAATGCTTCATCGCAGGATTGTAAGGTTGCTCGTTCAGTACCATGGACAGCGCACAACCAGCACCACGGACAGTTCCATAATTCACGAGTCACTTTTTGTTTTTACCCAGTGTCATACTGAAGTCACGCTGACATTTTGTTTCTCCATGAAAAGTTCTCCTCTTCTACGTTTTCACAAAGATTTGCAAATTTAAAATGAGTAAAAACTGTAGCTCTTTGTAAGAAGGGAAGTGGTCGTTCATGGTTCATGAGGGAGTCTTGATGAAGCAAAGAGCTGACCTACAAGACAAAGCAAGAGTCACTCTGCAGGACAATATGATATATGAAGCATTAGCAAACAACTGAATGAGTATTAATAAAGTCATTAGTTATAACCCTTACAAAAACCTTCATAATCCTTGTAATATAAAAGGAAAGTGTGCCTCCTGTGTCATTGTGTCATTAACTGTTTTAATCACTTTTCTCTCTGGTATTAAGCTACAATAGAAATATAAATGGTTAAATTTACAACTTGTTTAAGAATATATTTTCTTGGCATCAAAACAAAGTCCCTTTAATACACCACGACATTGAAAATACATAAGGTACATTGTCACTTCATCAGTATCAAGATGGAAAGTTCACCTTTTCCCATTTCCCATTAGATTTCTCCTTTGACTTCACTCTCACTTCTACTGATGTCGAGATGATTTGTTTTCTTTGAAGCTCAGGAAAAAGGCTCAGAAGAGCGAATGACACCCCTTAAGACCTGTGTTTGATAATAATACCCAGTATGTATGATTTGCATGCTGGATATATGGTTTCTTAATTTAAAAAGAGGAAAGTAATCTGAGATGTCTGGAGAAGAACACTGTGTTTTAATTAAAACTTTGAGTGTACACGCAACGCACACCACAGAAACCACCCGCAGCGATGTACATTACCATGTCAAAATGAAAAAAAAAAAAAGAGCGTGGAAGGAGTGAGAGGATCAAAGGGTGTTGGGTCAAGCTCTAATGAGCAACTTCATTGTAGGATTAATATGACTGTAAGTCTTCACAGCTGGAGTAATCACAGTCTGTGACACACTGTGCAATGAGATGTCCTCCCACTCTTGCTTCCGCTCTGCAATTGATCTCTGAAATGGAATTACTTGCTCCTCCTCAACTTCAATGGAAAAAAAATATATCACACTTTCATTACTATACATGGATTACGTTGTTGTTAGTCACTTAAACTAGGGGCTCATCAGTTTCTCTGCATCAAGGCCTTTTGCTCAGCTTAGGTGTGAAGGTGTAATAATAATAATAATAATAATAATAACATCCTATATAATATCCTCTGGGATATCTGTGCCAAATTTTATGCCAATCCATTAGATAGTTGTTGAGTTTCTACAAATAATTTGAAAGCTAAAAATTGTAGGTGTTGTTAAGATGAATATTTTTTTGCTGTGTGGGACCTGTCTAAGGACTTGGTTAGTTGTGGTTAGCAGGGGGTCTCAGTATCAGGGATCTATGAAGCAGCTAAGCATGTGGGAGTACATTACAGAGCAGAATCGTGACTAATATGAAGGAGTCTTTGGAAGCTCGCTACTGAAAGACTCATCTGTCATTTAAGGTGAATGTAATCTCTGATTTAAATATTGACGTGTTTCAGTGAGCAATGTTTAGAGGGGCTGCCTTCAGTTTAAGAAACCTGGTGGTGGAGCTGCTGCAGCACGTTACACCAAAGATGCTAAATTATAACAGTGAAAAATGGCATGAGAATTGAGCCCGAGCTAAAAAATGAATACCACGGCACCCTCCACAAAACATCAACCAATGAAAAGCTGGTTATCTAGGTTGTGTCGTGTATTTTCATGTGTCACACTCCCACACCCCACATCAACACCCACGCAGGAATCCCCCGCCACTGCTGCGCTGGTCTGATGGAGAGTCCTCTAAATCAGTCCCTGCGTGATCTCCCTCACTGGGCCCCTGTTGCCCCTCATCTGGCTCCCAGCCTGACCCATAACACCCCCTGCCAAAGGAACATATGTAGCGGTGGAGGTGGCAGCAGGCAGTCAGCTACCAGCTTCTTATTTTTCACACCACACAGGATGCAGAGCAATTGACAAAACATACGAAAGGTGACTGAGTGTTATATAAAGAGACGTAGAGAGATACTGCAGAAAGATGTGGGCGGGAAAGAGACAAGCACGACAAAGACAACTCACAAAAGTATAGATGGATTTAATTGTTCAGAGGCGTTAATTCAGGTTTGACATTCAAAAACTCAGTCTTATGTCAGTGTTAGGTAACACATATATCAAAATTTAACATTCACATTTTGATTTTCAACACTTTGTCCATACAACAAATCAAGAAACAGCTTTTAAAATGTATAAATAAAAGCAATATTAAACATAAAATAATAACATTTTACACAATCATGTACAAAAGAGCACCATGCCTTGTCTTGCTCGCTTCATCTCCAGGGTTCGGTGCCTGTGAAAGTGTCGAGAGAATACTATCTTTTATTGACCATTTTTGTATCTACAGTATCCCCACATGCATACATTACAAGATAAAAAAAAATCTTATTAATGCTGTTAAAAGGTATATTTCATGTGTGATCTACCTCTCCTCTCCATCCCACACCAGCTCAAGCACTCTTGTCTCGAGGAGAATCGGTTTCGGTTGCCACCACAGCCCCCGTACACAAAAGGTCTGCACTCCCCTGAGCGAGGGTGGAAGTACCAGAGCAGAACATACTCTGTACAGGCCCCTTCCGACATGGGCTCCAGACAGCGGTCTGCTGCTGCAACTGCATGTGAGATGAAAAAAAAAGGTGAGGAAAAAGGTTAAACTATAAGAAAAGAAAAGTTGAAGCCATCCTACAATTAAAATGCAATAGATTCATCCCATTTTCCCAGATTTCAAGTGCTGGATGTGTAATATGAATGAGTAACCATCAACTGTGTCACTGCAGGCTGTTAATTTATTGTCATCTATTCAGACGTAAACAAAAGGTTTAATCACCACATTCTCTGTTACACTTCAGGGCTTCCTTTTAACTTTATATTTTTTATTTATAAATGAAATCTAAAAGAGGCAGTCAAACATTCATGGATTAGATTTTAGTTTTATCATCATCTCCCACCTTGTGCTCTTTATAATTTCAACTCTTTTCTCATAGATAATAAATGAAATATGAAGAGAATCAGACAAAAAAGGAGAGTAAGTAAATAAGGAGAGAGAAGAAAGGAGGAAGGAAGATAAGAAGAAAATTAGATGTCTTGGCCACTCACCAGCAGTGTTTGTTCCAAATACCCTTCTTTTCTTTCTCCGTCCCCACTCCACTGTCCCTCCCACGAGAGAATCTGAAGCCAAAAACCAGTGAGAAGTTTTATAGGTTTGGAAGATTCAGGCCATCAAAGACCAAGAAAGACTTACACTCAGTAAATGCCAGTGGCATTCTGACTCATCCTAAATCCAAATGAGAGTGCAGGTGTGCAACGTGAGCAGTGCTGGAGCATTCGTTCACAGACTTTGTGACCTCTTTCTGCAAACTTTCTGTAAAGCTACAAACTCAGTATGAGGGAATTACACAACTCACATCCAGCTAATGCTAAAAGCAGGGATGAAAGGGGAAATTCAAAAATATCATTAAAAAAACCAATGATGAAACTGGAAAGAAGAAGTTTAAAGGTACTTTAAACTTTTTCTAGGTCTTTGTTCTACAAAGGTCGCTGCATTAAATTCTTTTTCATCTGATTTGATCAAACAGCATCAATTAATAAAGGCTATTCATATCTTCAGAAAACGAAGCAAGCAATCACTTCAGACAAAGACAATTACGTCAAGGAATTTACCATTTATAGCAAACGGTTGTACAGTTGGATATGATGGAAAACGATCTGCTCCTGAAAAGGAGCTTTCAAAGATGATGATTCTGCAGGGAGACCTAATCCCCCCCTGAGCAACAATAACAAAAACTTTGCACATAAAGAGGAGACTGGGCTGGAGGGAGGAGCTGCAGATTCAGGTGGACAAACTAATGAAACATGGCATTAGTTAAGGCAGAGCACTGAAGTCATGCTTGCAATAGCTGATTTGCATCAACAGCTTCATTCATGCTTTGCAGTCACTGGCTCCTTTACCAGCTGTGTGGCTGTGAGCTGACTGGTAACGTCCAGTCATATTGACTGGTAACGTCCAGTCAGATGATAAACTTTTGTCACAGCTGTTCTGCTGCAGCTCCTTTCCACCATCCCAACATCCTCTTTATGTGCTTTGTTAGAGACACAGTTAGAGACAAGCTGGTGAACATAGTGGAGCAATTTTCAGCTAAAGAGCCAGATATTTCCCTCAGGAGCTAAAAGCGAGTGGGCTTACATTTGCCGGGTGGTCATAAACACAACACCGAATGAATGACAAAGCTATTTCTTAACTCCTGGATGTGTAAATAAGCAACTGTTTGATACGGAACAAGTTGTCCATATCAGCTTAAAAGGTGATAATAATGTCGATGTTGACTCACAAACCAAGTGGTCAAACATATTTCTCGTTTCACCTCTGAGCCACGGAAGATTAAAAGCAGTGCAGAGGCTGGTACAAGTCGTAACGATTCTATGTTTAAATCTCCAAATTAAAGTGTAAATATATAACTGTGGCCCACTGTGCTTGTGCACATTCATTACCTTGAACAATGATTGATGATTTCTAATTATTGTAATTTATTTAAATAAACATGCTGACATTGACAGTGGGCAATAACAGGCTCACTCTTTGATTAGTTTTCTGGTTATTTTGACCTGAAGCAAGAATGAAAATAATTTAAGATGCAGAAAGATCCTCTTGCCCGGAGGCTGCAGTCACTAACGAGCTTTGTAGAAGATTGTGTGATTTGTGGTTTTTTTTAGTACATGGTGACCTTTTGTTTAACTTTCCATCCAACCTAACTGAAAACACAAACAGAGCTAAATAAAACAGATGAAAAACACGTCATCTTTCTTTTAGTGACGACGATAGAAGCATGGTTTTACACTCTGATGTGCCTAAATATAAGAAAACAGAGGATGAGACAGTAGGTGTGGAAATCAGCGATAACAGTGTCCCAATATTTTCTTCATCCGAACACCTCCCACAGTCCCCACAATCTCAAGTAAAACACTAGATACACTGCCTACATCACAGCTGTTACACATAAGTACGACATATGTGACCATTTAGCCATGACACACATTTGGTCACACTCTACAAATCTGTTGTGGGGACAACTGGGCAGTTTTGAAAATGATGATATCCCTGGCGTCTGTGCGTTTGACCAGGGGGCTTGGACCCTGCTAACAGTGACAGTAACTTTTTTACCAGTACGGTTTGGCAGCGTCCTGTCTTCTCCGAGGATGGCAGGCACAGGACTGGTCATCTCTTCCACCCTGTCTCCATATTCTTCCTCTTCCACTTGTTCACCTGCTCCTTCTACCCCTTCATGGAGGTCACGAGATGTCACTACATCTTCAGGCTCATTTTTACTATCAGTCACTGTAGCTGTTGCATCTGGATCCACAGACTTTACCATGAACTTGTATTCCACCCCTGTAATGATAAAAACATGATACACACACACATACACTGACATGACCACCATCTAAGAATCTGTCAATCATCAATCATCAATAGCATTCCTTTGAGAATGAATAGGTTTTGAAATAAGATTTAATTTAATCTCCGTTCTAGGACAGCTGGATCACCAGGAGTCTTGGACTTGTGTGTGATCAGCAACTCACAACTCACACCTGATGTTTTAGTCAAAACAGGAGAGGCACGCTGGCTCGGCTCTGCTCGGGTGTCCCAACCTTAACAGTGGGACAGTGGACTGAAGCGGATAAATAGAATTCAGCCATCATTAATTTTATTATTTATACCTGTGTTTTTTCTACTGTGGCATGTCAAAATATGTTCTGAGAAAAAAAAAATACTACAGAAAGTTCGACAATAAGCAGAAATAGCCTTTGAGTGTCTCAAAAGCGTGTGGATTCTTGGTGCGTCGTCCCACTTAATGGCAGTCTTGTGTTTGTGAATGGCTCCACTGTTGCTGGCGCCATGGTGTGTGTTCCTCTGAGAGAACACAACAGATGGCACAACACACACGGGTGCCATGCTGCTGCCACAGGAGCTCTACAACAAACAACCCCGCACACAGACACATGCACACACATGCACACAAGCACACCCACACAAAATGTAGGCCTGCCTAGATGCACATTTAGGCATTGCTGGATAAATGCACAGAAAGGTGCAAGCACACTTACTGTAGAGGGTTCAAAATGTACAAGTGAATAACATGACACCCCCTGCCCACACGCACACACTTACCACACTTTTCTGTCACCTCCTGGGTGACTAGCTCCTTCACTTCTTCAGCCTTGACACAGAGAAACACAAGATTCATAGACATCTCAATCACTTAATCATTTTGATAACTCCAAGTATATTTTTTAATGTGTGTGAGATAAACACATACTGAGAGTCCAGGCTCTCCCTTCTCCCCCTTTGCTCCTCCATTCCCCACTAGACCCTGTAAGAAAGATTCACATTCACACATTAAAACTTAAAGGTCTTGTACACATGTGACTTCGACGAGAGCAGATGAAAGAACTGAGAACACCTGTGGGAGTTTGCAGGACCTTTAAATGCATGTGATTAATCACATGCAAACCATCTTTGATCTCATTGTTTTATTTTTGTAGTCCATAACTTGACTGTTTTGGAATGCTAACAAAATAAATGTTTTATGTTTTTTCTATTCTCAGTAATCTTAGAATATGAATTAAAAACCCAACACAACCTTTTTTAACCGTCAGAGAGAAAATCAAAGCTCTCTGTTACAACAAGGCTGGCTTTGTGTACTGTGAGTGTGCTTGGCGAAGTGTGCTTAGAGAGCTGGATGCTGTGTGTTCTAACATGGATCTCACACTCTCTCCTCTTTGTCCTGGTGTCCCAGGTGCTCCCCTCTGACACGGCTTCATTCTGCCTCTTCTGCCCCTCTCCCCCTGTTTGACAAAAATCAATGTACAAGTAAGCAGTCACTCCAAGCCATTTCCAAGCTGCTGCTTTGTACTGCTAAAGTCCAAGAAGTCACTAGATTTGTTGCGAGGTGCTTTTTTGAAAAGTTGGTGAGTCTAGAGACAAAAGCACTAAGATGGCAACATGGCCTGTAAACAACAGCCTAATGACGTAATTGAAAGTGTTTGTGCCAATTAATTTTGGATGAGCGACGGCCAATGGGCAAACTTCACCACTCAACCGGTCAACCGACGGTGTAACTTCATCTTGCAGTCAGTCACGGACATTTGCGTTTGTCCTCTCTGTCACAGTCCAGTCAAAAATCCATAGCAGCACATCTCATCACTCACTTAAAACAGTATGAA
This sequence comes from Toxotes jaculatrix, assembly GCF_017976425.1. Taxonomy (NCBI): domain Eukaryota; kingdom Metazoa; phylum Chordata; class Actinopteri; family Toxotidae; genus Toxotes; species Toxotes jaculatrix. The sequence continues at coordinate 6,812,081 of NC_054415.1, forward strand.
AGAGACCAATTAGGTACATCCTTTCATTAGAGGTTTCCTGTCACTCTCTGTCAACACTGAGAGTCTGGTAATTGTGAAGCTGAAAGCAGCTAATTGAGTAAGATATTACTTGAAAGCTGCAGACAGAAATAAACCTCTGTGTGTGTGTGTGTTAATTAAGGACATGTCTGCTGTATCCACTGCTGCAGCATACAGAGCACATGCTGCCACTCTCTCTGAACAAGACACAGATGTGGTGATGACTATAATCAAGCTCAGCTCATCCTTCTGGTCTTTGTGTTCTGTCACATTTTCACTCTTCTAGTAAGTTGGACTTTTTGAAAACAAAAATTTGTGAGGGTGTAAGTGAGAGTTTGTTTATGCAGATATATACGTACGGGTGCCCGTTCTGTCCCTTTAAAGTGTGTGTGTGTGTGTGTGTGTGAGATTATTATAGCTTCTGATTTAGCCCTGTGGCTTTTTAGTGTTCCCATACCTCAGAATAAGCTAACAAAGTCTTTACATTGTGACTGCACCATTCAGTTTAAGACAGTGGTAATTAGGCTTATTCTTGGATCGCTATACTTATCTAAAGTGCTGTTTCATACCTTCAGCTACACTGCTGGTGTAGTCTGTGGTTGCTAAAAAATTTTCTGGGCTCATTATTGTGTAGTAACAACTTCCTATATCTCAAGAACACAAGTTATGACTTAATCATTTGTGTATTTATTTATTAACTCTCCCTGTATGACCCCAAGAAAATGTTATTTTTCTGATATATCAAATACCGTTTTCATTAAAAGTCATAAGTATCATCACAGTAATGCATTATGACGACAACATGAAAATATAAGTCAGTATCATACATCCCCAATACACTGAGTGAGTAGGCATACTGTACCTTAGGCCCAGTGACTCCACGGAGACCCGGTGGTCCTGGTGGCCCCTCATCTCCATCCCTTCCTGGACTCCCTGCTGACCCCTTAAAACCCGGGAAACCTGGGAAACCTGCTACACCCTGAATTAAGCAAGAGTAATAACACAACATGGTTCCTTTGTGTGCAGGGGACGATACAAACGCATTATGCTGTTCTCTTACTACACATGAACAAAACAATGCAGAGCAGAACAATGATATTGCTGTTAATTTACTCGCCTTTTCCCCTTTCACTCCTGGATCACCATCAACACCATTGACCCCTCCTTCTCCCTTGTCACCCTAAAATTTCACATGAAAAAATGCAAATTAAAAAAATGGACTTTATATCTGTTTTAGAAAGAGAGAAAGAGAAAAATGAGCATGCATGAACGTTCACCTTGCGCCCCGTGAGTCCATTCAGTCCAGGTATACCAGAAGTGCCGGGTAAGCCCATATCTCCCTGTTTTGCAAAGACCCCATGTTAACCATGTCACATACACAGAGTTATGTAGATTACATGGTCTAATCAGAAATTAATTAAGGCCTAACCTTATCTCCATCCAGGCCTGGACTCCCAGTGCGTCCAGGTAAACCTCTGAAACCCTGGAAAAGCAGGTAACAATACAGAACATGACTACACAAATAAAGAATCTGAAACTTAATAACACAACTATCAAGGGGTGAAAATGGGGGGAAAACAACCAGTGGGACAACTGGGACCCATAATAACTGTCTCCACCTTCTCTCCCTTCTCTCCTTTCTCTCCTGGTAAGCCTGGTTCTCCTGGATCACCCTGTGAAGAAATATAACAGACAGAGGACAGAAGAAATAAATGATGGTGAATCCTGAAAAAGTAACGGACCATGATTGGTTATGTAATGTTTTTCAGTGTCACCTGATCGCCTTTTAGGCCTTGCAGTCCTATGTCTCCTTTGTCCCCTTTGGCCCCATCCACTCCATGATCCCCATTGCGGCCCTTAAATCACATCATGCATTTTACTGCATATTCCCTGAAGTTAGTGCTGAACTTTGCATCCAAAATGTTGTTTAAATGCCTGAATGTCCTACCATCACTCCATTGAGTCCTGGCTCTCCTGGATCTCCCTGTAGAGAAGAAGGCACTTTCAATAAAATACTGGACTAAAACGATATTGCTGCAGATTCAAGATGTTCCAACCTTGCTTACCTTTTGGCCTACAGGTCCTCTTGCTCCAAACCGTCCCAGTGCACCCTTGGTGCCTGCATCACCCTTTAAACCCTTTTAGAAACAATTTAAAATATCAAGCATATTTAACTAAAGTATCAACAGAAACTTAATGTCTTGTATTACAGTGCTGTTGAGCTGCCCTTGAGCCTGGCACAGAACTACCACAGTTTCTGAGCTCTAAGTGTCTTGTGAGACTTATTCTTCTTCTTAGTGTTTATTGAATGTTTACATCAGGTTTTATTACCTTGACTCCAGGAGGACCATCCTCTCCCTTTTCTCCTTTGTCGCCATCAAAACCTGGTGGTCCTCGCTCACCCTGAAACAAAACATCTACTTAGTTTTCTACTGCTGTTTTTATGCTTTAACTTTGTGTGTTTTTAAATATATTTGGATTTGTGCGCTTTGTCATTAAGAGGACAAAGCTTTTTGCTTCTCTTATTTGCTGTGGTGCTAATTTCATGGGTGGCATCAAGCTGAGTGTAGTTGTCCTTGTGGGGACTGATAAGGTTGTATTGAACTGTACTTTAATTGAATGTAAATTTATTGTGCAATAGGACACATGACTTCAAACTTCAAGAGGATCTCACCGCGTCCCCTTTGGAACCCTTAAACCCACGGGGTCCTTGGATTTGAAGCACGCTTCCCTGTAGGAAGGAATTTGATTGTGAATTCATGGTGCAAGTGCATGTAATCTGCAAGAAATAATAAAGTCATTAATGTAGATTCACACAGATGTACTTATAAAGCTGTGAATTGTGTATACTTTGTTTGTCCTTGCATAATACACAATACGTCTTGACAGCAAACATACCCCATGTGAAGACCAGCTGTAATTTGCTCTGCGCCAAGTCAGCTGTAATGAATCAGTGCACAGGCTAAATACTTGGTGATTTTTCTACAGAAAGTCATCATACCCTTTCTCCTCTGACTCCAGGTATCCCACGTTCTCCCTGAAAAGAAACATGATTCTTAAAATGACTTTCCAAGCACGATTATTTCAATTGTGTCAACACAAATACAGATTACTTTATATCTCATGCTGCCATGCTCTCGCAACGGAGACATTTCTTATCATATACTTCCATATTAACATAATCCAATCCAACATAATCCACATTTGATAAAATGTCATGACAAGTTGTTGTAGACAACTTGGTCAGGGTTTAGTGGTATTTGACAGGAATGAGTGCGATAAATAAATCCCACGGTGACACCTCAGTTGTGACACTTCTATAGAGAAGGAACAAACAAATACGAAAGCAGGATGACTGACAACTGACATCACTCCTATCAACGCAACCCGGACCTGCTGACACTTAAAAATGAATGAGAAATTGCTATCTTGGAAATGAAAGGAGTCTGCAGGAGCCTCTAGACATTCAAATGTCAATGTTGGCCTCATCACTCAAACTTCACACCTTACTGTTGACACAAACAACCATAACAGAGAGTCATGGTCACATAAAGATTATGAACATACAAGCAGACAAGGTCAAAACATTCACTGATGTTCCAGCGTCTCAGAAATTGCAGCATTTTCACTGTGGTATAAAGATTTTGCAGAAATCTGCAGCGTGAATGGAAAAACATGAAGTTTCGGTCCTTTGGGTGAACACACTGGCGATGAAAGAGGTCAGAAAACAGCAAGAACGGTTAAATGTTTGTATGTTGCCTTGTTCATCAGATAGGTCTGACGGGGGCGCAGACAATGTGAGTCCAAAGATCTATCTTCTATCCTCTCTGCAGTGCTTGGCTGTTGTAATATGATATAATATTATGGGAACATTTTCTTGACACAACATGTTGTTTGTTTGGTAAAAATCATTCAACAAAACACTGCTGCAGATCACAAGCATCCTTTCAAAACTACTGTCTCCCCTTCCTTAAATGAAATCCTTGCACTTGTGTCACTAGACGTGGCAGCAATTTCAGTTCATTCCAATTCCTAGAGGGGTGCCTGCATCTCAGTTTATCGGAGAACCATTGAGATGATGTCTGAACAGGTTGTTTGCAGCATGTACTGGGTCCTACATTCTTCTGGACATCAAATTTAAGTAATTTTAATAACTAACAAAGTTGTATTCGCTGAAATTCAGGGACCAAATTGATGAAAGACAGGACAACTGCAAGAAATAAACATCTCAGTAGTAGCATTTAATTCGTCATGTGGTTTAGAGAAAGTTTCTAAGTTAACTGTGACAAATTGTGAAATAATAACTCACCTTTTCACCTTTGCTGCCACGCAAGCCTTTTGGACCCTAGTAAAATAAGTAAAAGAAAAGGATTTTGTCTCCAAGTGTACATAAGTGAAACTCTGATGATCTTCAGTGAAATTTTATACTCAGTTGTATGATTTTGAAAAGTTGTTTACTATATGTCCAGGAACTCCTTTAACACCTGGAGAGCCTTTTTCACCCTGAAAGAAAAGAAATATTAATGAGTAAACCATTAGATGTGTGATAAAGACTCAAATGCACATCTGAGGAATTTCCTGCTTAATCTAAACATAAACTGAACCTGGTCTAAATGTTGTTCACCATCACTGGCCAGTAATGGAGGTTATCTGATAGGAGCTGAACTCACCCTTCTGCCTGTGAAGCCAGCCAAGCCCCTCCCACCAGGCTCTCCTGGAATACTGTCACCCTGAAGAAAATAAGAGAGACGCAATAAAGAAGTAATTAAAACAATGAAAAGCTTATTTTCTCTCTTACAACAGATAGAAATGAGAATATCGGTATATGATACCTTTTCTCCTTTGACTCCAGGTACACCAGGAGGACCCTTTATCAGAGAGATGCAGTGGTAGCAAAAGAAAATATCATTAACCTCCATTTTCAGCTGGCAAACAATCAGATATGAAAAGTAGCTGAGCTCCATTAAAAATCACTAAAATCAGACTTAGCACTTGGAAAGATCATTTGTATTTTCTCACGTGAGGTCCTGGTGCTCCTCGAGGTCCAGGAGCTCCAGGCAATCCATTCTTCCCCCTTTTGCCCCTTTCACCCTGCATCAACACACAAAATGTCTTACGTGTCTTTTAAACCCAATAGGACAACCTCCCCTGTCTGTTTCTGACCTTATTCACAATCATAAACCATCTATTCACAAACTCCCACTGTTGTGAGTTTTTACTCAATCAAACAGAGCTATTGATGATGCACCTCTCTGCCTGGCTCCCCCACATCCCCTGGAGGACCCCTAAGGCCTGGGGAGCCTTGGATGCCTGCGTTACCACGGATACCCTGGATTCCCTGAGCACCTGGAGGCCCTGGCTCACCCGGTTCACCCTGAGGTAAAACAGAAGCACAGAAAAATGGGGAGAGAGAGAGAGAGAGAGAGAGAGAGAGAGAGAGAGAGAGAGAGAGAGAGAGAGAGAAAGGATGATAGAGACAAATGAAACGTGCAGAAGACAAACACACAGTTAAAGGTCACTTGTTTTAATGTAATGTAATGTATTATTATTCAGCTCTTCTATTACTTTTGAATAATTGCTTTCAAATAAAGTTGCTTTTCCTTTTAATTCAAATTAAAAGCTCAAACAAAACTTTACACGAGCGAGTGAGTCACGGCCAATTAAATCCTCTAAATTAAAACCGCAATGAGAAAGGAAGTCAATCAAAGTGAACGTGATGGAAAAGCCTGTGAGGAATAATTGATTTAGTGGGGATGTAGTAAGAAAGCTGTTGCTTGTATTTTTAATTTTTTTTTCATTGTATGGACATTTCACCTTCTGTCCTGGAGGACCAGCCTGGCCTTCTGGACCCCTGTGGCCGATGCCCGGCTCTCCCTAGACACATACAAGACAAACATATCTACAACAATGTTTCTTACTCATTCCTTTAAATATCCTTTAAATCTCAACTCCCACATTTCAGTGTCACAAACTAAAAGATTAATGTAGATTACAGCTTATTTATGAGTGAACATTGTATTTACCTTTTGTCCCTTCTCACCAATTTCACCCTGAAAAGTGTTGGAAAAAAAAAAAAAGAAAATCAGAAAGTTGGAATACAAACAAAAAAACATGGAGGAATTTGAAATAAAAAACAGAAGAATAAGCAGAAGTGTCAGCATGTTTAACAAGGGGAATTATTAATGTCTGCTTTAATCTACTGTCTCACAGTCAAACAGAAATAGAGCAGAGAGGACATCAAAGGCACGGACTCGACCGGCTTTACTGACAGGCGAGACGAGAGAGGAGCTGTCCCTGAGCTCTGATGTCATTCACTGATGCAATGTGGGTAGGCGGGGAGAGCAGCGATGATATTTTTATGAACTGGTGGCACAGTTCGTGTGGCGACTGTCATTCTTGCTCTGTGATCTTGGGCTGATGGTAATAATGATTTTAATCAGCGTCTGAGTGGGATGATATCAGTGACTCAGTGAATCCTCACAATGGAAGGATGTGTTTCACATACAAGGACTGGCTCGCAGAAAATACTAAACAAAACATGTTATTTGGCTCACCTCTAGTGGTATCTAGCTCTGCAGACAGGTGTGGCCAGGTTTTAGTTTCTGAGGTCTCTGTCCCCAGCACAGTGTCAAAATGTAAAAGTTTAAGTTCACAGCCTTTTTGATTGTGTCTTTGGGTCTATGAGAGTTTTAATATTTAAAATATCATCAGTCACCTTTCGTCCTGGTTTTCCATTCTCCCCCGGTTGGCCCTGTTGCAGAAGAAATGTACTGTAAGTTAATAACTTTATATAACTAAACTGGACATTTGTTCTGTTGACGAGTATTTGATAATACTGAGTGTGTTGAGATCATGAGGTGTACTTTGTGCCCTTACCTTCAGGAAAAAATACTCTGGAGGATACGGGTATGGCTGTCCAGTTTCTTCATCATAAACCCCTTCTCTCCCCCTCTCCATCTCCATCCTCCTCCTCTCCCACTCCTCTCTCTCCCTCTCCACATCTCTCTCCCCCTCCTGCTCTGTCCCCTCCCTCTCCTGCTCCTTCTCCTTCTCCCTCTCCCTCTCCAGTCTTTCTCTCTCCAGCTCCAGCTCGGCCTCCATCTCCTTCACCAGCTCCTCTCTCTCTCTCTCCATCTCCAACCTTTCCCTCTCTCTCTCCCTCTTCAGGTCTTCTTCCTCCTCCTCCCCTTCCCTCTCTCGATCTACATCCTCCTCAGGATCCCAGTCGTAGTCTCCACTCCTCTCCTCATCATAAACCGGATCAGGGACTGTTTCTGTATATCCATCTGGCTCAAATCCTTTCTTTTTTCCCATTTCACCCTCTTCAGCTTCTTCAGCTTTAGTCTGTCCTTCACCCTCTGGTTCTCTTTCTGTCTCACTGTGTCTCTGTCTCTTTCTTCTTTCTTGCATCTCCCTCCTGGTGTGCATTTGAAGATCAGAGTTTTCTTGGTTCTTCTAGGGAAAAAAAACAGTTTTCTCTTAGTTGCACCATTTTAATTTGGATCAATACTCATGATCTTTACCTGTATTGTTGATTATACTGCAGACTTACACTGAGGCTGTTGTAACCTTGAGCTCCAGAGGACAGATGCTGAAATCAAAATGAAGAGCTTAATCTCATATGTGGTTCACGGTGACCATGAAATTGCATTTTCATATTTTATTTTGTGCAATTGGAGCCACATGTATGAAGTTTTAATTTTTAATGACTGGAAATATCTAGTGGAAAAAATTACTTTTTGTGCCTCTATGAACCGATTTCTTCCACCCGGGGCACCCGGCATGAACGCCTAAAAATACAATAATGATTACTATTACCATTTTTATGACTATCAATCTGTCTTCTACAAAACCAGGGGGCACTTACCATGGAATCAGGCCAGAGGACGCCTCTTCTCACCCTGATTTGGGATTGAGGCACCTGTCAAGGCCCCCAAAACATTTGTGAGCAAATTTAGAGCTACGGTTGTGATGCTTTTCTATCCAACAGCTGGGATAAAGTGTGTGGATTTCTATGTATGATGGTAAAAAAATGATATAGATATATATAAGAAAGAAAGACACAGACTTGCTGAGACAGTTATTTTGACATTTTTTTTTTTTTTTACTGAAGGATACATGCACAGAGGTTAAACACAGACAAAACAACGTAATCACAGAGAAAAATTTCACCAGTGAAAAGAGTGTTTGATCTGGCTACAAAAACACTTATGGTGCTGCTATATTCTGAATAATATCACTGGTATTCAAAGAATTTTCAATGGAGAAAAATAAAACATTTTTCCACATTTCAATAAATAAAATTTCAGTACAATCTGACACAAGGAAATATGTATTGAAATTGTTGGCACATGTTTGAGAAAGCTTATTTTTGTACTTGTCACAGAGAAATCTTTGTCTTAATAAATAAATTAGGAGTTGTAGACTGAGGTAAGTAAAGTAAAGGCTACACTGGTGTTTACACTGAACAAACTGGAGAATCACAACAATCTCAACATGAGGACACAATTTTAAGATCTGAACAGGTGCCTGGTTTTCAATAAAGCTCCACTATAAAAAGCCCGGGTAGAGGAAATTTTTGTTATGGCCATGGCTTTGGATGTGTGACATCGTCGCTGAGTGAAAACGTCCCCCTGCTCATGAATCGTGGGTCAGGTTCAGGGCTCCTCACCAGCCATACAGTTCACAGTTTATTCACACTCTCCATGTAGTGTGTGCTTTCTTATGAATGCTTAACACTCTATAGTCACAGTCTCATGGGAATTAAGAGATGTCCTGTTTTAAAAAAAAATGAGAGAAAGAAAGTATTTTTTAAAAAAGGTCATTATTTCACTTAGTGTTTCTTCTCATTCCTTTTTAGACAAGCTTTAGAAAAATCATGCTCAAAGCATGCTGCTCAAAAATGCTGCCCTGTCTCATGCTTCAGCCATGTCATAAAAAAAATGTAAATGTTGGTATTTTTCCATTTCCATTACATTTGCATTAGCCTTAAACAAACACTTTTTTGCACTGGTGAAATTTTCATAGGAAGTAGAAAGAAGATAAGGTACTGAAATATGACGCCAAGTGCTTATTCTATCTCAATGTACACATGGTTTATTTATGGGACACTCAAGGAGAAAGCAAAGCCAATCCTTCAGTTTATTCAAGCACTTGTCCACCACTTTCAGGCCTCTTGTGTTAAGTGTAAATAAAAGAGCTTTGCATTCTGAGGCATGCAAGATTCAAGCCTGATTCAAATGCAATTTAAAATCAAAACTCTACCTTGTCTGCTTCTTCTGTTGTAATGGGAGGTGTTGGCAGTGACACTTCATCCTGGTTAAGACAATAAAGGACAGATAAGCATGTGACAGAGAAAATACGTCTTCAAAAGTTAAGGACTACACTGAGTAAACATCTACATGCACAAACAAGGCCAGCAGCCTCCAGTACCGTTTCTACATCCTCCATAGGTTGAGATAGTGACTCTGTGGTTGTCAAGACAGTCTAGGTGGAGAAATATCCAACACTGAGGGTTACTCAGACATTTTTAAATATATAGCTACATCTCAATTCAACCCATTCATCTATGCACGCTTGGATTTCTGTGTTTCAGCATGACAAACACTGTACAACACACATCTGGCGTCATTTTTTCACCTGTGCATCTGTTTGTCTGTCAGAGAGAGATGTCAGAGGACGACTGGAGGTGTCTGCCAATGTCTCTAACTGGACAGGGCTGTGTGTGGGTAACTGCTCCTCCTACACAGATGAAAACAGCATAAACAAGTTATTATTTTTCAGGAGCGTCACAGCAGCGCATAACTGAGCTCAGCTGTCTCTGTCCCCTCTCTATCAGAGCGCAGCCTTGAAGGAGTTTTCATTATTATCTGGGCTACAGAATTATTGATGCTCACCTTTTCATCCACTGGATGGGGGAATTCATATGTTTGGACTTTAGGCTGCATATGATAAAAACATGGGACATATTTTACGGTAAAAATTAATCATAACATTTATTCCCAATCCAGCCGAAACAGATGAGAAGATGCTGTTTGATGCAAATTTACCTGTTTGTTGTCTCTGCTCTTCTGTGAGAGCGAGGGGTCACCTGGGGAAAGGTCTTCCTGTTTCAAGGAGAAGGAAAAAAAAATCATCATAACTTTTAAATGCTCACAACCCACAGACACTCCAGTGGATGATGTGCACAGCAGATGCAGTGGGCTGTAATGACAAACTAATTCTTTCTTTATAATTAATTCAGGCAGTGGGTGTGTCATTAATCAACTCATTCCACTGTTTTATGTGGGCACAGATAAATTTCAGTCCAGAGAGATGCTGCAATTAAAAAAAAAAAAAAAAAGAAGAAGAAGAAGAAGAAAGAAAAGAAAAAAGAAACAGGCTATTTGATTATGAGTTTGACAGGGCTTGTTAACAAGAAGGCACCCACAACGACTACACTCCAAATCTGTAACAACCCCACGTCATCAATCATCACTTTAAAATGAAGTTCCCAACAGCGGATTAGTCACTTGCTGCGGCAGCTGCCTACCTCGTATTCATAACTGTACTCTTCACCGTTATAAAACTCCTCCTCGTCTCCCTCTTCTTCTTGCTTGTCCTCTTCACTTGTCTTTAGATAAAGAGGAAATGACAATAATTACAGGAAGATACTGTTACAGATCATCATTTATCATTTGTGTGAATGACTGGAAGACAGCAACGCCAAGCGATCACAAAGCAACCCATTCATCAAATTTATCAGAACTGTTATCAATATAATGAGAAGCACATGGACAATAAGACAAATGCATGCTTTTAGTTTTTCTTGCGACACCATGTAAACAGGAACTTGTTAATTCTTTGTGTTTTAAAACTGTTAATTTAATATGGTTATTTTTATGATTTGGCACTAAAGCAGTTATTTCTACACAAACGATGTTGTGTTAATGTGATGTTAGCCAGTGTTAGAGCCTGTGTTTCAGTTCTGCAGGGTGAGATGGCTGTGTTAGTTGGTTTGTTTGTGTTTAGTAGTTGGGGCAAAAGTGAAGTTAAGTTTCCAGGTTTAGTTTGACCCCTTCAAGGACATTTACCAGGCGTTGTCTCTGCCTCTTATGTCGTCCTTTATTTCCTTTGCCCTAGTTAAGAAGTTCACAGTCAGAGAAAAAAAACATAAAGGTTTCCCATGCTTCAGACGAAGTCGATGATCAAGTATGAAACTATGAGTTGATACTGTAAGTTTAAGGAGATATTTAAGAGGGAAATAAGTAGTTAATGAATTGTAAAAATTAATGCAGCAGCTTTAAATCAAGATGTTTAGGAGCCCTTAGTGTTAAAGTTTCAAAAAAAAAAAAAAAAGTTTTAAATGGTTTAGACCTATTTGATTTTATAGGACCACACCTGGAGTTTTGCATGTTTCAACCCATTTATTACAAACTGTTTTTACTTTATATTGCTGTATTACAGAATTTCAGAAATTGATTAGATTCTAATATATTCTCACACCATAGGCTTTAATTTAAAGAACACAGATAATCTTTTTTACCTGTGATAAAATGTGCTATATGAATAAAATTGCCTTGCCGTACCTAGACTGTGATCCAAGCAGTCACCGACTTTGGCTCACAGCAGTATTTATCTGCTTCTTGATGTTGATGTAATGAAATTAGACATAAAAATCAGCTTATAGAGACTTTTTTGAGGTAGATGATCCATCACAGTGAACATTTTGTAGCCTCGAGTTTGCCGGTTACAGAAAACTCTTTATTGCAAGAAACATTAAAATTCACACAATCCAAAACAATTTTTTGCCTTCTGGCTTTGATTTTCTGACAGCAAAACGCATAAGTACTCCGACTCCTGCATATCTGCGTGTTCTTAAAAACACGTGGAAGTTTTTTGGGGCAGATCTGTCCTAATCCAATCTGAGGGTTTAAGGACAGAGGGTGATGTGTGCTGTATGCATAAATAAATACTGTCTTGACTTGTTTTCTAAGTACCTATCTACATTACCAAGCTATAATACCTTAATATTGAAAAAAAAAAACAAAGAAACAAAAATTAAGCTTAAACAAAGTGAAGCCAAAAAACGTTCACTCTGAATTATGTCAAGCAAGTTCCAAGTCTCTGTAAGTTGATTTCCATATTGCGTCATAAACTGAAATCAGTAAATACTTTGAAGGAAGGAAGGGTGAGCTAAAACATGAAATACTAGTATGGTCCTTTAATAATATAAATATAAGTTATCAAAGGCAATTATACCATAAAACCACAATTATACTTGTTAAAATGACCCCAGGAGTATTTTATGTTTAATGTTATATCTAACACATTAAAGAATACTCATGCTTGTCTTCGATCAGTGGGAGACAAACCAGGTTACTGATGACGGTAGCTTGATAGCTTTACCTTCCCACGCTCCCTGTTCTTCTTCTTTTGTCCTGAATTCTTCTTCAGAGAATCTTCCTGTGTGAGGAGAACTGTCTCCACCACAGTTTCAGGTAACCCTGAAACCGTCTGACATCCACAGTTAATGGAGTTTATTTTATTTGAGTTTTAAAGATGAACTGTACATAAATACAAGACAACACAAACTTGTTTCTACTACCAGGACTGTGCTCAGAGGGTAAATTAAAGAGATAAGGAGAAAATGTTTTGAAACCAAGTCACTAAAATACATTTCAACCAAGAATGTAAGGAAAGATGTTCTAAGTTACATAAGACACTAAGATATCTCACTGTGCTCACATTTAAACGCTGCCAATTATGAATACATACAACAAATTTAAATCAGAATGATGCTGAAAAATGCTTAACATGCTCAGCATGTTTACAATAGTTTCGAGTGAATTTAAAGATGGCATGTTTTATTGTAAAATGTCCTTACCTCCTGGGCTGTAGTATAATTGAAAGTAGAACTGACTACAGTCAGATTGATTTTGAGAGAAGACATTTCGTCACCATCCCCATCTATGGTCTTCTTCCCTGTGGATCCCATCAACTTGGTCTCAGTCATGTTGAGCCCCTGCTCTCCGTTCACTGTGGTGATGGTCCATAAAGTTGGACCCTCTGCAGTTTCATTCACAGGCTCCTTCAAATGAAAAGACAGAATTAGCGGACATGAGAATAAGCTCTGGACCAGTATCATCCACTTTAGGTAAAAGCATATTACTCATTACACAGTGGGTGAAAATCAGTGTGTAATGTGGAAGAAACACCAAACACGTCATATAGGAAACAGATCAGATACTGAAGCAATAAGAGTCAGAACAACACTCCAGCGACAACCGTCGCACAAAGAAGAGCTTTATTATGAACATTTTAAAAAAAGACATAAGAAAACCAATCATATACATACGCAAACAAATCGGACAGTGAGGTATTCACACATAGATAGGTTTGTGTGTGATGATATCATGATAAATTTGTTAGTATAATTTAACAAGAGTGGGCCAACAATTCCTGCTCTCCTGAAACAAAACAAGATCAATCTTTACAAGTAGTTTAGACCTGCATGGAGCCTTCAGGGTTTTTTAAAGCATAAACTAATAATAAAAATCTGAGGAGGGGTTTCAGGAATTTTCTGTCACCGTCAGTATCTTAACTATGAGATGACAAACATTACAGCTGACTCAATAAAATCCTCAAAACAGGTTAATTTAGCTTAAAACACGTTTAGTAACCTCATTGCACAGGCAGACACCCCCCCCCCCCCTCCCCCTGGTTTTAGGAAAAGAAGATTTTAAGACTCTGATTCTAATGTTACTTACAGCTGACACTGATTCTGGAGACTGTCCATCTAAATCTGGGTCTTCAGTGGTGTCCAGCTCTGACAGCGGTTGGCTGGTGAGGTCAAATTTCACTGAACTCTGTTGAGATGAGACAAGTGCTTATAAATCTGACAACCTTTGTTTCTAAATGATGGAGATTTTTGATACAGTGCGTGCACATAGTACATATTTTTAATAAACTCTGACACATGCACTTTTTTCCCTCGGGTTTACGTACAGTGTACTCAGTGATGACATTGGAGGTGTGAGTTTCGGCGCTCTCTTTTGTTTTCTTGGTGGTGCCAAGCACATGAAGCAGCTCCTCTATTCCATCCTGCAGCAGCCTGTCAATCAAAGTCTTCAGCAGAGGCAGCTGAGAAAAAGTTTTTATTTAGAAGGTCAAACTGGGATACTATTAAAAACTCTGTCAACCTCGAAAGTTATACGATGTCACGCTCAGAGCTCACCCTTATGCCGTAGGCTTCAAACATTAATTCAATGTCCTAAAAAAGAGGCAAAATATGTTGCTCAAAGACTTAATAATGCAAATATGAGAACATGAATCCCAGTGGGGGAAATTACTACATCTTGTATTCACCTTCATCTCAATAGATTTTCCAGGAGCTCCAGCATCCCCCTTCGAAAACAAGAAAGTGAATGCGAAGGTGAATCTAATGTCATTTACATTTCTATATACACACGTTTTTGAGGAATAACACAAATCAGCTCTACCTTCTCTCCTTTCAGGCCTTTTTCTCCTCTATCACCCTGCAAAAAAAAAAAAAAATGAGCAACAAAACTACTGTAATTTTTTTTTCTTTATCTTGTTTCAGAATCAAGCCCATTACCACCTTACCTTCATGCCTGGTGAACCCTAAACACACAGAAACAGAGGAGCAAGATATTGGAACATGCATCTACAATGCATGACATCAAGCTTGCCATATCAAGTCGCTGATAATGACACAACCCACATTGCAACCCACAAGAAAAGCACTACAGTCATCACTGAATGATGACTCAGATCCCATGCAGGCAAATAAATATGTAGAAATGTGTTTAGCCTAAGCATTAAACTCACAGTAGCTCCTGGAGGACCCATTGGGATTGGAAATGCTTGTCGGATTTCGTCAACTGTGGCGCCCTGTGAACAGATTCATGTAAAAAAAAAAAAAAAAAGAAAGAAAGAAAGAAAGAAAGAAAATAAAAAACCAGGCAGGTTTAAATGGACCTGTTTTCTATGTTTTGTGTGTTTTTTTTTTGAATCACCCCAAAACAGAAATGAGCCAAGGTAGAGATTACTACAGGTACAATGCTGAAAAGGTCTCTTAATCTACTCTTATGTTTACTGTTATGATACAGAAATAAGAAACCTGCTTCCCTGTTTATCAAGTAAACAAGAGATGCGGGTGATTACTTTTACCTCTGCTGTGACAAGCACTTGCCTACCAGGCAAACCTGGGGGTCCTGGTTCCCCCTTACTGCCATCTTTACCCTGTGAAAAAACAAAAACACTCAAAGTTACAACCTCAGTTTTCTAGTGAATTTTTTCTTTTTTTTAATCTAAAAAACACTTACATTTGCACCTGTGTCTCCTTTGTCCCCCTGGAATTGAGAGGAAAGTTAACACTTGTGTTCAAAAATAGTTTAATAATGTTTTAGTTGATAGCAATACATTTTAAGGACCTTTTTGCCATCATCTCCTTTTAGTCCCCTTTCTCCCTGTGAAAAGAAAATACGTATTGAATGCCAATCATTTATGTAAAAATAGCTAAAACATAGCTATATGAGTACGTAAGCATATCAGTAATTCAGCTGGTATCACACAGCACAGTACTGTTAGATGAAAATGTTCCTCACATCTTTTCCTGGCAGGCCCCTCTTCCCATCAACGCCAGGTCTCCCCTGTAGAGCAACAGAAAATTTAAAAAAAAAAAAAAAAACACGCACACACCCACACACACACAGCAACCTCCAGTATTTTTTCACATTTATCATTTTGGTGGGAAAACAAAAGGCTCATGCTAATTACACGCCTGAAACAACAATATATTTTGTTAGGTTGGCTTGAATGTTTATTGTCGCCTTTAGAAACATACAAAGCAAGACAAGGTGATGTCTGAGCCACAGGCGCCATGATTCAGAACGATACTCACTGGAGTTCCCGGTAAGCCAGGCATTCCTGCAATCCCAACCCGCCCTTGGTCTCCTTTTTCTCCCCTCTGCTCACATGCACACATACAAAAAAAAACACATTTGGCATTTTTAAACTTTTCACCATAATAAACAGTATTTAGTACAAACCAATAAATAAAGACAAGAAAAAAAGAATCCATGAAATAAAGGAATAACAGTCAAAAAGTTGCCCATGATTCATCTGAGAATGACAAAGGAGTTTGGAGTTTTAAACATGGGCTGACAATATATAATACTTTCACACAGGATGGTAGGGGGGCTAACTCGACTCTTAAAAACTCGTAATAGAACTGAATTAATCAGAGACATCTGAGTTTGTCTAAAGGCATCATACGTCACTTTAACCCAAAGAAATTCAGTAACAATGAGGAAAAAAGTTTCTTCGGGACAGAGAGGACAAAACTGACAACACATCAGACATCACATAAAAGCATCACAACAAAAAGATGAAACATCTAAAGTGCATGGGCGAATGAAAACGAAAGTGCAACAACAGATCGGAGTTAAAATGCCTAAACAGAAATTGAAAGAACTTGACAGCATCGTTGCTTTTCCTTTCATAAATGGATTTGCGTAGGTGAGATAATATACTGCAATTCACATGTAACAAGAAGCTTTTATGTTCTATCAGCTTCATAATCTTTTGATTTCAGCAGCACTTTTCCCACATGGGTTATTAACTATGCATGAACAGTATAATTACAAACAGTATATTACAAAATAACAGTGGTGCACTCACCGGACCAGGCTCGCCCTTTTGCCCCTGTTCACCCTGCAGTCATTATGAAACATCTTGTGAGTAAGCTCTTCAATTCATTCATTCACAGATTTTAATGATGGACACAAAGATTGCATGCAGAAGTTTGTGTAACCTTCGCTCCTGGTTTCCCAGGTACACCATCGAGTCCATCTCTTCCAGAACCGCCCTGCAAAGCACACAGTGTCATGTTCCAACGCACGCACATCACTTTGGACAAAAGCATCAACCAAATCAATAATGTAAATGTAACATATTTTAAAAGATGTACACATACCAGAGATGGTCCTGGTAGTCCTGGTTTACCTTCTGGACCCTGTGTAGAAACACAGATATTGAGATAATGGGATGATGGAAAATTCAAGAGACTGATGCAGTTGTAACTATGATCAGATCAGTCAAGAGCTGAGAGATGGTATTCATGATCAGTGTGCCTCAGAACCTACAGCATATACAGTATGTTTGTGAAACAGGCGATAGGCTACTCACTCTTGGTCCAGGCAGACCTGTTTCTCCTCTCAAACCAGGCTGACCAGGCTCTCCTGGTTCACCCTGAGGGAGAGGAGAGAATTTTTCAATTTGCTAAAGAAAAAAAAAAAAGAATAAAATAAAGCATATGGCATTTTATTCTTCAACTTACCTTAATCACCCTGGTCAGTATGTTGTTGTTGTCTGAAAAAATCTGGGGGACAAAATGAAAAATCAAACGTTAACTTGCTAATTAACAGCTGATTGAGAACAGACATTAATTTTCTTTGGTCTTATGGGAGAGTGGCGTTTTGTTTCTTTTCTTTACGAGCTTTGTTACAACAAATACCTCTGTCAAACATGGCTGAACTGATGAGAAGCTGTCAGAAATGATAATAAAGATTTGTTTACTTGTGTTCCCGGAGGTCCAGGTTTTCCCTTTGTGACGGCGGCGACACGATCAAAAGAAGCACACAAGAGAACACAGTTAAAATCTAAAATGTCACACTGATGAACACAATCCATACTTGCAGTACAAAGGAAAAATAGTGGGGGCACTGAAGGGTGGCACACACTAAAAGCCAAAGTTAATTAGGGAATACACTGAAACAACAAAAAATCATGAAGTCACAGGAGGATAGCAAGTTGTGAAGACGTGACATGGTGACTGACGCAGAAGAATGAGGCGGTCAACCAGAAGAAACAACAAACATGCTCATCAATGAGGGAGATGGTGAATACAAACATACTGGTTCTCCTCTGTCGCCTTTCTTTCCATCAGTACCCTTCAAATAAAGAAAAGAAAGAAACCACAGCAGATGTATTTAGATGTAAGGTTTAGTTCAACAGAGAAATAACCTGCACAGAGAGCAAAGTGAAATAAATTGCTTAAGTCCATCTCTTTCAGGGTGTAGGTGTATTTTAATGTTCTAATGCAAAGAACTTACTGGCAGCCCAGGATTCCCAGAATCTCCTTTCTCTCCTGGGTCCCCTGGTCGTCCTGGTAACCCCAGCGGACCCTGATCAGCCATAATAATGAAATTAAAGAGTATATAGCTTTGCATTAGTGTTTTACAGTAGATAAAAAATAAACACTCAGAAACAAATGTGTGTATATTTGCTGCAACTTGATTGTTGCTCAGCAAGATTCCTTTGTCCACAGTGAATCACATGAAAATATAACTTGTATGACTATGAATATTATTCATATTATTCATAGCCCCTCAATGGGGCTGTTTGCTATGACAGAGTTTGTGATTGGAGGGGTATTAGTCTTAATGTATGTTTTTTGTTTTTTTTAAAAATAGCTCCTTTTAATGTTATTTTGGCCATTCTATGTATAAATTACTTTTAAAATTTTCATTATATTTCTGCCTGTTAGTCTTGGAAAACACTAAAGAAATACCCTGATTCCTCTGTCACCAGATTCTCCCGGTGATCCTGGTTCACCCTGTGCAAGATGATAATTAATTATAAATGATTATCCAGCTTACCCCATAAGCAACATATTTAAATGTTCAAACACATCAAGCATCAAGTAAACATTTTGACTGTACCTTAATCCCTGGGTCCCCTTTAGTTCCAGGTGCACCCTACAGACAAAGCCAACAGTAACCAGCATTACAAAGTAAATATTTTTCACAACTAGTCAAAGTAATTTTTTAGTTCATACAATGAGCTTACTTCTGTTGTTATGGATCCCAAAGAAAATCTTACAAGAAATACATGGCAAACCTGAATTGTGCTGCATCACACTAGAAACTCGTATCATTACTGTAGCAACCACTCAGGATTTACTTACATCTTTACCTCTTAGTCCTGGTTCTCCAGGATTGCCGGGTAACCCAATAGTCCCTTTGTCACCTTTAGAGCCATCATGACCCTGGACAAACAAACCGCCATTGTAACATTAAGAACCTCAATAAAAGTCTGTATGTTTTTAAAAAATATATCTTAGGATGTTAATGAATGAATATGATGATGTATAAATATTGATTTAAGCAGCTTTAAGTGATCAGTTTCACTTACCTTTGGTCCTGGTTTTCCAGACAAACCAACATTTCCCTGTGAATGATAAAACATAAATAATAACAAAACAGATACACTAATCAGCAGTTGTTCCTTGCTGCATTATTATGGCAGCCAACAGGTTAAAGTGTTAAATGAGTGATTTCACTTTTCAGGTGACTCACCCTCTCGCCATTCTCTCCTTTTGGTCCCGGCTGTCCTGGAATCCCAAAACCAGGACTGCCCTGCACACATCAGAACAAACGATAGCCACACTGTATCTTTATACATAATTTTTCTACATTTATAGGCTATATGTGCTTTATTATTACATTAGTGAATCAGACATGACAAAACACAGGCATGATGTACAGTATTTCTCACTATTAACCTTATCTCCTTTGTCTCCTCGTTCACCTTTTATTCCCTGAGGACCTGTGGGGCCGACTGGACCGATGTCTCCCTGACAGACAGAAGACACGTACATACATGCACACATGCACAGTGATTCTGGTCACCAAGCCAAATTATCTCAACAGTTCCAAAACAAAACTCTCTTTACTTTAAATGGTACCCTGTGGACTGAGATTAAAGAGGTCCCATTCAATGAAGCTTTCGGTCCCACTGCAAAAGCTAATGAGAGAAAATCTTAATTGTGTTTGATAAGCAGACCCAGAGGACTGAGTCTGAGTGTGCAAGAATACCCTCAACAATCAATTAACAGCATTTCAACAGAATAAAACATTAAGAGAATCACTTCCCTCCAGCTGAGTGACTTATTCTAAGCCAGTTAAGATAAATACGAGCAAACAGCTTAGATATACATGTGAAGTCGTGACAAAATTTAACAAGGTGAGTCTTATTACTAGTTGGAAACTTTCTGGGAAAACTTCTGGGAGTATCTTAGAAACCCCCAAATCTGTAGATGAGCAACTCTGTGTCAATTAAAGAACACCAGAAGTTTTAATACTACATATTTAATGGAGGCACAGCTCCTCTTTATGAAGCAGTGGTCTTATTGGTTCAGTTACTTACCCTGGCTCCCTTTTTTCCAGTTGGACCAAGTATCTGTTGTGATGGGAAAAAGAAGACTGAATGCTGAGAATCAAGTGCTCTTATTTATGGGTTTAAATGAGTGAAGTAGTTTTCTTACACCCTTGGCAGGATCTCCAGGTGCTCCTCTTGGACCCTCGTCTCCTTTCAACCCCATCGGCCCTGTGAATCCCTGAAAAAAAAAAAAAAACAAACAAACAAGGTAAATGTTAAATATTTTGCATTTCTGTTATGAATAATTGTGATTATCTATTATGGCTCCTGTATAGCCTGTAAGTTATTATAATTTCCATACATAAAACATTATCCTTAGCACTGTGCTATCTTCTGTACATCAGCTCTTTATTTGCTCTTATCTTCAAAGCTAAACTTTTTGAATTGAAATAATGAAAAATGTGTCACAAAGGACAAGAAGATGGTTCTCATGATATATTTTTTGTGATAATCTCCTCCAAGGAACTATTCTGCCTGAAATTAAAAATCAGTGAAGCGGGGAAAAAAAAAAAAGGTCCATTTGCCAAAGAGGCCCACTGAGGTTTGACAATTTGGCTCACGATCGTATGTAATCACAACCATCTCTGATAGAACCAGATCCTGAAAACCCTGGACAAAATGACTCGCTCATTTGTTCATTTATCAATCTAAATGTCTGTTTGGAGACATCAGAAAACAGTTATTAGATAGTGTATCGCTGGCTTTTCCAGACAGTTTTCAGAGCTGGTCCCAGATAAACATATTGCATCTGCCTCAGGCTTTCTTTGTAATCAAATTAGAGAGTGGATTTTAATGTGCTCAGGTGAGTCAGTGGAAGCAATTATGATTATGTTGGTTTAGTGGAACTTTATGATGTGTTCCAGTACAGAGGCAGTATGCATACATACATATATTTCAATTTCAATAGGGAACATTTTGTCTCAGCTTTTCAAAATGTCAACCTGAAGTGGCTAAAACCTGCAGATATGTGTATTATCAACTGAGACCACATTCTATAAGATGAAATCTTCACTCACTGTGGGTCCTTGTGGTCCAATTGGTCCCATCTCTCCTTGTTCACCCTAAAAAGAAAAAAAATGTATTTGTTAATTTAACACACATATGCATGAACACATTCATATACACACACTGTTATTTTGTTAATTATGGGGCAAATATTTTCGGCCTAATGAAGAAAGAGTGAACATGTGTGTGGGATGAACTCACCTTGTCCCCTTGCTCCCCTTTGAATCCCTTCTTTCCCTGCAGGCACAAATAAATCACTGGCTCTGAATCCTTTCATCACCGACTCTTACACAATATTCACCCTTAGTTAAATAGGGTTCATCTCATTAGACTAAGCTGGAATTAGTTCATTTGCATTTGAGGGTATAATATGCAGAAAGATGTTGCTAGCAACTGAACAGGAGTTAATGATAAAGTGCGCACCCGAGGTCCAATGATTCCTTGGATGCCCTGTTCTCCACGATCACCCTTAAAAGATAAGTTGGATAACAGTATTATTCCTCTAAAAGGTTTTTTGATTTAAACAAAAATAAATAAAGTAAACAAAAATTTCAATCAATTTTTGCTACCTTTGGGCCAACTGGTCCCGTAAAGCCAATATTTCCCTGCAAAACAAAACGGTTCAAATTAGTGAAACAAAAATGAGTATTTGATGTTAATGCATCAATAACAATCATGTCCCACTTTATAAATCTACCATATAACACAATTAGCTTGTTATTCTTCTGGTAAAGTGCAGTGCTCAGTTAGCTGCAGAAGCATAAACAAGCATCCACAAATTTAGCCTCCCTTCTATCGTCAGTGGAACATTTCCAAAATGAGCTCCTGTTGGCATCACAGCCTCTGGTCCTGGTTCTCTGAAATCAAGCTTTGGCTTCTATGAATGAACTTTGTTTTTTATTACTGCAAATAACACTCTGTATTTACGACAGATTTTTCCCTGTTAAGTTTATGGTGATGTACCTTCTCTCCTGGCTCTCCACGAGGACCTTGAATACCTTGTATGCCAATTCCTTCTTCACCCTGAAAAAAAAAAAAAAAAAGAAAGAATACATTTGTTAGACCAGATCAACAGTTTTTATTCTTGTGTATTTTTAGTTGACAGGGCAAATATTTTCTTGAATAACACTTTTACCTTCTCTCCTTTCTGACCTGGTAATCCTGACACCCCATCTAAGCCAATGGGACCAGGCAAACCTGCAATACCCTACAGTAGTTTGCATATGTGTGTGTGTGTGTGTGTGTGTGTGTGTGTGTGTGTGTCACGGTTTGTGTGTGAGAGAAAGCAAGAAAGAAACAAAAAAGAGAGAAAAACTTATAAGAATATGCAAATTAGTTTTTTCAGAGTAACTCTGAATAATCTTTTATATGCGTTTCACAATGTGCTTTGGAACTAGTGATAATTTTATCAACTATGCACTTACATCTTTTCCTGGCTCTCCTTTGTCTCCCTTCACGCCCTGCTTCCCACGCAAACCCTTTCAAAAATAATGACAGCATTATCGGATGATAAAATGAAATAGAGCGTATTATATAACTAAATAACTGATCCCGTGGCTTTAAAAATAGGCTCAGATGCAAGAAAACAACTCTTACAAAAGTAAAATTTAAGTCTCCTCACTGTACATCATCATCAACACACGCAATTCATTGCTGAAAACTAATAAACCCAGAAAAAACAGCCGTCATACTTACTTTTGCTCCCAGTTCACCGGGATCTCCCTACAAAGTACAAACAGTAAATACAATTCTGATGCCATGGCATGGGTATTATAAAGAAAGATTACAATATAATGTGGGGTAAACACCCAAATGTATGCATTTCATAAATAAGTACATATTATAAATGGTGAAATGTTACTTTGCTGTTTGCTATGTTTTCTTTGTTGTGTTGATTTTCTGGTTAGTTTGAATATTACCTTCACAGACAATCCTGGTGATCCTGGAGGTCCTGGCTGTCCGGGCAGGCCTGGAGCTCCATTGACCCCTGGTACACCAGGAGGTCCCTGGGGACCCTGTAACGTGCAATGAATAATGTTTTAAGCTTAATCCAAAAGTTCACAGTTTAAAATCTCCTCAAATGTTTTTTTTGTAAGCACTCACTGAGGATCCTGGTTCCCCTTTTCGTCCAGGGACGAAATTTGCGTCTGTGCCAGCTATAACATACCCAGGCTCTCCCTGTGTTAAAACATAAAGAAACGTTTAACGGAGATTCACACAAGAGTGCATCTACCTGTTCTCTGCAACTGTGCCATGAACAGAAGTGAGTCAACAGCTGCATTAAATGCTCAAGTTAGATTAGACTTACTCTTTCTCCTCTTTGTCCCTTTGGACCAGTGAGTCCTGGAGGACCCTGCCATGGAAAGACATGTGTAGACAAAGCTCAGAACAATTCAGAATTCTGATTGATCAGAACATCAAAAAGCTGTTGTTCCAAAGACCTCTTCCTTGAATTTTTAAAATATATTTACATTTTTTAAACATGTATCTTCTCTTTGCAAATACATTTTCATGTTCCACCGCAGAAAGGCAATGGAAAAATAGAAATAGGGTACTTAGTCTCATTCAAGCACATGATATCATAAGTAATGAGTTTAACCTACACAATGATCCAAGAGAAGGTTCACTTTTTAAAATGTATTTGTCATTTTAATCTTACCATGTCACCTGGGATGCCTGGTGGGCCCTGAAAAAACAAACAAACAAAAAAAAAGTCACTTTCAGAATGAAACATAAATCAAATAAACTTTAACCGGATCAGCCTGAAGTTGTAGTTACCCGCTGGCCAGCAGAGCCCGGGGGTCCAGTTCTCCCCGGTCGTCCAGGCAACCCAGGAACACCATCTGTTCCTGGAGGTCCCTGTCAGATTAAAACATTATGGTCTGAGAAGGAAAATAAAATTATAGACATACACAGCAAAGCCACACTGACCTACACAGTGACAGCAGGGTTATGAGACTGGATACAGCAAACATGAAAAAAGTTATTACAAGAGTAATTTGATATCCTGGACCTATGAAGAAAGAAATTCTGTGTTAACATTTTCGTAAGTGATTCATGGGATGAATAAGAGTAAACAGACTGTTATTTATTATTTATTATTTATTATTTGTGTCTTCTGTTTTGATATATTTGATGTAAGATAATATCAAAGTGTGGTTTAAATAAACTCCACCTTATTTTCAGTATGGTAAAACTTTGCGTGTGTGTATGCTCTTACCTTCTCTCCTTTCTCTCCTTTGGAAGAAGTGAAAGGATCATACTGTCCAGGGCTTTGCCTAAATCTCTAAACATACAAAACAAACCACTGGTCATTTTAAAAAGCTGAATTAATAATAAAGTTGTTGAAACTAATTTAACATTACGGTACAGAAAGAGGACATGGGGAGTGTGTGGAAAGTTTCCTCTAACAAACCATTAGCCTTTGACTTATAAATGCCAAACTATAGAAAAGAAAAGTTGATTTAAAAAACAAAAAACAAAAAAAAAAACGTACCAGACCTCCAAGACCAAAACCATCCCCCTGAAAGAAAGATTAAGATTATAAAAAAAAAATAAATTGCACTGCTCTTAGATGAATTTAAATGTAATCTTTAACATGTTTTAATTAACTCACCTTTTCACCCTTCTGGCCCTGGGGAAAACAAACGATTAATATGATTAATACTTTATTATCAGTGAGGAGAAGAACTCATTAATCAAACGAGCAGATATGTCAGAAGTTCAGATAAATGTCAGCACTCACTGATGAAGGTTAAACCAGGATCCAAATTAAGAAAAGACACATTGTCTGTTCAAAGCAATAACAATATTTATGTCTAGTGTTTTATTTCTGAATTACCAACCTTCACACAGGGGCAGGGGCCCTGAGGCTTCAGCAGCTCCTCTGGGTCACCAGTCGGAGTGTCCAACTGAGCAAACTGACAATGGAAATGAGGAAAAAGAAATGCATCGTGGGCTGGTCAGCTGACATAATATAGACTACAGAGAAAGACAGTGGTTTTGCTTTGCTTTTGTCTTACCTTGTCATGTACTTTAAACTCGGAGAGGAGCTCCTCACTACAGATGCT
The DNA here is from genome assembly GCF_017976425.1 of Toxotes jaculatrix. Classification (NCBI taxonomy): domain Eukaryota; kingdom Metazoa; phylum Chordata; class Actinopteri; family Toxotidae; genus Toxotes; species Toxotes jaculatrix. The sequence goes on from NC_054415.1 coordinate 6,837,397, forward strand.
GTTGATAAATTCTCTCTCTATGGAAGGAAAGTCATCAAAGGTTGGTGAGTAGAAGATATTCTTGTAGCTGGTGGGAGCTGCTATTTTATTCAGCTCATCGACGTCTGCATTAGAAACTCCCACTGCCAAAACACTGACACCTGCAAAGAGAGACAGATTCAAAACGTGATCATCCAGACAGGACATTAAGGATAAACGTGTACAACATTGCTCTGCCATATCTGATTTTTAGATACAGTAAAAGCCATCATTGGAGTCTTTACAATAACTTCGACTGACCGAGCGCACGGGCAATTCTGGAGGGTGGAACCACATTGTCCTGGGCTCTGCCGTCTGTAATCAGAACCAGAACATGCGCCACATCCTGCCTCATCCCAAGAGACTCCTGGAACAGTTCCTGCAGAACGTAGCTGATTCCTTTTCCTGGAGACATTAAAGACAAGAACTGAAACAATTATTTGATCAATCAATCAGTCTATCAGTTATTTTGATAATAATAGATAATAATTCGTATCAGTCATTTTTCAAAAATGCCAAACGTGCTCTGGATGCAGCTTCTCTGATGTGGGGATTTGCTCCTTTTCTCTGTTTTGTATCATTGTAAAGTGAATGTTTCGGGGTTTCATTGTACAGAACAAGACATCTGAAGACTTCACTCTGGAAAAGTTTCACAATTTTCTGACATTTTATAGACAAAGTAATTGATTAAGAAGGTAATGGCAGCGTAATTGATAATGTTGTTAGTAGCAGTTTTATTGTTATATGTTGGCAGACTAAACTGATTTGTTTGCAGCAATATTATTTCTGTGAATTAGTCATTAGACTAAATTTTTTCATAGCAGAGTCTTGTGTGGGCTTTCAACTTTAAACAAAATGACTTTAACCACACATGATTATTTCTTCTGACGTTCATCCTGTTATTTGCTGATATCCATAAATTTCTCTGACTGAAATGATTAAATTTAACTTTGTAATTCTATTTCTACATAGCAGGACCTAAGTAGTGTTATAAGAATTAGCTGCCATCTCATGACAGGAGGCAAAGCAGTGTGCGCATTTGCGTGAGTGTCACTAACCTGTTTTGGTGTTGCCCCCTCCGTAACGTAGAGCTCTGAGCGCCCTGAGCATAGAGTTTCTGTCTTTGAAGTCACTTAGACGGAATTCAATTCGAGGCTCATCACTGTAATGAACCACAGCTATCTGAGAGAAAATTGATGGAAGAAATCATCAGCGCATCATCATACCATCGTCGTCATCGCTGCTATTCCAATGATTTAAACTTGAATGTGATGAAACTTTTTATTCATATCCATCCTCCGCAGACACACTACACATTATCAGATGCATTTACCTTATTCTTCAGATGCCACTTATTACTGAGCCTCATTACCAGCTGTGTGGCATTGTGCCTTGTTTGTCCATTCTGCCAGTATTTGAGTAAGACTATACCCATTTGGTGACAGAAATGTTCATTATGTTCCTGCTAATGGAAATGGTCTGATCCAGTAGACTCGCTGGATCAGTTTGCTACCTTGCAGGCATCTATTATCATTTAAAATCACTGTAATCAGTCCCAATTTGTAGTCGTCCTGCAACTCTGAACAAACTAAGGGCCAAAAAGACCACAGTAAATACCTCAAGCCACATCTTCAACACATCACATTAAGCTAGTATGAGAGAATACAAAGAAAGTTTTGACTGTGATACTAACCTGCGTCCCCTGAGGACCAATGATGGGGAAGTAAGTGGCGACTCGGAAAATGAAGTCTTTCATCTTGATGAAGTTATTAACGCCAATGCTGGAGGACTCATCCACTAAGAACACTATGTCTGCTTTGGTCTTACCACACACTGACAAAACACAGAAACACATGAAAAATTCAAAAAACACAAACCTTAAACACACATTCACCACTCAGTGTGAATAACTAGGAAATTCACTGTTTGATCATATAAATCACTTTCAATTATAAAACAATATCTACTGTATAAAACAAATGCCAGCTTTTGATCTGCTTAGAATACCTGGTCGTGGTGGATCTGTTTTCTCTGCACTGGATGTGGTTAATTGAAAGGAGGTGACGGCTGCTGCTTTAGCTTCAGTGACACGCGGCTGACCAGGAGGCTTCTTGGTGGTTATGGTTTTAATTGGTGGCACAGCAATGGGGTGCCGGGTGGCCCTGGTGGCTGTGTGAGCAATGGTTGTGTTGGTGACGGAGGCAGTCTGCGAGGCAGTCGTGATATGAGGGGAACTGGGGGCCACTGTGGCTGGCACAGACTGGACTGTTAGCGCCGGAGGATCCTCTCCCACTGAGACGCACAGAGCCATAACATAACTGATTTAAAAAAAAATCCTCCCAAATATTTGCAAACTACTGGCACTGAGTGAAACAACCAATACAACAACACACAATACAACCCATGTCTTTAGACTACATGTTCATTACTGAAGTAATGTCTTACATATTCTTTGATACACAGTGCTTATAGGCCCCTCCACTTCTCCATACAAAGGCCTAATGGTGAAAATGTAAGTTCTGCCGAACAGGAGATCACTGATTTTATAGGACGTGAAACCAGGACCCAGGATCTCTGATTTCGTCTCCAACACTGAAAAGACACACAAAGAAGAACTTGCTGTTGCAGAGAAACAGTTTCTATTAATCCCTGGAATATCAAAACACAATTCAGTCAGTTGTGAATGTTTTTCTTAATCTTTCCCTTTTCAGCAAAAGTGTTCTTATGTTGAGATTCAAAACACATTGCAATAATGTGCTGTGCTGTCATGCCACTTCCACCTCAAACCCCCTCAGGGAGCCATTAAAGTCACACTGCACTTGGAATTTATTCAAATTAATATTGATTTTTAAAACCAATACCGCTTTAAACAAAACAGTACTCCTGACAAGGCTGAACTATTTTGTCTGAAAATTGCATGAATGTAAAATGAGGGTGAAACTTATGTTGTGGTTTACCACAGACCTGAGATGTGCCTCCAGGAGAGAAGGTAACCAGAGACGCCTGCTACTCGTGTCCAGTTCAGGACTGTGCTGCTGTCTGTAGTGTTCAGAGCAGCAAAGCCATTCACTTTTGGAAGATCCACTGAAACATACGAACACACAAAAAAACAAAGGGCCATATTTGATGGACTCATTCAGTCATACAGCATGTTGAATGACAGAAAAAAAACATTATTACTTTGGCTGAATAAGATTTCAGTCTAAGGCTTAATTAATTTCACAGTCATTATGGACACTAGGGAATCACCATTCCAAATTTCTCTCTCCAGATTCCAATATCTCAACCCAGTATGCATGCTTGCTGTGACCAAGTAAATAAATAAAGAAAATACTGAATCTGATAATGATATTGGTGAAGAAACTGTTTTTAATGTGCGACTTTTGCATTTTTGATAATTTAATGAAGGAAAGATAAATGGGACTTTCACTAGGGAAAAAAAAATCATAGAGTTACAGAACCACATCTCATGGTGTTCCTCGCTGTTTGGGGCCGTCAGGACTTACAGGTGCGCGCAGTGACCAGAACTGGGCTTCCCTCCCTGTTGGCCACCATAGACGACACCTGGATTTTATAAGCTGAGCTCTCCCGCAGGTTGTGGATGGTGAAGGTAGTGGAGGCAGCAGATACCACTTGGGACTTTTCATCACCCCCTAGAGCAGAGAATAATAAAATCCAGCTTATAGAGATAATGAGAGTGTGAAACAACACTGTTGAGTACTCATTTACAGCTGAAACTCTCACACAATAAGCCACAGGGGTCTTTTTTAAGAACTAAGAGTAAATTCTCATTATGCAAAATGATAGTAACAAGTTGTTGAAATTGAAAAATGATGCACATATCCAGGAAGTGCTTAATATTTTTAGTCAGTAAAATTAAAGGTTATGATAGGCACAGTACAAATATTTGTCTGCCTGTTCATATACATGCATGCAGGTATGTATCACAGGGTGTAAGGACACATGGTTAGCTGTATAGCGTTTGGTCCCTTACCCAGGAAGGGGACCCAGGATATTTTGTACCCAGATGCCCCTGGTGTTTTCCTCCAGGACAAGGTGAAGGAGTTGACACCAATGTCCACAACCTTAACCCCCTTCACTGCCTGGATTGGCTCTGAGTCTGAGATAGCAGCTGAAAGAAAAAAAAAACACCAAATAACCTGTCAGGTGATATCATTTTCATCCTGGTTTAATTTTATACCATACGATACTGTCAGTTCAAATCATTATGCAAAAAAGGGGCCTATCTAAAATCTCTGAGCTGGATGAGCTGCCGTGGCTTGACTCACAGACCCTACCATTTGTCAGTGTAATAAACTTGGCACACACACACTAACTTTGACAGTGACAGTGATAAAATGATAGCAGCCCTGCTGCTTGAGACTCAGTGACACATACTACAAGTGACAGCAACAGGAACTGTGGTTAAAATGGGAAGACCAAAGTACATGACTTGTCAGTCAAATGAAGACACCACAAGGGTGCCGTGGCATCGGATGGAGAACTTCAGTGTCCCTACCCATTTAATTACAATGGGTGCACAGCTGCACAGAACTATTTAAATCTAAAGATGAATCATGATAAATTAAAATAAACTGTGAGACCACATTCCTGTTCAATACCTGTAAGCTGAGATAAGGAGATTTCTGGTCCTTCTGAGTTGCCGTATACTGCACAGATGCTGATCGTGTAAGTGGACTGTGGGTTCAGGTCTTCGATACGGTGGAAGAGAACACTGTGATCCAGGTAACGGGACTGTGGTCTGCTATCATCTGCAAGCATGCCAGTGCACAGACAGATAAATACACAAACTTATTATTTCATACAGTGCACAAATGAATGTAAAGGTTTTAAAGGGGTTGACATGATGTCTGACAGGTAAAAAACATAAAGTTAAAACACAGGCCCAGGAAAAGGCTCTTACCTGTGTTCCAAGAGAGTTTATACTCAGTGGCTCCTACAATGGGACTCCACTCTACATCTATGGAGGTACTGGTGTAGGATGTCACCTTGAAGTTTGACACATAACCCAAAGGAGCTGGGAAGAGGGAGGAAATAACATCAACAGCCTGTAGTTGATTTTGTAAATACATTATATATGATATTATTTACTGTGTGCCATACAAAGATTAATGACAAATGAAAATCTGACAGACATGACTAGAGATACACATACACACACACACACATACACATTTTACAATATATGTAAATGCTTAGGCTATACCGCACTATGGTTGACTGATTGATTTCTTCCTTTCTAAACTAGTCCCTGTTATTTAGCAGTGCTTTGATTTGCACTGCTACAATTACATCTTGCCCTGTGAGCTGCTCAGCAGAGCTAGCAATTAGCTTATATTGTGTTGTGTTGGTGGCTGTGGTTAAGTTCTCTTCAATTTTTTTCCTCCTAAGTCATTTTCCGCTGACCTTCTGGGACTTTTAAACCAGATTATCTTAATTTAATTGTAATTTTATGAATGGAAAGGATGAAGTCTTTTATACTGCCAGAGTGCTTGTGCCACAGAAGGGAAGTAAAAATAGGCCGAAGTCTAAATAAAACCCTTTTGGACTTTTGTTGTTTGAAGTCTTCAACTTGCAGCCCTGCTGACTCGCACTCGCTGACACATACTACAAGTGACAAGTGATGGTGGTTAAAATGGGCACATGACTTATCAATCAGACAAAGACACGAAGGTGTGAAGCTCCCACAACTTCACCAGTACATCATGTTTTGACTTAGCACCACACTTGCTGAATGAATGATATTAGTGTAGGAGATATGATGAACGCTGGTACTCACAAGTTCTGAAGGTAGCAGTGATACCGGGCCCCACCACGGATCCAAACAGCACATAGAGAGTCAGGACATACTCCGTATCATGGGCTACATTCTTCAGGTGGTACTCTGTGGTACTGCCATTCAGAGCCAGCTGCCTGGGACGGTCCCGACCAGCAAACTCTGAAAACAACGTTAACATTGACAATAAAGTCACATTCCTTTTACTTTGATTATTCATCACTGAGCTGCTATTGGTGTGAGCTCTGGTTGAGCATCAGTGCACCCTTCTCTGGAAACAACATCCTCCTTCTTTTTTCCCCTTTTGTATTTCATCAAAGCGTCTTCCTCACAGCACCTGACACATCCTCCTGGTAGACTGGCAGGGTGGATGTGTCCATTGGGGAAAAAAATTGGCATTTCAAAAGCCCTTGGAAGAAAAAGCGCTGGGCAACAACAGAAAAAGAAACATGCATGTGAAATGCAATGTGAAAATATCCCTTACTCTTCTTCTATTTAACAGTTATATGCACATCAAACAAAACAACACAATTGTCATTATTGTGCAGAAGACACTAAAATTCATCTTGCTCTGTCACCATGTGACAACAGTCATATGGATTCTCTGTGCAAGGAACAAAATGAAATGATTGTATGTTCCTGGACTTTCTCCTGCAAAAGGCAGGCAAAACTGAGATAACTGAGATTGGTGCAAAAGACGGAGGGATGAGAGTGCTCATCTCCGAAAACCAAGAATGAAATCAGAAGTCTTTGCTGTAGTGTTGAATAGCAATGTCAAATTGATTACACAAGTCCACATTCTACCATCTTAAAAACAAGAATCAGGGGATTCATGTCCAGACAGGATTTAGAGAAACCAATCCAGGCTTCCAGTGTATCTGCGAATAGAGTTTCATATACTGCTGCTTGTCTCCAAATCTCTCAGTGGCTTAGGACCAAAATACATCACTGTCTGTCTTTTACCATGAGATCCCTCTCGACCTCTCAGATAATTAGGTAGCAGGCTGCTGACTGTTCTCAGAGTGCAAACTAAACATGGACAAGACGAATTTAATTACTGTGCATCACAGAGCTGGAACAAGTTTCCAGAGAATATTAGACTTGCTCTGACTTTGATCACCTATAAGTCCGGGTTAAAAACGTATGTTCTGCACTGTCCTCGACTGAACCTTAAATACTCATCATGAACCATCTTGCCCTTTTTTTTCTGTATTTAAGTCTCTCTTCTTGACATGCAAAATTACTTCAGAAGATTTCTTTTAATTTACATTTTAATATTTTCATTCCATGCTGTTCTTTTTAAGCAGTTTTTTGGTCTTTTTCCCTTTCTGTTTTTATGTTCATGCATTATGTAAAGCACTTAGAAATACCCATGCTATACAAATAAACTTGCTTTGCCTTAACTCTACACTTGCTGTAGACAGGCATCATGGGGCTGTACGCTGTATCTTAAGAACATATAGACATGAACGTACATGAATCGTGAGATGTATCATTAGAAAAAACGGATCCTATCACCATATGAATACTGTGCTGTAAAGAAGGCAAGTCTGAAACATGTGAAATCACCTGGGGTGGGTCCCCAGGCCAGTCTGTATCCCGTGGCTCCTGGGACACTGTTCCATGAGACGACAGCAGTACTGGTGGTCACAGCAGACACCTTCAGGGTCTGAACTGCACTGCTCTCCACTGACAGAGGGACAAAGAGAGAAAGAGAAGGGGGAGGTTGAGGGACTTTCAATACCATATTTTTAATTCTGTAACCACTCACTCGTCTATCTTTGTACTTTCATGCAAACACTCTAGTTACGTGTCTTGATTTTGGTGGTGGTGACAGGCCCCTCGATGTCACCAAAGATGGGGTTGATGGTAATGGTGTATTCAGAGCCTGGGTGGAGGCCCTGGATCATGTAGAAGTTAAACGTGTCCCCGAGGTTTATGTTCTCAATGTGACCTTCTAAAAGACATAACAAGGCACTGGATAACTGAATGTCACAAAGTAGCAGCAAGTTTTCATTTGATGGTACCATGGTACCATGGCATTTTAACATAGTGGAACCAGTACCTGGGGACGACCATGTCAGACGGTATCCTGTAGCGCCCTTAACTGAAGTCCACCTCGCCTGGACAGTGTCTGTGGTGGCGTTTTGGACCAGGAACTGCTGAACTGGTACCAGCTTTACTGTTAAACACATCCCATCCACACAAACACAAACATATTTAACACTTCATTTTTGTTTTTTTAGTGAGCCACAAAACCATGGTAATAGAGATAAATGAGAATTGAACTGTTTGTAATAGGTCTAACGCTTGGAGGTATTTTTATCTAGAACAATATCACCCTACTGTGGATATATTATGGTACTACACCTTGGTGTTTGGTCCTTTGTGTTATATCTTGTTTCATATTCTATTGCATGACTTGAATTGTTTAGCTACAGCTATCCAGGCTGTTTCTCTGTAGTAAGTGTTACCTATGATAAATAAATGGACTATGTGTGAAAAAGTGTGGTCTTGATCTTTGGCATTCCTGTTTATGTAAATTAATGTAATTTAAACAATTTTCACTGAAGTCTATAAACTTACATGTCTTGCCCACTATTGAAACTGGTTCGCTTGGTCCCTGGGGGTAAACAGCATAAATACTGATGGTGTACTTCTTATCCTCCTCCAGGCTGTCAATCACATGAGAGGAGGTGTCTCCAGGAAGCAGCTGCTCATAAGTAAATCCTGGTCTGTTGGCTGCAGAACAACCATAAATCCAAACAAATCAATACCCAAGAAATATACGTCTCGAGCAACTTGTTTTTGTGGCACTGACTGCCCGATGTTAGATCAAGAAGATGAAAAGCAGCTCTGAACTGATAATGGCCTTCATTCAACAAATAAATCAAAGTTCAACATGGTTAAATTAACTCAAATGTCAGATTTAATTGATGCATCTTTACAAACTACTTTAAAACAATTTTCAATGCAGGGACATCTCTGAGGTATATTATTATGATGATAAATAGTCCAAAATACTTGATATTTACAGATTGGTCTGCAGAAGAATTCGACTTTAGCTCTTGGGTCAAAAAACAGTTGCATGGTGTAGTGTTAGCTTACATCTTGGAATGAAGATCTTGAATCCGCTGAGCTTCCCTAAAGGTGGTGTCCAGCCCAGACGCAGAGAGAACAAACCCTCCTCAATAACACGGAAGTTCGACACCTGGGGCAAAGGGGCTAAAAGAGAGAGACTTAGGGGAAGGTGGTGCAGCAAATTTTAAAATAGACATGCATACATATGCATATAGTATCTTTGTATTTTCTAACCGATGCATGAGTATGCACTGATGTGTGACACCTACTTGTCTGAACGGTGACTGTCACAGAGTCTCCTATGAGGCTGGGGTAGATGGCATAGACAGTGAGGGAATAGTCTGTTTTTGGGCTCAGCTCTGTCACCAGGGCTGTGCTCACATCTGCCTTCAGATCAATCTGTTATATACACAGAAGACAGCAGGAAAAAGTGGAGCTTAGTGTGTGTATGTGTGTGTGTGTTTGTGTGAGAAAAACTGAGAGAATGAAGTGCAGTGTAAGATGATTAATCAAGAGTGGGATGCAGTCAGAGTAGAAGAGAGAAATACCCAGAGACAGGGCAATGACACAGACAAACGCTTCTGAAAAGTGTACTTGAATAAATATCTTGTCTCAAACAAAAATACATTTATATCCCCTCTTCCCATATAAGTGTTTGCTTCAGTAAACCTCCAGCAGTGACTTAGTTAATGCAGAGACTAAAATATTCCTCTTGTGCTTCTGTAATATAATTTTGTTTGTCAAGGGTATGACTGCAGTAGCATCATGAAAAGATTCATCTACAAGCACAGAAGCACAGATGGTTTTGGGGAAATGGACATCAGTGTTATGATGTGTCACTTATTCCAGTTCTGCATCAGTCGATGTTTTTATTTGTTACCCCTTCAGGACACAGTGTGTCTGTCTCCATTCTGCTTGAAAACATTTTTCTGAAGTTGTTTTAGAATCTGCGCTTCATGTTACAAAGTGATCTTAACAAGTCTAAACCAAGCAATGGAGTTTTATTTTACAGGATCTGACAGATTCTTTATGCTCTATCTCTGTCTATGCCCTGACCTACTTTAAATCTTTAAACTGACAACATTCTCAAAACGATAACATCTACTATCACCATGCATATGCACAGTCCCTCACCTGTCTCTGCTGAGGGGGGATTAGGTGTCCCTTGGAGGTGAGAGGGGTGACCAGGAGGCGATATCCAGTGACGTCACCTGTGGCCTGGCTCCACGTCAGTCTGAGGGAGCTATGGGCCAACTCACTGACTTGCAGGTCTCTAGGGCCCACTACACGCTCTTCAGCTGGAAGTGGGAGAAGGTACAGAAAGAGGAATGAGATGAAAAAATATATAAATTTAACAGAATAAGCGAGGGAAATGCAGATGGAAAAAGAAAAATGCAAGTTGGTCTGGACATATAACTTGTATGAAAGATGAATCCATCTTAGAAAGCTCCAGTGTAGAGTGAAAGAATAGACAACTATTATTCATTTTTAGCACTTTTCACACTTTAGAGTGAAATACAATTCATCAATATAAAAATGAAAACAACAGTCAGTATGAAGGCAGTTAGAAGACTCAAAAAATCTCAGTTTGTTATGAAGAAGTTTGCTTTCACACTGTGTGTGTGTGTGTGTGTGTATTTACTCACCAGGCTGGGAAGCTTTCACAGGACGCGGTGGCTCAGAAGCTGTAAAACACACTCTGCGGGACAGTTTAGGAAGGATGGTTTCCAGAAAAGAGAAGTCAGAGCCCAGCAACAAGTGCTCCTCATGTGGCTTCGACACAACCTTCCTCAGCTCTGATTGATCAGCTCCCCTAACACCTGGTCACAGGACAGACAAAGAGACAAAGGAGAAAAGTGTGGGACAAAGCAGATCCAACAAAAGTAGTCTTTAAACACTTATACCACTGATATTCTTTTACTTGCTTAACACATAATAAAAAGTGAAAACCTATTAGAGGTGAAAAGGGAAATGATGTGTTATTCCTATGTTCGACATCCTTTCTTTGCATTTTCTCCACATGCTTTCCCACAGACATCACTAGGGGGAGCTGTTGCATTTTGAGTGCTTTCATTTAAATCATGAAAAGATGTAGATACCCATGCACATGCATACTGTAGAAATAGTCAGGTTTAATCAAAGGCTCCTGGTGCCTATCTCAAGTTATGGTATTAGCCTATGTTTGCTTGTAAGGCCCCAGCTTGTAGAAGTGGGCCCTGACAAACACCTGATAAAGAGCCAGTCTGGGCTCAAAAAGTCGTGCTGTCCTAATGAATCAAAGATGAAATTTGAACAGAAGCAGATGACTGTGTTGCAAGTGTTTTGTGAGAGTTAATTCACAGTTACAGTTGTTTGGGCTCAGCACCTTTACAAGATAAATGTTTATGCTTTTTCTTACAATTTTTTTTTATGTAGAGAACATGCACGTTGGCAAATATATCTGTACATATAATATATTGTATCCCTGCGACACAGGCTCTACAAACATTGTTTTCAGACTAGTACACAAGATGGTGTGGAGCTTCTCTGTGGTGAGAAGTGATGAATGAGAGGAGCAGGGCTTGGTGTCAGAGGTGTAGATGGGGGACACTGAGTGGCTTAATGAAAAATGGCTGCGATTAGCACACCATCAGCTAATGAGCAGTAATTATTGCACTGCTCCCAGCTAAGGGGAGGAAGTTGTGAGCTTGTGTGCTTATACGTGTGTGTGGGAAGGAGAAAAAGGGTATTATGTGTGTAAGTAAACTTATGGGTAAAAAGCTGTGTGTATTCTTTAGCAGGTAAGCTGAAGTAGCTCTGCTGATGCAACACACAGTATCAGAAAGTACACCTTTACATATACAGTATAGGAATTGAATTAATCACTTATTCCTACATACATATTTAATAGATGCTGTTATGTTTGCACATACATATACAGTTCATACACCTGCATGAGTGCACTCACACACTCAGAACCAAGAATCTCACACTTACTCACAAATACCCACACTGAATCCAATGAATTCAAATGTACAGGACATGAATTTCTAACTGCAAACACTGCAGATAAGCCGGCAGAGCTCGGATAAAATCTGAGGGGCCCTCTGCAGTGGGGATGTTGAAGGAATTCACAATATCAACTTCCACACTCACCTACTGCAAAGAGAGAAATCCCATTGTCAGCTACAGCTCTGGCTGCAGCATCAACATGGTCGTCTGAAGGCCCGTTTGTGATCAACACAGCAATCTGGACACAAAAGAGACAGAAAATTACATGTGTAGGGTCATTCAACATTATATATAGATTCAACAGTAAGATATGTTATTAACACTACCATATATTCATAGATTAAATCTATGATCTATGGGATTTTAATGTCAGTGAGCGCTACTTGTCAAAAATCTATCTACTAATTTCTATTGCCTCATGTTGTGAAAATGCAGTCTTCAGAAAACAAAATGATTATGCAAGCGGGGGTCAGTTTTAGTAGCTTTGTCTCTACCTTTAATGTGCATTCTTAAAAACATGAAAACAGGTTTTCCCTGTTGTTGACATCACTGGAGTTTAAATCCACCCTCCAAATTATCTTTTGTTTTCACAGAAAGCAAAAGCTTCTAAACAGCATTATGCTCATTAAAGCCTCCATGGACTTTTGACATGGTTTAGCTCATAATTGAATACATAATTAAATAAATCAAACCCAAAGACAAAATGGAATTCAGGATGCTGGCTTGGAACTGAGACTGATAATTTGCCCATTAAGGAAAATTTACTCAGTTCATTCAAAGTTCACCCCTCAGTCAATGAAGACGGAGGCTAGAAAGCATCGACATGAGACTGTAGCAGCCTCTTGGCATGTGCTCTGGCTGTACAATTCAATATATCAACCTAATCCTCAGCTCTCTGCCTTCCCACGTCAAGGGTGCTGCTGCAAAATGATTCGCGCACACACTCAGAGATAAAGAGATGATTGGAATGCTAACCAGTTGTGTTATACTGAGACTACGCTACAGCTTTAGACTGTCAGAGAAATTTAGCTGAGAGAGCTCTTGGAAACAAAGTGCATTTGGATATTTGAGAGGCACTCATGAGACAAGTTTAGTTAAATTGCTGACTGTTGCATATAGGTCAGGGTTCAAGGTTAAGACCAGCAGCACTTGAACACATCACTTCTAAAGACCCTGTGACAAAGGAGGTCAATCACTTGGAATTTTTTGCAGTGTGTCTGGCACTGTTGGCACATGTCGTCCCTTATCGACCGGTGTTCAGCCAACCGGATCTGCAATGGAAAATTTACCACCTTCTCCTTTTCTTTTGCGTCGTCCCCAAGCAAAAGAAAAAGCAAAACAAAGCAAAATCTGTTGCCAGGTGTACCTTTCTATGAGACACACTGTCAATTTGTATTCAAACTAAACAACAAGATAGTTTAATCTGATTCGCAGTGGTGTGAAAATGGCAGACCAGTTTGTTTTGTTTGTTTTTCCATTATGTCCTGTGGAGTACAAATACAGACTCCTCTCTAGTAATTTCCTTTCACGCAGGGCCAGAACATATAGTATATGCATGTTGCTGGCCAACTGGAAGCAGAAGTCTTTGCCGTGTGGGTTGTAATCTCAAATCAATCATTTCCCTGTTGCTTGTGTATCCACACATGTAAAAAGTTTGCTGTAGATACTTATTGGATACAAAACTATCACAGTATCACAAACAGAGGCAGTTGCCCTGAATGGGTATGTCACATGATCACATGTACCTTTGGGGCATGATCTCGACTGATGGCAGGGCTGAAAACAGGGTCGACCAGAAACTGGAGGGCATCGCCGATCCTCCTGGATCCACCTTCATACGGCAGGTCTCTGATAGCTCTGAGCACCTCCTCCAGTGAACTGTAGTCTGTCAAAGCAATCCGCATCCTGCAAGGAAGGGATTACAGAGAAAACTGGATTGTGTAGGAATGATGGAACAAGTAATGCAAACACTGTTAACTGGAAAGAGGCTCTTTAATTATTTGTTATTCCGTTTGTGTTTTACCTCGGGACATCCCCAAAGACAGTGACGCCGAAGCGGACCCCCTCAGCTCCCACCACACTGTCCTGGAAGGAGGAGACGATGGCTGAAATGAAGCCTTTAACACCGGAGAAGCTGTTCTGACCCACACTCCATGACTCATCCACCAGAAAAACTATGTCTGCCTGTACCACCGTCTTGCATGCTGAGGGAAGAAGAATGGACGAATTAGTGTGTGTATGAATACAAATGAGGGAAGAGCAAGAGAATGTCTGTTTTTTTTTCCAAGAAAGGCAAAGAAACTAAACTAAAATCCAAGATAGCTGTTTGCTTTTTTTCATAATCAAATGAAATCCAAAGTAAATCCTTTTAAAGGTTAAAGGATAAGACTCATAATTTTGCCACAAAACTCAGAGATTTGTTTTATTCCTGCAGTGACCACCAGATAGCAGTCTTGTTCCATCATGTTCAGGGTTTTCCTTTCATTTGCTTCTGTCATGCAGCCAGAGCACCGCACAAATCCCCATGAATTTTTAATGAGACACAAGTGAGCCAGAGAGACTATCAATATTCTGAGCACTCCAGCAATAAAACTTTAGTAGAGCGATGAGGAACGCTTAGAATAATAAGGTAAACACACCCAAAATCAGGGTCAGTCTCCTTGCTCAAGCAAACAAACGCATTTAACACAAAGATCTGCCGCATTTGGAAGGATTCAGATGCTTTTTTGTAATGCCTGAGTTGAAAAGTCAGACACACACAAAGGTACACTGGTGTACACTGACTACATGCACACACACCCACACACATGCATATGCTCTTGCAGCTCCTGATGCACAGGCCTGTATACGTTCCCACACAGATATACAGTGCTGTACTAGCAAACGCACACACTCCACACAGAAATCTGCTGCGTCTGCAAACGCCCACCAAGTCAATACTCTGGCATTACATATGCAATAAACTCTCAGTGACGACAGCATTGATTAGGTTAGTGAAAAAGAGATAGGCACCACTGATTGTTCTTTAAGTGATAACTCTGCTTCTCTCCTGTCCTCTATTTCATTACCAAGCTTTCTCTCCTCTATTATCTCACCCTTCTTCCATTGGCTGCAATCCCAGGATTCACCAGGGGTGACATATGTCTCCAGCCCATGGCGACCTAACATTATGTTCTCCCTCACACACCTGTACATCTCTGGCCATGCACCAAGGAAATAAAATAGCTTTGGGAATTCCATTTTTGGATCGTTCTCTGGCGCAGAGCTACTATCTTTGCCTACATGGAAGCTTTAATGTCATATATTCAGCAATTCATCACCGATGCCAAAAACACAGTTAAAACCACCGATGCAAATTCACAGGATACAACAATGTTCATCCTTTCCATCTTGAGCCGAGCCTCACATAGGCAGCCAACCACCCTAGCATACACACGTGGCTGTTCCATTTACTGGGATACATTTTCTACTCCAGAGATTTCTGTAAAAGCACATAAAATATGGTTGAGACTTTGAGCAGAGGAAGCAGCTGGAGGTCGGTCTCTGTCAGACAGACTCAGACTGAGGTAGAAAACAAGATCAATTATCCAGAAGTTTGTCTGTCTGGGCTGGCAGGTGAGAACCACATGCCTAAGATAAGGAGGCAACACATGCTGAGGGATTAGGAATGCTTTTCTTCAAGGTTATCTATGCTGATATCTCAAAGGTTGTATACACCTTTGTGCTAGACTACCATTGATTTACACATTAGATGTAGCTCAGTGGCTTCAGCATATGCTGCAGAAAAATCTGCCAGGAGAGAACTAGTCTAAGAAATAATGATGCACTACTGCAATCGGCTCCAACAAGATCAAGAGAAAAGATGTAAACTATCAGAGAGCACAGGTCTAAGGATCTCAAAGGACCATCAGTTTCACATTTTATCCAAACAAATGTAAAAGTTCATCTAAGAAGAAGAAACTAATTTGCAGAGAGGCACAAACTGTTAGAGTAGAGCAGAAATATTAAATGATAGAGAGACCAAATACTGGCAATGTTCCTAACAGTCGATGTGACAAATGCACATTTCCTCAGGATCTGTTTCCAGTGCCACACTCCCACCCTTTTTTGGGGCAGTCGGTGGATAAACACTGGCTGCCTGGACACAAGGTTGACACTTGGGTCAACCAGAGGGACTGATTCTGAACTGCTGTTCCTGAACTCTGAGTTGGAATATGTGGTTCAGGGTCTACGATACTGTCTCATCACCTCATCAAATAAAGCCTCTGCTTCCTCGTTACAGTCAGGTATTACGCCTCATAGTTATAAATGTAGCCTCTTTGATTTTGGTCTGATTTAACAGACAAGTCCAGACTGCTTCTTTTGGTAAATTTATACACCCCAAAACAAAAACACTAGCCTAAAAGAGGCAAAGACTCTCCATGGCTCTGTAGAGCTGGGTGATAATTCTCAGATGGTTCCTCACAGTGGTCATTTGAATCATTGTTAATATAAAAAATCCTGATTAATGGAGCTTTAAGCTGTCAGTTCTTTTAATAATTCAAAATGAGCCACACACCTCTTCTTGTGTGTAATTTTAAACACTATAGACCCCAAGGGTTGTTATGGACAACGCTATGATGGCATTTGAATTAATACTGTCAAGAATAAACAATGATAACAGTTGCAAAGGAGCTGTAGCCTCAAATACGCCCTCGGGCTATTTTTATGCCTCCATAATTCTGCCCAACAACTTTACCAATCACTTCCTGCCAACCACATTCCAGGTGGGGGAAATCTAACTTTTGATTGGCTGATTGACCTTTAGGTGACATCCAATAGCACCTGAGGCTAAGGTTCTGTATCCAGGGGATGGGTTTGACAGCCTGCCAGACAGAGTGCTGTTGTACTGTACATGAGGCTAGCAGATGTTTAAATTCCCTGAACAGACAGAGTCTGGAGAAAAACTGAAGCTGGGCTAGCGTCTGCCCCGTGTACCAATCCAGGTGTGGAGATTTAATGATGGAGCTCTTGCACAGACTGTGTTCATTGAGCGCCTGCCCTTTCTCTGGCCCGAGTATCCGAGTGGTCTGATTCATAGACCCGTGCACATTTCTGACAATCAGACATATGGTTTTGAATTAAAGAATTAAGCAACTGATGGAACATGTAAGGCTGTATCTGAAACTTATTTTAAAGAGGGAATGACTGAAGAAAAAGGTGACTGAAAATTCACTGACTGAAATTCTAATAAATGAATACATGAGTAAGTGAAAAAGTATAGAAAAAAGAACTTACACGGTGTGTCTGTGTGTGTTATTAAGGTGTTATCAGTTACCTTCAGTTTGTGCTGTGACTCTTTGATGGGACAGAGACAGGGACAATAGAAAGATCCACACAGAAGAGCAGCCCATACTCTTCCTCTCCTCCTCTTCCTCCTTCGATCACCCGCTCCGCCTCCCAGTTCTTCTCTTCACAAATCTCCTTTCTAAATTCCACTCTACGATCATCAATTCCAACTCTTCTTTCCTCTTATCTGAAAGTGTACAGATGAACAGAGTGGACTAAGTCATCAAAGGCACTCAAAGATAAAACATCAGCTTTTTAAAATTTATAACAGACTTCTGATTCTCATGCAGCAGTAAAGCTTTTGCAAGTTCATAAGAGTTTGTAAAAGAAAAAAAACTTAAACACTTAAACTTTTTAATGCAATTTGGATGAATGCAACTATTATCCACTGAAATCAAATGTAATTTCCATGTTTTTACAGCCTACTATAGATTCTGTTGGGCTAATTTAGAAAAGTGTTGTACTAGCTCCCATCATTGTATGTGTACACTTGCAGACAGGCGTGCTCCCTGTAAACAGTTTTACAACAGATTCCAATGGCACACAGGGAATAAAAGCATCAAAGGGGCTTTTAAACTGTCCAGTATGAGCCCAGCTATTAAAAGCTGCCTTTTGGAAGTCCAAACAAATGTGAACATTAAAAGTAATTGCCCCAATAATCTATTGTAGCCGTTTTACACAGCAGAGCCTCTTCCACTGTTTTGTTGACATTGCTCAGACTCTTCACGGATGAAAATAAAAATTCTGTAACATCTCGTAAATTGAAATGAGTTGCCATTCACGGGCACCTTAAGCGTTATGCCTTATTTTTTTTACTAAGGACATTTGTGCAATGACAGAAAAAAAAACTTGCAATGTAAGAAAAAAAATCCTAAGACATAAAATTCTCATGCTGCTTAGATAAGAACATGTCATTTATATAAAAGGGATCAAACCTGTGAATTTTTTGTTCCTTATTGATGAAAATCAAAACAGTAGCTGCTGGAAAGATTTCGGTTAACAGGTTCAGAGGAGCTCTTGCAGGATTCCACAAGTGCAAAAGATGTTTTGACTGGTCAGCCAAACCTGTGAGCCATGTATACATGTCCTCTCCTGCAACGGCCTGGAACTCACACTGCAGAGGTAATAGTCTACGAAGCCAAGATCGAGACAGCATGGCTAATCACTTCCGATGTGTGTGTGCATACTACCTTGGACTTGGTCAAAAAGAACTTAGCACCAAGGCAAATCTGCAATTATGGGCACCAGGTGTGTCTAATTACAGTTTCCACCTGCCCTCTGTTATTTTTTGTCTGTGCGTGCGTGCGTGTGTGTGTGTTTTGGTATCAGGGCACCAAAATTGTGGTAAAGAGGCGCCATGTGAATGAAATTCTTATCCTAACTTGCATGTGGGCATATCATTCATACAATTACAAGGTCAGACACATGAAAACATACTCGCTTACACACACAAACACCTGATTTTGTTTTGTCTGTGATGCAAAATGTGCAAGATTTGAATTTCTGCTTCACTCTGATCATATTTTTGAAGCACGGTTCTTTTTGTTTCTAAGCTCCACATACAGCACAACACACTGACTGTAGTTTAGCCTTCTCTTCACCAATACTTCAGACCTCAACATCATCAAAGTTCAGCCGTGGGTGTGTAGGAGACAGGTGAATGG
Organism: Toxotes jaculatrix; assembly: GCF_017976425.1. Taxonomy (NCBI): domain Eukaryota; kingdom Metazoa; phylum Chordata; class Actinopteri; family Toxotidae; genus Toxotes; species Toxotes jaculatrix. Next base: position 6,856,276 of record NC_054415.1, read on the forward strand.
AGATGGTCTTTGGCAGTGTTTGTAAGAAATGACAGCAGGACGGGGACATTCAGACAGATGAGCCTCACCGGTGAAAGCATAGCTGTTCTTCACAGCAAATCTGGATGGAGGGAGAGTATTAGCTGTCCATGAGAGTAAATGGAGGTACAGTAACGCTCTGGGATACAGAAAAGCCTCCTCTTTTTCTTCCTCGACAGACAGGGGAAACTTCAGGTTACCATGAAAGAGATTAGCCCTGAGGCTACAGCTTGGTTTTGACTTGGCATGGTACACTGAGTGGAGGCAGTCCAGTCCCATTGAGACGCTGCAGCTGCTTTAAAGGCATATTATCTGCCAATGGGACATGCACCATAGAAGATGATAATTAAAAGCAAGCATCGAAGTATACTCCAATGACAGTAACAGAAGTGTATCAACAGAAAAAGCTCCAACAACATTCAGTTAAGTGAGCGTAATCAATGCCTAAGTAGAGCAAATCCAATGCTTAAATCAGCGCACAACGCGGTGGCAAAGGAATCATGCAGCAGTAAAGGATTATCCCATTTGAAATGAATGAACTTCCATCAGAGAGCAACACGTTCAACGCATTAACTGTGATCTAGGGAAATGGTTCGTGCTGTTATGTTTCACATTAGCTTTCTAACCTCCACGTCTGCACATAAGTGTGTATGTGTGCCTGAGTGTGTGTGTGTGTGTGTGTGTGTGTGTGTGTATACTGTGTATGGACATGTGCTTTTGCAAATTCATAAGCATAACATCAAAGAGAGGTCTGCCTTCACTCAGCTACTCTGCATGAGATGAAAACACAACAAATTTCTTTTGGCTCTAAAGACTCACATAGCATTAATCAATCAATTTCAACTATAAAATTAATATCTTACTGAAATAAAAATAAATCAGTTCAATGCGAACCAAGGTGAATTCCAGAAAATTCCTCCATGTGATTTTACCACCTGGTCTGACAAAGTCAGAATGGCTGAAGGCTGACTAGTTTACATCCCCTGCAGATGGAAGTAAGACCTGGCAGGGCTTGAACTCTAATATAACACAGCCAAAAAAAACTTCATTCTCTCCTTCACATACCAATGCAGATCTAAGATCTGTCTCTGCATGTATCATCTTATTACTGAAGAGCAGAGTCGACAAACTCAAACGTGTGTTTTCATGACTGACAGCCAGTGCAGAATTACACAGTATCTTGTATCTATCCTACAGCGGGATTTTTAAATAGGTTTGCTTGAGTGTTCAGAAAAGCAGCAGGTATGCAGAGGCATCAATATGATGAAACAATTCAGTGAGCTTCTTTCTTTTCCTGTTATCATGGCCAAAGGTGAAAGACGTTTCCTGAAGCAAACAGGGTATACTAATGCTCAGAAATGTGCAAAAATAAAAGAGCCTTGGTTCTAGCTCAACATAAATGTGTGTTTGCATCCATCTAAATGACTTTGAAACATTTGACCTGATGACGGCACTTGCGAAAAGTCAAGAGATCACCACAGTCACTATAGTTCATCCATTGGAAACCACGAGGGCAGATATTGCCATCCATGGAGTCGTGCTTAAAAATCACAGCTCATTTTAATATTTCTGCAATGTCTGCTCGTAAGCTTAAGTCAAATCCTCAGACAATGTGCTCGCAAGCACCCCAAAAATCACACAAGATTGCATCCATCACTCACATCACACTGGGATCATTAGCACTTTGTCCAGCCTCCCTGAGGAGACAGTGTGTATACTGTGTCCAGGGCCTTCAGTTTATTGCTGCCCTGACAGGATTAAATAATGTAACAAAATGAAACTTACTGTCCCTGGCCCTTATACTCCCTCTCTGTTCCCTATCTCCTTTTCTCACACACATTCACACACACTCATTCACACATTGTATGCCCCGCAAGTCTTACGGCACGTCAGCTATTTCTACATAATGGTATTTTCCACCTCACCACTTCACAGGATGGATTATCCCTGTAGGTGGGAAACTGGTAACAGTGAAAAGGCACACGCACAGACACAAACACACAGTTCAGAACTATAATGCATGATAGCAGATGTCTTTTGTGACACACATCAGATCCACAGCTAAAACACACACTAACAAGTGAAAGCACATGCGCTCATACGCAGCATTCATACTATGCATCTGCAGTCAACAAAATCAGACAAGTCTGCGCATGGGGGGGTCACCCACAATTCACTCTCCATAGTTTCATCTCCTGACAATGCTCTCACAAACAACCTGGTATGCTCTTATTATGCATGAACACACTGACATGACCGTATGGCATAATGTTTTTCTGCTCCTATTGAGTTTGGAGGTGTAAAATCTCTGCATTAACTCATACACATGAGTGCATGCAGGACATCCACACCGCACAGACAGTGTGCATTTGTAAGTGCATGCTCTAAGAATGAGTGGAGTGGTACATTTGTAGCAATTACTGTCCCTTATCACATAAAAGCAATTGAGACAACGGGAAAAGAGGCAACCAGCAAACACTGATATCAGACAAGTAATGCTGTTTAAGGGGAAATTGTACAGTAAAGAGCTGCAGCAAAGGCTCAGTATAAAAAAATGTGTTGGCCTTAGTCCAGACACTTAGGCTGTAACAAGGGTATCTAAGCAGTTAAGAATTCAAAACTATTCCATAAAGCACCATTTTAAAATGCAGTTAAAGTAATGGGTTTTGACTATGGCCCTAAAATGGGCCCACACATTTTCACTTACCAGTGCAGACAAGTGAATCATCATTATCTTCCCAATCCAGGTGATCTCTTGAGTGCTGAGAGAGGAAAAATATCCCCTAAAATACACACGAAAAAAGTTTCATCCAAGAGGAGCAAAAAAAAGAAAAGAAAAGAAAAGAAAAGAAAAGAAAAGAAAAAAACGAAATAAATAAAATCATAAAAAAATCGTGCACTGATAATAAACTGAAAGGTACAAGAGAATCAGTGTGTGTATCCAGGTGTCTGTATCTGAGTGAACGAGGAGGAAGGTGGGTTTGAATGTGTGTAAGAGTGGTTGGATGACATAGACTTTCTTTTCAGGGCTCTGCTGAAGTGCAGACACGTTTGGGGGAGAGGGGTGGGGGTGAGGCTGCTGCAACCTGTTGGCTGAGAGAGAAAGAGAGAGAGAAATAGACAAAGAGAGAGACAGATAGAAAGAAAGGTGGGGGTTACTGGTGAGCTTTAACCCTGCAAGGAATGCATTACTACTGTGCTACAGTGTGTGTGTGTGTGTGTGTGTGTGTAATAGAATAAGCGGTGAAGTAAAATGATGACATATACTTGGAGGCTTAGTCTGCCATCACCTACACTCACTGTAAGTTGCATCTTCCTTGAGTAAGGAATCCACCATAAACTGTCTCGGCTGCCCATGAGCAACTTCTGCATGTTGGTGCAAATAATATTAAAGATCTGACATGCTACTGACCCAGTCTTTTACAGCGTGTTTCACAAGGTAATAAAAAAAAATTTGAAAAAAAATAAATCTATAGCTGATGTTAGGGTTAGGGTTTAAACAAAATTTACTCCGCCTTTGCAAATAAAGAAAATACCAGATACTAAAACTACCAAACACAGCCAAGGTCAATTTGTTGAAACATGAACTCTTGTATTCCACACATACCTCTGTATTCAAGGTTTGTATACTCACACATAAACCCAACCAAAATAGCTTGTACAGCAAACACCTTCTCAAAACAGAAAGGAGAGGAAAGAGGATAAATCTGTCATGTTTTACAAGCCCCTCTCAGTTGGTGTGTGCCCCTGTGTGTATGTGTGTGTGTGTATGTGTATGTGTGTGTGTATGTGTGTGTGTGTGTGTGTGTGTGTGTGTGTGTGTGTGTGTGTGTGTGTGTGTGTGTGTGTGTGTGTGTGTGTGTGTGTGTGTGTGTGTGCGTGTATTGTGTATGTTGTGCCACTGGGTCACCTTTTAATGGTGGACCCCAGGAATGTGGTGACCAGTTTAATAGGGTTTAGCCAGCTGTCAGTCTTGACATGCTATAACTCAACACACACACAGGAGGAACCGGCTGAGGTGCAGATTGAGATGATTGCAAAGAAATGGGAGAAGGTACAACAATACATGTATACAGTATTTGCATACATGGGAATAGACTCTCAATGGAAGTTCACTTAACAAATCACAAATATTAAACCAGTAGTTACACGGGTAAATAAATAAGAATCACCATTCAGTCTTGCCTTAAATGTGTCTACAGTAAAGGGAAACTGATGCCTAAACAATTTAAAGTTCATGACACATCAAAAGGACGTCACACAGAGTACGGTATATCAGTTCCTACAACGGGTTGTGCATGCTTTAAACACAGCAGCACTGTAGTATGCTGATTTTCAAATGCACACTCTGCAGTCTTAGTGGTACATGGTTGTTAATTCAAACTACATGTGGCTCCAGTGTCAGTGAATGTCACACCTCAATGTGGAATCTCTCCCCTCTGGCACAAGTTGCTTTAAATAACACGACAGGATTTTCCAGTCAAGTCCTGCACTGCAGCACCAATCATATAAAATGAAGGACTTCTATAGAGAATCCATCAATGTGAGAGATGGATTCTGATGAAGAGTAAAAAGGTGGTATGCTCTGGTTTGGCCTCAGGGCTGTCTGAGCTACACGCTGCCCTGTAACTGACCCTCAGCGTACGTTAAGGAAGTTCAGGAGGGCACATCAATCAGAACCACTCTCACTAGACAGTCAAAGGTGAGTGCATATATCTCTCTGTATATCATTGTTTTCTCCTAATGCTGTAAAATGGGTGTCAGTGTTTGGAGACTCCTCTGCTACTGGTGTCAACACTGATTTAACTTTAAGCTTAACCAACATTCACCAATTTACTGTCTTGATAGCGTCCTGAGCTCAGTTACATAATGGCTGAGTGAGCCTAACTGTCTTTCAGCAGCAGCAGGTGTGATTAGATATAAAAGGTGTTGTGGATCTGCTGGGGGTATTCAGATGGGGAATATTAACTAGCCTTGTCTCAGCTAATTGCTCTCCTACTCCAAGCGGGCTTAAATCCTCCCTAGTCATGAGAGGTGCCGGCTCGAAAGTGAGCTTTGATTAAATTCACGCTGTAGGCTAACCAGAGAAGAATCATGTGCATTGGGAGTCAAGAGAAAGAAGAAAAGAAAGAGGAAGAAGAAGAAGAAGAAGAAGAGAAAAAGAAGCAGGCACAGTAAATTAGCAAAGCCATCAGGATTTTAAAGGGAAGGGTGTGTGAGTCGGGTTATCATGCCTGAGTGGGTGAACTGGGACTAAACATGGAAGACACAAGAACAAAAAATGCGAGCACACAGGTATGAGTGTGTTAGTATTCATGTGTGCTCGTCATTCATCAGGCTGGCCAGCTTTACTGACAGCCCAATAAAAATATCAATCACAGGTAATTACTTCCATGGTTGTACAATAACTAAGTGAGAGTTAAACTCTTGTGCCCATCTTTTCTCCTTCCAAAATGCAGATGCCAAAAAAGATAAAAATAAAAAACTGTGCAGACATGTTTTTTTTTTTTTTCCTGTTCCTGTTTCTTAAAAAATTAGTTCCATAACTAGTGTGTTAAGCACAGGGGCCACTGATGATGAACAAAATGGAGGTACAAGTGAATATAATTACCTATTAATATTCTGTTTGGAATAGCCTTGGTCATTCACCATTCATGCCTCGTGGCAGCTTTTCAAGGAGCTTCTACTTCTAATTTGATGAAATACAGATTTAATGCATTTCTGAAATCTTCATTTCTCCACCTCATTTTTTCGCTCCACTGGCTCCATCACAGAGGTTATGAGAATCAAACATTACTTTAGCCGCCGGTTGTAAGGCGCTCCGTTAATTGTGCGATTTCTCACATGGCACTTTAATTATGTAAAGTTGAGGCTTTGAGTTGAAATTCAGAATTGATTATTTTTTCATACAGTGTTCTGAATAATTGGTGGGTATATTACTGTAATATCATTATCTTGAGTTCAAAAAGGAGATTGTAGAGTGTTTTTTTCTTGAAATGCATTGGCAACTCTGAGCTGAACTTTGACCACTTACACTTTGGAACATTTTGCAATTAGATTTTCAGAATTGGGACATGTCACCTACTGCTGTAGCTTGGAATCAGCCTCAGAGGCTTGTTTTTCCCGTGCTGGTATTTCATTTGCTTTCCTGCCTCCTTTTGTATGGTGTTAATGTAACTATTGATAGACAGACAGCATGAGATATGTGTCAGGCAGATTTGAGGCTTGTATCAGTTTCTGTTTAATGCTGTCAGTGTTGGCACATTTGTTGGTTTCACACCAGGAAGATGGGCAGTCTTCCTCTGGCCGGAGGCTGATGCAATTCTGACTCACATCCATAAAACATACAAGCTGGGCAGAGTGCCCAATGCTGCCAACTACAAAAGGTCTGCTCTGTGCCAAGCCTTTTAGCAGTACAAACATACGTACAAACACATGCACGCCTTCACACACACACACACGCACATAGCAGAGACACACGTAGACAGGATAAGCTGCACGAGACAGAAACAGACAAAAGCACACAGACACTCACGCACACGGTCCGTCTATAAGCTTGATGTATACATGCTCGTCTCTCGCAGACAATTTTTGTCATGTTAAATTAATTTTATAAACCATGCGACTTCTCCCGTCTCCGACTGAGATACGAGCTGTCATGGCAACAGAAGAAAACAGCGGTTGCAACATGAGGGCTGGTTTGTTGGGACAAGCAGCACCAGAGCAGAGAATTGAGATGCAGCAGATGTCTGGGCTGTAAGAATTAGTCATGAGTGTGTGTCCAATTACCACTCTGAAGCCGACAAAGGATATCAAAATAATGAACAAAAGCAGTTATCTTCACTGTGCTTAAGAAGACATAGTGTCACAGTAAATCCAATATTCAACACAAACAGAGAACTGAACATACACACGTGAATCAGTAACCTCACAGAAACAACTCTGACCTACAACCAAGTCCTGCATCTTAACTTAACAACAAAAGCTTCAGTTCGTGTTTGCAAATTGAAGACAGGGAGATTAAAATCAGCGTGTGATTATGAGTATCAGACTCTACAGATTGTATGTTATTTAGCTACAGTACATAATGTCATGATTATACAGATTAAACTGAAATTTAAAGCTGCAATTATGTCAATTATAGCCACATAAAATCATGACTGGATGACTCAAAAAGCCATACAGCCAGTTAAAATGCAGTGAATGTAGATTATGTGGCTTTGCACACTATATTAGGAGCACACTGCAGCTCAAGCAGATCTAAGAGATTCAGTCCGTTGATAACAAAAGACAAACTTTTTTTTATCTCAGGAGTGATGAGTGTGTGTCTGACCTGGAGAGATGGCTTATGTGCATGCGGGTTTTTTAGGAACTAAACAGCCCCAGAAGGTCAAAGGGCAGCAGCTGTCCACACTTAACTTTTGAACCTTTCAGAGACCACAGAGACAGAGGTAGAAAGAGACAGGGACTGAGGTATTTTGAAAAAGGTAAAAAAAAAAAAAAAAAACTCAGATGAGGCAGCGAGTAACTTTTGAAATGCATCAGTGGCATATGTTCCACCGGTCTGACTGCGCGTCTGTCACTCAGACAGAAAAAGTTTACTACTGATGGAAATGTTGTTATCACCTTCAGGATCACAGCTCAGTGCAGAGGAGGAATCCTAGCTTCCAAACATCCCTCTCCGTCTGTACAACTCCAACACTCACACAGGATTTGACTGAACTTGTTTTAACAGTGTCTACAGAGAATTTTAACTGTGCATATATGATGACGCTTTGCTCAAGGGGAAAACAAAAAGCTTCAGTAGTTCAAAAAAGAAAGATTAATACTGTGCGTGTATGTGTGTGTGTGTGCTTGTGTGTGCACCTTCATTCATCTAAGCGTTTAGTTATTTTGCATGATTCGTCAGCCAGGGTCCCTTCCTGCCTGCATCCTGCGCTCCATCCTACAGACTCCTCTCTCTTGGCAGTCCAAGCGTTTGGCTGCAAAGCACAAACAACACAGAGGTTAAGCTACTGACTTGTAAATCCAGGTGTTCTGTGTAATGGTTCTGCTTGGTAGAAGCATGGGAAATTTTGACTAAACTTTGCCAATTAAACTTGACCCATCTCAGAGAGTAGATGAGAAAAGCAGACAGAACTGACAGTGTGTTGAGGTGAACGCTTAACACAAGCAGCCTCTGTGCATCTGGCAGAAAAACTGTTTTGTGGTAACTGTTGAATGCTCGGTATCCGAATTTAGCATTTCTGTTTACGTCGATGAACATAGCGTAAAAATTTAGAAAACCGTTTCAGCTCTGTACGTTAAACACCTCCTATATTTTTTGTTCACCAGTGCATCACTCAGCTAATCCAAGGGTCAACAACTCATGCTGATCCTTTGTAAAAACACACAGTATTTACTGAAACCAAAAAGAACTCAGTTCTCAGTGGTATTGTGTTGAAGGAGTTTACTACAAGAATCATGATTCTGTACTTTTTCTGCACAGCTAAACCTAATCCAGCTTTAGTGAGCAGAGCAGAACTGGATTTAACTGAGCTCACGGAGCAGGACTGTGAAGGACAGTTTGCTCAGGTATGCAGTCTTGTCACAATAATACTGAAATAGAACAATTTCACAATGAAAATAATCAACAGTGTGACTTTTAGAATGTGTTTGAGTTGTCGGGAAATCAACTCAAACAGGAGTTAATAGTGCATGTGTTGTGGACTATTTTCTGCAGCGGATTAATATACATTTGGTGCACCAGCTATAATATACCTAACCCCACCTTTGTTGACATGAGCCATCATTGTGGTTTGTGTTTTTCGTCTGATATGCAGAATATTCTGTTACTTCATGGGGGAGAGTTTCCAAGGCATTCACCCAATCCTGATTTTGACCTTAACCAGGATATGAGCTCATATCTGAGGACTCCGTGTAAACTATATAAATATAAATGCACTCCCTCCATCAGTCAGGCAGTGAACTCAGTGGAATGTGTCTTCTTGTGTTGTACAATATTGCTTGTTGGCCACGGCTGAGAGATGACACACACACACACACACACACACACACACACACACACACACACACACACAAGCAGAGGCAAGTCTGCTGTTCGTCTGCTGAGAGCAGGTCACTGGAGCTCTGTGGCAGTACTCAGTGGAATGGAAAATGGCGGGGGGGGCAGACTACTGCTATAAAGCTGCTGATTCATGTGCATTATACAAATGTAAGTGTTCGCATAAAAATTCAGCAATTGTAGATTTTTGCATATAAACATGACATCCAACAGAGATGTGGAGAGGTAACCGTGGTTCAACAATGTAGGAAAAAAGACAGAAGCATAATTCCCAGCATTATCTATGACCTGGCTTGTGATTTCATTATCTGCAGATGGGGTCGCCTTTTACTGGTCTTCACAATGATCAGATTTTATGGAGACAAAAACAAAATTAACGTAAACACAAAACCATGCACGCACGCCCAGTTCTTATACCCTAACATGGTCTTTTTCCACATTAAACCCTTGCTCACTGAACTCAAACACCAACCCTGACTAGCCAGGGGTAAATAGATCACAAAGTCATTAGGGCTTGAGCATATGGCGGTGTGAAGAATTTCAAAGCGGGGACACCTGGGGACCTTCACAACCGTCACATAACCTTTGTCCTCATAATCCACCTCTGCCTCTCCTCCCTCTGCTGTAATTGTTTCTTTTGACTCTTCTCCTCCGTCACATACCCTTTGAAAAGTCCCTCTTGGGCCTAATTTAATATTCATGGGGGGGGACAGTTGGAGTCTGTACCTCCTCAGGATGCTACAATGAGGAGTCACTCGATTTCATGCGATGGGAACTGTGGATGTACAAGGCAACAACTTTTGGGAAATGAGAGGCTTGGAAAAAGAGGCAGTAAAGGTACAGAGAGAGGCAGGAGAAGGTAATGAGAATAGCTCCAGAGGCTGGAGTGATACAGAAATGGAATAGGCTTTTATAAAACAGCAGAAAAGTAATGTTTTTTGACTGACAGCATGAAATACAAAGCTCCTAAACTGAGAGAAAGGGGAACATGAAAGAAAGAGAAAAAAAAAAAGAATGACCAAAAAAGGAAGGTTATTGCTAACACATGGTGCATTTGTGGCAGGGTCTAGCCTTTCTGGCTATTACAGTATGGTCCTGCACTTCTCATGAGAGAGGAAAGAGTAGGAGACAGAGAAATGAAGTGATGGAGACAACATATAGAGGAGGTGAAGAGGCAGACTGAGGAGAATAACATATGCAGAAGAAGAGAAACACATGGAAGAGGAGAGAGTAAGGGAAAAACAGACAGAGAAATGGCAGAAAAAGAAAGAAAAGACGGGTGGTGGGGTGGGAGAGGAGATAAAAGGTTTATGAAAACTGCTGTCGTCACCCTTTGGAGAGCCGATGTCAAAGCAAAGGTCAAAAGTATGATCAAAGGTCAAAAGCCTTAAAAATCAAAGGAAAGATCAAATAAGTGTACACATTCACACATCCACACTTCCCCTCACCCTCTGACACACATACACAGACTGTGAAATCTCACCTGGCTATCATGGAAACACAATCACACTATCTCCTCTTTCTTCCACTGCTCAGCGCAGCTGGAGCCCAGCTCCCCTCAGGCGGCCATTCCCTGGCTCCCAGTTGAGGTCAGCCCACCCTGGAGGGGGCAGTATTGTTCCAGTAAAGGTGTTTGTCTGGGCATGTCCACCTCCACCTACTGAGATCTTCCTCCACCTGACCCACAGCCTGAGGGGAACAGCCAGATGAGGCATGAGAGGGAGAAAGATAGACATAAAGATATGTGTGTGTGTGTGTGTGTTTTTCTCCTCTGTCCAGTTTAGTCTTCTTTATGTCGACTTTTTGGACATTATTGCTGCGCTGGCTTGTCATCTCTAATGTTCGCAAGTTCTCTGAAACAGCTGAAAGTTTTATATGCAACAAATTGTGTTATATAATTTTGCTGAATGGTTGCGACCTAGTTTGTGTCTTACCTGAGAATCAGTCTGAAAAGTTTGCTTTTACTCTGAATCAATGTCCTTGATGAAGAAAATCTGAATTATACTGTAAAATTATTAACAAATTTTTGTGCAACCATCTACTGACATGGTGCATGAAGTACAGAAGAATTAGTGTTATACAAATTATAATATATATATATCAGAATTCTATAAATATCACCTATGTGGACAGAACCTTTTGCTTTGAACAGTATCTCCAAATGTATGTATGGGATGGATGCATGAAATGATGGAAAGATTAGGGTTTGGAAAATAGTCAAAAGAAAGGAAAGAGGTAATTCTGCTTAACAGAACCAGGAACAGAAAGTCACAAGATGAAAATGACAGCTGTTGCTGTGTGGGTTTGATTTCGCATTTTTAAAATAAATATACATATAACTATATAATATAATAAGAATTCAAAATAAAACATAATAATATAAAACATCAAAAGCACAAGCAAGAACAAAGCAACCTTCCCCGCTCATGGAGGTGTGTTTATGTCTCTGCGCACACACACGCACACACACACACACACACACACACACACACACACACACACACACACACACACACACACACACACATAAAAATAACTGTTTACAGTTTGCTCGTGATTGCACCCAGGAGAAAGTCTTTGCCTAACAATGTCAGACATTCACAAAGCAACATTTGTGAATGAGAGCAAAAAAAAAAAGTGCATCTCAGAAATAAGAGTTTGCTAAAGCACCGCGCTTCTTAAAACCTGCAATAACAGCTCTGTCCAAAGGTAACAAAATCTGCCTACCAGCACCTCTAAAGCTCACTAATTAACACACTATATCTTGATTGTGTAATCAGCTTTGGCAGAGCCAGGCTAGCTGTTTCCCCTGCTTCCATTCTTTATACTAAGCTAAGCTAATTGGCTGCTGGCCGTAGCCTTATATTTACATACAGTCATGGGAGTAGCATCAATCTCCAAGCTCTCATCTCAGAAAGTCAATGAGCATAGTTTTTTTCCAAAAAGTTGAACCATTTGTATTATTGGAAAAGCACCATTTATACAAACAGCTGGACGAGAATTTAGGATCTGCTACATACTATAAAAGTACATACAAAAACACTGTATGTATTTGTTTGTCTGTTTACTACGAAAAGACAAACACAGTATAGCCAAATAAAGCATAAACCAGATGTAAATGAATAAAGGTCCATGTGTGAATTCGCTCTGTAAGACATCCTCCCACCCCTGTGTGTATCCATATATTGATAAATGGTGACTTTCTTAGTATGCACTCTGTATTGATTATTGCAATTACACACTATTACGATTCTATTATCCGCACTGACTGTCTTTAATTACACTAGAGAGCAAAAGGAAGAGTGGAGGAGAGAAAGACAGTGAAAGTGAGAGAGAGAGAGAGAGAGAGAGAGAGAGAGATAGAGACACCATACAGATAGATAGATGAAGCGAGACACTGCACCAAACTAATTAAAACAGAAACTTTTTGTTTCAGCAAGTTGACAGGGAATGAATCTGGCAGGGAATTAATCTGTCCGCAGGGAACACAGTGAGGAGTTATACACACACACACACACAGGGAGGTGCAGTGCAGAGTGCTGTTGCCATAGTTACTGAGTGTGGCGCCACATCATGCGGCACAGTTAATGCAGAGGTGTGTGTTTTGTATGTGTGTGTCTTATTTAAGCCTTCATTATATCACCACCCTGACCTATTCCAGCATCCTCTACACAAGCACGCGAAGGCTGCAGAGATAAATCCCGAGTGTTCCTGTGGAAACAGCTAAGTCTTCTCCATTGGTAACAGCTTCCAATCTGTAGCTCCTACCCTTGAGGTGAAGCATTATTTATGTTTACATGGTGGGTGATGACTGGAAGAAAATATTCAGCAAGTAAGATATGCACTTCAAGTCAAGGCCTAAAGAAAATGTTCTTTTGGCTGGTTAATGGGGACATACTGTATATAACCTGACTTATTTCTTCTTACAGAACTAACTATGCCATGAATGTCTATGTCAAATTAGCAAATTGCGTGGTTATGCGATTAAACGGTGTGTGTGCCTGTGATGTGAGAGCAAGAAATATTTCTTATAATACATTTCTTTCTGTGGGTGTAACCACTCTGAAATGTAGTAGCCAATGCAGAGATAGATGTAGAATCAATATATCAATCAAGCACCTTGAAAGTGTGCAGAAGTACAGTACTTAAGTAAATGTACTGAGTAACTTTTTACTACTGTGAGAAAATAGCAGAGTGAAACAGAGGAATGAAGTTAAGAAAGAGCCTGCACTAAGTCATCCAAGCTGTTCCGACATACAAGGCTTCCAGCAGTAATCAAAACAGCAAGTTCAGCACAAATCCAAAACACGTGGGACCTGTCCGTTCTCATAGTCCTTCACCTATCCAATCCCTGTGTTCAAGAAACTGTCAAAAGAGATTTACTGATTCGTTTATTCAGAACGAAGACGCAGGTATGTTAGATGAAGAAACAAAGAAAGTCAAAGAATTATCTTATGAGCAGCAGGGACTGTCAAAGATGGAGACTATCATTTCATCTCTGTGGGACAGACTTTTATGTCTCAGCTTGAAAGGAGTAGGTGTGTCCCTGCTCCTCTGTTACACTGTGCACTCCACATGTGTGAGGTGAGTTACCACGTTCACAGCTGAGCCTGTAACATATTATTGTACTTTCACAGACTATTTTCCAAGTCCATTCTCAGCCTCATAACCCTCCCTCTCTCTTCCCGTCTTTTCACAGGATGTTTTAAAAGAAAACCCACAATAAGGGAAACTAGCTGTAACTGCTGCCCTTTATCTAGTAACAAATCACTGTCGCTGTAAACGCAGGGTATAATTGAAAGCTGTTTGAAATACTGGGGCAGCTCATAAGGCTCAAGGATGGTTGTGTCCACCTGGCCAGTGAGGCGGGTATCTGAAAAAGAGCTAAGGAACGGGCAAGAAGTAAAGCTCCAAGTAAGTCCAAGTCCGACTTCCAAAAACAGTAGGACATATTTGAATAGCGTACCTATGTGTGTAGAGCGGTTTAGGCCCCCAGCTGCCAATTCTGATTGGGCTTAAAGAAATTCAAACAACCCAGATCATTTTTTTCTTAACTATCTGAGAACGATAGCAGGTTCAGTCTGAGCTTTATCCTGTGTTGGCACAGTGAAATAGAGTGTGGAAATAGCTCTGGCAATGTGAGAGTACCATTTGATTAAACTAAAGCTGACTACTGAACATGACTGAATACATTAGCTGTCTAAAGACCATTACACCGCAAACTAGTAACATTTCAGGAGATTTATTTTTATCTACACAGCTATACAACTTTTGTTTCCATTGTGGGAATTTCTGAGGGTAATATATACATAGAATTCACATTCAGAATTTGGACAGACAGTATGTATGGTGCAGACACAGTCCATATATATGCAGGGTTTTATTTTGGGAATGCAAATAGCTGGATGCATCAGTACTGTTTGTGATCAGATTTTGATGTGTCATTGCTTCTGTCTTTTGCTGCTTAATACACAGTAGAGGAAAAAGAGAGGACTTGTTTCTCAGTAGACTAAGAAACATATCAATACAGTATAGTCTATTAGCATAGTGCAGTACAGTACAATTTAGTATAGTATAGTATAGTAGCCTATAGTGTAGGACAGCTCATAGTACCAAATGTTATAGTATAGTGTTTAGTACAATATTGTACAGTTTAGTGTAGTAAACTATACGTAGTAAATAAAGTTTAGTATGGTATAGTTAGATGGGAACTAAACCTCTGAGCCTCGCAGAGTTCGCTCTATCAAACTGATTCACACAGGAACTATTGAAGACCATGGTGCCGCATTGGAACCAGGGGTGATATCCGCTCAGTCAAACTGATGTAGCACTGCTTCCGATTTCTGGTATTTCTTACCACTTCTGTTATTTATTACAATACCCTCTGTGGAATGAAAATATAGATTAATTCTCTTTCCTTCCATTGTTAAAGCCTTACACAAATATCATAAAAAATTAATTCATAACAGTGCGCACTTCAGCTTTGTGAAAATTGATAACGTGCTCGTGCATATCTACGCTATAACAACTTTGTCCTGCAGACATAAATCTCAGATGCAAGCCAGTCTTTGTTTCTCCCAGGAAATGTGCTCTCCTTTTTCCTGTGGTGAAAAAGTGTTGCTGTCTTGAGGAGTTATGCCTAGATGAAAGTGTGCGACATGTTTATTTTTCAGCAGCTGGTGAAGTGAGGGAAGACGAGTGGTTCAGTAGACAGAGTGGTACGTGGTGTACACACACACACACACACACACACACACACACACACACACACACACACACACACACACACACACACCCTCACTAAGCTTTATAAACTTTTTCGTTGTGGACAATGTTTTGCAAAGGTTTATGATGCTTAGAATCCAGCAGAGAGCGGCAGAAACACTGATGTCGCTATCACACACATCACCTGAGTTAACTCAGAATTGTTAGAAGGCACAAAGATAATTAAAAATTTTAAGATTTCCTATATATTGTTGCAATCCACAAATTTTTTTCTGTGACCTAATAAGCTGCAGTGGCTGCTGCAGTGATTCCATGTAACCCGACAAACAGCACAAAGACAGACAGACTGTAACAGATGCAGTGAAAAAGCAAAGACAAAGAAAATATGATTATTTGTTCAAAAACAAGTCACCCTTATATCTCTGCGCATCTCTTTAAATAGGCTTAAAGACATCTGCATATAGCTGCATTCAGTGCAATGTTGATTCACACAAAGACGACGCGTTAGTCCCTGATAAGCTATAGTAAGGGGAGAAGACTGCAGTGTAAGTAGGTTAGACCCCAGGGGCCCTGAAGACACTGTCTGGTTTCAAACTGCCAAAGAATTATGACAGGGTTGCAACATCTGCTGCCTGAAAGACAAGACAGTGATGGATGGCCAGGTGTGTTCTGTGTGTGTAGCGGTGCCGCATATACACACACACACAGACCAGGAAGCAGAACATCCATACTGTACGCGCACACTCACACACACCTACAAGCAGACTGGCTGAGGCACCGGTTAAATAAGCAATGCGCACACTTATGACAGATGACAATTATAATCTGCTGTGAATTGCCAATGAACAATGTTTGCCAAATTCACAAACATACGGACACACAAGTATACATGGCTGCGTGCGCACACACAAACTGACAAAAACACACTAACTTGTTTGTGATGGCTCCCTGTTTAATACCTGTCAACAACTTCCATATGAACGCATTTCCAGTTGAATAAATAATGCCATCAGAGGAGATAAAGATTAATGATGTATTTATCATCCGATGACAAGAGCTCGACACTACACATTGAAGATCAGTATCCAGATATCGATGGCAAATCCTATTTGATGAGATTACTGAACAGTGGGAAGAATAATGCCACTTCACTGTCAGGAAAATTAATGCTACATTCATAAAACATGACATGTGCCACACACTTTATAGACATCAACTTTTCCAAGATGAACAGATAGCTCCAATAGTCACGAGTCTGTATATATTAATTTGAAAAGACACAGAGAGCTGTTTTCTTCAACACATTACTACACTGTATTTATCATGACTGAAAGACATGCTTGTCAATCTGTGTGTAAGCCTGAATCATAATATGTGTCAACACTGTATGCCTTCAGGCCAGTAAGCCAGTAATTCTACAATGAGGAAAAGCACAACTTTGCCTATAATTATACTGTAGTCACCTCATATATGGTCATTAACACCATTATTTATCATGTATAGAGTATATAGTAAGATCCTCACATGTTGTGGCACGAGTATCAGAGCACAGGAAAAGGCAAGTGCTGACACTGAAACCTAATCTCAAGTGTTGCTTGGGTGTATCATATTTACAGACTGTAATTTGTGGTGTGATGGAAACAAATGTGCGGTTTTGCAGCTCACTGTTAACTTTTGCAGTTACAGTTCAAATTTTTTGATGTTCTTTGAATTTAGCAGACCAAGCTCATGTTTTAAGTTATGTACTTTTACATACCTGCTGATCGAGTTCATTTCATTTTCTTCCTCACAAAAAAGCAGTTACTTTGAACACTTACAAATTTCTTAGATGTCAGATACCCTAAAACCTTGGAAGCTATTGCTCCGTGTTTGCATCTCCTCCCTCTCCGACTGTTGCATTTGGGCTGGGTCTTGGAGAAGGAGCCGGGCTGGGTACTGCAGGGGTCTTGCGTCCGGTGGGGATCGGTGGCAGGATGGGCTTGACGTTGGATCCAGGACGTCTCTCAGAAGAGGTGGACGCAACAGCAGCTAGTCGATCTGTGTCTGGTTGGGGGGTGTCAGGAGTTTGATCTGGTGCCAGGTGGTCTGAAATGGAAATGTTTTATTTAATATAAGATATGGAAACACATCAACAAAGCTTTAGAGCTACATACAGCCAGTTTTATTATCTTATAATCAGAAGTGGTAGTGGTGATTTACAGACAGTAAAGTTAGTGTTTTTATACTATGAAATGAATAACTAAGGAACACATGAAAAATTCACATAGTTTAGAGCAGTGTTAAAACTTAATGTATAAGTGTACAAAACAAATAACAAAAAGAAATAATAACCTCTGGGTGTTTCCAAGACGTGTCCTGGGACAGAGGTATCCACTAAGCCAGAAAAGGCCCCTGCTGAACTGGGCACAGAGAGCACTGAACTGGCACGAGAGCCATCTGAGCTGCTGGTGAAACAAGGAAAAAGAAGGGAAAGACAGTATTCCACAATATCAATAATCATAATAATTTGTGGATGACTAAAGGTACTCAATAAACAAACAAGTACAGGTTTTTGCTATTTATTTAACCCCTCTATTCTTTGACACTAGACCATACACACGCAAACACACATGCACACCAACACACACATAAGACTACACAAAAATCCCATCAGAGATCTTCTATAACAATGTATGAGATAGAAACACACAAGTAAAGACACATCCCTGTTAAGAGCAGTGACAAGTAGACAGATGTCTGGAATCCTCTACAGAAATACTGAAGGGCTGAGTAATGTTAACTGTAAACACTGGGGGCACGTATCAGTCAGACTGCGTTGACAGAGCTTGATGATTCTCGACAAGTTTCCTGAAACTTGCCTTCTCAGAACATGATCCCACAGGAAACAAATTAATTTTGACAGAACACTTACTGTATCTCTGTGTGTATCTTTACTGTCTTACTTCTTTTAAGAAAAAAGTGATGAAATCAAATGTTAATTTGTACAGGCAAGGGAAAGCTGTGTGTGCTGTTGCACGCACAACACACACACACACACATAATCACACACACTGTTTCGATGCATGACTGATTCAACCCATATTTGTGCAGCAAGCCTGTTTATTGAGTGTAAGTGTACAAATAGAGGAGTCCAAAAACAGCAAATGCTAGAAAATCTAAATTCATGAGTGGGTGTCTTTGTGTGTAAGTACGTGTGTGTCTGTGCTTGTGTGTGGGATGTATGCTCAGATTTGTACCCACATGGCTTGTACCAGTAAAATGCGCTCTATAAAAGTGAACATGTGTTGTAAAAACAGAACTAGGGAGAGAAGAATACTACCACAAAAGAAGTTTCCTGCTCCTAAATTGTCAGCTGGACAGTTTTTTTTTTTTTATGAAACCACAAGGCTTGTTCTGGATTCTCTCCCCGCATCATAAATCAAAAAGCTATTATCACAAATTCAGAAACCATACAGAGAGTGAAATCTTATACAACTCTGAAGCACGTCTATGTATCTGTTCTTCTCCTACAGTAACATCTGGCCTTGAATGTGGTTTTTAATTGCATTAGTATGTATGTATGAGCACATATAAGTGTATGTGCATCACACATTTGTGTGTGTGTGTTTTTACCTGCTGTCCTCACTAAAATGAGTACCAGGATCGTGATTCTGCAGTGATGATGGTGCTGTTTGATGAGAGCTGACATGAACAAAAAATAAGACTAAATTCAATAATTCTTCTTCACCAGTATAAATCACAGAGAAAAGCAATTTCACACACATTAACACACAGTCCACTAGAATAAAAATCTGCAACCATTCATTCTTTTTTCTTTTTTTTTTTAGTCATATTGTATATTTTAGGACAACTGAGTGGAGAGCACCACCACAAGAGCCCATCATTTATATTATTCACAAACTGTTAGACTGAAATAATTTGGGGACCTGCCACTTCACCCTCAAGGTCACACAATTACCCAAAACAAGCCATCAAAACACAGTTAGGACAAGTGCTCCAATCAAACCAATCTGGCCGGACTGAGAGTGCCCACTTGAAATTAAGCACTGCAGTGGCGTGCGTCCTGCTTATAATGAACCTTTTGAAGAGCTGGCTGTAGACCCCTGGACTCTTCCCCACTATAGCCTCTCTCACCAGCTGCTCACGCCTCCTGATGGAAGCCAGCTCCTGCAGAGAGGAGAGGCGAAAGGGGAGGAGAAGTTAAGATGAAGTACAAAGGTGAGATGAAGGGGAGACAAACAGGAATTGCAGGTGAGAAAGAGGAGAGGAGAGTTGATGTGGAGAGTGATTAAAGGTGACAAAAAAAAAAAAAAGCAGGAAAGCAGGAGTGATGATGCATGGCAGTTGGATGAGGAGGAAGAAGGACAGCCAGCATCCTGTCAGAGGACTGATGATTATTTTTCCATAAATTTGATAGAGTCTAGATGTCTATTTAGCTTTCACTTACAGGCTTCATTACCAATAAATTTTTCATCAGACATCTTGTTACTCACAGCAGGGCTTTTCTGAGGGCTGAGCTCTGCCTGGATCTTGGCGAAATAGTTTCTGTAGGAGGGATCTGAGGGGTGAAGAGCTGTGGCAGAGTGTGACGTGAGTGTCCCTGACCCCGACCTCGACAGGGGTGAGGGTGGCTTCTCCTCTGGCTCATGACCAGAGACTGAGAAAGACAGATATTGTATATCAATACTGTGTAATACTGTGTATGATGGTTACAGCATACAGACAGACAGGCACAAGAAGCATGTATAAACAGAAGCCGCACAACACTAATTTCTAGTCACGTTAATAATAATTTAAAGTGGCACTCCAGTAAGTATTGCACTTCTGTAAAACTGATTGTCAGATTAAAAATACTCAACACCTTCAGTTAGAGTAATTTGGAGTATTTTTTTCTTCCACTGTTTTAACTGTGTAACTCAAGTAATACTCCCTGTGACTAGTCAACTGATTTTGATGGATTGCCCCTTTAAATAAAACGTAAAAACAATGGGAGGTGCACCTGACTACACTTTGCACCCCAAGCCTTCGTGAAATTAGCACCCTGATGCTTTGAGTCTGCTGAGTTTGTTGAGTTCGTTTGAACAAACAAATTCACACCTGTGGAGGTGTTGTCAGGGGATGCTCTGTTGTTGTTTTCTCCTTCCTGCTCCTCTAGCAACAGGTACTCCTTCACTACCTGCCTCAGTGTCTGGTAGGCTTCTTCCCAGTCATCTACTCACACATAGAAGTGCATACACACAAACACACACACACACACAGCACCACACAGAAAAATCTCATCGTGAACAGCCAATGCATCTCCCATCAAACAGTAATGACTCAAAGATATGGGAATGATGACCTTAGTGTAATGAGGTGCTAGCTAGCAGTGCATAAAAGTGATGAGTGTGCTGCGCTCCCTCTATGTTCAGCTCATTAAGAAAACAGCTAACATGTCTGAGTGCTTTCATGAGGGAATGATAAACACAGCTATTCTGCGGCTACGTACCCTTAATACATGTGGTAATTGGATTGAAAGTGTAGTGTATGGATTTTAGTGAAGTGTGTTAATTTATCTAAGGCTATACCAGTGACACTGGGTCTGCAGTAAGGCAGGGTATTTTTAGCTTTGGACACTTCAGTGACAAACTGCCGGTGAACAGAGCAAGACTTTCCAATTTCTTTTTTACTAACATGATATCCAAAGGTCAAACATGGAGAATCAAAATATCTCCCCTGGGAACAAATTAAGTGTTTTCATACCTTAAAATTGATGTTTGTTGAAAATTAATTGTAAAGATTTCGTAGTCCAATTAAACATTAATTTACTAATTAGTAAAATGGATTGAATTAGCCACTGGAGAATATTAAATTACCGTTAGTATTCTCTGAAATGTAGATGAATGAATACATCTAGTGCGATAATAAAAATAACTCTGTGACACAGTGCTTCCTTGCCATACCACAGGGAATCACATTATCGAAGAATCCTGGCCGTTGCCTGTTGGTGTTTGCGTAGAGCTCTATACGTGACACTGCCATGTCAATCTGTGCTGGGGTATAGAGACCACGGCTTTTTAGGTGGCCTGTGTACTTCTCCACTTGGGTGGGGATGAGCAGGATGTATCGAGGTTCAAAGTAGCTGTTCTTCAGACTGAACACCCCCTAAGGGGATAGACAAGAAAGACAAGTTTTTATTTCTATAACAAAGCAGTATTGATATTCTTTTATTTTAACTGTATGATTCGCAGCCACTCCCTGGGGGGATGTTACAGCACAGGAGATTGTGGTGGGGGCACAGAAATAAAATTTCAGTTTCTTTCCAGATGATCAGGTTTGCTGAAGATGGTATAGGTTTATGATGCTGGATGAATCAGTTCCCCCAAATTACAAATATACAAACATACTTTTACATTTATTGTAAAAACAATAACTTTTAAGGATTACAGTTTAGACAATATGCTGTTTCAGGACCTTGTGATGAATGCTTATGTATACATTTATATTTTTCTTTCAATGAATGTACTTTAGAAAGTGTCTCTAACACTGACTTTATTGACCACATTTGTTATAAGCCTACTTTATGTACTCTTATATATGAGTTTCCCATACGCATACCTCCAGCTCCATATGCACACAGCAGGCCAGTCCTTCTCTGGCCACTTCCTCTATGGCATCTCTGGTCAGACCGTAGCTGTGACCCCCATAGCGCATGGTCTGGATAAATCTACCCTGAAAGGGAATTTCCAGTTAGTTATGAGGGGAAAGAATGAGAGAACATTTTAGTGCACCACTTTATTGCCCCACTATTCATCATTACCAGAACAGAACTGTTCTGAGCCACATTTATCAACTAAAGTGGACATAATACTTGACACACGTACACAACCCCAGCATGTTCTGTCAAGATTAACAACCTCAAGACATTTGCCCACCTGTGAACTGAACTTTTGACCCGGTGCTCGGGCCAAAAATCTCCCTCTTTGTTACTTCTCACAGGTGACCTTTGACCTTTTGTCTGCTGGCCTTTGGGGCACTTTCTTTTTGAACGACATAGTTTATAACTCTCAACAAGCTCGCGGACAAATCCAGTGCAGTTGGAGACATAACTAAACAAAATGTGGATTCAGGTATATAAATAAAACTATTTGTTATGATTCCCTCCCCAAAAAATGATATTGTATGAATTCTACTCTGACTGCTCCTAAATCTTCCACTGGAGAAGATTTACTGTGATTTAGTAGCTGTTTGTGCAAATGTCATTTTTGAGTTTTGTTTTTAAGGCAGTTTGTTTTGTATCGTTTTACTGAAGCATATTTTACACTATCACTGTGATTTGCCACATTTAAAATCACAGCAACTGGAGAGCACAGACTTTGCAAAATCAATCACCCCAATGAAAATAGATTCAACTCTGTCCTTACCTGCCTTTTAGAACTGCATAAAGTGTGACGGAGCACTATTATATAACAGTAATTCAGAGGGAACTCATTAAGTGCGACACACTACATTTTATATTTCTTTACTTTTTACTGATAATTTATATAAGATACACCATGTGTCTCAACAGAAAAGTCAAACAGGGATTTAAGCTCACTTGAATGCTCTGTTTGTGTCCCGTAACCTTTCTAAATAACTGAAAAGCATTTAAACACACAATTACAAACAGGATTCTTGTGATTTCATATTACCAGACTACTAGCTATTCAGATATAATTACACAGCAGGACTTCTTTTTGTTTACAGCACAGTAAAGAGTATAATAAGCACTTAGGACTGCTGATTGGGGTTAATTTTGTGTAAGAACAGCCACAAAAAGTGGGTTCAAGAGGTCATGATTGCATAGTTACTGACAAACAAATCTCAGGGAAAAAAAGGATTCAATAAGAGGCCGGCAGCTGACACACCAAAGGTGAGAGCATGAAGAGTAAGAAGGGGCAGACAGCACAGAGATAAAGCAGGCAGCTGGCAACAGAAGAAGGGAGGGTGAAGATGAAGAATGGACGAATCAGATAGAGGGAGGGACAGACTGTCAAGTTAACCTGATCCACTTCCTCTGTTGGAGTAGACAAAAGGCATCAATACCAGCATCAAAGCCCTTGCTGTGTAAATCACCTCGTGACCCCGACCTCTATCCTTCATCCTCTCACCACTCTTACATAACAGGCACCTTGGTAAGAGGGACAAAATGAAAAACAAATGTGTCCAAGACTCCATGACTCATTTTCTAAAGCCCCATTCGACTAAATGTAACATTTTTAAACAAATTATCAGCCAGTTAAAGTAAATCATTCCATCTAGGTAAAACTAATTATCTCATCTGCTGAACTCATTATGGCCAGAGAGTGAAGTCAGTTTGAAACTTGCTGAAGGAGTTAAGTGATTCAAGCACATTTGAGGTAGAGCTTTTCAAAAACCCAGCATTCATTTAATTAACCTGCAGGAGAGCATCATTATGAATGAATGACTTATGAAACTCTATGTATAAGATTATTTTGAGTGCAGAACTCACCCTGTGACATGTATTTTGTTGTCATGCGGTCACGCCTAGGGCCTGTGATGACCATAGACAGCATAAGACATGGACGTAGCACCCGTAACGTCACCCATTGGTTTCGGGGAGTCGGTTTTGTGACCAAACCGTGGGCATTTGAGCTGCGCCATCTTCGATTTTAGTGGGAGTGTACTTTCGATATTTGGCGGAGAGGTTACACTATGGGTCAGCCGGCCGAGAACCCGGCCATTTAGCTCGGAGCAACTGAGCTAGCCTAAGGCTAATCAACTAATCAGCTAATCAGCTAGGCTAACAAGCTAAGCGGCAGCTACATCCACCACACGACAGTCCCCGAGTCCGACCCGACTAGCTCGACCCCGTGCGACCACGACACAGGGCGAGCGCTCCTACCTGTTCCTTACAAACTATAAAGCCCGAACACTTGAAATAATATTAAACATATTATTATATTAAAATGTTTAATATGTAATATTTACTGGCTTTCAACGCTGCCTGCATCCACTATCCACTTAGAGTTACAGCAGCACACAAACCGCAGCCGCCGCTTACTGACGGAGCTGCTCTGTCCATGCAATGTCGAAAACAGAAAAATGAGACGAAATAAAATTGTAGCCTAGTATTCCCGCAATAAACGGACTCTGAGAGCACGAAACACACCGCAACAGCGTTCCTAACATTAGCTGCTCCGGTCCTCTATCTGTATCAGCAGCGACCAGAAATCAGCAATGAAGTCATAAGCCAGCGGCAAAATATGCTAATACATGCTAATTAGTGCAAACATCCAGGTAAAATAGTGAGAATTTACTTACCGAAAAAACTCCAACACAGACTCCTTCGACGGTCGGTTAGTACAGTCTACACTACAACAAGCCATATTGTCACAAAAAACTATCCGAATATTTGCAAACGCGGACACTACAGCCCCTGTCAACCTCTGGAGGTAGCCGCCTAGCCCAGCCGATGCTTTAGCAAAGAGCTAACTGCCAGTGCCTGTCTATGGAGCTGTCACTCAACGTAACCACGCTCTAATTTAATGTAAGAATTTTAAGCCTAAATAACACTAAAACGGTTGTGGTACAAAAAAATTCACCCCCCTCACAGTGTTCACGGACTATCAATAGAGACCAAAAACAAAAAATGTACCAGGCTGTAAATATTTTTTTTTAGGCTGTAAAGTTGGCTATTTTAACATTGTGTTTGCCCCCTTGGTGATGACAAACACAAGGCTTAATGCCAAGCTAACGTACCATGTGAATCATGTTCTGAAAGTCTTCCTCACTGACAAAATGGTAATCAATTCCATTCTCCTCTCCAGAGTAGCACCCCCTTGTGGTGTGACAGGTTCTGTGGAAACAGACAAGTAGAGAAACACTCAGTCTGGGGTTTCATCTAAAATATCCAGCCATATAATTTATGAGGTCTAAGTATCTGAAAAATTCTAGACCTGCAACCACTAAAGAGGGGGCAGCGGGGGGGCAAGAAGGCCAGGACAAGACCCCTGGGTTTCTGGAATGCTCAAGAAAGTAAAACCAACCACTAGGTGAAAGCCAGGAATATGTCTTTACCTGAACCTCTGCATGTGTTTTACCCCTGACATTGATTCCTTTACTTAACTTGTGTAAAGCACCTTTGCATATCTTGAAAAACAGTCCACACATAAACTGTATTATCAATATCATAACTGAAATCATTTTTGTTTGGTGTAATCATTCCATCTCACCATACTGTCTGTGAAGAGATCCTTTTGTGCCAGAACTACATTATACTAGGCCTTAATAATGCATTTTGACTGAAACTGTTAAAACTTTTACTTGTTGTATCACTAATGTCACTCTCTCCAGTATCTTGAGAATATATTCAATGTAAACATAACTTGAAAACATAAAACAGTCAAGTCATTTCAACACTTAATATATAAGCTTATTCTTCTACTTTATAATTTAGTGTACATGTGCTGTTAGTTTACAGTGTCTGTGAGTGATGATGTGTGTAGAAAAACCCTGGGACTGACCCGTATGCAAAGTATTCGTTTAAATCCTGACACAGCCTGTGTGCCAGCTCTCGCTTCCCACAGCCTTGAGGACCTGTCAGCACCAGCATAGGATAGGGAGAGTCTGCACTGGGTAAAGTACTGATTAGAGAAACACACACACACACACACACACAGAGAGAGAGAGAGAGAGAGAGAGAGAGAGATTCAAACCCAGTTACCTTCCTTACCAAAGATGAACAAGACTAAAGTATAATAAACCATGAAGCCAGAGCACAAACTTCTCCATTGTTGAAAGCCACTCCTACAGTCAATTTAAACGGGAACATTGTGGGCAATATGGATGTACTCTTTCTAGGAAGCACAGAGGAGAATGTTAAATTGACTCTAGCTGCAGCATTTTATTTGCTGATGATGGATGTTTTCAAAAAAGTGCTGATGCATGAACTCATTTTTTCTTTTAGAGGGTAGATAATAAGAGCAATACAGAAGCACTGCAGATAAAATCCTGCTCGTGTTTGAAAACAACTTTCTTGGTAGTGATTTTGGATATGTATGATTATGACTAATCATTCCATCTGGATTTAAATCTTCACATTAAGAGTGCTCTTTCAAAATACTGCTTAAATACATAATTTAGATTTTTAACATTTTTTTCTCTCCTTATGATTATGTTGTTGTAGTAGTATTATTTGTACAAACCTTTCAAAGATCACCTGCGGCTGCATCAGCTGATACACTAGGTGGGTCATGTGATCTCTGGCTGCCACCACATCCATAGGAGGGTCATATTTGTTCACTGATGACACCTGGGATTTAAGGTTAGTAACCACTGTCTTTAGATAGTCCACATTCAAGGGATATACCTTATAAAATATACACCACATTAAGCCTGTGGCATTCTTTCTAGTTTTGCACAAAAGGGATCAGTGAAGAATATAAATAAAACATGTTGAGACACTATTTTCTGTGCCGTTGCATCGCAGCAGTATCTCTGATCTTGAAATTACCAAAATGATGTTTAGTCATACCTTCTCTTCAGCAGTGACTTTCTCTTGGTCCAGCACAGTGAGATGTTGGAGGAGGAAAACAACTGACAGTCTGTAGTCTTGGTGCTCCTGCCAGTCACATTCATATGTTACACAGAAACATATGGTGCAACAATATTTATAGCACATACTGTACAGTTTCTGTGACGGCAATAAACAGATAGAAGTCATCATAGAAGCTCAAGTGCATAAAGGTGGGTACAGAAGTGCACAGTACGGTTTCCTTGGTAGTATAAGGCTGTGTTCTGTAAAGGTTTGGGTTACCTGCACAGGGTTTCCCAGCAGATTGAGGTCCCTCAACAGGAAAAGATCATGAATGTGTTTGCACTCCTGAATTTCACCAATCTGAAAAAAATATAAAATTATACTAGGGAACCCCTGTATACATTTGTAGTTACTAAAATCAGAAACTTGTTGAGTGTGAAAGTTCTACTTTTGTCAAAGTAGAATTTTATTGTTATATTAGTGTGCTCATTTCCTGGTCCAGGAATTTCAGTCTCATAAATTAGCTTAATTGCGTCTGAGATTTAGGCCTAGAAACTGTATTTCTTAAAAAATCTGAAGATTATCTCAGATTAGTACCAGGTTCTTTTCCAGGTTGACGGAGCCCAGCAGGTGAAGGTTCTGGAGACCAGAAAGACTGGTGATGCGGTTCAAAGACAAGTCGAGAACCTGCAGATTCTTTAGATTCTCTAAGCCTTCAATCTTTCCCAGCTGGTTCCCCCTCTGGACACAGACAGAAAAGAGGACAATTAAAGAGGTAAGTACATGACATTCATGCATATACATGCACACACAAGTGGCTTCCAACCACCTCTTCTACTTTATGTCCACTCAATGAATCCCAGTAATAAATATTAAGAACGTGCCATGGTTGGTCTGCAGGGTGCCTGAACTTTCATTCCCTTCAGTACTGAGTTGAGTGGCAGGTTTGCCTCTCACTGCTAAATCCTGATTGGTGAGGACTGACAGCCAAACAGCTGGCGAGGTGCTAACGCAGCACGCTAACCAAATGAAGAACCAGACATGGGAACTCCCCCCTTGTCAGGGCCCCCTGCCTGCTTCTCACTCCATTCCAGTGACTAAAGTTGTTATCTAGCCGTCTGTCCACACCTCACCCTGCTCTTGCCAAGCATGTTGCCTGGCAGAGGGCTGCTGTCAGTGGGGGTGGGTGACTGCGTTGGTCCCTTGAAGCTCTGGGTCGGTGCTGTGATGGGCTGGGAAACAGACTGGCTGACAGGGCCATGCTGTTTAGGGAGGCAGCATGTGAGGAAAAGGGGTCAGGGATGGGATTAGATGGATGCTGGATGGACAAGGTATGTGTGAGTGTGTGTGTGTGTATGTGCTGAACTTGGTCCAGGCTCACTCAAACACCAGCAGCTGGTCCCAAAGCAAAGCTACAGACGGGGGCAGACACAGCCAGACCGATGGTTGCTGACAATGAGGAAACACTGATAAAGGACAGAACACGCATGTGCGCTCACATACACATGCACACACCAGCAGAAAGAGAGAGAAAGGCCTGCTGTTGGACCATATGTTGATTCTCGAACACAGGGCCAAGGTTTTACTGAATGTAAAAATGCGGCCAAAAACAGAGACATAAAGAGGAGACAGAGGGGAGACAAAAGAGAGACAAACATAAACAGGTGAAATTGATCATACATGAGGTAAAATACACACAACAAGGAAGAGGAAAACAACCCTCTTAGTGCCAAGAAAATAAAACTGACATTTCTGTTTAGAACTGCAAATTTGTAAGTCTGTGCCTGTAAATACTGTACGCATGAATGTCGATGTGTGAACGCGCACCTGTTAATCATATTTCTGACGGTAAATAGAGAAGAACTTACAAGGCAGAGATGTGTGAGCGGCAGACTGTCCAAGCCACTGATCCTCGAGATCCTGTTGTGTGCCAGGCTGAGATGAGTGAGCTTGCAACACTGCTCAAGACCACTGATCTCACTGAAGCTGTTGTCTGAGGCATAGGCACGTTAAGAATAACACACAGGGGAAAATACAGGGGAACAGGATGCATTTGTTGACTGACATTATTATGCTGTATGTAGGCAGAATAGAAGGTGACTAGTCGATGTGCACATGGATGAATGTAAATGTTCTTCAGTAAGGATACAGTCCAGATCCAGTTGGCTAAGAGATGAATAGGCTGACAAATCCTTCATTTTTGTCATACGGTTATGGGAGAAATTGACTTCCTGAAAAACAAAACAAAAAAACAAAAAAACAGCAGAACACTGTTTACAAAAGTCTTCAGTACATCACACTGAAGAAATTCTTCGACTGAAGCCATAGAGTATGGGAAAGAATTTTCAATTCAGTAAAGTTCACTGTCATTCAAGGGCAGTTAATGCCTTGTAAGCATTTTCAAAGTGACTACAGATGGGCTATGGAAATCCAAGCCTATCTTGAGGGAATAGCACGAGAGAGTGAAGCCCAAGCCACCAATCAAATGTTGTCTTATCCTGTCAGCTCAAGGTCCTGCATTACCTTTAGGTTCTTGGGTGGCTGGAATCCAAAGAAGTTGGAGATTTCATTGTGAGAAGCATCCAGGATGACGATGTAGGGCATGTGGCTCACACAGGACAAATCTAGCAGATGAGAAAAGTTAGAGGAACTGATGAAATGATAAAGGCAGCAACAGAAAGTGAAATGTTAAAATGTAAATAAATAATTAATAGCAAGTCTGTAACTGGAGTGAAGAGACACAGGTCATCTGGTTATAACTAAGAGTTACCTCTAATTTTGTTGTGCGGCAGTTCCAGCTTTTGAAGATGGACATAACTGCATAAAATGGAGATGTCACTGAGATTGTGATTCTAGAGTAGAGAAAAATACAACCCGATTAAACTAAATTTGTATCAAAATTATACTGAAAACAGACAATGTGGATGTAGACAGATCTGTTAGGCTTACAGGAAGGGACAGGTGATGGTACATGTGCTGCAGCCCAGTGCCAAAACGTCCAAGGTGGTTTACACTGCTGGAAACCACCTCAGCAGTTAAAACACCACTCTTCTGTAAATATTAAAAATAAAACGCATTATTTTATTTGAATAGGGAAGCTAGTGTGTAGAGGCTTTGTTAGTTTTACAACAGAGAACTAAAAGCCCCCCTACAATAACAATGTAGTCACAGAATTTAAGGATGAGGCCACTATAAGCATCACCTAGTGCTCATTGCTTCCTGCCCCTAAAAGCTCACATGCACATATTCATGCAGTACACACATACAGATTATGCTAAAGAAGGATGCACAGCACTCTAAGTGATGGTAATGCGGCTATTACAAATTGCAAATAAGCAACCATTTGACCTTGCTGTGTTGTTTTACTTCCTCAGACCTCTTGCGCAAGGTTACCTGCTTTACCTGTTGCATAACGGAACAAATATGGAGGTTTAGTAACTGCTACATTAATATGCAGTCACTCTTTTCTTTTTTTAATCTTATTTTTAACTGATTCCAATTCGGTACAACGAGCCATTATATTTGTCAAGATGAAAACAATTAAATGAAAGATACGGAAACATAAAAGTTTATTTCCAAAAAGTACGATGACATACAACATGAAGCTTACAAAGGTTTACCAGCTAAGGTGCCCTGCTGCTTACCTCCATCTCCCTGCTTTCTTCTCGCTCCTCGCAGCTGGGAGCCTCTGCTAAGGGAGCGTCAGTGAGGGGCCCTGGGGGGCAGCAGCTAGGCGACGCTGGGGAAAACTCCTGACTTGTTGTTTCCTTCATTATTTCATGATAAAAACTCGGCGAC
Organism: Toxotes jaculatrix; assembly: GCF_017976425.1. NCBI lineage: Eukaryota > Metazoa > Chordata > Actinopteri > Toxotidae > Toxotes > Toxotes jaculatrix. Next base: position 6,886,899 of record NC_054415.1, read on the forward strand.
GAGAGGCTTAAGACTGACTGACTGAAGAGCAGTCAAAATGAGGACTTTGAGAAAAAAAAAAGTCTAAATATCCGTGCTCCAGCTAGCTAACAAGTTAGCTTTCACGTGAAGCGTCCTCCGTTGTCGCTTAGCAACATGTGCGAGGTAAACGGAATTGTGGGTTGTGTAGTTTTACGATGAGCACCTCCACATCTATGTTCAAACCCCGCAGATATTTGAGAAGAAGCAAGGAAATTACAGTTCAGGGACGTGAGAAGTGTACAAATCCAAATCCTGGCACAGAGGAGAGTGTTAAAAGATTCAGGAGGTGAAGATGGACGGATGGCAAATGAGTTTGCATTTCTCATTTAGAAAATTAAAATTTGAGAATAGAGATATACTAAATAGAGATATACTAAACCTTCCCATCTTGTGCTCTGATTGTGGTGATCAGGTGACCGTTTTGTTTATATTTGGATTGTGCTTTAGGGCACCATGATAGTAGACACAATACATTTAATAACACTGCAAGTTTGCTAATATCACTCTATGCCACAGAGAATGAAGGGCATGGATTTATGCCCACAACAACACACAGCGCCTTCAGGTGGTATGTTGTCTGTGTTTATTTTTCTCATTCCATCTTGCTGCACGTAAGACTTCATGCTTCAAACCATGTCACACAACACATCACACCTGTCAGGTAAAGTACATCCTCTAGTGTTGGTTTTGGATCGATCTCTCTGGTGAGATATATGCAGGTAACATCTCTACTGCAACAAAACAGGGATGGACTGTACTGCCATGTCTGGAAGAGGGTTACTGTGTATGTGAACTACTGTCAGACGTACATGCACTTACCCCAGTGGAATATATGACTGTTTTGCAAACACACAAGGTAAAACACTGTACAAAATACACAAGACAATATTGGGATTGAATGCTTTATTTGTTCCGTATATTAGTGTATGTGCTGGCAAATCATATGTGCTTAATTTAGAGAAGAACATTTCAGAGCATTTCTAAGATGACCCTCACCATCCAGAGGAACGAAAATGAAAACATAGTTTGATGTTTAGCATTTAGTACATTCTTACTGGAAACATAAAATGACTCTCATAGAACAGATGTGCAAACAAAGGTCAAACGGAAAGAAAAAGAAACATGACACTGAACCTTCATGACATTTAACACATTTCAGTCATGAATAAAATGCATGGACAGCAGGAGTGGTTCTCACTCACTGTACATATATGGAGTATGCCTAATACATACATGTTTTGGACTTTCATGGGTTATATGTGTGCAGTGCAATTGTATTAAGGTTCCCCATGTATAACATTACAAAAGTAGCTCTAAGGTCAACAGCACATTTTAGATTTCGTTTCAGAGTGGTAGGCGAACTCCTCAGCAAGTCCACTGTTGTTTTCTCATCAATCTCAACCAATGTGTCAATGTGTCATTATGAAGGATTGCTCTGTGGGCATCAGGGAGACCAGAGCTGGGTCCAATGTATTGACAAGGCTCCCATTCCCCTCCTCTCCTCTTGTTAAGTACTTCTCTCCCAAGTTAATGAGCTAAAAAGAAGGAGGTTTGCAGGGAGGGGAATGATCTGTATCAAGAGTTTATATGTTCAGTTCACTTTAAAAGACTCTGGCACTTCTAGTGGGCATGACAAAATAAAGACTGAAAATTGCATTGTTAACATTTATAGCTAGTAAGACTGATGAAATGTATTCTCACACACTTGCCTTAATGCAAAAAGTGTATGTCTTTTCACTGTGGTGTGCTAGACTTTAAATATTACATTTAATATACCTTGTTCTCATTTTACAGAGGGATGAAACAGAAATCAGCAAAAATATCTTCATTACTGAGTAAGTAAGTCACTCTCTTTTGTCCAATTTGTAAAAAAAGAAAAAAAAAAAGTTAATGAACTAACAACTTTCCACACCAGCTGCAAAAGTTCAGAAAAAGACAGATCAACAGATTTTTAACAGCCATAGATATGATACAATTCTCAGCTAGGGAATTCTTTGGGGACCAACCCAAATTGGCAGCAGGCGGAAGATGTGGCCTCATTCAGACAGTCTAATCTGGCATCTGTTATTGCAGACAGAATCAGTGGGCCCATGGGGCTGCCAGGAGAGGAGAGAGAGAGGTGTAATTGAGAGCAGCAGTTTAGATCTAATAGGAAAATGAGATGAGATAGGGGGCCTAAGTTTGGGTGAGTGTCCAAGACAATCGCCTTTTATCTGGAGCTGGAGTCATGGCGAGCGGGAGACTGTTAGAGTCGTGCTTACTGCATTTATGTCAAGACCTTATGACACAGACACACAGGGAACTAGACTTGCACAGTTTGTAGTTGTGTTGGTTGTCACCTCACTTCCCAATTAGAGTGAGTCACTGCTGCATAGGCATATATGTATTTTATATATATATAAAATCAACACGCCCAGAGTTTGAAAAAAGTATCTGTCAGCTCTCGACTACAATGTGTTTGATCGCATCAGTCAAGATGAAATAGAGAAGACACACTTTCCATCAACCGATTTGACATACACTATGATCTAGGTCTAGAACAAACATCTATTTCAGTGTTTTCCAACCCAATTCTCAATTAAATGTTTTATGTGTCTCTGCTAGACAGTTGTGAAGGAGCTGAAAAAGGAAAACTGATTTGAACATAGGTTATGTTACTGGAAAATGCACAGTTATTCTCTTTCTCTGAATTCTCAACCCTCCCTCTGAACCCTGCCCTGACCTGTTTTATCGTTACACTGTGGTGATCTTCTTGTCCTTGGTGGCCTGTTTGATGGCCGCCTGCTCACAGATGATCTCCTTCAGCCGCTGCAGTCGAATGTTTTGGGTGCTCAGGTCCCCTACGCCAGTTTGGCTGCGATGGAGTAAGGACAGGGCGTTGATGTACTCCAGCTCCGTGTAGCGAACACCCTGGTCCACCACCAGGTTCAGCAGCTCATCTGCAGTGTTGTACAGCATCTCATAGTACTGCCTGAAAGGAGGGACAGGGGGAATGAGGACGGAGAGAAAATGAAAAGAGGTTATGGGTGAAGAAAATGGGAGAAGAGAGAAAGAGAGTAAAGAAAAGGATAGACCAAAAAAAGTGAATAATGCTTTATATTCCTTCTTTTTTTGCATTATTCCAATGCAGACTCAGAGGGAGCAGCAACAACAAAGGGAAACACGAAAGCCAAACTAACGGTTGTAGCTGTCAAGCCCAATTTTCTTAAAAAGGACTTTGTGGACCTCACCCTGCTGCCACCGGGAGCTGAAGGTAGAGGGAAAACATTCATTGGCTACAAACTACTGAGGTCGTTTTAATGAAACACTGTTGACAGAGTCCAAAGGAGGAGGAGGTGTGTGTAGAATTAATGCCACAATGAGCCATTTGAAAAAGACCAAAAGTACATACTGATAAAGGGAGAGTGAATTATGAACACTTCCACCTGCTGACGAAAACATCAGACATAAAGGTCAGATATGTCAGACTGAAGTGAGGAGAGACTATGTGCACTTGTTGTTTTTTTTAAATAAACTTTTATAAACTGTATTTATTTTTTTTATAGAACATTAAGATGAACCTCCTGTGTACGTGAGCATAAGCTGTATAACTCATAGTCATTAGGTCACTGAGAATAACGCAATATTTTTCCATAAATATGGACTTTAGGAGGAAGGTAACTTGTCATAAACACAATTTACACATTCCTGTGCAAAAAAAGGGGGGAGAGGCTGAAGGTAAGGTAACGCATAGGAGCGCTGAGATGCAGGACAGACTATTATTCTTTGCTTGGGGGCAAAACAGGTCAAATACCTTGTGCGGGACTGTGTCGGCAGGACAGCTATGCTCTCAAATACACAAAGGAACACTATAATACATGCACTGACTAGAATAGATTTCACCACTATCTGCCCCTGGCTATGGGACAAATCCTGTTCTCTAAAGATACATTGAAGATACACTAGACTTCCATACAGTAGCTGTAGATACAGCCAGAGCAAGAGGACAGCAGGTGATGTATGGTATATTACATACTGTGCTATTACATGTATGTTTAATATTAGAACATTTGTTGAACACTAAAGGACCATTTCAGTGTTTGTTGTACAATTTTTTGCTCCTGATACACAAATCATGTGTCATCACATATTTAAAACACATTGCTTACATTGCTTACAAAATGGTTGGCACAATGTAAAGTGCACCTGATTTCAAGTAGACAGACGAAAAAACATGAAGCCACCGGTATGCTATCTTCTTCTAATTAACTTTGCTGAGATTTATCATTGAGATTGTTCCTCATTGCTCCCTCTGTAACAGGGGAAGCAATATATTTTAATGAGCTTGTGTCTCTGTGTGAAACGGAATATACTCTTTTTGGATTGTGGGCTGAAACAGCTTCAGCTCTACTTTTTTCTGTCCTCGCAGGCAAAGGAAACCTCCTTTACCAGCATAAACTGGCCACCTTGGGCAAGGGCAGATGCCAGTCACTGAGCAGCAGTGGCTCCTGCTGCTCTGTGAGTGCAGCAGAGCAGCGAGGAGAGATAATTGTAGCGCTGACATTGTTAGGCTGAAGAAAGGCTTTGGAGGTGTTGTAACTGAGAAAAAAAATGTTGTGTCCACTTGTTTTTTCAAAACTTTCTTTGTGTGAAGCCAGAGAAAAAGACTCATTTGTAATTATGTCCATTAAAGAATCTGGAGAGAGAGAGTTAAGCTCTCCACTGGGAGTGGAAGAGCAGAGGAAGTAGAGGTAGCAGAGGAAGCTGAAAGTAAATGGATTCAAATCTCTCTGATATGGTGCAGTAAAAAGACACTTTGGTAAGAAAAGATATTTTTATCTCATTTGTTTAGCTCCACCACCCATCCAAGACCCCATTCCCTTCTTGAGATGATCATTTTTGATGCTAACGAGGTGTTAATGAGCACTCAGGGAGCCTCTGTTCCAAGGTGTTTTATGTGCTGTCATTTTGGAAATTCAACAGAAGAGAAAGACCTGGAAAGAGTAATGAAGGGATAGAATGATGGAGATAGAGCGAGAGGAAGAGAGAAAAAAGGAGTGATGACTAAAGAGATGAGTGAGGAATAGAGGTGTATAATATTTGTTTCTTGGCCTTCCCCTGACAAGTAATGCCCTTGGTTATCAGAGCATTTGCATTCTATCTCACTCTCCATCCTGCTCTCAATTTCTCTCCAAGGTCTTGTTCATTTTTCCATCCCTGAGCTCATTTCATGAAAAAGCTTGTCAATATTGATGAGGGTCACATTGGTTTACTCCTTAACTGTGGGAAAGACAGAAGAAAGGCAAAAAAAGCAGGAAAAGGATGGGTCCCACTTGTGGTTTTATCTCATAATGAAATGAAACATTCATTTGTGTGTTTGCCTTTCTCGCTGATAATTGTCGGAACGTGAGTGCCAACAAATGTGTCTCCACTTTCTATGTTTAGAGCGTGTGCTTTTACCTCAGAAACACAGTAAAAAAAAAAAAACAGCTCCAAAACATTATCGTTTCACTGCCTTGACCCAGTGATTAACTGAACACTTGAGGCAAATCACCTCGTTATATGATCTGAAGGGGAAAACACACATAACTCAAATATGATAACAATGGGAAACACATTTCTTTTGTTGAGGGAAGAAGGTTTCCCTCTTTCAAATTCTTGATGGGAAGCAGTTTAAAGGAAAGAAACTGTTGATTTTGAACAGAGCAATAACTTTCTACAGAGGCATAATGATTGCAAACATCTGTGGAGAGTGTGTGTAAAGTGCTTGTATATACAATTTAGGCTTTTCTTTGTTTTAGTTCTACAGTTATTTGCTATGGTAGAAACTATCTCCAAGTTCTTGTAGTTGTATTTGTGTAGGCTGACTAACTGACAGGTTTTTAGGCTCGGCTCCCTGTTTCAATTAAGGAAACCCTTCTGGTAGGCTGGTTAAGTTATGCACACAGTGGGAAATTAACAACAAACATGCCAGCTGAAAACTTAAATTATGACTCTGACCACTTTGACAGAAACCAAGTGCTGTTTGGACATTTTTCCCCAGTCTAAAAAACAATTTGTCTGATAAAATAGTAAAAGTAGCTGGAACGCTTTGGAACCCATCTGTTGTTCCAGCAGCCAGCAGGAGGAAATTAAAAAATACCTCATCAGTGCTATAAAACATGGCTTAACTACGGTATAATAGCAACTATAATTCACTTGGAAGCGATGCATTTAGGGAAAAATCCCACACAGGATTACTTAAAAGCAGATCGACTGATGCTCATTTAGAACTGATGATAGTCACTAAATCCACTGTGCAGTTTCCTGCCCCTTCTATTGCATCTAATATCAAAACAGAAAGGCTGCATCCGCAGGAAGACGGTGTGCTAGGCTGTCAGCTGGTTGTTAGTGTGTGTGTGTGTGTGTCTGAGTCGTGAGGACAGCTGGCAAACCAGTCTCTGCTCGGTACAAAAGGGGGGGGGGGGGGGGGGGGGCTGGTTCAGACAGAGAAAGTGTAAGGTGTGTTTGTGTGTCACTGTGTGTGTGTCTATCTATGTGTCTGAGTGATGTATGTTAGTGTGTGCTGAAAACACTTTCAAACAGTTCATTACACAAGCAGTTGGAAAGCCATTTGCCAAACAGTGTAAGGGCTGTTAATAAGATTAAAATCTCTCGGCACCCCACCATCAAGATGGAACCCCCAGTGACACGCACGCTAACACAAAAACACACACACACACACAAACGCTTCCTCTTATCTGTTAGAGAAGCAGCTAGTTTAAGCTAGTTGAAACCAGCATTTTTTCCCAACAATACTATAGTGAATTGTTGTTTTGACTGGCCCCTTCCTTTAAGTCTTTCTCTATTTATGACCCTCAGCCTCCTCCTCTGTCTCATTCCCTTTCTACACACACACACACGCACACACACACACACACACACACACACACACACACACACACACACACACACACACACAAAAGAACTAATTTTGCCAATTTCCACCTGCTTCCTCCAGAAGTCCTGTCTATAAGAGCACTGCTTTAGTAATCAGCTTGTGTGTGTGCATAGTGTGAGTGTGTGTGTGTCTGTGTTCGGCAGCATGCCTCCATGGTGCGCTTCCTATTAAATTTTAATTAGCCGCCCCCCTCCCTCTCCTCGTATACAAAGAATATTAAGTAAATTTATGATGCGTGGATGCAGCCTAGGACAGACAGATATGAGTGTCAATGGCACGACAGTGAGGGAGAGAGAAACATGGAGGAGAAGAGGGGGCGCAGGAGCTAAAAGACGAAGACACAAAGAGAGAAGAAAAGCGAGAGAAAGACAAGAATCAGCACAATTAATTTCCCCTCATTTCCACTGTGTACAATATTAAGGCCATTACAGGCTGCTTCTGTCAGCACGTTTGGAACAACACATTAGTTAGGGAGGGGGGAGAGATGAGATGAGGAAGGAAGAGGAGGAGAGGGGATGGGAGAGTCTGTGGACGACCCTCTTCATCAAGTGGAACCAAGGCTTGTTGCTGCACAAATACTGGCGTTAGTCGAACCAACCACAGGGCACTATGCTGTCTTTTCTGTCCATTTCTTGTCCCCCGTCTCACTGCTATCAACATGAAGCTGTCAAAATTTGAAAATTCATCTTTTTACTCTTTGGCCTGTTGTCATTTTTGACACCAGAAATTTAGCTTTTTGAAAGAAATCAATCAATCTGAAAACTCCAACAGTACATTTTTAGCATGGACGTGAGGTCACTGATGTAAGCCTGGTACAGGGCTGATGGAAAGTAAAGTTAAAAAGACAACTCTCTTCCACCCCTAATGCTTTTTGTGATCACTAATTTTAAATGTCAGTTTATCCAGTTGCATGATACAGGCGTCAGATGATATCAGACGACTTAGCAATCATGAAATAGTGATTTGACTGATCTCTTAGTGCCTGGATAACAGATAGCATTTATGACCAACAATAAAATGTTTTACGTTTTTCCTGGCACCTCTCAGGATGAAGCATTCAGGTGTGAGACAGCTTGATTTCCCCTATCCATGAAAAGCTGTTAAGCCAAGTAGCGTTCACTGTACAGTCTGATTTTATTTTACTTCTTTGGCATTTCTTTGAGCTTTGTTCACAGTGAAAAATCTCTTGACTACTGCTCTCACAGTTGTTATTTCTGCCTGCTGCACATCTGGAAAGCGTGTTGCATTACTCTGACCACCAGCTGCCATGAACTGTCATGACCAGTCTTGGCTGCACCATAATTGCATATTTAGGAGGTGTTACATAGGATGTGATTAAGATATTTATTCTTAGATTTTGATATATTTGAAAATGTGATATGAAAATGTAGCAATGTAGTAAAATAACTGAAATAAATCTTGCAGCATCCTCGGCCCAAACTCAAAGCCAAGGGTGAAAGAAGATGGATCCATTTGAGAACAACCTGAATATGTTAGCATGGATGAATATCATTCTCGTATATAAACTGTTGTTTTCAAAATTAACCAGCTTAGTGTGGAGGTAGTCACAGACTCCACATCCTTCTGCCTCTTTCAATCTTTCTTTTCTCTCTCCCTCCCTTCCTTTTGTCTCTCCCTCCCCCAAGAGCAGTGCATTTGTCTCTTCTCTGGTAATGAGGAAAGGTCTGCAGAGACTCTGAGACTGAAGCTTCATCAGCAAAGACCGGTCCCATCATGCTGCGCCATGCACAACAAACACACACATGCACACACTCTCACTGGCTTCATCAGCAAACACCAGCGTCATCATGCTGCGAGGTGCACGTACATAAACACATACGCACACATACAGGCTTCATCAGCAAAGACCGCTGCATCTTATGCATGCAGGCACAGAAAACAGGAGCAGGGGAAGGGGAAGGGGAAGGGAAGGGCTGGAAGAAGAAGAGGAGGGAGGATAACAGTTCAGCAGAGGCGGTGCAGGTGGTTGGACAGCAGCAAAAGAGGAAAAAAAAATTGGACAGGGAGAGAAAAATGAAGAAAAAGGGACTGAGAGAGGAGGAAGAGGGAGATAAAGAGAGAGACACAAGGTGACAGGAAGGGAGACAGAAGCCGAGTGAAGTGACAGTGTACCGAAGCCAGGCCTAAATACAAACAGTTTTATCTGTTGACACCCACTACCTCCTGACACGGCCGTCAACTGTACTTATTACAACATTCTCTGTAGACACACCAGCCTGTCACCTCGACACACACACACACACACACACACACACACACACACACACACACACACACACACACACACACACACACACACACACACACACGCACGCACGCACGCACGCACACACACACACAGGGGTTTAGACACACACACAAAACTGAAGACAGTTCATTTGCCAATGCGCACACACTGGATCCTAGAGACATGTAGAGGCTGGGGTAGCACACTTTGGGACAATACACAGTGCACAAGCATCTTGTACAATTCACACATGCAGACCTGCGCGCTGTAGTAATTTCCAGTAGCAGACAGGTGGCTGCGATGGGCTGAACTCTGGGGCATCTCTACAGTGAGCCTGTCAGAATGATGTTTAGCCTAGCTACGGGCTAAGGGGCTTGCAAGTTTGCCAGGGATGTTATGACAGCCCTGCAACCTGCCTACACGGGTCACCGGGCAGCTCAGAGCTCCGTCTGTGTTTGTGTTACTCAGTGTGTGTTCAGTGTGCGTCTGGAAGAACATACCTTTAATGCTGCTGCGTCAGACATTTACACAGACAAACGGGTACACAGTTATTTACATTTACCTCTGCTGCAGGACATTCACATGTACACACAGTGTTGTGCAAAACATGTCTATACAGTGAAGTGAGTGTACTTTCAGAAGCATTGTCTTCTGGTCTACTGCAGTAAAAAAAGATTATTCTCACAGAATGGTAATTTGAGGATGAATCCTCCTCTGTGTGTGTATTTGAATGCAGTTACGGACATGTTTTCTAAAAGACTGCATGCTATGGCAACCAGCAGAGGCGGTTCAAGTCTTCAGTTTCGTGACATTAAGCCAATTAGTCCCTAAACGTACCTGATCTGAAACAACTAGTGCTGAAACGATTTGCATCAGGGCACATACAGAGGAAGAAAACCAAACGAGTTGCAACGTTAAAACGATTGGCTTTTCTATTTTTATGTTTAGGCTTTAGGTTCACTCTCTAACCAAGATGTACCGCAAACTTCAAATCTCAGTGACAGCTAATTATTTTGAATCTCTATTTAAGGTCACTAAATATGTTGCCAAGCAAATTAAGTCCAGAATTTCTGCACAGACTGGAATGGACTGTTGCCAGGCAACACTAAGTTTCTGAAAGTTTTGTTCTTGTGTTTTGGTGGGAACTATTGTGGCTTCTGGTCTCTTCAAGGTAAAAGATTCACAAACAGCCTCATCTGTTTATCTCATCTCTGCCTCTGTCAAGAGAGAGGAAATCGGCATAAAGAGAAAGAGAGGGAGACACAGAGAGAGAGAGAGGTGGACACAGGACAATGAGAGGTGATCAATGGAGTGACAAGGTTAAGGGTGCAGTCAATACACACACACACACACACACACACACACACACACACACACACACACACACACACACACAAACACACACATACACACAGTACACACAAATGTGACATTGCAGTGAGACACAGGTCTACAGAAATGGACTGAGCCCCTGAACTGTTTCTGAACAGATGGTCTGTGTGTGTCCACTTGTGTGCCAGTGTTTAGGTGTGTGTGTCTGTGTTTGACCCTGACCCACGTGCTAATACCGCTGCCAAACTTCTGACTGAGAGACAAGAGACCGCCGTAGGACCTCGCCATACAAACACACATGCTCACACATATTTTTGAGTTTTAACACCTTGTGCAACATTAACAATTCACATACTGTAGGTTTTCACAGTTTCTTACTGTATATAAACATGGATTCAGCCACAAGGTGGCACTGTTTCCCCATGCTTCTGCACAGTCCAGTGCAGACACAGTCTAGAGGAGTGAAAGTGTGTGTGTATGAGAGAGAGAGACTGCGTGTGTCTTCATGAGTTCTGCAGTGCTGGTTGCTAGGCCTCTCCTTAGTTTTAACTCAGATCAATGGTTATTACTGTGCCCTTGTCCAGGTCTCTCTCTGCCTCTCTCTTTCCCACACAAGCACACAGATGCAGCAGAACAACAGTCAAAACACACACACACACACACACACATACACACACACACACACACACACACACACACACACACACACACACACACACACACACACAGATAAGAACATAAAAGTACATGGGCACACAGGCAAGCATCTGCTGGCTTTCTCCAAAGCAAGCTTCCTGCTGTGATCACTTCCTTTCTTCATTTCACTCTTGTTTCTCCAGAGGTGGTAATAAAATACTGCTGAATATTCTGCATTTAGTCCCTTCTCCTCAGTCGGCTTTTTCACTGCTGATTCCGGGTGGCCAATGTTAGTTTTCTCACTATCTTTACTACAAAACTGTTGTATGTTTTATGTTGCTACATATATAGTACATACTGTATACATACAACTTAAAAAAATAACCTGTTTAATAACTATTCCAATATCTATGAAATGTCAAGTTGCTATATCATCATTCATTCAAAACTAACACAATCACAATTTTCTCTAGATCCTTTCTTTTTTGCAATTTTCCATTCAATAAGTTCAGAATGTACATCTCATGATAAAGACATAAGCAGGATTTAAACACACTTCAGAAGCTTAAATACTACATGTGGCTTCTTGGTAAACCTTTTAACCATCTCCCATTGTGACACTTTCCAACACAAGCCGTACGGTCAGTTGCGCTAGCAGGTGTGATGAATGTAGCATGGTTTATGAATATTCATGTCTTAAACATAAATATGGTGATTTCAAAATGCTGATTGGCTTGGCTGGGTGTCTGTGCATGGGTGAGAACAAGAGATACATATTACATGTGTGTGTGTGCATGGTTTAGTGTATGTGTGTGTGTGTGTGTGTGTGTGTGTGTGTGTGTTCGTGTTGGTGTGTCTCGGTGCCGGAGGCCGGCCAATCCAAAAAGCCATGAATGTGTAAACAATGTGCTCTGCAATTCCCAATCAACACCTCCACACCACCCACGCCTCGTAATCAGAGAGAGTGGGAGAAAGAGAGAAAAGACAGAAAAGCCATCACTGGCATTTCTCCATAATCAAAGTTGACAGAGGGTAGAAATAACATACTAATCAATGGTCCTCCACATCCAGTACAGTTCAGGTCATTTCAGTTTACTTCTTTGTTTTTTTTTTTTTTGGCTTGCAGTACCAGTATATTACAAACAATAGCTATGTCCAAACACCGGCAGCACATAGACACCCATCCACTCAAACATACGACACACTCACAGAGATGCCAAGAGCTGTGAAAAGAAGCTAATTAACCCTACAACAAAACATGACAACAGGGCAGACATGGGTAAACACATTTTACAACAACAAATATCAGATGCAGAAACACTGGGATGGACTGTTGAGGCGCTGCCTTAAAAATTAATATAATATAATGAGCGAAAAATAAATAAACTCAAAAAAATTCAAATGTCGGCCTTCAGGAGGTCGTCACAGCCAAAGCCTTCACCAGGTTATAAGAGAATGTGTCGTGGCCAAAGTTTCATGTTTTTAGAACCAATAAAGGTGTGTATACATTTTTCTAACAAAGTAAGTGTTCTGCCGCTTCTGCTTCCTTTAATCAAGCTGCTGAAGTTTTATCTTTCTTCTCAAACTTTCCTCATTTCATCCGCCTCCATTTAGGTTTCTTGCTTTCATCTCTTACTCCGCTGTATGCTATCTTCTATCCATGCCACCTTCTCTAAGTCCATTCTATGCCTTCCCCGTGAAAGACGTTTTTTTCTATGACTTCCTTTCACTTAGTTTTTCAATTTTCCTCCCCCCAAGCCCTCCCTACTTTCTCCATCTTTTCCATCACCCTTCCTCTCACATACTCTCTCCTGTCAAGGACACAAGCTTCTGAAAGAGCAAAAAAATCGTATGAATACTATGAATCACCCTTCTCTTTCTGTCTTCTCTCTTTCCACCCTCCTGCGCCCTCTCTCTCTCTCTCTTCCTCACTCCCTCCATCTTGTTCACAAAGATATCTGAGTGCTGATTTCCCCCATGACTGTCAGGGCTGGACAGCACTGGGCAACAGCAGGTAGACTCACAAAATATAAATGTATGAATAAGAAATAAACACCAAGAACGGTGTGCACACAGACACACAGTGTGGTTGACAATCTGTTTGACCAGCTGTCTGCCTCATGCATTGACATTGTCTGAACTTCAGGACATCGTGTGCGTGTCTATGCAGGTGTGTAGTAGGACTGGCCCAATATATGAACTGATTTAAACTGAAAAACTGCATATCAAATAGTAAGTGTTGTCCATTTCTGATTTGATGGCTTCATAATACAGTTCATGTTATTAGATGATGTAAATTTTAGAAATATTACATCATCTCATTTAGGTCTTGAAATCTATTGTAGTACAGATCCCAACAAATAAAGATGTTAATATTATTATTTCTAAGACTCTAATTATCTTTCAGGGTTCTATGATATCAAAGACATTATCTCTTTGAGATCAGTGAAACTGAAGAGAAAACAGGCTGACCCTGTGAAAATGGGAAAAAGACTCTGACCTGGCGAAGTCGAGGTCGGCCTCCCTGGACATGGTGATGTTGGTGAGGTTCTGTTGGAGAACAAAAATGTTCCTGCACATCTTCTTGATACCAGACTCACTGATCCTCTTAAAGTACTGAGCCCCATTGATTAGAATACAGGAGATCAGATGACCAAGACCTGATGGGAGAGAAAGAGGAGAGAGGAAAAGAGAAATGAGAAAATAGTGACCGTGATGCATAAAAAAGACAAGCAGAAAAGAATAAAGAAAGGAGGAAAATCTGGGACTGGGTGAATGGTATTTGTTTATATGTCACCCAAGGTCTGTACTGACCTTCAAAAATGTACTGGAACTTGTGCTGCTGCAGAGCAGCCCCCATGGCCTCCTCGATGGCTGAGATGTCCTTGTTCAGTTTCACCACCAGTGGGTCATAGTCCATGCTCTCCACATTAGCCACAATGGCGTAATTTCCTTGCTTGGTGAGAGGGATCAGGTAATGGAAACAATGCACCCTGGATTGAAACAGGGAAGGACATCATGGGCGAGGGTAAAAAAAAAAAGAAAGAGAAAGACAGAGAGTAGATGTTGAAAGACATTTTATCCTCTAGCCATTTCAGGTCTTGTCATTAAATGTACACCTGGTGATTTTTCAATAAAGCCAGACAGTCCACACAAAGTTCAGTCACAGTTCACTATTGATAGAATATCAATATATTGATATATTGGAAAACCGTGACCTCTGCTAATGATAAGGAGAAGAAAGAAAAGAGCCTCACAAAGAGTTATGTATGAAGTATATGATTCTCTGCCCTTAGAGTACAACATACTTTAGTGGGCACTGTGAGTGCTCTCACTTCTCAAGGCCCACTAATGTTTATGCCTACTGTAAGACCTATAATTTCTACACAAATCATTATGTTCAGAGTACTTGTATTGAAATACCACTGCCTGAGGATTTCTTGGAATCTCCGCTACAAGTTCGTCATGCCTTTCAAACCATTCAATTATAACTGTAGAAAGTATGCCAGAGAAGCTCATCCTAATGTCTTATGTCTAAATATGTATTTTGTATGTTTTGTAACTGCATTTTTTTCCAGGAAAAGTTGAATGAAGATGTGGTTTAAACATAGATCTGTGCCACTGACCGGTATGCTGCTCCAGTGCAGTAATTGTAGGTTATGAACCTTCCTGAAGGGTTTTTCTATTCACTTTTCTTAGATAGATTTTCTTGGCTGGTAAAATTACACCAAAACCAACTGCCATGAACAAGACTGATTTCACTTTGGGAGGCCGAATATCAGAAAATTCCACCCAACATGTTTTATTCATTTTATTTCTTGATCACTGTTTTGCAGCATTTCACTTTTCAGCTCTAAATGAAAATAACCATAATCTTGAGAAGCAACATAAACCTATCTCTAGTTTGTCTAAGTTAGCATTTTATGCCTATGGTAACATATATATTTAATACTACTTTTAGGACTGTAATATGCTTCTCTCTGTTCATTTAAACACCTACATTGCGGTTTGAGGTCCTTCAGGTCCATAGACAGCTCATTTCTGTCTAGACTTGAGGAGTCAATACTCTCATAAGTCCATAATCACAATGCCCTGAGCAGAAAGGTATAAAATGATATGGGTGAATGTCTATTCCTCTTAAGGCAAAGCCAACAGCTACACCACATTTTCAATGCCTCCATCTCCCTTCTTTCTCTCCCTATTCAATCATTTCTCTCACTTAGATACTGTATCTCCGTTCTTTAACCCCCAACGCCACTTTAACCTCCGCACTCATCTCTCTCCCATCTCTTCCACCCTCCTGTCCTGCTTTCTTCCTCATGGCTTCATTTAGCTGGTAGCACTATCAGGGGAAATTCGCTAGATGGGGAGAGTCAATGGAGTGTAGCATATAGCTAGACATCAGCCTCGGGGAGGGTTTTCTACTGAAATCATAAACAATATTGCATAAGCTACACAATAGTCTATGGGGAAATAGCGGTACATGGAGGGATAGAAGGAAGGGGAGAGGGATGATGGAGGACTATTAGTGGTTGTGGGTGGAGAAATTCTATGGTGTGGCAAATTAACTTGGAAATTGACATTCAAAACACATATTCAAGATATGGTAAAAATTCCTGAACTTGTGCATTTAGGATGTAAGTGTGACATCGCTGATCATTCTTGCCCGTATGATTTAATAACATGTCGGCTGAGCTTGTCTGGCATGATCACGGTGCTGAGTAGTAAATGAGTTAAAGTCACACTGTAACAATCTGCGTTTCGTTCAGTTGGAAAGTCTCATATGAGTAAAATCAATGCACCGATTCCAGAAATTATTGGAAGAAGAAGGTGAGAGTCACACACATAATTTGATGCGTGTCAGCTGAGGCTTATGGCACATGCCAGACGTGTGATACAGATAGAAGTATGCACTAGATGTGCCAAGCTTGTGCCAATTAACACTTATATATTTGAAAACACAATTTCAAACAAAGGCTCAGCACCCTGAAATAGTCACATCAATCTACAAACCAGTGTTCATAGTTTATATTATTGTGTGTAGTTTTGTGCCTTGGGTGACTAAATATTGATATGATCCACTTGCAGAACAGCTAATAAACAAATAGAAGAAAATACTTAACACTCAAATATGTTTTTAACACTCAAATAAAAGCAAACATTATTGAAACAAATTCTATACTCTGTGAAGTGTGTGTGAGCTTCTCCTGCCTACCTGACCTCCAGGTGCAACACCAGGAGACAGCGGTCGGCAATGTCCTGAAAGCCCCTGGACAGGTCACTCAGAGTCTGGAGAATCTGCTCCCTGCTGCGTTCACTCTCACCAACCCCCTGACTGTCTGCTGAGCATGGAGGCGCACCTGAATGGACAGATCGGACAAGAAGACACAGGCAGGCACTATTAATAAACGCAATTATACCAAACAAGGGCATCTATAATGAGTAGAAGGATAATCACTTAACTAGAGGACAAAGGACAAGAATTCAATGTTCACACACTGTACTGCACCGCATGACAATACACATGTATACCATTTAATACTGACATAATCAGGTACTGTAAATGACACCAGCTCAAACAGTTTACACAAAGCCATTAGTTCACACACTTCCTAAGTCCTTCAGCATGTTCTTGTACTTTCTTCTTGCCACTTGTGCTGAGACAGCAGAAGCATGTGTCAGTGCACTGCATTGTAAACCATACAAAAGACCTGTGTGTGTGTGTCTGTGTGTGTGTGTGTGTGTGTATGTGTGAAAAGAGAGAGAGTGAGCCAGAGAGCAAGAGAGCATGATGAGTGTATATAAATTCAGCCCAGTGTAGATCAATGGCCATAAATTAGCAAGGGGAGGAAAGGGAGAGAAATTGGCCCCGTCACTCATATGTAAGTCTATTTGGTCAATGAGGCGAGTGCATGCGTGTGTGTGTGTGTGTGTGTGTGCACGTTTTTGTTACCTCTTTGGGACCTTTTGCGGTATAAACACTGACCTTGTCAGGACCAGTGGTCCTCGTGGTGACCAAAGCCTGGTCCTAATGAGGCAAAACATCATTTCTGAGGTCCAAAGTAAGGTTAGGGCTAAGGTGTGGACTGAGGTTAGTTTAGGGTTCGGGTTTGGCTGTCCACAATGAATGGAGGTCAGTGTAATGTCCTAATAAGGATAGCTTCACAAACTTGTGTCTGTGTGCGTGTGTGTACAAAGAGTGACTGTTGAGCAGGAGAATGCAGGGGTCCACGATCGATGTGCCGCAGTCAAAGCCAGCTCCCCAGTTACTCTTCCTGCCCTTCCGAAGGTCACACACGCAGGCACGCAGGCATGCACGCACACACACACACAAAAAACTCAGGACAGGGTGGCCCAAGTCAAAACTAGGGACAGAATAACCTGGTCATCTGTCTTTCCTCTCTGTGATATAATTCTTCTGAATGATATCCCCCCAAAACAGATAAAGGTTTGGGTATTGGATATTTGTTGATGTTGGTACATGTGTTTATTAGCTGCTGTTTGTTGACACCGCAATGCTCCTAATTAAGGTTTTTGAAGTAAAACTATATCATCGACTGCTATGTCACCTCTGTCTTTTTTGGAACAGGGGGTTTTACTGCAAAGATAAACAGCTTTACATTTCCCCCACATTAATAAGGCTGACTTAAGTCCAAAACCTTACTGCTTGCATTTTATATGTGCTGGTGAATGTGTCTGTCCCCATTACAGGTACTTTAAATGAACCCCTGATAAGACGAGAGACTGTTGGTTTAGGCAAACAGCAATGAGGTGTGTGTCGTGGCCATCCAATTAACAAAGCAAACCCAGCCTGGGCTGGGATGTGACAACAGTGACAGCTCCTCTTATGGTCTGTGTGCCTTAAGTTTAGAGATAAATACTTGAGATTGCATTTCTTATTAAAGGTGTGCATGTGATGTGTGAGGCTGTGTATTTAGAAGTGCTAAATGCATCTACTGTATGTATGAACTTACCTGCTAATTAAAAATCAAGTCAAGGTAAGGTAAGTCTGGGTAAATTCACTAAACCCTGACTGCCTGGGCGACTACTTCAAACTGCTCTGTTCACTTAACAGAAAACAGTTACATGGACATTTTACTGAGAAAAAAATATGTGATTCAAGTAACAATCCCCAGTCATAAACAAACAAAGAAAGTCTCAAAGTCAGTATCAAAAAAGCTCTGACTTTTCTCACTGCTGACTCCACAAAGCTGTTAGAAAACCACAAATTATGAGCCTTCCTCTCCTCTTTTTAATCAGCTTCATTGTTGCCGCAGCAAGAAACACCAACATGAGCTCCGAGATAATTAAGGGCTAGTGTGGCTAACATTTTAGGATTATAATCAGTCTTTATTTTTGAAAATCTGACTATTTCACATTAAACCAGTCGGAAAGTGAAACAAAAACTGGTTTGAATCAACAGAGCAGTAGTCTAACATGTCACATACTCTGTGTTTGGTTCTATATTTGGATTTTTTTAAAGAAAATGTCAATCATCATCAGTGCTACTGTATAAAATCCATATGATATTTACACAAGGCGCTGCCTCCTCCGCAGGCAGAAAACAGAGAGCCATGGATTAAATCTTTAGGTTGGCAATATCAGCATTAATCCTTCTAAATGAGGCACAGGAACAACAAACAAGATTGGCCTTAACACCCACAATGATTTCTCAAGGGAGCAGAGAATAATGACATTAATTGACTTCATTTGATTGGATTTAGCTAAAGTTGTTTATTCTCCCTGGTCACTTTATCAGATCGTTATTAGATACAGAGCAGAGCAAAGACACACAACACCGCCACTCAAACATTCAAAGAGAAACCTGAAAGCTGTGATCTATGGCATTATTGACATCTACTGGCATCAAAGGAACAGTAACAACATCAACAAGTGCTAAGTACAGCTAGCAGTGCCCTGACTATATATACTCTATAGTCAGGGCACTATATATATATACTAAAGCACCTGAGAAAAGCTACATGTGTATTAGGCAGATATAGACTATTTTGCTCTTTTCTTTTCTGTCTCTTTTTTCACTTCGTTTGTGTGAGAGAACGAGAGCATTTGACTTGCTCTGCCTGTGGGAGTGTTTTTCATCCAAGTGTGTGTGTGTGCATGTGCACATAGGCGTGTGTGAGAGTGACTCGAAGGCTTCTGTTTCCTCTCATGTGCATTGCACTCACTCACTTTGGCAGCAGAAGGGGAGAAAAAAAACGGGGGGGCTCGCTGTGGCACACCCTGCTGGAGGTCTCTCCAGGGGGTGTCCGTGAAACACACACACACACGTCCAAAAACACACACGCACAGAAACACAGGCACACAGTCTCCTGCCGCTCCCCCAGCCTGTGCCGCTTTGATGATGCAAGGGAAGCGTCGCAGCATGGGGGGCACCATTAGAGTCGGGGACAGACGGGCAAAAGGAGACGACTCATTGGTCCTGACTGACAACTTTCTTGCTCTCTTTTTTTCTTTCTGTATCTCTCTGCTTTCTTTTTCCTCAAACCAAATAACCCCCAACTCTTACTTATAAGTTCTTTGTGTATGCATGATTAAATGTGAGGATATGTATGTGCATTTCATGTATCTATTTATGCGCCCGTGTGTAGGCATGCGTGCGTGCGTGCGTGTGTGTTGTGCGCTTATCCAATTATTTTTGAATCTCATCTAAGAGAAACGGCTGTTGCTTGCCATCTGCAGAAGATGAGGTTGGCAGACATTAAGAGAGAAGATCAGTGATGGAATTCATACACTTACACACATACAGCATGCAGATGCGAACATGCCCAGACACTTTATATTAACGCCCAGTCTTACACTCATTGCCCTATCTGCGATTAAGGACGTACAAGATATATTAAGAACAAAGAAAATAATCTGACTTGAAATTTTCTGTGGCACTGATAAATACAGATACTGAAACTTTGATAAAAATCATTTGTTTTGTTTAAAAAGTGAAAACATGCCCTACCTATAAACAGAAAAGAGGAATGGAGGAGAAAACGGAGGAAAAATACGCAAAGGACAGTATCCTGCAGGGGTGGAATGATGAATGATTCATAAATGACTGACTGAGTAAGAGAGGAGAGGAGTTATTAATTATTTTGCTGCCTCTGGTAGAGGATGAACATCTGCACACGGGGATTTGAACTTCTGTCCAGAGAGAAAGGGAAAAGATGAGAGGGGAGAGAGAGAGAGAAAAATTGAGAATGATAGAGAAAGATTTTTATACCTGACAACCCTAAATTGCTTGATGGTGTCTTATAATGAGAGAGAATAGAAATATGCTAGACATTTTGGACAGAAACAAATGAATGGATGAACAAAAAGATAATATTTTGACTACTAAAAAAAACAACACCATCATCTCCCGCTGCAGCTACTCCCCCAGGCCTGTGCAGTGAATAACAATGTGTTGCAAGTCAACTTGCCTTGTTAAATGGAGTCAAGAAAAAACCACAGCTAAAGGGGAAAGACCTACACTCACCATAGTCAAGGTTAGAAAAGTGTATTCCATAAGAGAGAGAAGGAACTTACTCCCACAGGGAGAACACATGATTATTTTCTAGGAACCCTGCAGCATAGATTAGAAGCTTGTTTCTACATAGCTAATGATGGTCAGGCCTCCGATGTGAACACGCAAATGCATTTGCACACAAGTACATAAAGTGTCGATAGACAGAAAAAGTCTGCAGGAAAAACACTGCCCAGTAGGAAGACCTTTCACGCTGTTCACGATCTCCAGTTTGCAGGTCGTTGCTCAGTACACAAAGATCCAACAAGGCTGCCAGACACACTGGCAAACATTATTTAAAAAATCTCAAACATACACACACACACAGCAGTCAACAAAAAATGGCTGTTATGCTGACATTGCCCCTCAGGCATCTGCGTGTGTGTGCGTGCGTGTATGTATCTGTGTGTGTTGTCGGGTAAATATTGTCAGAGTGGATTAGAAGTTCAGTGCTGAGACCAGATGGGTGATAAGACCCTTTCTCCAGCCACCTTCACGGCCAATCACCATCAGTGGTCTGTCTGCATACACACACACACACACAAACCGTCCTCTTTGCCAACACGCACACACAGTCTCATTCAGATATTTTTAATAATCTGACACACACAGATATCCAAATGGAAGTGCACATATACAGACTTAAACTGAACCAGCATCCTGAGGAAGCACAACGGATCACATACACATGCTGTTTTCATATCATTCTCTATACTTCAGAGCACAGCAATGTCTGCAACGACACATCCTGTAGAATTCAATCACACAGGAAGGTGATCAAACCTCATGTCCACTGCAAAGATCACCGGGCTATGGACAAAATCTGAAAGACCAATGTTCGCACTGCCAGGATGAGGAAAGAAGGAAAAAAGAAAGGAAAAAAAAACAAGGCAAGAATGAAGGAAAGAAATACCAAGAAAGAATGAAGCAAGAAAGTAAGAAAGAGGAATGAAAGAAAGAAAAGGCAAAAAGAGGGAGAGGAAAATGAGTTGTTCATACCTGACTGCTTCTGTAATATAAAATCCAATTTGGAGAGGCATAGACGTGAGGCAGGGGGGTGGAGGATGAGATAAGGTGGGGTCCTTTTTCCCCAGCCGTACCCTTGTCCCATCTTACACAGTGCATGCTTATGTACACACGCACACACGCACACACACACACTAACACCCATACCAACACACACGTAGTCCGTCATCAGCTCAGCAAACACTAAATAATGAACAATACGGAGGCTGTCCCAGCATGATAAGTGACTGCCCTATCCTTCCCATTAATGCCACCCGCCAGTATTAATGATAATTATGTCACGTCCCTTCCCGTACTTTTATTGAATTCTTATCTATGAATAGACGAAGCAAGCTGGCGTCAGAGTGAGAGGGAAGGGAAGAGTTTAAAAAGAGATAGTGACAAAGTCAAGCCCAAATAAGAATATCTGAAAATTTCTCATTTAATTATTTTACGTCTAAAAGAAAAGTTGCGATATGGAATAGCGAAATAGTGCAAGTTCAATGAGCAAATCAGAGGTCTGAAGCTAGAGAGCTGTGATAGTGGCTGATAGAGGTTGGAGCCCTCTCTCTATTCCTCTAGGAAAGGTGCATAATTTACCAGAGCTCCGCCAGAGGACCAAGATACTGCTGTGAACATGGCTAAGTTACTCCGTAGTACTGTAACACAATAACTACAAAGGTGAATGAATGGCTGTATGAAAATGTGGCAAATATGTTATGTGAAAATGTGGTAATTCTTATGCAGAAACTGAATAACAAACTGAAATTTCAAGAGCATCATCTCACTCTGGAATTGTAGACTGACATTAAATAGGCCATTAAATGAGCTCATTAGAAAAAACATAACACATCAAATAAAACTGACTTTTTCATTAGACCATTAGACTGGAAAGTGAAGTCTGATTTCTGCTTATATTGTACGAATTTGGGGAAAAGGTTTTATACTGCACATAAATACCAAAGTTTTGATGGCGTAAGGACGAAAATACGAAATAAAAGACTGCTACCTCTAACTACAGCGCAAAAACAAACCTGACCCACAGTAAGAGTCATTAATGGGAGTAATAACTCCCTGATTGCCATCATATGACACTAATAAAAAGATATGGACTCGAAGAAGCAAATTACAAGATGCTAGAATCTTTACAGGAAGATTAAACATATTCTCAGCGTGATAATGAGGCTAAAAACATTACTGTAATGATAAGAGATTAACAACATCTACCTAAAGACTATGTGTTGAATGGAAACATGCACACACACACATACACACACACCTCGTTGTGATCAGTGATTAATGATACAAAAGTGATGACTGAGCAGGGAATGTATGAGATGCTTTTTAGAGTCCTGATTAAGGTAGGCATTTATGCACACACACTTGCAGAGGTAGAAGCAACCATAATGAGTGTGTATGTGTGTGTGTGTGTAAAGTGTTCTTTGACAACTCCAGTGGAGAAGGTAATGAGTGTGTGATAATACATTCAAACAAGAACTTAATGAGGCACAGGTAAGAAGTGTTACTACAAAAGCGCTGCAGTTAAGGATGAGGAAACTTCATGTACCCCTGACTGTGATCCTACATAAACCATCCAGACAATGTTTTTAATCTGCAGTGTATTCTGATCAATAACTGCCTAATGACCTGAGAAACTGGAAGCAACATCTCCTGGAAGACATATCCATGATATAATATTGAACGATACAGAAGTATACCAGTTGAGGATGTATGTTGTCGGAGCAGCTTGTCCCCAGGATAAAGTTTCACTGAACCAGTGTACTCGTGCAATCTGTTTGATGCCAACTGAGCTCTCACACAGTTTACACTAACATATACTAAGCATTTTTTTTTTAAACAGTGTCATGTTTGGCAGCCATGTAGGTCTTTCTGTCTGTGCCAAACTGGAAGAAGGAGACGCTGAGGGAAGAAAATGACACAAAGAATAATCTGATTTTTGGTGCAATGCAACCATCTGATCAGCAGAATTCATGTGTCAAAGACAATGTGCAGTTTTTCAGTATGCACAATAAACAGCAACAGATGTCTGCGTTGGCGTCAGTGTAACGGTTGTAGGCACTAAATGCACTGCATATGTCAATGTTTGTGTCAAAAATATTACCATGTTTTGATTAATTTAATTTCATCAACAGAATAACACCTTTAGATATATCCAGTTAGTGGGAACAGGGTTTTTGGTAAGTTTGGGAGAATCCAGTTAGTTATGGGATAAATATCAGCACACAGGCTGTTAATCTCTGTGTATTTATCATCTAGTGATGTTGTAGCTCTGCCTGTATGCATAGATATGAGATATATATGAGACCTAAAATATGTTTGCAGGAGAGAGGAGGATGAGGTGAAGAGGTGACATTCTTCTTTACTGTGACAATGACATTATAACAAATAACATAGACAAAAGGTATCAACTGCTTCTGAATCTCAAATGACGCTTCCCTTACTTACTGGAGGCATGAGGCAGGTTAGCAAAGAACGTCTTGAGGCGACCGGCAAGCCACTCCATGCTCTCCTGAAGGTTGGCCAGAGCCTTCAGGTCACTGACGTCACGAAGGATCTCGTTCTGGGGGATTAACTTGTCTCCTAGGTTCCCAGTCAACACCTCCGACTCCTTAGCAAAAGCCGCTCTGAATAATAAAGAAGTTGAGTGGGGGATGTAAGGGTTTGTATGGTTAGAGGGCAAAGAAAAACATCACTCAACCAGTAAACACCCATTAACAAAAAATACAGCTATCAGAAAATGTAAGGACAAACATATGTGCAACGACTTCAAGGAATGACTATTAAAAACTCCACAGTCAGTCTACAATATTAAGTTATTTGAAGGAAATTATTGGTTTGCTGGTTGGACTCAAATTGTCTGGTCTCCAGAGGCAGTGCGTGGCTTATATAAATACTATAATGGAAGTCAATTTCCAAAAGTTAAAACATAATTGACTGCTGAATGGAATGGATGTGCAAATGTACGAGTGCGCTTGTGTGAGTATGTTTATTTGAAGAGAATTCAGATGTTAAAGTAATCTCATGCTTATGTGCACAATGGCTTAGTGATGTGGGGCTGAAATAGTGCATTGACCTTTACAGTGATGTGAAAACAAATAAAAAAAAAAAAAATAAAAAAAAAAAAAACAACAGGGACAGTGAGAGAGATACAGGGTTGATAACTACATAGATGCATAGATGGATATGTACACAGAGAGATGGGTGGAGGATAGGAACATAAGAAAGTTGGACACAGTAATTAAGAGAATTTTATGGGCACAATCACTTTAAAAGGGAGGAGTTGCTACTAACTCAACAATCGGTGGAAGAGAAATAACAGCGGGTGATGGGGAATATTTAGAAACGGAAAACAAACAGAGGGCAGACAAAAAGATCAAAACCTCTTTTGCATTATATTAACAATCACTTGTGGTTTTGGAAGGATAATGAACTTTGGAGACTGGTAAGGAAGAAAGGAAAAGTTGGAAGTTGGATAACTAAATCTCAACAGCACAGTGCGGCGAACGCATGGCATGTGGACTGGCGTCCCGATTCACCGGGATGCCCACAAGATCAAGATCCTTTGAACAACAGATGGGTAAAAAAAAAACACCAGATACACAAGCACATACTCCCTCACTCACACATGGGCATGTGTAGCTTATTAATGAGGCTTTATTAAAGGACTGGGTTGCCAGTCGTGCAGAAGCTAATCCCCCTTTCATAGTGATGAAAACATCTATGCCTCTCAAATCAAACAGCCTTATGGTCTCCCTCTTGTTATCTCAGTGCTCTCACAGTGTGTGTGTGTGTGCCTGAGAGAGGGAGAGAGCGCACACAACAGATTGACTTTCTCTGGCCACATAGCCAATTTATTTATTTACTTTACTATTCCGCTCCGATGAGCTTCAGTGTTCCCTGAAGAGTGCGCACATTCAAAGGCAATTTCGATAAGACAGACCCCCCCCCCCCTTTCCTGCCTCCGACTGCTCTTCTTATATTTTCCTATTTTGTTCTTCCCTCGTTTCCTCACTTCCTTCAGATAGAAGGTGCTTAAAAGAGCATTCGTGACCTCTCATGTGGGTGCATCTTAGTCAACAAGGGAGGGTTCAATAATATGTGAATAAGGGAGCAAAGACGGGAAGGAGGGATTATTTGCGTGATTGCTCAAGTGTGATTGTTCGTGTCTACCTCTGCTTGTATGTGTGTGTGTGTACAATGTGCGCGAGAGTGTGTTCTAGTTGCCCTACTTGTTTGGGTATCAGTTCTTCATGACAGAATTGTAAATTTGCATACACATGGACATATATTTTTTTTTTATGAACAGGCATGTATTCCATTCATATTTGTGTATATGTGTGTATTTGTGCGTTTACCGAGTAAAGTCCTCTTCATCCTCCCTCTTCTGTCTGGTCTGTCTGGGTTGGGCCATATTTGCCCAGTTAGGGAGGGACTGGAGCAAACGACTGATGTCCTCATCTTTAGACCAGGAAGCACTGATGGTCAGCTTCTCCTCACACTGAACAATACCCCTGAGGACACAAAGAAAGACATACTGAAGTGTAGACAACAGACTATTAATATACAACCGATATATAACCGAGGCACAAAGAGAATTAGTTCTTTAATTTTAGAGGTACGTTGTCAGGAACTGAGGTAATGGAAGAATAATTCTTATCTGCTGGTGGCACCAAAAGAAGTCATGGGATGAGTAAACTGCATTAATCCTCTACCAACCAAGAACATCTGTGCCATCTTTTGTGGCAATCTGTCTAAAGGCTGTTAAGATATTTCACTAGAAAATGATGACTGACAGACCACAACTGCCCAAGAGCCACACAGCAAGCATTGCTTAACTGTCAAACTACATAATATTCATATTCAAACAGACAGGCTAGTGGCATTAATAGAAAGGTAGTTCTGTACAGACATATACAATAGAATTACAGCAGATCTGATTTGGTGTTAAGACAAACTGGAGCACACTGCCAGCATGTAGTTGTTTTGTTTGGTTTAGCAATTAATATCATAGTAATATCTTGAACAGTAGACACAAGCACTCCAGGGTTTCTCTCTCTCTCTCTCTCTCTCTCACACACACAGACACACAAACTAACACACACATACACTTTGGCAGTCTCTGTTGGGCTTATCTTTATCACTCGGAGGCCCCAGTGAGACTGAGGCTGACCTGTGACAGAGTCCAGATGCACTCCCAGCAGTCTGTCAGTCCCATCCTGCATCTCCTGGTCCGTTCATTATTCCCTCTCTTACCCCCCGCCCCATATTCTCCAGCCCTCCCTTCACCTGTCCAGGTGTTACATGGTCCCAGGGGAGCACAGATGGATGACCCTTCCTAGCACCAATGTGTGTGTGATTACAGTTGCGTAGAAAGCAATTAAAACAACAATCAAACCCCGTTCCTTGCTCTAAAAATTAAATATTCTGTGCTATGAGCCCTTCATAAAAATGCACACTAGCATCTTCCTATGATTTTCTGTTTTTTTTTTTTTTGTTGGTTGTAAAAGCTTTTGTGAGATGACTCACCACATGTCTGCCAAGGTTTCACAACAGAAAGCTTCCGTATCAGCTGTGTACTTATCCAGACTGCAACCTAACCTGGATTTATTCCCACTACAGTTTACCATACAAAAACCAAAAGCACTCTGAAACCCTGCTCCCTCCCTGCATGAGATGTGAACAGTGACATTTCTATAATGCAATCAAAGATGTTCTTAAATTACATTTTTGCTAATGTTGTTTTCAAGAGCCCAGTGATCATAAATCCGACACAGACTAGTATAACAAAAAATAAATTAAAAAAAAAAAGGATTCCAGTTCCTGTAGCAAGTGAGCTGGTCTCTCCCTCCTTTTACCTGTAGGCTGTGTTGCAGATTTCCTTGTACTCTTTGAGCTTGTCGCAGACCATTTCGAGGAACTGGTTGGAATAGGCACTCAGGTCCTGCATCAGGCTCATTAGATCCTGGATGGACTTCTCCACTACCACCGTGCTCTAGAGGCAGAAACAGGAGCAGAGCAATCAGTGTTGGTTGGGCTGAGCTTTCAACTGTTCAGAAGAGAAAAACAGACAAAGTGAGAGACGCGGGAAAAATAAAAGGGGACTGGATTTTATGCAAGTGTCGGTTCAGATCCAGTCTGCTGTAGTGCCAACGTAACAAGATGGCTATAGCTTCACTTATCTGTCACCTGCGGCTGGACTGATGACTGGTGCTGGAGAGCTTGTCAAAAGTCGTAACACCGTATTGCTGGAATGGATGATTCTTTGTGTGTAAGTGAATCAGCGTGAGTGCACACAGTGGTGTGTGTTTTTGAACTTCTGTGTTGTGTGTGTTCTCAGGCTGAAAGTGAGTGTGTGCACATTTGTCACAGTGCACCCATCACCAGGAGCTGCGGCAGGGCTGTGACAGCAGCCATTACAGATTAGCCACTCCTGTGTGACTAATAGCTGGCCTGGGAACAGCGGAGTAGCTTCATATCCCCAGACACACTCACACACATACACACAGAGAGTAAACTATTCAAAACGCACACCTTTGAGCAATTCAAGAGCGGTTAAATGAGATTACAACTCAGTACGTTCCAGTTTGCGTGCTCCTAGCACTTAACCAATCTATCCTACATCTCCAATAATAGTGATAACTTGCTATTAGTCTGGCAATAGCTGCATCCATTCTGAAACTCACTACAACTACAAAAGCAGCACTGTGTCTGGTGCAGAGCAATCCCATACAGAGACACACAGACAGGGAGTCTGAAACATATAGTTTCCATTTATCACTCATAGCTTATTATAATTCAGCTCACTTTTCTGCCTATGTAAACTTAATGTGGAGTCCCACTGTTTAGGAGTGAAATGGAAAAATTGATAGCTTTGTCAAAGTTGAAAATGACCTGTGGTAAATGCAAACAGCTACAGGAGGAGAAAATACTGCTACATGCCTTTTAGTGCTGCCTGATAAAACCAGGCAGAAAATATCTTATTTATTACAAGAACTGGTTATGAGTTAAAACACAGAATGAGGTTTGGTATCAACAAAATGCCTGCCCTCTGAAGTAGATTTAATATGTACAACTCTGTGTGCTAAAGGGATAAGTATTATCTATGTTATTTTATCATTAATAATATATTTTTTAAATACTTACATTATATTCAAGGCCAGTAGCTAGCTGCCAAAGTGCCTACAAAGACTGTAGGGGGCAGTAGTGTCTGTAATTGATCTTCAAAAAATATGGACGGACCCCTGATGTGATAGAATGATATTAATATTAATAGCCCTTTCTCTGTTTCAATTTCCCCCTCGCTCATTGTGTCACAAGTAGGCAAGCATGCACACACACACACACACACACACACACACACACACACACAAACCCACACACATGCCCACACACACAAAACCGCAGCCACTCCACTGAGGGAAGTAATGATCCATAGCAATGCCCATGCCCATGGAGTGCTAACCAAGGCCTTGTCTCTGCCAAGGGAGCACCCTTTACTGTCCATGGCTGACTCCCTGTCAACTTGCCAGGGTAGGAAGAAATACACAGACCCTGCAGGAGGGCTAGCTGCTGCAGCTCAGTGTAGCTCAGACAGCAGCGACCTCCACTTCTTAATGTAGGCTGGCGGTTCCATAAACCGCTTTATTTAACACAGTTAGAAAAAAAAAAATTGTGGCAATGACATTGCTGCCAATTTGTGTTACCGTGACTACGCTAATGCAGTGATAATAATATGCTACTTTAGTGATCCCTGAAGGGAAATTCTTGCCTCCTCCAGGGAGGTCAGGTTGTAGAGTCAGCACATTGAGGCTGCAGTGGGTGGCTCGGGGAAACTTCTGCAGAGTGCATGACGGACTTTCTCACACAGCAAGTCCGTATAAATGAAGAGCATTAGGGCGCCGGAGTTTTTATGACCCATTTGACCTCGCAAAAATTACATTATTTAGATAAATCAAACTGGACAGATTTACTGCATTCACAACAGCAATGCTTTTGGGGAAATTTGTAAGAACTATTCAGATGAATCAAGAAAAACAAGAACGATATTTACAAAATAAATGGAATAAGAAAAAGGCAAACGTGGAATACATAAACAGTTGATACCTTCATTTCTATTTTATTAAGAGATAATGAATTAATATAAAAGCACAAGAGCATGGATTCCAATATTTCCAGGATGTGCTAAATGCTGCAGATGCATTAGTATGAGCAGCAGCTGGATTTTTTACAGATTAAAAAATTACATTCATCATTAAATGTGGGCAAATATGACCCATTCAACCTTAGAGTATATAGAATTCAAGAAAAGCCCATAAAAGAAAAAAAATGAAAGTAAAAGAATAGCAAGAGTTTGAAATTTAGAGAGAATAATGACATGCTATTGTCAAAAAGTTCATTTGTACTCAGAATCATAACAGTGTCTCCCTACTCCACTTTGAGGACATAGAGCTCAATAGCAGACCAAGTCAGTGAATGGAGAAGAGTAAACAATGGATGCCTGATCCATTACTCCTGCTCTAACAAATGCTCTTGCGCTCGGCTCCCTTGTCTAATTCTGCTCATTTAACACAGCCATTTGTCTTAGGCAGCAGAAATCATTAAAAAGTAATCAAGGGACAGATTGAGAAAGGGAGGGCTGAGAGAGAGAGAGAGACGGAGTGAGGGTGGTAGAGAGAGTGTGTTCTGCTACATATCCTCTGTCTTACTTGACTGTTACATAGGAGGGAACATGCACTGTGGAGGCTTCTCTACCTACGTCGATCTTATTCTCTCCTCTCTTTCTAATGTTTCAAGCCTAAAGGTCAACACGCTGCGCTATCATGTGAAAAACACAGATATTTCTCTCGTAATTCTACTTCACCGTTTTGCATTACCGCTGAAACGGAGCTTGGCTCACTTTGCCTCTACTCTTTTACATCATTACTACGTAAAAGCATAGTCATCAAGGAGAATTAGACTTGGGTCTTGCAAATGGATCGCAGAATTTGCTGGGGTAAACTGCTGTCGCTAAGAACGGCATGAAGGCCATGGCGATCTAATGACAGCAACAAGGCAGAGCTAGCACTCAGACCTCAGCACAAAAAGCTGTTAATGCACGGTCATCACGACAGACACCACCCTGAGCCGGTGCTAAAAGTAGTTACTTCCTTTGGTGGATTGAGTAAAGAGTGCAGGAAAGTAAGCGCTAAACTCCTCTGTGTTGCTGTATTGCGTTGGCTAAATGCGAAGTGTCATCCTGAGGTGGACAAAGGAAGATAAAAAGAGCTAGTTTAGCTTCATAAGGTTTCTGTAATGTGTTTTCTGATATGTCGAGGCGGAGGGGGGGGGAAGCGAGGGCCTCAGGTTTGAATCTGAAACGGATCATGGATTTCCCCATTAAAATAGTGGGACACCCCACAAGGTTGTGCGGGGGTCAGAGTGTTTAACCCCATGCTCTCTACCATTTCAGCCCCACCGTGACCCCAAACCGCTGACTCGTGTAATGCCTCTGTCATGCCATTCACATATGAGATCAAGGGTTGCCAAAACTCACACAGTCAGCAGTGCGTATACACAGTCGGACACACCCACACATCAACAAGAACAAATGCAAAGATAACCTCTGTCTCCCCCTCTTTTCCCACACAGACACACATACGCTGTCCCTCTCCTGGGTAAAGCGGAGCTGGGCATGTGTGGGACATTGTCTTGACAGATCATTCATCAAAGTCAGCGTAGAGCCACACTTCGAAGACTCCCCCGACACAAACCGGATGGCTCTCATGCATGTGCCAGCTCAACCAAAACACATGTTTCTTCATACGTGTGTGCATGTGAGTGGGTTTGTATTCAAGTTTGTTTAAGCTCTGACAACAAGGCATCGTGCTTTTCTCTTTTCATGTGTGAATAGTGTCACTAAAAAAGGAACCACAAACAAAAGTGGCACCCCTGCCCCTCATGGGACTTCATTCAGTGAGATCAGTGCCACAGTCTAAAATTCAGAATCCTCTCCAAAATACCACCTCCTCATTTGTTTTTTTTATTGGCTGGATTTACTGCTTTCAATATTTGAAATAAACATTCAATGGACTTCTAAACTCCCATGATTTATATATATATATATGCACAGAAAACATACACATAAACGCAACTCAGCTCTTCGTACGTGAGCTGGAAGCCACTAATCAAGTACCAGTAATCATCCCTCTGATGGACTGAAGTATATATAATAACCTCTATATGCATTTGCATAACAAGCTAATCATTCACATGTTTTGGGATAAAATCTGAAGTATGCAAATTGAATCCTGGATGTTAGCGTTGCTGGGCTATTATTTAATGAGCTATTTTTGGCTAAGGGAAGTAAAATGATGAAAAGCAAATAATGATGTACACATAGCTGTTATGTTCATAATATTGCATAAGAGACATGTTATTATGAAATAAATACAAGTCCATAGCTTCAGGGTGGATAAAACTGAGTTACCTCCACCTTCATCACCTCTAATGCAAAGCTTAATCCAGTGTTTGTACGTCTTCTAATTGAGAAATAAGGCCCAATATCGCACACACAAACACAAATACAGGGTGAAATGCGGAGCGTCCATAATTTCATCCTAATTCCTCATAGTGACGCAAAACTCTACTTTTTCTGATCATCCTACAACGCTCTTGGTGTTTCTACACTCAACATTCTAACATTGCCTTCTGGTGGATATGAGAGGGATGTCTTTACCATTTTATAAAATTATCTATCGCTTACTATTAACTTGTTATGAATTATTTATCACAAGAACTGGGTTCGGCTTTCAGTGGCGTGTGTGAGTGAATAAAAGTTTGGATGAGAGGGTGAAAGAGAAATTATAATGTAGTTTAATGCATTCTGTGGGGGGGTGTATGTTCCTCTCTGTGCCCCATTAGGCCCATCTGGAGCCATTGTATTAGCTCACATGCGCACACACACACACACAGACACATGCGCAGAAACACACATACACGCGAAACAATGTGTGTACTCACAGTAACACAGCGACTGTCATTTTGCAAATTCAGAGCACTAACTCACCTCTAAAAAATTCAAGCCGTAACTTTTATCAGGCGCCCACAGCCAAAACCTTCTTTCCTTCAAACCAACGGGCATGTCTGCGGTAGAGCTGACATTTCAACTTCTCTCTCACTAACTCACTCACTCCAAAGGCAAAGATTATGTCTTGTTACACACAGAGACTCTGTCAGTGGTAGCACTGCAGGGTGCGAACCTGTACTACATTAGGCTGTAGCTGCTCAGGCTGTTTTCGTCACTCATTTAAATGCTCTCCCTGTCACTACACAGAGACCGGCAAACGTACATATATATAATATAGAAAATATATAGTTATTACATTGTTACAAGTGTATAAACAAAGCACAGCTATGTGACGTCTGTGAGAAAGGAACATCTCCATGGTGGTGGCTGGTTGGAGGCTCAGGGCAGCTGGGCACGAGCCTCAGGAGTACATGTGTTTAGTGTGAGATAACCAGACAAAGGTGGGTGGTGGGGATTGTTACACCTCAAGCGATGAGGAAGGAGGCAGCACAGAAATAAGGCTGTGAGGTGAGCGAGACTTAAAAAACACAGTCACAGTTTCTCAGGATTTGAGTCGATGTAGTAGAAAAATATAACTGACTTCCTCTAGTACCAGAGCAAATAGCTTATCAAAAAAAGCCATATTACATATTGTGGTGTGTAACATGCAGTGTTGTATCGACTATTAATGCCAGATTTCAAATCTACACAAATCTACAGGTCAAGGATTCAAACAAAAACTTAATGGAGCGTTTTAGTGCATTTTATGTTCCAGTGTAACTGTACGCTGATCCTTTTACAGAGCATGCTCAACCATCCTCCCTCTATAGATTTAGGTGATAATAATACTGATCAATCAAATATAAAGAGACGTATGTAAAGCACAGGAGGGTTGGTGACTGCAATTTCCTTCAATCTTGATTTGGGAAAAGGGTTTGAGTGCAGAGCAACCAACAGAGCAAGCTTTGAAAAGTTGGCAAACTTTTTGTTTCATCCCACAACCTCTTCTTGACCTCTTCAGAACATGAGCGTGAATCTGACCAGTGTGAGATACTGCATCATTTAAGTTCAAGTAAGGCCAAGATGAGAACATAAAACCAAATAACCTCTGGGAACCACCATGTTGTCTGTGATTACGACTTTGTCTCTCTTGGTAGAGGAGGAAAAGGAGATTGGAGGGACTCATTTCAAGTGCAGCCAAAACTGCTGCAAGTAAGAGAGGTATGTTTTTTTATTGAGGTGCCTCATTCCTTGATAATTCTTAACAGCTGTAAAATTGCCAACTAGATGCTTAGGCACAATCCATTTCATGATGGATAATGTAGTAGAGGGTCCAGAAAACATTTGGACTAAATGGGTTAGCATTTAGATTAGTTGTTTTACTGTGAACAGGCCTGTTTTGGCAGAATTACAACGGGTGTTGTGCAGTTTCATTGAGATTTTTTTTATTAATAAACAAGGGAATGGCTTTTGGTTGTGTGTCGGGTAATGTTAGAGGTGCGCTTCTCTCTGTCTGAGTCTTGTGCATGAGTGCATGTGTCTATGTGTGTGTGGGTTTGTATCTGTCTATGTGTGTACACAAACCACCCTAATATCCTCTTTCCTCCTTCCTCCCACTTGTGCCCCAATCACAAGGCATGGCTGATGCAGCTAACAGGTGTATTGTGTTGTGATTGCTGTGTCTGTTGATGGGAGCTGTGTGTTTAGAGTCCCCTCAATAAAGAAAAGCTGCTCCCTCCCCCCGAGTGTAATCCACTGTGGATGTGTGTGTGTGTGTGTGTGTGTGATAGTGGGGTCTTTGTGGGGGAAGGGGCAGCGGGGAGCCAATCAACAGGAAGCGATCAGGCCCCCACACATAAACATTGGCTGCACATCATCACAAATAAAAAGGTCAGTGTCATTACAGTTGCTGGAGGTGAATGTGCGAGTGTGTGTGTGCACGTACAAGTAGCACGTGTGTATGCCTGTTTCCACCCTCCTCTCTCACAAAGCTACATGTGAATATGAAATTTAAAAGGTCAACATCATTAGCAGGCCATTGGCAGCTGAACATATCTGCAATACAGTGAGCATTCTGCCAGCTGACAGTGAGTGAATGAAATCAGTCTTTATCTGGCTCCTGAACAAGTGATGTGTGCATACAAACACCCCAAAAACAGGGAAATACATGCACGTATGAATAACAAGTGCAGGGACACTTAGACACAAACACACAAATGCACATACAAAAGGAATATTTAGCAACTATTGTTCTGAGACACTGTGGACAAGGCTGAATGATACTTAGCTGAAATGAGAGGGCCTATGTGAAATGTAATTATGGCTCTGGTGTGGTCTTGGCTGATGAAGTAAACAAGCAGAATACAAACAATTCGTCCACACTCACGGCCTCTCTCACAAACACGAGCGCATCACAAAAGTGGGCATTATGCAGGTGGCTCGACAGCACTGTCCTCAGGCCAGAGAAATGTGATCACCTATATGTTGTTTTGGACGGTTTGTCTCGTTTCACCTGTGTGAGGCAACATGTGGACATTGTGTGTATGCCTGTATGCTAGTGTGTCACAAAG
Organism: Toxotes jaculatrix; assembly: GCF_017976425.1. NCBI lineage: Eukaryota > Metazoa > Chordata > Actinopteri > Toxotidae > Toxotes > Toxotes jaculatrix. The sequence goes on from NC_054415.1 coordinate 6,922,209, forward strand.
TGAGAGTGTAAAGGGGACATGAGGGGGTTCTACCAAGATTAATGGAGCCAATCTCCAGAGCTATCCAGCAGAGTGACCATACCCTCCCTATCCTACTTTCTATCCTAACCTTCTATTCTATTCCCAGTTTCTCTCTCCCCCTCTGCCCCTTTCCCTCGATCTAACTCTAATTAAATGAATCAATCAGTGGCAACACCAAAGCTGGACAGATAGCATCACACTGCTAGGGCTAACGGCGTGTATGTTTGTGTGTTGGTGCACTGCTGGAGTCTAGTCCATGGGGAAAAAAAGAGGAAAGAAAAATAAGAATGAAATGGGAATAACTATGGCCATGATAGATGAAAGCTAGAGAACAACAAAGACATGAAGCAAGCCAGAAAGAAAGCCCGATATCAAATAAGCAAACATAGGAAGAAACATAAAGAAGCCTTAGATTCGTGGCTTGCTTGCCTTCTTCCTTTCTTTAACACCACTACTCCTCTGGAGACTTATCAGCTCAGCCAGTGCTATCACACAGACACATGAATGGACGTTAACCTTTCCCACTGAACTATATACCGTCCCAGTCAGCCCTTATCTCATGCTCCAAGTGGACAATATATAGCCAGTGTCAGGCTCATAATCATATCATTATTATTTAATATATGTATATAGTATATAAGTGCAGTATTTGACACTGCTGGAGCCAGGTGATAGGCAAATCAGTGCCCATATCAATATTACTTAGTAACCTAAGCCCAGACTGCATATGTATTGCTTATTATGGACTGTTTAAGTAAACCTAAGGCGTAATATTCACCTTGACTCCTGTGCAGTGTTTCCACAAAGTCATTTTGTCTATTTCTACTGGTGAGATATCACTGACAAAGGGTCAAATAATTCATAACATAAATGTATTTAATATCATGGGTCCACTCCAAAAGTTAATGCTATGGAAACACATCCATAAATATTCTCTCCATGATTCAAGGGTGCAGCCAAATCAGACCAGGGCTAACCCTATCCCACATCACAGAGCAGAAGGTCAGAAAATAATATAAATATTATGTTTATTATAAATACGTAAATACTTTTTATAAGTAGATAGAGTGATGCCTTACCGTTTATACATGAGTCTTAAAAAAATGGAACGGTGCACTGGCATATGCATGTGCCCTATTACATTTCCGTTTGGCTCTGAACTCCTTGGATCCATCACAGGCCATACAAAACCACACATGCTAAACGCTAATGTCTTCCTCCAGTTCGAACTATTGCGCACATTAATGTGTGCTTCAGTGGTTGCAGAGAGCAGATGAGTCTATAAAATGTGGTCCCCTATGGTTTCCCTGTATGGGGCTGCAGCCAAGGTGTATGAGAGAGGGTGTTTAATGTGGTGTAGCAATATTGAGCTCTCTCCCTCCTGTCAGCCACGCTGGTTCTGATGCCAGCGGTGTGTGTCTCTCTCTGATAACACCTGGCACTGAAAGTATCATAGCACTTGAAGGGAGCACATACAGCTCATGTGTGCACAAGAACATGCTCACGCTCATATCTGTGCACAGATACCTCAAAACACATGGACACACCCAGCCACATCTGCTCCATTATTGGAAAGTCTAGCAACCATTAAATAGTACTGTCACTATAATCTTTAATTATCCATTACAGTCGCAGAGTTGGCTAGATTCACCACCTGGCCGGCTAGAAACTCCTGACATAAAGTACTATGTGCAAACCCAGTTCAAAAACCTACTTTAGTTTATACTGTCTGGATAAAAAGGTGTCAAACCCCTTTATCATAAGCTCTCATGACAACTAAGTGAATAAAATTACACACTGAGGAAGAGAGCAGTCTGTCACAACAGTGACACTGTGGATGAAGGCCATCAAAGAAAGCAGTGGGAAGGCTCTCAAATTGGGGACCAAAAACACAACCACACACAGGTAGAAAAACAGGCTCACGTGGCGACAAACGCACACATGAAAAAGTTCCAAAAACACACACAAGTGCCATTGTGACCCTCGAATGTGAATGGCAGGAGAACAAGAGCGGAAGGCTCTTTTTGCCCAATTAAAAAAGGCAAAAAGCCCAAACAAAAGGAGTGTTTTATTACACTCCCCACTATCAGCAGAAAGGCTCATTAGCCACAGCAGCATAATTAGCAAGATGCTGCACTCCTCGTTAAGGAGGGGCCCGAGCCGTAAACAAACCCTGCTGAACTCCAAATGCCCACGGTCTCTCTCTCTGTAATGAACTGCCACCGCTGTTCCCTCCCTGTGAGAGAACCAGGCACACAGACAGGAAGGCTCTGACAGAAACAAACACACCACAAAACGCAAAGAACACACACTCACACTCACACACACACACACGCCGACATACACATATCCAAGGTCTGTTACACAAACGCCCGCAACACAAACAAACTACCTCGCTGGGACACTGTCTTCCTTGACAACAGCATGGACAAAAACGCACACACACCCACATCACACACAGACATGTCAAGAAATGTGGGTGCATGTGAAACGTACATTTTTACAATATTGTAGACATAGAGAGTCATACTCCATCAAACATCAACTATATCTGACAGCTGAGACATAGAAATATCTTGCCAACCGCCTGGATCTTGACTTTGGCACTGCTGTAATCCTCAACCTGGCATGAGCCTGTTTTGAATAAGAAAGGCTGCCAAAATCGGCGAGATGAGCCTGTGGTTAAATGTGGTGCAGTCAATGAGGCAGTCAATATCAGTTCTTTTTTTTTTTTTTTGGTTATGTTTCTAGTTCTTAGTTAAGTTTAACAGTTTCAATTCGCACAGTTTCTTTGGACAAATCCTTCAAATGTAATTTTGAGCAGCACAGATGAAATTCCATTCAGCAAACTTTCAGAGGTGGATATCTCAAAATATCAGCACGCAAAAAAAAAACAAAATCAGCATTGCAAAACACCACTAGAATGGCAGAAATATGTTTTATTTTTGCCAGAGTGGCCGTGCAGTGACACAGTCATGGTGTGTGTGTCATGTGTGGCTGGAAAGTAAATGTGAGCCAACAACCCTCTACTTCTCTGAGTAGGTCAGCCATCACAGACTTACCTTCTGTAGAAAACAGACCTGAGAGAGAGAACGGTAGATACAAGTATCTGTGTGTGTGTGTGTAGTTACGTATATAACCACCAGTTAGTAATAGCTACAAGCTCAAGAAAGATCAAGCCACAATTATGATCCTGTGAAATAGGTGGCAGGGAGGGAATAATGATCTGAAAGAGAAACAGAGAGGGTGAAAGAGTGTGTGTGGAAGTGCCTGTGTGTGTGTGTATGTGTCTGTGTGTATGTGTGTGTGTGTGTCTGTGTGTGTGTGTGCCTGCCCCTGAACCAACAGAGATCAGAGAACTGCAAAGGTGGGTGATGTCAAGAGAGTGCTCCTCCACTGAACAGGGGTGCAAAGGGGAAAAAAGTGCCAAACAGGTTGTGAAGGCAGTTGATTCAACTCTGGTCATTTTTGAGGCCATATTCTGTGATGCTGAATTGAACTGCCTTGTATTGTACACATGCTCATTGACATTCATTCCCTCCACCTGCACCCGTTCCTCACCTGCAGCAGGGGTCTCTGGACGCCTAGAACCTTCATGGTATCAGCGCTGGCCAGGATCTTCAAGGGGTCGGCTGCCTTGCTCACTGCCTCAATCTCCTTGTTGATCTCTGTTCGCACCTAATAGTTAAGTGAAGTTTATATTAAAATGGGCAAGAGAAGGCAGGACCACACACACACACACCATACAGTTTTCATGATATTGGGAGTCAAGCTACAGCAATCCAATCTTCTATGAAAGAACTCAGTTGTTTATCATGTTGCATTTTTGTTTTTCACTTTTTCTGTCTATTTTTCTTAATTTTGATTTGACATTTCCTTAAGGTAAAAATATTCCCATCAGTCACTGTAATGCAAAACAGTTTCCTGTATTTCATTTGAAACATTGCTCAGTTCCAGATGGCTGCCTGGATAAAACACACTGCTTCAACAAGTAAAAACTTCTTGATCAAACTTGGGGGCCAAACATTTGCAAAATTACACTTATATTTGTTTATAAAGAAACTTTACATTTGTTTGAGTAACAGTTTAAAACCAAACAGCACAGGAAAAGATGCAAAACCTTGAAGGGTTATAAGCTATACACAAATATTTTCATGTTTAATGGTATGGTATGGTATGTGTGTGTGTGTGTGTGTGTTCATATATATGTGTCTTCTGGCAGTTACGGTGCACACCTATGGGGGACCATAAGCTAGGAAGCTACTAAAGTGTTTGGTAAGAACAGGTACTATATTAAAGCAATATTGAGAAGATTAAGTAATACAATGGTCCCCCGCACTATGCCATTGTGTTATTTAGTTCTATCAGTCTGGAGGAACCCTGAGGGGGCGCAACAGAACATTCAGGTAAATTGATTTTCAAGACTTGAAGCCCCACAATTGTCAGTGGAATTTTTTATATCTGATATAGAGCAAAAGGTTCCAGCTATTAAGTAACAAGAACAGACTGTGACTTTCAATAATAGACTATAAAAGTACTTTTTCTGACATTAAATGAGAACCAATCTGTTATTTAGTGTTACCAGTGTCCCATAGCTTAGGTTTTTAATATGTAGAAAATCTCCCATGTTCCTCTAAAGCATTGCTTTGAATGCTGGTATACTGCTCTGTCAGACAGCGTAAGAGATATCAATTTGTCATTTCACTAACCTGGTTGAGAAAGAGGTCGTTGATGTAGTAAGTGAGGAAAGCCCGGAGCTGGCACTGCTTGGCCTGGCCTGGCCCCATGTTCATCTCTATCTCCTGAATGAATCTGAGCAGAACAGTCAAGATAAACACACATTAGAACAGCAAGGACACACTGAAGACATAAAACCAGCTGTGAATGGAAGCTAATTCACCGCTAAAATGGTCGAAATGTTATCACAGGTGCAATGAGACACAGACTTCTGACCAGCAACACGGTAGCTTTGCATCAGTGGGTCCAGCGTCACCTGGAAGGGTTAGATCTGCCAAGGGAACTAATTTTGGAAAGTTTAGTATGTCTCTCAAGGTGCCTTTGAGCTCCTAAAAGTACTCCAGTGGAGCTGCTCAGTGCCATTAATGTTGACTTTAGTTACACTAGGCAACTCCAAGACATGTGTGTGTGCACCAGGAGTGAATGTGTACAAAAAAAATATGTATAGACATAAATATATATATAGATTTCTACATGGCAAAATAACTGCAAATACAAAAGCAGTTTACAGCATTAATGACAGAAATAATAATTACTAATACAAAATGCTCAGAGCTGCACGATGCATGCTGTCTGAATTCTCCCAGGAAGCTGGTGTCTGGTTGGTCAGATAGGGTCAGACAGTTATGTATGGGTTGGTAGAGGCACATGCACACCTCGTTTGTCAGAGAATCATTGGTCACTGGCCTCGTCTCACACACACCGCTGGGCAAACCATGCAACAGCGAGCACCTTCTCAAGCGCTCAGCACATATAAATGCACAAATAAATCACAAAAGAATTCTTTGACCTACAGGACCAGAAATATATATGACCTAAACTTATAGAAGAGAGAGACAGAGAGTGTACGAAGAAAAGGAAAAAGAAAAATGTTTTAGGTGAGAAAATTGCGGAAAAACCGAAGACAGAAGCTGAAAATAATACAGGAATGAAGCTACAAAGATGAGTCTAGATGGAGATTTGACTGGACAAAGTCATTTGTAAAAAGCAGGTGGAAGACTCCATTGCATGGAAAAAGTGTTGGTGCTCTAGAGATGTGAAGTGGAAGTTAGTGCCAGGACACTGCAGAACTGCAGACAACCAGGGACACAGTCTATGCAGGAACTATAGATCAGTGGAGGTGGATGATTGATTGGTTAAAGTTAGGCTTGCACGTACATATACACAGAAATACGAGCATGCACAGGCACACATATAAACATGTTCAGATAAACACACAAGAAGCACAAGCTGTACGATCACACTACTCAGCATCTCTATCCAATTAGTCAGCAAGAGCTGAGGCAAGAGTGTGTGTAAGTGTGTGCATCTTTGTGTCAGAGTGAGCGAGAGAGAGAGACAGAGTGAGCGAGGAACCTAAACCTATTCTAAATCCTTCATTGATTCCAACTGAAACTCTACCACAACAGAAAGTTAAGTAGAAGAAACTCTTTTGTGGCCTCATTAAAACCGTCAAGCTTGCAAAACAATGGGGGCCAGATATATAGTTTCTCTGTATAAATATGTAGAAAGTACAACTTAAACGCCCCTCCTTCACAAAAAAAATACAATTTCTGCTGACAACTCCATTTCCAGAAATCGATCTTAGGACAAAAGTTGCCAGTTAAAACGTGTGTCGTGTTGTTCTGAGATCCATCTCGTGCTGTCATTATTGTCATTGTTTCAATACAAGTGTCAGGATGATGGATCTTCAAGTTAGTGCGTGAGCACAGATGGATTTTTGTAGGCAGGGGTGATAACGTTTGAGTAATGTAGCAGGGACGAGGCAGTAAAACGGCTTTGTCTATCCAGGCTGCCATCTGGAGCAGAGCTGCTGGCCCCTTCACGAGGATACTGAGCCCATGGGTGTTTCAAGGAAGTTTAGCCAAGCTAACTGGGCTAAGAGGACTGTTGGGGCTCACGACGAGCAGAGAACCCCAAAAGCACATCAGCACATTTACATTTTAAGAGTGTAAGTTTAGTGACAACATGCATTAAACAGAATGTTCTGTGAGAGGATTCAGAGAAATCATTTAGAACATAGAGCGGTGAGGCTAGTTAAAATGCAAATGGATAAATAACATCGGGCAAAGCAGAGCTCAAAGATTTCCAAATGGATTCTGAAAGGAAATCTCTCCCAGCTCATTATCATTACAGCCACATCTTCCAAACGTCTGCCTCGCTGATGGCATGACATACTATACAGAGAATAACAGCTTCTGGTGACGATGATGTTGCTGATAACAAATGACACCAAACAAGTTAACACACAAACACACACACATTCGAAAGCCACGAACTTGTCTCAACTCCAAATGAATCCCAAACCACCAAAACTCAGAAGAGCACTATCTTTGCAGGCTGTACTGTGCAAGGCCATTTGCAGAAAACCGTACTCTGAGCCAAACCTCCTACACAAAAACATGGTGAGACAGCCTGACCTCTCACCAGAGAATGACAGCTAGCCTCATTTCGTCTCTCAAGGCTACAACTGAGCTTGACTTTACATCGGTCTAAATTGACATTTTTACCAGTTATCATGAGCTCCTGCACGATACATCAGAAAATGACCTGCTTTGATAGCTTCTCAACTTGTCTGGCTAGAGTTCTTTCTGTATCATTGGTGGGAAAAAAAAGTTTTCTTTTCTTTGAACAAGTCTGAAGTCTTTGAATATTAAATAGTCAAATTTTTCATACGTATTTTAAAAGAAATGTAACATGTAAAATCCCTCAAGCCCTGTTTTTGTCACTGCAATACACGTGCCTGTACAGTTGTGTAGGTAACCTGTCTTCACAGGCATACCATATTACATAAAAGCCTATTTAATGGTAGATAAACACATAAATGGCATGCATGCATCCTTAAAAAGCCTCCATTTATTGTGAAAAACCATTATTCATTCAGAGAATGAGCTTTCAATCCAGTCAAAACCACAGGAATTCAGTAATGGTGTCCGCATCATATTATGAGGCTGTTAAAGCTGGACCGGATGTGATGTTAACAATGTCAGTTTCATTGCCAGGTGACAACAAAACACACCAGTCAAGCATATGGCAGCTGTACGCCGTAGAGGTGTCAGCCAAGTCACTAAGGAGACGCCGCAGAAGCGCTACAGAGACACAGCAGCGACAACACAGTGTGGACTCGCCCCTGTGTGTGAAATCTTAATGGCCTTAAATAATCTGCTTATCTACCCTCTCACACACACTATTTCCAACTGGCCTCAGAATAACGTGGCAGACAGTAACACACAGACTGGAATGCAGCAAAGGCTGTAACAGCAGGCATCAATTATAAGAGGGGAATTAGATCATTAAAGGGACAACAAGATCAAGAGTGAGTTTGTGGTGCTAAGTGATTTACTGACTGTAAAAGTGATTGATGCCGATCACAGTAACAATGAATACATAAATAATGTGTTAATAATCAAACCATTTGCTCAGTCAGACTAAAGCAGTGCAGATGCAATATGGAGCTTTAGTCAAGACCCTCCAGCAAAGACACAAATCTGTCTAACTACCTGGCCACACTACTGCCCTGACACACTGAACAATGGGAGCATTATGTAAATGTTTACATGTATATGTGTAAGACTTATCATGGCCTTTGATCTGAGAAATATTTGAGCTCAAAAACTGATAGTACAGTTGCTATTAGTTTTTTGGGAACTGGTCTGTTTGTTTCCCAGTTCAAATTCTCTTCTGTGAAGGTTTTCTAAGCTTTTTGTTGTTCAAAGATTAACTAAAATTACCAACAGAACATGAAGAAGCAACAGTTTTTTATCATTTGCACTAAGAAATAGTTTAACTTTTACAAAGTGAGTATGAAAAAGTATTAAGACAGTCAAATTTATGAAAACATCCTCCCAGGAGATCATCATTGATTTGACCAGAGGCACAAAAACTGCACTGACCAGGCAAACACAAAACTTAGTCTGAATCAGTTTGTCTATCTTGAAGACCACCCCCAGATAGCAACACACAAAGTTCACACCATCACATGTCTATCTATTCATTACTAGTCTCACAGGTGCCAAGAAATCATCACACACTCTCAAACACATGCATATGCATAGGCACATTCACTCACACACACACAGACAGACTGATATTCAAATTCAAAAGGAGTGTGTTATAGCATCGCTGCACTCCCCTCAGGATGTGTTGTCTCCTCTGGAACCAACATGGCTGCACCAATCGCATTCCAAGCCCAGTTTCTTAGCAGCGACTGGCGATGATTGCATTTGACAGCATGTAATTATCTGTCATTAGGAAACAGATGTCAGAGCCTAGGGTCTGGGGCTGGATAATTGTAGATACCATGCCCTATGTGTATGTAAGTCGAGAAATAACACTCCTGAATGGCATTAAATGTATTTATACCAACAGGGATTTGGCTAATGAGTGATCCCACTGCATCCTAATGGCTCTCTGATTATTCAGAAAAAAAAAGACAAAGTTTGATTTTTTAAGATATCTAAAACAAATGAGAACAGACAGAGACAAAGATGTTTTATAGCAGCAGCTCTGAATTTATTTCCCACTGGAAACTAAACCTAAGGTAACAAATGCTTCTTTAAATGGAAAGGGTTGGGATCCCATCATCCATCTTTATCTGCAGCAGCGGCGTAATGATGCCGAAAGAGAAATGGGATAAAGACAAAGATTTAAGAAAGACAGCAGAATAAGAGTGTGCTAAGATCGATTACAGACTCAGCATTTTTAAATCTCCCAGAATTCCCCTCAGGCACGAATCTATCAGCTATGGTGCATTCTGATTTCGTTGCCCAGAGAGGAAGGCTTGATCTGTAAAGACCTGTCACACACCAAGGACAGGACACAGTGAACGTCTACCAACTGAGAGGAGGAGGAGGGAGAGTGAGCGCTGGTGTGCGTACATACTAAATCAGTCTGTCTTTGTCACACTAACAAACGCGCACTCACAGACTAACATAAAAATGTACAGGCACATGTCAATACATCAATACACCACATGCCGTGACACTTGAAAGGACTTATCTATATGCAATTATTCTTACTAGCAGCACTACCGAGTCACTTCAGCAAGATTTCAAAGTCATAAGAGGATTTTTAATGGATGGGGACACTTTATGGGTTTTATGGCACAACCAACATTAGCTTTCATTCCAATGGATCAGACAATAAATGCCAGAATGGCAGCTTTTAATTGTTATCCAACTGCTCATTCAATATTGATTCTCTGGGAATATTACACACCCGAATTCACACAACTTACTTATTTCTACAGCGGTGTTCAATTAATGAAGTCACACCCGAGAATATAAAGACCTTCTCCAGAGATTTCAAAGCACATAGTTGTAGCACTGCATTAAAGAATACGAAAATTGAAAAGATGGATTCTGAAATGTTCCAAGTACCTACAGCAATTTCCACTACTACCACTGGATGGCACTGTGTCAGCTTTATCTGCATGCTCAGGCTGCATGCCCATTTGACTGACTTTTTCATTACAAATGGTTTTGAAGAAGAATTAAGATTCCAGTTGGTGTGTACCGTTTGAAACCTGTGCAGGATTTGCTGTTTGGGTGTGTGTGTGTATGTGAGTAAGTAAGAGAGTGTGTGTTTTGATGCGACAGTACTGTGTGTGATTAAGTGTGCAAGTGTGTTTTTTGTTTTTTTTTTTTCCCATCAGTGCCTGGTGAAATGCATATGGTCTTCCCACACACCGCCCACGCCTCTGCCAGACTCCCTGCTGTTTATACCCTGCTCTTACCCCTGATGCTGCATCACATACACTGTAGCCTCTCTGTGTGTTTGCGTGCGTGTAATCTTGTGTGTGTGAAGGGGCGCGCACGTGTGTATCTGTGTCTGTGTGTAAGGGATGGGGAGGTATGAACATGTGTTTGTGTAAGAGAACAAAAGACAGGAAGAGTGCAGGGTGATTCGGCTATTCCAATGATTTTGAAATACTGGGTAAATACCTACAAACACACAGTAACTGTTGAGTATTTAGACCTCAGTAGATAATCAGGTGACATTTTTTTGGAGTTGATGAATAAATGAATAACCCACCAGCAGAACTGGCTCATGAATTTTTGGAGAACAGGAGACATTTTGACATGTCACAGTAGTAAAAGCACACATACTACAAATAGTACTACAAAAAGTATATGATGGTTGAATTACATTTCGCTGCTCAGTTTCAGGGTTCTGGTGTGGTGCATGCCGGCTCACTGTCACAGCTTATTGAACAGAGTGCAGTCATTGTTAATCTTATGAATCACATCTGTGCTTTTCCTACTGTGACAACGCCAAAGATTTAAAAACTGTATTTCTCTATTGCCATATCAATACATCTACACCAAAACAGACATGGCAACAGTCATAGCAACGGTGATATCAACGAGGCTGTACCCCTCATGCAGTATGTATCTAAACTAGTAGCATTTAGTGAACATGTTGGCTAATCAAGAACAGTATGCACTGCCAGCATTATAAATCTGCAGCACATACAGCAATGCTACAGCGTAAAACCAGGGCAAATGTAGGAAAACCAGTGTGATGTTCATTAGTGGTTATTTGTGCTTATCACAGAGGTAAGCAGGTGTATATCTGTGTATTTGCAACAGATGTTCATTCTGTGTGTGCCTGAGTGTGCATCCACACATGTAATCCTTGCAAGCACACTTACGTTCCTACACCTATTTCTGTCAATGTGTGTGTGTGTGTGTGCGCATGTGTGTGTATTGGCCCCGTCGCAGTGTGGTGCAGACCAATTAAAACGGGGGAGATTGATGACCAGGGGCTCTGAGTAGCAGCAGCAGCAGTAGCGGTAGCAGACAGCTGCTTCCTGCAGACAACAGGAAATGAGATGGCCTTGTTTAGCTGACGCTGCCAACACCAACACCACAGATCCTCAAAGACAAATCACCACCCTACTGCTGCTACTGGCCTACTCCTCCATCTTCCTACAGCATGCTCTCCACCCTCCATCTCTTTATCTCTCTCTAATTCTTCCCAAGACTATCTCGCTCATTAGTCTTTTCCCTAAGAGCATGTAGTCAAGGCATATTCAGTTAATACAGTGCAGATGCTAAGTATAGATGTGCACAGATAGATGCTACCTCTGTGCTTGGATCCTAAACTACCACATAAAGGCTTTAGTCATCAATAACTTGCCATTTAGAGCATGTGAGTGAACTTAAGTCTAGAAGAAATGCAAGGTAATGGGAAGCAGAAGCAATGTATTATTATTTTCAGAGTAAATTCAAGTTTAGCTGGCTTGATCGATGACAACAGCATGCTGGGGGAATTATAGTTTACTGCTGAATCATTGTCTCCTGCCCATTTTTAAAATATTAGATTTGCAGTTGTGTGTGTATGATGGGTGTATCCAGCACTGCAAGAATCCCCCACTCCACTGGAAGTTTGTTTCAAAGACACACACTTTCCCTGGTGTGTTGCCTAAGGCAAGGAAATCATAGCAGCAGGGGGACAAACCTGTCCACTGCTGGTTCATTCCCATTCACAAGAGCCTCCAAATTTTCAGTGGACCAGATCTTTCTATTTCTGAAGGTTGTCACTAAAGTATGAATTTTATATAATGGCCTGTCTCTGCTGTCAACTGAATAGTAAGTACTAAGATTTTTGGAATAATAATGGACTCTCAGCTTTGCTAGAGAGTCTATAATGGGTGGTGAAGATCAGTTATTATGACACAAAGAAGTATCAAATAGTGGAGACAATTATATACTGAATAATATGAAAACTTGATTTGTCTTAATGTTATACACTCTTAAGTTTAGACTCTCAGGTCTCCTGTTCTGCATTAATCATCCAGACACGGACATTTTGTGTAGGCCTCCCCTGTGGAACATAGAGCACATCTCCCATTCATTTTTAATAGCAGTTAATTGTTATATATTTTGTATTTTCTTTTTTTTTTTTTTACTACCATGTGAATGGAAATTGACTGTGGGATGCAAAGAGGGGTTCAGTTCTCTCATATGCTACAGGACCATAGAGAGGCAAAGATGCTTCAGTGTCACAATGGGATGCTAGCAAGCTTAAATTACTGCTTTTGTGACAATTGTACAATGTCAGTCAATACAGATAGAGAGGCAGGTGACAGCACTGTTCATGGCTCGTCCCACAGTGTGTGTGTTTTCTTAATAACAGGCACCAGTTGCTTAGGGTTAGACACACACAAGCACTCACACAATTCCCTGGTCAGTAAGGCAGGTGCAGACAAAAACTGTATCTGGTCTGATTGTCCTCTGCTCAATGCTTAAGTATTTAAGTGTTCATCTCCTCCTTATAAAACAAGTCTGATTAATAAGCTGAGCTCTAAGTGGCCTCCCACAGGTGACATTTACAGAAACAAGGGGAAGGGGACTGCTTTATTAAAGTAAGCCAGGAAGTAAAAAACAAAGCTGATAGAGTAGAATACAGACACCAACAATTACTCGACACACAGTGACTCATTTTCTTACCTAAACAGTATCTGCAGGTTATGTTAGAGCACCTTCACTTTGGCTTTTTTCTCAATCCCAGTATGGACTAAGAAACTACATCCAAATCCACTAAACAGATGAAGTGTCAAGGCAGAACTCAAGTTTGGACTCAAAAAACAAATCCAGTGGGAAAATGGCCTTATAATTCTTGAATACTCTCTTTTAAACCTGGTATCCATCCATAAGTATATCAAGGTGACCCTCTGTGAGAAAATTACAGTTTCTGACGAACATGTTTGGCATTTCTCTGCGTGACTCACTTCTCAGTTTCAGCAACAGCTGAAAGATTTCAGGTCAGAGAAGGAAGAGGGAGAAGGAAGCTTTGGACCTTATTAAAGGTATTATCTACACTATGATTTAGCAGTCTTAACACGGAGCCAGAAAGAAGGCCAACAAGAAAAAATACATACTTTATGTTGGCATTGAGCACATACACCATGACAAGTTTATCTGGGTAAGCGAAGCCTTGATTCATATTTTCTGCCTGTGGAGAAAGTCACCACACAACTAACTTTCTAAGTGGTGAAGTTGTAAGTAAACAACAGATAAAGCTTGGGAAGCAAACTGATTGAATCCGTGTTGAGCTCATCTTTTTTCACCTTGACATACCCATACCCCCACACACACACACACACACACACACACACACACCCACCCACACACACACACACACACACACATTATGTTCTTGTCTAATCATAGTTGATGGTGATGATATAGACTTTTTGAGCCACTGAAGGACACTCATGGTTCAGTGAAATAGCAACTATCCCTGGGAGAGCGAAGTGAGAAGCCGCTTTTCAATGTGCCTGAAAACTACTGAGAAAAACACTTAACCTGCACACAACACACAAAGGGCTGGCAGCAGAGATGGACACGAGGAGTCTATTTTGGCCCAAAGGGAAGAGTGAATGGAAAGTTGCCCTGAAGAAAGTAGACAAGTTGAGGTCAAAAGGATTGTTGTGTGGAAATGGCAATGGTTTTGGTATTTCCTCAAAGTTACAATCACCACAGGTGAAGGAATGCCATTCTGCTGATTTATATATATAAAAACAATATTGCACCGACAGAAAACTAGTTTCATCTTAGATTTCCATTTCAGTATGTCTGTGCGTTATGTATTTTCTTTAAACCTCCCAGCTAAAGCAGACCAGCACAGTATACTAGCACTGCATAGTATCACAGATGTCTTAAGGTTGATGCATTCCTTCAAACAGGTTGCTAGGTGAGCCGTTTCACATCCCATTCTCCTCTGATTAAAAAACAAATACTTTATATTTATCACCTCCTTTCTGTACTGTATGCCTTTATCTCCTCCTCTTGATTTGCCACCCTTCATTTCACTCCTTCTTCTCTTCCTTGCTGTCATCTCTGCTCTCTTATCCCTTGTAACGCTTCAGACTCTTCCCACTCCGTCATCTTTCTCTCTCACCCTCTTTCTCCTAATTCCCCCACCTCTCTCTATTTTTACCACTCCACTGCTGTTATCTCTCTGTGGTACTGTTTCAATACACCCCCTCCCGTCTTTGCCATACCTTTCCTCCATCCCTCTTCTCTCCCTCCCTCTCTTAGCTTTCCATTCCATTTAGACCTTTATGTTAGCGTAGGACTTTCCATCCTGTGGCGTCCAGGTAGTAAATTGAAATGGTTCTGGGGGCTCCATTGAAGCCTGATTGAATTTAAAAAGAGAAAGTGCCATAAAGAGAACTAGTGGTGAGAGGTCTGTAATACACTAAAGGGCTCCCCAAGCTATGACAGTGTTGACAGGAAGAGGGGAGGAACGAGGGGGGCACAGGAGGTGAAGAGGGGTGGGAAGGAGAGAGGTGAGAAAAGGATGGAAGGAGGGGAGGGATGAGGACAAAGTGAAGGTGGAGAGAAGCAGTGACGGGGAAAAAAAATGAAGGAAGTAAAGAGTAAAAAATAGTGAGGGTAAGAGAACTGAAGGAGGAGAGAAAGAAGAGAGAGGGTAGGGGGAGGGGGAAATGAATGAAAACGCATAAAACTCTTAATCGGCATAAAAACCAGCCTATTACCCGTTGCGCACAAGCAGACAGACAGAAACACAAAAACCCTCACAAGCGTGCGCCCTTGATAGTGACACCTCACAGAAATGCCTCAATCACAGTTTGCATGGCCTGGAGGGAGCGAGGTGACAGGTCTCATATTGGAGACGGCCAACAAAATGCAATTCCAGGAAGTCAGCTCTAGGCCTGTGTGTCTGTCATACCTACAGCTCTGATAATACTCCCACACATCACATTACACTGCTGAAATAGCCACCTCTCAGCATATAGGGCATACACAAAATGAAGGCGGGCACACGCCACAACAGTATCTCCACACACGCGCACGCACACACAAACAGATATACAGATATACACATCACAGGCACGCGCAGGGTGTTCTGTATACATTACTGCCATGGGAAATATGATGTTAGGGGTTAAATTATTCATTGATCCTTTCATAGTCTGTCCAAGCCTGCTTGTTGTAGTGTCATGTCTTGGTCTGTGTGTGAGTGTGTGTCCACTTGGAAGGGCTCTCAGGGGAGAGAGGCAACCTTGAGCTGGCACTGACCTTTAACTTTATGTGTTTCACTTTAAAAAGTGACAAGAGTGTGTGGGCGATGTGTGTGTGAGTTGTGTGTTCTCGTGTACATAGCTATATGGGTAAATAGAGACTCTGTCCATAAAACACTTCAGTTATCAGGATGACCAAAGGGAGAGGAAGGATGGGGAAGAGAGAGGAGGGGAAGAGAAGAACTATGGATCCAAACAGAGTCCCTGTGAGTGAATTTTTCAGAACAACACAGTGATTTGCGGTTCAGATCAGATCATTGTCAGAGTTTTAGATTAATTAACAAGATAGCTCACCATAATTGAGATAAACAAGCACCATTATTTATTAAAGCAGCCAATAATTACACAATAAACTAATAAAAGGATAAACTGTAGGCTATTGTGTAAACTGAATTCCACTGGAACTGGTTCAGACTATGTTTAATTTAATGAGTGTGTGTGTGTGTGTGTGTTGCAGCAGTCTATGATGAAAGCTGCAGCTCGCTGATCAGTATCCGTTGTTGTATCAAGAACTGTTCAGAATTGAGGCAAACACAGGGTGGCCTCAGAATCGAAAGAAGGACCAATACAGGAAGCAAAACAAAGTTTTTTCTTAGAGCCTAGCTTCTGGTGTCTGGGAATAAGTCTAATTACTGGTGACAGTGCAAGTGCTGCTTGCAAAGATAGGAATGCTTGAGGTGACTAAGTTAGCTTGGCCAACTTAGGCAAACCTGCTTGGACTGGTTTATTAGCAATGCAACTTATCAGCAGATTCATCAAAGTTTCTCATTTTCTTTAAAGAAATTTAAAGAAAATTACCCAGCCCTAACAGGAGGACTAGAGGACTAGCAATCTGCTACAACTAATCTGCCTTCGTATGCTTCCTCACACACCACAGAGGGATCCATGCATTTACTGTAGTGGTTGTAACATGACGCCAGGGAGGATGCAAGGCATGCTATCACCCCATAGCTCTTCAAGAAGTATGGCAGAATTGCTTTACATGTATGCCGTCACCTTGATCAGTTAGCCTGGAATATATTGTATTGTTTGCTCTCTGAAGCGTACTGCATCTGAGAGCAATCAAGAGCTTCTGTTGGGTAAAGGCAGGTTTCTTAAAGGTCAGCTGAAATTGTATTGCTTTGTTTAGGCTGACCTGGTAAAAAGAGAAAGAAAACTTTCATCTGGTGAAAACTTCTAGATGCTAGAGTAGTTCGTGCCAATATTTTAAATTACACAATGAATAAACAATAATTCTCCTGAAGCAATTTCAGATTTAAAATGTACATCAGAAGATGCAGAAGGTTTTTGTTCAGTGCTGTTCATTTTAATAAAGCATGGTTTTACATCTGATGAGGCTTTAAACCAGACGATTCTTTCTTTGTAGGTCAGTTGCTTTGAAAATGTATACCAGAGACTGAATGAGGAGACATCCATCTAACAAATGACATTACATGACATTTCTACAATTTTCTTGTTCAGAGCTGCATCCATTATTAAACTAATAGTTGTAGTCTGAGGTTTTAGTAATTCCAGGAATATTTCATCTCTCTGTCTTTCTTACAGGTAGACCAGGGTCAGCAATAAATGAGCCAGTGAGAGTTAGAGGGACAAAGGGGGGAGTCAGAAGAACAAGGAGAGATGAAGAGGCAAGAAAAGAGGATTAGGTATGAGGAGCCGTAATAATCAGTGCACAGCCTACAGCTGTAGACAGAGTAGAGAGACCGAGAGATAAACAGAGAGAAATAAATTGAGAGACAGATGTATGCAACCAGTGTTTAACAACAGCTGGGCCAAAGTTCTGTGGCAGATGATGACATGGCCAGCAGTGAACACTTATATACGACTGTGTTCAGAATCATGTGAATAAAAGGGCTGGCTTTGGGGACTGATAAGGGTTTTATTTATATTTTAAAAAACTGACAACGTACTTTAGTTAAATAACTTTGACACTGGCGTAGGCTACAGTGCCTGCAGTGTACCCATAATTAGAGACATTTAAATAACATATGGGTAACATAAAGGATGACTGGATACTAAGAATTTAGCTTTTGAGAGAAATTCACTAAAGTGCTGTCATCTTTTCCATTCATCTGCCTGATCTACTGTTAGTTATGTCAATATAAACCATAATATGGGGTGTGAATATGAGCCTACTACAACTAGCAGCTGTTCTGTCTTCTGTTCTTCCAGGTAACACCCCTTCTTCTTTGTATTATCTATAGCAGCACACAGTAAATCTCAACAACTACAGGAAACAATATGAGCTGCACCTGTCTTATTCACACTCCAAGTATGAATAAGACAGGTGGTAGTGTTATCTACTCTTTCTTGGATCAACTAGACCCAGTGGACTCACTCTTAACATTTTTTTTTTTAATATTTTCACTCTGCTATCTTTCAGTGAGACGAAGGCTTTTGCCAGCCTACGTCCTGGAATGCTCTCATTACCTTGGTGCAGTTGCCAAGGGAGCCAGTGTGATATTCAATACTTCTGTTTCCCATCCCTCCAATCTCATTTACACTTGACACCTGACATTTGCATAATGGCCTCGCTCCATCTCCTATCTAGCGAAATACAGGGTGGGGGTGAGGTGGCTATAGTGTGAGTGTATGCGTATGTGTGCATGTGTCTGTGCTTGTTTGGCTGTGATGAGTACACATGCCTATCTAGCTATCTAGACTGTGTGTGTGTGTGCACGCGTGTGTGTCGCAGGCAGGGGTTAAATGACTTCCTTCTTAATCTAGCTCATTAAGCCTGCAGAGAGCTCGGAGTGCACCACATTGGCTGATTTGGGACAATTTGCGGAAATGCTGGCAGGAACACGTAAATGCGCATGCTAATCAGGAATGCCGTGACCCCAATCAGTCAGAGACAGATATTAGGGTGTCACGAAAATTGAAGACGAACATGAGTCTTTGTCTTTTTTATAATGTAAGCAGTGTGAGATAGTGATGGAGTGCTATGAAAATGGCACTCTGTCAGAGCTTTGGAGTTCTGCACCAGACTGCTCTGTTCATTCATCACAAGGGCTGGTAGAAATCTTATTCAGCGCACCACAGTGCTGAGGAGTGCACCAAGAAGTCTGGGCTCTCCTGATTAGGAGAGAGCTGCAGCCGAATATTCTCATGTCTACAAACTAGTAAATCATACTAACTGAATGAACTTGTTGGCAAGTCTGCCTTGACTCTGTTTGTGTTCATTTTAACAGGCTTGACATGAGCATTAATTCATTAAATGAATTAAAATAATTTGTTGCTTTCACCTTAGACCTCTGACTCTTTTTTTCATGAAACCCAGAGCTGACATTGTGATGGAAGTCATTAAATTCTTTTGCATTTATTCATTTCCAAATTCATTTCATTCTCCTGTGCGCTTGTCTACACGGTGTGCATAAGAAAACATTCAATTTGACTTCTACATCTGAACTGTGATCTGGGCTCATAAGAAACCTTTTTAGCAATTTCAGACCCCAAAACTTTTAAAGTCCAGTTTTAAAACTTACAAATAACATTTTGAGTTTTTATATGCATGGCAGACAAACAAAGGCACTGGACCTAAGCACAGATGAACAAACTCAAAGCACAGAACCCTACTATTCTTCTCTGCATACCTCTGCACATATTACAGAAACAATCTCTCTTTCTCATAATATACCAATTTGTCACAAATGCTGTGCCTCGAATATTTATCATGATATCTTTATGTAGCGCCACCCACAAAAAAAGAAAAATAATATAATCCTCCCCCACATCCCTTCTAGCCAGAAAGCTAGTGAGCTAGAGCAGAGTGAAACGTTGTACTTAGCAAATTGCATTTGAAACCAGGGGGGAATAAATACTACAGATAAAGACTGCTCTAATGTGCTCAAATCCATTAGAAATCTCATATTCACACATA
The DNA here is from genome assembly GCF_017976425.1 of Toxotes jaculatrix. Taxonomy (NCBI): domain Eukaryota; kingdom Metazoa; phylum Chordata; class Actinopteri; family Toxotidae; genus Toxotes; species Toxotes jaculatrix. Next base: position 6,941,900 of record NC_054415.1, read on the forward strand.
GCAGAAATCACATTACAAGACGCCCCTAATGTCATTTCACAGGGTTTTTCCACCAGCATTTGCTGCCAGGGTGAGACACTAACATCAAACATAATGGATTTTCGCCTTTTCCTTTCACTCCCCACCTCCCTTATGTTGTTTATTCCCCTCTTAGAGTCTGTTCTGTCCTATTCTGGTTGAAATTCCCTTCCAATCTTCATTGTTGTGGATGTGAGCTCTATTTCGGGTGGGTGTGATGAATTTAGCCAAGCAGGTTTGGAGAAGAGACCACTTACAGGCAGGGGGGGGGGGGGGGGGGGGGGGCGGGGGGGGGGGGGGTATGGTGGATGTGTTTACACTTTTGCTGCTCATCAGCCTTGGTGGAAAGCTTGGCAGTTCAGTGTTGTTACACTTTACTGCAAAAGTGTTTCTATCCTTTGACTTCCCATGCTTCACTTATTCCAGTGACAAACATAAGAGCAGATGGGCAAAGTGGAGAAAACCATGTGTACTTCATGCTGGGTTGGAGAACTTTTAAAGGGAAGTGATGAACATGTGCATCGATTTTTTTTTTCTTCTACGTCAGAATTTAGAGTCATGAATGGAAATGGGGTTGCTGTCTCACTTGTTTACATATAAATTCATAATCTTTGACAACAAATAACCTTGTGAGAGGAGGAGAGGAGAGGCTAGACATATAGACTCAATCAGTCTTCGAGTTTGACTTTTCCACTTGTACATTCAAAAGGCAGACCATGACTCCAGTTTGACTGGTCAAGGATCAAATTGTCACTGATAGGGCAGGAATAACAAAAGCAGAGAAATATCCACCTCCTTTAAAAATGTATGCTGCATCCTCAGAGTTTTGGTTTTCTCTTCATCTCATAGCTTAGGTTTGGGTTGGACATAGGGGAGTCATATTTGGTTAACTTTATATCCCGAGTTAGAAACCCTATTGGAAATAAATCATCTCCGCAGAGCCAGACAGAAAATGTTTCTGTAAAAATAAATGTAAACAATACACCAAAATGATCCTTCAAAACTACAGGAAGACAAGCTGAGCCGGAGGCAAAATTACCCAAAATGTACAAATCGAAGACATGAGCAACAAATAAACTCTGTCCAACAACTGGTCTGTTTAGCTTCTATTCACACTGTGAGTGTGACATGAGTCATACATAGCCATTATGTGAACAGCCCAATAACAAATTAGACCAGGCAAATTAGAGAGGAAAAGTGACAACATAATGCGACACAAAAACACAAACCATAACCTTAGTTAGCCCTTAGACCTTGATGTTACCCAAACATACGCACATTAAGAACAAACATTCCCCAAGTCCAATTATTAACTGTGAAGCACTGTCTCTAAGAACTGCCTGAAGTCTGTTTAGCCACTATTGGATTAGATGCTGCAATGAGTTGAGACCATCTATCTTTGAGAATAATTAACTATCTAGAAAGATGGACTAACTTATGTAACCACCAATTAGGAGATCACAAACAATCCTTTCAGTGGGAGTTGGAGAATTTTAATGAGGTTTAATGACTTGTTTATTGGTTGGTGGGGTTTGTTTAGAGAGGTACACAGGGCAGATGTGCTCGGAGGAGTTTAAAAAAACAAACTCCCTCCACATTCCCCCTCATCTGCACACCTCCAGTACCCACTACATGTTATACTACACAATAACAGTGTGAGGGTGTATATGTGTGTGTGTGTGTTTTGATCTAGGTAGTGAGTCAAGGTTTGTGTGCACGTGTCAGCATGTATGCTTATCTAGAACTCCCCTCAACAATCAACCAATACCGCACTTCTACCCACACCCACACACACACACATCTGTGAGGCTACTTCAGAAGCCTAGCCCCAGACAGGGTGAGCAGATCAATCAATTACATCTCTGCTCCAGCAATCAAACAAGGTTATTATCAGGCAGCAGCTCACCGACCTGGAAAGGCCTGGCCAATCAAAGGCTGCTGTGATGTGGGGGCTGGCGCTCGCTCATGTGACAGTAACACAGAGTGGCAGCTCATGTTGTCAAGGGATAGAAGGATGGAAAGAGGACAGACAGGCGACTGAGGCTGAATTCAAAGGAGAAAACACAGGGAAGTGTGTGGGACAGGAACAAGAGAATATCTGTAAATCACCCATCTCCGGCACTCTGTCTTCACCTTGACAGTATTCTCAGAAGGGCAGGAGATAGATAAGAAACACAGAATACAATTCTTTATAAATACTCTATGTCATTCTTTCAGGATTTCGGCTTGCAGTGGGTAGTAAAAGTCTGTCCTGTTTTTCAGTCTTTTAGTGGCTGATTACCTCCCTGAAAAATGCAGGAAATGACAGAAAAGGGAGACAAATAGAAGACTGAGGGATGTGGGAGAAAGCAACACATGGTGAAAACATCTCTTCATTGTGGTTCAGTAATTCTCTTCTTGGCAGCGGCTCCCTCTGGCATTCATTCGATGAGCATTAAAGGCATTCTGTCCTCCCACTTCTGTCCTTTCATAGCAACAGGTCTGAAGAATCGTATTAGGCTTAATTAAATTATCTTACACTAAAAAAAAACAAAAAAAAAACGGAGACTTTCGTTTCATTAAATTATTGTTGGTAACACAATGCATCAAGACACAAACACAGACCTACAAATCTCCAGAGAATACAATCTAATCTCTTTCAAAAAGCAGCCAATCAGAGACAATCAGGCACTGCGGGGGACAACATCGATGGGGACAGCATGACTGTGTGAACATCTGTGTGATTATGACCTGGTCATCTGGACAAGCTTCAAAGACCTATCCATGTGTGTGTGTTTTGTGTGTGTGTCTAAGGTATATATATATAAACGTTTGTCTTTGTGTCCCGGCACAATTTCTACCTCTAATCTGACCAGGCAACAATTCCCAGTATCCGCTATTTTTCCCCACACAGCCCTAAAACCTCAGGGACCTTGAAAGCCGACTTCATAAGAAGTCTACTGCTGAGCGTTCAGACAAACTAGACCCCCTTAAGCTCCGACTGACGACTGTCTGCTTCACATGAGTCTGCTGGACAGGTTGCCCTGGGAACCGAGTTTGATTCCATTATGGGATGGATAAACACAATCAAAGAGTTTATCCACCTTCTATAGCCAGAGAAAAGACCCCCGCAATGATGGATCTAATCTCCTGCACAATATCTTGTGTGTGTGTGTGTGTGTGTGTGGATGCAGTGTTCATGCCCACAGTGCGTATGTCTGTCTCCGTGAATGTGTGTGCTTGTAAGACATGAGGAGATTGAAAACTCTGCACCTCACTAGAAAGTGGCTGAAGTTGCACTTTTGGGAAACGATAAAACTAGCAGTATTATTTACAACACGGCGTGTATGGTGTGCGTGTGTGTGTGTGTTGTCCTGCGGGGAGGGCATGGGAGAGATAAAAGAATAAAGATACGGTGGGTGCTGCAGCTAGTGACAGGTAGGAGCACCTGACAGATTCATAGCAAACTGGCATTGTGTCCTGCAGACATCCAGCTTTCCCTTTCCATACTCACTCCTCTTCTTCGTCCATGTGTTTCTTTCTCTTGGTCGTCATTTAATTTTTTTTAGATATAGCTGTAGCTTTCCATAAATTACTGCATTATTTATTATTTAGAAGGAGAGCATAGCTATCTCTCTCAGGCAATATGCAAGTACATACTGCCTGAGACATAATGCACATGGTCTGTGATCCAGCAGTAAATAATTAAGCTAATTCAAAAAAATTCTAATTCATTCAAACGAACTACATTTTATTTCAAATTCATTGAAGATTGATTTATAGGTTTATAGGAAAAAAAAGGACATCCCTACACACTACTGTTCAGGCCACCCTCTCTTTTCATTTTCTCCTAGTCTACCGTACACAGTAGATGTATATAAACAACTCCAATTCAAAGCAAGCTAACATGCCACCCAGCATACATGCAGTCTAAGAGCCTCAGCACTTTCTTTCTTCCTCTTCAGTCTTATCTCATTCTATTCTCATTCTACCTGTCGGCCCGCTCCTTTTTTTTCATCCTTTCCTTTGTGTTTTTCTTTCACTGCCTCCCATTTGTTCTCTTCTCTCTGTTGTTGGTTTCTTTTTCTACCTTCTTTATCTCTCTCTCTGACCTTTCCAGTGTAAAATCCTCTCTTCCCCTGATTCCCAACTATGCTCCCAGTTTTAATGGGTGTGGGCTGGAAGAGAGGAGAGAGGCAGGATGCTGTTTACGGAGGAAAATCCTCCCGAACGAGTGAGAAAAGATTAGAAAAGAGAGCAAGGGCTGGCTGTGTGAGTAAGACTTAAGACAAGACATCCACGCTGCATTTTAATAGCCTATATGAGGACACCTCTTTGAGGTTGACTACAGATGTTATTGTTGAAGGAAAACTGTATTCTTCACCAGTAATTATGAAGCTGCTGGCAGACTAAATGAAGGTTAGGGTTCAACGACAAATTATTTTGCCATTTTCAGTTCTGCCGCAGTGGGAATTTGCATGTTTGAAAAAGGTCATACACAGGGCAGCTCGGTGGGCAACTACAAACACCAGGCTTGTCACAAAAATGATCTCAACCATGACTTTTTGATCAAACAAATCTTGTTGCTGGGATGTATTTGAAAAGATTTTTGATCTTGTGCTATAGTTTGTTGTCTCTTACAGGGAATGTGGCCATTCATGCTGCCCAACAAGCAGCCTAGTGGATCAACATCATAAAAGACTGTGTAATTGCAGAATTTATATAGATCATAAATACCTGGGTAATGGGCGGCATTTGCCATGCTGCGGTAGGAAGCGTATGGACAGTTACTACTGCAGCACTGTTTTGTCAGAGAACTTGTTTTTCAGTCTGCTCATCATTAGAAAACAATAAAAATTGGAAATACATAAAGATGGCTAGGCTGTAATAATAAGTACCTGCTTTTATGGCTTGACAAATCATGTCATCTTCTAGCCTTCGCCATTCGCTTGCTTATGACCCTTTAATGAAACAAACTATACACTGGACCATGCTGGAGATGCAATATTTGATATTGACGTTTTGCACATAAAACAGAATGCACACTATGCAATGGTGCATTGTGTCTTTGAACAGGAAAATTTGGTAAAGTTTTGTTCTTCAGGAGTGTCAGTAGAAATGTGGAAAAATCCAAATCTAATTGGAAGTCATGTTTGAGGATTGAACAGTGGAAGCCTCAGCTGAATCATTTGAGAAACCTAAAAAAAATGCTATTTCAAAACTTCTTTAAAGATACTCAGCTTCACCTCTGACTCTTGCTCTTTATATTTCTCTTGGTCTGTTTGTGCTGCGCAGGAGGGGAGTTAATGAGAGTGTGAAATTAGCGCAGAGTGGTGATGTGTGTCGGCTTCACCACAGGCTACAGTGGTGGGAGTCAGAGCCCTTGTGTCCTTTTCCTGTCATCTAGCTCTCTATCTGCTCCTTATTCCTTTCATCACTTGTTCCATTGTCCTTTCCTCTCTTCTTCCCCCGAGCGCTCTCTGTCAATCTCCAACCTTCTGACTCTGTTCTCTCCCTAGCACTTCTTCACTCAGCTATGGACACTTACAGTACAGCCAACTTCGAGTAGACCTTGTATGCGTTCAAGCGTCTGCACATCAACATTAGTACTTTTAATAAGCTAATGCTGTGTGTGTACATGGACAGCTTAGACAATATATGAGGACAATATAAGAAACACCTCAACAGGTAATTCTAAAGCTCCAGCCAAAAACCTATTTGGAGTCAGATTAAAAACAACATGAATTCAGTTAGAATGGAAAACAGATGAGCACAAGTCTGTTACTATGACATTAAGCCCTTCAGCAAGTTAATGACTTTGAGTTACTAAAGAAAAAAAATGGCGTTCTTAAAATCCCTATGTTATTTTCCTTATCTGTTAGTCATGACAGTGTTTTACTCTCCAACTTAACTGCCCAGATATGGGGACGCAGCTACTCTGCTGGACGTCTGGCTTTGACAGACAATGATTACAGCAATCACACAAGTGCCCCCAGGGTTCCAAGACTCCAATATGAACCTTTAACCTATAGCACCAGCTACTTGGCAGTCAAAGCAAAGGTACAGGTTTAATTTTCCACAGGGTCTTACGGAAATACTTTTTGGATCAGCTTGATTCGACCGGTTGGTTAATGCCAAAAAATGAAAAATGTCTGCCTTGGTCAGATTTTTCAAATGAAAAGTTTGGCAATGAGAGCTTGAGAGTTAAAAAAGGCACAGGAAAAACATCATAACTTATAAGAGTAACGGTTTTACAGTCAGTGAGCGAGTGAGTGAGTGTGTGCTTTGGCTCTAATTAAAAAGTGATCATATGGTGTGAACTGCATGTGCAAATGTACCTACACACACACAAAAACACACACACAGCCACACGGCCACAAATTTAGCAGACATCTAGAGGCACGGCCATGCCTGGTCATCCTGTGGATGGTGTACAGGGAAGAGATTAGGGGCCTGCTGAAGCTTTTCAAAATGCCAACCTCATCCGGAGCAAGAGGTGTAAATATCACCCAAATGTCAGCAGGAGACCCCACAAGTCAAACTAAATTGGCTGCTACATGCACAAACACTCCCCTATGTCTGCCCCATATTTGTGTGTGCATCTTTAAAGACATACAATCTACACCCTGACCCATCTGGTTGCATTATAACAAGAGTAAAGCACCTACCTCACAATGTTAAGAATGTATAGAGAGGTAACCCATGCAATTGCTGCAGAATTCACTAGGTCAGTATAAATATAGACAGAAAGGACATTAGACACTATATTAACATTAAAAGTAACTACATTAGAAGAGTCTACTCCACACAAGTCCTATGCTCATTATAATCCATCCATTTCCTAGTTTTTAGCCAGGTCTAGGTAGTAGACACAGCAGGTTAACTAGAGTAGCCCAGATGTCCTCCTCCCCCGCCACCTCACTCAACTCTTCCCGAGCAAGTCTGAGACCTTCCAAGACCTGGTGGGATACATAATCCTTCCAGCATATTCTGGATCAGAGATATGCATTTCTGTTCAGTCTTTGGCTTCTTCTATACATTCTATCCAAAACTGACCAGGTACCACGTCACAGACTTAGTGAAGCTCGATGCCCAAATGCACTCGACATATTGCTGAAGGCAAGGATTCAAAAGGATTCAAAGGCTTTTTTTTATTGTCAATTTCACCATATGTCAGACATACATCGATGTTCAAGGTGGTGCTGATGACATTGAAATCTTGTTTCTCTCTCTCTGCATATAATAAATAATCTAAACAAAACCAGCTAAATAAACTTACAGCCCTCAGAGCACAGACACAGCTCACACTGGGGTTTTATACTGGATACTTTATACTTAATACTGGACCTTCTCCAAGTCAGCAAAATCACATATAGCTGGATGGGAGAACTTCCATGACACAAGTTTTTTTTTTTAAATGCGTGACAAAATGCTGGTATCACAAAGCAAGTTTAACTTCGACTGGCTCACTTTGAGTTACTTGGTGTCAGTTAGAAGTACTTTGGCAGCTCTGGACAGCTAATATCATGAAGCTCATTATCAGCAGGCTCAGTTAACTCTGGGTTTACTAAGCCAGCTATGAGCATGATCATCTGGAAGAGGTGCCGTTCTTATTTGCCAATCACATGCAACACCATCTGAACTGAATGCTTAATATCACATTAGATGGAATGGTGATGACTTTGTGATACAGCGCTCAGACACACAAAAACAATATAAAGTATACTTGATTTAAGGGGAGAAAAAGCAATATACCACAACATGCAAAAACCATTTGCTATCAAACATTAAGACCGTGTTGTCTCATGCGCCTACGCACTGCCGCACACATCACTGGTTTCCTGTGCAGCAACCCCCAACTGCTTTTGTCATTAGAGCTGCCATGAGTTGCATGGCTGGCTGCAGGAGGTGTAGTGATCCATCAGCGGAGTGCCAGAGCTTTGCCATTAGAAAACCATCTGCAAGCAACAGCGCTCCACTGGCACTAGAAGTCTAGAGAGGGCACGTCGGAAGGAGGGAGAGAGAGAAGAGAGCGCTGTGTGCAAGGCAGTTTGGTGTGATTGATATGAACCATTACAGACAACATGGGAGAGGTAGGCAGAGAGCTAGTCACCGTTTTATTTTTGGTCATTTGTTCAGAGAAAAGCTTGGCCAGACTCACAGTGAACAGAGGATGAACGTCAACGTGTGTGTGTGTGTGTGTGTGTGTGTGTCAGAGAGAGAACCAAAGTGTGTTAGAAGAGGGACAGAGAGAGAGAGAGACTGAGGGAAAGGCCAAAACATTGGGGACATAAACACACAGTCAGCCATCTGCAAAGAAAGACACTGGAGCATGCATAAACACTTGCATGAACACACAGTTCAACACACACACACACACAAACACACTGTAGACAGTTCTTACTCTGAAACCAGTCATTTGCTTTCAAAGAGCATCAATCAGTCAAACAAAAGGTGAAATGACAACTGACAATACAGCTTAGATTAGTGGAGAAGTGATGAAGACCAAAAATGGATCTGACAGATGAAGTGCAATCTAGCTTGAGTGCAAACTAACTTAATAGGCCAATGTTATGTGATTCCATATTGTTGAGGAGTCCATAGTGGTCTGGGTATACACATCATTTAGTTGCCAGTATACTTGAACAAAATCTAAACAAACATCTGTTTTGCACCGTCTGCACTGGAGTTTCTCAAACAACATTGCCACTTAGCTATGTCATAATGTTTGCCAAAAAGAAACTCTTACTCTGTTTCCAGGAATTAAAAATATGCACCATCACGTTAAAAACTGTAGAAATATATGCCAAGTACCACAGTGTGGAAATAGGAAACATCTCTGTTTAATGGATCCTAGAAGGTAATGTATCACTGCACGGAGGCCAATTCAATTAAACTGCTTCACTATTAGATTTACACTACTCTACTGGGACCGCAGCACTGTATAGAAAACTAGCAGACATACAGAACATTACCACAAAGACAACCCTTCAGAATACTCAAATTTGATGGGAAATAAAAGCAAGGGCAGTAGATGATTCCAATTCCTGGACAGACATCAACAAAAGATTTTGAACTGAGGGTACGGTACAGTATATTACATCATGTTTGATTTATATCACACTAAACATTAAAAAGGTTAAAATCAATAGATAGTCACTAAGAGGATCTGTAATATAATTAGTTTACATTTTACTGGTATTGAGTCATGTCCCAGGCTTCATTTGTCTTGTGGCCTGGCCATCCCTGTCTGACACACTAGTATGACCCTAGACGCCCTTTAGCACATACTACTTGAACAATTAATGGAATCCTGCCCAAATTATTCTAATAAAAACAACAGGTCGTTCATTAGCAGTATTTTAATCTAATCACATAAAGTCCTATTTAGCTGTAAATCAGAAGATGAGAGACTATACACTTCCTGTCGTTTTGTGTTGCATATCGCATTTCTGATAAACTAAAAACACATCCGGAAACCACACTCAAATCTGTTCTTGGCTGGGTGTTGAGTGTATCACTCAGTGCTGTACCTGAGAAGAGGCTGGAAGATCACAGTGATGTTCCTCGCTCCTGGTTTACACACAAACTTCATTTCTCCTCCTTCAATCAGGTTGTCATCAGCACCACCTGGGACACAGGAAAGAGGACATGACTCAATGAAACATGTCAAAACAGACTTCTATACATAGTAATTATTGTTTGGGGGTTACTTTTGCTGCTCAGTATGTAAAATGGATATTTGTGGATCATATAACATCAAGAAGATTAAGGTGGATGTGAGGATCTGCTTTCAACTGGACCACCCAGGCTCAAAGCTTCAGTAATCATCACCATGTCCTTTAACAATACACCAAATCCCAACCAACCCCAAGGGTGTTGCTCTGTAAGTGACCCTGAACCCGGGTCTCCCCGGAGGGGGCATGTAAAAGGTATGCTTTTCCTATTAATAAACTTTTTTTTTTGTTTATTCTGCATCTGCACCTTCAGTCGTAATAAACATATCACTCAGTCAGAGCTGGTCTCAATCACAAATCCAAATGCATCCCACATGCTCACACTCTTCTATACCCCTACGTCGCTGCGTGGGTAAACCCCTCAGCTAACAGGGTTAATCAGAAAATCATTACCATGTAACAAAAGGGGTGAGGAGGGGGGAGCTGCAGACCGGGAAAGAGGGGAGATCATAGGGGAAAGAAAGAACACCGAAGCTCATTACCTCTACTCATCCTGAAGTAATCAATATAATTGATGGAGGAGAAATTGCAGCTTGTTTTCAATATAGCAAACTGCAGAGTAAAAGAACCGTCTGTGTGTGTGCATGTATAAAAGTTTTGAAAGAATACTATGCATGAATGCATGCACACGTTTACCATAGGTTCATGCAGCGTTCACAAGCAAATTGTGATAGGTTGATGAATAAGGATAGGAGACGGAGAGCAGCGAGGCGGCAGCATTCCTGTCTTTATGCCGTCAAGACAATGTTATTCATTACAATTTCTTGATTTAGGTTTGTGGTTAACTCCCATGGTATAAAGCAAAAATTCAACCATGAGACTGGAAAAACCAGACAATGCAATAAATTGCTTTCTAGATTCAAAACCAAGGGAGTCTGATACAATAAGAATTCAACTCTGTGTGTGGGAAAACATTTTTAAAAAAAACAGTTTGATTCCAAGATTTTAGGACTCTGAAGTATAATACTGTCAACAGGCTCACTGTACTTTCCTGTTACATTCTGGACAGTTGAGATTTGGTGTCAAGTGTGGTACGTAAGTGGAAACACTGGACAGAAATCAAACAAGATGGTGATCCAAGCTACTTTTATAGGGTTTCAAAATGGGTAAGGGTGTGTGCGCTTGTGTCTGTGTGTGTGGATGTGTGGGATCTGAAATGGTGAGATTTCAGTTTGGCACAAAGCCTTGCTCTGCTGTTTTCTTGTGTTTCATTTCCATGTCCAATACGGCCTTGCAAAGCTACTGTAATATAACACAAAGACAGCCTGCCATAGTGCGAAAGCCTGTTCCGCATTACCTGTGCAGCCTGCCTAGCCTCGCATTCAAATGCATATCAACCCATTGTTCCCCGAGCTGGGCTCTATAACACATTTCTAATGGAACAAGTTTCATCTGAAAAGTAGGGGAGACAACACTCTCCGTATTTTCATTAAAATGACAAGGGAAGCTTTCATTCCATCCAAAACTTTCAAACCAAGGGTTTCTGATTCCGATCTGTTGCCATGAAATTCGACTGCACGGTGAGCCCACATTCGCGTTGCTAAGTGGAGACAGAGATGAGGTCCAATTCACTCCAACTCTCTCTTTCTCTCTCTCTCTCTCTCTCCATCCATTCATCCCTCCTTTGGTGCCAATTCAATTAAGACTCAATTACAGGCTCCTAAACAAAGCTGCCGCCAACGCACTCTCTTGCTCGTCCTCCCTCGCTCCCTCATGTTCTCTATCTTTCTCTATCTTTCTCCCTCTCTCTCCTTCTCTCCCCCTCTCTCTCTCTGATCATCAGCATGGAAAGAGCTGGCTAAACTTTTGTTTCCTTGTCATCAACTTGCAAACACTCAAGTTCCCATGAATAACATCAACATGTCACAGACTCTGGGGAAGTTAGCGTTACTTGTTTGCTCCAAGAGCCACGACTAACCAGCAACTACACAAAACGCGCACACACACGCGTACACACAAACACACACACAAATTGACTGCCACGTATGTATTCCCAATGACAGTGACCAATTTAATTTCATGCTCTAAACATCTGCATCCGTGTCAAACAAAGGAGCGAGGAAGAGACCTCATTGATCCATGGGGTCTGGAACCAGCTGCCAACGGGTCATAGTTCTGATGAATATTAAGTAGCCTGGCATTAATATGCATGCGATTCTTCAGAGTTGTCTAGACGTGACAGGGTGGCTCCGGTTTCAGGTCAGGATGCCACCAAACTGCTGCCAGTCTTCTCTCAACACAACGTGTAAAAGTGCGAGTCTGCAAGAGGCTGTCTGTTTGAACGTGCGTGCTTGAGGATTCGTTAGTGTTGTTTGGATGAGTGTCTATGTGCATTCGTGTCCCTTGGTGTGTGGTCTGATCCAGGATTACTGGGAGGGGTGTGTGGAGGTGTGGTGCTCAGTGGGACGGCAAGTGAAAGCTGTAGAGGAAGAAGTGACACATTTTAATGTGGCCAAATCTGCCTGAAATCCCCCTTGAGGACCACTGCACCGTCTGCAACACACACACACCTAAGCAGACACTAACCACAACTTCTATCTATAAAAACATCCACAGATTAAAGGCATACAAACAGACAGGTACATATATATATTCATACGGTACAATGGCTTTTAATACACAACATGCACATACACAAATTTGTGCATTGTGTACTGACACAGAGAGCCTAAAACAAATCGATCAACCAAAACTACACAGATACCATATGCTCACACACATTCACACAGTGACACCCCTCCAGCCCCCTATGGTGCCTTAGCATGCACTCCCAGCCCACATGCAATCAAGTCAAGCAGTGACTTAGTGAAATTGCATTAGCTACACTTTCTTGGGTTTGATGAGAAACGGGTTTGATCCTGTGATGAATTCCGGCCCTGCCCAGATTTAGGCAGGGAGAGAATGAACGTGTGATGCCTCCTTTAACACGCTCCGACGTCTCCTGGGACCGATGTGTTTCTGTATGCATCCACGAGTGTGTGAGAGAGGACGAGATGAGAAAATCCAGACAGACGAGCAAAGGAACAGTCATAATCCCTAATTTACAAGTGGTTTGAATGAGTTTTTTTTTTTTTTGTTCAGAAGTGTAAATGTGAGTGGCTGTGGAGAAAGAAGTACAGTGAAAAGTGAAAAAGTCAGTCCATACATTCTTAATTCCCTGTTTGATGCTGTATGTACATGTTCTACCACATATATAGACACATGATATTGTGGATTAAATTTACATAAATCTAAAAACTCTCCTGAAACTTAATAGTTTTCTATACAGACAGCACAGTGCTGTCTGCACACACACACAAAAAAGAACTCTGACAGACCTCAGTGGTTGTTTTTGTGGTACAAAATGCAGCACAGGGGTACTGGGAAAAATATGTTTAAATTTTTAGATTTTGATCAAATGGGTTTGGTCAGGAAATCAATGTTCTCCACAGTTTGTTTTTGCAAAGGGTACCAGTTAGGGATACCCAGCCCCAGCACTGATATTTGCCCTGTCCTTCATCCTGTTAGTTTAGTTAGCAGATAGCTAACTAAACTTTAAATAGCTGCTCAAAACTGTCAGTATCATTAGCCACCCAAAATATGGTTTCATCATGTATTGTGTAGCACATACGGTATTACTGGTCTTTTAAATCAGTGCTGCAAACATAAATATCCTAAATGTGTAAAAGCTGTGTTTTTTTTGTTCATATGTCTCAATACAATAGCCATGTTCCCCTTGTGATCACAGTTGTAATCTCTCATTTACAGCTAATGTGCCAAGCTGGGCTTGTGCCTGGATGTTATCAAAAAGGTCAGCTCAAGAGGATCAAAGACACCTGTGATCGCTCTGGCTAGATTCTGATTGGGACTGGCAGGAGAGCGACTGGGTGATTGGTGTAATTGACTCACAATCATGTCCCTCACACAGAAACGCCCAATGTAGGCTCACAAAGCTGAAAACAATTGGCTGTGCTGGTAAAGACAGCACGAGCAGACACAACACTCAAAGAAATACGTTTGGACATAACCTTTCAGTTGAAATTTCACAGGTAGGATTCTGCGAAATCTGCACCTTTACACCCCACGTACAGTAATTGTTTGTCTGTAAACAAGTGGAGTGAGGCAGCGCTCTTCATTTGATTGAGGCACCTAATCTGTGCCGTTAGCCAGCGCTGCACATTTCAAGCTAAATTGCGCAAATAGAAAGCAGCATATAGAATAATCCAATTTTCACCCTCAATGGCCTCATTTGTCTGTAGCTGTTATGCCATGAAAATTAGTTTGGGAGTGATCAATTCAGGTAATATTCCCCTAGTACATATATATTAAAAGTGTGTCTGCACATGCTTGAAAAAAAATTTTAAAAAATCAGACTGGCAGCTGGCTGCATATTCACAGAGCTGAAACCTGCTGATCCAATAAGATCGGTTTCTGTGTCAATAATGTATGAATCTCTGGTCAATTCCGGGCATCCCATTCCACTCAGACTGTCTTCATGTCTGATTGGGTCTTAATGAGTGCCTTCTATTATTAAAATTAATTTGATGGGATGGTATCAGCTGCTCCACCAACCAGGAGACCAAATCCAAACCTCAGTTGAGAATAAATGGTATAAATAAATGATAGTATAAATAAATTCAGGTGCAAATTGAGTTGGATTAATTATTAAAGGTGTCACTGTGGTATACAATGTGTCTCCGTGGTCTTGAGTTTAATGAATGCACATCTGTCAGTGGTGGTATGACAACAATGCACTCTGGTAGCAAGATGAATATTAATTGTGGAGAATGTGCCTTTTGAGACATGAGGGAGTGTCATCCTAAACATGGAACTGTTTTGGAGGGAAAACCCCTTTGAACAGCTGGAAATGTATGTTGTTTGTCTTTCATACTTCAGCAAAGTCAGTACAGTTTCCATCTGCCAACTGGTGGTGGCAACGTTAGAAAACTGGCTTTGTACAGGGTTCTCATTTTCACAAAAAGACAAACGCATTCACACAGCTGTGTTTTTACAGTACAGTGAAAACTGTATAACCTTTTAGTTTTGATGCTAAAAACACCATACATTCGTTTTATCTTACACAACAATTCACCTGAGATTCAAATGAGACCTGCAACCAATTTCTGTAAGCTAAGAAGGTAGAACCACTAATGATATTAAAAAAAAACCTGTAGCTACAACCTAAACATGAAATTTGACCAGCATAAGATATGAAACAGGATAAAACATCTATCTAACACATTGAAACACCAACTTGAATCAGTGTTTCATGCTGGCACATGTCTGGAGTCCAGAAAACTCCCACAGTAAAAGAACTAGAAACTCAACTGTCATTTGGTGTGCGTGTGCATGTGTCTGTGTACATGTACTAGCCCTGTTTCAGTAATATGAAACAGATATGAAAAACTTTTCATTTTTTTAAAGCACCAGTATCATCCTTAAAAGAGGCAAGTATAATTTATAAGAAAAACCAGCACCACTGTGCTCACTCCAGTCACCTTGAGTTTAAAAATAGCATGGTCTCTAAAACCTGTCAACCATAACAAAGATTTAAGTATGAGTGATTGAACGCAAATACGTGTGTTTGTGCGCGTGAGTGTGTGTGTGTATTAAGACCAGGAGGGCTAATCGGCCAGAAAACCAAGTGTCATCACATCTTTGATTGGGCCCAGCAGGGAATCAGCCAGCACGGTGCACACCCTTTTCTTTACCGGAAGAACCTGTTGCATGCTGGGAAAGCAAGAGGTGTGTGTTTATCTGTCAGGCTACCAGTGTAGCTGCTACGGAGCAGGTGCCAAGGTCTCCACAGCCTCAAGTCCCTCATGCCCTTCTTCCACCCTTCATTCCCTCCCTCCCTCACTTTTCCATTTGTGCATCCCTCCATCTTCTCCAATCAGCAGGCCTGAGATTAAAAGTAAACACAGAGGTAACAGTCAAAGCCGCCAATAATGACAAGACCAATGCTGATTAAAATTAGCCTCAGGTTGGAAAAATACACCAAGCTCAGTCTGTCTGATTAAATGTCTGCGCTGTGTAAACTATTACAACCTTGTTCTCTTCTCCTTCTGTTGAAAAAATAAATTCAAAAAAAGTTCAAAATTTAATGTCTGGCTTAGCCGTTTGTCACATCGCCAAGGCGTGGGTCTAAATCCTGATGTCATGTGAAAATCACATAACTAATTCTGGCCATGCTCATGTTTTATCTCAGTAGTTCTTAGAGAAATAAAGAAAGGGTTCTTCCTAAAAACTTCACATTTTGCTTATGCAACATTACCGTAACTTGCAGACATGTCTGAATAAGCTTTCTCATTCGTCAACTGTTTCAGTTTTTAGGGCCATCATTGCATGCTTGAATAAGACATACAGTACACGCAGTGTTTCATGTGGAAACGCTTTGGTTAATGCTAGAGTAATTTTGGTTGGCATCCAGTTTTACTCCTGGGCCCGTACCAAGATTTATTCCAGCAGGTGCTGCTGGCTTGTGTTTGGATAATTATCTGTGATTCACATTTTATCTAAAAGTGGAGGGCCAGAACAACGAAATGAAAGGAAAAAACAAGGTGCAATGTGCAATGTACTCGTATGAAAGAGTCAGTAAAACGCTTTGTTTTAGCTGGTTCACAAACATATGACACAACAACAGTGAGTTAAACACTGGCAACTCTGATATCAGCCTTTAAATAAATGTCTGTGATGTCTTTCCCATTATAATCCTGTTATCCTTCGTCTCCTAACCAGGGGTTATGGTGAGGTACTCTACAGTATAAACCTGATATTATTATTACAAGCCACAGTGCATTTTCCACACTGTCTCTATGCTCCACTTTAATTTCAGCACCAGATCTACTGTAATTGAATCACTGGTCCCACAGCAGATGAGAATCCAACACTGTGCATTTATGAGTGCGTATGTCTTGGAGGAAGAGGGAAGGGGAACCACATCGGTAATGTTGTTTCAACCATTATCATCAACTTTGCTGAAATCTATGTGCAAACTGAACACAATGAGTCGAAGATGACATAGAAAGTAACTACTGAGAGCCAGGACATCTGCAGCAGTGTGTGTATGAGTGCCTGTTTTCCACAATATGCAGAGCTCCTCCATATTTGCTTTCATGCTGAACACAAATACAGGCCTTTCACGGTAATAGCCTGTCAGGTAACAGAGGTACCTTGCATTTTATCTACAAACCCAGTTATGTCGCTGCTGGAACAAAGCGATTCATAAAGGTTTGACACTGGAACAAGAGGGGAAACGTCATTTTCTCATGACATTCCTGTGGCGCACAGTGATAGACTTAGTTACAACATGTCACTCAGTTACAGGATGTCGTGCATGTCATTTATTACATGCATACTTTATGTAGTATACAAACACACGCACACATCCGGCCAGGTTCAAGTGCCTTTTCTACATCACTCAACTTAAGGGACAATGTTCTACTAGGAATAATGGCCATTTGAAGTACACTTCAAAGCTAAGCAGGTGTGTTTGACATTCCAGCGTCATAATCCTATAATAATTATTGACTTTTTTACCGACAAAGTTCAATTGCATCTAAGGTTCCATCTATGAATATGATGAATCGTAATTGCAAGGTCAGTGGAAGTCAAGTATTGATCACTCCGTAAGATGAGTGAACAAACATTCTCCTTGAACAACAGATGAAGAGAATGAATGATTGGAAAAAATAATAGATTGGTGGTATAATTAGAGGTGCTAGTCAGTGATTTTACAGTAAAAATGGATTTAAGGGTCTTCTGGAGTGTGACCAAAGAGTGCGGAAGTGATCTGAAAATGGTTGCTTGCCTATGAATAAGGCCAAACCTAGAAAACATGGGGTAGTTTTCCTAAGGAGCCAAATGAAAAAGGTGGGATATTAGAGAATGTTGTTTTGTGATGTGAAAGCCTCCTTTAATGACCCCATCATCCTCCTGAAAGGTCCAAGCGTTTCTAAAAAGGGACTTTCCACAAAACATAATGCATTCAACGCCCAGCACGCCCAATCCCAGTTTGGCAAAGTGTGCAACACCACACATCACTTGGCAGGAACATGCTGTTTCTGCTACTTCACCTTACACGCACACACACTCACACACCTCTGAGAACACGTGGCTATTAACATCTGCTAGTCCCACCCCTGATATCCCACCCACCATTACCTCCACCCCCACATCTCCCACCAGACATTTTTCCATTTGCACCTCTTCTTCCTCCCCTCCCTATTGGGGTGTACAAATCAGCTTGACAAGAAACATCACTTCTGGCTGCCCACAGCAGTCACTCGCTTCCTCCTCCCCCTTTCCCTATTCCCCCATCTCTCATGGGAACATGATGCTATTATACATAAACAAGAAGCCCCTAAAACAACACAGACTTCTTTTTCCTGCACCTCAGACCAAGCATTACATATTAAGGGGTGGGCAGAAGACGAGCTGTTTGTAACTAGATTGCTTGCATAGGAGACGCAGCCAGACTGTTCTTTTTGTTTGACGGACACCCTGTGAACAAGTCTATTTGAATATCAAAAGGAAAACAGGGAAAGTGCGAAACAGATTTGGAACTGAGATGATTATGAATACATCTTAGGACTGGTGGGAGGTCAGAGGTGGGAGAAAGTTGGAAATGGGAGTCTATGTACGTGCCTGCAGGGGGAAGGGGGAAGTTTGACGGTGTGTATGTTTGTTTACGTGCACGTCCGGGGCAAGCGTGTGGTGATAGGCAGGCTTTGTGTACGGCTGTCGCAGGGGTGGGGGCGTCACATCAAACGTGGCCCGGGGCAAGGCAATATCACACGAAACACAATGAACGGGCGCGACACAAAGAGAAATGAAATCAAAAAGACGCTGTGTTAATGCATTACTGGCTTGGTGTGGTGCAAGACTGCCGCAGTTATTGAGATATATTCACACTTCACCTCCCAGATGACCACTGGGGCACTCCGACTCATCCACTGCCAACACACACACGACAGAGAGGCAATAAAAAAAAAAAAAAAAGACAGAGGGCGAGGACGTAAAAGTCTAGTGCTTGGGAGACATGCAGAGGAATATGGGGGGCATGGTAACACATCTATAGCTGGAAAATTGTTGTTTTCATCATTTATTCATAGGGAATGTGATTGAATCTGGATTAGGTTCTGTGATTCTAAAGCAGTGGTTCGCCGAGGACACACACACACACACCCACAAAGAGTATACACACATTTAGACAGACAGCTGAGGATCTGCTGCATATATGAACACTATATCCTGTACATTCTCTAGTCGGCAGTCTCACTACAAACGTTCAGAACACGTATTCCAGATGTGGCTACATATGGAGCTGTAATGAAGTCTTTAGATGAAGCATTGGATTAATTGAAGCATACGAGACATGCTTCAGTGGGGAAGGCAAGCAATTAAGTCCCTCTGCGTGTTTGCATGTGCATGTGAGGCATGTGAATATGCACCCATGTAGCTGTGTGCATGTGTGTAATGATATATGTCGGGTCCTTACAGGACTCGGGAGACATAAATTACAGATATTACAGATTAATTTCAAACCCATTAGAGATATGTGAGAGTGGATAGGTTACTGAATCATTACACATTTTATACAAATACTGCCGCTCTGATCTTTACTTACAGAAGATCTGGAAACCTGTCAGATATGTGAAATGCTGTAATATCTCAGAGGTAAAAATGTGTTTCATGTCAGTATGATCACATGGCCAGTATCGCCCAAAAAAAGTGCCAAATGCCGCAAATTTGCTAGCAGCCTCTGAACAAACTACAGAATCATTTGTAGTTGTGACTTTGTACTTTATTTAGTGCGTGGCCATTGTTATGCACTTGTCAACGGTGCATAGCTGGATTTAAAATGAACAATCAAACTCTTATTTCCAAGGCTGTGTTGGTGAGCATTTGAGTTAATAAGTATATTGACTTGAAGCAGACCGTTGAGAAAAAAGAGTTTAGGAAACTCCAAGTAGAGAGACTAAGAGACACACATGACTAAGCTTTAAGTGTTGAGTAATCCTGTAGCCAGAAGAACTCATCAACTCAATCTCTCATTTCTGACTCTTTTCCTCTCCCTCCCTCCCTACAGTAAGTTTAATTTGAAGAGAGAAAAAGTCCCTTTCCACACCGTCCCAATACATATTTTTCTAATTTCTTCCTTCAGAAATCTCTTAATGGCTTCTTCGCTGGACCCTGATGAAAACAATGACTTTTAACCTTCCTCTCCCTCCCCCCTTCCCTCCATCCATCTTTCCCCTCCCTCCATCACAGTCGACTTATTTCACTTTCTAAATGATTTCTTACTCCTTCAATCTCTTTGCAGCCATTCAGGCCCCGGCCTGGGCTTGTGGCCGGTGCTACGCATTGTGACAGGTGAAATGAAAGCCCAGAGAAATCTCATCTTCTTATAAACGCTCCGAGGCATTCATCCAGTCAAAAAAAATATTTTTTCCCCGTTCTTTCTGAGGCGCCGACAGATGGAAGAAGAAAAAAAAGTGAGCTGTTATTTGAAGACCGTTTGGGCTTTTCCTTTATCCACAGTTAATCAATGCTGTTCTTTTTGTGCTGGTGGGGGGCTGAGGAAGTACATTTTGCATACATTTACAGACTGTATGAGTGGCATTTCTTGTCAAAGAAAGAACTACAGCCTGCTCTGACATATCTTCTGTGCTTTAAGCAAAATACCTACAGAAGCCTAATTAATACTGTTATTTAAATAGTTTACCCTTGATAATCAGAATACCTTATATATACCTTTTTGCACATGTTACGGAGTAGTCTCGACAAATCAAAAGCAATTTACTGTTGCTATCTTGCTCCATCTCTTACCTTTTCCATTTTATCCAAACAATGTCGGCGAGGAGCTTGGGGTTAAAAAAGGAACAGTGCCAGACAAACAGGGCTGTCAGGCACTGCTGATTGAAACCTCAAGGTCACAGGCAGAGAAACAGAGCTCGGGAGAGACGGGAGAAGTAGGAACAGCATAGACTCTCCAGTGTCTGGCTGTGTAGCTCGCACACACTGATATTGTGTGTGTGTGTGTGTGTGTGTGTGTGTGTGTGTGTGTGTGTGTGTGTGTGTGTGTGTGTGTGCGCGCATGTGTGTGAATGTGTGACTGAGAGGTTTTCAAGGCCTCTCCCTGTTGGCGGATTCTGCAAAGTCACCCTGTTCTTTGCCTCTCGTCAATCTCTTCCTCTATCACTGTTTCCCTCTCCACATCCCTGTTATCTGCCTTTCGTTGCCTAAGTGTAACTTTTCGATCTGCTACACGCCCTTCCTACCTCTGCAGCACCTTTGTTTCTTCCCTCTCATGCTCTCCAGTCCAACTCTCCATCACCCCAAATCTATTCTTCACTGTGTGGTTGGGTCCTTCCACACCCCGTCCTCCGCCTTATCCAAACATGACCAAATCACCCTCTTCTCCTTCGATCTTGTCTGAATTCAGTTCCCACTCCAGGCAAAATACACACGTGTTTGCCATCTCTTCTTAATCTGTGTATTCATGTATCTGACTGCACGTACCCATTATTTCCGTCTGTTCAGTAAGCTGTAAGTGTCCATGTTTTCTATTGAGGTCTTGTCTTTTTTCTTAGTCAACCCATACACCTCTAGCCGTTCTCCGTCTTTTCATCCTTCCGCCCAACACTAACCTTAGTTCTGTGTTTGTGCCGCACTTTCCTCTCCTGCTTTATCTGACACACTGCAAACCCTGCCCAATTTCTTCTTCTTTCACTGGCACATTTTCCCTTTTCCCACTTTTATGTCAATACTTTTCACACCTTCTGCCCTGTCATTTCTTTTTCCCTCCCTTCATCTCACTATATGTCTACCCTTCTTCAGTCTTGCTGTTCTTCTGTACCCCGGCTCTCTCCATCATCAGCTCATCCCCCCATCCCCCTCCTCACCTTGTAATTCTCCACTCTTGCTGTAGAGTTCTCGCCTCTGCTCTCTCAGGTAGGCACTCATGCTGATGGCATGGGAAGATGATTCAAACCTACAAAACAAATAAAAACAAATAAAAGTGAGCACATGACACAACAATACAATACAATACACAAAGCTATAGGGAAAACAATACAGACTAAAGTAATGTTAAATACACTTTGGTCTTTTTGAGACATGTAAATTTATATGCAGAATAATTTACTATTATTTTTTGGATTATCATAGAGAAAAAGGTGTGGTGCTTACTTGAAGAGAGACTGCTTGGCACGCTGTGGTTTTTTCTTTGCAAAAAAGGCGGCAAACTCACTGCCAGTGCTGGCATAGGAGAGCTGAGCTGATGGCTCTGTGGCACTCCGGCTGTTCTTCACGTCAAGATACTCCATAAGCAGAACCTAAACAACACACAGAGAACTGCATCAAAGGCTTAAAAGGAGAAGAAGTATCGTAGTATTATCCCAGTGGGGATTTGGCCTTTAACTATGTGACACAGGTTTAATTTGCAAAGTGCCTAGAGTGATAGTGTTTCTGCCAATAATTTGAAAGGACAAGAAAAACCTAAGATGAGATTTCTCTGGGTTTTCATTTCACCCTTAAGCACGTCTATGTTGGTGAGACAGTTATTACAAACAAGTCAAAAGAATGGGTCACTGCAGTACTCAGCTCACTGTATGGACTCAGCACTGAGTGAAAACACAGCACAGTCTGTCTTTCCCTGTATTTCCCTTTTGTATCATTTTCAGATTCTCCGCAGTTATAGCTGTGGTCGTACAAACATTCATTCTCAATATTACCTTTCCAGGAAGATTTTGCTGAATTATACTTCTATTTTCGCATCACTTCTAATGTAAAATTGCAATTAAAAATGCCTTGTTCAACAGGCATACATATCTAGAATATCAGCTTGAGACACCCCAAGCAGTGGGTTTTATATTTATCATAACAGTGCAACAGCGTATTACAATTTATGGCAACATTTTATCTACAAAGCCAATCCTGGAAAACAAAAGAAAATCCAAACTCTGGAAATAGAAAGAGGCCACTGACATGGCTGGGTGCTTTTGATGAACACTGTTAAAATTCTTGTCCTCCATTTTCCTGATCCGTCTGCATGATCCATGGTGAAATCCATCAACGTCTTATCATGCTTCATAAAAATCTTATCAACTTCTAACAATAGCTGAGGACAAGCACATTGAAACTCTGGCCAGATAGAGAAAGTTAACTTCCTCTACTCTATCATTATATCTGCACATTCCCTCCGTTGCTTTCACTGGCTCTCATTTTTCAAAATCTCTTAGTGCCTCATCTCTCATTTCTCACATTTCTATTTTCTCTCTCTTGCTCTGTCTACCTCAGTTCATCGTTTCCTTTCTCTCCCACCCTTCCCCATTCTTCTCTCTGTGTGAATACATATGTTCTAAAATAGCCTCCCATATCTAATAGCTTCATAATTTAGTGGGGCCATTTAGCCTGTGTGTGTCTAATTCTGAGGCGCAGTGTGGGTCAGCCCAGAATGGGACAGGAGTAATGGTAGAGCAGATGGAGATCCATCCCGACCATAATGATGTAATTAACGCTGCGGAGAGCACCCCCCGTCATGCATGGGAAAGCCTTCACATGCTAGCACTGATATTAAATCAAGTGCACACACATGCACGTATTTTCAACTGCCATGAAAAAATGATGCAAAAGCATTTTTTTGATGTGTTGAAAGTAACTAGAAAAGTATTACTTATCAAGGACTGTCTCCTCAGTCCCTGATGTTTTATCTACAGTTAAATCTGTTTCAGAAACATCTACAGTCTACAAAATAAAGTTTCAAAAAACAGAAGCCATGCTGATATCAAAAGGAAGCTTGCGATCAAAAATCATCCCATTCCAGTTTAAGTGGATTGCAGTTGGAATTATATATTTAGGTATTAGTCTCTGTTTGGACTCAGAATAAGGAAATATAATCTCTATTAATATGGTCCCACTAATTCAAGAAATAAAGACAAATCTGGATAAGTGGAGATTGATAAACCTCACTAATTAATACTATTAAGATGGTTGTTGCTTCACAGTTTAAATACATCTCTATGATGATACAGATAAACATTTCTGAGGAAATCTTTGAGAACAGAAAAAAGCCAAGAATCAGTCTGAAAAAAACTGTTCAGCCATTAGAAAACTCTACATAGATTTTACTTTACACTCCTGAAATTGTTTAAAATGGAAAGAGGGACCCATGGTTCTCACGTTCAGTTACATGAAGGTGGGGTCACAGTACTTAGCCACAAATGTTTGTGTAAAGACACAAGTAAAACACGCACGTACAATCTTCCACCACACACGTAATTAGTCTGTAACACAGTTCCCCTCATCACAGGCAGTGCTGGAGGCCATATCACACACGCACTCTCCAACCAGCAACACCAGGGCTGCCACTTGCCACTAGCCTCATGCTGCAGCTAATCCTATCAGTGTATTAATTACTAATGATGAGCTGGTGGAGCGAAACCCCCACTTGCTTGCAAGCTAACGCCCAAGTAGACTTAATGAAATGCCAGCGCTGGGCTGATGAAGGGGCTCCGACCCTACTTAAATTGCATTAGCCCAGAGACAGAGTGAACTTTGGAGGCAATTAACTGGACTGCTAAGACCGAGAGAAAGATGGAGGGATGGGAGGCAGAAAGGAATACTGAAGGAGAGAAGGAAAGAAGGAGAGATAAAGGTGGGAAAGAGTCGTGGAGAATAGAAAGAGCAAAGGATTATGGATGGAGAATGAACAACAGAATGCTAAACTGAAAATGGGCATGGAAAGAGAGAAGCGAGGGAAAAGTGAGGAAATCGAAGTGGAAACATGAGACCAAACAACCTGTTGTTGTTGATTTAACACCTCTAAGTGAAGTTCAAAAAGATAGTTGCTTTCCCACCTCTACTTATGGGACCTCCTTCTAATTCTATAGTGGGCACAAGCCTTTAGCAGACAGGACTAACCAATCCACCTCCAATCAGCAGCAAACCACATTACAAAGCTAATAACTCACAAAAGTTTTTGTTAATGTCACCTTAAATGTTCTCAATTATTTCTTTATTCAATGTGTTAATTTCTATAACAAATCCAACGTTGGTCCTAACAAACTTATTTTGTTGCAAAACCAAACTACTGCGAATTTGTTTCTTTTCAGACAGGATGAAACTGACTAAATTTATATCAAACTTATTGTGCAATGTGCAAACTAATTATCAAGAATAACAATTTGAGAGGCTGAGCGCTTCATCTTTGTTTGTCAAAAAAGTGTCTTAGTGTCTTTTTATAAAGGACAAGAGAGTATTACAATAACAAAAGCATCACGGCAGGAGTTAGTCACTTTATTCTTGAGACATATTATCTTTAAGTTTTAATATGAGTACTGTCATGAGTCACCGTCATCTCCAGCTGTCAACTACTTTATTCAAGTACTGCCGAGGGACTTAATATTAACAAACTACAATCTACACATGATATAAGTAAACAAGAGTCACCCACACCACACTCCCCAGCATCTGTTCCACAAAAACAACCTAGTTGCCTAGCACTGAATGTTCCAAATATAGCAGGACACTGTGCATGAAAAGCTACAATCCCTATGTAACTCACATTAACCAATCACATTGCTAAGTAATCTATTGTACTAACTGTTGCACCATGAAAAACTTTACAGGTGGAAGAAGTTATGTCTCCAACCAGTAAAACAAAGTACTATAATGTTTTGGAATAATGTGCTGTAACTGCATTTCAATTGATACAAACCTTGTTCCAAAATCAATACACTTGATCAAATTTAATATAATCTAAGATATTAATTTGGTTTGATACAAAATATGTTTCTCCTGTATATGCAAGACTATGCCAGTGCCAGCTAATCACTAATCAAACAGTGGAGCAGCCTCTGGTAACTTTCCACACCTGCTAATATGACCTGAAGAATGATGAACAGCAGAATCACTGCAGTTGCTAATACAAAGAGTTGCCCCAGTGACTGCACCCCGAGCATCACAACAATGCAAAAATAGACACATCCACAAGTGATAAAAATAAACAAATTCAGTGGTCCACAATATTAACTGTAGACCAAAATGGGAGCCAGTTCTAATTTAGTAAAATCCTAGAGTATTCATAATGTCTGATGTACAGTAACTGGCTCTGCTATCTGTGCATGAGAAATGGGATTTCATGGAAATTAGGCAGATATAATGTTAACACACACTCTCTCCCCCTCTCTTTAAAATTGGCAGCAGCCAGCACCAGATGGAAACAAATTCATGTCTCTTACCACTTATCCTTCATTGTTTGAACAGTTCAGGTTGAAAATCTGGCATTTAAACATCAAAGCATCGTCTTAGCAACTTCTTCAGCATAGATGGATGTTGATAAGTTAGCCAATACACTATCTCCATTCTACATTAGTCCAGCGGACTTCCACTCAAAGGTTACAAAGTGTTGATGGAGAAATTGAGAGGAGTAAAGGAACTGCTTGAATTCACGAAAAATCAATATTCATGGGTCAATCTGTGAAACAGTGGATGGAAAAAGGTTTGGTATGTAAAGATGTGAGACATGGCAACTGGCTCTTCACACCAGATAATAAGACTAAGCTCAAGAGTTCATAACAACTCGAGTGTGTGTCTGTGTGTGTTTGTCTGTTTATGTGTATGAGTGGGCACGCATGCAAAACACATCTCTCTCAAGGGCTCCCCTGACAAAGACAATCATTTCCACATCTATTCAATGTAATTCCATCAACCAACCAACCTCGTGCTGCACTTGAGTGGCTTGGGTCTCACCCCAAAACTAAATCAGTCCACTGGGCTGAGAGCGAAGTTCTATTAAAAAGTGGAGAAAAGCTTCATGGAAGTCTGCCTTTGTAATTCATTACCAGCACTCCCATTTATTTCTTCCTAACGAAATGTCCTGATATCACCCTTTGTGCTTGGAGAAAGTGTATACTCATCCTCCATTCCGTCCATTAGGGCCCAAACACCAACAAATCAGAGCAATTAAGAGAGCGTCACTCAAAGCTTTGCAGGTGAGCACTTGTCATTGGGTAAACTCGAGAGTAAACAATTGGCGAAAATTAAAGAAATAAATATCACTTCATCTGCTCTTTCCTTGCTCCCATCCTCTCCTTCTTATTAAGTCATCTTAAAAGCAGCCGAGAGAACAATCTCAGCACTTTGTTCCTTTCTCAAGGCTTATTGAAATCGGCTGTTTTCCCACTAAATCCCCTGGCTGGTGTCTTGTCACAAAACATATTGACTGATATCCCTTGCTGCTAGTTTGAAGTTAAAGCCCAAAGTGTCCTTGGCCGTCAAAGAAAGGTTTCTGTATACATCCAGTATTGATTGTGTTCCAGAAACTTCAATAACCTTCACAAGTTTGGACAGAGCTTCAACCACAACTACTCCCGCAGCACTGAACTACCGCTAACCAGTGGGGGTTCCCACCTGGAGTGGGCCGCATCAAGTCAATCTTTTGAAGGCTATCTTGTTGACAGGGGAAAGGAAAATGTGCCTGTGTGTTCACTGAAATCCATTTTATTTCTCTCTGTGTCCTTGCTGTGTCCCCCAACATTTATATGTGTGCTTATTGTTTCAAATAAAAAGGAAAGAGGAATAATAGACTTGTTTCTATGGATACTATCCTTTAAAAAATACACTTTTTTTCATTTCCATTTCTCTGAGAGTCAAAATAGCAAAGTATACGTTGCAAGGGCAATGACTGCTGCATACTTTAACTCAATAGTAAAAGAAACGACAAAATATATTAAATATTCCTAAATATAGAGCCCTGAAAATATTACTGTTCACCATAATTGGTTTATTTGATGTGTGAATTTGAACATTATGGTAACCTTTAAGTTAAAAGTCAGTTTTCTCTGTATTTCTGCTCACTGAGACTGTAGTCTTTATCAGCTTAATTCTTTTCATCGTAGCTCCACAGTAAACAAAGATAAGCATGTTATTTAGTGATATATAAAACCTTTGGGTTTACTTTATTTGCCATCACAGCAGCACCTCCCATCTCGGAGAGTATGTGAGAATAGCTCTGAATTCTCTGATTTGATACGCGTGCTGTACACATAAAAACACCTGGCGATTGCTTTCGCATTACAAAATCTATCCCCAAAGCCAAACCACGCTGATGATCTTCCAAGTTGTACAACTGCATGAAACTCATCTGTGATGCTTTTTATTTAATCTTGAAGCCAGAACAGCGTTTACAGCGCAGTCATGAAGTGTATCAACAAGTCAAGGAAATTATTGCAAAAACATCCATCATGATTTGATTAAGTCTCTGGTGATTTTGATGTAGTAGATGTAAGTGGGGTGTGGGGTGGAGCTGTGAGAGATGAGACTGTGCAACACCATGGAGATGGCAGACTTCAATGCGCTCCAGCGATATGTAAATATGACAGCGCTTTGGAGGGCAGAATAAATGTGACACATTGATTAAAATGTTGGACGAGAACAACGTAGCGATGTGTGCGCTTCATATCTAATTAAAAGAGATCATTGTCTTCTGGCTACTCTTTGGCAGTTCAATTCGCCTCGTTTTCACTCTGCTGATGAGCTGAGAGAAGGCGGTGCATATTTAAGCCACCTGTATATTTAAATATCTTTGGCACAAACATAACACCCCCTTTGTCTTGGTTAATCTCCCTCGCTCTCTTCAAGAGAGGGGAGCAGGAATGTGATCAGGAATACATAAAAACAGGAAAAGAATATTAGAAAATTCCGTCAGAAATAGATGGAAGAAGTGTGTTATATCACCAAAGCCCCCCAAAAAAACTGTATCAAAGAGAGAAAGGATTTTACTTCTTCGTGCTTCAAATCAAATTCTAAAGCAAGGACAAATACCTAAACATCAGTCCTATCAATTTGTTTTTTTAAAATGTGAATCTTTATGCAGGACCCACATCAAAGAAGCTCAGCCCGTTACTCGCTATATCTCTAGGTACAGTAGAATATGCACAAGTTCAAGTTCTCCGGTCAAGTATCTATGATCTAGAAATCAGTTGTTACAGAAGGCCGACAGTAAACATCCATCCATATTTTTGAATGCAGGCTCAGAGTTCCTTGTCTGCAGTGAGGAAGCCACTCATTAAAAGTGTGATTTGCACTCTGGTCACACACTCGCAGAAGACAATGGACATGGCAAGCAGTCACCCAGCCACAAATCCTTGCAGAATGCGCAAATGGCGAGCTAATTAACAAACTCATACACCTCAAACTGAACGGCAGACAAGGTCAAAGGGTGATGGATGTCAGTAGCCAGAGACACTCTGTGCCAAATATACAGGAAATATGACTCCCGCTAGGCAGTCTTAATGAAGAATGCATGGAGAGGTTTATGAACTGTGATCTTTCATGAACTATGTTACCCAATTACCTGATAACGTATTGTGACTTCTGTCTTGTTAACGATTCAAAGGAAACTTGTGGATTTTCTCACTTGGCAGATAATGTTGTTTAGACTAACATTTTAACTTGCAGAACATCACATTAAACTTGCCTGGCTGACAGGCTCTCTTAATTGTGTGATGGTGTTATACTGTATTCACTGAAGAGCAAGGAGAGGTGTATTAAACATTTATGGATATACACACAAATTCCAGTCGCTCTGATTTCTTAGAAAAAAACGGATTGCTTTGAAGAACAAATAGTTTGTGATGGGAAGGGGGAAAAAAAGGCAGTCACAGATAGTGAGTACTGAAGGCATGTGGTGGTGCACACTTAGAAATGTAAATTCAGTAATGGTGTGAATAATCAATAGATATACTCGCATGCATTCTACTGAAAGCCACTGGAAAAATTGTGAAGTGGAATTAAAACACTCCTTCCAACATCAATACCACTGATTACCATCCAGTCTTTTATGCTTTGAATCAATACTTCTGCACTGAAATAAACAACAAGTGGGAGCATCTCCAGCATTTCTGTACAGGGATTAAAACCAATACACGAATCCTTAAAGGCTTGTTTACCTACTCCCATTCTAAGCCCACTGGTCCTCAGTCACGTATTAATGAACAGCGTCTCTCAGCCAAGGCCTTGTAACTGGGTGCACCCTGTGTTTCTGTCTGCTCATGCATCTGTCTGCTGGTATGTCATGTGGAAAGGTCAACCTGGTTTCTCCACCTCTCAAAGTGGGGAAAAAAAAATAAAACCTACCAAGAGGTTTCTGTACATGTCACCGATGTGAACTGCAATAAGTAAGACAGGCAGGGATTCAAATGATTTAACTGTAAAAGACATTCGTCCTTGTACGTGGCAAAAACGGTAGACAGAAGTTTAAACAAGTTTCAACAGTCTCAATGAAAATAAAATGATTTCCTACTTTGACACACTGCAATCGCTACAAATAAATTACTTGCCTCTGTTTAAACTGAATCAACAAGATGCTCAAGTTGAGGGCTTTTATACTGCTGAAGCAGAATCGACGCCGTAGGTACAGTGCAGCCGCGTATCCGATGCAAAAGTAAAAGCATTTATAAGCTCCAACACCTGCACGATCCACTCAGTTTCAGACGCCATCGTTTGAGGAACATGAAGAAACTCAGCACAGTGGCACAGAAACCTCACAGCCAACTAGAATTTTGGCAGTATAGTTTGAGAGCGACGCAGCGTAGACTATGTGTCGCTGCTACACAGAAGAGTAAAGCCTTCAGCCTTTTACATTGCCCATGTGTCAGGCAATAGTGAACTAGTTTTTTGAAAAAAACAAAGTTACAGTAGTTTGTTTGAAATGAAGAAAACAAATTCAAGAGAGAAACAAGATGAGGGACTAACAAAGATCATAACCAAATTCTGACCAATGCTGAGTAGGTTCCTGCCCCTTTGTGGGTGTTAAGACGTGAGATAAGAACTGGCTCGGTATCCAATAATATTTAACAGAGGAGCAGTGGGAGCAGTAGGAATTTAATTTCTCTCATTGCTGATATGTGACTCTCTAAGACAGAGTGGGCTAAACGAAGGGGGTGAAAGGGAGTGTGGGAGTTGTGAGAGAAAAAGAAAGCAAGATAATGAGATTAAGAAGGAAATTACAAGGAGTAAGAAGGGTACGCACAAGGTATTGGGAAGCTGAGAGACTGTAATACAGAGGCAGCAGGAATGATGCTGAAGAAGGGAGGAAGGAGCAAGGGAAATGGAAATGAAGAGTGGGAGAGAACAACAAACCAACAGGCAAGACATGAGAAAAATGGCAAGGGGGAGGGAGGGATGGACGAGGGGCCTTCATATTGATACAATCGGTCAGGAAATAATAACACGAGTGAGTGAATAAGAAAACCTCATTTCACGTAATGAGTATTCTAATCAAGAGATTACATTATCTCACATCGCAGAGACAGGGGAGAGTGGAGTCCCTGGCAACTGGGTGTTGGCAGTCGTCGCATGCTGGGGAATGGCTTAATGCTTTCTGTGACTGCACTGGTACAGCAGAGCTATTACAGTACATGCCTATGCACATTCACACCCTCGGAAACACACACACACATACACCTAAACACTCCTGTATTTATGCGTTCAAGCATGCCAGCTGGAAAAAAAAAAACCTGAAGTTATTGGAAGAAGATGAGCCATATTGCATGAGCTAGAAATAGATAGGCTTTCAGTTTAACTGGGCAACAGCATTCTGTCATTTTATTTACTTTTATCATCTGTAAAAGTACTGTTAAAAAAAAAACATTTAATTACTGATCTCACTGTCGATAGCCATGGCAACAAACAGGTTAGCCCTCTGAGAAAATTTGTTTCCCGCCCTAAAAAGTTAAGATCTTATTTATCTTGTATATTTATATACTGTGCATCTAAGTGACTGATGACAAGTTGCTCATCCTCTTTAACAAAAATAGACTCTAAAACAAGTTAGGGTGTGGTTATACACACGAGGCGGGTTTCAGAAAAATGTCATAAAATTAAATTACACAACCCCTAGCGAAGGATCATCAGGGAGAATGCTGTTTTCTTTGGTATGAACACGCACAGGGAGACAGACACACAAACACTGATCGTTTTGAGAGCAACGACTGCCACAGATTTTCCTCAGAGATTCACCATAGGTCAGCTCAACAGCTGCTCATCCCCTCCGCCAATCAAACAGAAGCAGGGAGCAAGAACCCAGCATAAATACACGCCAATTAAAGAACCTAAAATTAATCCAAGCAATCAAGCTTCCCCTGTCTTTTTCCCTTGCAACTTCTTGCTGACAGATTGAACGCCATCCATCACATCGCTGCCAGTTTCTCAAATGATTAATTTACTATAAGAGAAGGTGAATTAAATCACTCTTGTATAAGAAAAGGGTGGGAAATAAATCAAAGATGAACAAATCTCCATGGCAGCGAATGAAAAATAAAAGCCTGGGGGTATGCCTGTGAGGCAGGACAAAACAAACAACTCTGAGTTCACCATGAAAGCATCTTGTTAGCAGGTGCAGTGCTACAATATGGGCCCATAACATAAGTAGGTAGAGTTTTGCTCACAGAAGGATAAATTTACTATGATCAACTGGACTGAAAGACATGGCAAACCCTGTGTTTCCCCCACAGAGATCACTTAAATGTAATTTATATGTAATTTGATCTCTGTAGGTGTTAAAAGCTGTTTAAAGCTTAATTTTTGATCACTAGGATTTGATTTTTTGTGCTATACTACTTTAAACTATACTGAGCACATATATAAATGATCTGGGGACATTTGGTTCATCAGTGTTGATCAAAACTGACCTGCAGCACTGTCTGGATTTTGGCAGAGACGTCCGCCTGCTCGTAGAGCTTGATGCCCTCTTCGTGGGCCCCGCCCGGGCACTGCACCGCAATCTGCTGCAGGTGGGCCAGCACCACACTGTGAGCCTGAGCCACTGCCTTGAACTTATCAAAAAGAAGCTCCAGCAGTTCCAGCAGCAACCTGCAGAGGGAGCCAGAGAGAGCAGAAAGGGAGGGAGAAAATGAGAAACACAAGGGACAGAGAGAAGGAGATTGGGTAGAAAAGACACGGGGAAGAGAGGGAAAAGGAGGGAAATCAAGAGAAGTTATGAGAAATGAGTCATGATAATATTCAATAGAGATAAAACAAAAATGTGTTATGTTTTTGGAATAAAAATGAATTCTGAAATGCAACACGTATTATGTAAGCCTTTTACATGGTCTTTTTCTCTCACAATCTAATACAGGAGCTAAGAAACACAACAAGGACTACATTCACTCGACACTTTATTAATAAAGAAAATCAACTGGCCTTGAGCCACCAAGGAATTCAGCTTCTGCTTGAATATTAGAGGGAAGGGAAAATTAGTCTTAGCACTGGGTGATATTGCTGGTGCCAGCGAACACACCAGTTAACAGACTTTTTTTTTTTTGTATCACCAATAATGACCATAAAAAGTCTACACACCCAACAGTATTGCAGCAGTTAACAACCACTTTCTGCGCTCCTTCATGTTTGTCTTACCTCCAAATTCATGATATCCATTAAAACAGTAATACTGACGCCTGATGCCTCTGATTATAAGCTAATGTATCATGGTAAGCAGCATCCAAATACCCTTTTTTCCTAACATAATTTTATAACAACACAGTCTCTGCACTTGCATAAAAAAATATAGCATTACTGGTATGTACTCTCTATGTGAGGAGATTATTGTGTATCTCAGCTTCTGTTTGCCCTTAAATTTACCATTACCTCTTAACTGCTACCAGGAGAATGTATATATGCACAGATCCAATCTTCTAAAAGATGAAATTGTTCCTATTACAGTGTCTTTACCTACATAATAAAAGGTAAATAATATGAAATTAAAAAGTAAAACTTTAAAATAAGCCCGATAAATCCAACCTATAATTTGAGGTAAAGTAGACTAAAGGCAAAACTAAAGCTGCCCGAAAGAAAAGGAGAGAGAGAATGGATGAAGCAACACATGATCTATCCAAAAACGACTACTGAGTGCATTTCACATAACTAATTAGGTATTGCAGTTCCCTTTTTCATTTGCAGTTCAGCAGCTACTCACAGATATTTTACCTGCAGTAATAACCCAGCACCTGGGCTGGCTATTGTAAAAGTAGCGAGGTGCCCAACCTGGACTCAAATGAGCAGCTACTCTCATTAGCTCTAAATGGCTCTGGCTGAAGAAGAGAGTGCAGGCAAAACCAAACTGACCTTCCACTTGATCTGAGTGCTGCACTGTGGATTGGAAACTCACAGTTGCCTCATCTACGCTAATGCTTTCATACAGACTTTGCTATAGCTGCTTTCTGCACAAGGACAAAGCTTTCAAAGTAAAGAGGGAACACAGGTTACATTAGTTGAGTCTGAATGAGTACCCAGTGCACCCATCCCAGTGAGTGCCCACTTTATTTTAGTGGAGATATTACAGTTGATATAAAAACAGTCACACTGTTTATCTAACACAGGTCTTTTAGTACCCTCCTCTGGCATTTAATCTGGGTTTTATTTAATTGGTAGTAAGTGAAACCACTATTTTGGTTTTTTGGTTTTTAAAAACAAAAAAAAACAAAAAAAAAGTTTAAAAGTAAAAAAAAAAAAACAATACTGTCAGTCTGAAGACCCTGATGGACCCGGATTTGTAGAAATCCATCCTTTTTGGGAAACTGCACCATTATGTAATTTTATAAACTCACAAGCTGTGCAAATCTTAAATATTATACATATTTTGAAAATGGCAAAGCTCAAATTCTTGAACTTTTGCTGCCCAGAGACTTCATCAGTGTTCTCTAACCTGGGACCTGTATCTCACCCAATTAGCCTCAGATCTAACAGAAGCTTTCCTGCACCTTCCTAATCAGCTTTTCTGCTGATTTAATTAAGAAAAAAAAATCTGAGGCAAGTTGGGTGCTTAACTAATAAATGAGTCAAAAAAGACCAGTAGACCAGTTATAATAGCCTGAAGTACAAGTAACCAGAATTAAAATTTAGGCTCTAAACCAGAAAAGCTGTGACTGCAGAAAATAAACTGTCTTCTATTATGTATAGTCAAAAGCACCTGAGCCCATACCTCATTAATGCCAAGTCAATACAAATTACCACCAATTTAAATGCTGCGAGAAAAGAAAGCATGATAAAAGTTTTGGGAAGTGTCCAAGGTTTCCTGGAAAGGTATAAGGATAATGTAGAGGCAAGATGGATGTTTCACTAGGGGGCATTTTGGTTGGCTGTCTGTCACTACACTGGCAGTAGCAGCGAGTAAATGTTATTAATGGAGAGGAAAGCAGGCACAAATCACTATGAGCTATAACTCAGTGAACGGGAGATGTTCATGAGACGAAGAGGGGAGCTGTGAAATGCCAATGAGTGAGGGAATCTCTCTCTCTCTCTCTCTCTCTCTCTCTCTCTCTCTCTCTCTCTCTCATGCATAAACATGAAGGACCGACAAGAAAAAGGACACATAGTGAACACCAGCCTTCAGAAATGGACAAACAATATATGATCATGTACACCTGCATGAAGGTGGACGCACAAAATTCACAGCTCTGACCTTGTAACCTCATCTTTGGTTCAATTTCTAAATGCACTCCAACCACATCTCCCACCTCACCCCTCACACACACACACACATATTTATACAAAGAGTAGACAGCCCAGTCCCTCTCATTATCTCCCTGTGGAGGCCGTCCTAATCCATATTGTCTGTTCTTTGAGACCTCACTTCTCATTTCCCCTCAGGATCGAAGCTGACACACACATGGCTGATGAACAGTCAGGAGAGACAGCAGGGAGCGCACACAGGGATGTACAGGCCCAGACTGACGGGCAGACAGTACACCTGTGTGTGAGTGTGTGTATGTGTGTGTTTCATTATGGGAGGAAAACGATAGTGCCCACATTAGATTATCATTAGGTTGGTTGACAGCCAAAAATAATTAAATTACTATAAACAGGGGTCTACAGAGTATTTAAAGTATCATGTTGAAGCATTAAATGTGCCAGGTCATCCTCATCAGACTTTTCCAGTGACCACTCTACTGAACAAGCAGGAAAAAAACAGTACATTACAGACAAGCTATCAGTATTGTGATCAATCAGGTTTTCTTGTTTTTACATAGGATTTAAAATACTTAGCCTTTTATCTTGTTGTTCTTTGGTTATTCAAGTGCTCCTTCACTTTAAATCAGCTCTCTTTCTGATTAGATTAGATTCAGAATCTCCTATTTACCAAAAACAAAGAAAAGAGAAGGCTCTGTTTTTATAATGCAAAATGAAAAAGGAATATGAGTCCAACAAGCCTGATTTGATGTAAATTAAACTGGACTACTCTCAGATCAGTGGTGCATGCTAATAACTTTGGTGCATGGAACCTGTGGGAACCTGTATGGAGGAGCTTTATGAAAGTTAGATCTAGTGAAAGTTACTGGAAATGAAAATGCACTTTCAAAGTGGCTGATCACAGAGGACATGAATGAGAATATAAACCTCCAAGAGCGAGCCACAGACCACTGTATACGCTGTAAAGTGCTTAAGTGTTGCCTGCTAGTCTGCAGTGCTATAAAATATAGTGTGCAATAATGCAAGACCATTGTTCCCTACAAGTGGTACACTGGTTGGAGTTTCCATAGCAACAAGCCTTGACTTTAAATTGAAGTGAACATAGGCAGGACTAGGTGTGTATGTATCCGAATACAAACACACACACACACACACACACACACACAAACCTCAAAGTGTTCACGTAAATGCAATTCAGCACGCTCTGACACAAATACAGCATTAAGCGCTCCCATACAAACGCACACGCAGGCAAACTTAAAACAATCTGTAAGGAGTAGAGCTGGGAATGAGCTACACGGTGGCCTATTACATTGAGGTCAGATGAGATTCAGCAGGCAACAGGAGAAGGAAGGCAGACGAGGCCAGAGAGAACATCCCTGACAGAAAACAAGACGTTCCTCTTAAATGGTTCAGGATCAGTGGACTGAGACCTGTGCTTCCCAAGTCTGCTCACTGTATGTGTATGTCTGCAGGAGCTGACGTGACTGCTTTTAAAAAGTAGCAGTCCTCTATGGCAGGTGTGAAATTGTTTGTGTGTGTGTGTGTGTATGGGCGTGTTTAACCATGACTTGTCTAGGTTTAAAGCAGCAGAGTATCTGTTTTCATGGTCTGAGGCAGGCGTGTCTCCGGTCCTAGCCTTTACTGTGTTTCATACCTGGTTGACTGTCTGACTATGAACACCCTGGGAATGCATTCAAAACATGTTCTCTACTGCCTTCACAGTCAACTCTTAATATACCTAAAACACCCACTGCACGTAACAGCAAAAATGACTGGTGACTAATCCAATCCATATTAGTATTTATAAACAGCTGTCTAGTGTTAATGAGAATCTGCAGGGAATGTTGAGGTATTCCTGTCAAGAAATGATAAGTTAATGCACAGAATTTTACCATCCACTGGAGAGTGTGGCCACCTTTTACATAATGACACAGGGGAATTGATTCTAATGGGAATACTACAACTACAGAAGAATAAGAAAGCAGGCTGCTTTAATAAAACTCTTGTGCATAGATTTAATGCTGCAGGGATTACAAATGACAGCTTTATTAAGGTCTTTTATCAGTGGTAACAACAGTAGCTTCCTACTGCTGTTTATACTGATCATTTTTGGAAACATAGCTAGTGCTACTTATTATCTTCTGTCAGGCAAATATTATCATTTCAAAAAGATGGCTTTCATCTTTCCACGGAAGCGTTTATAGTTTCCTCTTCATGGCTATCTATTTACTGCATCCCCCTTCCTTTCGTCATTTACCATTTATTATTAACCTTCAGTTTTCTCAATTTATTTCACTGATCTTTAGCAGCTCACTCTCAGGAGATTGTTCGCCACTCCCAGGAAGTCATGATTTTTCAACATAGTGCCTTCCTCACCCTCCATACATCCATACTTTACCTGGGCTGGCTCTCCTGGGCCAGGCTTTCTCCTCTCTGGTAAGCATGGTCTGCTATCTGAGTGGTGGACCTCTTAACGATCTGCTTCAGTTCAGGTTCCAGCCGCTCCATTATGGCTTTGATGGTCTCTGGGATTTTCTTCAACTTGGCCAGAGCCTGAAGAAGAAGGACAACACAAATAATTTACTTGAAGCAAAAACATCACATAGACACTGAAGTAACAGCAGAAAACACAAAGGCTGTAATATTATTGAATATTATTCACAATTAACAGAGTGTAGTTACACTATAATGTTCATGTACAGTATGTACCTTGATGAGGATACCCATGAACTCAGCACTATTCTCCTCTGGATCCACTTCAGGAAGATCAGCTTGGTTTAGCTCTCGCACATCCTGCTGGAGCTCGCGCACTGAACAAGTAATATACACACACAGATTAGCACACACAAAAAGTGGTTATAGAATATTTACAAGCACACAAATCCAATTATTGCAGTACTGGAAAAATGTGAAGTGACAATGATAAACAATCCCTACATTGCTTTGCCTCTAGTTCCAAACTGTTGTTTCAGTCATGGTGTTTTGAGTATCCTATTGCCATATCATTTATATGGCGAACATAAAACGAGCACTGCGTTTTCTTTGGCACACTGTAGAACCCTGAAAATGTTCTATATCTATTCAGCAATTTCCCAAAACAGATACTTACCGTATACAGAATACAAACCATACCAGCTTTTTATTAATGTAACACACTAAAACCAATAAAATTACAGTTTTTACTATATTAATACAATACATCTATTTTAAATGCACACACCTGCACGTACCCTGTTATCCTCCCCCCTCATGCTCTCACCATATGACTTAGCCACATTAGCGGCTAAATTGAGAGTGGCAGCGTGGAGTGATGCTCTAATTTCCATTAGATGGGGCCTCCCAATTCCCCATCAAAGCACGTTAAGAGAGTTAATGTTTATGGCAAGTTAATGGACTTTGGGTGTATTTCCTCTTTTCCCCATTCCAACTGTAGTTTGTGTAATAATTATGACAATTACTAGCTACAAATGAGGTGCTCTAATGCTATTAGACAAAATGGCAAGCTAGGCCACTGATGGAAGCTGGCTGCTGTGTCGTGACCACAGTTGTTAGCATGACGTTGTATAGGCACTTACCGCCTGGTGGTAGATAATTGCCAGTGTTTTCTTTGCGTAATGTGGGGAAAACTGTGGTTTAGCTTTTACTTTTAGGCCTACAGGGTGGGTGAATTGAATGGATATTTATTATATATTAGTGGTAATTCGTACATTTATGTGTGTGCTTGTGTGTTTGAGGTTATGGCACACACATACATGCGGATGTGTCGAGCTGAGTGAATAAAAAGAGGTGGAGTAAATGATAGATAACCAAAATGGGAG
Organism: Toxotes jaculatrix; assembly: GCF_017976425.1. Taxonomy (NCBI): domain Eukaryota; kingdom Metazoa; phylum Chordata; class Actinopteri; family Toxotidae; genus Toxotes; species Toxotes jaculatrix. The sequence goes on from NC_054415.1 coordinate 6,980,907, forward strand.
GTCTAGCTGACAAACGCTCTCAATGGGGGCAGAACCAAACACAATGGAGACAAAGACAGAGACAGAGAACAACATAGAGAACCCCAACAGTTTCACTTAACAACCACTGGATGGCACAGAAATGTTGGCGGCACTGTACCTTTCACATAAGCCTTTCTTGTCAGGAGCCAATCATATGCTTATGCTGCTAACGTGTCCCTGCCACGTTAGTAAGGTCGTAGCAGCAATAAGCTAACATGTCTGCGGATGCTGGGTGGTATGTACAGTATGGTGTATGACTGCCTGGTATCCACACAGCTAAAAACACCATGGTGAGTCACTAATTTAGAATGCCAAGAGTGGGTGGTGAAAAAAGTACCAGGCTTAATATAAAAACTCAGAAGCACCAAGGGAACACCAAGTTATTGCAGGATTAACTTTTTTCATTATCTTCTTGTTTGCGTTCCTCTGTGCCCTGCCTGGAAGGAATGCAGTGCTGACTCTACGCCCCTACAGCCAAAAGAGAATTCTTACATTGCCGAATACAGTTAGAGTCTGCATTATCAGTCCCTGTTAAAAGCGCTGGTTACCGGTTTGAGCGTAATGAATGCTGTTCCCCTGCTGTGATGACAGAGACACTGGGTGACTAATGGTACAGATAGTGTGGACAAGATGATTATAATTTTAGCGAGGAAGATGTATACTGTATGATCATAGTTGAAGATGTTATGACATATACCGCATGGAAAGAAATGTCGGTGTATATGTGTGTGTGCAAAGTTGTATGTGCAATGAGGCATCAGTGGTGTGCTTAGTCCTTTGTACTAGAGTGGATCAGCCATTTGGATCGGCCATTTTTGTGTGTATTCAACAACAGTGTGTGTGTGTGTGTGAGAGAGAAGGCAATACACACCCATAATGATATGCAAATGGATGTAAGCCAGAGTGATGCTAATGACTTCATTATCACTAAGAATATCAGCACAGTGAAAATAAAATTGACAACTGAAATCCACACACTTTGCTACACACAGAGACCCACAACACTACTTTGTTGATATGTTCATCTCTATAACACCCCCTTTTTTTTTTTTTTACAACCCCATCTAATATGATCGAAGCACTGTACCACTGCTGGATCCAGGTGTGCTGAACTGTGATGAATCCAAAAGCTTGCGGGGAGTGGACAGGCTGCTCACATCCAACACAGGCATTGGAGATGTGTCTTTGGCAGTAGAGCTGTGAAGAGAATAAAATCCAGGGATTATCAAAATAAAATAAATCATGTTATTACATATCATGCTCTCTGTCTCATATAAATCCTGATATTGCAATTGCATGAGAGGAAAGTCACTCCTAAAATTCTGGAGTAATAGCTTCTTATACACATACAAAAGTTTAGTATGCACTAACAGAAACATACCCACTAACCTGCCCTTCCCTAACAAAAACAATCTACTGTTATAACAAAAAGCCTAGAATCTCTGGGTGGGATTGGTGCTGGTTTCCAATGAGCCATTTATCAAGCCTTAAGCCGGAGGTGGAAGCAATCCAGGTCCTTTAAGTTGGGCGGTATAAACACAGTGTGCCTGCTAAGTGAGTGGGGTGTATGGAGGCTGGCTTGTTGTTAGAGACGACCCAATACAGGGAGGCCAGGACCTGTCACTGGCTGACCCTCAGTAATAAATCACTGTACCTCACCAACCCACCGCCACCATAATTACTGCACCCCACACACAGACACACACACAGACACACACACGTGTAAAAGTGCAAACAACACTTAAGCTGAATGTCTTACACAGAACACAAGAGCATCAACAGCGTGGCTGAAGCCACTGTGCAGCATTAGCCCCAATAAGTTACATGGCCGCTTCATGAAACTAAGAAACTGTCTCTTAGGTCACGGAGGCAAAGCTTAAGTTATTCTCCTAGTGGCTGCAAAGCTTACTTCATTATTTGAGGCACCACTGGTGTCAAACAGCAACCATGCATGTTACATTTATTTTACAGTCATTTTATTTATTTACTGCTAGTAATTGGCAGCTTACATTGTCTAAACCAAACTACGATGTTTGTATTTTGGTGTTTTCTGATGTCCTTACTGTAGCACCTATCATGGCTGAATGCATGCCTCCTAATTCCCTATGAGCGAATTAGTGTTGTTTGCCTCTACAGCAAATGATGTGGGGTGTTTTTTGTCTGTTTCTTTGGAACTTCAGAGCACAAAGTACAAACATAAAGAAGCAAAGCAACAAGTTTTACAAGGTCTAATTGTTTTTGTCAGTAATTGGCTTGGTTTCCATACAGTAAATAATTGGCAAGTTGCACTTAGTTGTCTCAGCAATGGAATAACTTATAATGAAGGCACATCTATAGAGTTTTAAACTTCGCAAAGAAGCAAGGATATAGTTCTGTTGACTAAATAATCGGCAAACAATAAAGGCTTTTTGTACCCGGACTCAAACAAACTGATTAAAAGATGTATTTTTATGATAGGCTATTTCTTTTTTCAACTTCAATTCCTATGTCTCTCTCAACCTTCTATTTTGTATGTTAGTGATAACAATGTAAGCAAATGAAATAAAAACTGTTTTTTATGTTTCCTGTGTGGACCCACAAAAGAATAGCTACAGCTTTGCTGAAGCTAATAGGGATGTTTGTAAATGAAATGTGATGAAATGCCCCTCCTTACAGTAGCTTAAAGTTAGACTGTTAAGTCAGTTTTTGACCACTAGTCGTGCTACTGCGCAAAATACTGTGAAGAATTCAATGTGTAGTTACATTTCTAGGAAGGTGCACGTCAGGGTACAGCATTGGCTACGGCGCTACACCTACACCATACCTAATGCATCAGCTCTACACTGAATATAAACTGGTCTTATGTCGCAGCACAAACACAAGAAATAATGACACACAGCTCACAATTTTTTCAGAAACCACGCGAATTCCTGATGACACTGAAGAGCTATTTCCACATTTCTTTCATTCTTGTGAAGACATCTGGACAACTGGTAACAACCTAAGAAACATAAGAAACCACTTCTTACCCTGGAAGGCGAGCAGCATTTTTGTCCTTGTTCTTGTGTCCAAGGCGACTTGTGGACTTGATGTAGAGGTGTCGGTGCAGCTCATCAATGAGCACAAGGTGGATGTTGAGCTTCTTGCTGTGGAGCTCCAACCGCAGATCTCCAAGCCCCTCCACCTGCAACAAGGGCCCTTCCAAGGACTCCACGGCTGACACCTGCATATGACAACATTTTATTTTAACTGAGTTATGAAATTCTGTTGTGCTTCTGTTTGGTACACAAACACAAATCTCCACACAAGAAATATAGACAAATAGCAGACTTCTAAAAGGCCCAACCATCAACTCCATGAGGGATATAGACAGAGTAGTATTTCACCAGGAAATTAAATTTCTCATCCCACTTGCCTATGGCCAGTGCTCCTATGTTTGTGACTTATCTGCCCACACTAACCAAATGGAAAATGACTGTCATGGCAGTCAAACTGTCCTGCTCAAGATCACTGCATTTAAAACTACACCTTCTACTTCCGGTGTAAAACGAGAAGCAAAGTTGTTTTCAAAGAGACTCACATGCACACCAACCAATGCCTTATTTACCCCCTTCTTTTCCTATTCCCTAAGTATTCCACACTTCATGACACCTGTACATGAAGCTCCTTTTATGTCTATCTCCAACTCAAAGACAGTGAGCAATTGTGAAACTTCACTCCATGTTTACAATGAGATCAACAACCACAATGGCAATAATTTTGAATTAATCCATATTATTATGGATAATAATTATTTACAATGTACAAAGAATATATTTTACTTCAAAAACCGATCTACAGTCTCCTCATGCGTTCCTGAGTCATGCTCTTTATTTCTCCATCTTCACTCAGTCTGCCTCTCTTCTTCCCCCTTTCCTCACTGATCTTTTCATTAGCAGGAGCAACAGTGGTTGTGGCACATTTGCAAATTAAAGAATCTTTATGCCATTAAATAAAATGTCCCTGTCGGTATGTGTGTATTTATGAGCATGTATGTGCTTTTCTGTGTGTATTACAAGAGCACTAATGGCCAGATGATAGCGCTGTGAAGAATATTTGCACGGCCAGGGCAGGCCAGAAGGGAATGGGGTAGTGAGGTGGGGGGGGGCAAGGGGCATGGGTCAAGTGTGTGTTGATGCAAATGAGAGCCGCATTAGTGACGAGATGAGCTAATGTGCTGTATGATCAGCCCCCTTTGGCTTAATAGAATAACTCGGCATGCCTGCAAGGCTTTGCATGTTCCATGCAAGTCTGTGTGTACACACCTCTCAGATGTGTCTGTGTATGATTATGTGTGTGTGTGATTGTATGACTGTACATCATTTAACGCTTATGTGTCTGTGTGTGGAGGGATATCTCATTACCATTGGGCTGGGATGACAGAGGGAGGCTGGTTAACATCATTAGGGGGCCAGGCCTGTCAGTGTAATGAGGAATATGAAGCCTCTAGTGAATTTGCTTGGGATAAATGAAGAAAGGGACAAAGAGGAAAAGGAGAAGAGAAGAGTTTGTTACTAAAGAAACAAGGGGATGGGAGGAAATAGGAGAGGGGAGGAGAGGGGAGGAGAGGAGAGTTTTTCTGGAACCAAAGCCAGTCTTGTTTTAACCAACCCCATAGGGTTTAAGGCTGCCATTCAACAGCAGACAGAGAGCATAGTCTTAATTCTAATTGTCAACCCTTAGAGATAAGCCTCACATGAACACATGCACAAACAATGTTATAGAGAGGAAGTGACAGTGAAGAGGAGAGAGAGATACAGAGACTAGTAAATTTATCCCTGGTGTATCTGTAAGCAGAAAACAATACAACTTTTGTGAAGGAAGGTAGGAAAGAATAAAGGAAGGAAGGAAGGAATCTGATGGATGAGTGCTGTGAGTGACAACGTGATGGGAATAAACACATCAGGGACTCCCTGAGAGGTGACACAGGCAGTATGATGTTACAGCAGAGAGATGCAGACAGTGTGTCCGTGTGTCCTGAGAGTGTATATCAGCACGGAAATGCAGGAAACACTGCACAGTCTCTCGTAATTTCATATAAATTTAATTCTCACATTCCGTCTGTCTTGGAAATAAATATGGAATGGCTGGTTGAATCATTCACATACCAAATATGTCATTTGAGGAAACTCATTTTGCCATTTTATAATCATCACTAATATCCTCTACTTTGGCTCAAGTGAGGATTATTTAAAGTGGACTTTTCACACATTATTTATTCATGAATTGCACAAACATGTCACCAAAGCAAAAGGTAGAACGAATGCATCCAACAGCATTTTGATAGCTGAAGGCACATAAAATATGCTTTAAAGTCTGCCTTCTACATACCAATGAAAATGCACCATTCTGATCAAGTAAAGCACATTTGAAGTTTGCAAGACAGAGGCGACGCGTCCAACTGACTTTGAACTTTCCACAACCTTTCAAAGCACGATGAACTGTCTGAGCACAGGTTGAATGAAGTTCCACTTCTCTCCACCCCCACAAAGAGGATTTTTCATGGTCCTTTGGGCGCACCATCATCCCTCTTTTTTCCTCCTCCTCAGATAACCCCATTCTAGCAAACTAATTATTACTAAAGTCTTAAGGAAGATGTGTGGGAGTGACAGAGGACAGGCGAGAGGAAAGGGAAGGAAAGCAAAGGAACAGAGAGATCACAGAGTCTGGTCGTTTAGTCCTCAATGCCATCCTTCAGCTTCCCTGCTGAGCATACGGCAAAACACACATCAAAAGAACACGAGTGCACGCATACATACACACCTGCAGCGCCCTCACTGCGCTCGGATGATGTTCGCTTGAAGTAAAAGCGTTGCACCCACTGGACTGTTCAAGGCTAGAGAAGGATTCTTTAAAAAGGATGAGAGGCGCCAGGAAATCAATCTCAGCAGCAACACTTCATAAACACTGCTGTTTATGTATGTGTACTGCGCACACAATGGGCCTCAGAAGAACCTCATATGCATTTTTCAAACAGTATGTAAATACGTTTTCCCACAACTTCAGGAACAAGACAGCAGCCTGTTCCTTTTTCTGTTCCTCACTTTCTCTACCTCGCATACAATCCATCCAAACCCCAAGATATTAGGAAGATCACATCTATTGCGCTATTATTTCTAACCCTGTCTCTCGGTCTACCTCTGTCCAACTGAAATAACGTACAGCTCACACATAAACAAGACATACAAAGGTGCTTTCAATACAACCAGCTCCCTGACCATCAGCCTACTCACCAGCATATCTGTGGCATGAAGGTAGTGCTTGCTTGCCATGTAGGCCTCCAGCCGTTGAGGAACCTGCTTGATGCTTTCAATTTCATCCAGCAGCTGGAGGACATGCTTGTGCTCAATGCCTTCTATCCACAGCTTCCTCAGCTCATCCCGTTTGCAGTGGAGAAGCATCTTACAAGACAGGAGGTTCTCCTTCACCTGCAGGATGGAGGGAGTTGAAATCATACGAGTGAGACACAACACCAAACTTGGCCACTAGGCACATTTTTGTAGTGGTAGTATCTTTGAACAAAAGCATTTTGGAAGTGTGGAACAAACTGTTAGGAGTAAGTAAGTATAGGTCAGTGCCTACTCCTGAATTCTCAAATCATAGAAGTATATTTAAAGATCACAGTTTACTTCCAGAATAGTTCTGTGAAGTAATTTTGACTGCACTTCCTGTTGACCTGAAACTGTAACCTGTAAATAATGTACCAACATTGGCTGTTGTAAAATACCTTTTGATTAATTCTTAGTGTGACAACTAAAACCATGCAAACTTCTTAATAATGTCAAGAATATGCTAAGTTTAATCTCATGAGCTAACAGTTTACTATCAAATGATCTCTGAAATGGTAGTGAAATACAGAGAGGAAGTAAGTGAAACTTTTTGAAACACTGGTGTGGGAAACATTAATCATTTTTTGTTATTTTTGTGCTTTAGTACATAATGTGCTGAAACAACTGGCAATTACATTACAGGCCCCGCACACCCACACAGGTGTTTACACTGGATGAATAAACCTCAAGCTGGAGTGGGGCAGATCTATGCTGGGAAATTTTCACACATATTTTTCACAGAAGACATTTAGACAAGTCACATTAAGAAAAACACAGGTATAAATTAATGATGACTGAATTCCACTTAGCTGCTCTGGTTTCTAGGTCCAGGTATTGTGCATGCTGGTTCACTGTCACTGATTACTGAGGCACTTGAATAGACATGAGTCATCTTTCAGGTTATTAGTAACACCTGTGCTCTTCCTGCTACTAAAAGTCAAAATGTCTGCTGTGAAAAAGCCCCATGGAATGGTGTAAAGAAACTGATGTAATGGTTACACCATCATATAAAGACAGACCTGGGAAAGCACACCTTGGTTAAAATAAAGTTTTACCCTGATGAAAAAAAGCACTGGGAAACTAGGTGACTTTTTTGCCAAGTCTGTATTGGCTTGCTCATGAAGGGGACCGAGGGGCTGACCTCAACATTTCGAATAATTTTATCAAGTGTGATAGAGAAAATTACGTCCACGGGGCTATGGGTTCTGGACTTCAGCTGACAATTGTTAAGTAGGCAGTTTTCTTCTTGGGTGAACAGGATTTGCGTTAATTAAGTCAGTCTTTCAGACTTGGAGAATAAAAAAAGCCTAAAACTCTGATAAGAGACGTCTATGAAGATTCTCAGTCATCCAGGTCATAGTGATCCAAGAGGGGTTTATTTGAGGGCAACTGGACTTGGTTGTAGATACTTGAAGACACTTCATCTCTCATCAAAGCGTTGTCTTCAGTTCTGACTGACAGGTGGAGAGTCCAGGTATTTAACCTCTGTGGTTTTGTTATCAAGGTCATTGATGTCACTAGGTTTTGTAGGTGCTCCTGGCTGCGTCTACGATCCCACTTATCTCCCACCTACAATTCTGTCCTTTCACCCCTTCCCAGGAGACTTAACAACCATTCACACTTGGCCTCAGGTGACTTCAATGACTCTAAGGACTGATGTTACAACAATCAGGAGCAATGGCCGTGATAATGAGCCAACAGAGGTTAAATACATGGAGCTCTCCACCAGTCAGTCAGAAACGAAGAAGTCCCTTGGATGAGAAGTGAAATAACTTCAAGTATTGCCCCCAGGTGCCCCTAATTACAAAAGAGACAAACAAATATTAATGAAAAAAAGCTTTTTCTGTTTTGTTTTTAATTACACAGCTTAGAGTCACCGCTCTAAAATCCATCTGAAACAATGTAGACATGAACTCTAACGATAGTTTTCACAACCCTCCAGGTTCATTTCACCCAGTGTCCATTTCTGAAAACGTGTCTCTGATTTCTACCTGTTTGATCTTGTTGCGGGAGCTGGTGATGCGCTCTGTGATGCTCTGGTATGTCCTGATGGCAGTGGTGAGTTCGGCATAATGCTGAACAATCAGCTCATCTAAACCCCTGTCGCATGTCTCAAATGCCTCTTCCAGACGACCCTTCTCTGTCTCCCTGTCCTGCACATCATCACTGCTGGACAGAGTCCTGCATCAGGAGAAGAGGAAATAGAGCAGTAGGATTCAATCCAATAACTAAATTCACATCAAAAATATGAATGAAGCACCAGTGTTATGAGACAGGCAATTACAAATTGCCTGTCGAACTTTTTTTTTTTAATAGATTTTCAGTGATGAATAGACCCGTGTAGAGATATATATCACAGTGCTCCGACAAAACAAACTGTAGTCAAACTTTAACACCCACCCCCAAACAAGTCGTTTCACTACACTTTGATAAGAGTCATCTCTAAAATCCATGTGATTAACCATGTGAAAAAGTATAGCCCAGTGCTCTTTAACGAATAATCACTGAGCCTCAAATGGTAAAAGGCACACACCATGACCAAGTCAGATTCAACCTTTTCTCTTCTGCTTTACGAGAAAATAAAACAGCTGTTATCATTTACCAACATATAATATCGGAATTAAAAATACTAAATGTGTGTGCTTACATTTCTTTCACACAATTAACAACACAGGAAGGATGTAGCTAGCATAGCTAACTTAGCATTAAGGCTAGCTGTCAATTCGTCTGAGTCCAAATACGAGCACGTTTCAAGGGCTGTCCGACTTCTCGCCAGTCTATTAACTTTATTTAGAGAATGCGACAAACCTTACCTTATGACAGAGATGAGCAGACCTGAAGGGTCTTTGTTTTTGCTTACAGCACTCCTGTATCTCCCTGCATCAGCTGCCATTTTTCCAGCTGCGGCACCCAAACAGGAAGGCAGAAGCGCGAGGTCGTACGACGGAATTCTGGGAGTTGTGGTTTGATCGTGGAACTTAACGCCGCAACAGTGATGCACATCTTCTATGACTCCTGCAATCACAAATGTGGAACGAATGGTGTAATTACATTGACATGGGGAATGAAAATAACTGGATGCTAAAATGTTTCATGGCAGACATCTCCTATGTTGTGCGACATTTTTTATATTCTTTTTTCAACACATTTTACAGCACAAATATCACAACAGAAAAAACTGTTTCACTGTAACACTTTCACTCCAGTCGTTTTGAAACTGATAAAGGAAAGGTTGAGCAGAGGAGAAAAGAGAGGGAGACAGTGTGTCAGTGAGTTAATAGCCTCCCCCATTTAGAACATATAGTGCTGGATTTGGCGGGGCTCTCCTGTGCTGTATCTCTGACGATCTCTGCTGTAGCAATGAGAATGAGAGAGGGCATTGATTCTGGAGCAAAAGAGGTCGATTCCCAGCAGCCCGGGCCCTGATTGATGCACTGGTGGACTGACGAGATAACATTGTGGGTGATCTTTGTGCCTCTTCCGAAAAAAAAAGAAGAAACAATCGCTGTGTCATGCGGGAGCCACTGTTTTTCTTTTGAAGGCACCTGGCTTCCCAGATCTAAGTTTAATTTTAAACTTCTTATCACCTTACCTAGGAGCCCATGTCCCATCAGTCCAACTAATTTACTGTCCTTTTTTTCTCCAGCAATGCAGCTCCAAGGTTATTTCTTTCAGGTTGATATGAACCCTAAGCGATTGCTTTGACTGATCTGACCTGTGTGTGGATTAAATACAAAGGCAATTAGATCTATGTATGACATGTCTTAATGATCAGTTAACATACAAATCTGAAGGCAGGTGTTGCATCTCAGTTGCTCCGTGTCCTTGATTTAGTGTTCAGAAAAGAAAATATAAATTCTGTAAGAACTGACTTTTACAGCTCTTTGAATAATGGTGTAGCCACTTTACCAAATTAACTATTTTGCTTAAGTTTTAGTACATAATTTTAGTAAGACACATCAGACGATATGCATTAAGATAAGAGAGAAGCTCTTAGCAAAAGCATACATTCAAGCAGGTGCTTTCCCTCAGATATGGCTCTTGTGCTCATTAAATAATTGATGATCTTGGTCATGGGAACATATTTTTATGTAATTTTTGGGTTGTAATTAACTGAGAGTCACTGTTAATGTACCTTATGCTAATAGCTCTAATAATTATTGTGAGAGAAATAAAACGTGAAGATAACAAGGCTGTGTAAATACAGTACATCCTCCTCTCATTTACATCCCTTGGAAACTTGTAACAAAAAGTCATCCCTTGGTGATTAGGAAGAAACTTCTTTACTTGTTTCCATGGAAATGTGGTTGAGGGAAATAGCAAGAGCTTTCACTTAATCTCAAACTGGATCAAATAGAACATGTGTCTTGTATCTCCAGCTCAATGCACCACCTGCATTAGGATACAGCAATTCATACTTAATTTATATTCTAGGTTTAATCCCATTCCCTTTCCAGACACGCTCAATTCAGCTGATATCTTTATTGAGTAGAGCACTCGATTTTGCAGAAATGACACAGAAAGAAGTGAAATTAGATGAAGATTTATGGATGCCTAATCAACTCAAATATCACAAGATCAAGGCAAAGTAAGAGATATTGGCAAAAAGCAGCAATGATAAAGGTTAAGTGGGTAAAACAAGATGAAAAACTATATATTCACACTAACCACATTTTGGAACTAAATAACAGACTAGTTTTCAAATTGATCACATTTACTTCTTGTTTTTGGAGAATCTCATCCTGTAGGAGAAAATGTGATCTTTTAGTTGCTTTGAGGTAGCAGGTTTTCCAGCCAAGAAAAACAAATTTCTTTTTTTTTTTGCGCGGGGAAATGTTAAAGCGGCAAATGTTAACTGATTCACATAATTGTACAAATGGATGCAAAAGGGCCCTGCAAGGTGTGAGAACAAGATGATAGTAGGCAATGATGCAAATTATATTCACATCATCAGATATTTTAGGTGGCAGTTACATATGAGAAAAACGTGAAAGGACACTGAACACGCAGGAAAATCAAGTTTTGTCACTGAATGAAAAATTACCAGTAAATTCACCAGATCACCAAGCAACATAATTGCTTAGTATCAAACTCAGGAGTCAGTTTTAATAATAATCCTGTCACAAACAACAAGCAAGGCCCTGTACACGCTCCACCACTCATTAATATCTCTGTTCCATAAGCACTGTATTCAATACAGCCTGAGGCTTTTCAGACAGTGCCCTCGGGGCATTGCTGCACATTCTAATGCTTTATTACGTAATCTGGAATAATGAAGTCATTGCAGAGGTGAAAGAGACCCCTTGGGGGGATCTATCCATAACAACATGACACAACGTAAAACATCTGAACACCCATTATCTCAGAGTACTACAGAAAATTAAAATGAATTAAAATTCAGGATCTGAGAAAATACTGCGTGTATTATACTGTGTTGTGTGATCAAATGTATATAATACGTATATACTGTCAGCCATGCTGGTACATTGTTTTATATTAAAAATGTTTATTTGATCAAGGTTTATATTGTGTAAAAAATTTGAACAAGTCCTCTGTGTATAGGGAATTTCTCAATGATATTACAGTATACACCACCGCAATGAATTCTTAAAAAGGTTTTTATTGATTTACGTTTGCACAGCACCCAAAACATATACAAAGCAGAAAACACAAAAGTCAACAGAAAAGAGTATTATAGAAACTGTATTGGATTACTGTTTGTGTATAATATATCGAGTTTACAGGATGATTCTTATGAACTGTCATTCCTTATAATATCCTCTCTCCTTGAGGCATGTCAGCTGCCGTATGAGTTCCTGAAATGCATAAAGTATTATACAAAACAAGAAAGTTATAATTATGAAGAAATCTGAATTCCCTCAACACACTGACAGTTGAACTTTTTTCTATCTACTTCTAAATCAATATACGTAAATAAAATGACTGATTTAGTGACCGCTTGCTAGAATCCCTGCTGTTGATGGAGCATATAAACTTGCCCTTTCTCCACACACACACACACACACACACACACACACACACACACACACACACACACACACACACACACACACAAATATGTATATAAATATTAATTTTCTTTAGGATGCTCTTTAGGAGTTAGTATCTTTCATAGTGGAGATCACAAAGTACAAGAAAAAGAACTACTGTAATAGTAATAGCAGTAATGCTGCAAACAGTTGCAAACAAGTGTAATTAACTGAAAGAAGGGAGGTAAATGAGATGTATTATCTCCAAAATGTATCAGCCTCTGTCGAGGACAGTTAGCATCTGCTCCTTGTGGAGCTGACAATAATCACCAGATGGTTATATGTTTTCTACTCACCCTACCTTTTCAGTGCTTCTGCTCACCTCTGTTGCCATTGAGCATTCTCAGTTTGCCCCTGCATGTCCAACCCTTCCATGTTTCATCTATCTTCTGTCTTTGATTGTCTACCAGTTTGCCTTAGCTCTTTGATTTTGTTTTTCTCTTCTGACTGGCTGCCAGTTACCAAATGTAAGTGTCTCTCACTACCCATTAATTATTATCTCTGCCAAGGAGGTTATGTTTTCATCTGTTTCTGTTGGTTTGTTTGTTTGCTTGTCAGCAGGATTTTGCAAAAAGTACTGAACCTGGTCCCTTACCCAAGTTTGGTGGAGGGATGGGACATGGGCTAGGGAAGAACCCATTAAATTCTGGGGCAGATCTGGTTAAAGAGGCGGATCCAGATTTTTTTTTTTTTTCACTTTCCTTAACATTGTGAGAATTAGGGTATTTTTCTCTTTGGCGGAGGTATACGCTCCACTGAGTGCTGACTGTTGGCTCCCTTTTGGATTTTCCCATCTCCTCTACTGTTAGTAGAAGGCAGAATCAGAAAATAGCAAAACTCAAACACCTATCACGGAAAATGAAAGTGGACAACATTTGTTGTTTACTCATTAATTCCCAGGATTAGATGTTCCACTGTACAAATAACAAAATCCACCTCAGGAGAAATATCAATGAGGTGTTGACTGTTAATGAGACACAAAGTGAGTAAAGACAAGGACAAACAGAGAGATCCCCCCTCAAAAGTGTTTTATACAGTTTCAGAAATGATGAATGAAAAAAGACAGGTGATGACTCAGAAGACAAACAGTGAGTTAATGGCAGAGGAAGACAGCAGGATACAGAAATTGCAGATGAAAGTCAGGGGAGGCTTGTGCAGATGATCCAGCCTCAGCCAGCCCACTCTACACTGTGAGACTGAGTCTCAGGATGCCAGGCAGGAGCAGGCAAAGGTTCTCAATGGGAATATGGCCACTGAATTTGGCCATGTAATGGTTCTCTGTTTCCCTCTCTCTCCTTTTATTCTCTTTTCAGCTCTATTTACATTTAGGTCTTTGCTTTCTCTGATGGGTCTGACAACTCATTCTGCACTTTTACATGAATCTGATGATAATGTTCCATTATTATTCAGGCTACATATTTTACTCTTTCCATCTCTCATAATGTTGTTATTGTTTTGCTTTTCTCATTTTCTCTTTTTGTCAGCTCGAGATGAGCAACAACACATAAAAAAAAAAAGAACATTGTACTGAGTTCAATCACCGACTTAATAAATAATTAAATCTTTTTTTCTGTAAGTAGACTGCCAGCTCTAAACAGCTTTAATAGATTTCTGGCAGATGAAATGCTGAATAGCTAAAACCAAACGCCTAGTCAAACTTTTACCTTTGACCTGGCGCGTGATTGAAATCATACCTTGTAAACATTACAGTGTCATCAATGTGTGACAGTTTATAGCAATATTTTGGTACAAGATTATTATGACAGGTGTCAAATACTATGTTGGAAAATTGCATCAAGTGGGACAAGCAGTGCTGCCACACTCCCACTCAACCGCTCACGAGCAAAAGCCAATGAAAATCGCCGATGTAAGGACGGAATGATGCTTCTGTCCAATCAACTCGCGTGTTCTTCAAGCACGTCATGCTAGGGAAGTGCGGACCTGCTGAACCAGTGGCGTGCGGGCCTCAGCCAGCCATACCTGGCTCTAACGCAAGTAAACTGTTCAAAAACAAAAGCGGATGCCAGTGTTCCCCTTTACATGTAGATAACTGACACTTTGACAGCCTGCGGTCAGACAATGGGCGCGAACAACAGTACCCGTCGCGTGTCATTTGAATCAGACGAGAACGAGAATATAACGGTGGTGAAGGGCATACGGGTAAGTCACGTTATACAAACTTGTGCCGGGCGAACAGCTGTTACATGAGCGCTTTAATCCTGCATCGGGTAATACAATGATGAAGTAGTGTAGTGAAGAAGTGTAAAGGTAATCCTATGCTATGGCTCTTTAGCACTAAAATCAGCTATGCTACATTGCAAGCAGACTCTTGGCACCCGGTAAACTTTCATTCATTCAGTTTGAAAGCTACATAGCAGGTTAACCTAAAGTAGTGACGAAGTTTATGGTTTAACAACAGGCTAGTTATAAGTCCGTGGTTACGAGACGCTTTAAACTTTTGGATGTCTCTTTGGGAATGTTGATGTCGACGTCACCGGCCACGTGTTCTGCTCTCAGTGTATGAATGAATGAAAATGACTCCAGGCTGTTGCATTCTTGGTAATAGATGATGTTAAAAGTGGAAAGATGTGCACGGTATAAACGTGGCTGGTTATTGAAACGTAGCTTCTGTTACTAGGTGGGAGCTGCCACAAGTTCTGGCATGCCACTGTCAGCTGATGTTAAATATAGACTGAGAGGCTTTAGCTGGTCAGATAAGACTTCAGTTGGCACAGCTCTGTCTATTATTACTCAGTTTGCAAGCCAGCCAGGCGAGGCTATTCTTAACTTTCAGCAAGGTGCAACCCTGATTCTGCCAATGCTATAATGTTTATGTAAACAGACTGAAAACAAAGCTTTTTCTTCCATGGTGGAAGAACAGTGTGTAGTTTTCCATAGGAACACCAGCTTAAAAGTATAGCTTAACATTTTGGTCAGTATTAGGAGCAGGGGGGAAACAGCCCATCCCTGATCACAGCTACAAAAATCTGCCATACTTCCCATACTACAAACAAAAGAAAAAATCACCACAACTGAAAACTGTAATAATGACAAGTTGTGGTTTTACAGGGGGTTATGTACTGTAACTATTTGTATACAGGTATACTGTAATATTTAGTTATGTGAACCTGTTCCTTTTTGAATAAGTCTCCCTGTTCCTCTGAGACTTTCTTCCACTCTTCTTCGCAGCTTTCTGAGAATGTCATCAACCGCATGAGGGAGCCTGCAGCTCCTCCTAAACACCAACATGCTCCTTCTCCACCTCCACCGGCACCTACTCTGAATCCTTCTCCTCTCCGGCGGCCAGTGCCTCCCCTTTTTGACCCGATCACACCCTTGCCTCCTCCCTCTCCTTTTGTAGAGCCTGTTGCACCCCCTGCTCCTCCTACACCAGCTCCATCTGCCACAGAGACTGTGGCTGCACCTCCACAGCCTCCTCCTCAACCATCCTCAGAACAGGTAGCAGTTCCCACCATAACTGACATGGTGTTCCCATCCTCATCACCCCCACCTGCTTCTGCTAGTGCTGTTGCTGCTGCAGCTTTTGAGCCTGTGGCGGCTGCTCCTCCTGCTGCCGCTGAACTGGTAACTTTGCCTACACCACTGCCCCCTCCCTCTGCTCCTGCTCCAGCTGTGGTGGAAGCTGTCACTCCGCTTGCTCCTCCTCCCCTCGTAATCGAACCATCTCCTCCTCCCATAAATCAATCCATTGCTTCTTCTCCTCCAATAATTGAACCTGTTGGTCCTCTACATGTGATTGAATCCATTGCTCCTTCATCTGTAGTTGACCCCATACCATGTCCTCCTTCTGTCCAGATTGAACCCCTCGCTTCTCGCCCACCTCCCAAATCAGAACCCCTCTCTTCCCCTTCTGCTTTTGAGCCTGTGACCATCCCTCCACCGCCCCTCCATCCTTCAGGGGACACTTTGTCCCCGCAGCCTGCTGAGCCATTTGCTGCACCTCCCCTGCCTGAGTTTTCTGCTCCTTGTGAACCAGTTGCACCTCCTCCTCAGCCCCCTGTGGAACCAATATCCCCTGCTCCAGTGCCAGTGCCTGAATCAAGTCCAGTCCCACCACCTCCTGCTGCACCAGCCGGTGAGTTTTATTCCAGGATGCTGTGTTCTGTGTTCATAACATATTTCACAAACAAATGCTAATGAAGGTTAAATGGCGATGAAGGTGTAGGGTAGCTTAATCTATGTTAAGGAATAGACCAGATCCAATCAAGCTGTTCTTAGTTTTCATTGTATTTTTGCTGTTGTGATTTTTGACCTCACAGGCAGCTGGACAAACTTGTCCTTCTAACAAGAGACAGGGGTGAATGTTTATTCATAAAAAAAACCAAAAAACTGGAGAACTAAATTGTTTGTGGTAATTGTTCATTTTATCCTGAAATGTATGGGACATGGTTAATTAGAAAGCAAAGGTTATGAGGAAATGAACTGTCCGAGGATTTATTTTAAGTCCAGCTACATTGAATTTTAATGATGTTTATTGTATGGGTGTTTACTTTAAGCCACCTTAAGCTTTTTGTCTCCAAGTTTTCATGCAGATTGTAATTAGTCTTCATTTTAAAAATGGGCCTCACAGTGGCTTTGGTCATATTATGATTCATTGCCATCCCCTAACTGTTAATGAAATGATTAATTCTTTCTTGTAATAATGTTAATAAATTGATGCTGTAATTAGTGGCCCTCCATTCTGCCTCGTCACTGTGGAGCTAAAGCTGTCATGATAACCCTTCTTCTTCTTCCTGCGGTTTGTGAGAACACTCAAAATAGTGAGGCTAACCTCAGCACTAGCCTCTGTATTTGTTGTATCTGGGTATGTTTTTCTTTTTCTCAACTTTTTTACAATTTCCTTTTCAGTTCGCTCTATAATCAGGATTTTAATTTTACGGAACATCATGTGACAACTTCTATGTTAAAGAGACTCAAAGACACAGACAAACTCACTGTCTTCCCCTCTTCTCTCTTAAAGCGAAGTTTTAGCCCTATTGTCTTTTTAGTGTGGGTGCACGTCCATTATCTCTTGACATATCCGGCAGAGGACATTTGAATGTTACCTGCTCATTACACAGTATCGAATGGGGCGTGGGCGCAAGTTTTTCAGAGGGTGGTATCCGGGGTGTGGGCAGGCTTCCCCATCCTTGACTGTGCTCAATCAGTAAGGTAATTAAAAAAAGGCCAACTTATGCCACGCCACACTGACTCCAGTGATTAAAACGACACCTCTGCAGTTTCACACAACAAACCACCAGGCCTTATTAAGGGAAGGAGGTGGCGTGCGTGTGTGTGTATATATAAAATTTTTATTTGGCCATAGGGCTTCCGTGATATGGCACGGAATTTTATGTGACCCATTTGCCTTTTTGTTTGAGCACATTAGTCATACAGTCGGACAATTAATAGAAGTTATTCATGTACATTTGGCAAAAACATTTTTTTGTCAGTCTGTTTTCCATTAGCTCTGGGGTCACTGTCAGAACAGAGTCTCATATTTCATGTTGAATAAAATTATTCCTCCATTGTTTGTGCTAATTGGGTTTCAGATTAAAAGATAAATACAACACTATCTCGCTTGATTTTGTTAAAGGCGTGGAGTGTGTTGAGCGTAGGTATTATGAGACACTGTCTGCCGCTGTCACGGCACAACACAACAAATCTACTTATCTGTTTCCTCTTTAATTGGTAAGTTATGGATGCAAGATCTAAGCTGTCTTTTGGGGGACGTGAAGCTGTCATTGCTGCTGTGTCTTTCCATTTCCTTTCTTCAGTCTTGAAACACTCAGGGAAAGTTTGAGAGGAGACAAAGGTTTTTCAGAACCAACTCTTCTGTCCATGTTCTTCTGTGTTTGCAGTATTCAGGATAATAAATATATGTTTGCTTTGGCTATATTTTTAAAGTTGCTACACCGTCACCACTACAGTTTCCATCCAACTGCAAAAACGTGGCTGACTCTTGACATTGGCCCATGTATTTGTCTCACAACTGTTGACATTTACTGAGGTATTTTGAATATACCCTCCTTGCAAGGTCACCTCACAGCTCACTATGTACCCAGCTCACCAAGTATTATAAAGGAGAGGAAAAAAGTCAACTTGGATGATTGATCAAGCTTGCTCTTTTTAAAGAACAAAAAAAAAAGGTACGATGAATGTGAATGTGAATCTCGTTAAAAAGTTGCAAAGTTCAGCCCAATTCTGAAAGGGTACGACCTTAATGAGGCGGACATTGATTATGTGTGTCCATGAGAGTTGGGTACGGAGTGAGGCTCTCAGCAGGTCGGCTGTCTCTAAATCATGGCCTGAGTCAGTATGTGTGCTGATTACACCATAGTCAAGGTTGAACCTCCTACACCTTCTCCAATGTGCTATAAATATTCATATGCCAGAGCCCACACACTGGCTGGACTAATAGTCTGCTTAAAGATGTCTCCCAGGTGCAGCATAAAGAATGGGCAAATGGGAGAGACAAAGAAACACAAAGGGAGAAATGTGGTGGTTGTGTGTGTGTGTGTGTGTGTGTGTGTGTGTGTGTGCATAAATGTGAGTGTGAAACTTGTGAAATATATCACTCTGCTTTTGAAACTGACGTTTCTTGTTATCTTGTGAAAATGTGAAATGATCAGTTAGTTTCTATTCCATAACATGAGATTAAATTAACAGGAAAGAGTGTGAATAAAAGAGAAAATCAGAAATGGCACCTGCCTGCCAGGGCTGGAAGCTTGCTCTTGGCGCTTCTCTTTTTCTTTTTTTTTTCTCGTCCCTATTTGAACATAGTTAAAGGTGTGCGGTGACTCAACTAAGCGCAAGCTAGAAACGTGAGGAAGTGGTAATGTTACAGATTATGCCCTTCACGCAGGTCCTGGGGTTAATGAAACTTCAGATGAGAAACGCAATTTGCCTTCGTCTATTATCTCCATTGCCAATAGCCTGTGCTCCACCGCCTCTCCTCCTCCTCCTCTCTGGGTTTTTCCACAGGGTTTAGTGATTGGTGTAAAAGGAAAGGAGGGGGACACGTCTAAAAAGATGATGAGTTTTTAATCTTTTTAACATTTACATGTCCTACTCAGGATTGACACGAGCTCTGTCGATCTGGAATTGTGTCTGACCCTAACCAGCCTCCCTCAAGGTCCCCAGACAGTGTTTATCATATCAGAACCTGTTCTCTGGCTGACCCTGTGGGCCTGCTAGCTATCTGAATCCTCTCTCTGCAGGGCTGGAGAGGATGTGGAGATAAATGAGGAACCACTTGGGCTCCCCTGAACTTGGAGGAATTTTAAAATTTTACTTTTTGTAGCGCACTGCTGAAGGGTATACATTTTCAATGTAAGTCTGAGAGATTTTAAAGGAGAGATGGTGCAGAAGTGCTGAAAAAGTTCATCGTGACAGGGTTTGACCTCAGATTTTAAGTGGCGCTTCAGTTTGATGTCCTGTACACTAGGGCTGGGTATCGATTCAAATTTCAAGAATTGATTCGATTCCGATTCTCAAGATTCAGGATCGATTATCACGATTCAATTCGATTCGATTCGATCTTGATTCGAGTAAGTGTTATTAAAATCATTTTTTAAGCTGTTATCTGAATTACATGACTGTGTAGATATGCAACATATTAATGCCAAAAACAATGCTGTGGGGCAGAATGACCAGATCCAGGGCAGCAAACAGAATGCCAGAGGTGTCTATAGCTGCAGCGATGGACTGCTAACTGCTACTACAGGACACTAACCTGGTGCAATATTAAAAATATGACATTAAGAATTCACACAAAAGCTGTTGCTGTTGAATACAAATCTACTTTTATTTCAAGTATCAACATGAAAAACAAAGACATTCTCAGCCAGTGTAAATGTAAACAGAGTGCTGGTTGCTGGCTTCAAAGTAACAGTCATACTGCATGTAAATAAGAATCAATGGTACAGTACCTTAGGAAACGTAAGTGTTCTAAGTGTATGACATTCAATTGCCTTTAAAGTGCGAACATGTAAACTGTTGGGGACTTTTCTTCTGACATGACCTGAGTAGCTGTCTTCATTGGCTTCAGAGCTCTGGCCACATCTTCTGCATCTGTTATGTCTTCCTCTTTCAAGCTGCACAGCTCCTTTTCATTTCTGCGGACTTCGGGTGAGAGCAGAGCGGCAGATATTGCAGGTTGCTGCTCCAGAAAGCGTTCTAACATCTCGAGCACACTGTTCCACCGGGTCACGACATCAATTGTGAGCCTGTGTGCTTTCAGCTGCAACAGCTTCTGTTTTTCTTTGAGGATGCGGGTGGCTGTCGTACTGCGATAAAAGAACTTTGCAATGTGCCTCACTTTACCAAGCAGGTGTGCAATATTCGCTCGTTTGAGACCGGCTTGCGAGGCTAGGTGGTTCCTGAGGTTGGTCGTATTTCCACAATACTTCACTTCCATTTGGCATTCCTTGCAAATTGCTTTGCTTTTGTCAAGCGTATCTCTGTCCTTGTTGTTTTTGAACCCAAAATGGTGCCAGACAGAAGCTTTGACCCTTTCTGGCGTTTTCAAAGCCACTGCTTGGCTAACGTTGCGCTTACGATCCGACGCTATGTTCACTGTTTTGATAGCTTCACACCACGCGCGCATGCGTGAATTGGATGACGCGACTAGTGGGGTTAAAGTTCACCGGGGGGGAATGTATTTTAAAAAATCGATATTTGCACATACGAATCGATCTTTAGAAAATAAAATGAGAATCGATTCAGAGTCGGAGAATCGATTTTTTCAACACAGCTCTACTGTACACAGTGTATTCATCTACTCTAAGGACCTATGGGGGGAATAGTAAGTAATTGAGAGATTTTCAGCAAAGTGACTCTGCTAGTTTCACTGTGGCCCAAAGCTTAAGTACTGTTTGCAGTCATAATCACAAATTTAATTGTGGCAAGATGTGACATCGGCCTGTCCGTTCTGTATCGCAGTAAGTGATTATGTTTTGGCCAAGAGGGAAAGATGCGGCTCTTTAGCTGGTAAATGTTGCACTGTTGTTCCACCATCTAGCTCCTAACTTTGTCTGCCTGCCATTTAGCACTGAGTAGTGTACAGTGGTGTTATTTCACTAAAAACAACTGCCTGCTTATTGCTGTGTTCTAGACCCGTGGGAGATATTTATATGCAGCTAAAGTTCTACTTCTGCAGCATTACCTTTAACAGAAGACAATCACAGGAAAGTAGCGTTCTTTCTATCTGACGTTCTTATGGCAGAACCTGTGTCAGGATTGCAGCCCTACAGGTCGTCTTTCTGCTTTAGTTCTTAACTGAGTTGTAATTAGACTCTCCTCTGCAGCGAGATCAATGGCGCTTCTGAGTGCTGTCAGACATGATTGATATTATTTTCTCACACCCTGGACAGTAGGTGACAGCAGTCTCTGTCTTTGAGGACACACTATGCAGCAGAAAGTTGTCATGTGTCAGTCAACGCCTGTGTTTGCACTAGTGTTTCTTCTGAAGCGCTGTCATACTAAACCTCCCTCTACCTGATGTGTATTCGTTCCCTTTGCTGTAGCAAATAGGTGTCACACTGTGAGCTCTTGTTATTTGTCATTTGCTGCTGAGAAGAAAAGGCCATAGAGGGTGGAAATCAGAAAAAGGATTACGTTAACTGTATTTTTGTTTTGTGTGTTTAAGCAGGAATGTCGCTTGAGAGCAGGTTATTAACAGTTGTTGTGTCAAAGCCGCTCACGGAGGTGAAGAGTAAATGGCAGGAGCTGGAAGGAGAGATACTTGGTAATGAGCAAAGATGTTATGACACCATGCGTTAACTGTAGCAAGCTCCTGGTAACTGGTGACCTTTGGTTCAGCAGTATCATAACTTTTTATGTTTTACATCAAACCACTGAAGAAAATTAGTCTTAAAGATTCAAATTTTTGTGTATTTGTGAATTGGGTGACAGTTTATTTTGAATCTTAGGTATTCAGTTGGTTACATTATGAGTGGATATTTATTCAGTCTTCACAAAGAGCAGAAGACACTGAGGGCACTAAGGTTCAGGCCACTGCGAGAGCCAGTCAAAAAAAAAAATTCACTCAAAAATTAAATTTTTGCTGACCATGATTTTGCTTCAAACAAAAGTTTCACACAGATAGATCTTATGATTCTTATTAAGTTATCAGTGTTAAACAGATGCTACCACCACTGCTAGAGAAAATATCAATTTGAAGCTTAGAATTGTGGTCCTAATTGTTTCATTTCTTTTTTTTAATCGTTCCCTGAGAGAAGTTTGTTCCGCGTGTCCACGAGGTATCTCAAAGCCTTTAAATAGATTTCCAAGACGACTGGTAGGCATGCTTTGGGCCAACGAAACATTTGAAGCATTTAATTAGACTATGATATTGATCTGGAATTGGGGCTTCTGCTTTTAGACCGTTATTCTTTTCCTTTCTTTTTTTTTTTTTTAGTCAAAACAATGAAACTAAAGCAGCTAGACTCAATTTTGAATCCTAAGGCTATGTTATCAAGAAATTAATTTAACTTCACATTGAATCGAGTGAGGTAAGTTGGGGAATTGTTTGTCTTCTTATGCTTCCAGCTGTGATATTGAAAGAACATAATTAAGAAATCAGCCACCACTAACACCACATGTTGGACTGAAAGAGGGACAGATGTGAAATCATGGCTGTAATAACCCTTAAGCACTGCAGCTTTTTAAAATCACAGAATAAACACTGTAACTGCAGACGCTGCTGGAGCATGAAGACACTTTGCCTCAGAGTTTTTTTTCCTTTTATCTGTGTTTATTTTACTGCTCCAAGATTATACGAAAAGAACGGCGTGGCACATTTTATGTCTTATTGTTAATCTGATTCAGCTGGAAATAGGTTTTTGTGTGTTTGCCTTTCAACTGGCCTGCTGTTACCACACATTACCTGGTAATAATAGACACAGACAATAGGGATTATCCTATCTAACTAATGCAGTGGGAGAGTAATCTTGACACACTCAGACACTCCCCCAATCACTGCAGTGTCGCAGCACACCGCATGGCACTTCTGTCTTCAGAGCACGTTTTGGCCTGGTCGCCGCCTGGCATCTTTACTTTCATGCTTAATTACCTGCCAAGATAGACCAGCGGAGAC
This sequence comes from Toxotes jaculatrix, assembly GCF_017976425.1. Taxonomy (NCBI): domain Eukaryota; kingdom Metazoa; phylum Chordata; class Actinopteri; family Toxotidae; genus Toxotes; species Toxotes jaculatrix. Next base: position 7,004,423 of record NC_054415.1, read on the forward strand.
ATGGAATCATACGTGTATGATGTCCCTGACATGAATATATGTAGACAGGGGTGTGTGCTGCTGTGAGGATGTGTGTGCCTCAGTGTGTGGGGGCAATTTTTTTGTGGATTAAAGTGTATTGCTCCATCATGCTTTAATGCCACAGGTCCTCTATGATGTGAGTTCTTGCCGCACTTGACACACGCACACATACTTATACGTATATCTTTGTGAGGACACTCATTGTCATAATCTATTCCCCAGCCCCTTACCCTAACCTAACCGTAACCCTAAAACCAGGTCTTAACCCTCAAACTGCCCTTTAAAGTTGTGAGGACAGACCAAGATGTCCTCACTTTACCAAATTGTCCTCACTCCGTAAGGTCTATTGTCTATATATTCACGTACAGTAGATGTACACTGTTGCAAATGTAGTGTCAGCAAGTGTAAACTCCTGATGCTCAGTCAGTAAAAATCTAAGTGTTTATTTAGAACAAAACTTTTTTTTTTCTATCACCTGTTGTAGATAAACACCCACCTTTCTCTTTACCTTTTCATTGTTACTTGTTAGACAGTATCATTCTATTTGGTGTCCCAACAAACACAATATACCTGTCAGCAAACAATAGCTGTTTACTTAAAAATCCCACTCTCTAACTCATTCTCTGTGCTGCTTCTGCTTGTCTTTCTCTTGTTGTCCCCAGTCGATGAGGAGGCCCTGAGGAAGAAGATCACTGATGAGCTGTATAAAGGCTTGGAGCAGGAGAGGGCCAAGGCAGAGCAAGAGCTGCAAGCCTGGTTAGATGCATGCACACATACACACACATGCGGTTTTAGCCTGGAATGGAAAACCAGTTTTTGTTTCTGACCTTGTACAAATAGTTTTCTTGTTGCAAAGCTTTCTGTTTTTATTTCTGAGGTAAATTTACTGAGTTTGCTGAAAGTCAGAATCTCTCTTGTTCCCTGTGTGTGGCGCATAATTCTGTACCCTTCTCATTGTCTCTCTTCTCCTGTTCCTCTCTCCCCCTACCTGCCTCGTTTTGGATCATGATAGATTGAATCAGGGTACTACACCAGTGTCAATTCCTGTTCCAGGATTTCATTAGAGATTGAACGTTTTCCGCTTTCATTAATAGTCAAAAAGGTCAGCAACAGTCTTTCCGATCCCCACTGTTTCCAATCTGCCTCTCTTCCGAAGCACATCAGCACTTTTTCCTCCCTCTATTTCTGCCTCTCCTCTCCTTCTCTCGTTCACTCCGGATCAATTAATCATGCCTGAGAAAGGAGGGCGCTATCCTGAGGTAATTTCCTGGGTGTTGAGTGGGTGATCCATTAGCCCTGCCTGATGAAGAAACACACTCTTAATGTGAGGAGCGTGTTCCATTCTCTCCCCTTTCCTATCACCTCCTGTGCTCTCCTCTTCTTTTTGACCCTAAAGAAGCAGGTGCACATGCCATAATGTCAGATAATCGTGGTGCTCCCCCTCGCTAATAGACCTGGATGATCTCCAACAGACCCCGGTGAATGAACAACTGTGATTAGCCACTAAATGCACCCTTGTACTGTATGAGGGGGAAAAAAACACAACCTGTCCATATCCAGGAGGAGGTAGTGTTAGCCTAGCGATTAGCCTCTGTTTTGAGGTTCATTCAAGAAGAGAGAAATTAACGAGTGGTGTTGAGAAATCATTTGTCTATTGATTTTTTTTTTTTCCTGGCTATTTTATTTTTTTGATGTAACTGCTTCCTGCAGTTCTCTTATTGATGTCTGTTCAGAGGAGTAAGTGCTTCAAAATTACGCCCTCCTTGCAATTAATTGAAATCATGGTGGCTTTCAAGCCCTCAATTTTTGATTGTGCTTGGCATGGGCCTGCATTTTCACTTACAAACTGAACATGAAATGGTAAATAAGCAATCATCAGTAGAGTATGTGTGTAGATGCATATTAATACAGTTTTCAATGTGGTCTTTTTTGCTGTTTGTTTTTTTCCTTTGCCCATTTTGTCACTTTATTTTTGTTCTGTTTTTGTTTGTTTGAGTGTGCATTCATGTGTGTTCATTTTCCTAGCTAATGGTTTGGTAGGGAGTAATCATGGGACAGCTATCAAGGTGTATTCTGGGATTTAAGGAGAACCTAAAAGATCAGTGATGGGTTTTATCTAGAGTCAGGAAGTCAGAAAATAAACCACAATGTAATGATGCTGAGATAAAAAAAAACACTTTAGACTATTTACTAAAGCGTAATTTAACTTTTTGTTTAGATGGTTCAGAGGCTGCTGTCCACACTCAGTCCAACATCTGATCACAGTACAAGTCTTGGATCACCACACTCATTATCTGTTATGGTTCAATCTGGCACATGATGCTTTCTAATGTATAAAATGATGTGTTAATTTATACTAACACACCACTATGCTTCAGGACTGAAACTGGCATTCTACTCTTTCTTTCTTTTTTTTTTTGAACCACCACAGTTGAACTTTTCTATTCATTTGTCGCTATTGGGAGCTAAAGGTGACTGGTGCTTTCTTCTAATTGAAATAGATGAGAGGAACACAGTCCCTTTTTTCTCCACGGGGTTGTCAAGCCATAATTAAATTGTGGTGGTATTTCACCTTCACAGGGTGCAGGCACTAACTACAGAGAGTTTTTGGTTGTTGAAGGCAAACAAGGCACAGTGATTATGGCCTTCGATGTGATGGAAGATTCAGCAAGCAGAATGGGTAGCTTTTGCGGCGAAATTGGAGTAAAATGTAAAACGTTTTTTTTTTGGGTGTGTGTTTATTAAAGCTAACTGGACTGCACAGTGCCTCACTAGTTATGGAACCCTGCGGTGAAATTGCTGCACAGCTTGAGCACAGGGAAATGGAAGAATATGTGAACACCCAGGTCACCAAAATCTCAAGGTCATGTTCAGCCCCAACAACTACTTCTGTAGTTCACTGGTTATTTGCTCATTTATTGTAATTGTCAAAATAAATAAATGCAGATAACATGTTGGCTGTTAAACTGATAGATAAACAGTTGACAGTTAATTTTGGGCATTTATGCTTTTGTAAGACAATAGAGGCCTGATAGGAAATGTGGCACCAGAGACATGGGGGTATGAACACTGCAGCTACATGGTCAACTCTGTAATTCTATCCAGTGCAATATTGCTGTGTAGGGAACCCAGATCTAGGGATTTTTGAGGAACACTGGTGTTTTCGATTAAACAGTGCTTCTTCCGTTTGGCTTTAGGGCCATAAATGAACTCCAGAGATCTGGTTTTGTATGTTTTCCTCTGGTAGGAGTGAAGTAAGGGCTCTGTGAAGAGTTCATTTGGGTGCAGCCTAAACTCATTTGTAGCAAGGAGTGGCTGCAGGGAGCAGATTTGCCTCTGCTGCTTCTCTGTGAGGCACCAGAGCAGAACGACTCAGAGAAAAGGATGAGAGAGAAGGAGGGGTGGGGGGGGGGCTCTAACGCCATTCTGTCTCTCCTCCCTCAGCCTAACTCATCTTGTGTCACCATTCGATCCAGTTCTTCTTCTGTTATTCTCTCAGATTTTCCTCCACCTTTTCCTCCCTCTCTTGTCTCCTTTTCTCCCTTATCCCCTACCTTTGTTTTTCCATATTTCCTGCATCCCCCCAGCCATCTCCCTTGTCTGTTTCTCATTCTGTTTTCTTCCCCCTTGTTCATGGCTTCTTCCCACCTCCCTCTCTCAGTCTCCCGTCCCATGCGTGAAATGAACGTGTTTAAGTGTCCACACAGTGGACACTTAAAGGTTAGTCATTGTTGTGAAACTTCTGCCCATTATTTCAGCATGTATCCAAGCAGCTTTTGTTGACTTGTGTGATATAATTGCATGTCAGACTGCTGAGCGAGAACACTGACCTTCCTCAGAGCTTCTGTCTTCCTCCCAGCATTATCCAGCCAACCTGTTAAATTCTTTGTTGCACCCTGTTTATTTATTTATTTATTTATTTTTTATCTTTTTATGGACTGATTTTACAAAGATTGTGTTTGGGTAGTTGTGATTCTTCTTTAAAAATGTGTCTGAACCAGCTTCATTGCTCGTCTTGATTCTCTCTCAGATCCTCTTCCTGTACTTGTCTGCACTATTTCTTCATGATACTTTAACTGTGACTACTGCGATAAATATAGATATAGTACACCGTAACAACTGAACGGGAATGATAATAGTAATAATGATAATAATCATGTAATCGGTCATAATAGTGATATCATAATAATGATAGCCATACTAATTATCGTAATAACTCTTATTTATATGCCACTTTTCAAAAACGAGTCTGCAAAGTGCTTTACAGGCATAAACCCAGAAAATAGTACATTTACAGAAGAGTCGCCACAGCAACCACCTCATGCTCTCAGCCAGCAACCGAGCAGCCACTGTCAACCCAACCATCCCAAATATCCATATTATTACCTAGAAATACCTTAGTAACCACAGAGAAAATCATAGCAACGAGCTAATCTCTCACCGACCATCTGATAAACCCTGGGAACCACCTCCTAATGTCAAATAAGGGACTCCTTTGGTGTTAGGATAAGTTGTGACCAAGTACTAAATAGTGACTCTGTCCAGTCCCCTGGCAAATCTGCTGTCTGTGGTTTGTGTATTGCTCAAGGTGGTCTTACATGAATAGATAGAATCAGTTGGCTTTGAGTTCAGTACAAACTCAAAGTAATTTCTAATGTTATCCTGGTTTTAAAGCTCCATAAGACACCCCGATGGCTGCACATAATGATAACCATCATGCCTTACAACTTATTCCAAATTGCTAAGTGGATGGACTGTTTACTCTGGCTCTTTCACTGTATTAAATGGCAGGATGTTGGGAGTTCGAGCTAAATGCTCGGTCTGATATTTAAAGAGACAGTAACGGAAGCAGAGCGTGACAGTGATATCCACTTTTGGCAGTTTGCTGCTGATGAAGCTTGGTCGTATCACTAAGAACATTGCAGTTATCTCTAAATGTGGATAAAGTAGAGGGAGAGTACAAAATGGCTTTTATGTTCCTTCTGCAGTGTGGAGGCTCTTCTAAATTAATCTTCCCACTGCCCTGTCCTTTGTTTCCCGTACACGTAATTTTAAGTCTGTCCAGGCATTTCACAGCACCCACAGTCAGGTGTGGTGTTTGTGTGTGTTTATGTGTGAGTGTGTGTGTGTCAGGGAGAGTGCATAGCTCCATAAAATATTCATTGCCAGCATTCAGCGACATTATTCCTAACATCAATATTGCATTGGGCCTTTAAATGCCTTTGTTTCAAGGCACCTGGGTTGAGCCTGCACTGTTATGCAGGTCTGTCAGAATCCATCCTTCCAGGCAGAATGTATTGAGACACATCTTGTGCAGATGACAGGTAGACAACTGGAAGCATTAATGGGTAAAGAGCTGAGAAACTGATGGAGAGGTAAAAGAGGAAAACCTGGGAGACATGAATTTAAAATTTCTTTTGTTTTGGTATAACAAACAAAATATTTGAAGTGATTTGCTGTTGAGTATTTGGTGATGATAGTTAAGCACAGTTTTTTTTTAGCAGGTCTGCATTTACTGTTGTTATTGGAAAGTTTGTCTGTGTACACAGTCACACTAACTACTCGAAACTAACTAACTGGAAACTGTTGGTGCTAAGGGTTACGAGGCTGCAGCATCTCCTGTACTTTACCTATGAATCTTTTACATGAATTGCCACAGATCTGATCTCTGTCAGTTTTAGAAATAGTTTCCTAAAAGTACTGAAGCATTCCTCCGTACTTCTGTTCAAGGTCATCTCCTGAAAATAGCGAGTTACTTCTCTGGAAAGGCCAGCACAGTCCAACCCGCCTGCACTCCTCTCCCCTTCAAATTAATGATACATCACTGGTTCCACCTTTCCACCGTTCTGTTTTCGAGACTCGATCCACTGAGCCATCAAAACGCAGGTTACTGGGCCAAGATTATCCTCTCTATCCCTCCAGTACCAGGCCAAACATCACCCGCTTGTCCTCAGAAGACATGATATGCTTTTTTCATTCCCATACATAGGTGCTGTCTTTTTCCTCTCTCTGTCTGACTCACCCATTCTCTATCTCAAAGCCCCCCTTTCCTACCCCGTGCCAATCTTCTACAGTCGAATGAAAAATGCGTCCAATATCCCAGGGACAGGGCAATAATGACTGGAAAGCAATAGAGGTGAAGCAGACAGATAGCATCCAGCTAGTGATAGCAGTCTTTGCTTGGGTTAGCACTTGTGAGGGAGTCAGTAGACAGACTTTTTTGCTAAGCTGTCTGTTTTCTTGGCCTCATTTCTCTCACTTGTCCAGGCTGTAGCTTTTGGTCACCATTCATTTATAATCATGGTTAACTTGGTATTGTCTTTGCTCAGTGGGCACAACTTTTTATTAGTTTTGATCTTACCTGGTTCAGTTCTCTTTCACCGTCTGTCATGTTGGTTTTCTGTTACAAAACTGGTAAACAAAAGGAGATCTGACAGTCCTGAGTCAGAGTCGTGGACAGGTCCAAAGCAAATAGCATATTGGTTGTCCTTAGAATATCTGAACACTTTTAAGACTTGGACATTGAATAATTTAATTAGTGTAGTTCTCTAAAAACTCTGTATGCCGTCCCCTCTCTTACAGTAGTGGCAGTAACAAAAGCCAGAGCTTCTTGAGTAAAGGTAGCTTAGGTAAATTAGCAGTGCAGGCAGAGAGGCGTGGATCGTGGGGAAATGGTGAATGTAAAAGGCTATTAGGAGGCTCCCTGTATGAGTGTGTGTATGTGAGTTGGAGCCTGATGATGGATGGAGTGTGCTGACGTGTGCAGCCCAGTGGACTGTGAGACTGGACATGGCTGGTCTCTCTCCGTCTCCCTCCATCTCTTTCTCCCACTCTCTGCCTCACTCCCTCTTTGCTTCGCTTCCTCAGGGCCAAACATGTCATGTCGCCACCGCTCACGCTCGGTCCTTCCTCTCTCTCTTTTCTGTCTTTTTCTCCGTCTCCCTCTCTCCCTTGCTCCCCCCTGCTCTTTGACATTTAGTGGTGTTGCAGGGCAAATGGCAACTTTAAGACATCAGACATATTTTCATTTGACCTACCTGTCATCAGCTCAAAGCCAAAGGCATGGGGTGGTGATCAGTTAGACCAGTCTGTCCATCATAATTCATCACTGTCTAAATTTTGGGCATATTCACAGGTGAGTGTAGAGAGTGATGAGATTTTTGAAATAGAATAACAAATGAAAACCCTTCACACTGACAGATCAGTGGGTAATATCAAGAAAACAGAGCCACGAGGTGAAAAAGGCACAAACTGTATCTACGCCTGTTACCACGCACTTGACAACCAGGATGATTCAATTAAATTATCATAATGAGCAATGCACAAGCCTGATGAGGCTGTAAATGAGTCATGCATTTAACTTCATGAATATCAAAGCAAAATGTTCACAACTTGAAAAACGATTGAAACAAAAGAAAATGTGTTCTAATAAACTACCTTTTAAAAACAAGTGTTGTTGTTACACAGTGTTTCCTCTCTAGGCATCTTACAATAATTGATCAGTCAGACCTCTGACAAATGATGGATCAAAGATGGCTCCTTTGAATGTAGGGGAATTTCGCGTACGTAACAGTTATCCTATCTGTGAAATGCATCACGCGACCCGTCAACACGCACCGTCACTTTCAGGCATCCTTCTTCTCGTCAAGGTTACCTTTCAGGGCTCTCTTAGGATTTTTGTTCGGCTGGAGTTTATTAAGATCCTTGCCACCTTCGTTCGTCTGTCATGATTCACTCAGGCGCTCACTCTGTCTGTTCTTTGTTTATTTTACCTTGCTACTAATGTTTGATTCCTAGCAGAGGAAGACTTTCAGGGTTTCAGGGACGTTCCTCCTCTTCTCCAATCAAGCACACTGTCGCCGAGTAGGGAGTGCGTTGCTAGGCAACTATGAGAACCCAGTGACAGGGTTCAAATGGTGGTCTTGTATCTGCAGAGAGCGTAGTGCCTCTGTCTACATCACTGCTTCACTGGATTGATGGTTCTTGTTTTGGGGAAATGGTAGTGTTGTCTATTGCATATTGAGAGTCAAATTACTCTTCTATGTAAATTATTTTAAAATAATGTAAATAGATGTGAACTGTCTGACAGATATCCGCTAACTGTGGTACATCAGAGGCACTTAAACTGGGGCAGTCAGAGTTCAACTCCTAATGTTTTTTTTTTTTTTTCAGTGTTGGCTGAGTATGAGTATGACTTCTCAGTGTTGCCTCCTCTTTGCAAGCTGTGGAAAAGCAAAGACTTGAATGGATGAAACTGACATTAGGATTGAAAATCAATACACAAGTATATTGGCCTACATCTATGCTTCATCAGCACCATAATTGCGTTTGTGACCTTTTAATTCTTTTGGGAGACACAATATTATAGCCAGCAGTACAACAGGTTTGTGAACGTGGGTGGTGCTATAAATGCCCAAAATAGTGTTTTTTTGTTTTTTTTAATTAATGAGTAACAGATTCCTTCATGGTTTTTCAAAAGTTTTTCATTTCAGAATAGCTTGGTCTTGGTTTGAATTTTAAAAATATGTGTGGTTCACCATATACTTTATAACACACGTTATACTAATACACAGTACACAGTGCTGTGGACAGGGGAACATACCATAGACAGCATAACTTTGTCCACTGAAAACTTAAATAGCCAGTCATGCATTATGGAGATAGCTGTAGGGGAAGGAGTGTTGAGTAGCAGATGCTGTAGTCATCTATCATGAGGTGCATTGTTATTATACCCCTCTGCAACACTCTGCATAAACATATAACATCTTGAAATGGGTTAAAAAGCATTTTAATCATGTAAATTAATGCTAATGCTTTACAGGCTGGAGGCAGAGAAGGCTCGGGCAAGGGCGCAGACTAATGCTGATGCCCAGTCCCAAGTCCAGCAAGAAGTGTCCAGGATCCTGTCGGTGGAGCGGGCCATGGCCCAGGACAGCCTCCAGCAGGCTGTCATAAGGGAGAGGATCGCCACTGAGGATGAGAGGCTCCGCGCTCAGCTCTATGTAAGTTGATGTACGGCAGCTGCTGTGAACTTTCCCATCTGGTTTTATCTTGCCAAACAGTTTCATTCCTTTTTGACACTGGGTTGGTTCAAATCTGCACCACAGTGTCAAACAGACGCTGAACATTTTAACTCTATGACCTTGTGAGCGCAGACTCACTGATGAGTGTCATTTTTACATGAAGACAGGTCCCATTTTATGTTCACGCATTCCTGTTCTATCACACAGACACACAGAAGTGAACCTATTTGCTGTAATCGACAGGTCATGCCTGGTAAAGTGACAAATGTCAGAGCTGTGAGTGTGTGAGCATCGTTGTGAGCAGTCATTCATAGGACTGTCTTCACTGGGTCAATGCTCAACCCCAGAAACACACACGACCACAAATACATGTTAAACAGTTATTTTCTAGACTGTTTGTACATCATAGCCTTATCTGCATAATACAAACTCAGAGGACAGTTTGAGCTTACTTTAATCAACATACACGGAGTAAACCCATAAAGCCACATGTTGTAGGCTGATATTTTTGTCCTCTTCTGTATCTCTGCCTGTTCATCCTGCCGTATTATGAAAGCTACCTTCATTTTGGGAAGGCTGTGTCTTTATTTCCTGTAAATTGCCCTTGTAAACATTGTCAGATGAGCGTTCCTTACCACACACACAGGCAGCGTATTGTTTTCAAAAAGAAAACACATTTTCCCTGGAGTACGGCTGCTGTTTACAAACCTATGCTATTGATTATATAGCTCATTTCACACGCTCATCGCCGTAATAGAAAAATGAATCATTTTGTTGAGAGAGAGGGAGAAAGAAAGGAGCGTTGACGTGATTCCACGCCGCAGGACAAGTGTATGAGTGATCCCTCGTTTGGAACGGAGATCAAATCGAAAGAAAAAAAAAGGTGGTGAGAGAGAGAGTTAGCGAGGGAGGGAGACACATGATGTGATGTGTTTTTCCCTTCAGCATCTGTGAAGAAAACCGTTTCAGTCGCAGGTTTTCTGTTATTTAATTTCTGTTGTGTTTCATAGGGAGGGAGACAGGACAGATGAGTGGAGGAGCCTGTAGGAGGGGAGGAAGGGGAAAGACTGTAACACCTGCTTTGTATCTGTTATGTGCACTACCTGTGCAAAGTTTTAGAACACCTGAAGTTTTCCAGCTGTCATTTAAATTTACATAATTCAGTGTCTCAGTGTTTCTGAAATTCAAGCACAGAACAGATAAACAATGGGAGATTTTAAAAACAGTGAATCATGGGATCTTCTTATTGAGCTGAAGTTGAATCTGAATGCTTGACTCATCCAGCAGCCGAACGCACCCGTGATGCGATGGATACAATGGAAATCAAATATTGTTCAGAAAGTTTGTCCCTACGCTGTTGCAGAAGTCCACACAAATGGGTTGCACTTGTGGGTTGCTTTCACCTTGTTTGTTTTCACCTTCTGTCCAGTTCATCTAAAACCAGCTCCACAGGGTTTAGGTCTGGGGACTGTGCTGGTTTTCCATCATTTGAAGCCACTGTCTGGTTCTTTTCTTCTAATGTTTTGGGTCATTTTCTCGCTGTGGGATGCAGCCGTGACCAACCAGTCTGTCTTCCTTTGTTACTTGAGTCCCTCTCACCATTCTCATAGCAATATACAGTTCCGCTTCCTGCAGGACACAGAGGAGAGACCTTGTGCATGTCATTGCCTGCATCCTCCTGAAGTACAAACCCCCTCTACTTAAGAGAACTTTTCCTCCTATACGCTACGAGGCTTTTTCTTGTAGCCCAAGGGCTAACCTAGGGACTTTATCAGCCTTTGAAACTACAGTTAGCAAACACCGCAGTGGCCGTGCATTCAGCATGGCTGAGCACACACAGTCATACATACAGCTTTACTTATAGTCTTTGTAACTTATATTTTCTGTATAAACTCAGTTGATTGTGTCTGTTCTCCCTCCAGTTTGTCCCTTACTTCTTTAAAAGCCCACATATTGCATCAAAAGAATCATTGTCAGAGGGTCTTACTGTTTTAAAATCGTGTGTGTGTGTGTGCGCCTGTGTGATAATTTCTTCCATTTGCGCTTTCTTTTGGAGTGCCAGAGTTTTAATAGAATCCAACGGGTTATCAGTGGAGGCGCAGTGCCGTTTTTACCACTCATGTAATTGTCAAGTCAGACGCTTCCACACAGGCACTGTTCTTTTCAACTGGAAATGGACTTTTCCGTTTTAAAAGGCAGCCTCTCGCCCAAGACGTCTCCCACCCATTGTCATTTCACTCTGTGTTTGTCAAACTTCAGGATTGTCCGCTACCCACAGTGAACTCATCTTTGATGAAACATAAAACATTTTTTTAGTCTTTTGTGCGGGTGTCTTCCCCGTCTCCTGACTGTCTTTCTTCCCCTCCATGTCCTTGTGTGAGTCTATTTCCTTTTACTCAAAAAGAAGAAAACAGAAGAACTACTTCTAAGATACTCAGCTTGAAATATGTGCAAATGAGTATGTAGACCTTTTTTTTTTTTTTGCTCATTTTCACATGATGCGCTTTCACCAACCCGTGTCATCAAATAAAAAACCCTTTCACCATAGGTTACTCAATAAATTAAATTTACACTGTTGTAAAGCACATAAGGATCAGTAATTGGAAGGTGAAATTGGTTCTGATTGCTGAGCAGAGTCAATAAGTTGATCGAGAGAGAGCTCGAGGGAGAGGTTGAGGTTTGCTGTACTAAGCACATAATCTGGTGGCTGATAAAGCTTTCAGAGGTGATTTGTTCAGTCCTTTTTCCCAGTAAACCCTTGTAAATGCATAACATTAGTTTGCATGAGTTAGTTTGATAGCAGAAAATACATGTTCTGGCTTAATAACAACCTAGTGTTGAATCACAAAAAAAAACTTCAGAGGGAGAGATACACATTGCTCTGCTGTGTTCTCAGAAAATGACTTATTTTTTGAACATTACTGAAACAAGTGAGAGTGTTTTGAAAACTGCTGGATTTATCTCAGCCCACTGGCAGTTTTGGTGTCAAGAGAAATGACATTGTTTTTTTCAGTGTTGTAGAAAGTGAAGAAGTTGGGTGTCGACTGCATGGGTAAACATTGCATCTGTCAACAATCAATCTATCTGTCGAGGACTTTTTTTTTTCTCCTTGGTTTAATATAGACAGAGGAAAGAACCAGAAAACATGGGAAAAGATACAGGGATGTCATTTAATAACCTGACTTGAACAAGGGACTTGGCAGTAACTGTATGTCTGGGCCACTAGGTTGCCCTGAAGTACTGTTTTTGAAATGTGAGCAGTAAGAAAAGGCATTTTGAAACAGGATGAAACTATAAGATGATCTATAGGAAATAGCCCAAACATTGTGTTCCTGTAAAATGGAAAGAAAACGAATGAAAAATGAAAGTGTTTTTCATGTTTAGACTGTCTAGTCTATCTAGAAAATATTTAGTCAGAATGAATATGTCATGATTGCATCGTTGATTTTTATCGCACTTCAAATTGCTTTAATTGAATGTGAATTGACTTGAAGCCATGTTCATTGCCACTGAAAAAACATTTGTCTATGGCAGCTGTAGTTCTTGTGTTCTTTGTCCGGTGCAGTATTGATTTGTCCCCCTCATTAAGATACAGGTCACGGTGAGCAGCAGGACGCCATACATTCCCTCCTCTACTTCACACACAATGAGAGCGATGCTGTGAGCAGTTATGCCTCCCCACGCTCACCTATAATGGCCATAACCTCCGCAACCATAGCTGCACCAATTACAGTGACACCCATTCTGGAGAATTGCCCTGAGACATGGGTTAGACTAGAGTTGGGTATCGTTTAGATTTTATTGATTTAGACTCCGTTTATAGATGCTGGTTTTGGTTGTATCTCGGTTCAGATTTGTGCCAAATTTAGTACAAAAAGAAACTTCATTTTTATTGAAAGCAAATTCTAAAGCACCTTCAATTTAAACATATTTTAGGAAGTTAGGAACAGTAATTTGTCATAAATTATCTGCAGAAAAAATAATAATTTTGGTAAAACTAGCCACTGTTTTATGTGTGTGTTTTGTTTTTTTTGTTGTTGTTTTTTTTTGGTATGACCATAGTAGCAGTGTTCTGTTGCGCTATGACCATACTGTCAACTTGTCAACTTCTACATTGAGCCAGAAGTATGCTGAAGCAAAGTGTTTTTCACATCTGTCTCTACAGCAAACAGTTTTAGGCATCTATATTTGTCATGTGTGCATCAGATTTTGTTTCAGTATAAATTGCAGTTGTGTCAAGTGCAGCCAGGACTCTAGATGGTTCCTACCACCCTGGTGGGACTGCTTGTCCTTCAGGCTTTTCCAGCACCAGTCACTCCCTTCCCTGTCAGGCTGACGGGCAGGAGCCAGCCAGCAAGTGTACCAGTAATTGAAACTTCACAGCAGTGTAGGCATGGGTGTGTGTTGTCGGTGTCATTGTTGTCGGGTTCCTGGGGTTCTGTTGTCTGAGGGTAACATGTTCAGTGTCACTGCACACACATGTTCTGCCACTCAGGGGTAAACACAGGCGTACACAAGCGGTTTGTGGTAGTTAGAAGCACAGTGGTAAATTTAAGATTTCTGTTTAGATACATGTTTCATGTTTTTGTATTGTTTGATAAGCTAGTGGAAAGATACGAGATGAGCATAATTACTCTTTGAATTATTAACATATAAATGAGCTGTGTGTGGTTTTTTTTTTTGTAAAGTTGCATTTGTCATTTTTAATTTCACTCTTTATGCTGACTATGTTTGCCTGTCCAGAGCAGGAGAATTTCCTGGATCACAGCAGCTACTAAAAGACAAACTGGTCAAATTCACGCTGAAAAGAAAATTGATGCAACACTTTGCACTGCGTTGTTTTGTCTTCAACATGCTTGGCAACCTCATAAAGACTGTATCTTCTCATCATGTGGTTATTCTGAATAATTTCTTGATGAGTGTGATTTAATGAGTAGACAGCCTGGTGTGAAAGAGCTGATTGGTGACTTTATGTGGTCAAGAAGGCCTAATCAAGGAGTTACTTAGTAGAATCATTACACACAAATAAACCTTTAATTAGATAAGAGGTCAATTAGTGCTTAATTACCCGGCAGCATCAATTAGGAATATATGATTCTTTTTAGTGGATACCAGCTGAAGACAAAGCAGAAAAGACTGGCGTATGAATGAGCTCCACAAATATAATCTTGTCTTTATGTACTGACAAATGAGGAGTTTTGACAGAGATATACGAGCACGTGGCGTGAGCCAGTCATGTAACTCTCTTATTCACAGTCCAGATCCATCTGTCAGTCCACACATCTGTGTTTTAATGAAATCATAGACTTCCGCCGACCCCTCTTTTGATTTTCAGCGACTCTGCTCCCTGCGGAGGCAAACTGGCCCAGTGGCCAATCAATCACTGGCCACAGCGTCTCACCCAGACACAGGCTCTAACCCCGAGGCAGACTTTTCAATCAAACCCAGAGTCATCAATCTTTCCTCGCTCCAAACAGTGGCCTGGGTGGGGTTTACCTGCTGGCGATGGTTTTGTCTACTGGTCCAAAACACTCAGAGCTTACATTTACTTTATTGTTTTTCTTAATTTGAGACCTTAAGCTGACACTCTGGTTAAGAGACACTATGAAACATTACACAGTATATAAATGTGTTACTGTTCAACTGGATTATATAATACGGAGAAGTGTTTCTGTTATTTAGGCACACCTGTATAACCCAATACAGTTCGTCAGCACCGCAGACTGCAGTCTTTAGGATTTATTCCTGGACTCTTGTATTAGACTGCACTGCTTTTAGCTTGTTATAGTCCAGTGTTAGTCCATGTATCTGTCAGTTTCTCACTTTTTTTCCAAAGTTGTATGCACAGTTATTTGAATGTAGAAGCGTAAAAAAAATCTGCTTTTGTTGCTCCCTCTGTCTCTATCTTTATCTCTTTCTCTCATACACACTCGCCCAGACACGCACATACCAGGCGCTAATGTGATGTTCCATGATTTTTCCACCATCTCTGTTTTCACAGCGAGGGATAACACAGCATACCAATGTTTGTTTGCTCCCTGTGCACACATACAGACACACACACACACGCACACCATGTCCATCCCGTCAGAGCTCCCCAAGTAAATCAGTACCTACTCTCTCCTTAAACTGTGTTCCATTTGATGCTTGGCTGGCTTGAAAATGACTTTGGGTAAAGCTTAACATTTTTAATGCAACAAGCCCCCTCCACCCTCCCTCAGCTCACCCTGGTACTCCTCTCCTTCCCACCCCTCTAAAAACTGCAGTCTCCAGCAAATGTCCTGGTCCTGTTGGTGAATCTTGTGTACTTCACTTGCGCACGGTTGCATTTTAGATACAGATGACTGGACCTGGCTGATAATGGGCCGACAATTTAATTTCCCACGTATTAAAGGAGACTTGCTGGGTTTTGAATTGGTGCCCGTTGGTGGTATTTTAGAAAAAATAGTAAAATAAAACTTCTTCTTCTCTCAACTTGTTATTTTTTCTCTCCATATCACAGAGTATATGGAAGATTGGGGGGAGAATAGGTCCTCATTCTTTTACTTTTGAATGAGATAAAGAGAGGTAGCGGTACACTGTGATTTACATATATTTTGGATTTGCTCAGCTTGCCAAGGACAAATTGCATCCTATCTCTGACGACAGTTCTCTGAGCTGTTGTAAGAGCAACCCCTGCCAGGCTTGATGTAACTGGATTTAAGAGAGCTGATTCTGCGGGGGGACTTTTGCTCTGCAGATGGATTAATGAAGTGGTTAGGTTGATGTGGCATAGATTACAGTTCGGCTTTAGACCTAAAGCTGAGGCTACCTTAAAGAAATAAGACCAGCAGCATGACAGTGGAGCAGGATGAGGTTGTTCCTCCAGTCTGACAGTTTGTAGGATATTATATTTGCAGTCAGCAGCCTCTCTACCTGCTTCCTGTCAGATACTTAATTGTTTACAGCACTTTAGAAACTCATTACTCAAGTATTTAGCTGTTTAAATTGAGTAATTACTTTGAGATTTTAACTAATTAATTTTCAGCACCAATTTTTTTTGCAACTGCCGTAAACCTTTAATTATGGGATGTCATGTCTGCTTTATTCCTGAATATTTATGCAAACGTATAAATATACCATTACATCATTTTGTATTTTTAATTTTGTTTTACAGAGGCGTATCTTTCTGCCAGAAGGTGAGCTGTAATCTACTCACACGAGATATTTACTCTTCTGTAACAAACATTCAGAGGCTCTGAACAAAGTTTGCTCTTGTGTTTTTTTTTTTTAAAGACCAATTCATTTATGGTAGACAATATTTCAGACAACATTCACTGGATTTTGACAAGACTTAGTTAAAAAAGAAAGTGCACAGCACCACTGCACTCCAGCATGATCAGAATTTCATTGACTGGCCCAGAGGGGGAGATGGGGAGCTACAATTACAGATCTAGCAAGTAGACACTAATAGGCCTGGAGGGGAAATATATCAGTCACTGTGGATGTATTAATAAGTTTACAAGGGACCTTAAAAGCGAAATACCTTCCACAGTTGAGACCTATTAGAGCCAATGAAAAAGTACAAAAGTACGAACCTGGTGTTTTACTGTTTCTCCTCATGTCATGAGGTAAAAGTGTGTCTTGTGTTTGTGTGAATGTCAGTTTGCTTCGTGGATACAGCGTAATTAAATGTTTGTGTACTGTAAGAGGTCAACTTAATTGAGCAGATATTCTGTCTGCATCGCTGCCTTTTCGATTCTTTCTTATTGACAGTCTACTGTACAGAACTGTGTCCATTTTTTCTCTCTCTCTCCTCTGTCTTTGTCTCACTCGTCTTGGAGGGTGTCCACTCAACCGTCCTTTACATATTGGTGGCCGTACCTCACCCCTGCCCAGGGTGTGGTGCCCAGACGCACCGTGCCAGTATTAGGGTTAGACGGGGGATCAGGCTGTAATTGGCATGGCCTGTGGCTGGCACTCTGCGCCAGGCCCTCACCCTGTCAGCTAATTGGCACTGCGAGTGGCCAGCAGCGGGGCCGGGGCACGGCAGCACTTCGATTGATGGATGGATACTGGTGTCAGGAAAGCTTCTTTCTGACAAGAGAGCCAGTACAGTCAATTTACTGCCTCAGCCTCACTGGGCTGTGTATGTATTTATGTATGTGTTCACCCTCATTTGTTCTAAACATTTTGGAAGGTTGACTGGAATTTTCTTATTGTGCTGTGTGTTTTCTTTCACCTTTGTCTGACGGAGGAATTGATTTGACTTGTGTGAACAGCAACTAATTATCCAAAGACACTTTTCTGTACATACTACACATAACTGCAAAATTGTGCACTTTCTAGACAAGCTGTAAAAAAGATTCAAATTAGTGTTTTAAGTTTCCACCTTCCTATTTGTGAATGCACCAAGAGCTTGTTTCTTATTAATTTTAAACAGATGTTACAGCTAAAGATATATATACAGCAAGTGTACAACTGTCATTTTTTCAACACTTTGTGTCTTTTTCTGGTCAAAGTCATTTTAGTGGGTTTAACAGATTTTAACAGGGTTCGTTGATGCTGTATATTTATAATGGCACATCCAGTTATTATGCCTGAACTGTGTTGGTAAAAAACTTCAGCTTTAACACAATGTGTGACACGTTTCCCCTTTTCACTAGTACAACTTTTATATCAGTGGTGCCATAGCATAGACCTCTGCAGCCTTTAGTATTACTGAGAATAGTTTTGTGATAATTTCTTGCTATTTCTTATCCTGTCTTTCACTCAGGCTAGCTGAAACTTAATTTGGCAAGTCCAAAGGTTAGAAAAGCAAGCATCTTACCTTTGATGCAGCATTATATGTGTATGGGAACATGTATGTGGCTCAGTACAGTAGATATGTTGGATGTGTGATGTGACAGGTGTTTTCTTTTACACTCGTCCCCTCCCCTTCTCATTGTCTTTCTCTGTTTTCCCTCTTGGCTCTGACAGGAGAGTGGTATTAATGAGCTTCTACCGAAGTGAACAGTCGGCTCAGCTAATGGTGCTAGAGGGAGAGTTTTTGATTGAACGATGGAAAGAACTTAAACATATAGAGGGAACGCAGACACAAGGGGAGTCGAGAAGGCTGTGAACAGCAGAAAATCTAGATGAGATTTAGATTCAGTGAGAGAATGGAAAGAAGATAAAAGATAGAGGAATACATAGAGGCACGTGGAAAGAGCAGACGAGAGAAATTAGAGATATTGATTCACAAAGCAGTTTTCCAAACAAGGTTATAAACTCCAATTAGGAAACAAACCAAGTGTAAACTTTAAACAAAACTCAAATAACCTAACAGTAATAGCAGGATTGTTTTGGGGGAGGAATTCAGTGAAATAAGAATATTTATTTACTCATTCATGTGCTTTGACATGTAGTTGAAAAGGATCATGAAGCTTACAAGTCATACGTATGCATGAACAGGCTAACTTATAATTTAAGAGAAGAAATCAACATCAAATTGGCTCTTTTCTGTCCATCCCCTTTTAAAAGTGGGTAAAGGCCTGTATTCAGCTGAGGAGGTTAGTGGATTAGAGGTGACCCTGAGCCTGCTGACATGGACTTGATAGACAGGAGCTGAAGGTGGACTGTGGCTCCCTCCCAGCTTCATCAGGGCCTGGGAAGACCACCTGCTGCTGGATGGAATGAATATGCATTAATACACAGCGTGAGCACGCGTGTTGTGAGACATGTACAGTATGCCCACAGCCGTAACCACACAAGGATTCAGTCACTTACGCATAACACTAGGCTGCTCGTCAACCTGAGCACTGATTCAGGTAAAGATTTGCATGCAGTAGACGCTTGCACACAGACGGGTCAGGCACATGCAGTTTGACTTTTCCATGAAGTCCAATGTCAGCAACACATCCCGAGGATGTCCCCTTTTCTCCCTGCGTGTCTCCCCCTATTGTCCTCCCTTCTACATCCCTCTCACCTTCTTCCTCCTATAGGTTGTTCGTGCTCTCTTCCCTGCTCCACCATCTCTTTCTCTCTCATTCACTTTCCTCCCCAGGGATATCTGTTGTCCAAAGGCAATATGCCTCCCTCTACTCTCAGGTCATTCACTGTGTCCTTTGCCGTCAAGTAAAGGAATTTTCTGCCTTTATTTTATGTGGCTGACTGAATGCATACTAGCGTTCTCCACACTTGTTTTCACCTGCCCAGTCCTGTCCCAGTATCCCATCACTCTCACGGCTCGCTTTTAAACAGGGATGTGGTCAGGAATTAAAAATGAGTGGAGGTTATATGTCCAAAACAAAATGCCTGAAAAAAAATGCAAGTCCGTGCCATAGTCGCTACAAATCTCTTCCAAGCTAAAGACATATTTTTTCACTGTTTTGTACTTTTTTTTTTTTACTTTCTGCTTGTTGAGAGTATTTGAATAGTGGTTTCTTCCACTGTTTGTGGCTTGACCACCATCCTTCCTTCTCCTTCCTTCATGTATATCTTTATCTGTCTCTCTCTGTGTATATGCACCAGAGCATCTTCTCCCTTCCCTTCATCCTCACCCTCTTTGTCCTTATGTTCCCATTGTTCTCTTGGCATGCCCCCTGTTCCCATCGTGGCTGAGACTTCCTCCATACATACATGCCCCCCGTGTCTCGGTAATGAACCCACAGCTCTTCATCTCTCTTTCGTCTTCCCCTGTGTGTTGGACATGACAGATGACTGGGGACCTCCAGAGGTTCGCTCCCCAGGGCTCTAGATAAAGGCAGCTCCAACTGCGTGATGATCAATCAATCAGTTTACACCGCGGGCGCCTGATCAGCCAATTAATCAATCTCTGAGCCAGCAGATGCTGTGGCTGTCCCTCAGTGAAGGAGCTGGCAGCGGAGCGGTGGAGGTGGTGTCTCCAACAAAGGCTGAAGGGCTTGAAGTGTCTGGGAGTAGAAAGGAAAGTGGTTTTTCATGTTTCTACCAGGATCTCAACATTTGTGGGCTCACTTGTCTCATTCGTTTTCTCCAGAGGATCATTTCTTTCCTTGCTTTTCAAACGTTATTCCCTTCCTTTCAATCCTGAGAACATCTCAGAGGAAGCATGGTCCTCTGTAAACTGTAAACCTATTTGCCTAAACTAAATTAGTATATTTTTGTATGTTATCTACAACTTCAGGAGAAGCGTAAAAGAGATGTAAATGTGTGAGTGGGTTGACAGCCCTGTCTCACCATCATTAAGGCCAGCTGGTTAAGATCAAGCCCCCTGTTGACCCCTGTTCACTGTCAATGACCTACAGACTCTGCACGAACACTTAATTTCAATGTGCCCTTAAACAGCCAGCAGTTAAGATACAGGCACAAACATTGAGACACCCACACTCACCACCTACACCTCTTGGCCTTTGGTCCTTGTCCTGGGCCCTTGGTCCCTGTCCTGGGCAGGTCAGCCCTTTGACCCACCAGGTCATTGCGTCATTACTCACTGTGCTAAGAGATCCCCCGGGAGGGTAGTGCTTTCTGCAGCCTGTGGCATTCATGTCTTTTTCTACCAGGATGGTTTGTGTTTCAGTTGTTTGTTAAAGAGAA
This sequence comes from Toxotes jaculatrix, assembly GCF_017976425.1. NCBI lineage: Eukaryota > Metazoa > Chordata > Actinopteri > Toxotidae > Toxotes > Toxotes jaculatrix. The sequence continues at coordinate 7,025,002 of NC_054415.1, forward strand.
AGTCGAGTTGCTGATGTTTCCAAATGTATAGACGAGTGTTGTCGGTAATGACACATCTGGGTATGTGTGCTTATACAGTAATTGGCAGAACAAGATTTTACATTGGGTAAAATTACCCTTACAAACATGATTTTCTTTGATTGAATTATGCTACAATCAGATTTAAACAAATGAAAAACATAGGTAATGTGGCCTGACAGGGTAGCAACTTCATTGGACAGTTTAGATGGCCTGCAGCTTTACTACATTGTCAGGTCATATGCCTGCACACACCTGGTAAGCAGCATCTGCATTCTGCTGTCGTTCCTGGCATATACACTGGATTGCTTTCTGAATTTCCACAGTATGAGCAAGTGGCACTGGTCACACCACATACCCAATAAAGAAAAGGGCAAAACAGTAAAGCAACACTAAAAAAAGTAGGTTAATCCTTACAGCATAGTTGTCAGAAGGTAATTGCTTCAGTTAGAGCTTCTTGACTAGCACTAGCTTGTTCTCAATGATTAATGGTACCACTGTTTTTTTTTTTTTACTTCATTGTGACCATTTCCTACTCTGCTGAGATAAATTCCCAAGAAGAGGTTGCTTCCTGATTATGTTGTGACAGGGTGGCCATGTTGCCAAATTTATTTTGTGGTGTCCTTGTGGCCCAGCGGTCTAAAACGCGTGTAACTGATTCAGAATCTGTCAGCAGCCTTTGTTGCAAGTTAAACTCCCTTACATTTTCCCTGTGTTGAGTGGACAGTTACTGTACCTTAAAAAAAAAAAAAAAAACGACAATCATGAAGTTTTTTATGCAGTTTTTTGGAGAAAAAGAAGGCAGGATTTGGACTTCAGTCAGAATTGTGTGTACAAACAAGTGCAGCACCACAAATGCCTTCAAGGAGAGACTGTCCTAAAGTATACAAAGTTATCCTCCAAGCCTCTGTACCATTTGCACACCTCACCCCTCTCTGTGATGGCAGACTCTTCATGCTGCCTCCAAGTGTGGCTGTTCTGAACGGCTATGAAAGCTGTTGCCTTTAGACAAATTTAGAAGACAAGCTGTAGGAACTAGTTCATTCAAGCACATCAGGCCTTTAAAAAACAGGCCAGAGGCCAGTGTCTTTGTGCAGACTCAGTCTCAGCTTCTTTGGTTTACAACTTGTTAAACATGCTGTTAAAATGAACTGAAGTGAAGTAGAAAAGAGGGTTCAGGTGAATCAAACCAAACAGAGTAGGTTTGACAAAATACCAAAAACATGGGCAACAAGAACTGAGCAGCTCAGTGGCTCACCTGAGGACAACATTTCACCACTGAAGCACCCAGAATGTGAATAAGTGTTTATAATGTGTTTGTCCTTTAGTCTTATCAGTCAAGGTTAAGCCCATTAACTGACCGCACCACATCTGACATGATTACATCGCCCATAACCCTACCACTTCCCATGGAGACTAATACCTTGTCTTGAAGTGTTATTGCAGCTCAGTAAAACCCCATGATGCTAATTAACCATCCACAGTGAATGGTTTCCAATGGAGTTTTACAGCTTCTGCTACCAGGACTTATGTTTTATTAGTGACTCTAAGGGTAAAGCATAATACTGCCAGTAAGGGCTGTTAGGTGATATCATTTTACACTCCATCACTTAGATTTGATCTGCCAATGATAGCTTTTAAAGATAGAGTTGCAATGATTTTAGAGGCAGTTACAGGATGTGCCAAGATCCGTGGGAGGGATGTGTGTCTGAAACTGAGTTTGGAGTGTGCGTGTAAGCTTTGTATATATTCGTCTGTGGCTGCAAAAAAAAAAAAAAAAAGTAAGAAACTGTGTGTTTTTCATCACCCCCCCCCCCCCCCTTTTTAAAATATTCTCCTACCTCCAAGCTTGATATGACAGTTCTTCCAAGAACTGTCAAAAAACCCAATTCTCTTTCCAACTATCTTGTCATCCATATTCCATCCACACATTGACCCAGCTCTCTCCCTCGCTTTCATCTTCCCTACCCCATGAACTTCCCCTCCCTTCCCTCCATCCATCTCTAACCTCCCACAAGCCACCTACACCTCCGTCGTGCCAATTAACACCAGAGCACGGTCACATTGTGCCGCCCTTTGACCCCCCTCCCTGCCTGTCGGAGCACGCAGGACCCGAGACCCCCGGCTTCAGTATTAGTTTGTCACAGGGCCCTGTCGCGCAGGTCTGTGATAGATGGGCCCTGGTGAGCAGCTCTGACCCAGCGTGCTGCAGCGCTCACGTGGATGGTGTGAGGGAGCATTGATTATGATGCTACTTGTGACAGAGGTGAATCAGGGCTGAGCTGATGGTGGCAGGGGGAAGACAAAAGAGACCAAGGTTGTGGATGAGGCGCTGTTAGTTAATGTGATGAGATTTGATTTGTGCTCTATTGATCATGGCATCGTGTAAGATTATTTTCATCTGGCATGATTTAAAAGCATGGAGCCAGCATGCAATGTACCAGAGAGTCACCTCATTATATTACAATACAGAGGTCCCCATCATTGAGGTGTGAAATGAAAATGTAATATGTACAGAATTGCTACAGTAATAGCTGTAATCTGATTTTTTTTCTTCTTCAGCTTGAGGAAGTATTGTGGTGCCTGGCGTAAATTTATTGTGTTGGCAACTAGTATTGTGAGCCTATTATAAATTGAATTCTACCGAAGTAGCTGTGATACAGATTTGAGTTGTAACAAGCTGATGAATGGGATAAGAGGGAATCAAAACCATATTTCTTGCACACAAAGTTAAGAATGTTTTTTTTTTTTTTTCGGACTTGTACAATTACACTAATTTGTTTAGTTAAACTGCTCACAACACATAGACATAATAAACTTGTGATGATGTGTTTTAGGTAGACATGTTAGCCACACACAGTATATGCACATACTCAGACATGCAGTTGCCATAAGCCTGCTGAACGCTGCAGGCTGGAGTCATTTTTATTTCAGTACCTTGAAACGCTTTAAAAGAAAGATGCTCGTGTCAGAGAACACTTTAAACGAAAAAGCAGGTGTGAAAGAAATAGTGTATGGGAGCAAATCAGCGAGAGAACAGGCTGTGGGTGGGGGAGGCCTGACGCAGCAAAATCCACCTGTTTTCATCCTTCTTCATCCTCCTCTCCTTTTCTCCTGCCCTCCTCTCCTCCTCTCCTCCTCCGCCCTCGCTCCCAGCTCAAACTGCGGCAGTCGACTAATTAAAAAACATGGCTGTCCTTAATTATTCAGCGCCTGGCTAATTGATATTCACAGAGGCGTTCACCTCGCCTAAACGATCCGTTTAATCTGACCACCACGGTCTCACTCTCAGCCGCCTGTCACCCTCAGCCATTGTGCTACTGTACTTAATAAAAGACCAGGGGGAGATGGATACAAGAAGGGAAATGTAAAAGTTTGCTGTTGATGTTAATGTGGTTTCCTGGGCTACAAACAGCAGTGTGTGTGGACTCACCCTGTGGGAGGGTATTAATGTGAGTGTTTGTATTTTTTACTGGGGTATTTTTTCCCCCCTATGTCAAGGGTTTCTGCACAGGAAAATTAAACAGAGCAAGAGGCTGAATTTGAATCAGTGAATTAGCCTAAAAGAATGACATCATCGGCTGGACTTGCAAAGTTTCTAAATTGCTCATAAAATGAGGAGAACTCTATTTTTCATGTGTTCATCATGAGAGTGGTTGACATTCATTCTTTACTTCCGATTAAATTAACCATTGTCTTGGAGAAGTCTCGATTTCAAAGCTGGAAACTAAAAGCATCAGTTGTTCCTCGTTGTTTTTCCCTATTTCCTCTACTTAACTTCTCCCCTCCTTTCTGTACTTTGTGATCATTTTCTCTCTTTAACTTCTTTCTAAAGTTATAGAGACGCACTTGGGCCAGGATCAGTGTCCCATCTAACAGCCAGGTCTCCATTCTTGACAGGTCCAATGATAAATCACCTTTTATTGTCCACTCCTCTTGGTCCTTTATCTCTCTGTTTATTCCGCTCTCAAGTTCACTTCCATTTTCTTTTCAAATTCTGCCCTTCTCTTGCTCCTCCTCCCCTCACCCTTATCCCAGCTCTCCTCCTCCACCCGCGACCGCCTCTTCATTAGGGGAACAAAAGGTATATGGGCAGTGGTGAAGTCTGTCCCATTGTTTGGCCTTTAGTATGATTAGATTATCTTTAAAGTCTGCAGAATGGGGTTAATCAGTCGGAAGTAATCCTGACATTGTGTGTGTGTGTGTGTGTGTGTGTGTGTGTGTGTGTGTGTGTCTGGGCCTGTGTGCATCGTCAAAGAGGAGGGCCAACCTGCTTGCATGGAAATTGAACACATGCACGGGTGCATGTATGCATAGACGTGCACACACACACACACACAAAAGTGAGCAAAAAAAAAAAAAAGAAAATCCCTGGGTACACATTTCTGTCACAACCTCTCTTCCTTTAATGACCCCTTTAGTCTCGCCTTCAGCACACATTTATCTCTCCACCCGCTCTCTGTGGGTACAGCTGCTCCGGCTGGTGCGAGTGTATGTGCATGTGTGTACGTGTTGATGTGTGCGTTTCAGATCAGCGTCTGAGTCGTTGTTTGCGTCTTGGCGACTCTGTGCGTCTTTTGTCTTTCTCTGCAAAGCTAAACTCTTTAGTCACCACCTAACAGCGTAACATTGAGTTTGGACACACTTGTGACATTGCACAACCCCCTGCCGGTCCTCTCCTCTGCGTTTCCCTCCATCCCATCATCCCTCTTCTTTTCCTCCTAAATTGAGCTGTTGGTGGGAGACAGTTTTTTGGCACCTCAGCCAATGTAATCCAGCCTCTCAAAAACTTTGCCAGTCTATCATAGAAGCCCTGATTGCATGCTTGGAATCGATAACACATATAAAGGTCATAATAGAGCTACTTCTAGTGTACTTACAGCATACTTTTAAGGGTGTACTTCAGGGTACATTCGCCCAGCGCTATCATTTATGTAGGTTTAAGTCAACTTGATTCCATCATGAAGTGCAGGCAGTGCTAGCTTCGGTAAAACTCCGGCCACACAATAGCACTTCAGACTTGTAAGGGGACACAATGGAGACAATTGTCTGACCGCATCAATAAGACTGGCTAATGTTAGGTTGTGCTGAGGACAGCAGAGACAGCAGCAACTTGGTCATGGTGTTGCTTTGCTGAGTGTTGTTGGGAATGTGATAAAGTGCTGCTCGGAATGTTTTTTTCCCCCTTATCTGGCTCTGGAGATGACATCATGTGTGTGTGTATATATATGTGTGTGTGTATATATATATGTGTGTGTGTGGGTGCAGGTGCTTGCCTGTGTTCTGTCTTGTGTGTGTAGTGGGTAAGCTTGGAGCAGCCCCTTGACTTTGAAACTTCCCCCAATCATTTCAGGCGAGGACAGCCCCTCGGTGGCACTCCTCGACACTCATCACAATGCATAGAGCATGCAGCTCCGCCCGCAGTGCGTTGAGCAGCCGAACACAGATGGTTATCAGGGTAGCAGAGATTGGATGGGGTAATGCGCTGTACGTTGCGTTTTGTTCCTACTCCGTCTCTGTCTCCTCCAACATCCTATGGTTCTTAAAGCAAAGGCTTCAAGGGTCTAGAGCAGTGCACATGGTTTATGCTTACATACCATGCATGTATGTGTGTGTGTGTGTATGCACTGATGTGTGTGTATGCCAGTGAGTGAGGAGATTGAGAGGATGAGGGGAGTATTCAAGCAGAACAGTGTGGCAGCCAGTCACCCCCTAGCCTCTGAATACTAAACCTTTCCAAATGTCACTTTGAAGAAGTTCACGGATGAATCAGTGCCTCTTTACACTTTTTCTCTTTCTCTCTCTTGTTTTCCTTTAATGCTCCCCTCATTCAGGAGATTGGAAGGAAGGTAAGTCTAAAGGCCTTCACCTTCTCCATGACTCTACATCTAACTCTCACTGTTTCTGCATGATAGAGTCACGGATTTCTTTTCCCTTTCAGCTTCTTTGACATGTTACATATTTCTTTCCAGCAGGTACTTCAGCTTCTCTATATTTTGATGATCCTTTTTTTTTTATTAGGCTCAGTTCTCTTGCTCCAAATGCTTTGTAGAATTATAGATGAGATGACGACTTCAGCTTGTTTCTGAAGACTTATTAACAGAAGGGAACAGTAATACAAAATTTTCTTGGTCGGGTCCTAAAGTTCACTGCAACTTTGCATAATACAATTCTGTTTCTTGTTCAAAGGTTTTCCATCTCTTTTTATTTTACATATTCTTTATACTTTTTTTTAATACCTCAAAGAGGTTCTTTTTCCTCCAGTCAAAACCTAGTTTGGTAGATATATGCCAACCAAAGTTTGAATGAAACTAAGTCTTAGATTCAGGAAACGCCAGTTCTGCCAGTTTTTAAATGCTGTTTTATTGCTGTTTTAACATCCATAGTCATCATCTCATCATAACAAGTACATGATGAGAAGTAGATCCACAATTAAAAATATGTGCTCCTGAAAAGTGTTGACTGGTCTGTACAGAAATTTGAACTTTAATCACGATTAGTAACATTTCATTGTCTAATTCCATTTGAATCGCTTGCCCTCTGTCAAGGTGTAAAGGTGTTTTTTTCCTTTTTTTTTTTTTCTGGGAGCCGATACATTCAGGTCTTATCTGTCCTGTATTGTATATCACCCAGAGAGTCAGCCGTACGTCTAGTGAAGGTCATAGTAGAATGGAGGACAGTGGAGATAGGTAGGCTAGCTAAATATATACGCCAGACCGAGGTGCTCGTTCGTACTGAGGACTGATGTTATCCTCTTGGCCTGATAGTGGTTTGGCTTGAGATTGAACACAAGAGGACAAAGAGGCTCGTACATTACCACGCCTTGGCACACACAGGTGTACTCTCCATGCACTAAGCAAAATGTGCACATATTCAAATACATGCAAACCCTCTCTGGTTGTGTGCACATGTTTGCAAGCGCGACACATGTTCACATGGTGCTTCACAGTGTGGTATATCTGTGTCAACAAACAAGAGACTTCTGTCTTTGTTGTGTTGTAATGTGTCTCTGCTTTATACACACTTGTCCCCATTATGGTCCTCTCTCATTTGTATGTACACTTGTGTTTTGTGATTGGTTTGTTAAAACTGGCAATGTTCCACTGAGCACATAAGTAATGGTTTTTCCCCTCTTCTGTGTGTGCATGTGTGTATGCTGTACATTGTACATGTGTGTGTGTGTTTAGGCCAAGCAGCTGGAGGCCAGAGAAGCAGATTTAAAGAGGCAGGATGCTTTCTACAGAGAGCAGGTGGCCCGGCTGGAGGAGAGGGTAAGAAAATGTTTGCATCATGCTCCAACCTGATGTCTAACTTTTACTCAATGTGGCTTAACTGAGCTGAATTCTCAGGCAAAAATGGAGAAACAAACTTGACGATTTTCTTTTTTAAAACTTGTTTGAAGTGCACACAGAAACCCACAAACCAGTGTACTCACAGACAAGTACTGATTCATACATACAGATTCATGCACACAGTTCGCACACAGACGCAGAGAGCTCGGTCACCATGGGACTCAGCCCAAGTACAGTCACCTTTATTCTGTCTCCTCATCCAACTGACCCACTGCTTTGTTTTCATCCTTCAACTTAGAGTCTGCATACTTCCCCCAGTGTGGTGCATCTCTCTTTCTCTCTCTCACTCTTTCTGTACCTCTTCATAACTGCCTCTCTGCCACTCTTTTTTACACTCTCTTTTTTACTTTGATCTCTACCCACCATTCCCTTGCCTCAAGTATAAAGGGTTAAATCTCATTCATCTCTGTGTGTGTCCTCCTGTCCCTGAAAATGACACTACCCTGATGTTCGTTGTCAAACCAGCGTCCTATGGAGGGGGATAAGGGTCAGCTGCCGTGCTCAGCCACCTTCAAATGGCAGCTCCATGCTGGTCCCAGTGCGAGATGCCTGCAAGGCGGGGGACCAGGGTCAAATGCCCTGTTAAAGTGTGTTAAAAAGGACGCCCTCATGCTGCTCTCAAATCATAAGTGTGTCTTAGGAAGGATACAATGCCCTATTTAATGTGCTTGAAATGACACCTTCATGCTGGGAAGGAGTTTTCTCCCCTTTGGAGGGTGCAAAAAGTCAAATGCCCTTTATAGTGAAAGCCAAAAGGAAATTTCACACCGTTGTGAAGCCAGATATTCAGTGTGGAAGAGGGAGGCAATCACATATTCTTATTCTTAGAAGCTCTCATGAATACAAGGCCAGCAAAATATCACATACTCAATGGGCCCTTTGTCCTTTAAATGACCTCAGTGTGAAATGATTTTGTGTTTATCCAAATGGCTCAAATGTGATTTCTTGGTGAAAAGATGGCGTCTCACCTTGTGTGTGCTTATCCGTGCAGGTGCACACATCATTGTTAATTAATTTACTTACTTTTTTTCACCATTTGTTAATTTTCCTCTTAGCTGATTTAACAATCAGCATCATTGTAATAACTCACTGTTTTAATAAGCATGCTTGTTTGATGTTTTTAGTGTGTGTTTGTCAGGTCCCATTATGTGCAAGACCTTCCCCCTTTGGGTCAATAAAGCTTGCAAAATTTCCTTACTTCACTGAGGATGAACTGCTAAGCCAAACCAGTGGGTATTGAGTGGTGGTGGGCTTCTGTCAGTAATTGGAAGTGCATTGGTCTGTACAATTTTGGTTGGGTAGTGGAGAGGAGAGGAGGCCATTTACTGACGTCAGGGGAAGGTGTAAATTAATCAATGGATCATTTGCAAAGAAAACAGCTATTTACAGCAGTTTTTTTTTTTCAAAATTTCTTTTGAAGGTTGATGGCTCGGCAAAAGACCAAAGAATGTTGAAATAATATGAGATGCTGACATGCTCCCTTGTTGCACTTGAACTTCCACAGATCCAGCTGTGCAGTCGAGCTTCACTCTTTCAGTTCCTCAGCTCAGATCGTTCCATCTTTGATCTGAGTAGTTCTACTACATAATACTGTATAGGAGCAAATGCAAGTGCTGATAGTAGAAGTGATGAGTCCCAACTAACGTAGGCATTATCGACTCCAGGCACTGGCCATCCATCAGCCATGTTGGCCTCTGGTCAATATTCCTTAGATCAAAGTGTCAACAAATCACCTTCACACCACAGAGAAACAGAAGATTGAGAGAGAGGGAGGAGAAAGAGAGAGAGAGATGGGCAGACAACAAGGAAAGAGATATGTTATTGAAGACAGAAACTGAAGGAAAAAAGAGAAACTGGATATTCAACACAAGAAAAGGCGAGATTGAAAAAGAGCGAAAAAGTGACATTTGTGAGTGAAGATAAGAACAAGAAAAAGACAAAAGTAAAAGAAACAAGACAGAAAAATGATAAATGTCAACTGTATGATAAAGAAAAGAAGAAATACCACTACAGCCCATCACTGAATAGTAAAAAAAAAAAAAAAAAGATGAAGGTGAGTGTGAGAAACTGGGAATGTGACACAGGAAGGTTCTGGGAAAATGCAGAGTTTTTTTTTTTTTTAATTGATTTATGTGCAAGAATGAAACGACAAATTAACTGTATTTCCACACACATGACCTGACCACAGCATTTCACTTTGCAAATGATTCCATCAGGATTTATGGCCTGTGGAGGTAAAACACGACAGAAGTGGCAACCATGTGTGGGTTTTGTGTGACGGTGTTTGATCCTGTGTGTAACTGAGGATCAATGGTGGGCATATTGCATGTTGCCTTACTGTGCAGAAAGCGGCTTGGGGCTCCATAGGGGGTTCAGTTTGTTTGGACTGTGTTAATAACACTCCTTTTTCTTGTTCTGGCCACAGTGCCCCATTTGGCACTCAGTCCAGCCTCTCTTCACTCCCTGTTCTCATCACCCAGCAGAAGCCCGACAGCATTACCAAACAAAATCAGCTTTGGCATGTTCTGCTCTTGTGTGCTCACTGTAACTCCTGCGTGGGTAATAGCATCAATAGCAGAAGATGAAGGTGTTCAATACATAAAGACAGTACAGAAAACAAATATCACAAGAAAATACAAATACATACAGCTAAACAAAGATAAGCCATCATCAACACATGGCTTTCAAAAGCTTCTTAGACTTGGACAAGAATCTTTTTCCAGATTCTCAGGTGTGAGGATTTGCTTCTTTTATTGATTTAAATCAATGTAAATTGAATATCATTGCATTGTAGTCTGTTGATTGTAGTCTACCTTGGGATCTGGGTTGTTGTCATGGGCATTTTTTCCACTGTCTTGACAAATGGAATAACCATTTAGAAGGAAAACAATTAAGAGATTAATCAATAATGAAAATTGTTAGTTGCTGTGCTGTTATTTGCATCCTTTTGCACCATCTCTACCTTACACTGTAATATATGTGGGGACAGTAAATTGATTACCGAGTAATGCACAGGATATGGTTTGAGTTGTCACATGGCTGATGAGAGTGATGGCGTGTGAAAAGAAAGAAGGTTTGTTGTGACCAAACATTAAGTAAATTATTTTACTTTTAAAACTTCAATGAAGAAAATGTATGACCCAGAATCTGTTATATGATGTTGGTGACCTGTCACCAGTGATGGTGTACTGTTGGGTGGTGAACACAGCTGTAGTTCCTCTGACCAGTCTGCACACTCTGTATCTATCAAAGCCCAATGCTGTTCTTCTTTTTAGTTGCAAACGCTGCATTTTTCTAGTGAGATCGCACCAAATTTGATTTCAGTTGGAGTGTACTGCCAGTTTAATATTATCTCCCATCACACTCTTCGCCCTCCCTCCATCTGCCCTGCGTTCTTCCCTTTTACCTCAGGATTCCCCCAGCATCTTGCACACCACCAGAAAGAGGCAGAGGAACCAAAAGAGAGCAAGAGAGAGAGAGAGAGAATATAAGTCTGATATATATTACACGTCTGTTCCAATCCAACATGGCCATTCATCAGAGGGGCTTCCAGTGACAGGCCATCACCAGGCTCCAAGACAGCTCAGCCTGCTGCCTCTGCTGCTGCCGCTCATTGGGGCCACAGCTACCAAATAGCCCCTGAAAACAATATCTATATATTTATTACATTTTCACTCAATACCTGCCCCGCTGTAAAACAATCTCATATTTAACAATCAACTTGCCCATGTTTTTTTTTCTTTTTTTTTCTACCATGTCTCTTTCCAGCCCTCCCTTCCTGCCACATCTGTCTCTCTGTATCTCTCCTTTTTCAGTTTTTTTTTCAAGTGGTGTTTTTTTTTCCCTCCATGCCTCAATTTCTTTTTTTTCTGAAGGGATTTTTCTTCTTTTTTCTATCTTTCTTTTCGCCTTGTATATCGATGAAATTGGATTTTTCTGCTCTCCCATGGAGGACAATCACGGCAGCAATTGCCATCTCATAGCAAAGTTCCATAGCACTGTGAAAGGAAGAAATACTGGGGAAAGAGCATTAAAAAACAGTAATGGCTTCTATCTCTCTATCTCTGTCTCTGGCACTGACTTGCCATCTTCATCTCTCCCCTCTGTCTGTCTTTTCAGTATCCCTCTCCCTCTCAGTCTTTTGCCCTCTGTCTCTCCTCCTGCATACTGGAGCTAAAATTTTAAGTTCATTTTTGCTTGTGTGTTAAAATTAAAATTCAAAAAATCAGAACAGTAGTTTCTTGCTTGTCTTGTTGCTGTATTGTAGGAGTAAAGATGTTTTAGAATTTCTCTTTAACCATGAAGCGCTCAGCGTAGTCTCTCTGGCTCTGCTACTTGTATAACTGGAGACACAGTAATCCGAAGTGAAGACATGACAGTGTGCTGCAGTGTTGAATTATTGTGTCTGAGACCGTTTGCTGTTATAGGCACATGATGGGATTCACAGGGATTTAACGGGAAGTCTTTTCAAGGAATGGTGATTTCACAACAACAGAGCAGCACGTTCATTTATGTTTAAAAAAAAAGAAAGAAAATCCTTCTGTAGTAACACTCTGCAGGCTAAAGTAATGAATGCTGAGACACAACTTTTTGAATGTTGACTTATAGGGCTCAGTTTTTGTTCAAGCTAAGTTATAAATGTAGATTCAAGTGGTGAAAATTGTATTGAACTATAATATATTCAAAGTTTTTGTGTGTGTGTGTCTTTTTCATCAATGAACATGAGGGTAGACACATTTCACTTGCATGGCCTAAACTTTTGATAAGTATAGATTATCTATTGGTTTGCAAGAAAACCAATTTAAAGAACTCAAAATTCAAAGTTGCTCATATAATTGTAAGGGAATAGTTTTACATTTTGGGAAGGATGTGTTTTTGTTTTATTTTTCTCTGATATCTGAATGTGAAACGTAAGGCTGAAGCCAGGTTAGCATAGCTTAGCACAAAGACTGGAAATGGGGGGAAACAGCTAACCTCGCTTTGTCAAGAATCAAAGTCTTTGAGGTTCCCAGGTCATGAGCTGATGCATTCTGTGTGTTTGGAGGTGATCATTGGCAGATTTAGTTACCTTTGGCTAAAAGTAGGTCCTTTTCAGAGTTTAACAAACATCTATAGTTGTGGCTGCTTCATCTGTGCATCTCCACCCTGGGATGTTTTCTTGCCCCTTAAGGCAAAACTTGAAAAGCTTAGTCAATTCTGCATATCCAGGATAGGCTCAATAACAGTTTACCAGCATCATTGCTCTCCCTATGAGTAAGTTTCACTGAGTCACATCGCAGAAGTCCCATTTTCTCTAGCTCTGCAGAATCATAATGTCACCCATGGTGGGGTTTCTCCCCATTTTGGCCCTCCTGCTCAGCAGCAGATAAGAGAAAGAAGCCATCAGTACAGGGGGCTGTTTTTTTTATTCATTAAAAATTGGAGGCTTTTTTCTCTAAATTGAGCTGGAGCCTGTGTTGGGGTGCAGCTTCTATCTTCTCCATATCGCCGCAGTGCATTAGCAGTAATGACTTAATTTGTCCATGACACCCCCCACCAGCATTTTGTGTGGCTCCAGATGAGCTGAAAACCTAGTGGAAAGCAAATTGAGTAAATAGGATGAAAATAACCTGAAACACTGTTTTATTTAAAACACGGTTTTATTCAAACTGTTTTTCACAGTAAATACTTGATTGCACATGTGGACATACACTGTACCAGGTTCCTGTATCTTCACAGTTCTGTATTATCTGTTTCTCAGCAGTGAACAAACATCTTTCTCAGAGACTCACATCAAGGTTGTATTGTGCTGCTCCTAAAAAAAACTTTTTTTTATTTTGGTCAAGGGAGGAATGTTCAGCCAAACCAAGCTGTGGTCTCTCTTCTCAGGGCTAATAAAAGGTCAGGGCTACTCTCTAAATCAGTTGGGGCAACAGCAGGAAATCACACTTTGAGACCACTCAGTAATCACACAAATTACACTATTCTCTGTCTGGTGGTCAACCATTTTTTTTTGTTTTCCCTTTTTTTGTGTGGCACTGTTTATATCTAGATATCTAACCACCGCTGTGGTTGTGGACACTTTTGGCAGCATACCCACACATGCTGTGTGTGTTATTGTCTTGTGTGTGTAGGTGTGTGTGAATGCATCTGCATTGTTTTGTGTGTGTGTGTGTGTGTATGTGTATTGTAAGTGGTCCTGCAATCATTGTCACACGTGGCCTTTTGTCCTCCCAGGTGGATTAGTGCACTGATTAGTGCCAGCTCTGCCATTTAGGCAGGTATTATTACCTTATACTTAGTATTCCAGACAGAGACCCAAATCCGGCCCTTTCTGTCTCCCTCTTTCTCTTCCAATGGCTCAATCTCAGCACTCAGGAGAAGTTTTATTCTTGCCTCTTTAGCTCCCAAAATCTCTTTTTTAGTCTTTTTTTTTTTTTATCTGTGAATAAGCTTCTCTTTTAAATCCTTTTCCATAGCTCTTGACAGTTTCTTTGTCTACACTGAAAACCACTTGATTCAAGGCCAAGAGGGCACTGATACAGCATAAGCTTACAAGTTAACTCTTAAACTTTGGGAATGCTCTGTTGTTCTATGTTTTACATACAAATTAATGTCTGCCTGAGGGACAACCGCTGTGGTTCAGTAAGGTATTCATACCCCTTTACATTTTGTTGTTTAATGCATTTCATGCAGGATGTTTTGGGGCCTGCAGGATGTTTGCCATGGGCACACTTTCCAGTAATGTCAAAGTGAAAACTTTTATTTAAATATAGAATTACTAAAAAATAAGTCTGTCAGACAGCCGTATACCCCTCTGCAGATTCATTCCTGAGCATATAAGGAAATGTAAGGAGGGTTTCTTGGACGTCATGACTTAATTTTTACTCATGGGACATGGGACAGTGCTTAGACATCAATCATTTCCAATCAATTAAATTTGACACAAACAGACTTGAGACATCTCAAGAGTGATAAAAAAGGATACAAAAGTGTTTTAGCAAAAGTTCTAACGTATGTAAATAAGGTCTCTTTGTTTCAGTACAATACATACAACATATCTATGAAGTGATGATCATATTGATGCCACAGAAATAAATTAAGAGATTTTTAAATAATCTCTGTAAATGCAGTATGTGAAAGAGTAAAGGACTCTGAATCCTACAAACCCTCTGTGCGAGTGTCCATCCAAATGAAGAGGACTCAAATCTGTATCAGACCATTTGTCAGCGTTGTCATGTCCCATCTTCTTTTAGCTCTACAACACATGACTATTGATCTTTTCAGCAGCGCAGTTCATTCCTATTGATCTTTTCCAAAACTATGATGAATGTCTTCCCCGCAAGGAGGTTAAGTTAGGGCAGACAGGACCAAGAGACTTACATTTATCACATTTCTAATGTAGCTGTAATTAATAATTTGTAATTTGGTTTCTAGTAGATGAGATATATCATGCATTCACAATCAACCTAGTACTGTGTAATGTACACAGTACTAGGTTGATTGTGTCTCTTAACAGCCCAACAGGGAATCGTACAAAACTTCTAATTGGACTGATGTCGTAGAAAATGTGATCATATTTGGTGAATTATTCTTTTTATGAGCAAGTATAAGTTTTATTATGCTTATACTTCTTAATCTGAAGACATTGACAGTGGTATACATTTGCTCATCCTGTCCCAGGATCAAACCTCATACAGCTCAATCAAGCTATCCATCACACTTTATAACCTCTCACCGTTTGATCATAAATGTGCATAGCAGCCACTGAGGGCTGACAAAACAGATCTTCCTAGAGTGGTATAAATGGTGTAGGAGCTGGGTTATATGGCTGTGTTTGAGGAGGTAATTCAGGTTGAGTGGTCCTGCTATGGGTTCATTTGCTATGGGTCACTGGAGGATTATGGCCAGTGGTCTGTACGTTGTTGACTAGCGACCCTCTGACCTTACAGGATTGCTGCCTGTTATTACAGCAGTCTTTTTGTGGGAGGATAAGCACAATGCAAACACACACACACACACAAATACCCATAATTCACACACTCACACAAAGAGGAAAACGTGCAGTGTGTGAACACGCTCAAAGCGGCATATAAAATAGAAAAATCTTAAACCTACATACAGTACAGAGATGTTATGGACAATAAACCCAGCTGGTAATAGACCCCTGCCCTTAATATCCCTCTCAATCAGGTTTTAATGAAGTTTGAATGATGGCAGAAGAGGCAGGGTTGTGTTGGCTCGGTTGTGCTGTAGTTATGATCTAAACAGAGGTGTCACACTGCTGAAATATTTTCTTTGGGCCTAAATGGCTTCAACCTGAGAGGAGGGAAGATGTGAATAAATTGAATGGACGTTTTTGTACAGGAGATTACAGTCGCATTTTCATGCATTTCTCTCACTCACTGGTTTCTCCGTCTCTCTGTTTTTCAGAGTGCTCAGTTCTACAAGGTCACCACAGAGAACTACCATAAAGCTGCAGACCAAGTGAATGCCAAGTACAAGTAAGTTCGGACAATTGACCCAAGGTACTCGGCTCCATCAGTAATTTATTATGTGTTTCTTTGTGTTACCTGCATAAATAGGATTTTTGCTTTCTGCCTCTTTGTTTTAAAAATGATTTGTTTGCAAAAAAAAGCCTCTTATTCTCACACAGAGTAGGTTCACAATCCAATTGCATCTTGAAAAGCTTCATGTGTACTGTTACATGAAGAAAGATAAAGTTAACAAGTATGCTTCCACAACACATTAGATGTCCATGTGGACCGACCAGTGAATACACTATTGAATTATGCTGGCCACATTCTAACCTACGTCTTTCAATCAGAACCACATTAGCCCGGGCCATTAGCTGATGTTGATGATGCGGTTCACTGATAAGCCTGATTGCATGTTCATGATAGCTGACAGGGCTTTTCTTGTACTCTTTTAATATTTCAGTGTTAGAGGAGTATCATTTATTGGGTCAAACTTTATGTTCAAGCAGACTTGGGTCAAACAGGATTATCAGATAATTTGTAGCAGATTCATAACATGGCTAGCGTTTACTATATCAAGATGCAAAAGATAACCTTTGTGCTGCAGAAAAGAATTCTGCAGAGGCTTTCAAACAGTGTAGTCTTCTTCTTTTTTCGTCTACCAATCTTGCGACCACACCTTTCACTGAAAACAATGATTACTTAATTGAAGCTATTAGCAGAGGAGGCAATATTAAACATCCATGCGGTCATGGATGTAGCACATATCCGACACATATATGTAACTCAAGAAGATGCAGAATCCCTCCCCATCCGTGTTCCATCTGTCTTCTTAATAAGAGGCCATTAGGCTCCATAGTAATGTAGGGAAAGTGGATGAGGAGCCCACAGGAGGTGGGGCAAGAATGGGCCCTGGCTCTGAGCTCTCCTCCAGGGAGGCTAGGCTAATTGTGTTAGCTTGTCATTAGCCAGCGCTAACACTGGGATCATTGTCTCCCTCAGAAATGCTGGAAAGTGATTAGCCAAGTCCACCGGGGGTTTAGCGCTAGACTGCTGGAAGCCAGAGCTGAGACTTTACAAATCACATTAAAGAAAAAAAAACACTGGAATAGCATTAGTGCCAAATGACAGTGCTAACTGCGAGCGAGCGTCGGGCTAACATGCGGGTAGTCATGTGACACAGGCCTTTGCACCAAGAGCGGTGATTGGTGTATTCGGTTATAGGAGCTGCATTAGCACGGTTGAGGCTGGATTGCAATGGTTGAAAGGCAGAGAAGGAGGGAGTATCCGTGGATGTGTGTGTGTGCTAATGAAATGGCGGGAAGGTCTGGTCTTACAAGACAGGGGCAGGGATGCATTGAGTGGATCAGAGCAGAGGGTTAATTGGATTTAGCAGGGCGTGTTTGGCCCATCTTTGTTTATGTGTGTGAGTTCATGCGTGATGGTGTATGTTTGTATGCATTTGTATGTTGAACATCTTTGCTGAACGTAATGCGTGTGTCTTTCCTCAAAGCTCTCTCTCTCATGACAGAGACCCTACAGAGATAAGATGCTATCTGTGGCCTCTGTTGAATAATGGGAGGAAATCTTTTTTTGTCTCACACTGGCTTTTGATTTCCTCAAAGTTGAAAATGTCCCCCAGAGATAAAAAAAAAAAAAAAAAGAAAGCAAAGCTGGGGTCTTATCCATACTTGATAGAATTAACATTTGATATGTTAATGTGAGGATGTTATAAAGTGTTGGAGATGACATCTTTCTTATTAAAATGTCTTCATTTCCTCACTCGAGCTCATGTCAGTGCAGCTGTAACGGGAGTGATAGTACTCCAGGGATTGATTAGTGTTAGGCCTGATATTAGTGTATGGTTTATTATCGTAAAGGAGAATGGAGGTTGTCTGTCAAGGGCTATAACATCTGAATATATACTTTTGGAAGATTTAACTAGGGTTTTTGGTTGGTTTAAGTTTGCCATGTGCAAATGACATAAGATCAGCAGGGAATTTGTGGGATATCTGTTGGATAAAGCTGTTATTACTTTGTGGCATTGGGATCAGGACAAGACAGAAAAATAAGGTCTCGAGAGTGGTAGGGATTTGGGAGGAAAGTATGTGTCACAGCTATATGCAGCACCTGTTCTTATACAGGTTCTTTTATGCTCTGTAACAGTCAACATGGGAAATCATTACTTTGGTTTGAAACAGGATCTGTTGTAAAAGTGATTGGATGGGGACAAGATATTCTTAGTAGCAAAAAAAAAGACATTGAAATGAAAATTTCACTCCTTTCACTTCATTTGGTTTCATTATGGTGTGTGATATACACACGTTTACAGATAGGAAATACAAATAGATCCATTTAGGTCATAGGTCCTTTTCCTTGGTAAAGTTGAAAGGAATAAATTAGAGTGAGAGGGGCAGGTACTCAAGGGAGGGTAGGGTGTGTGTGTGTGTGTGAATGTCTGTGTGTGTGTCTTTGTGCAATATGAGTTTGTGAATGTGTGCAGTTTTTTGCGTAGGTGTGCGGTACAGCTGTTCCCTGCCGTTCTCCTGTAGTATTCCCACCAGAGTTTTCTGAGAATGATGGAGCTCTCCCAACTGGAACGGTACTGCATCACTGTGACCTCATTACATCCACACACACACACACACACACACACACACACACACACACACACACACACACACACACACACACACACACACACACACACACACACACACACATATGTGTATACATACGTCTATCCATAAAAAAAATCATATATATCATATATCATATATAGGAATTTGTTCATACTGAAGTGAGTATGAACAAATTCAGCTAAAGCTGTAAGTAGGCCCTTGTAGTGTCTGAAATTGTGGCTATGAATCATAAACTGCAGGGTCTCAACCTGTTCTCAAAGGCCAAGACAAAAGACAATTGGTGGACAGGTCTTCCATAAATGTGTAAATATGCACAGCATGTAACAGATAATGTAATAACACAGTGTGTTAGACACACATGCATTCACATAAGACCAAAGCTTTTATTCACTTTCCCTGTGACACTGACTGTAGATAAGAGTTCCCAGTTGTGAAAGGAGGCTATCTCTCCCTCTGCACCTGATTTATATGCTGCCACATTCACCACTAGTTTATCCAAGTCTGATGCATTATCACACTGTCCAGCTCTGAATCTGTGACCTTTACTGCACTACATGTATGTATGCATGCATATGTGTACACATGCTTTTGTATGTGAGGATGAATGCATTTGAGTGCCCTCATGTATGCGGATGTGTATGTGGAGGTCTGCATTGGCGTGTGTGTGTGTAGAGTCTCGACAGGCAGCAGTGACCCAATGGGGCTTTAGTTTGAAGTGCGAGCTGACAGGCATGGAGGCAAAATGATAGATGTGAGATTATGCGAAAAGATGGAATGGGGAATGAAAGAACGGCAGCGTAGTCCTAAGCCCTCCTGTCACCGCTAACCTTTGGTGGGGTTTTGGGCTTCTTTGTCGAAGCCGGCCGCTCTGTGTTTGTCTGGGGTCCCTGCAGACTTGAGATGGGACCGGGACATCACATATTGGTGAATGGGAGGGTCTGACAAGGCTGTGTAACACTGAAGGATTGAGACCATCATCTCTAATGTCTCCATCCTCCTCTCTGAAGTTCCAAAAACCTGGGCTCCTGTAGGTTTTTCTGCCTTGATGGTGACATTTGTCATAAGATCGGAAAACACAGAGTATTTTTACACTTTTGTGTTTGTGTCTGAGTGTGTCTAAGCCCCCACCCCCAATACATTTGGCCAAAGAGAATAAAATATCATTTTTGTCTGTCACTTCATTGTCACTCCTCTCCTCCCTCAGGCTACACACTCACTCCCTTTGTCTGTTGTTTATTTATTTTATTTTTTTTAGCTCTTTTGAATAAATCTTTTTTTAATTTGATCCAGTTGACAATAACAACAGCCACTGTCCTCGCTTCGTCTCTCCGCACGCCCACGCAAAGGTGGAATGAGGAGGCGTGGAGCAAAACTTGTTGAATGTAAATGGCTCATTGTTTTTCATGTGTGTGCTGTACTGCCTCGGTGAAGAGACCACACCTGACAGTCTGTCTTCTCCCTCATACCACTCCGGAGAAAACAGAACCCACTCGTCCTTCTTTCAGCCCCTTTTGACCATAAACCTTTCGGAAATAAACAACCCTTCTACTGCTTTATTTATTTATTTATTTACGTTAATACATTGTGCAATCTTACCAGCAAACTCCTTAGTAATGAAGTTGCTTCTTGTTAAAAGTTTTCATTATAACACTGGCAAATGAATTGTGACACTTTAGTATAATTGCAGTGACAAAGACTGTGGTCAGGTCTTATTGCCTTTAGTATCATTTAAGTTAAAGACCTCATTTCCTCAATTTCTTAATTTCCTTCAAACCATTGTTTCTTGTCATAAGGTTGTGGACACCAAATTGGGTAATCCCATGCAACCTAATGCAATCAAACACAATGGCCCTGCAACAAAGCATTGCAGGACTATTGCGTTGTGTATTTTTTCTTATCTTTCATGTTACTGAAAAGGATAAATGTGCTGGAGAGAATCCATCAGGTTTCCTGCAAAATCCACCCTGCTGCTACAAAATGTAAATAAGTTGTAGAGGCAGGTAGAGGCTTTCCATTTTCTTGGCAGCGCTCCTGTTTGTTTAAGGGAATAATACCGATGTTCCAAAATTAATGAAGTAATGATTTATTGATGTTTAATTGGGCCACGGAGCAATTTTAATTACTAAAAATAACAGTAATTAATTTAGCAGGCAAGTTAGTGCCAAGTGCTTCAGTTGTTGCCGTTGCAGAGGTGTTTTCTTTTTCTGTGAAGTTGTCGGCGAGGTAGGACAGGCTGAGCAGCGCTTTGACCCCTCTGTCAGGTGAGGATGAACCACAATTTCGTAGCTAGGCAACCGGGGCGTAGGGACAAGATGGTGGTCAGCTGAGGAGATAGAAGTCAATAACTGCTTTAAAAGCTCTTCTTTGGGCCTTAAGAGCTCCGTGGTGCTGTTGGTAAAAAGCACACACAATTCGAGGGACCTGCGTGGGCGTATACATGGACACACTTTGCACATACACACCTTTTAGTGGCTGAATGAGTGATTTTGGAAATGGTTAAGAAACCAATTTGGGATTTTTTTCATATAGTGAACATTGCAGTGACATGCATGATGGAACAGAAAATAACTGCCATGCAGCATTTCGTAGGGTTTTACCAATCACAAGATGCTGCCACTCAACCTTGTAATTTCAATGTGCCTTTCACAAGTAGGGGTCACTGAACCGGTGAACATACTTCAGGTGCATGTTTCATCATACTTCTGAGGAATATCTCAAACATGTCCTTTGTATGAGGCCAGGCACCACTCTCCTTATAAGAGTGTGTATAAAGAGGGGTCAGAAAGGACACACACTCCTTTTCTTCTTCCTCTCACTCGCTCACCCTTCTTTGTCTCCCTCGCTGCTCACTTAGGAACAGTGTTTTCTGTCTTAATTTAAATCTCTCTCACTCACTCCCTCTTTGTTATCGTCTGCTTTTTCCTCCCTCCCTCACTCATACACTCTCTCTCTCTCCATTCTTTGGCAGTCTTTTATCTGTCACACTTTTCTTGATTCTGTCTCTCTCTATGTCCCTTCCTCCCACTCCCTCTCTCCCTCTTCCCTTCTCTTTTTCTCTCTCATTCAATCTCTTATCCATGCTGATGGATTTCACTGCGGGGGGTCACTCAGGTCTGCTTTTAAAAAGCAGCGTGAGCAAAATGTGTGTCATTTTTCTCCTTAACTGGATCATTTGTATTTATTTACCCCCCTCGGTACTGACGCCTGCCTTAACTAGAGAGAGCATGAGGGCTTTTTAAGGGGGAACTGGCACCCGCCCCTTAACCCTATTAACCCCTAAGTGGACCCAAATGATGATAAATAGACAATGTGGTGATTGGGAACTCAATCTGGTAGCAGGCTATGGTAATCCATACTGTCGATGGAGCTACAGTATGCTGCTCCTGTGTTGTGTGTGTGTGTGTGTGTGTGTGTGTGTGGGCTTAAAAAGGGGTTAGAGATGAGGTAAGATGATTGCTAGCAACATGTGTGAAACCTGACTAAATCAGACCATAAAATGGCTCCTTCCTGTTCTTGGTCAAGTGCTTTTTAATCATAATAGATTGATAACAGCATTAGTAGTCGTGTGAAAACAGAACAAATGGCTTCTTCTTATATTGGGCTGCTTTTAAATGCAGAAAAATCCAATAATCAACTGCAGCGACGTATGTGCAAAAATATTCTTTTATCGTTAAAAACCAAGCGGAATTCACTTTGACATGACGTCTTTGCCTGAGTAGTGTGGAGTACTCAAACTTCAGAGAAGTAATCTTCCTAATTTTGTGGCCATTTTATGCCTTTATTAGATCGCACAAGTAGAAAGACGACAGGAAATGATGGAGAGACAACTGCAGCAAAGGCTCCCAGCTTGACTTGAATCACGGCTGTTGTTGCGGTTCATGCTTGGTATCTTAGCCGCTAAGGCTGTATTGGTTTTCTGGTTTTTTGTTGTTGTTTTTTTTAATAGAAACCTCCTGGTAAGGTGTTGAAAAAAAGTATAGTTTTTCAAGTGATACCCAGAGCCTGAGTAGAGAAACGCTCTCTCTGCTGCTCATTGATGATGACTGATAGCACTACTGCGCTGCACTGCTCCGAACACATTGATGTGGATCCAAGAAGAGTTGAATCGAGGGCAACAGGACTTGGTTGTAGATGTTGAAGACGCTTCACCTCTCATCCAAGAGGCTTCTTCAGCCCTGGAACTGAACTGAAGAAGCCTCTTCAGTCGTCCTCAATTCCACTCCTCTTGGATAGCCATGACCTGGATGACTGAGAATCTTCACAGACATTTATGTGGATCTTATTTATTTTGTATCCACCCTTTGTCCACTGCTGTTCTGGATCTAGTATACTGTAAGGAGTAAGAAGTGCTCTTGTCGCAGTTGAATTGAAAACATTTACAGTCCTCTACAGTCATTTTGTTCAAACAATACTTCTTTTTCCAGGGGGACAGTTAAACCCTATCCAGTACAAGTGGACAATGTCCTCTTGGCCCCTGCATCCATTGTCTCTGTATTTGTCTGTATGCCTGCTTGTCCCTTTGGGCATGCTTCTTTGTGCTTTTCTTTGTCTTTTTCCAAAGTTGTAATGTATCTCAAATTATGACAGATGAATGTCCACGTTTCCAAGATGTGTCTCGCACCTTGTTCAACTATTGAAGCATGTTGTATCCTTAACAGAGATCTATGAATGTCATTTGAGTGCACAGCTCTACACTGTTACAGCAGATGGTAGTCATGGTCAATCTAAGTTGCTTTGAGAAATGGACTGATACCGCTCCTCGCACCCTCTATTGGTATAACACATGCATACAGTATGAAAATCCCAACATCGATCTCAATACATCCCCCTGCTTGCAGTCAATATGTTCTTTGAAGAATGAAGCCGTAGCCATAAACCCATCGGAATATGTCCCCTCCATGGAAATGTGCTGACTTGTACAGCAGGAGGCTTGAAAGAGAGGATTGTATTAAATGATATAGGGACACCTTGAGGAGGGAGATGGACAGTGAGAGGGAGTGAGCAGGTAATCTGTTCTGCTTTATTACGTGTTAAATGGGACACATTCACCCTCTCATATCATCTCTGCACCTCCCCTCAACCTCGTTTTCTCTTTGCTCCTAAAGGAAAACTTTACAAAGGAAATGAGAAGAAAGCTTTAAGAGTTTCCTCTGCTTCTCCTACACCTCTCTTCTCATAGACACCCCACTTCTTTTCCATGCTTTCTTTTCTGTCCTCTGTCTCACAAACACACACTGGCTGTCTCTATCTCACTTCCTCTAATAAAGCCCCCCCCTCCCCTTTGTCTGCTGTTCTTTACCCCCCTTTGCTTTATGATTTATGATGCAGAGCTGAGAAACTGTAATATAGGCATCTAAACCAGCCTCCTCCCTTTCATTCCTCCCTCTCAATCAGTGAATCATGGCAATAGGGACCTGCTTGTGTGTGTGTGTGTGTGTGTGTGTGTGTGTGTGTGTGTGTGTGTGTGTGTGTGTGTGTGTGTGTGTGTGTGTGTGTGTGTGTGTGTGTGTGTGTGTGTGTGTTTGGGGGCTTGGGTTGGATAAGGTGATATTATGGAAACCTTTACTATTACTGGTGGCACAAGGCGAGATCCCTATATATACTGTTTAGATTTACTGTCTCTGGGGTGCAGGGGTGCACACACACACACACACACACACACACACACACACACACACACACACAGTGCAAATAATAACCAACTGTCTCTGGCTAGATGTCTCTGTTTGTTTCAGATTCTCCCCCCTGCACATGGAGTTTTATTAAATATCCCATGAACCACTGGGGACTGAAGAGGAGAATAAAGGAGAGAGGAATAAATGGCTGATGTAGATGGTGAAAAAAGGGGAGAGTGAGAAAGAGAGAAGGGGAAAATGGGACATTTATTGGCAATGTCTGGTTCTATATCCTGTAGAATAATATTATGATTTGTGTGTGTAGACATTTATGTTGTAGCACTATAATTTTTGTCTCAGCGTGAGTCTGTATAGTTTGCATGGATTCCTTGTTGTTGCTTTTGTTTTGCGAAAAAGAAAACTGTCCTCTTCATCTGATAACTGACCCAATAACTGCAAAACTCTAATTCTACAGTTGGACTAAACCATGGCTGAAAAAAAAGTCAAAATGCCTCTGGCCTTCACTCATGTTTTCATTTCCTGTATATCATGTACTTTAAAAAAAAAAAAAAAAAGAGCTTTTGCTTTGGGAATGTGACACAGTGTCCCTGTTTACGAAAGCACTTTCTGCTCAGGTTACATGGGAACTGGATGATTCATTGTTGTTTTCAACTATATCTATAATTATACCCTCTAATTCCCACACTGAGAGGACCTACTGTGTATTCACTTTGTAGCATTTAAATCCACTTTGAACTATTTTGCGATGAATTCAACAGGAACAACCTAATGTTTGTCTTGCATTGCGGGGTGTTCGATGCCGTTATGTAGTGGTGATAAATGGAGATTACCTGAGGCCGATAAATGACTTAAATAAAAAAAACAAAATCCTTTGGAAGCTTTGAAATGACCGCATTCAAGTGACTTACAGGAGTATGTTGTTTTCTCTGATACATTTTATTTCATGACTTTTTATTGTTGAGTGAAAAAATGTGGGTGAGTTTCCTTCATAGAAGGTAAAACAGGGTAATCTTCCAGTGCTTATGGTTTATAGTCTGTTCGTGATGTGACGTGTCTGTCGTATTTGCCTCGGCTCACCCTGCTGCATAGCACTATAACAGTCGTACTCTAGTAAATGATACGAGGACACCTAATGAAAAAACTGAGGAGGAGGGAGGGGAGGTTGGAGTGTTTTCCTTCCAGCTCCGTGAGGTTGGCAGCTTGAACTTAATGTTAATCTTAATGATAGATGATAGAAGATGCAGTGTGCCGCCACAGAGTGTGTGTGACAGTGTTATTGTCTCCATGATTAACTCAACCACTGTCTCGGCCCCTTCCTCCCTTCTAGAGAGAACCAGAGAGCAAGCAAAAATAGAAGTACCACTGTCTAGTTCCTCATCAAGAAATGCTCTTCATTTCTATCCACCCCCCTCATCCTCTCTCTCTTCCTCCCTCCCTGTGTCCTCCTGTCTCTCTCTCTCAGAGGCCATTACTGGTGATAAACACTGTGGTTTGTATCAGCAGGATGCACCTGGCATTAACGCAGATGCTTAAGAAAGTAATTAGTGGGTGTATGTGGCTCCTCTTGTCCCTGTAGATGCCCATAGGCGGTGTAATAAATGAGCGCCAGGATCCATAGGAATAGGATGGCAGCGATTTCTGGCCGCGCTGCTGTCATCGTTCAATACCCTGACGCAGAGCAATGGCCCTGTTATGCCTCCTAGCAAATGACTGAATTTCTCCCCAGTGGGTTCCACAAACGCAGAAACCTTCCCCACACACCGAACACCGTAATGTCCCAGTCTGCGCTCAAAGTTCTAAATGCCAGGAATTACTCAGGGTATAGACCTACCCTGGAATCAACCAATGTTTAAAAGAATAGTCCGATATTTTGGGAAATATGCTTATTCATTTCCTTGTGGAGAGTGGGAAGATCAATACCACTCTCAGGTCTATTCAGTAAATATAAAAGTTACAGCCAGCAGCCGCTTAGCTTGGCATGAAGAAAGAAAGCAAGAAGGCGAATAAGTGTGTTTTCCAAAATGTCAGACTATTCCTTCAAGTGTCCAAAGTGACTATTTCTATTCTTTGAAGTATTCCTCACATAAAATATTTCTCACCCTGCTTGGCAACTGAGCGCAGCATTGGATACTGAATGAAGTGTATTGATTATTCTTACTACTATTGTGAGTACCTCTCATGTTGTCACAAATTGTCACTGACCTGTACTTACAAGGACTATAGATTTTTCCAGCCTCCCTGACAAATATAACCACGTGGAGAGACACATATGTACGCATCTTCCCTGCACCAGCTTCCTGCTGCATTGCACCCTGGGTAATGACCCATGCCACCAATCCCCCGCTTTGCATCCAACGGGGGGTAATTTCTCACTCCAGGGGGCAAATCAAACATCTGATTCCCACTACTGGGGCCCGGCTTCAGCCCCAATATTCCTTTGAGATCTTCAGAGTTGCTGACGGGCAAAATCTCTTTCTCTTTTACACCCATGCAAGGCGTGTTTAGTGAGGCAGATGGAGTGTCCTGAGCACTGGTGTGAACAAAACGATGACACTGCCATTAGCATAATAGCCCTAGCATGTGCATGTGTTGTCATTATGGATTTTTATGGGGTGTGTGAAGAGACAGACAAAGCAGTTAACACTGGGCAAGGCACCAATGCTGGTAGCACAGTCCACTGCTAGACTGGCTAAAGGATCCATCTCTTGTATGCATCCAACAGAAGTCACATTTAAATGTGCTGAAGTTTAGCTGAGCTTCTATTATTGGAAGCACTAGCATCTGGATTATACCAGCTAAGACAGCAGCGCTAAAGCTGTAGCGGACGTCAAGGACAGACTTGGGTGCGCTAAGCTAGTCATGTGTAGCCTATAACCCGACAATTTGCATTCACAGTCTTACAGCAGCAACCTGCTCCTGGCTGCTAAAAGATTGAATTTGACATTTAAACCAGTCCAAGGTGATTGCTACCCAGTTTGTAAATGGTTGACACTTTCAGGGAGCCATTCTGAATCAATGGATGCATTCCACAGCACAGTGATCAATAAGTCCTTTTAAAAGGTTTTTAGCGAAGACATAAGAAGAGGGATGTATTTATCAGGAGGGTACACTTTGCTTGCCTGTAATTTTACCCCTATCATCATTATCACCATCATAATACCTTAGTTTTATTGCTTTTCTAGGTTAAACCAATGCTCTCTTCTTGTTTTGCTGGATTACACATTGATTAGTCCAGTTAGCTTCTCCTCCATACTCTCCCATGGCACTGGTGGATCTCTGGTTGAAGCCATTGTTGGAAGCTTTATTTGACGTCTCTTATTGTCCATCTTTAGAAAATCCTCTGGCCTCTCTGTCGATATGTTGTAGCGCACACATCGACATGGTCATCACAGCAGGTTGTGGAGGTTGGATTGATCTTTGACCTTCCTCCCAGCAGATACAGTAATGCTGATTCTTGCTTCAGGTGTTTTGGACTGGAATGACAGTGATAATAGAAAAGACAGGGGGTGTACACACACTGCAGACTGCAGTACAGCTCAGTGTGCTTTAACAAAGCATGAGCCCTCTTGAGAGAAAATGACCATCGATATGCTCATTTTCCAGACCAACAATATGTTTTATTTTGTCAGTCCATCTTTATGCGCTGTGTCCACCTTTGATTCTGACTTTTTTTTTCTGATTTTCTTTTCTCTCTCACACATTTATCACTCACTCTCTTTTTTTCACACTTTAATCCCTTTTCCTTAACTCTCATCCCTCACACTTTTTCTCCTGTCCCATCTCCTCCTCCATTTTGACACCGTGTTTTTCCCCGTTTTCACACCACTTCTCTCCCCTTCTCACCCACCCCGCAGGCGGTATGAGGTGTATCCAGTGTGTGCAGACCTGCAGGGCCAGATCCTGGCATGCTACAAAGAGAACGTTGGAAAAACCCTTCACTGCTCCAACATAGCAGCCCTTTACCTACAGTGTGTCAACAACGCCAAACAGGTGCGTATTTACCAAACTAAGCTATTTATCTTTGATCATTTGTCATGTCCCATGTGAAAGTAATTTGATACACTGCACTAGCATCATTTGCATGTGAATGTTATGTATATGAGCATTGCATGCTTGTTAAGTGAAATGAATGAGCATGAGCATGCGGCTGTACTCTCTGCAAGTGAGGAAAATACGGTAAAGCTTGAACTGTAATCCGTAAAAAGACAAAATAATGCCTTTTTTTTCCCCCCTCTGAAGAATGACAAGTATGTGCATGCACCCTCATGGACAGATGATATGTAAGTTGTAGCGCTTCTTAATCCTGTAGTGTAGCTTTCAGTTGAATCGATGTTTGCATTACAAAGTAGCCCCGTGTGTGCGTGAGTTACAGCATACGTCACTGGAGCTCATAGATGTGTATGGTATCTACAGTAGAACAGTCTTTCCCTCTTTAAATGTCTAAATGAAACACACTACACACACACACACACACACACACACACACACACACACACACACACACGCTAGCATCCATTTACATGCACCAGCTCTTTGCTTTTAGACAGGAGAATATAATTTCCACAGGGCTACTGGCGCCTGAGTAAAGCTAAATAGCCAGTTTAAACCTTCTGATATATTTCCATAATACCTGCTGACACAGGCGTTCCCCCCGACTGTCTCTTGTGTGTGTTTTAATGTAATAAGACCACGGGAGTAGCTGCTACTAGTTGGATACCATTGTCCTCTCCGTGCTCTTTCCTTTTACTGTCAAGTACAAATGTTTTTTTGCCCTCTGTCTCCGACGGACACACACTGTATGGTAATAGTAATGTCACTCAGGTTGATATTAACTTGATTCCCCCTCTCTCACTTTGCAATATGTAGCATCCATTGCCCCCAAAAAGGCCCAATTTACATTCATAGAGCTTTTCTATTAGATTTTTTTACAATTGCATTGTTTTGCCGGAAATGAGGAAAACCGAGTACTGTGGCTCTCGCTTACTCTCGTGGGTATTAGTATTAGATCTAAAAGTCAGATGCAGGCAGATTTTTAAGCTATACATCATGTAAATTGCACAATGTTTTATTCATCGTGTGGATGCGCGTGTGTGCACGCGTTTAAGAGAGCTACCTGTAGCCTCGTCAAGATTCAGCAAGGGTGCGTTCACAGCCGGATGCTGTTATGATCTTGTAAATTGTTTGGAAGCAAGCCTGAGACGATATGGTAATCCACTTGTGTTTATCACCCTGCGGCAATCACGGCACACTCCTGTTCATCTGTGCTTATCTGTCTAAGACTTGCTTTTAAAGTCATTAGGTGCAAAAGAAACAGTTTTGTGATAAGGCGTTAAAGGACTAATATACAGAAATTACACAACCGACAAAGTGGGGGGAGGAATGAGGTGGGATTGAAATGAGCTGTTGCAGCATCATGATTAGGATGTTTACACAGTTTTATCAGAGCCGAGCAGGAAGCAGCACTGAGAGCAAATGTCAAAGGACATGACTTTGACCTCTGGGGGGTCAGAAGATCCACACGTCCCCTCTAACAGCCGTTTGTCATCCTTTTGCCCTCTCTGTCAGAGACACTTGATAACATAGTTCAGACGGCAAAATCTCTTTCTCCTTCTTCGTCCTTGGCATTCAAAACTGAAATTCAGCTAAAAACTGCAGGAGCAAGATGGTCCAAGATGGCAGCTCATCGAGGATAAAAACCAAATCTCAGTTTTTTTACAATACTGACCCCTCAGCTGGAGTCAGCTGAGACAGAGCCGTTGTCAGCTGCCCGGCCATTGTCACTGAAAATTAGCGTTCTTATTGCCACAGTCAGTGATAACATTTAGACCCACTTTCGCTCTCTTTTCCGCCCTTTGTGCCCCGCCGCCATCCCTCCTTCACTCCCTCCATCCACTATCCCTTCATCCCTAGTCACATTTCTAATGCATTCAGCACTTAACAGGTCCAGATAGCAAACAGTGAGAAAGAGGCAGTCGAAGGACAGATAAAGTCTCTCTTTCTCTCTCCCTCTCCCTCTGTGAATAAGAGTTTATCATGGAGGCCGATCTCTCCATCCACTGCTTGCCTCCTCATTCCATATTCTCACCGCATGACCGCCTCTTGCTCCCTATCTTTTCCTTCTCCACTTCATTTTTTAGGCTGACCCTTCCATCTCCCTTTCACTCTCAAAGGGCCGAGCTGGAGCCCTGTTTGTGGTTTCCACTGATGTTATGTTTGCGATGATTCAAATGAGAAAGAAGCCGACTGACGTAGCTGCTTCAGCATCATCTTTAATCGATATTGCTCTCAAACATTCTTTAACATATCATTTCAGCACTTATGTCAGTAAATATTTTGGGTTTTAAATTCATAAATGTGTTTTTTGATTATATTAAAGGATAATTCCAGTTCATTACGACTAATGTGGTTTAGCTAAACTGGCCAAACTGTTGGCTTGAACATCTCAAGTCTTAAGGGGATGCACTCATACAGCTTTTTCTCTCCTGACACTGTTTCCAGTGACTCAACTCGAATTGTAAAACCTGCATACCTTTCTGTGTAAGGTAACATGAGGCCAGGGACTGCCGTGGTACTCGTGAGTGACACCTGAGTCAGCAACCAGCTGCGACTTAATGAATGTTACTGAATAAATGGTGTTGAATAAGTGTGACTTAATTTTATAGTACAGTAACACTGACACAGACACTGTGTTCAATGTGGATAAGTCCTGTCACGGCCGACACTTGATCTCCTTAAAGCTACCCTGTGGAGTCTTTGACGATTAATAGACATTACAGAGTAATGTTTATATGAGCAGGCTTCATGTTTTTGTTTGTACAGTGTAGGTTGAAGGATTCCTGTGTGGGTAGTACACATTCCTGCAGACAGTTTTTTTTTTACTCTAATCTCTGGTGTGTTTTGCCCCATTGGAATTGATTGTAGTGATGCTGCCATGTTGCCAGATCTAAGCAGTTACATTGGTACTGTTGATAGTGTCCAGAACTACGGAAATAAGTTGTAATAAACTGGAATCATCTTGTTTTCTTCAAAGTCTGTTGTTTTTTGTTTTGGTTTTTTGTCTTAACCTGCACTTTACAGTGTGGAGGGAATGTTAGGAGTAACTGTTTTTATTGATAACCATTTTATGGTCAGATCAATAGTGCGGAAAATAAACTCAGATTTCTTTGGAGAAATGAAATGTTACTGACACAGACTGTATCTGATTCACAACACCATTATTAAGGTGGTCAGTGAGGAAGAAGATATTTTTCTTGTCTTGCTTTCTGTCTGTCTTATTCCCTCCCTTATGTCCCTTGTTTCTTCTGCTTTTTCTTTCCCCTTCACTCATCTTCTCTTAGGCAGTTTTCATCCAGAGGCATCAGCTGCAATAGGCCGGTTCAAATGGTTATTGACACGGAGTGCTGGGGATTTGTGGTTGCACTTATCGCTAACATGGAATCCACTGCCCTCCGGTCCTTTCTCTACTTCTCAAACTCACTCCATCCTCTTCCTTTTTATTGTACTCTCAGGCCTTCCTCTCCCTGTCTTGTCTCCCCTGTGTGACATAATATCTCTCTCTTCTGTTTATTTCTCTGTTTTGATTTTATTTTAACTGCCTCTCCGTCTCTCTAATGCACTTTCCTCTGTTTTTTCTTTTGTTCAGAACAAGTTGAGGACTGGGGGTTAAAGAAGAGAGAGGAAGAAAGAGAGAGCAATGAAGAGTTTATTGTGTGGGATTACTGATTATCGACCGACTGACAGACAGACCAAAGCAGAGTGGAGGAAATGAGGAATGAATCAGCACTGACACACACACACACACACACCCTCAAAACCCTGTGACCGAACCAGAGTAGAGGCACCGAACACAGCACCTTTAACGAGAAATAGACACCTTTTCCCTCGATTCTTATCTCCCTCCCCTCCTCTCTTCCCCTTCGTCTATCTCTCCCTTGAGAATAGCAGGGAGGCAGTGACACTGCGGTGACCTACGGGACCCAGCGGGCCTGAGCTTGGCTCACTAAGAGGACAAAGATGAACCAGAACCACCTCAAGAAAGCCAGCCACATGTGTCACAAGCCACTTAGACCCATCTCCACTCACTCCCAACACCCTTAGGAAAATGAAAGTCTATTTTTACTAATTAAAGTCAGTCCTATTTTGTTGTCAATAATTCATAGTTTTCCGACTCCTAATGCACTATCCTGTACACAGATACACATGTACGCATCTGTTTCTTCTTTGCATCTGTACGTGTGAGATTGTGTTATGTTAATAATTTAACGACCTGCGTGTTGAGTGTTCATCCAGACCAACACTTGTGACAATGTCTGATCAGAGGAAATAAAAAACAAAATGATGCAGGAACTGTTGTTGAACTTTTCTCCATAAATATTCAGCGGGCTCCATCTCTGGAGTGTGAGAGTGTGTGTGTGTGTATGTTTTATGCTAATTACAGGAAGCATTGTACATCTTTGATGGATACGCGGCCCTCGTGTTGTCACAACGACATTTTTCCAAACAGAGTGAATGAGCCCAAGAGATGGGGACCGAAGCGTGGGGGAAATATTCATCCCAGATGTTCTGGTTCATCATCTATCTTTCTCTCTGTTTCTCTATCTGTCTTCCTTTCTTTATATAGCTCTGTTGTGTGAATCCTCTGTGCGCTCTAGCTATTCAGTGAAAGGAGCAGAGATCTCTACCTCCTCCTTATCCGCTCATTGTCCCTCTTTCCTTTCACTTATCTACTTCTTTGTGCCTTTCTTCTTCCTCTCTTCTTTCTTTCTGGAGTGTGTTTCTTCTCTGCTCAGTCTCCCAGGCTAATGTTGTCTTGGAGGAGACGGCTTCTCCACGCTGTCTGCACTCTGCCAGACTCTCTGGGTTGGGTTTAACAGGATAGACAGACACTGTATATATATGTGTTTGGTTTGACAGTGTGTATGTGTGGGTGGGGTAGTAATGCAGCCATCCACTCACTTTTTATGGATGCAGTAACTCTGTGTGTGTGTGTGTCTGTGGACATTTGATGCCCCCACCTCTGAGTCCTAGGGACACCATCTGGGTTTGATGTGGAGGCAGGTGATCACAGACGAGACATTATCTTAATTCTGCATCAGAAGAAGAAGAAGAAGAAAGTGTGTGTGTGTGTCTGATGGACGGAGCAAGAGAGTGAGGAAGAGAGGCAGGGTGTGTGTGTGTGTGTGTGTGCATGCAAGCATGTGATTCATTGTGACTAATCCCCCTCTGTGTGTCAGTCAGCTGTCCTTTTGCTTTTTGACTTTTGGAGTCTCGGAGGGGTTAGGGGTTGACTTCTATTATATAGCAGGGTGAGTGTTGTGTGTGTGCGCGCGCGTTGGAGGAGTTTTCTAAAGGTTGGGGATAATGGGTATTGGAGTTCATGGCAGGTGTTTCTCCAAAGAGCAGACTAAGCCCCATTTTTTCCATCTCTCTTCCCACTCGTTTTTGCCTCTCTGCCACAGGCACAGGCTCCTCTGTCTGACCCGCTGCCTCCCAGCAAAGATAAGTGATTTAACGGTGTATTCTGTCTGTAATGAGATTATATGCCTTCTAACATAATTAAAAGCATGATTATAGAATCATGAGATCTAAACATGGGGCTTACCTTTTTCTGTCAAAGGCCTCCACCACGACCTCAGCAACCTTTTTAATTTGCAAAACTTCTCTGAAAATTCTCCACTTCAACAACTGCTTGTATATGAAGAGTTACTGGTTCATTTCTTCTTCTAAAGTCACACAAAAGGAACATTTTGCTTCTTTAGTTTGATGCATTGCCTGAGAAATAGTCTATTAGGGAAGGCGTTGGAATAATTCAAAATTAATGTAGTGCTATATTAGCTGGGATTTATATACACACCTTCTGAAGCAGCTGAATCTTACATTTATCAGGTAGCAGAAGTAATGAAATTTGGATGTAGAGAAACATTTTTGGGAGAATAAATAATGCAATAAGTGTTCATAAAAACAAAGTGAGCTGGATGGACAAAAAAAAAAAGTGAGGCTGCATGGTGGCATCAGGCTGTGCTCAAATTCTTGAGGGGTCCTCAAGGCTGTTGGCTGCAGGGTCAGAGTGATGGAGGTGGTGGAGAGTGAAGAGAACAAAAATTGAAATGCAGTAAAAAGTATTTCAGGTGAGGGTGAATCAAATTATTGACAGGTGTTATGTTATCAAATAAACTGGTGCAAAACCTCTCATTCACGTTATCTATCAAATAGATATCTGACAGTGTTCTACATGTTACTTGAACAATCTGCTCTTAATTTGATTTCACTTTCTTTCAGTATTTGTGAATATTTTCTTTCCAAACTATGAAACTTATAATAAATGTTTATTATATATATTTCCCTCTGATTGTTTCTTCAGTCTGTCAGCAGTGCATAAATAAAGTGCCCTGCACTATCATGGCTAATACATTTACATTTACTCTAAAAAGGCTGCATTATTTCTACTGCCATGCTTTTTTCTTTTTTTTTCACATTATCGTCTGGTCTATGCGCAAGACAATGCAAATTGTTATGGTAATTCCTTTTGTTGGGCAGATAAGGGCTTGTGTAGGAAGACACTGAAGGGTCAGCAGTGTGCAGTCACACATGGAGGACAGGTCTGTCTCGTTATTAGCTACTGATTTGACTCACCTAGGAGATGCCAAGAAAGCATCTTGTCACTGTGCAGCACAATACTGAGAAATCAGACAAGTGTGCAGTGTAGAAAGGCAACGTGGGGTACAGTCAGAGTGCTGCTCCCCATCCCTGAGAGAAAATCAGCAATGATGAAACCACCTCCCCTGAACGGAAGGAGGAGTGTGGTTAACTAACCTCATTATTAGGATGGTATCAGTGTCAGTCTCACTGGCTGCCGTGAACTAGAAAAGGCAAGTAACATTGTTAATGCCTCCCTATCAGTGTTAGTTTCGTTTCCACAGTGCACAGGAATCCATGACTTGAAAAAAATGCATTTATACTCGAAAACACTAGTCACACAGTAAAGCAGATGCCAAAAGTGCTGTGCTTGTACAGCTGCTGCTGTGGCTCAGTCCCATTTGCACCTGGAAGAAAACACATGAATGAAACAGTAATGTGATGACCTTTCAGCCACTCTGGGTATTTGGAGCCACAGAGGAAACAAACAGGGGAAAAAAAAACCCAGATATAGTCAAACTTTGTGTAATTGTGTTGTTCCAGAGAGATGCTTGCACCTTCTTGGCCAACTGTAATTCAAAAGCTTTGAATCAGTGACCCACACATGTGCCTTTTTCCTTATTTACTGACAACCACACAGTTTTTTGGTTATAGTCCCTGGAAATAAAGTATGTGAGTGTTCTCTGATGCTTATAATTATTTCATTCTATTCATTCTGTTTGTTATAACTTCCTCATATTGTGCCCTTAATGCACTCCGACATGTCACTCTGCTCCTCCACCCATACTGTATGCCACTTTGACTGTTATTTATATCAGCTTCTGCCAGTTTAGCTCTCACTGCCTCTGTAAGTGCTCCGTACCATCTGCCTCTGTATGAACAGTGGGATTTTGTCGCTTCCACTAGCACCAGTTCCTGTGTCGGACGTTATAAAGCGATTAGGATAAAGCTACAATTTCATTTGGATGCTTTTATGATACTTCAGTCCTACACTGCCTCTGTTCTCTAAAGAAGCT
Organism: Toxotes jaculatrix; assembly: GCF_017976425.1. Taxonomy (NCBI): domain Eukaryota; kingdom Metazoa; phylum Chordata; class Actinopteri; family Toxotidae; genus Toxotes; species Toxotes jaculatrix. The sequence goes on from NC_054415.1 coordinate 7,060,757, forward strand.
TGGACAAAAAGGGGAAAAAAAATACCAGAATGCATTCAACTCTGCAATACAAAAGACAACATCCTCCACCGTGATGACTAATCACATTTGATTTAATGACCTTCTCTGAAGAAAAAAATAACTTTTCCCTTTAAAGTTTTCCCCGCGCTCCCTCTCTGGCTCTTATCCGTCTGTGTGTCTCTTTGTGCCCATCAGCGTCTCTCTGCACAGTCTATCCCTATTCTTCTGTTTGAATTTACTCCCTTTTTTTTTGTTCTTTTGTTCTGTCTCACTCTCCCTCTGCACTCCTTAGTTTCTTCCACTTCTTTCTTTTTCTTGCTTTCTCTAACTCATCAAGGATACTGAAGAATAGGGCGGCAGCCTGAGGGGCGGATCTGCTGGCGGTGATTGGCTCTCCATGCTTGCCAATGAGGTGTGAATTCGTCTGCCACGCTGCTGTAACTCTTCTCTGAGGGCCACCCTCGCCTCCTTGCACATCCACACACACAGTTTCACACAATATGCTTTAAACAGATACATGCGCTTGACAAATGCATTTACCCAAACAAATTAAAAACACAACAGAAGACACTCAGAAAATGTGGTTATGATTATGTCTAGACAAGGACACCTTGTACTGTTAGGACTTGAGAATGATCACACTCATACACACACACTCCGAAAGAAATGTTCCTGGTTGCCAGCGATGCCAGTGGGGCCTGCAGATGAGCGTAGACTGTCATACACTCCATTCTAGTAATGGGCAGGCAGATGGCAGGTTGCTCTGTAGCCTCTGCTTAGGCTGATGGCTCTATTCATCAGGCTGCTACGCCCTTCCTGCTGCCCTGCACTGGGCCACAATTTATAGAGTTCTGTCTCCCTCACACTTCCCTCTGCTATTCCCTCCCACTCTTATTTATTTGTTCTTTTTTGTTCCAGTCTGCACCTCTATTCCTGCTCTCTCTGAGTCTGTGCTGCTGCTGTCTGTCTGCTTGGCACCATCAATAGCCGTTTCATTCCAGCTAGAACTTCTGCTGCTGGGGGAGTGAGTTATTGGCTCGGTCTTAGAAACTGCTGTTACCTTCCTGTCTTTTTTTTTTTTTTTTTGGTCATGCAAAGACTTTTTGGAGGCAGCACTGCCCAGTGGCAGAAAAAGTCTCATTGGACTGAGTCAAACTTTAATGTTTTTTGGACCCGGAGCCAGTTTACTGCAGAGAACTTTGAATGAAAATCAAGGAATTCAACATTTAGTGAAGTATGCTTAATTGCTCTCTTACTGAGCATTAGCTGAGAAGATCAATACCACTTTCATATCTGTTCAGTTAATACAAAGCTATCGCCAGAAGCTGGTTAGCTTAACTAGCTTTGCGAGTGCTGCTAGACTTGGGATGAAAAAGTGGAAATCGAAGGAAATGGAAAGCCATCAATCCCCTTTATCCCCTGTAATACACAGTATCTGTTGTGCTAACAGCTTAACAGCTAAATATGAACATCGCATATCAGTGAAAAAAAAAAAGCCCAACAGATTGCACAAGTAAGTTTAAGTGCTTCTCTTTTCTTACCCGGGCTTAGTTTGACCCTGCAACAGCTTTTTTTTTGATTGGTAACAATTCTGTTATGAGGACAAGAAGTACAGAGTGTCAGTTAGATGAGCTTTAATTATGTATAAATCACAGGCTCACTGTCCTGGTGTGGAGAAGCTACAGAGATAAATAACTATCTGCTGAATAAGTGATGGACCAAAGGCAAAGGGAAAAAGAGAGAAGGAAGATAAAAATGACATCAAGGGAAGAATGTAGCAAATACATGGTTGATCTCTATCGCGAAAGCTGTATAAAAGATTTGACATCATTTATGGCGGTGGTGGTGGGACGGCTAGCTGTGCGTGTATGTGTGTGGCTGTGCGTGTTCGTGAATGAAGTGGAGACAGAGGCAGTGAGTGAGAGCTTGGCTTTGACTCTCAGTTTCCCTCCAGAGATAAAGTGAGTGGTAATGAGGCCCTGAGCTGCTGCGCTGAAGAGACAGTGGGACCGCCAGGGGAGGAGGATGACCTTGAAGACCACATACACTTTTACAGACACACACACACACTCACAAACTTAAAGCAATTAAACTATTTCTTCATCCCATACACGAGGCTAAATGTAAAAAAAATATATATATATATCCATCCAAAACAATCTTAGAATTAGTGTTCAATCTGTGGCACAGAGGTGGCAATTTAACTCATTGCTAATTTTGTCCATGGCTTGTGCTGGTGTTGCATTACAAATACAGTCAATAATTAATGTTCATATTTCCTGGGCACTCAAAGATAATTTCACCGCATAGTTTTAGTGTGAGGAAAGCAACAGATTGCAGGTTTAAAGTATGTCTGTTTTCTTCAGAGATACAATACTCACTATATTACAATAAATCCTTCACTTGCTCTTCTGGGCTGCATGACTAAAAAAACTGGCTTGTTGTTGAGCTGAAGTCAGAGAAGCAGTGAGACAGAAGTTTGGTAATGAGGAAAAACTCCATCGCTGACAAAGAAAACTTTTGGGCTTGTTTCTATTTGACATTTCATATTTTAACTGAGAGGAAATTTTTGCATTTGTTTTTCTCTGGTACATTTTCAAGTTGGATTCATGTTTTGATTTCCTGATCCCTTTTTAACTGAAACTGGAGCCAGTATGTGGATTTTCTGTAAGAGACGAACAGCTGATAAATTGTATTTAATTATTCTACCAACCTGCACAGTAAGTTGTTACAGTGAATTCTTTATGAGCTGATATAGGCTGAAGGGGCGAAAGGCTTAACCCAAGATGTCTAGAGGCAATGAGCTACCCACATTTGAAGGTTAGATACTCCCTACATGTTGGGGAAGCACATGACCATGCCACAAGCCAGTGGTTACTAAACCTGTTACATGGCCCCGCATAAGCCCATCAATCCGTGACCTGCGAGGAGCCAGTTTAGACTAATCCCCACAACTGTAAAAAATGTTTTCTCACCCTTCAGAAGAGGATTTAAATTACTTTACACATACAACTTGTGCTGTGGCTCGCCTGCGATGTGGTGTGCAGCTGATGCCTGAAGCGTTTCTCTTGTTAATTTTGTCCACAAGCACAGTGCCCTAGAAGCCCAGGGGCCCATACATATACAGCGAGCTCACACAGGCACACGCTGAAATGTACTTTGTAGTAACCTTTGTATTGTCATGTGAGATGCTTCAGTGCATAAACATATGAGGTTGAACACACACACTTGTACACCCGTTCACACAGATACAGTACAGAAGATGAACACAGAGGCACACACAGTTATTTATTATTTACAATATGGCTATAGCTCATGCAGATGCACACTCATAAGCAGAGGGCTGGATGGCAAACAGGAGATATTGCACATTAAAACACACACACACACTCAAACATGCATTGTGTTTAAAACCTCACAGTCCCCAGTGGTTGCGTAAGATGCTTCGAGGCCTTCACAACACAGACACACACTCAAATATGATTACCTCTAATTGATGTCTGTGACTGGGTCATACAGGGACAGTGACATCATACAGCCATCATCATCATCACGCACACAAACATATGTATAACCCAGGGGAAGCTAACACACAGTCAACACTCAATCCAAGTGGGTGATTTGGAGTATTATAATTTGGCACTGAGCTTCAGTATTGATTGTTGTGTGTGCCACTTAGTAGTGATGGCATACGTTTTAAAGACTGCTTCTCACTTCTTATAGTAATCTGCTCTGCATCCAGAAGATACACTGAGCCAGAACCATGTGGAACACCATTATAATGCCTTTGTTGAATTAGCAAAATGGAAATATTAAATATTATCAAAAATGATAATATGAATTCACTTTAACATTCTGGTGTAGCTGCTAGCAAGATTATATAATCAACAAATTAGAATATAGTACCAACCCATGAGCCTGCCCCAGCTGCACTGGAGTTGGTCTCTTAAAGTCTTCTCTTACACATTGTATCATGCTTTATTCTCCGGTTTTCAGCTATATTTTCTTTTACAGGGTGGTACATGACGTTGTTTCTGGTATCTTTAAAAGCCATTATATTGTAAAATTGCAATATTTAGTGCTAGCTTGTGAATAACAAAGTTCTATTTTGACAACATAACCTCACCATTTAAAACTCAGGGGAGTCTGTCCCACCATAATTTGGGAGGAGAAACATGCTGGGCAACAAGTTGCCACCCCTCCATTGCAAAGCTATAGAAAAACTACTCTGTGTCTACTTCACCTGACCTGCATGACTCTGAGACTGTGAGAGAAACCAAAACTGTAAACATACAAATTTCTCACAGAGGAGTCCGAGGCCAAGATCTGATCTGTGAACCTTCATGCTGTGAGGTAACAGTGTCGACCGCTGAGCCCTGTGGTGTCCACAGACTAACATCTGTTAATATGATGGTAAATATGGACCGAGCTCACTGTACAAAGCAGTTTGGCAGGTGTTTTGAGGTGTGACATTTTCCTTAATGCATCCAAAATGAATGGGTCCCAAATGTCAGCCCCTGTCTTGACATGTTGCTGATGGAGTTCTCCACTTTAATACATTTGTGGGAAGCTGTTAACTACATTCACTTTTTTTCAGTTGGATCCTTCACTGTGTTTATTCATATGCTATATTATTTGACAAACTGGGCTTTTCTTTTTTTAAATTTCTAATTTAAATTTCAATTACCTTAAAGATTAAAGTGGTTTGTATTATGTTTCTGCTTATTTCCATAATAACAGTTGATTACATATATAATTTCATTATATATTTTACTATAGACCTTGAAAAAAGAGTTCCTGATTATGTTTGGGTGGATATTTTACGTGTATAGCTGTTGGCAAGGAGACCAATCAGATCAATTTATTTAGTCAGCCATTAGTATAAAAACAAACAAACACATAAACACACACACAAATAATAATAAAAATAAATAAATAAAAACATCACCTTCTCTTCCCTCAGCCCACACACACCCTCTCCTCAACAGCTTCCCCATCAGGCCCTGCAGAGCCACTCTGCATTGGAGTGAAACATCCTGAGTGTTGACTAATCAAAGGCCCTTTCACAGGGCAAAGACTGATGGCTTAATTAGGGCTGCTAATGTTAATCACACTTAAATATTTATAAGGAGGAATTCTTTTGTTTAGCCTTGACCTTTCTCTGGAGCTCATTAACATGGTTATTATTGCTGCTGGTGTTGTGCTGTTGCTCTTAAACATGGCCACGACACTCACCCCGGGGCCATTATTGATTTTGATGGAGCAGACATGGTGCTGTGTTAACGCTTTGTGTGAATGACATTGACTTATCAGTGTTTGGAAGAGTTTAACCCCAGGTGTGTGTGTGTGTGCGTGTATGTGTGTGCGCGTGTGTGCGTTCGCATTTGGGCAGCCCGAGGCGGTATCTTATCAATAAAGGGAGCTCATTGTGTTTAAGTGGCAGTGAAGGTAATTGAAACACTTTCATAATGTTTCTAGGCTTTTGTCAGCTCAGCACTTTGACTGAATATAATGATCGAAATGGCAAAATGGAATTGTTATTTGTAACAAACACACACACACAAAGAGCTGACCATCATTTTATGACCTAAATTGTTTTTTACCCGCACTCACACAGAGCCAGAGGCAAAAGGTTTCATTACTATAGGATATACAGTGAAAAGCACAGCACATGTGGCACTTGTGGGTTAATTGTAGAGAACACAGAGGAATACAGCTTCTGCTTCTATCCAGAGGTGCAACCAGGAGTATATGTAGCATCAGCTGCAGCACAGACACGGCTCCTTATTACTTGTGTTCAGCATCACCAAATGAATTGGTCTGTTTAAGACACCAGAACCTTATACTAATGACGTGTGCTTTGGGGTAATAAACATCTTCTGCTCTGAGGAAAAATTATTGTGGTATGGCGTCTTAATGAAAACCATTAATCATTCATTGTTTTTCTCTCAATTTAATATGTTCAGAGAGTGAGTTTCTGCGTAGACTTTTTGTTTTTTTTCCATTTATATTACCACCCAGCGTCCCCAACCTGCCCAGGGTAGTCCACTGTTTTTATTAGATCTAATTATTTCATTTGTAGAGGAATAGCCTCTTGTGCACTATAGATCTGGGTGTATTATTCTAAAATATAATGTTTACAATAACCCACAAAATTTAACAAATGTTTGTTCCCATGTGGAGTTAGTGTTGCAACAATAACAAGTATTTGAGATATATCATGATTTCTACATGATCCACTCATGTTCCTGCCATATTCTTGACAGTAAAATAACAATGTATGTCTTGCTCAAATTTACATGACAAGTTTGATTTTACATTATGCTAATGATGACATGAATGGGTAATTTCATATGCAGGCACAGCACTTACAGAGGCAGACGGTACTTGAATGGGTTCAGAAAAAAAACTGCATTGCATCGCACTATTTTCTCCCCTCTGACCGAGCTACTCCATTTCTATTCTTGTTACCTTTGATCCACTTATGTTTTATTAGTGAAGCTATCTGTATGTGAGAATCTCTTTTTTCCCCGCAGGATTAAAGATGCTGTAACACATGTGTAAAGCTACACACACACACACACACCGTCCCTTGAAGCTTCTTTTTGCACGAATGCACTTTTGACTCTTTTCTAAATTTCCTTGCACAAGAACAATAAAAGCTGTAACTTAAACATAGGCTGTATTTGAACCACATATTGCCATAGATAATACAGAAAGCTTAGAGGGAGTTACCATGACAATAAAGTGAATGAATGCCACATATCTTACTTTTGTGGTCTGTAAAGAAATAATGACAATGATGAGTGCCATATTTTGTGAACGTACATGCATGTTACTAGATGCGTGTGTGTGCCAGTTGTATATGTGGGAGTGAGGGAGAAAGTTTTTTTGTTTTTTTTTAAGAGTCAGAGTTATTGAATAACCGTTGCTACCAGACTGAAAGCAGCCACTCTGTCTCCCAGCGCTGTAATCACTAAATGCCGTTTGGGAAGTGACCGTAAGCACTTCAAACCACCTACATGTTTCACAATCAGCCCAATGAATAAAAGATTTGAGTTTTGAGTGGCTACATTTGGAATTTAAAATAAGTGGAGATGTGGGAATGTGGAACAAAGCCAAAAAGGACCAAAAGAGTTTGTGGCATCTCCTGCTGCCCCTCCTCATACTCCATAGCACTTGTGGAGGTGGAATTGAAAAGCTGCTGTCAGTGTATTGCTCACTGTCTCTGTCTTCAAGAGTGAGATTGGGGAGCAGGTGCAAACATATTTTCAATCTCAAGCTGTTTTTTGTTGTTTTACTTATTGCTTCAGAGGTCTGTACAGGACTGTTTTGTTTTTTTTTCCTTTTTTTTTTTTTAACCCAATCCTACAATCAACCACTCCAGCAGGATTTCCACCTATTATGGCCGGATCCCACAGAGACTGTTGAATTTTGCAATCTAAAGACATCCAAATACAGTTCAGTTAAATACATCTAAAAGCAAAAAAAGGAACAACCTGAGCTTGAGGCATTGAGAGCTAAAAGTGGATCAAAACAAGATTTGTGTCCTTTCCCATAGCAACAGATCCAAAACCAGATGCAAGAATGTCAGACTTCATAACATGAGCAATAGTATCATTGTTAATAGATCAGGTTATATCAGGATTGGCTGTGTTTAATGTCACTGAGGATTAAATTGAATTTATTTTATATATGATGCTACTAATTCACAAAGAGAACATTAAAAAGAAAGATTGGTCAGTGAGAGAGCAAGAGAAACAAACAGAAGTCAAACTTTATTTAGTCCTTCATGCACTTGTATTTATGCAGTGATGAAACAGAGAAAGGAAGAGGTTGAGAAAAGTGTGCATTTAAACACACAGATCTTACAACGTGTGAAAGTAGCCAGACTTAAATAGTACTGTCCCATTATTTATTCTTTTTTTTTTTTTCAGTGGTGATTGAGTGTGAAGTTGCCACAGCCAGCAGTGGGACAGGTGCTGAGTGGGACACCTCTTCATCCCTAATAACCACAGCAGGGTATGCACACATTCATGCAGACACACACACACACACTGAGACACACACTTATGGAACAGCAGGTGGCTTCCTCCAACAGTGGCACTGTTCTTGTTCAGCGTTCTGTCAACACTGGAGCTCAGCTATGGAGATGCATTTTCAGTTCCTTCTCTTGTTCTCATCTCTCTTTTTCTTTGTTCCTGTAACTTTTTTTTTTTTTTTTTTTAGCATTTTTCCAATGTTAAGAACAACGAGGAATGAGACACAGGAGAGTTAGGTAACAGGTACAGAAGAGCTGGTAGGTTTGATGGCAGGCCAGCAGGGGTCCATGTGGTTGAAAAAGCAGGTGGATTAAATGCCATTCGATCTCTGGCAACCGCAATCCTTCCTCTCTTGTCTCTCATTTTGTTCTTTCATTTCCCTTCAATCTTCAACCACTAATCTCTCAGATTTTTCCTCTCTCTTTTATCATGTCCCCAAGGGCGAGATTAACATTTCCTAAAGCAATAGCCACCTATGAAGGTACGCAAAGGTAAAGGAGAGGTTGATTCACTTCTTCTACATTCAAGACCCTTAAGCTACTGACATAGGTTGTATGTGTGAGTGGCTGCAGTTTCTCATGGGGTGAAGCACTGACGAGACCGTAGCCGAGGCTGCCGCTGCGCAAACTACACAGGCCATAGAAAGACTGTGTGTGTTCGTGTGTCATCTCTGTGAAGATTCTCAGTCATCCAGGTCGTTGTTATCCACGACGAGTTGAATTGAGGGCAACGTGATGTGGTTGTAGATACTTGAAGACGTTTCACCTCTCATCCATAAGGGCTCTTCATTTCAGAACTGAGTCGAGTCAACCACGTCAAGTTCCCCTCGAGTCACCCGTCTTATTTATGTATGTTTATGCATATTTTATCTGTGTGTAAGGGCATAATTTCCACTAGGGCTTCGGAGGACATGTCCCCCCTTTCATTTTTTCAAAGACACTATTTGGAGATTCTTGAGATTAAAAAAAAAAAGCATTAAATTAATTTTTGATTTAGAGATGACAACGTGCCATTTTAATTTTCACCTTAAAAGACACTTGAAGAAATAGCAAAATATAAATGAGGAAAATGATTCATAGAAACCTTGACCTGTGTGAGCATGCATGTGAAAGAATAGTGTACAGTATGTTCATTGTTTCCATAGAGGTATTCAGTCACGATCTTTTGTATTTTTGTGATAAAATTAGTGTTCTTGCACATGTGTAGAGTATTAAGTAAGTCATTTTATTGTGTTGTATACGTGGCTGTCTTTGTCTTTAATCTTGTGCGTGCTTCTGTGCGTAAAACTTCATTTGTGTGCATCTGCATGGTCTTGTGCGTGTCCTCGCCGCAGTTTCACTATCTTAGCTGGAGACATGGAGGGGCTTAAAAAGGAAAGATAGGATGGAGCAAAAGAGGGAGAGCGAGAAAGAGAGAGAGGGAGAGAACGTGAGAGAGATTAGGGATTGATTATTGATCGCTGTGGAGTTGTAAGGAGGCTGAGGAAAGGTGGAGGAACACTGCCTATTTTCCTTTTGTTTGTGTTTTTCCTCCACTCTTTCGTTCATCGACTGAGAGGAAGATTGGTGGAGACGGAGAGCCACACAAAAGATTCATGCTATTTCTCCTTCATTTACCCTCTCTCTTTCACCGTCTCTAGTTTTGTTAGGATCTCATTTTCTTCTCTGGGTTTAGAAGTCTTGAATTAAGAATGAGGGTTAGACAAAAGAAAACAACACAAGGCAGGAGGAAGACAAGAGAACAGAAAGAAGGAAAGAAAAATGGATAGAAGGATGGAAAAAAACACACATATGCACATAAAGTGTATTTACTTTATCATTAAACAGAGCAAATCAGCGCAAAGAAAAGACCTTGCAGTTTCCAATTCCCAAATCAAACAAGCGCTCATTAAACCCTCGCCATCCCCAGTTGTCCCACAAATCACTTCCACAAATTCCATTTCACGGAAACACACACATTTCGCACCGAGGCAGTAACCAAACATAATCTTATGGTTCATTTCCATTCAAATAACAAAAATCCAAGGCTTTCTTATCAATGATCACAATGAAGGTGCTCTCACTTTTCTCCGTCCATCAGCATTTATCTGTGTGAACATGTGTGTGTTTCTTTTTACATGTGTGCATGTGTCAATAGAAGACATGCACAGTAGCATACAGTGACTAAACCAACAGCCTTACCCACACACACAAGTCTGCTTTAAACACTGCACAGTCTATAAGCCATTTCCTGGGGCTAGTGTGTGTTTTTGGCTGTGTGTTGTGTGTGATCGTGTGTGTGTTTGTATTATCCTGGACAGTGGATGTTCCTATTCTTCGGTTAAATGTGTGCCTTTTCCCGAGGCCTGTCTGCTTCAGCCACGGGCACCATAAATCCATGTCAGCCTTTGTAAGTTCTGTGTGTATTTGTGTGTCGGTCAGTGTGACTGTGTGTTTTCTAGGTGTGCAAGAGAATGTGAGTGAGAGACAAAAATACAATCCGTGTTTTTTTGTGAATGTGATTTGTATGTCTTTCCTACTCACAAACACTCACACACACACACACTGGTTCCCGTGTTTGACGGGCATGCTGAGTGCAGACTGCAGCACAGTGTCCTGCTCTCCTTATTCTTTTACAGGAGGACTACACACTTAATGAGTTGTCCTGGGACTTGAGCCTGTTTAACACACACACACAACACACACACACGCACACACACACACACACACACACACACACACACACACACACACACACACACACACACACACACACACACACACACACACGCACACACACACACACACACAGAAGTGCACATTTTCCTACCTCTATTCTCACTGAGCACTATCAGTGACATGATACATTCCCTAGCCTCTTATTTTAACCTTATCTCAGCTAACTCATAACCCTCAACCCTTATTCTGATCCTGACCTAAAGGTGATTCTAACCTTAAAACTAAAACCAAGTCTTAACCCTCAAAGAGCCTTTTTACTTTCCAGAATTTCCATAATCTGTCTTTATTTTTAAGCTCTAAAGAGAACGACTGTCTATGTGGTATGTAGTAAAGAGTTTTTCTGTTAGTAAAGTTTGTATGAAAAAGCTCTTCTACAATCCAATGTGTCAGTGACTGAAGTGTCCTTGAGCACACAAACTGAATATTACCAGCTCCAGCTGCACTGCTTTCTGCTTTTGAGGTTAACCTGACCTTTGACCTGCCTGAAGGAGAACAAGAGAGAAGACAAATATCTCACAAAGTCAAAGTAAATGTTAACTATTGTTCATGTAATAGTCACCAGAGAAGAGGGATGAACTATTCTGACCTCATGAGGATGTTACACCTTTTAACGTCAATATTTAGGCTGATTTTAATTTGCTTTATGATATTTATTTCCTTCTGTTCTCACATCAAGACGCTGTCCAGTTGCTGCCAGTAAAAGAACCAATAATGTGTAGACAGGAATGTACAGATTGCAGCTTTGACAGTATGTAAATGTGTGTACAGTATGTGTGAGGAAGAGACAAGGATGAAATGGGAGAGATCGCTCACATCATCTCTCCTCTTTCAATCAATAACCCTGTGATTCTAATAGACATTGATTGCATCTGAATCCCAGATCCCAAGTCACAAATGTGATTATAAAATGGCCAGACTTGACACTTTATTGAAAACAATGAGGCTGGAAGGAGAAACGGGAGGAGGGAAGGAGTGGGAGTGACTGGCTGGGAAAGATGGATTAATCTTCCGCTTGTCAGCTAGCTGAAGTCTTCTCCTTCATTCACTTCTTCTGCTGCTGTGTGTTTGTGTGCATGTGTGCACGCAAGCAGATGTGCACATTCTTTGTAAGATGTCAGAGCTGGTGAGTGCACTGTGGAGTGCTGAACTATTGAAAGAGCAACAAAACTGAAGAGTTACAAATATTTTCACTGCAGCATAGTTGTGCTGTAAACCCTACCTTATCTGAGCTACCCTATTGTGGGGCCTGCGAGGGCTGTGGTGGACCTATCGGAGTCTATGAGTCATCAAAATGAATCTCAAATCAGAAATGATATATCTGGTCTTTTGAATAAATCGGTGTTTTGAATGTAACAAAATAAAAACGGATGGATATAGAATTACTATTAATTTTTATCCTGACTACAGCCCTGCATTGTGGTGGATAGCCTTTATTTGTTCATTGATTACATTTCCATTCAGGTGGTGTGTGTGTGTACATGTGTTAGGTGAATCAAATATGTGCCTGCTGTTAAATGAGATGCCAGCATCATCAGATGCCCACGACTTATCAACAACTGTGTGATTTGAATGGTTCTGGTAGGTATTCAGTAGTAGTAGTTTACATAATTCCCTCTGCAATGAAAACTGTGATGAAGCTATTCTATCCCCTTATTTCTGAGAGGACTTCAGACAAAAATATCAGTTTCACCTTTTCCTGCAGCACCTCTTCTCTACCTCAGCACCTCTTTTCTACCTGCAAGTAAGATTGCTTAAAAAAAAATCAAATTATGGTTTCCTTTGAGATATCCAGATTTTAAAGGAATGGCTTAGAAACGCAGTGAATACTCGACTCTATATCACAATATACTTATGTGTTTTTATTCTATTCACCAAAGGCTTATGCTGCTGTTTAAACAGTTTCTGCACTATCATTGTGGAATGATTAGAATGGATTTCCCCCTCTGACCTCATAAACATGGAAGCTTGTACATATACAGTGCACTGTTTTGGTTTGTGTGCTTGGTACTATTTCTTGCATTTGATTTTTTTTTTTTTTATTGTAGAAACATCACAATGCAGAGTGGGATTAGAAAGTATTACTACACAACTGCAGTATAAAAGATTCAATGAAGGACTATAAAAGTCAGGGTGGATCCAGGACAACCACATTGAAAGGGATTTCTTCAGTGGCAGTGAGTGCATGTTCAAACAGCAAGAGCTGCATCTTGAGCATCCATTGAAATTTTTTAATAAAGATACTCTCCTGCTCGTTGTTTGACAAACAGGCCTGGATCTGATGTTTTGGCGCTATTTACTATCTGCTCTTGCTCAGCTTTTGTAAATCAAAGATGTCATTTATCTGCTTAGTGTGTTTGTGGTTTTGTTATTCAGTGCTGATAGATTTTTACAATATGATGTTTTGTTTTGTCTTCGTTCATATATTCACAGCTTTAGTGCAAAATACTGTCAAATACAGCCACACTGAAGTGTTTTGTATACATACCAGAGCTTTCTCATTTATTGTTTGTTGACAAAGTGCAGCAGTCGCTCTGTCAAAACTTCCATGCAAAATGAATATGATATAGTCTGTCACTCACTGCTTATGGTAACACAAACAGCACTGTCTGGCAGAGTGCAATGACACTGCGTGTTTATGACATGTATTCATGCATGCATAATTACACCATTTACTTCTCTTCCGTCAGACTTGGAAGACAATGATCAATTTAAAATGTAAATGTGTTCCCTCCGTGTTCAATCAATTAACAGTGAAAATAACATTTGTGGGTAATTTAATGTTTTCCCTTCCTATTCCTCCCTCCTCGTCTTATTACTAGTGCTCATCATACATCATTATGTATGGACTGAATCATGATTAAACGCCATGCAAACAGTAAAATGCATGTGTTTTCAAATATATTCAGTGAAGGTTTGCTGGACATACACGCCATTGTCAGCAACACCATGATCAGTGGGGAAGGTGGAATGGAAGCCCAGTGGAGGAGGAGTTGTAGGGTGGTAGGCTAATTGAACATTAATCATTCAGTTTCTCCATCCATGTGTTTAATGCAGCAAACTTTCTTGTTTCTGGGTCTGTGATTTGTTTGTGCTGATGTCTGCTTTTGAAACTTTCCTGTCTCTGAATATTTAACACGATGTATTCAGACACACATCAGAATGATTTTAAGTGGCACATGTTTGTGTAAAGAGACTGTGGTTTGCTCAAGAGGCTACATCGACTTTCTTTTTTAAAGATGGTTTTACTGCGGGTCACAGGACCCAAAATAAATTCATGACATGCACAAAAAAACATCCTTGGCAGTTCAGTTTAGCCAAGAATATCAGGACAGATAAACATCATGAGACAAGAATATCTGAAGACATGGACCTAGAAATCAAAGCTATTACTGTAAGAGGATATGAACACACTGTGAATGTGGCCAATGGATGCATTCCAATGGGGAAATGGAAGGAGGAATAGTGATAGTGTGTATTGTGGAACAGTGCCAGTCGATATTGTGCTGAAAGCTCCTGGTCAAGTTGGTGAAAGATACTGTCGACAGGTTACATCCACAGACCACAGCAATGGATTCCTAGAACTGTTGGTGTGTTTGTGTGTGTTTGCTTGTGTGTAACAAAAAGAGAGAGGATAGATGAGTGAAATGTAAGTACGCTCTCATACTGGACGGTCTGGCTCGGCCCTTATCTGTCTACTGTGCCTTGTGAAAGAGAGAGACGAAGACACTGTTATCATTTTGTTGGCGGCAAAAAAGACTTGAGGCCATGACACACCAAGCCAATAGTAGGCTATCAGGAAGTGCCTGTGGAGTTCAGGAAGCATCTGACTGGCTGCTCATGTTCAGCAAGGATTTCACACATGTAGCCCAGTGTCTACAGATTGATGACTAGTTATCTTCTCTCTTTCCAGGTGCAGGACACATACCCCCACCTTTTATTCCATCAAGCAGACTTGACGGCACATTAAGTGACACAAAGTGGTAAGGATCAATTGACCTTTGTGCCTTTGTTTTTTTTTTTTTTTTTTTTTTGACAGGTTTGCTTGCCAGGGCCCTTAGAAGAAAGAGCAGGAGAAAAAGAAACTGAAATAGGAGGAAAAAATAGTGCATAGGTTTTAAGTGTTTGCCTTCTACAATATCTGTGCATGGCAACTACATATATATAAAAAACTTCAAAGAAAAGATCATAGTTACGGTTAATAAAGAGGTTAATTTTCATTGCAGGACTGGAACAATGACCTCCTCTGCAATAAGGTCACACATGCTAGAGGTAAAGGGGGATAAAGGGACACAATACTGGGTTAGTAACAGTAAATGATGTTAAGAGGAAAACTGTGTGGTCCCTGTGAGCCATACTCTATCTTATTTTTGGTTGTAGTGTCTCTTTGCATATATATTTTGTGTTCCTGGTCTCCAACCCCCTGACCATCTGCAGTATCCATCCCAACGGAAGAGTTTAATTCAGGGGGGACAGAAAGAGGCACAGTGGGGGTGGCTTGGTCTGGATCTCCACGGACATGAGCTTGGATCTCGGGAGAAATGGCTGGCAAAACATTGACTCACCTGGCCCTGGAGTGTGTGCAGACGCACACATACACACAGATATGTGGACAGACAGACAGGCAGCTGCTAGCCTGATGGGGAGGCTGATGGAGATCATACATGGATGAATAAACACACACATGACATGATGGAATAAAACTGAAACACACAAGCGCACACATTTACAGAAAAAGTAGTAAGTCATCAATATGCAAACTAACTAATTATATGACTGAGTGACATATTCAACACACCCATCCATCCACCCCCATGCGCCGGCCCTTGCACACACACACCAGATATACAGAAATGTCAGCTTCTATCCAGTAACTCATGATACAGACGAAAATTGAAAACCTATTTACAATCCAAATCAATGCGATATCAGAGTGTCATTCGTTGAGTCTATACAACACATAAAACTTCATTAGCTCAGCGACACGCTAATAGATTTTCTACAAAAATGAGATATCATGGATGAGGGTGACATATCCAGAGTTTCAGTGTGATTTAAACCTGGAAGAAATAAGCCTTGAGAGAGTGGAGGGAATGGGCAGACACTTTTATGAAGATGGACATACTAAATCCGGCATCACCATTGGCAGCTCATAAATATTATCATCCCTGAGATAGAAATGACTTGTAAATTGACCATAAAGCGGATATATACACACTTTGTACGCGTGATTTAGCAGCCTGCCGCATTGAGGGATATACTGTAACAGATGTGTGATGAATGTCTATTATGTGAATGATACAGTGTGTATGCATGGTGTGCGTATTGCGGCTTGGAGGGGGGAAAGGGGAAGACCCCCGGGAACAGTGTACCACTGTGGGGTGATCTCTGTATCCCCACAGGCTTAAGATAAACCATGTACAGCTGTGTTTAAAGGGGTTCACTGAGTTAATTCAAAAGGACGCAGGGACGCAATGCAGGCTTATGTGTATATACACACATGCACACACACACAGTTTTCGGCAAGACGAGGAAAGCTGCCGAAATAACCCTGTGCCAGCTGGCAACAGGGCCCACACAGACACACAGATACACATGCGCACCTCCCTCCAACCCACTTGACTGCATTAAAAAGGAGGCTTCATAAAAGCTATTCATGTTGCCTCCATAAGTCATCATCTCATTTGCAAGACAAATGGGGAAGTCAAATTGGTCAGTGCATTTTAATAAAGAGCCAAGCACTGACCTAGCATGCTCCTCTCCTCCTCTGCCCTCACAGACGCAGGCTTTCACACAGCAGGACCAGATTTCGTGAACTCTCAATAAACCAACATTCAAATTTGTATGTCGACACCTGTACAACAATAACCTAGCAAATCCTGTTACCAGTTGCCACTATACTTCATATTCAGTGTATTTAATACACATTTTTTTGCGCCAGTGTCATGAAATCAAGATCCATTGGTGGGATTAAAACTATTTTTAGGCTTAATAGACAGTAAGTCTAAAACCCAGCTTTCAGTTTGTCCAAAAAATATCCCCCAAATGCCAGGACTATAACTACAAGAATGAACTTTTACTCTCGACATTTAAGGTATGTGGACAGAATGTTCAGAAAAATGTAAATCTGAACATCCACAGTTCCAACTGGGCAACTCCATCTGTTGAAGAAAACTGTGTGATATGTCTGAAAGCTCCAGAGCAGCTACTGGTGGACCTAGTGATGAGGTTGTTTTGCCAGCAACTACAATCTTTGGCCATATTAAGTTAACTCTCATTCAGTTAAATATTTCTTTTTGTTTTCTTTCAGCTGTCACCACAATATTGTCATGCTAACAGATCCTATAGTCACTGGTACAAATAGTACAGCTATTTTTGCGAATTGGTTTTAAAATCAGAGAGAGGCCAGAGGAAAATTCAACATTTTATTTACTGTAATGCCTGATATGCATGTAAATCTTCTTCTTATCGGCTGTTTAAGAAAATTAAATTTAAAAAAACCTTGCGTGTTTAAGTTTTCAAGGCAAACCTGTGTGTCCTTGGACTGAATTAATATATGCTCATGCAGCGCGCAGATAGGATGTTACTCCTTTGATAAAACATAATTATACAGACCCATTATCATTTGGTCCAAGCATGTTTGATCTACACATGGACCGACGACCTTAACATTAATTTCATAAGGTCATGCGATCCTGACCCTTCACGGAATTACTATTGTCACTGTAGATTGCAGCACTATTGATTTGCTGTGCTTTGAAAGCTATCTGATATTGAGATCCACAGACTGTTGATTTAGCTCTGTGCTTGTATTGAATAATTAAATGAAGCCAATAGGTTTGTTGATATCTATGCATCTTCATCCTTCAAATGACTCCAAGAGATAGTCTGTCAGAAGGACCAAAGTATAATAAATGAACATAGATCAGACACATACTGACAACAATGGGCTGTCAAAGAGGTTCCAGTAAATAGAGACCACCCCCAAACACATAGCTTGTTGACTTACTGTGTGAATTGATTTACTAGGGGTCAGTCTGCCTCAGAGGTGACATTGAGCATTAGGACCTAAAAACCTTCTTCTTTGTTTTCACGTGTTTATTTGTTTACAAAA
The DNA here is from genome assembly GCF_017976425.1 of Toxotes jaculatrix. Taxonomy (NCBI): domain Eukaryota; kingdom Metazoa; phylum Chordata; class Actinopteri; family Toxotidae; genus Toxotes; species Toxotes jaculatrix. The sequence goes on from NC_054415.1 coordinate 7,078,627, forward strand.
ACCTTAGTCTATGCTTTGTTTTGATTTATAAACAGTTACAAAGTATTACCCTGTCAAGGATCAAAATGCCTTAAAACCTCTTATTCTTCTCTGGTCCCACCAGTGGAGCCATCCTTACAAACTTATCTGGTCTGTCAAAGCATTTCAAACCTACAGAACTTTATTTTAAATTCTAGCAGCGGTCTCAAAGTTTCCAGAGGTACCAAATATACAAGGTTAAATTTTAGGAAAACGTGGCTTAAGGCTCAAAATCTCCATTTAACACTGAAGCCATCATATCTTCAGTGAAGCGCTGGAACAAATACATAAGACTACATACAGTGTGGAAAAAGTTATGTTTGCAGGCTCATTTATACATTTTTATCAGGCATGTTTGCATAAAATCGAATGGCTGTGCTTGAGCTATCGCTGTAAAGTGTACCTGTAATGTGGTCACATGTAACTTTGTGATCTATTTAGTTTTTTTTTTTTTCAAATCAGGAGCTCCAAACTTGAGCCTTTAATCAATGACGAAAAAAAATCAGGTGTGCCAGGTTACGGTCACGTGACCCGGAGCTGGTGTCAGTGTGTGTTGTGCCCACGTGCCATGCATATTTGTTTACTATCATTACTTTCGTATTCTTATTCTTAACTTTAACCACGTTAACTTGAGTTTAAATTAGTGCTGAAGATGAATTTGAACGCCGGAGTTTGCTCCGTTGACGGACAGCTGTGGAAAATATTCGAGGTGAGGAAGTTTTCCGAAACGTAAATGTTGTTGGTGTTTTCTGTGGATGCTAGCGCCATGTTGGTCATGGGTAGCGTACATGCAAGCTGAATTACCTGTGTCAGAGCCGGTGTTTGCTGTTTTGCTCTTATTTTGGGGCCTGTAAAATATTTGCAAATGTGTTCCTCTAGTTTTGGCTCGCCTTCTCCACCCGAGAGACCAGTGACGATACAAGCTATTGACTATGACCGATATTCCTGTAATATTACTAGACGGCCGGTCCTGTTTCATCTTGACATTTTTGTTAAACTATGCGAAAAGTTACAGTGAACTGTGGTCACTACATGGTCAGGGAGCGGTACAGAGCCAGTGATGCGCTTTGCTTTGGTTTGTATTTGTCAGTGTCAGTGCCTGTGGAGTTTCTTCGGCCTGTAGGTGGGGCTCTGATGCAGTGTTTCAAAGCTGAGGGACCCCTCTGGAAGTGAGAGCTGAGCTGAGAGGGTGGGAGGGAGGGAGGGGAGTGAAAGAGGGACTAAGAGAGGGAGAGGATGTTGCAGCAGGCACGGATGCCTCCCCAGAAGAACCCTCCCCATGTAGTGCATACTTCCTCCGAGTTTCACTTTGACTAAATGGTCAGAGTGCTCATGCACCCACTCTTTTCTCCCAGTGGGTTTAATATTTTTCTTTTTTTCACAAAGTTGTTTTTTTCAGTTAGATGTTTTCATTGAACTCATTGCCAGGTCCTCAAATTCTACATCCTTTCATTGACTGCTTGAAATACTAAGACCAGCGGGAAGTAACTTCATGAGATGAGATGGAAATAAATGAGACCTCAACATGACTCAGGATTGTGCGCAATATTTTGTTGATGCTGACAGATTAGTTTTGAATTGTCTTTATATGAAGATAAGGAGTAGGCTTAATAGGCTGTTTTATGGAAAAGGCATTATTTCCCCACCCCCACGCTGCTTATTTCGTTAGACATGATTACATAATTAGGCTTTTAGAATATTAATTGCTTAAAATGTATGGGGGGAGGACACACTCCTGAAGCATGTTAAAAGATCATCAAAGAACAAAAATGCAGATTCTAATCCCCTGCAACTATGCAAGTGTCGTAATTATGTTGCTGTGTTGCTTAAGCTCTATCTTTAAATGATCCTGCGATTAGATATTCAAATCCGATGATCTGATCATTTCACCCCGGTATTGTAGCGCATTTGTGTAAATTCCCCTTTGGCATTGCCAAATCCCATTCTCAACGGGATGAATGCATTACATAAACCTTCGTCTGGCTGCGGGACCCGTACCCCAATGCATAAACCTCTATTTTAACAGCACCTAAGCTCTATTTAATCTCATATCCTCTGTTATAGTGTTGGTTGCTTCGGTGAAAAATACCAGTCAGAGCTGACTGCACTGTTAAACTTGAAATTGAACTTTTTAAAAATCTTTTTTTGTGTGTGTGTGTGTGTGTTGAAAGCAGCCTGTGCGATTGACTGGACACTAGTGGAATTATCTCACACTTACTGGCGCTTTCTGAGTGTCTTTAAAATAAATTAGATCGTAAATACGTTTATAGTAATAAGTGGCTTGGCGAGATGGACATTGTTTTGCGTAGTGCTCATTAATGCGCACTAAGCCTGTTTTAGGCTAGTTGCCTGGGTCTTGAAAATGTAACCCAAGCGCAGCCCCCTCTAGATCCTAGATGTTGATGCGGGTGAGTCAGGATCCTTGGTGAAAACAGTCGTCTTTTGCAACGGGCGAAGAGCCATCTACTCAGTCCCTCCCGAGCCTCAAGATCCGCTGCGAAGCTGCAAACTCCGAGGCAGCGCACCTCTCTCTCTCTCCCTCCCTCTCTCTCTCTCTCCCTCTCTGTCCCTCCCGCACTCCCTCTCTCTCTCTCTTTCGCACTCCGCTGCAGCACCCTCAGCACCTCAGTTGAGCAGGAGCACCGCACTGAGTCACATCTATACACACACGCTCTCTACACACACACACATACACGCACACACACGCACACAAGCACAGCCTCCTGCGGTATCCCATACGGCGCAGCGGCTTTTCCAACGGCATACCAAGTGCGTCCTCGCCGAGGGATGGGAGGTGCAGCTCCCGGGTCTCAGAGCGCTCAGAGCGGCGTAGTAGAGTCCTGCTGAACGGGGATGCTGCTGGAAGTCTGCTGCTATTTCTTTTGCCCGTGCAGGAATCGCCTTCTAACTACAGACCTAACGGGGATTTAAAGTGGACAAGTCGTTTGATCAGGATATAACATTATTCTAAGCGTTTCTCATTTTTGGGGGGAGTAAGAGGAGTTGGGGATTGCTCTGGACGTGCCTCTTATCCGCAGTGTCGATGCGGCTGCGGCTGTGAAGTGATATCTGCATAGATTACAGGTAAGGAAAGAGGGTTGTCACGGCGTTAGTTCCCACAGTCAGGACTGTTGTTAGTGTGCTTTGGTGCCATTATAGCCAGGTTTTTGGGTGTGAGGCTGCCACTGCACCAGCCAGGTGATTCGAGGCGTGCTGCACCTGTTCTAGCTGCGCCATGCCTGCTCTGCGCACTCCGGTAGTGGGGCGGGTTTCATTCCGAACCTGTCCACCTGGATCGCATAACTAGCCCCGGGGAGAATAGCAGAAAAATGTATTGACCTCTCAACTTGGGACCCTGTATTGACTGGATTCCCACCGTTTGGTGCTTCATGTCATTCATGCCCTCCATCCACTGTGAGCCGGAGAAAGCTGCATGCCCACATTGTGCTTATTCCTCTTGCAGTGTTAAACTCTGAAGGTTAAAAACAGAGAGATTTGTCGGTCATTCGCCGTCGGATTTATGCAGCGCCTTCGGAGATAAACCGAATGACTAGGAATAGCATTTAGTGGCGCGTAGACCCATGGACTGCAGTTGGGATTTCAGCCGAGGCTCGGCTGTAAGACATGGAAATGGGGGGGAAAAAAACTATCCGGTATTATAATACACATGGTTTTGTCAGAATGCTTAGCGACTTCAATTCCTGCGACATATTAAAATGGAAAGGTTGGACGGATCACATTGTGAATTAGAACGGTGAACACGGCGTATGCGTTAAGAAAAGTTCTTTAATCCATGCCGTTTTGGAGCATATGCTGCGTCTTGAGGGATCCACGTTGGAATGACTTTATGTAGTCTGAAACTATTCAAGCACAGCACTACGAAGGACTTTTTAAAATGTTTTTTTTTTTTTGTAGTATGAAGGTTTCAGAGTTGCATAATCCTTACAAATTATTTACTCCTGCCTTTATTTTATTTCTGCCTTTGAACCCTCCCTTGTAGCCAAATCGTACCCAAATTTTAGAAGTTATTATTTTAGCAGAAGGTGTGTCTCCTGTCTCATAATTGGTGAAAAAAAAAAAAACGCAGGGCGCCTTATGCAGAATTATTTCTGTCACTTTTCCCCATGTGGCTTCCAGGGTCGCTGGGGTACGGCAGTCTCTTTTCAGAGCTTATGAACTTGACCGATGTGGTTCAGACAGAGCGCCTGCCGCCCTGCTTGACTTTAGGGATACTCATGTTAACAGAAAACATTGGAATACCTCTACAGGGACTTAGTCTCTGTGGTAAGAAGTAGGCTGAGTTTAATGTGACCTTATTTTAAACCATGGGATTTTAGTACCTATGGCATTACTATAATATTTCTTTAGGGTCACATGATGGGAGTAATTTCAGGTTAAGTAGCTCGTTTTTAAAGATTATTGAAAAAAGATAATCTATCTCAATGAGGATTTTTGCTTTGATATTGTAGTAAAAAGGCAGCTTAATACACTTTATGATTGTAAATGTCACTCAGGTCTTTCTGTATTGAGCACATTACACACCCAACTGTGGTGATCTGTAAATATTGTTTTCAGATTATTGAATAAGGCACGGAGAGCAAAATTAAACAATTCACTCACAGGGAAATTGCAGTTTAATTTGGTGGCTTTCATGTGCTTAGAAGATTTTGGGGTATTTGGACAGTCAACACTCATATATAGATCACCTTCACCTTGATTGTGCCGCACTTTTCCTGTGGAGACATACCACATAGAGTGAGACAGGGGTTGTTATGGTGAGCATTTTTTCTTCAGTATTTAAAGTTAAAGGTGTTACACAGTGGCTTAAAATGATGAACTTGGTTCTGTACACAGTATCTTACTTTATCATCACACTGGTTTTTACCTACTTTCTAGTTGTACGCGAGGTTAATCATCCCCCATGGCTCAGCGTAGCTAGGGGTCATTTCCCAGCATCAGTGTCATCTGTATGTGAATGGGAAGGATTGTTGGAGGTTGAGCTGAATTCTAGACATCTGTGTAACGACGCAGGCTCTTTTTAATACGCTGTAGCTCTGCTTCAGCCATGTAGTGTGATGTATGTCTTTGACTCCAAATGTGGCTTATACACTTTGTCTCCCTTGTCCCTCCCGCTTCATCACTCCCTCCTCCCTTCCCTTGCTCCCACCCTCTCTTGCACCTCATACACAGAAAGCAGCTGCTCCAGCCTATGCAAAATGCAGATCCCTAGTACAGCAGTCACACTGAGCACTCAGAGCCCCTCTGCCGGTTTCTCCCCTCCCTCTCTCCACCTGCACTCCAGACTCAATTGCCCAATTCAGCGGCGCCCCTCCAGTCCTTATTTGATTTTACCCGATACTTAATGCACGGCATTTTGTTATTATAGCTAACATAATATCTCACAAACGCAGCAATCATACATTTTTAGTTGTGTTTTTAATGATCCCACCAAAAGGCTTACTTGTTTAGTGCGCACTCAACAGAGTGTGGTGGTAGGGACAAGGCTATATGCTGGGAAATCCATGAGGGGCACTGTAGCTTCACAGGCTGGTGCAGTGGATAGATTGATCCCATAGACTAGGCTTTCATTAGCAAAAAGTTTGATCGTGTTTTAATGGATTACAGATACATTATATGTAATTTTTTTTAATTGGATAATTAATCAGAAGAAACATGTTTATTTGGACATACTTTACTACTTCATTGTTTAACATGCTAAAACATTGCTACATTACATAGATTTTTATTTTGAGAGAGTTCGTATTGGCACCAAAGTCTGATGATGATGATCTTTTAAAAAAAATGTTTTAATGGGCAGCTGAAAACAACCTTAACAAGAATACTAGACACTGCTGGTTGATGTATGGTGCATTAGTTGGTGTTTAACTGCCTGTGACGGAGAGGCGGAGGGAAGTAGCTTGCCTACAGGGCAAACGGTCTCTACCGCAGGCTGAAGTTCCTCTGCTTGTCTGTGTCAGTGTGACTGCGGCTGGCAGGCAAGCCTGTGTGTGTTTGTGCCTGTTTTTCAGTGTTAACGTGTGCGTCAGCTCATTTCTGAATGCTCAAGTTTGTGTGCTTGTCTTCCTAATGTGTGTGTCTTCTGCTGCTGTCAAGGTCTCAAGGGAAAAACACTTAGTCCTTGAGCAGTTTGATAATCCTATCTCATCTGTGTCTTGCCTCCTTGTCGTTTCACCAAATTCCAGCTCAGTGCTAAACTCTTAAAGGCTGTGAGAGCGCTTGGCACCACTCATTCTCCCTCCCTCCCTCCCTCTCTCTATCCCTGTGTGCTGTCCATCAAGGCCTGCCTATAGGAATTGGAACAGCAGCCTTTATCGGCCTGTAAGCACCTCACATTGACATACTACCCCCTGTCTGTTGGCCAATGTTACGGCTACAAGACTGGAGTTTGGGCCCGGAGAGCACGGCCTTGTCAATATTATGGCTTGCTAATGGATAAACTCTCAGTCCAACCTTGGCAGTAAAGACATTCATTACATTTTGGGGGCGGCACCCACAGGAGTAAGCTCCATAGAAAGTCCCTGCAATGTGTTCAAGTCAAGGGGGAAACTGTGAATGAATATGAATGGAGAATCTTAGAAAGATTCTCTGTGGTGATATAAATGCCTGGTAGCAGTGTAGGCTGGACTAAGGCGGAAGTGTGTTTGTGTGTGGGTGTGAATGATGCATCTGTGACTGGCCTGGCGAGGCCCTATATGAATACTCTGGTCACAGAGACGTATCGTCATGTCAGACTGAATGATGTGTCTGTGGGTTGGACCTGAATGGAGCTCTCTGTTTGTTCTCATTCTCTTTCTGTTGCTCTCTTTCCCACTTGATGTCTCCCTCTCTTTCTCTTTCACTCACTCACACACACACACACAAACACACACTTACATCCCTCTGGGCTGTGACAGGACTACCAGCCACAGGCTAGTGTCCAATAAGACCCACCCCACCCCATGCCACCAAACACCACCGAGAAGATTGCAAATGGTATTTCCGTGTCACCAACTGTTCTTCCCACTATAATCTGTCTCCCATATTTTGGGACAGTCAGACACATGATTCTCTAACAGTGGCTGCAGGGATAATATAAAACTTGAAGTATAATTTTTCTTTTTCTTTTTTCTTTTTTTTAGTGTTGGTTTGGTTGAAACTTTTTGTTGTTGTTTAGGATGATCACAATTTATAAAATAAATAAACTTACAGTTACAGCCATTCAGTTACACTTGTCTTAGTCCTGGCCACATAAAACCCCTGTCTTTATTATCTTTGTCTTGACTTGTCTTGAGTGTATGGACTTGACTCACATTAGGCTTCAAACTTGGTGTGCGATGTAAAATTCAAAGTCTATTATGTTTCAGTTGACACTTCATTAGAAAGATGGTATCACTGACTGAGGGCTCGATGGTTTTCATCTAAATTCTGATTTGGGGGGAGGATTCTATGCTACATTAAGAGAATAATTGCTTACAAGTATGTAATTAACCCTTTGGTAATGCACCATAGAGCTGCATATCGATGTTTGCCACAGCAATGACAGCAGAGATCTGAAGTGAGGATCTCCAAACAATAGGCGTTGTAAATTCTGTGGGGAGAAATCAATACGCGTCACAGCATCCAATTTAATGAGAACCTTTGTTCTCCTCTGAATAGTTTACTCAGCATGTGTGTGACGCCGAAAGAGAAGATGCATATAATCATATGTGTGTGTGTGTGTGTGCATGCACATATCCTGCATTTCAGAATTTCTTTTTTCATGTTGGCAGTCAGAGTCCTATTAAGCTGTCACGTGCTTTTATAATGGGCCCAGTACATGTACATGCTACTATATCACGGTCGCACCACTTTTATTTTCTCCCTCCAGCCGTCTCTCATGCTTCCTTTCATCTTTTTTTTTCTCAATCCTTCTCTCTCTCTGACTGTTTCTGCCTCCAGCTCTCTCCTCCCATATCTTTCTGCCAAGCACATAACTTTATCTGTGTGTGTTTGTGTGTGGTTTTGGGTAAAGAAAAAAAAAATCCCGACTGTTGTGACATTGGAATGACCTATCAGGCAGGATATAAAGTGAGAATAAGACATGGGACGTTGCTGTTTAGATTGGAATCAGGGAGATGTGCAAAAGCACCAATGTATCAGTGGGTTTGCCAGACTGCTCCTTTTGATAAGACCATGTTAAGCGTTTTTCCCAGGTCTCTATGATTCATATGGAGCTGTGAGTCTGATATATAAACAGCTCTCTTTGATGCAGCGGCAGATGACACGCTGTGGCACATTGGCTCTTATGTTTGTGTGTGCCAAGCCGAGCATGACAAGCAGTAAATTAGTTTTGTTTCAGATGCATGAAATGATGAGAAAATTGCAGACAGTCTTAGGGCATTTTTTTCCCCCTTTCTCTCGCTCTCATTTGCTTCCGCGCCAACGCCTTAAGTCCGCACAAGGATTAGGCCCCTAATTCTGTTTTCATCCTGCCTGTCGCAAAGAAGCATGGGCACGCATGCTAAAGCATGCATGCATGCATGCACACACATTTTATTAATCCATATCAGACAATACCTCAGAGCTTTCAATATTTATCATGTAACCTACAACCAACATATGAAAGTGCCTTTTTTTATGTTTTGTAATTCATCCCTCAGGGGCTGTGCTCAGACATTTCTAACATTTGGCCTTTTTTTTTTCTCAACACTCCAATTTTCAATATCAAGGGTTTCTTTAAGTGAGGCTGCAGGAACGAAACTTGCTTTAATATGTTGCTTATAACATGCAATTCTTGCGTTGTACTTCAGTATTATTATGACTGTGAGCCCCCATGTCAGCTTCTTGAGCATAAGGGTTTGCAGTGCTGTTAATATGTAGGGGTAGAGGTTAATATTAGTTTGTTGACAGTATGTACACTCCTCCCTGACCCTTGCTCTGCTTTAACATTAATGCTCGTGGAGTCATTGACGAATGCTGTATTTCAGGATGCAGCATTTCCACTTGAAAAGAGGATCAGTGCTTATGATGCTAGGTGCTCAAAGAGGTAAGTTAGTGGGCTGCGAGCGCTCACAGCACCACCTCTCCTTAGAAATAATAAGAACATGACACTAGCGTCACTTTAAAAGGTTTTGGTAGATGCACGCGCAAAGCTTTTATTAGGCTGTCCACCAGCTGTGAAAAAAGACGGTACAAAAAATGCCATGCAAAATGACTGTATTATTACTGTTATTTAAAGTAGTTGGTCTAATAGTTGCTACACTCAAGCATAGTGCTGCTATGATTGACAAGTGTTTTAAGAGCCTGTACTATACAACAACAGTGGTCGGTGTATATTACTGTGTTTTTACAGTATGATATTGTTTGAAGGGACCTCTGTTTGGATGACCGGATTTAAAGTTAATGATACATCTCGCCACTCTCTTCACCCCTACACACACACACACACACACACACACACACACACACACACACACACACACACACAATTTCTGTACCACTCTTGTCTCCTCTCTCTCACTTCCTGTCTGCTCCAAGGGTCACTGGTGTCAGGGGGCATCGGAATGCAGTGTTACTACATTAATTTTGAAGCAGTGGGCTCAGGGAGGACCCCTGCTGCTCTGTAGCCAGAAGTCGTGGGATGGGGTGCTTTACTGTAATAACCTCCCTGCATCATCCCACCTTCTCATGTTTCCCCCCTCCCCACAGGATATATCATAGTCTAGCAGAATAATGTTGGGGATGTAACAGAGAGGTTTAACAAGACTTACACAGGGTTTTGGTGTTATTCGTCTCTCTCTGTGCTACTCCCTTTTGAGTTTGGGATTTTGCCTTTCTTGAGTATTTTTTTCTTCTGTTGATGGGATTTAGAATGGCTTGTGTCTGTGCGAAAGCAGTGACTGACTCTTAGCCAGGGCCCAGCACTTGCCAAGTGCTTGGGAGAAGTTTGTTGCTCTCCTGGAAGAAAACATGTTTCATTTGTTATTCTGGTTTAGTCTCTTGACTTTCATCTCTGATGGGTATTGATTTTTGATTGCCGTGATTAAACTTTCCAGGAAACGGGTGCCTGCACCGGAATGTGAAAGTTTTGCCTTACACCCCAGCAAACCTCTTTTTCTCCCCAAACTCGTGAATCATCAGCCTGGTTAATCTGCAGTGTGCATTGACTCACTCGTGATATCATCCCTCGAGTATGACACATATATTTGATTTGTGTCATCTTTTCTCACTCTCTCTCCCCTGTTGTGGTCATTGTTAGGACTGAGCATAAACTAAACTATACACTGAAAGCTTACTACATCCCTGTTTGGCTCAGCATAAGGAGGACGTATTAAATCTTTCCACTATAGTGACACACACCATCCTTACCTGCCACCCACGCAACTAACTGTGTTCCTATGGCAACATGGTTTGTCAACTGAGAGCCCCTCCACAGAAATGGTCCTCACTGCTGTGCTTCCTTGGAAAAAATAGCAGGAGGTACTAAAGAGTCACAATGGGTTGATGCTGTGATGGACTTTTGACCTTTCATATGACAATAACTGGACTCAGAAGATTCATAATTAACTTTTGTCTGCAGAGGGAGGAGGAGAACCGATACTTGTTGACATTATAAGCACTGGTGACTGTGGATTTTGAGATACTCTGACACACGTTTGTAGTTTATGCTGAATTGGTGGTCGTACTGCTTTGACCTGAATGCACCATCATTATCAGTTAAGTTGTAAAATTATTAGCAATTAATCAATCAAAAATTACAATTTATTTATTTGGCTGTTACAAGCCTTTCAGGGAGTACACTTCTCCTCCTTCTGCCACCACAGAGCAGTGGGAGTTTCTGGAGACCTCAGCACTACTCCAGTCCCCAGATGACAGACTGAAAGAGGAAAGGTGAGCCACTTTGTTATATTGCATCAAGCCTCCTCAGTTGGCTCACAAAAAGGCCATCCTCTCCTTCTCTCTCTGAGTCTACAAATGTAACTGTGGTGAAAGCACAAGTTCTGAGAGGTTTTCATCCCTCCCTCCACACTCCCCTTTCTTTGTGTCCATCCGTTCTGCATTGTCACGGCAGTCCTTCCAGCTGGTCTTTGATTGGGTTGTTCTGGGCCCACCGGCAAATCTGGCAACCAGATAGTTATGTGGTGTGTGTTTGTGTGTGTCTGTCCATGTGTAAGTCAGTGTGTGTAAGAGGTTTTTCTCCATGTCTCTGGGAAAAGCAATGCGATGAGGTAAAGCTTGCAGAAAATCAAAGTATAAAAACGGCCATGACCAACTATGGAGAGACGAAGGCAGGGGAGGGGGAGAGAGGAGGGCACAAGGGTAAAATGCTGGATAACAATTTGCATCCTCTCACTTGCCAATGTGAATGACGGCTGACTAGAAAGCTTGTCTGAAGTGTTTATGCCATAGGCTTTGAGGGATGGAGTTAAAGGGAGAGGGAAAGTTTGACGGGAGGCAAACGGTGGGGAGGGAGGGGCTGTAAAAAGGCATGTAATGGAGTGTAAACCTGCATGAGCTAAGTTTACCCACCTCTCAGTTTGCAGAATGGCTCACGCATATTTTCAGCTGATATTCAAGAATGTTTTCATGTAAATTTGTGAGTGTACTACTTGATGTCAAATTGTCAGTTGTGTGATTCTTTTTAAGCAAATTAAATTTCCAATTAAGAATACGCTTGAAATTGGAATGATGGTTTTCAATAATTAGCCTAAGAAATCATCACCGTTACAATGGAATATTCTTAGACACACCTCGTATGTTTATGCCCCCTAATTAAACACCTGTCATCTGTCTTTGCCGCAGTATTTCTGTGTGTATGACTGAAAGGGCTTTGCTGAAGTACCCACGTATGTTTTGTTCACATGCATCCTGAGTGATGTTTACATTCTAGTGATCGGCCAAGGGGAACTCCAGGACCAGTCCCCTAATTTACACTGACTGCTGAATTGGTAAAAAGGCATATCTCTGTTGACAAACTCAGCCGTGACCTATGCCCAAACTGTCTTCTCCTTTGGCAGCCAAACTCTTGGCAAATGAGTTTTTCTCCTCTGTGAAAGATGAGTTCTGTCTATGGTTTGTGATTTTTAGATGAAAAGGGGCGTAAACAAAGTATAAATCCAAAACTTGCTGAAGTGGAAGAATTGACAAGCATCGTGTTCTGTAGCAACACTCTTGATGTGGGCACAACATTTTAAACCCACTGACAGCTCTATTTTGTCTTGCTATGTAGTGGCGCTCTCTTAAACCTGGGTTAGCCCACCCACATAATTCAACAGCCAATTGCAGCAACTGTAGAACAAAGCACCTCTCACACCTCTCGCAGCAAACAAGTTGAAAACAAGTTATGCCATGTCTCTGTAGTGGGCAGTATGATGCTATTGTGCACAGCCCAAGGGATCCTGCGGCAGTGGAGATTTTGTGTCTGTGATGCTGTACACTGCTTGTGGTTTGTAATCTATGTGGGCATGTATGTAAGTGATAGAGAATGTGAATGAGTGTGTAGCTTCTTCCAGAACGATGACAGAGTGGATTTACGAGTCTGCGAATCATTTAATCATGGCCATCGTCCCAGTAGACCTCTCTTCCCTCCTTCTCTCAGATGCCTCTATGTGCCCCAGGACATCACAGGCCAAGTATGATGCTGACATTAGGCTTTTGGTGCAGATTTATGGTTGAATACTCTAAGACTCCTTACGCGTGCACACACACATGCACAAGCATACCTAAACATTAAACAGTTTTTTTCGATATCATTAGTTTTCACACAAAAACAAGAAACATGTAATTGACTTTCTATCTATCTATCTATCTATTTATTTATTTTCCGCCTATGGTTTGAGAAACATACTCAACTCTTTGAGCAGTACATCATGTTTTTCAGATTGTGCCTGTGTATTTTATATACTGCTTGGTGCTTTCATCAGTTCAAGGGCATCACCTCCATTGACCTGCCAGTTTAAACTCTTTAACAGCATTTGAGCTCTGACCTTTTGCTTTGCAGTCAAGCACAGCAAGGGGTGCAGGAGAAATATATAGGTTCACATGCTGTATAGGCTGTGTGTTCGAGTGTGCAGTACCCGTAGCAGCACCCTGCAGGCTGCAGAATGTCTATTATGTTTTGTGTGTTTAGTTTAAATTCACCTTAATGGACATGAGTTGGACATGGATCTTGTGTCCCCTGTTGCATTGTTTGACTCATCAATTAAATATTAAAATTGTCAACATTTTCATAACAAGCCCAGAGGAAGACTCTGTACTATAATTATTCACAATTATCGACAATTACTGGAAATTACCTATTATGGCATTATGCCAACATTAGTTTTAGTGGCTTAGATTCATTCTTTCCTCATTAGACAGTGGAAGAATGACATAAAAGGGGAGAAGTGTTTTTGCACATGTATGCACATTAGTGCGCACATCTGTGTTCAGAGATAATTGGAATAGAGTGCAGACATGTTTAGTTTGGAAAGCAGCCTAAATATCACATTAGTTAATCACCAGTGTTTCTTATTGTGCTGACTTGAGTGTTATTTTACTGTCTCAGCACTACATCAAATCACTGACTCTTGACTGCCTTTTTTTTTTTTTTTTTTTAACTTTGACCTTTTGGGGAAATGACACATGCACTTCTCCACTTGTGCTTATTTATCATGCCAGCTGTTTCTTCTCCTCTCCCTCTGTCTTTGCTCTCTCTGTCAGGCAGTAGTTATAATACAGCACCATTTGCTGAATGTGTTTAAAATGGGAAATCTCAGCCGCTGGAAGACTACTTTTGACACATCCTGTCAAACTGCTCATTTTTCAGTTTTCTGAGACCATTACCGCGGGGCCGCAAGTCTGTGCAGGTGTAGACATTCTGTCTTCACTAGTATGTCCCACATTCTCCATCTATCCCACATGGCCTAAACTTAGGTAATTTATACTGGATGGGCACATGAACAGGATGACAAAGTATGACATATATATTTTTTTTTTTAAAGAAGAGTAAGGTCATATTTTTCTTTCTAGCTGAGGCAGCTACAAACTTCAGAGCAAGGCAGAGTCAGAAGTACATGAGAGATGACACCTGCTTGTGTTGTATATGACAGTCCTTGCTAGACAAGCACCAGTAAAATCCAATGCAGTGTTCACTTTTGCACTGACACTGTTTCAAATAAGGGGTTAGTCATTTCTGAGGCTTTAGTTTGTGTTTGTTATATAGTTTATATATATAGTTCTAACTCTCTCTATATATACACACACACACACACACAACATTACAACAGTTTTTAATGGTTGGAATTGGTTTCTTGGCTCAGTAGATTAGTTGAGACTAGTTTAGTTGGCAGTTAAATGTGAATGACCAAAACAAAGGAAATGATAATTTAAAAGGCCACTACAGGCCAGTCGACTGACCTCATTCCAGCTGTGCATAGGAAACGAGGAGCTGAGATCTTTAAGACTCTTCTTCATCACCACTATGGATTATAAGGGAAAGCTATAATCCATGCGCTTTGAGCAAACCAAATCAACCACTGCACTGATGAGGCTCACAGATGTGCATGGTACTCTTCTTTTGTGTGTATGTGTGTGTGTGTGTGACAGAATGGGATAAAAAGGATGGATTAACATGAATGTTTTTTGTCCAATAGTTTATTACTTGTCCTTTGTATTGAGCTCAGCGTAGCACACATGCACACACATTTGGTAACACACATCAGCAAACAGAAACACCTGTCATACTGAGCACATCTGCACAACTTGGTGCGTACCTCACAGACACCTATACAAAAAAAAAAAAAAAATCACAGTGTAGGGAGGGTGAGGGATCAGAGGAAAAGCAGCAGTTTAACGTTTTATTATAATCACCACAAAGCCTTCTAAATTATCAAGCTTTCATGTCTAAGAAGTTAATCTCAGAGGTCAAGTCTGCTTTAGCTGTGTTCAGCAATAGCAAGAGAGGAAGACGGGGAAAGCAGCGGATACAGACAGGGTCACTGAAAAAGGGATTTAGAGGGAGAAACAGACAAATATGCAAGGATGTAAAGAATGTATAAAAAGAAACAGTGAAGCTGCCTGTGTGGTCAGTGCTTTGTGATCACTAGCTTCATTTGTCAAGATGAAACATCTGAACTGGGGCAGGTCTGATCCTGTTTACAGCGACTCAGCCAGAAAACCTGATTTAGCAAAGGGTGAGTTCAGAAGCAGTTATTTTGGCATGTAGAGGTAATGTTATTTTTTTTCCCCCTGGCGTCACACAAGCTGTAACCAGTTGAACAGAAACACTGTTCTGGCTGTATTATCAATGTTGTTTTGTCTGGGAGGAGAGTGAATGATAAAGTTTTGCTGAATGCTATTGACCAGTTAAGGTTATTGGGTAAAAACTGAGCAAGACTCAGACAAGTAAAGACCAAGATCAGTTCACATATGGCAAATTGAAAGTGTGAAAAAAAAAAAAAATCAACAAAAAGGTATTATTTTAAGGAGGTGTCAAATCAGTGGCACTGTGACTGCAGCTGCCCTGAAATACTGTGAAAGCAAGTTTTCAGTGGTTGGTTAGACAACACAAATATCTGTTGTGCTAGACTGTGTTGTGGGCATTTGACAGTTCTGTGGGCTCCTTTGTTCTGTCTGTGTGGCCACATTTACATACAATCCATACACATTTTTCATTCACAATGCCAGTGGCTCTGAGGGTATTCAGATGTTATGGTTACAATTTGCATCTGCTTTCCCTGAAGGCAGCAGTAGTCTCTGGGCTTGTCTCAACCTGGATTGCAGCTATCCAAGTCTTATATACACCCTTCCCTTAACATCCACACAGCAATTGCATTTTTTTTTCCAGTTCCATGGCTCTGGTATTGTGCAGGCTGGCTCAGTGGTGTTGAAACACTTAAATGGAACAGTGATTATTATTGTTATTATTTACCTTTGTTTTTCCTGCCATGACATGTCAGAATGTCGGATGTGAAATATTTGGTCCTCGTTTTCACCACCTTACTTGGCAGCAAGGGCTTCCCATTACACTTTAGAAACAGCTTAGTTAAAATGGTCACAAGCTTTGTTGTGGATTTGCAAATTGTTTTACCATTAACTCTTCCCTAAAAATGAGGGGAAGCTCCAAGGGAGGATTTATGACAGCGCTTTGGTTCCCACGTTGATTGCACAATGTTCTTTTCCCATTCGGTTTTCAATAAGTTTCACCATCTCACTACCACCATTCGTATTACCTCCACTGTACAGTCTTAAATAAACTATTTGATTGGAGGTTCAAGGTGTGCTGTGTGCAAAATGACATATTGTAATTCCTGATTTATTACCTGCTTCAGTGACACTGACACGCTTGAATATTGCTGATCGAAAGAGGCATGGAAAAGGGGAGAGCGACAGGGAACAGAGAGGAAGAGTGAAAAGCTGCAATGAAAGAAGAGCTTTAAAGACGTCACCTTTGCTGGAAATCAAGTCTTACCTCGCTACAGTTCAGCTAGTCTGCCTACATGATGATTAAAATGTCAGAGGTCACACCATGCCTGTGTATGTGTGTGGATGCTGGAGGGCTTTGTGGGTTTCACTGGTGCGTGCACCATGTTAAAAAACATTAGCTGATGTTAGGAACAGGACATTTTAGAGTAAAAAATGGACAGGCTATGTAATGGTAACATTATTTTTTCTTTTTGATTACTTCAGACAAATCTTTGGCATTTCTGTACCGTAAAGCCGTGGTCCTTATCAGCCAGATTATGCTGATACTGCTGTATCTTTGATAAACTTCAGTTGGTCGGTAATATTGGCCTTACTGATGGAACAGTCAGGCTCTTATTCAGATCTACCCTGCCTTGAAGGTGACAGACAGCAAAGTCATTTCTGTCTCTTTAACCAAAACACACAGAGCACACTACACTGACGTGTCTTGTTTCAGTGTTTCTCATTCTGCAGCAAAACATAACACAAGTCTTTCCAGCTTCAAGCAAACTATAACTCATAATTAATTAGTGTGTCGAGAGGAAAAAGGGATACTGGAAACCAGAGATGAGACTGAAAGAAAGGGTGACGGAGGCAAAACAAAGATGTGGGGGGGGCGAAATTTTACTCTCATGAAAGAACAGAAGAGCTAAGGGAGAGCTGGAAGGAGAAGAGGTACAGGGAAGGAAGAATAGATGGATCGAAAAAGAGAGGGAGGACGTGTTGGGACTCAAGATGTTGCCGGTCGGCAGCCGATGGAGGCGAGAGCTGATTTGTCTACACGGCCCTGCATTCCTGTCTGCCCGTTAGCATGGGGAATAAGGGAGTTGGGAGAGAGAGGGAGAGAGAGAGGGAGAGGAATGGAAAAGGAGAGGGAGCTAGAGGCTTTGAATTTGTTCTATGAAAGCAGCTGTCAGACGGTGCCTAGCAACACCATTTAAGAAGGATTCTTGGCCGCATTTATAGTAATTACAGCAAAATATCTCTGCCTTTTGATTCCAAACGAGCTTATATGGCACAACAAGCCTATAACTAGGGGGCAGTTTGAAGAATGATTGAGAGGATATCTTCTTTGTTAACACAGAATATGTTGTGTGCTTCTTGTTAAATATATGGGTCATTCCATGCCCTTGCAAAATCCTATAGCTGTATTCCAAGCACCTTTGAAATTTATACTGAACATCCAAGAAACCCTGCAACATTTTTAATTTACATGAACACATGTTGCAGATTAAACTAAAAACGCTCCACAACATAAAGGGATCAATAGTATTAGGTTTCAGCATTTGGCTCAGATGTTCAGCAGTGGTCACCGACCTTAACCTGTATTTATACTGTATTTTGTTTTAAACAGTGTATTGGTCTACACCTTACACTGTTAATTAATACATGCGGCTGAAGCTCTTTAATTATAGTCATTTTCGTAACATCATTTGTCTTATTACAGTCCCTGATGCTCACTGATGAGTTGCTTGTGTGTCTTTGTTGGGACTCAGCCATCCTGATTGAATCCAGAGCTTCATTAAGTTCACCCTGTAAATGGCCCTCTACAGTCACTGCTCTGTGGTCTGTGTCAAACTCAGAGGCCCCTCCCATTCAGGAAGTTAGCCAGTCTAACCCAATCAGAGCAAAGCGCTGACGGCAGGCCAGTGGACTCTTCAACAGTCCTCCTAATGACATTAGAGCCCCTTGATCAGCTCTGATGATAACTCACTCCACCTATCTCAGCCTGCATCAGCACCCACTGCACAAAGGCCCAGCCCGAGCCAAGAGTGTGTGTGTGTGTGTAGAGTATGTCAGCATGTGTGTTTGAGTGACCTTACTTTGGAACCAAGGACTGTTCGAGTGCCGTACTCCCTCGAGGACTCTGTCATTCCCCACTCTCTTTGCAGTGTAGTAACACCACTGGTGATGTTGTAACCAAAGACGCAATGCAGAGATTATTATTTCTGTACAGAAAACACTCTGGAGGGGCCTGACTTTGAGTGTGTGTTTAGAAAAATGAGTGTGTTTGAACCCTATTTTACTAAGGAGGATTGGTAAGTCTCAGATGTGAAAGAGGAAAAGAGGGGGAGTGGCAAAAAATGAAAGAGATTGAGCGAGAAGAGGGGATGGGCAGATGTCAGCTATTTCTCTAAAATCCAGAGGGGTTGTCCAGTTGGATCATTGCCTGGACCCCTTCTTTGAAATGCTCTGACTCACTCTTGGAGAGTGAAAAGGAGAGACAGAAAGATAGACAGGAGGCTAGCAAGAAAGTGAGAAAATATGTGACACAGAAATTGGGTTTATGGTTGACACACTTATACTGGATCAGTGATTCACTATCTGAGGCTATGCTTCCTTCATACAGTATCTTTTCAGGACACATGCATACATTTTACATTTTCTACTGCTAACTCTCACTGTTGTGTGGACAAGCATGTTACATTCAATACACATGAAATCACTAGCCATTTGTTTTAATCTTGTGGTAAGGGCAGTGTAATGTGGCTACCATCACACCTCGTTCTGCTCAGGAATCCTGACCAACCAGTAAGGGTCATGTCATGCTGTTGTTGCCAGGCCAGGCCATCGTTCTGTTTGGTAAATATGTTGCTTCCATTTGAAAGCCATTGCTTGCATGTGCAGTATAAACTGATTTTCCTTAAAAATTGTAGATGCAATTTTTAAAACTTAATAGTTGCTTTAATAATTAAAAATGATATGTTATTTGCAGTGTGCTGACGCTTGTAAATGCTGGGTTGATTGCTACATCTGTAGTACATAATGTCTGAGTCTCTCCAGTCAGTTTTCTGTCATTCATATAATATGTACCCAGTTGACAGTGCAATCCTAAGGCTTTCTTTGTAATATCAACAGCTCTGTGGTGGATTAGACCTCCTAACCCCGATCTAGACAGGGTATCTGGTGACAGTAATCCATGCTGCTAATCCACGACTTGATGTAAACACCAAGGACACCCCGCCTTCTCTCTCTATCCTCTCTGTCCTTCTTTTTTTTTTCTTTTTTCCTGCTGCCTTCCTGAGAGAGATGAGTGTGCCATCTGTTTTGTCTCTGTTTTTGTGTATCAGCAGGGTTAGCTTAGCCTGATAGGAATGTTAGACCTGGTCACTCCATCATTATTTAAGGTTTTGTCCGTCTGTTCACAGGTTTGTGTGTGTGTGCCTGTGTGTGCCCGCTTATTTAGTGCACATATTCATTTTCTATAGCTGTGCTTTATAGTACCACTTTACTAATACTGGGCAGGGCCTCCCTTTGCTCTCAAAGCAGCCTCAGTTATTTGCGGTGTGGAGATTCTGCTCCATGTTGTCATAATAGTATCACATAATTTCTGCAGATACAGGGATGCACATGGTCAGCAGCAATACTCAGACTGTGGTACTCAGATCATGATTGGTAGATATTAAGGGGTCCAAAGTGTACTTAGAAAATGTTCTCCACACTTTTACACCATCTCCACCAGCCTGGGCTGTTGACACAGGGCAGGTTGGATCCATAGATTCATGTTGTTGACATCAAAGGCTGACCCTACCATCTGCAGTCTCAGCAGAAATCCAGATTCATCAGACAGAGCTATTTTTCCAGTCTTCAGTTGTCCAGTTTTGGTGAGTCTGTGTGCCCACTGCAGCCTCAGAGTTCTGTTTTTGGCTGACATGAGTTGAACCTGACGTGGTCCTCTGCTGTAGTAGCCCATCGGCTTCAAGGTTGGATGTGTTATTCATTCTGAGATACTTTTCTGTTTACTACAATTGTAAAGAGTGGCTATCTGAGTTACTGTAGCCTTTCCGTCAGCTGTAACATGACTGTCTGACTGTTCTCCTCTGACCTCGCTCATCAACAAGGCATCTCTGTCCACAGAACTGCATCTCACTGGATGTTTTTTGTTTTTGGCAGAATTTGGAGATAAACTCTAGAGATCAGCAGTTTCAGAGATTTTCTAAGCAGCCTCTCTCGCACCAAAAATCATACCACAGTCAAAGTCACATTTTTCCTCATTCTGATGTTTGATGTGAACATTAACTGAAGATCCCGACTTGTATCTGCTAATTTTATGAACTTCGCTGCTGCCACATTATTGGATTATCAGATGAATAAGCAGGTGTACAAGTGTTCCTTATAAAGTGCTTGGTGAGCATATGTTATATGGTATACACATGGTGGTATACATGTATTTGTCTATATTGTCCAAGGGGATGTGTATGTTTTTGTGTTAGCTTAGTCTGACTTCTGTAAGTGCACTGAGTTTGGACACTTATGCTTGCACACATTTTTGTTTGTGCCTTCCAGTACTATACAATTTTTGGATTTGTATGAGAGAGAAAGTGTATTTTCAGGCTGTCAGACTCGTAATGAGTCAGGAATCCTCCTGAGCTCTGTCCCTTGCTAATTCTCTTATTCCTGCAGGCAGGCAAGGTGTCCTGTACGTGTAGTTGTTTGGATTCTCCCTTCACTACATGCGTGTATAGCAGCGGCCTGTACTTTTTTTTCCCCAGCCACCAACAAGCTGCAAAAGCCTCAGTTTACTTTGCTCTAGTTTAACTTGGTCTTTGCCAGTGTTGTAGTGGGGGGGGGGGGGGGGGGGGGGGGGTGCATAATGTACTGTTGTTGGTGCCAAGGTACAATGCCAGTTTGTTTGTGTGCTGGGGGGCATTCCTGCTTGCGGTGTTTGTGTGTATTTTATGCAGAAGTGTCAAGTTAGAGTGTGTGTCTTGCTGTGTTGTGGTTGGCATTGTTTGTGCGTGTGGACTGGCGTGTGTGTGTGTGTTTGTGTGTGTGCACCCGCATTTGTGATTGTGATTATGCTGGAAGAGTGCAGGGACACTGTTTTCCTCCAGTCCCAGTGTGTGGCTGTGATGCAGAGTGATGCTTATTCCTCTGATCAGTGCCAGAGCTCAGCAGGGGAAGGGGGTGGGTGGAGGTTTTTGGGAGGAGCTGGGGGGGGGACTTCACCACTCCAGTCAGTACATCCACTGATCTGGGACACACATCGCTGTCTGCTTGTTTTCTCTTTCTTCATCTGCCTGTGTGTCACTGTCTCTTTCTCTTTCTCTCAGTCTTTTCTGTCTTTCTCCGTCTCCTCTCTCGCTCACTTGTTTTTGCCGTCTTTGATATCGAAGACATTGTCCCACACTGAGCCTCATACTTGTACAAATACATATACTTTCATATGCGCTACTACAACAACTGCTATTTCTGCTACAACTACCACTACTACTACTGCTACTAAGAGTATATAGTAAACCGCATCACAACCCAAACCATTTAATTCCAAGCACTTGGTGCCCATTATTAGACCTAGGATTCCCAGGGCCCAGTGAACTGACAAGCAGTGGGTCACGAGAGACGTAACCAAGCAGACCTCATAGTAGCAGTTTAGCAGTCTCATATGAGCAGGTACATAGCCTAAAGCAGTGCTCATGCTGACCTAAAAATACTACGACAGCAATCCACCATTCTGACCCTGCCAGCTGATATCAGATCAACCAGAAAGGTGCACGCCCGTAATACACAGAATGAATGAGCACAAATGGACGGAGCAGTGACTGACAGCATCATCCCCAATGGGGCCGAAGCCACAAAATAGCCAAGAAAGGACTGTAGGTGTGATGAAAACAGAAATAAAAGAAAAACAGTCAAGCGCTGATTTACAGAAAATAAGTGTAAAATATATGTCTGCTGTAGAAGCAGCAGCTCTTATTATTCCTAAAAAAAGTTACTAACCAAATAAAAACTTACTCTGAAAGTGAATCTTAAGGGTTTCAAATGGCATAATAGACCATCGATTTTTCTCAAGTAAGTCACCCCAGTGTGTCGTGGCTGTTAAAGCAAAAGTTTGTTCACTGATCATTGATTTGTAGTTTGGGAAATACAAGAAGGGCTTTTCAGAGTATCTCTAAGACTTCAGGTTAGTTGAGGATTAAAAGGTTGTGCTACTGTTTACCTTCTGTTTCCTGCTCTACCTACTGTTTAGGTATGGTCTAGTCCATGGAGTAACAATAATCAACAAAATCTTAAATAGTGAAAATAACTGGATACAGTGTAGACTCTAGAATTGGAGAGAGCTGAACACTTTATTTGGTCTCAGTGGAAATCCCAGCTACAACCTTCCCTACAAGCACAAGTTTTTTTCTCTTACTATCTTACATCGATCTGTCCATCCAACCATCATTTCCTCCGTCTCCCCATTCTTAGCAGTTGGTCTCAGCACTGAGTGCACCTTCTTGTAGCTGGAACAGGACATGCTCTTAACATCTCCGTTACTGCTCTAAAACCTCACTGACCTTTCTAACTTTTCAGTTTGCATGGTTGCGTCTTTTAAACTTTACTTTTCTCCTCATTGTTTTGTTCTGTCTTAAACCTTTTGTACTATTGTGCCTCAGTGCCGTTTTCAAGTCTATTTACTTGTTATGCAGTTGTCTTAATTATTGTCCATGTATGTTCCAGAGACTGTCATTCATTCACCTCCTTTCACCCCGTGACAGATTACCCTAGATAAGTGTGCAAAAAGCTTTTTTTCTTTATGAATATAAAGGATTATGTGTAATTACTCTACTTCTTACTCACTCATAATCTCCTAATCCCATTTGACTCAAAGTGTGTTTTATGAATGTGATAGTTATTTTTGAACATTTTTAACACTGCGAGAAGTTAAGCTGTTTACCAAAGACTTTGACAGTTTCTTCATTTCCAAGGCATTTCTTCAACACAAATGCCCCCCTCCACCCACACCCCACTATAAATAGCTGGAGATTATTTTGTCGAGGCTTGCTTTTTGTTGTGTCTCCTCCAATTGTCATATCTGGCCTTGGCTCTCCATTATACAATCATCGTCAAAGCAAAATGGCTCCTGACATATCCATAATAGCTTTGCCTAATACTGTTGTCCCTGAAATTAGCTTTGCAGCATCAAAATACTTTAGCTGAAACAGGGCAATTTGGAGCAGTTGATCTTTGAACTTAACTGGTTGCTTGTGTCTTCTCTGTCATTTTGAGCAATATTTCTGACAGCCAGACTAAATGTACGTGTGAGACTGTCATTTGTTTTAGGGGTGGGGGGTTGCGGGGGGTACATTTTATCCATGTGCCAACACATTACAGGTGTGTAGCCATGTTGATGCCACTTCAGCTGATTGAGCTCAGACACATCTAGAGGAACTAATCAATATTTCCAATCTTCTCTTCTCTTCTCTTCTCTTCTCTTCTCTTCTCTTCTCTTCTCTTCTCTTCTCTTCTCTTCTCTTCATAATGCCCTATTTGGTGGAGTCACACATTTAGAAATGTAAATGCGGTCTCACGGTTTCAGCCTTCAACGACAAAGAAAATGAAACAGGAAAACAGAGACATCCCAATTATTTCCTGAACACTGAGCTCATACTCGGTTTTGAGTCTCCCAGATGGAGATAATGCACATACGCAGTGTTGTTTTTGCCCACAGTTCCAGCGATTCTGGAAGTGTGTGTCGGGGAAAGAGTGTGGTGCTAATCATGAATTCATTAGCACTCTTTGATGTCTGTGGGGCTGTGAATGTGAGATTGTGCATGTGTTTGATATTTAAGTAAATCTGTCAGCGAGCCCAGAGCAGCCGGCTACACTCTCAGGTCACAGAACTTAAAGCCCCCTCTACCTTTTTCATCCTATCTGCCATATTTGCTCGCTTGTTTGTGGATGTTACACATTTTCACAAACTTTCACTAGTCCATCAGTGTTTTATCTCAATGATCTGTCAAGGCAAGCATGAATAATTATTTTTATTAGGTGGATAAACTATTTTGTCAATGTAATTAGGACTTATTTTACTGTTAAAATTTGCAGTAATTTGCACTTGTTCTCAAACATCATCACTTTCTGTTCTTTTTACCAGCAGTATCTCCTCATTTAAATATGCATATGTAAGAGCAGCCGAGGGAAAAGGCATGTACTAATGGCACGGAACTGGATAACGATAAACTATGTGTTAGAATAATCAGTCCCTCCCTGTGTGTGTGTGTGTGTGTGTGTGTGTGTGTGTGTGTGTGTGTGTGTGTGTGTGTGTGTGTGTGTGTGTGTGTGTGTTCGCGTGTCTGATGTATAAATCCTCAGAACCATAGCAAGCTTTAATTAATGGCGCTTGATGATCAGCAGGCAAAAGCAAACAGCAACTAAACGAGCTTGCCCCCCCGTCAGGGAGGATAATTGCATTTCACCAACAGATTCATGTGGCAGACACGCTGCCATTGCAGGGTACCACTGATGAGGATGTTTTTTTTTTTTCTTTCAGTGTTTTATGTTTGCAAAACTTCCATTTATTTCTCAAGGGAGACTTCCGGGGGCCTTTTTCTCATGTTTTGTTGTTTTGTTTTTTGGTGCGAGCTGTGAGAGCTTAGTAGTGTTCGTACTCATGAGGATAGGTGGATGTAAAGGTGGTGCAGCGGCCTCTCCCTCTGTCTCTCACTATGTCTCACGCCCTTCTTTTCCCTCTTAGCCTCCTTTCGTCTTACCTCCTTCCTCTCTGTCTCTTTTTCTATTAATAATAACTGCTGAATAAAGTTGTCTGGGAATTTCAGAGGAACACTTTGTTATGGCCGTCCCTCCTGCTAGGTAAATGAGAGGTGGGAGCTCCAGTGCTGTTCCCTGTGTGAGATTAATATGCAGCTCCCCTTTTATTTTTAGAGGAACATTATGGTCTCACTGCCCTGTCATTACTCCTCAAGTAGAAGCGGCAGCTTCCACTAGCTCCTTTCTCTAATCTTCTCTGTCTCACAGTCTCTTTTACACTTTCTTTCTCTTTAGAGGTAGGACACAATAACTGACACAATACTGAAACATCTTTCAGTATGCTATTTTATTTTTTTAGTTCAGACTCTCATGTTTACTTTAACAGTATTTTTGGGGGTTTATTTACTTTAGCATCTATTATGTGTCAGTGAACTCATATTTACTGCAGGGTTATTTTATGTAATTGTAATTTTGTCTCACAGCTTATATTTCCCTATTCCCATGTCTCCCTTTACTCTCCCAGCTTCCGCCTTCGTTATAGCTATGGTAATGATTGCTCTTTGACTCACACACATCTGAGCAAACGTCACCTTTTCTATCTCTGTATCAGTTTTTATCCCTCTCATCATCCTCTCTGGTTCTCTTATCATGTGCTGAGAGGCTGTCTGCTCTGTTCTTTCTCTCTTTCCCTGCCTGCCAGGAGATGGAAGGGAGATTGGTAAGATTGCAGTGAGGTTGCGTTTGACACCACCACAACTTGCGATTGCTTGGATATGAAGCTGAGAAGAGATCTGTGGCAGGATAGTGTCAGGTAGCGCCACCATTTATGGGTGCAAGTGTTCATAGTGATCATAATAAAAAAAGCTTCTAAAAAAAAAAAAAGACTTATTGTAGAGTCTGCAAAATTAAAATGGGAATGTCACCCTGCAATTAATGAAGTGAAAATGATGGAGAAGTCATTTTTGTAATTTTTTAAGCTATGACAAGAAAGGTTTTTGGATGTGTTATGAAAATACTGGATTTTCTCTTATTTTTATTTGATTTGTTTTAGTTTTTGCAATAACAAAACTAGCGAAAACACACCATGACACTATTCAACAACACTGTCTATTTTGCTGATGGAAATTTACATTTAGTGTGACAGACAAGCTCTCGCATAGCTTTACTTTGAGTGATACTTCAAAGTTTTTCTGTTTTCACCCTGTGTCTCTCACAGAATTTAAACTGAATTTAAATTGAATTAGAGAAAGATGTTATTACTTTTTTTTTAACATATTGCTAGGTTATACTGTAAGTTCTATGCACAATATTCTTTTTACAAGTTAATACCTTGATCATAGTTGCAAACTCTTTTCCCTTTTGTTCTGTTGATTTAAATTTGATGGAATGAATTTTTTATTTTTTATGTGAAGGACAAATTGGTATATGTAAGAAAGTATTTCCAGTATTTGATATTGTGGAGTTTATGATCTGGATGAGTGTTTCAGGACGTTTTTTCTTATGTGTGTGTCTGTGTGACACTAATACCTGGATACTACCCAGGTGAACACCATTCCTCATAATACCCAACTTGCCACTGGAGAGGCCTAATGAGCAGGCGACGCACACAGGGGACCAACATGTTTACAGGAAATGTTGTCATTTCCTCTTGATAATCCGTGTGTGTGTGTGTGTCTTAGACTGCATGCGAGGCACTTTGGACGTATAGATATAACAATTCTACCCACTACATGCAAAATTTCCATTAAAGTGGCACGGTACATGTTTATTTTGTGTGTGTCTGTGTGTGCGCCTGTCTGTTATGGCTGTATGTGTGTTGCTGAGGCTTTCAAATGACCTAAGGACTGTAGGGAAACGTATTTCTGCAACCACTTGCATTTCCTTCCTAATTGTTCCTCCTCTGCCCATAAACCTCCTACTTTGTGAGTGTGTTTGTGTGTGCATGCGTGCGTGCATGTGTGTGTCTGTGTCTGTGTAGGTATGTTTAAAGAGAGAAAGTAGGTCCTTTTCTCTCTGCTAGCAGTGTCAGCAGGTGAGCAGCCCTATTGGGAGAAAAGAGAGAAATCGCCAAAGCATGCAAATTGCCACTCCAAGGGGAGAATCAATTAGGTGCATAGAAGCTGGAGCAGAAAGGCACGGAGGGGCGGAGTGGGGCAGGGGTCCATGCAGAGAGATGGTGCAGAGCCATGCTGATCACCTCCTCTGAGACAATGCATTACTCCTTCTCTTCTGTCCTCTTCCTCAATCCATGAGCTGATCTTACTGGATGAAGCTTTCTTCATACAGCCTTTTTAAATCTCTACTGTGCTCTAGCCTTTTTCTTTTTTTTTTTGTCTAGCCCATTTCTTCTCCAATTATAGATTGTGCTAGAGTCTCAAGTGTGTGGCCTCTTCACCTCTTTTCCTCATTATTCTTTATAAGAATGCTCTGTTCTAATCTGTGCCAGATGGAATAAGAACAAAGATCACACAATGTCTTCATATGCATAATGTGTATCAATATGTTATGCTTGCCTTGAATGTACAGTAATTTCTTGGTTGTCACAGGGGTTTGTCTCTTCCCTCTTTAGGTACATAATGTCCTCCATCTCAAGAGAAGCTTGATCCTAATTGGCCAACAGTACTGGTCTGTGCCTCCTTCCCTCTCCTCACCGCTCCCACCATCAGCACAGCCATGACATCCCTCACCAGGACATGGACCTGCTTTTTTGTATGCTGCTTCCTGTCTAGTCTGGCGCTTCCTGTGTCATCACAAACAGTGTTGCAGGCCCCACAGGCTCACAGTGCCGGCTCCCAGGTCATCACAGTGTCCCTGCAGGAGGAGGAGTATGCATCATTTCGTGCTGAGAACCCTGAGTGGACATTCAACCATCTGGCGGTGGACTATCGCAATGGCAATGTTTATTTGGGAGCTGTCAATCGCATATACAAACTGTCCCCGGACTTGGAGGTCCAGGTGTCGCATGAGACCGGCCCAGATGAAGACAACCGCAAGTGCTACCCACCACGTATTGTCCAGCCGTGCAGTGAGCCACTGACACTCACCAACAATGTCAACAAGATGCTTCTGATGGACTACCGGGAGAACCGGCTGCTGGCATGTGGCAGCCTCTACCAGGGCATCTGCAAACTCCTCCGTCTAGATGACCTCTTCAAACTAGGGGAGCCCTTCCACAAGAAGGAGCACTACCTCTCTGGTGTCAATGAGAGCGGCTCTGTGTTCGGTGTCATTGTTTCATATGGCAATGCCTCTCCAGACATGCTGTTTGTAGCCACAGCAGTGGATGGTAAGCCAGAGTACTTCCCTACCATCTCTAGCCGCAAGTTGGCCAGAAACTCAGAGGAGGATGGCATGTTTGCCTATGTCTTCCATGATGAGTTTGTGGCCTCTATGATTAAGATCCCCTCCGACACCTTCACTGTCATCCCAGACTTTGACATATACTACATTTACGGCTTTGCCAGTGGGAACTTTGTCTACTTTCTGACTTTACAGCCTGAAATGGGGGGTGGGCCGACTACGGGATCCTCCTCTGCTGGTCGGGAACAGGTGTACACTTCCAAGATTGTCCGCCTTTGTAAGGCAGACACTGCCTTCAACTCTTATGTGGAGGTGCCTATTGGATGCATTAGTGGCAACGTGGAATACAGATTACTCGAGGCGGCCTACCTATCCAAAGCTGGCGCAATCCTGGCACGCTCACTAGATGTGGCACCGGACGACGATGTATTGTTTGCTGTCTTCTCAAAAGGTCAGAAGAGACGTCCACGTCAGGCCTCCCAGGACTCTGCACTGTGTGTTTTCTCCCTGCGGAAGATCAATGAGAAAATCAAGGAGAGGCTGCAGTCCTGCTACAAGGGTGAGGGCACGCTGGACCTGGCTTGGCTCAAAGTCAAAGATATCCCCTGCAGCAGTGCGGTGAGTACTACTATAATGTATACACACATTTTGTGGCAAAGTACAAAAACTATTTATAGATTTTGAAGAAGAGCTCCAGATGTTGATATTGTAGTGTAAAATAACAGGACTGTGTTTGTAGATCTTATTTTTTCCAAACATACACATCCAGAACCTGCTGTTCAAGATGTCATACACACTCATTCACTCAAACTCGTTCATTAAGGAGAATGTTATTTGTAAAGCTGTATTAAGGGAAACAAATTACTAATAATTTCTTATTGTTTAAATAATTTCTAATTGACGGGCGCTGTAAGTGAGGATCTCTGGAGGAAAATCAGTTGTGAAGGCTCTCCCGCTTGTTACTATAATGAGCTCCGGTGCACTGCGGGAGGCCTTCTTGAACACTGTGTTCTTGGGTGGGTTCACGCTCCATCCCATAACGATGAGATGTTAACCATCCACTGCCTCTTTTAATCCGCTCACCCTTTAAACAATGCAGCTGAATGCTCAGCCAAATTACCATAATTCTATTCTCCATAACAGCATTACAAATTCAGTGATTCAGTTCATTTGATTTCTCACTTTGTGCACATAAAAAAAAAACAAGGTTCAATTCGGGGGGTGCATGTTGAGACCACCTTCACAAGCAGCCATAGCTGTTTCATGCATTTTTTTTCTTGATCTCATATTACATCATTAATAAAAGCTGCCAACATCAAGAAATAGAAAATTACCTTGATCAGAGTGAAATGTTAGTTATCATGTTCCATTACATAGCACTGCATTACATGGATAAATAAACCATATGAACAGTTCAAGTTCAGTAAGGTGTAGATAATTGGTTAAAATAAGGCCTCACTGAAGAGGTCTGTTTTTCAGCATATAGGTCAGCTAAATGTCTATTGTTGGAGCGTGATGGTTTTGGTATATTGATTATTATATAATTATTAATGTAACCTATAGATAATCCATGAAACTGCAAAATGAAGACAGACTTTAAGCTTTGTAGCATTGGATAACTGACTGAATGAACTGGTGGACAAAAATTAAGAGAAAAAATTACCAAGAGTTATAATCATTGGAATGACGAATAGTGTCCTCGCCCAGGCCAGTAATCCGTATTATCCCTACGAGCTTCAAATGGGAATTTATACAGCTACAAATACTTCTAACAAGATTCTGATCGCTTGGTCATGGTTATATTTCAAAAACATAAATTTGATCCTCTCGCTGCCTAGTCCATATTGCTCTGACCTTAGCAATGCGCTATCTCAAGATAATGTGAAATTGACCCTCTCTTGTGTTTGGTTCTGGAATCACTGCGTTTATCTATTAATCAGTTTCTGGCACGGTACACGTGCCAGGGCGTCTTTGTCTGCTGCCCGAGGGCCTGATAAATCATGCCTAGGGTGGACCTGTCAGCAGGGAGAGGAAGTGTGAGAGAGCACACAGGGGTTAGTCCTGAGGAATGATGCCATTTCAGCATGCGCCACAGTATCGCCACCACCACTGCATAAATTAGACCCTGCTGAACAAGTGATGGTGGACTCTGCAGGAGATAGATGAGTTCTGACACACACACACACACACACACACGTGCCACCACACTTGTAAGTATGGCTTCTACAGAGACGGAGACGGTGGCTTTTAAAGGCGGAGGGAGGTTTTTGATCAAGTAGAATGGCAATAAATAACTTGTTATATGAACTTATTATGTGATATATTAAAATGCAGATCAGATCATTCCAGGCTGCTTCAGAGTGGAGTTAAGCCATAAAAACGTGGACACACAACAAACACACAAATCAGAAGTTGGAGGCCTATTGCTTGAGCATTAGTAAATTAATAGATGTAAATATAGGCCATATATATTTCCTGTAAGACTTTTCACAATGAGAACATGTTAAATGTTAAGAGAAAGAGTTGTGGGGAAAGATAACGGTGCACATTTCTGTGATGGATGGTTGTATTTCTAATATCCCATGTTTGATTTTTATGAATCGCTGGTTGTGAGACTCTGATTAATTCCTTTGCTACTTTAAATAATGCATGACTGCGGGCGCGGTGTCTCAGATATCATCAGAAATACAGTTTAAACTTGTCGTTCACATCTTCTCTACACTGTGCTTCCCTTGGATGTACAGTAGGGAGCCAAGACAGACACACACAATCTTGAGCATACCAAACAAGGCTACTTAGGGAATTGTAGAAGGCAGACTGCTTTTTAGGATCCTGTACTCACCAGAGACACTAATTGTGGAGTCACAAAACCACATAAATATCAAATAAGGGTCTTACTCTGTCTTACAATTCTTAGGGATCTCACATGCTCTCTCTTAATTTGTCCTGAAAAAAAAATGTTAGATGCTTTCTTCTACTTCTTAGTCTGATTGAATACTGCATTCAAAGGTTACTGTGTAGTTTATGTGCATACATGCAAACAATGTATAGAAGTGGCTTTTTAAATACAAAAATGTTTAATATAACCTATTCAATATGACCTGAAGTTCAGTTCAATTTCAAAATTTAAAATGCTGTGTATATATATTTATAAAGCAATATGTTATAAAAGAAAAAATTATAGTTTACAGAGCATTACAAGCAAATCATCGTAATCAAAAATTTCCCTTAAACAATAGTACAAAGAGATGATATGAATAAAATAACAGACCATTAAAATTTTTTTAAATGGTATGCTGCATGTCATTCTTTTGGCTGTTACTGTAGAGGGAACTTAGATGAGAGGGAGCATTGTATTAAGGGTATGCCCCTTTATCTTGCCCTCTTCCTCGCTCAGTGTCTTCCTCTCTCTTACTCTGTCTTCCCTGTTTCTCGCTTTCTTTTACTTTCTTTTTTTTTTTCTCCTGACTCTTTGAAACGCTGTCGTGTTTCGAACATGATGTGTTTTTCCTCCAATTAGGGAGAGGATGAACAGCTCCCAGGCTCATTAGAGTAGCCCAGCTGTATGGACTAACATGAACACACACACACACACACACACACACACACACACACACACACACACACACACACACACACACACACACACACACACAGGCACACACATTTTTTGATATGGATGAAACACATTCAGGCCCAGTGTGGATAGATTTAACCACATGTTGTACACACACACTTTCTCTGCTAGAATAGATGCATGACAGGCATGACCGCAATACCCTCTCACTACTACGGGGCCTGCTTGTTTGTATACTAACAACCTTAAATCACATTTAATGCAGTCATGAATTTTAAATAACATTGAAATATTTATATGATTACATATTTTTTTCTTCACAGTTTTGGTGTTTGTGAAGTTAATATTCCTTTTTTGTACTGATTTGTAGATGATACAAGGTGTGTGCCATTTTAAATTTCAGTTATTTCATTCATCAGCATTATCATTTGAAGTCTTCCCAGCTCTCAGTAATGATGTCAATTTCTCATTTGCATTTCCTTGCAAATTATCCGTTTTCCATCAAAAATCTGACACTTCTCACTTTCCCAGCATGCTACATACCTAAAACCCTCTAATATTCAGTATTTAGTGTAGAAATGCTCTTCTGTGCCTGTCTCATCTATTGTTCAGGTTAGAGATGAGAGTTAATGAGGATTTCTGTGATTGGATGAGGTTTTATAGGAAGTGCTCTTCGACTAGATTTACAGTGAAATCATTCATCCTGTGTGATGAATAATTTTCTGTCCCCTGGGGTTATCAGATAATGAAACATTTGTATTTTGAGGTGCCAGTGTTTTGGAATAAGAAATAATCAAATCTCCACACGATACATGAATATGTTCAAGGACACAAGTACCTTTGCAGGACACGGGCCTGGGTAGTAACATATAAACACTTAAACCCGACACTTACGACCTTTGTTGCTTTACACCGTCTTTAAGAGGCTTTCAGTCAGAGTGGGAGAGATGGAAAGAGGGAGAAGTGAGAGAGTAGGGTGCAGGAGGAGTGAGGGGGTTTGCTTCCCCCAAATGGCCACGCTTGGCTGAGCCACATAATGCGTGCTCAACAGTATAAGTCTGCAAAGGGCCTGCATCCATAGATCATTGTGAAGTGGCATGTGACCTATAAAAAAACCGCTGCCTGTTCCCTCCATGTTCACTGTGTCAGCAGAAAAAAAAAACAGAACAACAGAACAGCAGCATCGCAATAAATTCACTCTCTGCCCTCTTCTCTCTCATCCTTGATTCATTGCTCACTGCCTATGCCGCTCTTTTCTTCTTTTGCCTGTCCTTCTCTTCACGCTCTTATAAAATACTCGCCACCATCCTGTCTTCTCATCCTTTTATGTTCCCGCTCCATGCGTCTCTCCTTCGCTCCTCTTTATTTTCCCTTACAATGCTTTCCATAAGCATTGAGTGAAGTTCAGCTCCCCCCCTCTAAACATCAAGAAAAATTACAAGGTTGCCTGTAAGTCCCTGATGGGCCACGGCCATCCCCTCATCCCTTCTGCTAATGATCATTAATTACATGTCATTAACTAACATGCCACGGGCTATTCTTCCACATTTGTCATGTGCTATCGACTTCACATTCTGAATTCACTCCCATTAATTAGATTATTCTACTCGGTCGCTGCTGTTTCTTTGAGTCTTTTCCTTGATTTCTCTCACCGCCAACACACACGCTCATCCCTCCCTTGTTTCATCCACTACTTGAAAGAAACTCTTCCAATGTGACATCTTCTGGACCACCCCCCCTTCATTTTTCATATTAGTCTCTTTTCTTTCTTCTGTTTTGTTCTGTTTGACCAACCTTTGAACAGCGTTGTCACCTGCACTGACCATCTCCATCCCTCCTCCTCCTCCTCCTGATTGCCGGGCTTAATCAGTGGTTGGTTGTTGCTGCTGCAGATGAGTCAGTCTAGGCCACATCCTCAGGAAGGGAAAGGCTAGTGGATTCATTAAGAACATCCAGACGGCCCCCACCCCCACCCCCCCAACTTCACCCCACTCCATCCACATATCCGCTATCCAGCTTGCTGGCTGGCTCGCTAATTAAATCTCCATACATGATACCACTTGCTAAAGGTCAGAATCCATCACAATATCATTATTCTGTGATTAAACAAGTCTCCCGCTTCCTTCACCATACTCTGCTGGCTGGCCTCCGCCTGAAAACACTGACTGAATTGGGTGCCTTCATTTCTTTCCCCTGTCGTTTCTTGTCTTTTTGTCTGACTCTTAAAAACTCTTTTGTGTCTTTTCCAACTATCTAATTTGCTTACTCCCCAGCAAGCAGGACTGTAGAATATTTAAAAAGTAATTTGCCAAAATACACTGAGTTGCCAGTATAATTAATTGGCTACACCCAGCTACATTAAATGCAATCCACTGCTGTTTCCATGAATCATATTTCTCAAATTTATCATAGTCATAGTTTTTCTTGCAGCAAGCCCTGTGTTACCACCTATAGGAGCATCTCCTGAGATGGCGCCTTTTTGGTGGCAGGTCTGCCGGACATTCGTCAACATGCTTACAATAATAAACACACAGTTAAGCTTGTGGAACAGTCACGGTTTGGTTTGTTATAGGCACAAAAACTACCTGGTGGGGATTAGGGAAAGATCATGGTGTGGATTTAAATACACACTTCCTTTTACAGGGCCATCAAACAAACAACAGTGACTATCAGTTTCACACCGGGAAACAGATTGCAGTCTCCTGTATGAAAATACTGTTTTGTTGACTGATCCCTCCACCCTAACTTCCTCCTAATACAGACTATGTGGCGATGTATACTACCGCCTTATTTCCTCCTCTGTTCTTATTACAGTTGCATAAATCTGTCCATTTACATAAATGATTCACTTTTCAATATAATAAAATGCAATACAGCTCCACCACTGATGGCAGCCTTAAATATAACCACCAAGTTGAATTAACACCTCTCTGACACAGCATCAACAAAAAGAAAATATGATAGTTGCTATATTGGATTTCAATGGCTTTAGCTAATTGTACCTAATAAATTGTCAACTCTGTGTAGTTGGTAATACATGGAGCTTTATTTTTCTCAGTTTATTGTTTATCACTGGATAAAAACAGTTTTTGGGTGTAAAATAAGATGATATTGCCGAGTGATGATTCCAAGAAGAAGTAATGAAAGATTGGCTGCCAGTACACAGTGAAGCGGAATATATGGGTTAGGGAGTTATCTGAAACATCTTTCTCTCTATGATATCAAGTTTTTTCAGTTCCTAGTTTGATTTGTGAATTTATTTTTTTTCCCTCAATCCTGCATCTTTTTTATTCCCATCTCGTCTCTTATTTTCCCCTACCTTCTCTCTCCTGGCTTTAGCTTTAATAATGTCTGTCTGTTTCGTTCCAAAATCGTCATGCTGTTTCGTTAGTACCTGATTTGATTGTTTTCCCTAACCAATATTTATTGTCTGTTGTAGCTGCTCAGCT
Organism: Toxotes jaculatrix; assembly: GCF_017976425.1. Taxonomy (NCBI): domain Eukaryota; kingdom Metazoa; phylum Chordata; class Actinopteri; family Toxotidae; genus Toxotes; species Toxotes jaculatrix. The sequence continues at coordinate 7,113,868 of NC_054415.1, forward strand.
AACGGTTGGCAGGTGCGGGCATCCGCAAACACGAATTTACAAAATATCACAGGCTTATCAAAGCCTGCCTCCTCACATCGGAATCTGCCAACAGAGCACGCAAATAAATCAACTTTGTTTCAGGCACACTGTGAGAAGTGTGTGTACAGTCTAGTATACCCATTCACTCTTCAATATACATAAATTTGCTGCTTTGTTTAATATGAATGTGCACTACCTCACACCATCATTTCCCACTTTGCATTCTGTGAATGCACTGATGTGCCAGAATTGATAGCACGTCTTTCCTGAGGTGACCTCATTGTCAGGCATTGAATCAGCCTTGTGTGTGAGCCCACATATATATTCTTTCTTTCTTCAGTCCTAATCATTGTGACTAGTTTTTGAAACAGTCCCCAAGGCGCCATGCAAAGGGGAAGTTAAATCTAGTTGGTGACAGCTCTCGTACTCCATGTTGACACTCTTGCATTCAAACTGAATCTTGAACATGATTCAGTCAGAGTGCTGCAAAAAAAAAATGCTCTCTCCTTTGGAATGCCCTGCGGATGCGTTAACAAAGTGGCAAAGAGCACTGAACCCCAGCCATTGGAAACAGATTCACAAGGACTCCTGCTCTTACCAAGACAATGAACTGCACATTTGATCTTAGGATGAAGTGCTACCTTTTCAGTTTAGCCAGGTTTCAGTATGTGTTTGTGGGTGAATGTGCTTTTTCTCCATGTCGTTGTCTCTCATAAAAGAATATACTGTTTTTGTGCATGTTAGATGCAACTAGATGCTGATCTTGCATCCACATATTGTATGTAAGTCTTTCATCTTAATTCTACATTGAGTTGTCCAACTTTATTTGCCCTTGAACTAATCTCTGGACCCACTATAATTTTCATCCTAGAAATGTTGTTACTGCTTCTCATGCTCTTGGCAATATGTGTATAAATGTGCCATCAGAAGTAATTGTGTGTTTGTCAGAATATGTGACCAGCAGGGCTTTGATGCTGAGGCTTCTGTCCTCCTTTGGCTTTCTGCTTCTGCCTGAAACAGGCATCTAAAGGGAGAAGAGCCCTCGGAAGGCTCAGTTGGGTATAAGGTTGAGCAGTTTCCAAAATAGAATGTTTTTTTGAAGAGGGAAATGGGAAAATCATCTATGGAGACAGGACACAACAGTTTTACCCAGAAGGTTGTGATGAGATGGTGGTAGGACTGAATAACAAAAGAAGAAACAACATAAAGAAAAGTGCAAACAGGGTTGGCAGAGTAGTTTTAGTAAAGTGGGAGCGGAATTGCAGCTTTGCACAGCTCACTGTTTGTGTGTTTACTTCACGGTGTGTAAGATGGTTTGTTCTGTCACGTGTTGCTAGTGTGACGGAAAGCACCATGGATCACTAGTCAGACAGAGTACATCACAGTAGCCAAACACCACACAGACACACAAACACACACACAGGCAAGCACATAAACTCTCTTACTCACAGGCACATGACCAAATGAAGGCTACAGCGTCATTTAAACTTGCAGAATTCAAAGGTACAAGTGAAATAAGAATTGGTTCCAAATGTAATAAGTAATAGTTGCCATTTTCTAGTAAAATGAGAATAATGTCTTGAGCTAAATATTCAATGCATATACAGAATATGATTTCTTTTAAGGACTAGAGCTGACATACTTTAGATCCCTTCAGATCATTGTTAATTAAACATGTTCCTGCATATCTTGATATATGGCTAAAGTAATCAATACCATTTTAGCTGATGCTTTACTTCAAAGTGACTCACTGTTTCTACAGGAGTCATACAGCCAATGTTTTATTATAGTGAAATTGAATGTTGACATTATATCTTAGTATGAACACTGCAAACCCACTTAGTCATGACATAATTCTCGAGTGCCGCCAATCATCTTGGCAGGTCAGTCATTTAGCACAGTAGGGCTGGAGGAAAATACTAGATGTCTAAGTGGCTAATTATACAAAGAGCAACCACTAGGATACTTTTTCATTTTACTCCTCCAATGTTTCTGTGTAAGGGAGGTTTTCCCATGCAATCATCAATAACTCTACAGTAAAACAAGCTAAGATTTTTTTTTAAGCCTTTTAATAATAATAATTAAAAAAACAAAAACAAAGTGCAGAATCAGCATACTAAAATGAATTAGGGAATCATTGAAACTGCCACATGCAGTATAATAACCGCAATAAAAAAAGGAATCGCTAGAGGTGCAAGAAAATGGACTCTTTGGAGCCTCCAACGGTTGAGTGGCGACATGAAGCGAAGTGTCTCTTTGGTTTAATGTGTGTCATTAACTGTGTGAACTTCGCCAATGGAACGGGCCCTCACAACAGTGCAAGCCCAGATTAGGCCATACATCAGAGAGCGTTGGAGAGTGGATCCCTTTCAGTCCCCACTAATCGCATCGAGCAACTCGCTCTCTTACATGCGCGCCCACTGCCCCCTCTCTTTCTCTCCACTCTGTATCTGCTGATCCCTCTGCACAGTCCAGAAGAGAGCTCTCTTTGTGCTGGTGCTGGCAGGCAGACAGAAGCAGAGAGATGGATATGGCTGAGAGTGACCTGATTCTGCCTCACTGCCTGGCCTCTGTCCAAATACAGAAACTCTGCTCTCCTGTCCCTCTGTCTTTAGGGAGGAACCCTCTGTCTTCCTCCTCTGTTGCTACACTCTGGGACTCAGTGGGGCTGAAATACCTACCAGGCTTGATTAAAAATTGAGCTTCTAGTTTTAATGGTTAGTCAAGCAGTTCTTCTGATTTTGCCCACTTAAAATGCATTGAGGAGATGGGTTGAAAGAAAGAAAGAAAGAAAGGAAGGGGACAGAAAACATGACAGAAGCAGTGACAGCATTGTCTTATTGGTAGACAATGTCAAGGGCTACACTGATATTATTTGGTATTCCGACTAGAGACGTCTTTGGCATCACAACTGCAAATGTCATGTTTTGGTGGTGGTGGTGTAATGAAAATGTGTCGGCTTCCTGAAAGGGCTGACAGAAAGTATATTTCATTAGATTGCAGAATGCGGGACAGAGATGGCAGCTGTGATTGGCAACCAGCAAAAAAAAAAAAAAACAGCCTGTGTCAGTGACAAGAGATGAAAACACACACACAGAGACTCATTTTCACACATATAAAAAAGATTCTCATCCTCCGCTCCACGTGCATCACCCCTTCAACACAGACACACTCTAACGTGTTGACAGAAACACACATAATGTGATTTTTTTTTTTTTTTTTTTAAATGATGAAAACCTCTTCTACTTTTTTGGAAAAGTAATCAATCTTGGGAGAAGTGGCTGCACCTTTATTATCTTTGAGGAAGAGTTCAATCATGGAGACCCCAGATACTACAAAGTACTCCATTTTGCTCCTGATAGACCCTGTTAACCTTTGAACCCTGGGACAATGACGCTGCTTTATAGATGATAGCAGCACAGAGTGGGTCACAAAAACAAGGAATAGGAATGAATGCATAGAAAAACAGCTTTACTGATGAGGGGAAAAAACATACAGTAAGCGGAACTGTCTTGATTATGAATCGCTGTCTTAGAGCGGAGGTGCAGGTTAGCATGAGGAGTAACACTGAGATATTTCACTGTGATTTTACAGCATTACTTTGGTTCTCATCAGAGCACTGTCAGTCTAGCAGCAAGCCACCACGCGACTTGTAGGACAGAGAGTACATTCTTGACAGGAGCTCGTTCTGAAAAGGTCATGGTTTGGTGGGAGGGGGGGCAAGAAGAAGGAGGGGCAGAAAATAGAAAGAAAAATTAGAGGAAAATATGTCCATTTAAATATGTTTTTGTCGTGTACAAATATTCACCTTTGTTTACTGTCTTTGGCTTTCCGACCTTGCATTGTTATCAGTCATCTCTCCCTAATCCAAATGTTGCTGTTCCTTTTCGTCCTCATCTCAGTCTTCTAACCATATGACATGATCTCGACCCAAATTTAAATCATCTCTATCGATTGCTCATATCACTTCATATAACCCCTTGTTACAGCTTGAAGCTCTCTGTGGCCTTGACCAGCCATGTTCCATTTGTCTAATGAAAGCAGACCCCATATTTCCTCTGTGGCTCAGTCTGAGGCTTCTGATGATGATGGCCTTTAGTGAAAGGTTGTGAAGAGACACTTGGTGCTTGCAAGATTGATCAAGAGTCCAGGGGGTACACAACCAGGAAGAAAAATAAAAAATAAGACATAAACTAAAAACCCTCTGCCCCCCAGACCACCCCACTTCTGACAGCTCAAACCACTGAGCAACTGTAGATCTGAAAATGGTTTGATTTTTTTTTTTTTGCTTTTTGCTTTTAAGCCAAATGAAAGCCAAGATGTTATTAGTCCACGTTCATCTTTTCCTTGTGAAGCTCAGAGTTTTTGGTTGCGTGTTAGGATATTTCTCTGTAAGAACAGGAAATTTACCGTAACCTGAAAGTTTGATTTTACCATTTCTGGTTTGCTTTAGCTGACATTTTCCTTTTGTTGTTGAACTTCAATTTAATTTCAACTAACCTTGTGTTTGGTACATTATCAGCTAGTCAACCTGTGCAAGCCAAGTCATTCACTATCAGACCAGCACTGTTCATCATGTTTTATAAGGGCTACAGTTCAAACATTCAGCATTCAAAGCAGTCCACCACAGATGGCTTTTCATCAAGTCATTACAGTAGCATGTAAATTTCATACCTCACACCCACTGTTTTGTCTAACTACGGCTGTTTTCTGTGCATTTTGAAAAAATGTAGTGTCAACTGCCAAGGCATTTTTTTCCTCACAGCAACCCACCACATTGCTAAGCTATTAATCAAGCAATGTCTGCTTCAGTCCTAAACCCAGTGTTTCAAATCCATCCATACACACAGAATAATGACCAATCCCCAGCACCATTATTCTCTTATCAAAACCCATAAGTCATTCTGCCCTCTGTGACTGGTATGAATATCCCCCCCGGCAGAATAAAACACATGCATGCAAAACACAAAATGTAGAGAGGTACAAAACATGAAACACACCCATCTGTATGTAATCACTAAATCACAGCAGCATGTCCTCACAGAAAGCAAAACAGATGAACCATCAAGAGTTCTATTTCTACTTATTCTCAGCCTGTTTTTTTTTAATACTTATATATTTAGATGCATAGTGATGATTTGCCTCAGAGCTGTGTGAGGGTGTAGCACTTTTTTTTTTATTATTATTATTCACTCAGCTCACTTTGAATCATTTCACAGTGAGCATCTTGCGGCACTGGCATTTCTGCAGTTACTGTTGCATTGGGTGGACGGTGGGGAATTGTGCCTGACAGAGCAGCCTCTGGCGCTGTTACAGAGCCAGAGCCTGACTGCAGTCTTCTTCCATCTTCATCTCTCTTACTCGTTTCCACATTTCTTGCATGTGGACCAGCAGACGCACACACGCATACAAATGCTCACACATTCTCTCTCTCACATACAAAATGTTTCTTCTTTGTTCTCCCCTATCCATATCTGTCCCTTGTGGAAATATACTCACACTCCGACACAAGATATTCATTACAGTTTTTACTAATCTTGAGCTCACAGGTCAGTTGTAGTTTTATCTGGAAAAGCATGCTTAGGCCTCTGAAGACAACCCCAACCTTTCTCCCAGTGGGGCATGCAAGTGTTTGCCCAAGCAGTTCTGTTGCACTAATCCCTCTTCTTCTTCTGCACTGCAGCTCTTGACCATTGATGATGACTTTTGTGGCCTCGACATGAATGCACCGCTGGGCGTGTCTGAGATGGTGCGCGGCAAGCCTCTCTTCTCCGACGGCATTGACAAAATGACCTCCGTCATCGCCTACGTCTACAAGAACCACTCGCTCGTCTTCGTGGGCACAAAAAGTGGCCGAGTCAAGAAGGTAAGGAGCAGGAACGTAGGATGAAGGATAGCAAAGATTTGATTTCTCTCTGCTAGAATGTGGAGTAAGGGCTGGGAATTGGGGACTGCTGGATTGGGGAAAGGATAGTAGTAGTAAGGCAGATTGACTTTCAGGCAAATCAGCTGAGTTGGCTGTATTTGTGGGAGGAAGAGGTGCATGTGTGCATGAAAGAGAGGGAGAGTGAAAGGAGGAAGTGTGTGTACCTCACCGTGGAGAGAATTTGAGTGTATGTGTGTGTGTTTTTGAGGAAGGGGGATCAGGAGAGCCCCTGAGGGGGTTTTATTGCCAGAGCCAAGCCTATCTGGTATCTCTCAACATCCTCCTCATCCACTGCACCATATATCACACATACACTCGTATACACCCAGTATCAGGAGTATCCGCTGTACTTTTCCTTCACTTTGGACTTGTATAAAATCCAGAGCCCTGGGGGCAGATTGTAGCACACATCAGCATGTTGCAGAACTTGCTAGACAGCACAGATCAGCATGTTGCAGAATCGATTAGACAAAGTTTCTTATCTGTTACTTGAGGCAAATTGAGGGATCAGAATGGGATGAAATACATCATTTATTAAGTGATTTATATAACTGCATTATATACTGTATCAGTGCAAGATGCTTGTTGTCTCGTTTGTTTGACTTTACTAACTTTATATTCTAAATTTGATTATCACATTAGTGATGATAATCACATTTATTATTAGTCATTATAGGAACCAGAACTGGGTTGCGCTGGCTTTGAGGCTCCTGTTGAATTTTGTTAGCTGTAGCACTGGTGAACATCTTTGACCATGACTGTCTCTTCCCTGAGAAACATGTCACACTCTATGTGACAGCAAAGCCCTTGGCTAAACAAGATTTGTCCTCCTCATAGTTAAACAGCACTGGATAAACTGGGTTTTGGCGTGTTGTGGCTTCCACCTTGGACTCCCCTCAAGCCCCTGTGCCCTCTTCCATGTGGCAGCCCTTTTCTGGGCTAATGGGATGATGCACCGCCACTAGGTGTGATAGAAGGGTGGTAGCTCCTGTGCTTTTACCCTCCCTTTCTCACACTCACATACACATACATCGCAGGGCCATGACTGAGACTAATTCTGGGGTGGCTGGGCCATTGAGCCTCACTGGCTCTGGGAAAACAGCATTACACAGAGAGGAGGGAAGATGAGCTGAACGAGAAAGATTGGACAGAGATGGAATATACTCCCGAAATCCCTATTTTAAAGGGAGATAAATTTAAAGGGTTGTAGACAGATGAAGGGACAGAGATTTTTTTTTTTTACCAGTACGCAGGCTTTGTTTTTACATTGTTCATTTTTGTTGATTACTGGTCCCTGCTTGTGTTTGTTGTTGCTGTTTTTGTTCCGCACAGGAGCAGAGTGATTGAGGCAGTGGTTTTCCATGTTGTAAGACAATAAACAACACGTAGGCAGATGTTTCAAACGGGGGAAATATGTAATCGTATTGAATGCTTACTGCTCATCTGTGATGATGAGAGTGAATTAGGGAGGGGAAATTTAGTGGCTTTGAGTGCTAAAAGTATTACAAGCTGTGTTTTCCGAACATTGTTTTTGCTTCAGGATGTTAGAAGCAAATTCTGTTCCTGGTTATCTTCGTGCTTTTCTTTTTCCTCTTTCCCTTGGCCTCTCTCCAGACATCCCTCTCAAAACCACATATTGGCACTTGAGAGAATCGCGTCTGCCGGCTTTTGGCATTGTTCTCATTCAAACTCGACATGAATGAAGATCAGATTGTGCACATATGGTATATTCAGGAAGAGAAGGCCCACAGACACACACCGTCTTTGACAAAAGGTGATCAATATCCTGTGTCAACACAGGCATACACTCTTGCACACAGCCCCATTACAGCCCCATCCTCCCCGCCCATGTACATACTGCCCCTCCCCTGTTGTTAACTGTATACCATTAGATGACATCACAGGCAATAAAGGACAACAACAAGACAATAAAAGGTCCGAGCTTTAGTCCACCTCCTTCATCAGTTACTTTATAACCCCTCAGCTAATGGATGTTGATTTATATACACTCCTCCACCTTACTTGTTCCATCCCTCAGCCCCCCCCTCCTCCTCCTCTCACTCAGATATTCTCTCACCCTCTTTTGCTCTTTCTGTTTTTTCAGCGTTATTTATGATCCTGTGACTAACACACCATCCTGAATAAATATAAGCATTACAGTAAAGGAGAGCGAATGGACTTTAATGCAATGGTGTTTACAGGCTCACATTTATGACATCATGAAGTTGAGTTGGCCAGGAGACTGAGTGAATTAAATTCAATTTGCTTGTGAAATAGCTTTATGTAATGGGGGGTAGAGTAAAACTTTGCGAGTATAACATGAGGCCTGTGGATCAGAGTACACACAGGGTTGTATACCTAGGACGACCGTCATTAACATAATGTATTCTCTTAAAGCTATCTTTAATTAACACAACTGCATACTTAACCCCAACCTCTACCTTAACTTCACCCTAAACTGCAGATCAGTTGAAGATGTACAATAGTATTAGAGACAACAAGAGAAGAAGGATTGTGTGATTAGGCCCTGTTATTATTATGTATCTTCATGTAATGCTGGTCCATGAAGAGAGGACATAGGACAGGTTGCCCTGGAGTCTAGACAGTAGTGGTGGTGGTGGTGGAATGGTTCCCCCTGGAAAAATCTGGAGATTATTGTGGTCAGGGGGGTGTGATGGGTTGTGCAGTGCAATGCAATGAAAGATGAGTATAAAGATGATTGTGAGGGCGTGGGAAAGCAGAAGTGACAGAGAGTCTGGAGGGTCAGGCTGGATCGGAAAGAAAAGGCAAAAATTCATCAAAAGAGGAATAAAGGCAAACTGGAGAAAAGATCTTTCATGTTGAACTTTAACCAGTGCTCAGTATTAACCTTAACCCCCAAAAACAAGTCTGTACTCTCAAACAGTTCTTTGAAGAAGTAAGGGCCAGCCAGAATTTCTTCACTTTGCCATCATGGTCTACCTATTTCAAGTTTGTCCACACAAAGTTAGTGGTACAATACAGTGCGCAGACTGAAACACATACACAGAAACCAGCCCTTGCCTCAAACGTCTCTGCCATGTGCTGAGTGACTGTGCTGTGTAAAGACTGTATTGACACACTCTAAGCTGAGTTTCTTAAGACCCTCCTGTCAGCATAAAACAGGCAGTGCTGTCAAATCAGTAGAATTGTGCACATGCCCACAGCTACAGCCATGTTTGGACTTTACCGTCTCACACAGGGCTTAAAACCCTCACGTCACACGGGGCTTGCATGATCTGTACACCTCCATGCCTTTTCCTATCTCTTTCTATTTCCACCTCACTTCTGGCTCTTTTGAGTTGATAGAATGTCTTGTCCTCTGTACTCTTCAGCACACTTCCCACCTCTTTCTCCTCTTATTTCTTTGCTTCCCCTGCCCTTCTCCACCTGTATTTGCCCTCTCCTCATAATTTCCCTCTTCCTTTTCCCTTCATGTCTTTCCCTCCCTCGGTCTGTCTGTCTATGGCTGAGTGGAGTTGCTGTGAGAGCGCTTTGATGGCTACCTCCTGCCATTGGAAGTGAATGGACCATATGGCTTCTGTCAGCCTGTCTGTCGGTCAGTTTGTGTGTGCGTTGGTCTGTGGCTTAAGGAGGAGATGGAGATGTGATGGAGATAAAAGGCTGTGGCTGGGTAAGGTTTAAACCCATTTACTGCAGGTCAGTGCACAGCAGTAGGTCAAGGGGAAAGCCGTAACCCCCTGCAGGCTTTAGTTTAGTTTCTGGTCATCTGGTCATGCTACACATTTGCATGAGAGGTACACGTCTGTGCACGCACTTACGTGACACTCATTGCACACAATTGCATATATTGAGATAAGCACACATGCATGCATCAGTGAACACTTAGACTCAGCAGCCCACGTACTCACTGTGGGACAAATGCTGGCCCCTGTACCTCCATGGGGCCGTGGATGGAGAGGTGGACTAGGGGACGAGAGGGTGGTGTGGAGGGAAGAAGTGGAGAGAAAAGAGAGCGAGGAGATGAGATTGAGGGCCACCTGCCGAGGTGCTAATGCATCTCCCCTCTGTCTGTCCCGATGGGGGAGCATTGGCGCTCAATACAATGAGCAGCTAACCTTGAACTTGACATAGACAGAGGCACGAAAGTGAGCAAGGCATGGCATGCAAAGGTTGTGAGGTGGAAGAAGCTGAGGATAAATGTGTGTATTTGTTTTTCTGCGTCCTAGATATTAGCAGTTTATACAGGTAATGTCTGAAAAAGCAGACTTGTATGCTTCTTTGAGTGATGGCTCTGAGGGGAAAAAAGAAAGGGAAAAAAAAAACATGTTTTCCACAGAGCATTTGTCAGTATTTGGCCAAAGGCGAAGAGCAGGGTGTTGGGTTGTGACAATTCATTCACCTCTTAACCACTGCCACTACTTTTCAATCTGTCCCAGTCAGACAGAGAAGAGGTGAGAAGAAGCAAACGCACAGAAAGAAAGACAAAAGAGATGGAGGGGAGAAAGGGGAAAGCAGGAAGAATTTGTGTGACAGGGAAGAGAGATGGAGAGCAAAACAGAAAGGTGAATGAATGGTAGGTTGCAAAGCTATAGCTTTTTGAAGAAAACAAGAAAATCTTGCAGGGGTAGTGTAGAGACAGACAGGGAGACCTGTCATTTTAGGTTGTCAGGGGAGATGAGCGTGAGCGAGAAACGGGTCAATTCCAACACTGAATGGTTAATGTTTGTTGTTGGGAAGGGAAAGGTCAAGCTCTCACTTTTGACTCAACCTGTCAGGTTCTCTGTTTCATACTGTGTATGGCCCACTCTCTCTGTCTCATTACCCCTCTCTCCATCAGTCTTTGCTTTAACTCCCTCTCCTGTGCCTTCTGTCCATGCCTCACATGATTTATTGAAATCATATAGATTTTTTCTAGTAAAAAAACCAAAAGGCCCATACAAAATACATGTAGTTTGACATTCTCTTCTGTCTCACCTTGCTGTGAAGATATTATGAGGATACTGGTTTCTATTAGCAACTCAAAGGCTTTGTCGTGTTAAGAGGGCTTACTAAAAAATTCCACAGGATTTACGAGTTCACTTAGCAACAATTTAAACCTTGCAGTCCCATAAGGAAACATTGGTTTAGATTTCAGAACCACACTGATTGAAATGTTGTTGCTGTTTTCTTTGAACGTATCACAATTAATGTTGAATTTCTGTGGCGCTCCCTGTCTAATAAACGAACGGGGGCCGTCCTACGAGCTGCCTTCCCTGTCAGCACAATAGATTATGGATGGATAAATTATGTGTTTGTGAGTGTGAGAGGTTTTATTTGAGATATTTATTGCTCTGGACCAATCCCATATGTTTTGTGGGTTGATTGTGTCCTTGTTTTGCATGTGTGTGTGTGTGTGTGCTTGTCTGTGTATGATGGGTTGGTTAGCCCCAGATGCAGATTATTGAAATGGACTGAGCTGAGCCGTGGTCAGTGGAGCAGAGGATTAACTGCTTAGAGCTAATGATGAAATATGCTTTAGGACAGACAGGCTTCGCGTTCGTGTGTGCTGTGCGCGTGTGTGTGTTAGTGAGTGGACAGTGGTTTATGATTTTAGAACACAATGATCTGCACAGGTGCGCACACTTTCACACACTGTTACTATTACCCTGGCCAGTAGCCATTACAACCCCACCCAGTAATCCAGTGGTCTGAACTGCTGCCGCATTCATGCACTATTCCCAGAATCTCAAGTGTTCCCATACTATTGAGTATTCCTCAGCAGTCTTCCTAGTTGCCTTGGCACTGTGTGTGTGTGTGTGTGTGTGTGTGTGTGTGTGTGTGTGTGTGTGTGTGTGTGTGTGTGTGTGTGTGTGTGTGTGTGTGTGTGTTTTGCTGCTCCCGCAGCAGCACACGCTAAAGCATGCTCAGTCCTGAGTTGCCATGGTAGCACAGCCTGCTCCACGTGCATAGGATAGAATGTATAGACACACACACACATATCAGAAAGTATGTTGTGATACACGGTACATAATTCCCGGGGAAGCTCACAGCACTGTGCACACAGTGTAGACATTATGCTGATACAATAGACTGAGTGAACATTAGAATGATCTGATGTGATGATAGTTGGCTGGTATTCAGTGACAGGTGCTGTCCACCTCACAGCTCCAAGGCTGATTGAACACACAATATTAGTGTGTTGGTGTTTTCGTCTCGCTGTATTAACCGCTGTCTGTTACCCAGCTTTGCTCTGCTATTTGTTGTAGAGATAGAAAGGCATGTCAAGGGGAATCTGTCAGTAGGAACCCCCCCACCACCCCCCTTCACCTTATGCTTCTTTTCTCAGCTTTGTTTTGGTCCTGGCCAATCGTTTCTCCATACATCTTCTGTTGGTAATTGGTTGGTGCACAATGTTTGCCTAGGCCTCCTTCCAAGTTCCAGTTCCTTCTCTAGATTTAGGGAGCCGGTGCATAGTCTGTGTGTGTTGTTTTGTACACGTACAGGAGTCTCTGTGTGTATATATTAGTCAGTTCCGTGCAGAAAATCACGGGAGTTAATGAGAAGTGAAGTCCAGTAATGGCCTGGGAAGAGAATCAGAAGGTAGTGCTCACAATCCCCACAATACTTGCTGTGCCTGCTGCCAACACAGAAAACCTCATCCAGCAGCCAGGCAGTCTGACTGGGCAGCAGGCAGAACCCATGCTGTATTCACCGAGGAAGCCTTATCGTTCACTTGTAGAAGGATATGGAGTAGAGGTGGAGGGAGAAAAAGAAGGAGATGGGAGATTAGGAATGGTAGATGGGGTGGAGAGAAAGAGAAAGGCAGGGAAACTGGGCATGGTTTGTGGGTTGGAGGATGAAACCGATCTGGAGTTGAAAAATGACAAGGAGGAGATGAAGGGAGAGATGGTTAGATGGATGGATATGTGGTGGAGAAACAGAAAAGACAGATGGAGAAATGTGGAGAGGGATATATTCTTGGTAGATTGAATGAGCACGGTGAGGTTGAGAGAGAGAGAAAGTAGAGATGGATGGATGCAGAGATAAATAATCAAAGAGAAAAAAATGAAAAGGTAGAGGGATACAGAAACAGAGAGTGAAGTAGAAGAAGAGAGCAAAGGGCCACCTGGGAGTGATAGAGCGTGTCATCCAGAGCATTACAGAATTTACTCGCACTTCTGCACGCACACACACACACACACACACACACACGCACGCACGCACGCACACACACGCACGCACACACACACCGAGACAGTGTTTAGTTGATGAAAGACACGAGGGAAGAGGAGGAAAGCAATCTCTCCTCTGATTTAGACAGAGTATCACATGGTGCTCAGGTTAGCAAAGAGCAGCCAGTGTACACTCTGCCTTCCTGATTCGACAGATACACAAAGTGCCCTGATATGGTGGATGACATTGCCTGTGCGTTCAGCATGTTCATGTGTGCGCGCACTTGGTCGTATGCAAAAATAGCTGTTCACCTCAAGCGTGTCAGGTGTGTATTTATAGATGCCATTGCTGTAGCTTGGCCTTATCCATCCCTTCCAGAGCTCCTTTATAATTGATGAGCTGCCAGGGGCTGAGCAGGGCAATAGCACACACAGACACACACACACGCACACGCTCACACCCAACCAACCTTGGTAACCAGCTGCTTCAGTGCAGGTTGACACCATGTTTGCACATACATGCACACCAAGTCAGAAGCGCTCGATCGCTTTAAGCTCATGTGTTGCTGCAGTTTGTCGCCAAGGTGAGCCTCCAGCAATGAATCATGGTCCATGTAGTGTAATAGCCTAAATGCTGTTTATATTGCTCTGACTTGCTGATTAGCTGCAACAGCTCTTAGTCAGAGTGAAATTAAACTACCTCGAAATGTCAACTCGATGTTACGCTGCTGGATATTTTTAATGTTTTTCTAACCTTCCTCTGAAATTTAATTAGTATTTAGACACAAGGCTTGTAGAATTTTTTTTTTTTTTTTACTATTTACACAGATCATTTCTGAAATGGAAAGCAGGGAGAGAGTGGATGAACCGCTACAGAAAAGAGAGCACGACAGAGACAGAAAGAGTGAACATGGCAAAATTGGCAAGCAAGAATGATGGGTGAACGCTAGAGAGATGGAGAGAATGTCGAGAAAGGGTAAAGGGAGACGGTCTGATGGGAGGAGAGGGTGAGAGTGGTGAAATAGAGTTTGATGTTCATTTCACTCTCGTGAGTCTGCACCTATTGAGAAGAGTACCAGTATGTGGCAGCCTATTGAGCTGTGAGTGATTTGAGTGGCTATTCTGTGCAGTGTGTATGTGGAGTTGAAAGGCTTGAGCCAGAAGAGAAGTTGGAGAGAGAAAATGACTAACTTCAGTCTGATCTTTCTGTTTCCTGGCAGTTTGAACTGCAGTTGACTCTGATGTGTTGCTGGCTCAGGGTTAAGACAAGGTTGGCTGCTGAGACAGATGAGTCAAGGTCTGGGGACATAAACAAATCAAAGGGCTGACATGGAATCTCGAATCTGTGCTTTGATCGCAAGTATAATTTGCTTGTCGTATTTTATCTCTTCACTGGATGGTTTGTCTAGTACTTCAGCAGAAAATCTCAGGCCTAGAGGAAGAACAGTATTCTGTCAATTCATATGACTTTTGTGTCCTAGTTTGTGTATTTTTTCCCATGTCTGGATGGAAAAACTACAGCAATCATGTCATGTTTTGACTGATAAGTACATAGTGAAATCTACTTATGGTGTGAACATAACAGACACCATTTAACTCTTTCACAGTCCAGTACAATTGTCCTCCCATGTTTTTGTGAACCTTGTAATGGTGAATTTTTGACGAGGCTGATCCTGGTGCTTACAAAGTAATTTTGGTCTCTGCGCATTGACAATGCCTATAATCTGAGCAAATGCCTGCTGAGCATTGCCGGACCAAAGTGAAAATTGTGAGTTTGCATTGTTAAGCAAGGAAATGTTTGATTTGACGGTCATTTAGTTAAATATCTGTGTAGCTTTTCATCAGTGTCTCAGATAGTGGAGAATACAGTCTCATCAGTTACAAGGCTCAACAGAAAGGTTTGTTTTCCTCTTCCTTTAATTTTTTTTCTTAATTTCTTCTTGTACTTCTCTGCCTCTTTCTAGCTTCATGCTATCTTACTCTCTGCCTCTCCCCATCCTACATTTTTCTTTATCTGTGATTCTGTCCTTCCTTCCCTCCCTCCTTTCCTCCTTCCCCTACTCTCTTTTCTAATTAACATGTTGTTGTGTGGCTGTCCACCGAGAAAAGCTGGCAGCTTGTGTGTGTGCTGCTCACTGAGGGTGGCTTTGCCAGGCGGGCATGGGGCTTGTCTCACAGAACAAGTTAGACTTAGTCAGACTGTCTTTGGGTTACCAGTCCTCACTAACACTGGTGTTTGTGGATCAGAAATATCATATCACAAGCGGTCCAGCTTCGAGATGCTGTAAAGTCCAAATTAAAAGTTAGCAACCTAATTTACTAATCTTTGTGATAATAATAATAAAAACATTCAGTCCCTGGAACAAATGTATTCACTCATACATAGTTTAGAGTTGGCATGGGCATTTTATAACACTGCCATCCAGATGACACACGATAATTCCTAACTGGACACTTTCAGACGTTCTTATTCATGCAATATATCTTAGGGTTTCTCTCCTGCTTGCCTGTCAGGCTCACTCTTACACTCTTAAAGCCTAGATCTTCTCAGCCAATTCATTAGCATCCCTGTTAACATTCTTCGGCCATATCAAGTCTGTGTCAAGCCAGCAAATGGGAATGTAATTATGTCCAAGCTTTCTCTCCCTGCTTCTCTCTCTTCTACTGATGGATCACTGAATAGGTAACTACAGACAAACACTCCAACCGCTGCTGTCACCCACACGCAGACGCACACGCTTACACATTTGCATAGACTTCTCATGTCAAAGGTGGCTGAACAGTTAAGAATCATCCTCCGTGGCTGCTGCTGAAGGGAGACGCTACTGCCCCCCCCCCCTTTTTTTTTTCAGTGCATTGGAAGAAGCGCTTGAATTGGCATTAATTACTCTTGTATAGCAGACTGTGAAAGCATGGGCTCTCCAACACTTAATTAACAATTAGCAAAGGTGATTTATCGTTAATTAAATGGTATAGAAAAAGTTTATAGTAGCTGCACCCCAACAAAATTACAGTGTATTAATTATCATTTCAGTTTCGTTTCATGCGTTGGCATTTGCCTGTGTGCGAGTACCAAATCATTGCATGGTGATTGTTAATTTGTGTTCCAGTAGTGGAAAATCAATACAGTGTCTAACAACTAATCACACAGTCTGTTTCTGTATAGCTCAGTGGATGGATGGCTAGCAGTAACCCTGCCAGGGCCAGAGTGTAATTTCCCATCAGTGCCTCCCATACCACAAATTTATACCCAAGAAGAGTGATTAAAGCACTCGGAGGATAGAGGCAGAAAAATTCTGCATTTAGCCCCACCTTTCATTATTTAGTTTTCCAGACATAACCAGCCGCTCCTAAAGGTTATGATGATGAGGGATAAGTGAGGATCAATGTTCTCTTCATTCCAGGGCTGGTTTATCAGGAGCAGAGTACTCCTTTCTGAGTATGCGTTACTTTCTCTATCATGTCACTCTACACAAACTTTTGTCTCTTTAGTTCATAATGGATTGTCACAAAACCGTTGATGGATGACAACTTGAAACAGATCCAGTTTCTCCCCATTTTGTATCAGTAGTAATGCATGCAGCAGCCATATTTCTACAGCAACACTCTCTGGATTCTCTGGATTCCTTGAATTTACAAATCCCTCTTGCTCTTATTCTTTGTATCTTTCTATCTTTGCTGTCTCCATCCTCTTCTTTCTGACCTCTCTCCCCTCTCCAAGTCTCTGTGATTTATGGCTGAGTTTCTGCAGCTATAGAGGACACACCACTGCAGGTGAGCCCTCTGCCTCCTCCCCTCCTCTCACTACCTCCTTCCCTGCACGCCTGTAGCCAATCATTGCACACTATAGGTCTCTTGAGGCGACTTGTGCCCCCACATACCTCTTTCTCTACCTCTCCCTTCTCTCTTTCTCTCTCTGTCTTCCTTTCTTTCTCTCTCTGCAGAGATCACTTTGCCTCACAACTGGGTCACTCTCTCTCCTCCCTGCAGTAAATGCTAGCAGCCAGTCAGGGAGGTAAGGCTAAGCTAGGCTGCACTCTGTAGCAAGGCTCAGCTGCAAGGGAGACTTCTGAGACTGCAGATGCAAGGGTGTACTGTCAGGGGGGTTGCTTTTGTTTGCACATGGTGGGTGTATTGAAACCTGTTGAGAAGGCATGTAGACTGAGGTGGCAAAGTGTGTGTGTGAATAAGAAGCATAAATGAATGACACATTTCTTTTCCACGTGTTTGTTTGTGTGTATTGGTATATTCTGTCTCATGTGTTTGGAAGCCTCTGTAAACCACCACATGTATTAAGTCTCTAGCAAACATCAGCTGCATTTGCCAGCACCTGTTTGTTTGTTTGTTTTGGTTTATTTGCACATTCTTATATTGCTCAGCTATTCCTCCTACTCATTTCAAGAGCCCCTTTTTATGCAGCCTGTTCAAGGCGGGAATGTTGTGCCTTTTACTCTGCCTCGCCGTTATGTATAAAAGGTGTGAATGCCGAATGGGGGCCATCGTTGTTCCGGTAATAAGCCAGCAGCAGAGTTAGTCACAGAGCTGGATCTACATCTGTGTAAAAAGGGAGAGCCGCCATGGTATGACGGGACGCCGGCGCTATGTTGTGTTAACACGTCACAGCTCTGATTGTGGATTGCTGACATGCTATCTAAAACCACACACAGGGGCAGCATTATGCCAGCGTTGTGTGCTTCAGTGTGAACAAGCAAAGCCGGCATCATGAGGGGGCAATATAGCGGGATCTCTTTAAAAGGGCCTACAGACACACATGCATATACTCACACGTGCCTTCTAATGTAGCTGCAGTGCTGTCATTGAGTTGCGATTTAGATTACTCTGACTCGCCTATTAAGCGGATGCCAGCGTAAACATCTTTAAAAAGGTCCCTGGGTCTCTCTGTCTGACATTGAGACTTTGAAGTGTGCCTCAGGTTCCAAAGCTGCTTCACAGGCACAATGTCAGGAGAGCTGGAAAGTAAGAGAGACTGAAGGAGGAAATAAATGTGGTTTTCAGGAGGAATAGACTGAGAGAAGAATGCTGGGATTGATATGAAAAAGATGGCAGAGGCAAGTAAAAGGAGAAAGAGAAATTAACGTGTAATCTTGCACACCTATCCTCACAGTCCTCTCTTTTCCCCTCACCTCTTCTCCTCGCCCTTTCTTTTTCCATCCTCAACACAGACCTTAATAAGTGGATTTTTATCTCAGCTACACCAGCGCTCCCAAAGGATTATGGGATTTTTTTTTTCCCCCCTGCTGCACACACAGAATGGTAATTGCCAATCTGCAGTTAGAGACACTCCTTGTTTTTAAGGAATAAGGCAGAATTGGTGAAAAACCTCAGCTTTTCAAAATGTTTGTGTGCGTGGTCTTATATATTATCTTAGCACCTGTACTACCATCACACAGCTCTAATATGTGTGTGTAGCTGAGAGTTCACACAGGGTCTCATCACTGTCTAGACTAAGACACATTATCAGTGACCTCTGCCATCTAAAGGTGCAGCCTCCCCCTTTCTTCTTTCTCTGTCCTCTTTTCTCTAAAGCTTTCCTTCTCACAGGATGGGATGAAAGGTGTGGTATCCAAGTTCAGCTGTGCATGGTGTTTACAAAAAACCATTCTTAACATACACACGCATAATTGCTCACAAACGTGTGCTGTTTCTGTTTCCCTAACATTACACACGTGACACTCACGTGGCGTGCTGTGGAGTAAACCCCTCCTTTAACCCCATTTCCCCACACCCCCACCCCCCATCATCTTTGTCTCCTGCCAATTAAAATAAAGGGAGAGAGCCAGTGCAACACTTCATTAGTTGTTTTTTTAGGAGAGCAATACTCCCTGAGCTCAGAATCACAAGCACACACATGCTCAAAACACACTATTTGTGTTTGTACACCTTTTGAGCAGTTGCACATTAGACTCAGTCACTGCTCCTGCACAGCCTCCCTCTCTCCTTCATTCTCTCCGTCTCTCAGCAAGTTCCAGCTCTTTCCTGCTTGATATTCATCCCTGCTGTGAGACCGGACTTGTGGTTTGTTTAACATGGATAACAAAACAGACCTACAGCGTATCTATTAGGAGAGTATGCAGTTCTTACAACATTCATCACTTTAATAGAAGCACCCAGCCTGATGTGAGAGCAGTGACCAGATGCGTTTTTAGGTATGGATTGTGTAAGTTGCGAGAGAAAGATGACCCTTTTTTGTACAGTACAATGTTCTTTCGCGAGCAAAGGGATAAAAAGCTTTGGGAATACCTGTGTTCCTCTCACATCTGTCATATGACATCAGCCAGCACAACCTCAGTCCAGTCACTGCTCACTGCTGTAATAGTGAAAGATGGATTTAGGTTAGCCATCACAGTTGCACTGCAGCCCCATAAACTAGAGCCGTGTATGCTGAAAGAGGTGTGTGTATGTGTGTGTGTGCACGCATGTTTTAGTGTGTCCTTGTCTCTGTAGTACCTGCCTGAATCCTCTAAAACGCCAGCACCATGGATATTTTTTATCCCTTTCTCCACGTCCTTGATTCCTGACACTTGAGCATCCTGGGAAATTTGACTTCCAAGGACACTCTGATGTGCACACTCCGCAACCCCAGTTTCTTTATTCTCTGTCTGCTTTCATTGTTGACTAAAACTCAGCGCGGCATCTCGTCTACTACACTCCTCCCTGGAGAGGGAGCCCTAGTTTTTGCTCCCCATATGTAATCAACTTCTCCCCTTTCATTAAAGTTAAGCCCTTAGCACATAGAGGAAGGGGAAAAAGCTTAGTCACCGAATGTGCTGAATATCAATCAGGGGAAGAGTTTGGGTAGAGAGAGAGGATGCAGAGAGGATGTAAGAAAAGGTGAAGGGCACATAGAGAGAGTCAGGACTGGAGCTTAAAGAAAAATAGGTACAACAGAGAAAATTTAGATGTAATGGAGACATCCCTTAGTCTCATTTCAGCATTCCTCCCATCTTTTTGTCTCCATCTTTGAATAAATCTCTGTCTGTGTCTGTGTTTGGCTAACAAAGCCATGAAAGAGCCAGGCAGGCACGTGGCTATAGCTGTTCCATCTGGTTTGGCTCTCCAGATCTCTCCTTGTTAGGCCATTACTGCCGTTTAGTCTCAGCTGCCCGCTCCTACAACTGGCAAACCAACCAAACCACTGTCCTCCTCTCCTTCTGCTGCCACCATCATTGCTTGGCTCTGGTCCGCAGTAGCAGCTTAACTGTCAGCTCCAAGTCCAGTCCAATCAGCTTTGCAGCCACATAAAAATTGCTGTTAGTCTCAGAAAAGTAAAAACCCAAGCAGTGTGTGCATTCTTAGCAGGAACTGTTCTGATCGAAGGACTTCATATTTGACCAAACCCTGCTGTGCACACAGACGCTGCTTACTTTTTGGGAATAACATTTTATTTTAGATTTTTTTTTTTACTTCAATTAAATCCACAAATGCAAGAATGAAAAGTAACTAAAAACGAAACACAATGTTCATCTTTCTTTCATCACATTGCATCATCAGCACATTTTAAATATGCTTTTTAAAGGTGGATGCTGGTTTAGCTCTATTTATTCTCACAAGTACCTTGTGTTGTGATACAATGCCCTACAGTTTAGGCTCTGATTCCCTAGCAGCTTAGCACGCTACAGATGTAACTGCGTGTGTTAGAATGTGTTGGCAGGCGCCCTGATTCACACAGTGTGGGCAACAGACTTGGCTGACGAAGACACACCAAGGGAGACACGTTCCGAAATAGAAACATCAGTCCCGCACTCCTCTATCCAGACGGATGGAGAACGAGGAAAACAGGGAGGTAGCAATGGGTGCCAGAATACAGAGAAAGAGCTGCTGCCCTCTTGTTTTGCACCTCGCAGCTTTCCCTACACGATTGGCTGATCTGTTTGTCAGTTTCTCTAATGTTCATATTCTTTCTGATATTGCGCCGTGTTGTGCCTCCTTTTCCCCTCCCTGTGTTAATGCCACTCCTCAGTGGAGATTTCTGATTCTGCACTCCAGCCTTAATGGTTGGAGTGCTAACAGCTGCTGGATAAGCTACTCGTTTCTGATTTGCTCATAGGGCTAATATATCTACCAGTAGCTGACTAATGAGCTTGTGATGCCAGTTTGGGAGCAGTGTAGTTTTTGTGGGTGGAGGGATGGTGGGTGGGGGTGGTGCATTTTGGATGAAATGCAAAATGAACAAAACGAACAAATGAGGAGGAGGAATGGAGGGTGCATTCCCGTCTCTTAGGAAAACATTATTCAGGCTTCATTTGTCCCTGAAGAATGCCTGCAAAAGTGCCAGAGCACTCCAGAGCTCTGACTAAAAAAAAAAATCAGTTTTTCCTTTTTGCTTATGAATACGTTAGATGATATTGAAGATAAATTCTGTCTCCGCCTCCTCTTGTCCTTTATTTCCTTTCCTTCATTGATCGTTGACTATAATGCTTCCTTTTAGTTCTCCCTCTCCTCTTTAGTTGAGGAACAAAATAAATACACACACTTTTTGTCCCATAATTGGTAATTATTTTTAGTTTCTCTCAGTATCCTAAAAGGGCTGTTTTCTAAAACTGGAAGTCTGTAATGAAAAGGGTGTTTTATCAAAATTTACAGCTAAGGTGTGAAGCTACATTTTAAATGCTCCTAATAATACATTTGTCGCATCTCTTAAGTGGATAGACGCTGAGAACGATTTAGGCAAAAGGCTGTAAATCATGAGATTTGTTAACACTTTGGCAGATAAAAGTAGCTCAAACCAGACTGAACTGAACTGTCGATGCTTTTGCAACATCACCAAATAACTGGCAAGTAACTGTGGGAAGAATTAGTTCTCAGTGTTATCAGGGCCCAGTATACTATGTCCACGGTCTCTGTGCTGCTCTCTGTGGAGAATCCAAGCTTGTTCTCTCATGCAGCACTTTGTTCTCAGTCAGAAATAACGCATGTTTACAACACTATAACTCTCTGTTTAAGCAAATCATCAGTCACACAGCTCCCACATAAACACACATGGATGTGCCATTGTGGAAAATGTGCACACATTGAAACACACTGCGACACTTAGCTTCCTCATGTTAAATGGCCACTAATTCTCTGTATCAGGGGATTATACATAATTGATTTATGGATGAGGAGTGAAATTACTCATCAGTTGAGAGAAAAAGGCATTTTGTCTTCAGGCTGGAGTGTGTCAAACTGTATTCTGAATTAACAGAAGAGATGTGCTTGTTCTCAAGGCCATCTATAAAGCCGTGTGATTCAGTGAACTGTACGTCTACTGTACGTCCAAAACTTTGGTTCGAAACATGGTAACAAATGCTACAACTGTAAGCAAATGGCATTATGTAGAAATTGTAATCACTCAAGACACTCAACCCTGAGGCCAGTGTAATCAACTAATTGTTGCTAGTAGTTCACTGTGTAGCATTTTAAAGGGATTTCACTGTAAACAGCTTTTGTCTCCTTCTTCTTGTTGGCCAGAAGGCTCTTGGCTAAGTAGACAGTATATACACTTTATAAATCCTCCTCACTGACTCTCTTCTGTGTTTGTTGCTCAACTTGGTGTAGTTTAGAAAAAAAAAAATGGATCACAAGCTATGAAATTGTCCCTGCCTTGCCTCATACTCACAAACCGCAATCACCTTTTTTTCTGTCTCAGTTGGATATTTCCCCTTGTAGCTGTATGAGTGTGTGCTTGCGTGTCAACAGAAACCTGAGCCAGCACTGAACACTAACTCATCAAAGGCAATTCATCGTGTTAGCATACAGGAGGAAAAAGGATCTGTGTCTACATCACAGTTGATATGGCAGATCCATTTCAGTAGAGTTTGATGTTTTTCCTGGTACCTCTGTTAATAAATCCCTGTTTTGCTGAAAGTGGAGGCATTTTTCCCCCCTCTTGTTTCCTGTACAGTGATAGCATATCTAGACTGCTGCTGTTGCTAGGCTCTGTTGCTAGGCAACTGTTTATCTACTATTATGGGATTTGGTGGGGCTCAATGGGCAAGTTAGCACGGACAATTTGGCCTTCTGTTTTGTACACTACGCGATGTCATATTATGCATATTCAAGTTGGAAGTGTGAACATTCTGCTGCAGTGGAAGTAAACAACAGCTGCAAGTCAGCTGCTGCCCACAACATATTCATGCGTAACTATACAGTACAAGACCAAAAACAAAAATAAAACATGCAAGGCAAGATCGTAAATCTTTTAGATGTGCACAAGATACTCTCTTTCTCTCCAACACTCAGAAACAGTGCCAGAAATGTTGTTTGTTGTTGGCAGTGGGAAGGTATGGTGCTTAGTAAAGTGCAGGGGAAGGCCAGGTGCTAATTGAGAGCTCAGCTATTTATACAAGAGTGACTTCTATTGTATCTCTCAACCTGTCCTATCCACACAGTGCACACACACACACACACAAACTCCCCCCCATTCCTCTACCTGTCACTTGGCAATCGATCGTTTCCCTCGTTCTCGGTCCCTTCAAAGGTGAGTCTCTGACCTTCCCAGCCCATCCATTAAAAGTATTACTGTTCAATCTAATCTAACACAAGCTACTGACCTATCTGCACACAGATGCCATGAAAACACACACCACCACCACCATTATATCATCAAAGTGGGCACACTCAATGTCAACTCCAGCAGTGTGGGCTCACCGTTGGACAGGGAAGGGAGATGATTGATGCCAATCAGTGGCAAATTTTCATGCCAGTAGGTCTGTGAATAGGCAGTGATGGAGTGAATGGTTAATTTCCTTACAGGCCTAAGAAAATCTCTTCTCCTTTTCTTGTGGGGAAAGCGACACAGGCTGTGTAAGATTTTCCTGATGGCCTTCACATTTTCCCAGTATGAATTAGATTAATTGCGTGGCTTGGATATAATGGGCACCTATTCATGGTAACTGTGGTGATCTATGTCTAAATCAAAGGAATTACTTGTATATAATGTATAGAATATTTGAATAAAATAATTCCTCAGCTCACTAACATTAATATTTCCCTGACATGTCAAGTATGATGTACTTCTTCAAGCTCTGCACAACCTTTTACAAATCAGTTGTTTTTTTCGTGTATTAAAAACAAGCAAGCAAACATCTTTTCCACAAGAGTGCTGGCAAAGGTTAAAGACTTTCTCAGAACACAAGTATAAACTAGTTGCTGTGAAAGCGCTAAGCCATAAATCTTAGCTTGTCTTGTGAAACTGGCTTATTGCACATGACATGGATATGTTTGTGGGTGTGTTTACGCAAGCTCATGTTTGCTTGTGGATGTGGTGAATCACACATAGTAAGTGAAGTGCTTTTACAGAAAATGAGCTACCATAAAGACACTTGAGGAGGTCTTGTATGAGCGTGCATGCATGTGTGTGTGTGTGTGTGTGCATCTGCGTGTATGTTGTTAGGGCCTCCGTCCTGGTGATGAATGAGCCAAGGGGTTGAGTAGAGGACAGTGTCTATAAAACACCCAGACATCCTTTTCCCCTTTTCTCCCATCCTCCATCGTTTCATCTTCACTCTTTTTGTCAGACTAAAATCCCCTTCATTTTTTTCATCCCTTCCCTCCCATCTCTGTTTTTTTTCTCCAGCACGTCTCTTTCCCCACAAACCTCTTCTCTGTCTGTGCTGCTTCAGCTCAGGCGGCAAATAAATGAGTGCAATATCATTTTACGGGACAGCGACTTCAAAGTTTCCCTCTGTTTGGAACACCTAACAAGTCAAAAACCCGAGGGGACAATGCAAGGAGAGACAAGTTAGGGAGAGAGAAACAGAGGAGGGGAAGTATGTTTGGTGAAAGACAGACAGGAGAAACAAGCCTGAGCTAGTGAGGCTTTTTTAAAGGAGAGAATGGGAGACATAAGGAGGAGATCAGAAGGGAAAGGATTCATGAATGAGAGGATAGAGGGATTGAACAGTGAATAGATAGAAAATAAGGTTTTGATATAGAATGTGAAGTGATGAACATTGACAAAAAATGTAAAGTGACTTTCCGTTGGAGCATGCCGCCAAAGTTTGTGGAAGTGCTGTGACGCACAGTACAATATATGAAAATATTCTGGGTTAGTTCTGGTAGAATTTGGCAGCTGTGGAGTAGTGTTTCCTTTCGGTTTGCAAGAACAAAGTGTTTTGACTTTGCTGCAGTTATAATTTATGCCTCTCACTGGCTTCTTCTTCATTGTAATGGTGGCTGATGCTCATGGGTATTGCAGGAATTAGAGCCTTCTGCTATACTAACAGGAAACATGCGATTCTTCAGAAATAAACAAAAAATGATAAAACTAAAGCCAATTCATAAACCTATAGCAATCCAAGTCAGTTCTTTTATATTAAGGAGCACTGAGGATATAATAATAGTTAGCTTTGACCATTATGACTGTTTTTCTTTAACCTTCAGATCTCAGTCAGCAGCCAGCACCCCACACATACACTACATAGACGCTACACCCTCAGCACCCACACCAGCTCCCTGCCTTTATATCATGGCGTCTTGCCCTTGTTTGTGCCAACTACCCCATACTGTGCCAACTAACAACCTCCCTGCAACCCTTCATACAGACACAGACTAATACACACACAGGCAACTGCTTCCCCCCCAAACCAGCTGAGATAAAAAGGCTGTGGATCACACAACTGCTAAACTTTGATCAATCTGGCAACAAGTGTAAATAGGATCATTAATAGGGATTTAGCAGGGGGCTGCCATCTGCGATTAGACATACGCAAACACGCACATATGTTTTTTTCAGCCGCTAGTATTTTAAATTGCTGTTTTTGCTGTGAACGTGCACACACGTGCAGACATATTTCATTTTTCTGTTTCCAGAAAAGGAGAAAGAGATGGGCAAATGTGGTGCAAATCAGTGAATGTCATATATTTTCCCTGTAGTCTATAGTATCATGTGTCTCTCATGGCTGTCTCCATCCCCGGCCTTTTTCCCCTCATACACAGCTCTGCTCAGATTACAGCCATTTGCCACATTAGATCTGGTTCTAAACAAGTCTCAATCCAATTCAAATCCACAAATCAGTGAGTATTCCCCGTCTTAAACTCCTTAGATTTCTATTGCCAAGACCAGATTACATCGCTTTTGTAACCCACAAAACCCACTGCTGCTGTGGCTTTCCAGCTGCAAGCCTCTTATCTATCAAAACGGACTAATGAGTTTGAAGCTGGCCACCACCAAAGCCAACGCAGAGAGAGAGGAATCTGGCCTATATTGTACTGAACATGGTTGGTTGATACCTCTGCAAAAAAACAAAACAAACAAAAAATAAAAAAGTGTGTGATCATAGACATGAAATAGCAGGATAACTGTGATCTCCCTGCAGGGGTGAATAAGGATTGTCATTTCAAAAAATCTGTCTTGCCAGCTCTGACTCTTTAGCCCTCTTTAGTAATGGCTTTTATTTTTTTGGCACTCGTCCTTTTTTATCTTGTGTAATTTCATTTCTAAGCCTTTTGTTTGCATTTTTTTTGTCCCAAAATGTGATAGAATTAAGTTGTTTGGTATTTTGGTATTGAGCTATTCAGTTGTCAATTTACTCAACAATAACAATGGATCATGACAGGAGACTTAAAAAGGCACCGGACCAGTGGCACTACTCTTGTTTAATAACATTATCTTTATTCATTCACTTTGGCTTCCCTTCTGCGTTAAGATCAATTATGATGAGCATGTGTTTATCCAGCCAAGGTCATATAGTATCAGTCTATTGTTGAGCTTTTCAGAATGGTTCTGACCTCCACCCTCACCTTAACCTCCCGAACCTTGACCCCTGACCTGTGACTCCTGTGTTATCTATAACATCATTGTTTGTCCAATGAGTGAGGCAAAAAAAAAAAAAAGACTGGGAAGCGCAGCTGCTACTAGTTGTTTTAATAGGCTACTTAGGCTTTACAAGTCTGAGCTTGTGTGTTTTGGGTCTTCGGTATCTTTTTTTGTTTTTTTTTTCCTCCCTTATTCATCTCTTTACCCCACCTTTGTCTCCCCCTTATTCTAAAATAAAACGAGCCTGGCAGTTGGCATTTTGCTTTTTGGATGGCAGGCGTCTTCCCCCCCCCCCCCCCCCTCATGTTCAATTATTCATGCGGAAGTCCTCACTCCCCACAGCTATGCAAGGTAGAATACACACACACACACACAGAAAGAGAGACACCGAGCTCTGTAAATGCATGTGCCATGTGTTGGCAGTGATATTTTTGGGGCTTTGTTTTGGTAAGGGGAACTGGCAGCTCCAGTATAGAGAGTGCAATACACAAGTGAGATACTATTATTGGAGATGAAGGCAAAGGGACTTCTATTTCTCTGCCTCTCTCCTCTGCCTTTTATAACAGTTTTGACGTAATTTTCAGGGAGACTTTAGACCTGCTCTCACATTATCACAATTCCCACCTCTTTTTTCCCTCTATTTGAGGTTCTTTTTAACACTCCGATTGTCCTCACTTTTATATTTTTGCCTTTCTTTTGTGTATTTGCCAGTCTTCCATTATGCTCATCAAACAGTTCATCTCCTTTGTTTCTCATACTTTTCAGGTCCTCTTGTTTCTCATTCATCTGTTTTTCCTCTTCAGTCCACCTCATTTCTATGCTCTGCTCATTTTTCATTCATCTGTTTTTCCTCCACAACCCATTCATCTCCATACCCTCGCCATCTCCTTGTGTGTGCAGCTTGATGTGCCTACCCTTCATATCCACCGTCACACGTGTTGTTATTCTCTCTCAGTGCTATGACAGTGTCTCTGGCAGGGTTAGGTAACACTGTGCAGTGTATCCTACTGAACTGCGGTGAATAATTCAGTCAACAGCACATGAGGCTACGCTCTCAACTGGAATCATAAGTTACAAAATAGTGTATGTACAAAGGAGAAAGTGTGGCATCGGCTCAGCAGTGTGTGTTGATGAGATGCGAGAGACTCAGGTGTGCCTGCAGATTTAGCTTTCTTAGAAAAGAAAATCAACATACAGCAAAAAAAAAAAAGTTAGCACCTGCTATACTACATTTTATTTCTCCAGTATTATGATCATAGTGTGCTGATATGTGACATAATGTGATAATTTGGTGCACCTTTGGCTGCCAAACGGTGGGTTAGCATATGTGCTGTTTTAAGTAGCTGGGTACAAAGTAGTCAGTCAGAGTTCTTTTTTTTCAGCAGGAATGGAGGAGGGAGATAGTGGGAAGAGAAGCATGCTTAGGGAGAGGAGATGAGTCAGTGGGACAGAGGAAGGACAGCAGGAAGAGAGCAGAGGGAGAATAAAACT
This sequence comes from Toxotes jaculatrix, assembly GCF_017976425.1. Classification (NCBI taxonomy): domain Eukaryota; kingdom Metazoa; phylum Chordata; class Actinopteri; family Toxotidae; genus Toxotes; species Toxotes jaculatrix. The sequence continues at coordinate 7,142,198 of NC_054415.1, forward strand.
AAACAGGAAATCAAGGTGACTTATAGGGACTGAATGTAAGAAACGGAGGAGGCTGGATGAACTGAGGAAAGGGGTGATGAGAAAGGAGGAAATAAGGGACAAGTGAATGAGTGAGTGAAGGAGTGAGGAAGGGAGGGAGGCATGGACAAAGGACTCCTGATGTGAGTCATCCAGCCAGTGAGAGATGGGTCACCATGGACACGGCCACTGACCCCGCACTGATGCCCGATCTATTGATCCCATTAAAGCTACACCTCAGTGTTTCTGTTCCTCCCTTTCTCTGTGGTTGCTTTCCTGTCTGACTGTATTAATCTTAATGAGATCAACAACTCTGCATCTCTCTTTGCCGCTCTCTTGTCTGTAGTGTCTGCACGCATCAGTTTCTGTCTTTCTGCCTGGCTCTCCATGTACATCTGCCTTCCTGTTTTAGCATCTGCTTTTCTCGCTTAATGGTTTGCTGCCTGTCGTATACACTTAAATACACAATACCCAATAATTTCAAATATGTTGTTTTGTTGTCTGTTTTGCCTGACTCTGTAGTCAAGGTTTTCTGTCTTTATTTCTTTCTCTCTATCCTTCTCCCTTCTTTTCCATCTCAGTCACACAGTAGATTTGAAATATTTGTCTTTTGTTAATTGGGCTCGCTGCAGAGAGCCTCTGAAAATTATGTAAAGGTCATCAGTAAATGACTGTGGGTTTAGTTGTACTGTATATTATATACGTGTGTGTCCGTAGGAGAGAGAAGTGCTGTCCGATTACTCAACAGTGAGATCATTCGCAATTAGCCCCCTTTGTGCTAATACAAAAGGTTATCAGCCACGTGGCAGTGCGTGCACACACACACTCACACACACACACGCACAAGCATCCTCATTTAAAGCCATTAAAGTTATTTCTGTAGGAAATGTCCTCGGCGGCGAAGCTTTACCATTCTACGCCGAGACTTGATTAGAGGTTGATTTAATGCTCTCCAAACAATGAGCTCCTGTTTATTTCCAATTAGCATGATGGATGCAGACCATAACAAACATACTGCCTTCCTCTTCGTTCTTTTCCTCTCTCCCACCTCATATCTCTTTTTTTTCACCTCCTTTCTTTCATTTAATGGCAGTTTTCTTGGATGGCACTGGCATGGCAACAGCACGCTTTGGCATGAGTGTTGCCATGGAGGAGAATTTTAACAACTGTGCTTGTAACTTCCCTGTATTACTTATTAATTGGATGTTCATTGTCCGTAACCTGTTTGAGCTTGACTCTGCTTTATGTTAACTGGTGATAAGGTTTTTTTTTCTGAATTTCCTGTTTCTTAGGTCACTAGTAGTGATTTAAAAGGATTTTATTTCTATAGCTTTCATACATTTTTGAAGACACTGTAGGTTTCACTAGATACATACAAACAGAGTCAGGTAAACAGTTCCAGTTAAGCCCAGGCAGTAGTTTTCCTCCAATAATTTATGGAGTTGAATTATATAAACTCTGTAATCTGTATCAAATATAGACTGGGAAAAAAAATAGCACCCAGGGAGCCCCAAGCTATCAGTCTGCCACACATTCACCTTGACACATCCCATCATTTAGAATCAGAAGCACTCAAAGCTCTATTTGCAGGCAAAGAGGGGTGGCAATTTTATGCATTTTTGATCTGAAACTTGTACAAGCTCCTTTCCTCTCCATGCTGGCTTTCAATAAATTCAGATGATTTCCCGTGTCATTAAATGCTGAATTTGACTTGCAAATGGCCTCCTTGTGCTTTCTATGAAGACGAGATGAATGCACAGTAGACACACACACTCGTATATCCAGACATGCAGAGGCAGACAGCCAGCACTCTCGTAGCTCATGTTTAATTAAGCGGTTTGTCTGTGAGAGAGTGAGTGATGGGCCTAGTACACTGTTACCTCAACGTGTGTTTTCTTCAATAAACTTTTCCTTTCACTACTCAATATCCTGTGGCCCTATAGGGGGCAGTACATATTAGTGGCCTCTTTTGTCCTCTGCCAGCATGACCAAGGTAAACATCCTCTTGGATTATCTCTTTCATTCTTTATCTTGCTCTCTTCCTCCTTTCACCCCCCTTTCGTCCCCCTCTCTCCCGCCTTCTCATCCTCTTTCACACTCACTCCATCTTGATTCTGTCTCTTTTTTCCATCCCAGAGATGAAAGCCTCCCCACAGCTCCTTTCACTCTTCCTGAAGCGGTCCAAATGAGGTAGCTTATCTGATGAATTCCCTCTCTCCCTCTTCAGACAGAGACACACTTGCACACACACATACACACATGCAGAAACATATGTCTTACTAGCATACATTCTTACAACACTGGCTCGTACAGCCATAAAAGGATCCGTTCTGTGTATGTACACATTCTTTTAAAGGTCCATAACTCATGTATTCACCATATAAACATATGCATAGGCTGATAATAAGGAAAACACCCACACAGACACACATACGGTGTGCCTGGAGGCATGGCTGGCCTGGTGGGAGATTCGGGGGCCTGGCATCGTGGTATGAGGTGCCTGGCGTCGGGTCCCCAGGGGTGGCAGCCTGACTGTGATGTCAGGTTATTGGGCTCCACACAGCAATGCCTTTTGGTCTGCTCTGTAGGGGGGCATGAGGGAGTGCATGCGTATGACGGCTTTTATTAAACAGTAATCCCAACAGCTGTTGTTCAACCAAGCATCTCCCCTCCCCCCAGCTTTCTTCCTACCTTCTTTCTTTTCCTTCCTTCTTCTCAGGCGTCTGTCTCTTTTCCCTGTCAGAGCACAGCATGAGCCAACTAGATCCACTGGAGACATACTGTTAGCAACCTGCATATCCACCCTGTCTCCAAAACGTTATATTCAGATACAACTAATTTATATTACCAAATTTGGAAATTAACGTAACTGAGTATCTGCAAACTGCCAATGCAAAATGTTTGCAGCCATAACCTTGACCTTAACAACATGTGGGCACAGGACACAAATGTCTCCCTGTGTGTTGATGCCTGTGAATGTAATTCAGATGGCAATTACATTTCCTCTCAAACATATTGAGCTAAGTGAGCATTTTTAGTATACCTATTAGAATATGTTGTAGGGTTGTCTATATCTCCTCCCTTCAAACATAGACATTCACAATAAAGTTAAATTCAAATGTGTCCATGTTGAGTCTGACGTTCAGCAAAGCAGGCGACACCATTAGGGAAGCTGGTACTCAGCGGAGATCTGTGTGTTTCTTTGTATTTGTGTTTGTCAACCCTTTAATGTAGCATAAGAATTAATGAGTCAGAGTGCAAAGGGTAAAAGTGCAGCTGTACACTGGCACCTGCACTCCACTCATGCACATGCAAGCACACACAACCCCTCTACCTGCAGCTGGCTTCTGATTGAGCTGTTCCACACCCAGGGGACTACCCTCAATGAGGGACACGTGTGTCTCTCTCACTAATTACCCCCCTAACACCAGCTTGCCAAGAGCGCACCCCTTCCTCATTTCTGGTTCTTAATAAGAAGAAAGATACTGTAGTTTCTTCTCTGTCCCCATACGTTCATATATCAGCCCATCCCCTCTTACTTCCCTCTCTTGGCTTCCCTCCCTCCCTCCCTCTCTCCCTACTGTCTGTCTGTCACCCACGATGTGTTGTCCCACCCCAGCTCTCTCCCCTAGGCCTCTGCCCTCTCCCCTGGGTACCATGTGGAGGAAAGTCCAGGGCTTTGTCTCCCTGTCTGGACCCTGACACCAACCACAAGGGGAGAGAACTTAATGATGGGTTCAGCAAATGTACTTACTGGCTCTAACCCATATGGGTGTGGGTGAACATGCAGACACATTCTCTTTCCCCCTGTCTCTCTCTCTTTCAGTGACAGGAATGACAATGGTGCCGTCTGTTCACCATATCATTAACATGTCCCCCACTGTACTTATCCTGTTGGGCACATAATTAAAGATTATTTTAATCTAATCATCATACATTTTAAAACCAATAAACTGTGAGCATTATCCACTGTTTAGCTTGCTGAATACTAAGACAGCGAAATAGACTTATTGTGAGTTATAACTACATTGGAGCAGAACTGACAAGTTAAGAGAATTAAGCTTCACTCTGTTGACATTTGTGTTTCAAAGAAGTAAAATTAATTTTTACAAATATCTCAATCATTCTCAGGAACGGAATCACAATTTAATTTCCTGTGAAGGTGTATTATATGGTCATTCCAATTAGAGGTTGGAATTACTTTTCACCACTAGCTAAAATTGTGACTTTATCATCTGTGTGGAAGGTAAATACAGGAGCCTAAAAAATAACTTTGTTTGAGGAAGATTTCAACCACAGAATTGAGAATTCATCACAGCACGTTATTCTAAGTTTTGCAGAATATATTTAAGACTATTGAACTCAGGGAAAAAAAAAGAACTTATATTCTAATTAAAACTACATTTATTCAGTGTTTCTCATGCATGCGTCATTTAATCCTTGAAAGTCAATGACATTGTAATAATCTCAATTAGAAGTGTGTGCAAGATTAAAACCCCACACTTTGAACGTAACAAGACTGCACTGCGGCTGACTTCACCTCACGGTGACCTACCGTTTGGTGACTCATATGTTATACAACCTTTCTCCTCGATTCACATGTTCTAGCACTCCAGTTTAGTGTATGACAGTCCTGTCCCATGCACTTTGTCAGGCTTCTTACTTGGTACACTATAACAAAAAAACGAATCCTTGAGTCAATGAAGAGGTGAAAATCAGAACTGATATCAAAAATGTACGACTTGTGCTTCGGTTGGAAAATGGCTTGACTGACAGGAGGTGATATAGGAGACTCTTGTCTCACGCTATCTGTCTTTCTCTGTTTATATCCCTTCTCTTTCTCAAGCAGACATTCTGTTTTGAGCAGTAATGAGAAATCAGACATGGCTGCTGAAAGCTTTGGTCATGAAGGTCTGGACAAGAGATGGACGTTGCCCTTTTCTCTCCCGTGTTTGTTTGGCTGTGTTTGTGTGAGCAGTGAGCCAAAGGGCAGGGTTTTCTTTTCCATTTTTTCTAAGACATGCACCACTGTTTCAAATGGGATATTGCAGTATACTGCCTTCAGTAGCTGGCCATCATCCTTCTAATTTGTATTCTTGATCACATCGTTGAGTGTAGTTTAACTATGTCACTTTTCCAGTGTTTTGGTCTAATTTCAGCCTGAACGGTTGTCAGCTTATTTCTCTCTTTCTATGATGTGTATATGTGTGTGTGTGTTTCTGGCCAGTGGTTCTTGTTCTCTCCACAGGCACTCTAATGAGCACACACACTACAGTGGAACACACAAATACATCTGTAACAGCGCGTACACACATACACATGCATTCACACACACCCACAGCTTGATTGGGCCCTGCCAGTGTATCTCTCTTCAGCCTAATGAGCAATGCTGGACAACCGGTATAACAATCATTTCTCTGTTTCTGTGTTTGTTTGCACTGGAAGCTGTGAGCCAATGCTAATTCTATAGTAAACTCTCCACAGTTTGATGAGCACTGTTTTACTTCAGTACTCCTCTGCAACACGACCACATTGAAGACTGATATACATCTTAAAGCCTTTTTTTTAACTACTTACTTTTTGGCATAATGAGCTGCTTGAACCCAAAAAGGAGTTTTATAGAGGAGGCTGAGAGGGGATGTGGGTGGAGTGGTTTAGCGTTATGACATGTTGTTGTTGTAAAACTGAAGGACAAAAGTCAGCGCCACTTGTTTGGAATGGAATTATGAAATCCAGATCTCTGTGGATGTTGGGCAATTTTTACAGGGAGGACAGCATGCGTGTTTGTTAGAGAGAGTTTGGCAGAATTCCTCCACTGGAGTGTTTTGTCCCTAAGTGACCCATGGTAAGCTTATGTGCATTCAGGGGGCCAGCTAGATTCAGATTGAAAGGCAGAAACTCTTTGCTGTCACTGAAATTATTCATCTTGAAGAAGTAGCTGCAGTATGATACTCTCCTGACATCTGACCTTTAATTATGATCCATAGATTAGTTCCTAGCTTTCTGCTCTAGCCAGGTCTGCTACTTCAGTCAATGCACATATCACTTTATGTGATGTGTGCGAGGGGGGGGCCTCCAACAAGGTACATTTTTATCAAGTAGAGATCAATAATCTTGTCCTTCTACCATTTCAGCATTCTGAAGTTACCCTTTACAAAAAGCGAAAAGATTGTTGCAATTATATGTTTGTGTGTGTGTGACTCAAATTAATTTCATCTGACTGGCCATTGTCTTGTAGCAGACGCAGCATCTGGATTTTGTAATGGCATATTTCAAATGGATAAACTGTTTTCTTGTTTTTCAGTTTCAGCGAGGCTGTAAAGAAGTTTCCTCTGGTTTACGGGCTTACATAACGTTTTATAACACCAGTTAATATTATAGTGGATATCACAGTAAACACTGCCAGCAAAGACTGTTTTTCTGAATATATTTATTCCTATCATTTGCAGCTTAATGATGACCTCTGATTGTGAGTCATAGTTTACTTGCCTTTCAATTTACCCCCACATCACTTTGTGTATATCTTGAGACTGGCTGTGTTTAATGAAAAAAGTACATAAAAGTGTAAAATGTTGGAGTGTTTTTTTGTGCCACATATTTTTTCAGGCTGCAGTTTTGCAGCTTTGTCTTCTTGGGTATTTCCTTTTGAAGCTGCCAGGCCTCTGGTCCGAAAATTCAGACTTTTGTAATTTATCTCGCTTCCTCCATGATCCCCAGCTCTCTTGCCTCTCTTCTCACCCCTCTAGTGGACATCTGTGTTCTATCATGCACAACACAAACAATTAAACACAGACACACACTTTCTCTTGCCCATTCTTTGTTCACATTGCACTTTGAATTCACATCTGTTTTGCTTTGACAATGATCTGTGTTTTGTGTTTGAATGTCCATGCATCCATAATTGTGCTTGTGTGCGTTTTGCGTGTTCTACTGTGAATGCTACATATGAAACACAGTGACCATTTTAATCATTTGGCACACAGACACACATGCACACACACTCCCATCCACGCCTCAGGGAGCATGTCACTTGGTTTGACCTGTGGAGTTTTGGCACCAGATGTCTCCAGCTGGCACTACTGGAGACATATGCTACATCTCCATCCTTGTGTGCGTGTGTGTGTGAGAGTGTTTGTGTGTGTGTGTGTGTGTGTACCTTGGCACTTTCAATAAGCCCCAGTGTTTGCTTTTGCCTTATTGCCTTTGTCTTTTCATTTCCAGTCTCCTCTTTGTCGCTTTCTCTCCCTCTTTTTCCATTCCACTGTTGTCTTCCTCTCTGATTCTGTCATAACACTCTCTATCTGTGAGTATTTTTCCAATAAGCAGTGCTTCTCTTCATTTCAACAAATATCATGGCTGCTATTGTTGTGTTAAAGAAAAGTGTTTGGCCCAACTCCCAGCTGCTTTGTGCTGTTACTTGTATAATATCCTCTTATGTGAACATTTGTGTGTACCTTGCTGTTTGTAGTTTTTCCTCCATATGTGGAGAAGTATGATAGATCCACATGCATACATGCAGACACATGGACACAGTTTCACATAAGAAAATGAATGAGAGTTGCTTACACTGAAGTAGTCCTTCTGGTTTGTCTTTCTCTCGTTCATCATTTATGAGGCCATTTATTCTTCAGCATGCACGAGGATGTTCCTTTATTTTGTAGTTCTGAATTATTCAGCTGCTTGTTGTGATGGATGTCCGTGATGATAAAGTATAGTAACACGTGTGCACAAGCTTACACGTGCAAGCACACACAAACACAGGCAAGATTCCCCTTTGTGATCTATGGGGACTCTTCTTCCGTTGTTTATCGCTGTGGTGTGTGTGTGTCTCCCATGGTGGATTATGATGAATCATAGACTTGCCTGATCATGTACTGTTTAGGAACAGCACCTTTTTTTTTCTATAGCAAATACAACATCCACTATTCCATGACTATAACTGAGGAGCACTTTTTGTGTGTTGATGACATTGTCCCGTGTGTTTTGGAGAAAGCTTTTGCGTGTGAGATGTGGACTCCTTCTCATGTGCCCTCTTTGTTAATGGATGAATAATGCACTCAGCCTTTCTGCCTACCATAATGTGGGAGTATGGGACATAGGAGTTTGTTTCTGCCCTTTCACCTCTCCCTGTCTGTCTCTTTGTTGAGTCCTCACCTTGTACTTCACCCCCTGGTACAGATGAAAATACCCTCTCTTGACCCATCCACTCCAGTATTTTGCACTCAGTCAACATTTCTGCCAGCTATCACCTTTGATTTCTCAAATTTGTTCACCCACGTTCTCTTTCTTACTTGGCTTTAATGCCCTGTCACACTAGAAAACACCACAGAGAAATTCTTTGTGCGTCCTAGCAAAAATAGATGATACTAAAATCATGTTGATATAGTCACTGCATGCAGGTCACGGCCACCACATGCTTTAGCTAGTTTTGTGTGGAGTAAAATGGATACAAAGCAAAAAAAGCAATTTTGAATCAGCAGTGCTTGTTTTGTAGAGCAGTGTTTAAACTGGATGGTGCAACACAGCTATTAGAGTTAAGCTGAGTGACCTTTATCACCATAATAACTAAGGTAGAAAGTTGCTTTGCTGAGCTGTTACTATATTGTATACTGTAATACTGGACTCTTAACTTCTGTCTGTCTCTATTTAAGTTCACTATATTTTAACAAAAATTTAAATTGGTTATGAGGTGTGGCCAAGCCCTTTCTCTTTTTCCCTCCCTCAAACACACACACACACACACACACTCTCTGCCTCTCTGTCTGATGGAAAGTCGCACCCTCTCCTGTGGTCTCCAACTCTGTTTACTTTCCGTTGTGTTGCTACAAACTGTGATTTGTTCCACTGTGGTTATTTACAGTTTGTTACATCAGGGCATCTCTCACCACTCTACCCTGTTATTAGAACTGATTTGTCTGTTTTTTTGCCGCCATGCTGGAAAATGGAGCCTCAGAAAGTGAGGAAGAGACTAAATTTGAGGGTTTGTGTTTATTCACTTGTTCATATCTTTTGGCAAGCCGAGTGCATGGATTTAGGAAAAGGGAGAGAATAAAGCAGTTAGGAACATGTGCAGGTTTGTGCTTGTGATGTCTGGTGTGTCACTTTTCTTTTACTTGTGACAGCCGAGTAATGGTGGCTGGCTGATTTGTGGACCTCAAGGCCCCACTATCGTTACACATCATGAGCATCTCTTAACAGATGAAATTGGTTTACCTCCCACCTCTGCTGCTGATGGTGCCAGTGAGGGGTGAGACACACGCACATCCAAACATACACATAGTGTAGATTTGAGCTGTAGTATTATCTAGTACTATTAACACTATTATCTCACCCATGGATGTAAACAAATCTCTGATCAGATTAAAAATTTACACTAACATTAATGAGGTTTGTGGTTTCTCTTTTACTGATAAAATACTGCTCACCTCTGGCTCATACAACACAACTATGTTTAAAAGACGGTACACTGTAACATCATTAATAATGGAACACACACATTCATGGACACACAGGGACCAGCGCAGTACTGATGATAATGTCCCAGTCCTTATTTATAATACATAAATGGAGAGACATGTGAATTTTAAATGATCACAATCATCTGAGAAATTAGTCAAAGTAGTAATGATGGTTAGTTTGTTGTTGTAACTAGATTTTTAATTTACTAAATTATGCGAGATGGGTTTTAACTCGTCAGGGCCTTGCTGGACATCATTTGAACAGAGAAAAAGTTTTAATCTTCCTTTAAATATGTTTTTCTCCCAATTATAGTGCTACCCTCTTAAGTTTGAAGAGATCACATAAGCATGGTATCCTTTGACAACTTTGGAGTTCGATCCACAAATGCAGTAACGACTTCATTAATCAGTGCTGAGACGAAGTTGAAGTTTCTCAGACGCTGTCCACACTAGGAGCTCTGTACCCATGGGGGTGTTTCCCACTCTCTGTTAAAGGTTGCAGTACAGTCTTCTCTATATTTCTCAACAGTTTAAACAGCGAGGCTCTCTGGAGATCAATTAATAGTTTATAGAAGAGAGGAGAGAGCAGTGAAATTGCCTGTCTTAGTGGTTTATGCTCTGATGCGCCACCGCTAACGTTTGCTTAATTAGGCCAAAAATATCTTTAAACATTTTACTGCTAGAAACATTTTTGTTTGTGTTTTCAGTGGTTCAGACTGAGTTTTTTATGTTAATAAGGCTTCATAAGAGAATAAGCCTGAACTTATGGTGTACTAAATCAATTCTTTAGTAAAGAAGCAAGGTTTTTTCCAGTCTAAAAGCCCACTAATATTCTACTCCCAACTAGAGGATGTGCTGTGTAGTACAACTGGGCCTGGTAACAGCTGTTGGTTTGACAGATTGAGGATGGCAGAGGTGCTGTAAATCAGCACAACCATGTCCAACAGACGTGATACTGGTCACAGGAGTTGAGATCACTTCTTTTTGGACATGTCATCACTTCACATAGTTATTCAAGATAATTGTGCACATTTTTCCAGTCCTTGTGCAGTGATCCAACTACAAGTTCAATTTAGTCTTTTTCAAAATAAATGAAATGCTCGCTGTCCCTCCAGCTCTGAAAACTTAATTGAATTTGCCACAATTATTTGGCCAGAAGTTCTAAATGTATTACAGCAGAGACTGTTTACTCTTGTTTTATTCCTCTTGGGTCAACATAATCTCTTTAATGTCATGAAGTTATTGCAGAGAGGGTTCTGCTAGCACTGCAGCAGTTCTGTCAAGGGTCAGTGAATGCTGTGGCCCTGCAGAGGTTGTGCAGAGGCTGCTGTGGAGTTGCACTGTAGAGCAGACTGAACACTACAGAGCACGGGCTTACAGCTGATAGCCTGGCCTCTTCTCCAATCCAGATGGAAGAGAACAAGGCATATAGAGAGGTTGATGAAAAAAATAACGTATGTAGTCGGGAAAAGAGGCAGTGCACAGAAGAACAATGACAGCATGTCACTGAGTGGAGGAAGAAAGCTGAGCTGTAATAACTGAGACAGCAAGGAAAAACTAATTTCACCCCTTCTTCTTTAGTGGCCGCCGCCTTATATGCAGCCTTTGCCTTCCCGCCTTTACAACAACAAATAAATCTTTGTATTATAACTTGTTTGACATTATTCTCAAGCTCTGTTTTCATTTTTCTCTAGCACAGAGCTCATTTGTGATTAATTATTTAAAGTGAAGGGAATATAGTGCTGCTTGCCATTTTTCTTTTTTTTTTTTTTTAGCTTTTTTTAGATTTTATTATTCTGCCTGCTTAAACATGTACATGATGCATGTGCTATGCTTTTTTTTTGTAACACACATGTGAAGAGTTAGCGAGTGGAGCATAAATGGGTGATCATGTGAAAATCACATCTTGTGCTAAGGAGATCCATATTTGTATCTGTATAAAACACCTTGCTGGCATAACACTGTGTTAGCATGCTTCTGCGCTTGGTGATGGCAGATTGGAGGAAAGGAGACAGTGAGACAACATCACATGTTCGTACTGCTGTCCACCACAGGAAATAACTTTGTGTTTCTGTGTATAGTGTGTGTTTTTATAAGTGCAACTGTGATTTATGTATCTGTTTCATCATTTGTTAATTATGGCATTGTGTGAGCCTGCATATATTACATGTAAACACAATCAATTTTATCCGAGGCAAACCCACTTGCACACAGAGCATCTCCAAAGGGGCAGCACACACCTGTTTTTTCGCTCATTAACTCTATGCAGAATGCTGTTTGTCAGCTCCGCTGTCACCGGCTTCACCAGGCCACATATGGGTCCAGAGATGGATCAGGTGGAAAACTCGAATCCCAGCAGGCTTCGATGACCCCACCATGACAGACATCAGTACAGTGCCAGTCGCTCACCTGCTGCTTCACCTCTGACACAAACACCTGGGAAAAAGATGGGCCATGGAAAGACCATGGAAAAGCTGTTAGTGCTTTGATGCGTTCTGTTTCCTCACTTGTTCTCATGTAAACATGGTTTAAGAAGCTCTCAAGCCCACCTTGCTCTCTTTCTCTCATTCTCACCAGCTCTGTCTGTTCCGTGGAGAAAAGACACCGTTGGTTCTGACCAGTCTTGTCCCATTTAAATAGGCCAAGCCAGAAATAGTTTGCCCGTGTAACGGTCTGAAATCAGGCCTCATCAACTCGAGCCTTAGTTAATGAAACCAAGATCTGTTCAGTTCATTTCCTTGTCTTAACCTTGATGGCAGGTTCTCCATGTTCATTGAACAAGTACACTGGCTGGAGAGATCTGATATGTGTTTTCATCATTCTTACAAGGGATGTAATATTCCTTTCATAAGGGAGTGGTATTATTAAAACATGAATAGATTGAGTAACCTTGAGACTCTGACTCCAACACTTCATGCGCTCTTCACCGTTGCCATGGCGATGCAGCAGCAGCGCCTTGCAGTGTAGTGTGTTTTCTCAAAAGCTGACTGCAGTTTTCATTCCAGTGGATTTTGTGTCCTCTGAAAGTTTCCACCTGCGTGGAGATGACCCAACAGCTTGTACAACCACTGCAGAGAGAGGGGGAGAGAGGGAGAGAGGGGAAGAGAGCTGTAGTACAGTGTGTTTGTGTGTTCACGCAAGTCTGTATGGATGCATGTGTGTGTTAGTGCCTGTTTATGTTTGTGTGTGTGTGTGTGTGTGTAGGCGGAGAGATAGCCATGATTGGGTGTGTGACTGTCAACGTGGCTTAATGGGACGCAGGCCCTCTCTCGCGTGTCTGCCTTTAGAGATAAGACCAACACACACAGCTGCAGATACAGCATGTGCTTACAATTTAAAGTTTGATCACCAGACGTGTATCTTTGCTTGGCGGGAGCATCGGCACCACCCTTATTTTTTTTTCAGTCGGTTGCCAGAAGGGGCTAAGAGCTATACCATGTACTCAAAATGTGTTTTAATCTGGTTCATGACCTTCTTTTCATGCTTGTATCTGTCTTGTTACTGTTCAGTGTAGCTTTGACTACACAAAATAATATTTATATAGACCAAACTTTTTTGGTACATTTTTGAAAGTAGAAGTGACATCCCTATATCTTTCCTCAGTTGTCTATACAGACCTTTTCTGGCTTTCTGGCACGTACCTGTGTGTGTTCAGTGGCTGTCATTCTGCCTTTCCGTCCGATTTAGCTCACGTTAACAACATTCATGGGGGATGGCAACACCTGTCAATGAGAAATGAAGAACAGGTGCCGGTGCACCATGGGAGAGCTGCTGAGTCACTCTTGCACACTTATACACAAACACACACACACACACACACACACAATAGAAGCCACTTGGATAGAATCTCAGTGAACCATTGCTCATTTTATTTTATGGGATTGTCATGGCATTGATGTATATGCACATTATTTTTGTTGGTGCCACTTTGAGATGAAGACTGAAAATACAGACCTGCTACTAAGCTTTTTGACTGGGATTGATGTTCTAAGATGGAACCAAGGTGACTATCACACTCATTCTGGCTTTACAGATAAATGTTCCTCAAACCACTAGGTGTGTGAAAAATATGTTAATAGGCTGAAATACTATGGTGTTATATGGGGAGAACCAAAGAGTATAAACTCACTGGCATCAGGTTAAGCTCACCCTACTCCTCTCCACTCTGTCCTCAGCATTTCTGTATATGTATAGTGAATTGGTAAACCCCATGGGTTTATATGGTCTGGAGCTCAGCAACGTGGGCCTGTGTCTAACATCTCTGTTACTACATGAAGCCAGCAGCTCACGCTGTGCCTGTCTCTGCTGCACTTACAGCTAAGCCTCAACCCTGGGGAGCCTCTCTCCAAGCTGCCTGAAAAACAACAACAGCGAAGGAAACATTTGGACACGTCAGGAACAGCATCCTCTGTTGGTTTATATTTCTACCACTCCCCTCCACGCCATAAACTCCCAGTTCTGCTCAGCACTGGGAGTTTTTCATACCACCTCCTTACCTTTTCCCCTCAAATTTTATGGTTGGCTTGTTACTTCTTGTGCTTGCTTCCTTAATCCATTCCATCCTTTCTTCCATCCGTTACCATATATCCAAATTTTTTTCCTCCCCACCCTCCTTCCATTTTTACCTTCCCCCTCTCCACCTTACATTCTCTTCCTTCCTTCCTCCCTCCCCTCCTGTCTCCTGCTGAACGCCAGCCAAGCTCCCGCTCCCCACTACGTATCTTTACCCGGGCAGCGCTGCCAACAATTAGAACACATTACTGCCAATTGTGCCACCTGCGGCCCCCTGAAAGGCAGAAAAAGAGGAGAGGAGGGGACGGCACTGTGCCAGTGGTGGGGAGGGTGTGTATGCAGTGGGGAGGTGGAGTGCTTTACAGCATTCTGGATACTGCCACAAAGCACAGTGTTTAATTACCAATAAGCACTGGTTTAATCAGGGGCCTGAACACTGTCGGATAGACAGACTGCAACTGTCGTCTTCTTTGTGGGGGGGCTCGGGTATGTAGGAATGGTAACTGTTTGTGTGTGCGTGTGTGTGTGTGTGTGTGAGCAGGGGTTTATGGGTAAGCTGTTGTTTGGTTGTGGAAGAATGAGTTGCACGCTAGAAGAGAATGGGGAGGGGGTTCATTATTGTTTTGAAAATAATTCAGTGGTTGCGGCAATGAGATAGTGGGGAGGGAAATGAGAGAGAGAGAAAAACGTGTGTGCTTGTGTGTGTATGCACATATTCACACCTGTATTTTGGCCAAGGACTGGCTCAAATCACAGTGAATTGGATGCGTTGTGTGAGGCTTAAGTGAAAGCAGTCTCTTTTTCTGGTCTTGTGGAGAAAACGAAGAGGTGTCTGTGAGGAGATTTAGCCCAGAGCCAAAACCAATTCACAACCACTCCACACTGGAGAGGGGTCTTATCCCCCCAACCTGTCCTTGCGATGACAGGCCTGAGCCTCCTGCAGACACAGAGACACACACACACATACTGATAGACACACAGTTGTATGCTGTAACTTGTGTTGTTTGCATAAAATATGAAAACACACACTCCCTTCGACACAGACACACTGTGTGCCAAGGTAGTATTAGAGCCTTAGTGTTTTTTTCTGTGCAGGCTGAAGCCAGTGGCCAGATGAGAATGTAATCCTCCATTGTGTTTTAAATGGATCAACCTGAGAGCTTAGTGAAGGCCGGGGACACTGTAAAGAGACACACATACATACACACACTGTGGATTTAGTTGTATTCACTTTTATAACTTCTCTCCAATATATTGTGGTTATTATTCTATACTACTTCAATTTTGTATTGTGTGTGTGTGTGTGTCTGTGTGTGTGTTATCTCGCAGTAAGAAAGCTGCAGCTGGTCAACAGAACTTGGTCTGTCCTCCAGAAGTGCCTTGTGTGTGTATGTGTATGTGTGTGTGTGTGTGTGTTGTGTCGAGAGCATGTGCGTCCCAGCTGCAACACATACATTACCCTCCCCAATGAATAAATGATGTTGTGTCATACTGTTGTGACCCACTCCCCCCCTAACAGACACACACTGCACACACTCTGCACATCGCCACACACATGCGCACACACACACAAACATGCACACACGCATGCATGCGCACGCTCTTGCACAGATGAGACCCACACACACTCTTGCTTGACACCTTGACCCTGGTCATTGAAGAGCAGATGTTTTGAGGTGCTCTTGTTTAAAAGACTCTTGCAGTCAGTGACAGGCAATTTTCATTCACCCTCGCTCTACATGTATCTCATCCCTCTGTCCTCTCTCACTCCTCAGTCACTCCCACCGCTCTCCCTTCTAGTCTTCTCTAGAGTCTTGATGAGTAATTGCTCAGGGCTTCAGAGAGAAGGAGGGATGGAAAGAAAAAAGAGGAGTGGGGGGGTATGAGAGCACATATATACGAGAAGCAGAGCAGGAGCGAGGGGAGGATGAGGAGGATTCTGTGTGTGTGTGTGTGTGTGTGAGTGAGGCACAGGGGGATCATTGATCTGCTGAAAGTGCAATGTGTGTGCTGAATTAGAGGAGCAGGCACAAGGCTTTGAGCTTGTAAAACACTCCCACAGTTATAGCTCTTAGCACTCTGTCTGTCTCTCACTCTCACTCACACACGCATCAACGTACACACTCATGCACACAGATCTATATTTGGGTGTTACTTACACCATCCAGACTGAATGTGTGAGTGCTTTTATTAATGCCTTATCTGTGAATAGGTGGCTGACTGTGCGGGGACATCGGCAGCTTTATTTGAACTGTGCAAACCTGACTGCTGGGAAAATGGATGGAACATTTTATGTAACCTCATTCTCTGTGAAGCAAATGAGTCAGCAAATGGCTGAATACTTTTTCCTGTTTGACTTTTATTTTACAACCTCAGCAGCCCATTTGCAGACCACAGAAAATAAATTAATAGTAATAAATAAGGACTGAATGAGTTTAATGGCAAATAAATGGTTGAATTTTGGATTTGAAGTGTGACCGTACAGTACAAACCATGAAATTACCTTAACAGTCAGCATTGTAACACTTCCTCATAAAATGCAGAAAAACGCCTTTGTGAAATAAAAAATATGGCCCGTGAGTCACACTAAAAGAAAACACTTCATAAACGTCACTCCAAACAATGACAGTTACAGTTGAATGAACAAGGACTTGAATTATTGACTGAATGAAAAAAAAAAAAAGGACTTTTGGTCTTTCTTCATTCAGCTCTTAGCTAAGGTACATTTACCAGTGTGACTGAGCAGAGCTAGGTAACTCCTAATGGACACAATCTGTCTGACATGTATGTGCAATCAATATTAATTCTCTTATCTGAGACCCAAGCTCCATCCCATTGTTCACCCATTCAGTCACATGTCACCTGCTTTAGCCTGATTGCGGGCCTGACATGCCAGATTAGCTTGGCGGCCAGTAGGAAGATAGCAAAACAATCAGAGCTTATTTGTGGTGTAGCATAGTGCAAGTGCTCGACAGCAGAGGCTGGCATGGTGAGGATACAGGCTCTTTATTCAGAAATGAGTGTGTATAGTTTCATTGAGCAGAAAGTTAATAGTAACAGCGGTGAAGACTATAGTGATGATGATGATGACAATTGTGACTCAACAGACACTGAGATGCAAATTTAAACTCATTTATCTTTTAAGCACGGAGAGGTTGACAACTGCTTTGTGAGGATGCTACACTTCGAGAAACATCTAAGGAAAATGAAACCGTTAGTGTCAGAACTGTGATACGAACCTGTCTCTGAAACAGCTGGATCCTTTCATGGTTCCACACAGCTTCAGCTCAAGGCCTGATCCCTTTCCCTTCACTGTGATGTCCAGCTTGTTCCTTTTGCCTGGCAGTTTAGTACAAAACCAAGTGATGCAGGAAAGCCTTTTTTCATATCTTTTATATTCTTGTGATGTCTGTTGTGTTGTTGTCTCTGAATGCTACGTCTCCTGCCTATAAAACAGAACTACCCTTGAGTATTAACAAATAAACCTTGAACCTTGAGTGAACCTCACAAAGCTGTTCACAAGATGCATGCCTCACCGCTGCACTTGTACTGTGATCTTGGAAGCAAACATCTTGGCCACTTTGTATGTTGTGCTTTCTCATTAGGAATACTTTGACACAGCTGATGACATTTGCAAGGACATTTAGGACATTAATGGTGGTGACAAGGCTTGTAAAGAGAAATTAACGTTTAGCTTGCTGACCGCAGTAAACCTATGGAAAAAAAAAAAAATCCCAGCATACCGGAAGCAGCCGTAAGGCGTTCAGATCCCACCCAACCCACCTGCTGTTTACCATTAAGATAATGAACTAGCACCATCTCCATACAAATTACTGCTTAAAGCTTTAAGAGCGTCTGGGAGCTCTAATGTAGTGTCTCCAAACTTTCCTAAGATGACGTATTGATTGTGCCAATCAATGGGCCAGAAAAGCCATAAGTGCATCTGGTAACCATAATGGCGGCACTTAAAAGAAGAATGGATGAGCGTAATATTCACAAAGCATCATTGTCAATGATGGAGGGAGAAGGAAGGAGTGGTGAATAGAGGAATGCGGAGCAGGAGGGGATAAAGAACCAACAAATAGAATGAGTGTGAGGGAAAATGAGTGAAACAGACATGGGTGGAAATAAGATTTGAAGCTGTGGTGGAAAAGAAGTAGGAGGGCTGGTTTTGATGAGATGAAGTGAGAAGAGGTTGAAAAGAAAAGTACAACTTCTATGTCTGTCTTATATAAGAAAACACTCTTTTTGCCCTTCTGTGGTGCTGATCATGTCTCTGAGTGTTGTTGTGGCTTCAGCGTCATCCTGTCTGCATTCGTTCCTGCTTTTTTGTATGTGAATGATTAATGTGCTGGTAAGCAGGGGGTCCTCTCCTCCATCAGCTGTGGCTGTCCTCCCTCTCTCCATCTATCCATCTATCCCTCTCTCTTCCGATTCTTTATTCCACATTTGCCGTTGAGCGGTGATTTGTGTCAGCTATGCTCTGATACCGAGACCCAGTTTTGAATATGAAGGATTGCAGACAGTGCACATTAGGCATGACAAGACATTGATCCTCAACTTTTCCTGTGAGTGGAAGGGAAATGAGTATATCATAGGAAGTAAACAAAGTACTCCTTAAACTGAATTTAGATGAGGAACAGAATAAATTTACCCTAACTTTATAAAAAAAAGTATATTTTGTATTCTGCTGGCAAACTTTTCCCCAATTTTTTATCTTCCTTTTGTGTGTCCTGTAGCTTCTCAACTCTGTTCAGCTGCATTTTCCCCTCCACTAAAAGCCCACCTGGCCCTCAGCAGCTGGGTCACACAACAGGCCATTTGGGCTCATCAAACATTCATCGACCTAAATCTCTCTGCTTCTCCTTCCACTACCCGCCCCTTATTTCCCTCAACTTTTTTTTGAAATAGCCTTCCCAGATTATTGAATATTTTAAATTTAAATCTTAGAAACCTCATAAGACTCTAAGAAAATGAGATAAAGAGGAATGAGAAACAAGTTTTTTGCTCAAAATAGAGTTTCTTTAACAGTACATTGCGGGGTTGTGCAGTTCTTAATGGACTGCCTAAAATCAAAGCTTTGTACAATGGGCATGGGACTTCCTGTCATTATATTAAACAGGCTGGATCTGTGGATATACCTGCCTCAATGGTTGAGGCTTTAGGACTGATTTATATGTATAGAGAACATATGTCTTTGCTGAGAGGAAGGGGGGAAACAAAGAGTGTAAGGAAGGAAAAGATGAGAGTAAAAGACTATTAGAGGGGAAGTGGAAAGCCCTCAAACCTAATCCTGGAAAGATGGTCTCACTTAGCTTTTAGATATTCCACCACCTTGAAAAGCCCTAAAGGCCTCCAGTGGCACATTCTCAGCTCATAAACTCATGCATGTTTTAGAAGGGCTCTCCTCAAGGGATGGGGGTGGGGGTATTGACTGGTCTAGGATACACAACATCCCACAATGGAGTGGAGGATGGAATAAGAGCCACAGAGAGCATCCCTAAGGCAAACTGCCTAACTAGCACCCGCCATATTTCATACTCCCTTAGTCCCACCTCCTCCCCCAACAGGCTCTCAAGACCTTCATAGGGCAAAGTGCTTGTCCCTTGGTAACAGCTGTTGTGTGTTTGAAATAGTGGGACCTTCTTATAGTCCATTCTGTGATCCATCAGTGCCCTTTATCTTCTGTAACAGGAGTAATGTGAAATACCAAAGGATCATCTTTGTTTCCTCAGTACACACACAAGTCAGACACAATACACAGATACTCAAAAACACACACACTCTCTGGGGTAGGGCGAGAGGTTTGTGGGACATCGCCCCAATTCTGTGGCTTGCAGGGACTCATGGAGTCAAGTGCGCTTTGATTAATGATGCTGGCCAATAACTAGCCTAGCATATGTCTAAGCATGTGACACTATTGATTGTGAAAACTCCCAGTCCTCCCCCTGCACCACACACACACTTAAGCTTGTGTTGACACAATGCAGATGACCTAAACACAGGGGGAAGATTGTCGGAGATTGGGTTTCACATTTGAGGAGCCCTTTTGTCAGTTTTTATTACATTATGCAGATTGCTTCCCTGCAGCACATACTCAATCATAAAAATGAACCAAATACACAGCAGGTGTGTTACAGCCCATCTTCTTATCCAACTATGAAAGTTTGATTATTTTCTGTTTCACTTTTTGTGTTTGTCAGAGTTTGATAGATAATTTTGGGCTTAGTCCACCTCATTTGTAGCCAGTAGCTTTTTTCCATATTTGTAATTGATCAGTTTCTTGTCATTTGTTGATTAAATTTTCTCTTTTCCCACCGAGCAGGAAGAGATGCTTTTAAAATGGTGCTGAATTGATTTGGCTTAAAGCTGATGTCCACAGCTTCATTTAATATTTTCTGACTCTGAATTAATCACTTTATTAAGGAATAAACATGGCATTTCTTCTAAGGACTATTTTAATGTAATTAAAATGAAAATTCACACATGGACACAAACTCTCACAGGTGCTCTTACCTCCCAGACCTCAACAACAACAACAACAACAACAACAACAGCTTCTTCAAAAGAGTCTCTTCTCCCGATATCCAAAACATCCTTTAACTAGCTCCTCTTTCATTCATTAATCTCAGTCAATGATGTTCTGAGGCCGACTCCTTTCTTCTGACCCCAGCGATCAGTAAGTGGTCTAGACATATTCAGCACTCTGACACTGTATCACTCTGAAAGGTCAGGGGTTAAACACAATGCAGTGGAGAGAATGATTGCCCCAAGTGTCACCCCCGGGGCGATGGCTGACACACACACACATGCACACACTAACACACACACACAGGGCTTTTGCTTTTATGCATGCATGACTTGTCTGTAGCATTATCCAAACAATAGAGTGTGTCAGCTGAGTAATTGAGTGGTTGCACTGGTCCCGTGTATGCCGTGGATATATATGACTCTATGGATATCAGCTGTTACACTTCAGATGTCTTCATTAGGTCTGCCTTCAGACAGGCTTCTGTTAGACAGGTTTTGTGACAAGGGTCAAGGTGCCTTGTTTTTAAAAATACAGGAAACATGAGGAGAAGAGACATAAAAGATGGACAAAGAATGGTAATATGTATCTGTCTTACTGGATTACTGTGTGAGATGGTGAAGGATGGACAGACGGTACGTTATTATGAACAGCAGTTAAGTGTGTGAGACACTTGATGACAGCAGTGCCAGTAAATATTTAACAGGGGCAAGTACCGCCATCCCCACCAGGCATGATGTGCTGGGGACGATTGTGTGCTTCTGCCTCTTCTCGTGTGGTTTTTCTGCATGTTTGCGTAGGGTGTAGTGACCCAAGCTCATGTTTTTGACGCCTATCTTCATGCGCATGCAAGCACAAACACAAACGCACACTCACTTGTGACATCTGACCTCAATTTAGAGCCAGAGGTGGCCCGAGGGAAGGTGATGAGTTGAATGGAGACAGACAGACTGGCATGGTTAGAAACTGGACATTGGCCGCTATTGATGACACACAAAGAGCTCTGTCTCTGTCTGCTTGGTCTTTCATCGTCATCATCTTCATCATCACAACAGAAGCATCCGCTTTTCTTTCATCAAGCTTTTTCTCTTCTCTAGTTCCAAAAGTGATTAATGCTCTGACCTTCTGCCTTCTTCTCGTCTTCCTCTCTGTCTTTATATCCACCCTTACTTTTTCCTTTCACACAGTTATAGATGGTACTGATGACAGTAATGGCCCTACTTTGTTTGAAAGTCAAGGTCATACCCATCGTGGGCTGTATCTTTTATGCTGCCATATTAAAAGTATGCCATCAAGTAGAACTTAAACTAATTACACATTGATATATCGATTCAGAGAATGCAATTATAAAGGAATATTTGGTAAGATTATTTATAAAGAGGTAAAAGTCAGCATATAGCACTTATGCATCCACATACACAGAAATACAAAGCCGCTCACTCACCAAACACAGCAGACACACAAGAAGCGAGACAGATCCAGGAGCAGATGCACAGGTATTTAATTAGGACTGATTGCAGCTGTTACTGTTTATTACCTAGACATTGTGAAGATAAACGTCTGAAACACACACACACGCACACAGGTCAACCATTTGTTTGAGGTGACTTCCCAAGGGAACATCAGCAGTGTGTATTTGTTTGAACTGTCTGTGCCTGTGTGTGTATGTGTGTTTCCAAACAAACCACCGTTCTCCTCCTCCTCCTCCTCTGTGCCTGATTGCAGAAGTGACCATGTCCACCGCCTGCTGTATGGTAATAGCGTCCTTTCTTTCCCAGCAGAGGCTATTTGAGTGGGAGACCATAAATGCTTATATACATACATCTAACAAACTAAAAGCCCATTCGATCAGCATGTACATACACACACTCAGTCGCTCATGCACACACCAGGTGGCCTGCTGTTGTCTATCTTATCCTCATCTCCCTCTTAGTGTTTCTCCATATCTGTATTTTTCTCCCACAACTGTTGACCTTCGCTTGCCTGTAGCTCGTATTTGTTGCCATCTCCCATTTACACTTTTCCATTCATCTCTCTCTTCTGCCATTTTCTTATATTTTTATGTTCCCTGTGTTGTCTTGTTCCCCTCCCCTCCATCCCTTGTCTTCAGGTGACAGGTCCCCTGCCTGCAGTTAATGCTGTCGTGTTCTCTGTCTGCTCTCTGTCAGCATCAACGCTATACAACACACGCACGGTTTCATGATTGAGATGCTTTTCTGTTTTTTGCAAATTCAGATAGCTTGATATTTATATAATATAATAGTGGCAGGTTCTGGTTTTCCAACAAGTTTGTATTACTGTCATGTTGAACTCTAAGATTTTAGCTGAAAGAAGCACTATTATAAACTCGAACACCAAAAACATAAATTTTTGGTATCAGATGCTCATTTAATACAAACTAAAAAAAAAAAAAAGGCTCATAAAAGTAGTTTGCTTCTTTGCAGTGGAGTGGAGGCTGTGGTTAGCTTTTACTGTAACTGCTTTTACGACTTTATATCCACTTCCTCGCTGCTCATTATGTTCCTAATTAAACATAATGCACTAAATACCCTGCTTTCCTTGTTATCCTAATGCACAAACCTGTTGAGGTTGTGCAATCAGGTTTGAGCACATCGATAAATAATGTATATATTGTTGTGTTAGTATGGTGTACACTTTGCAGAAAGCTGCCTGTGTTTGTGACGTGTGTGTTTTGCTGCTTGTGGTTAACCTGAGCATCGTGCTTGTTTTGAGGTCACTGGTGCGTGGGAGGAATTTTATAATTTGACACTTGAATGTAATTAGCATAATACATGTTTCTGTCTGAATGTGCCCTTCTCTTCCCTTTATACTCCTATGAACACACTGCGCCTTAACTCCCTTCATATTTATACTTTGTATTAGGAACTAGGCTGCTATGATTAATGTTCATGGGATGATCCATTGCTGTTCTCCATTCCAGTGAGTCCCATAGGGAGCCCTCTGCTCTCTGTCTCACACAGGTTGGCTAGCCAGCTAACAGCCTCCTACATACTGAATGGTTACTGTGATGAATGATTAACATGCAGCCCTGCTAAATGATGGCCAATAGATCATTTATATTGCAACTAGAGAGGAAGACCTTACAGAAACCAGTGGGGAGAGTGAGTGAGCATGCTGCTGCCGTGGCTGCATCTATCTCTGCTCCTCTCATGCACCACCATGTTGTCTCTCTGTGCTTATCCCCAAGTTCAGTGATTGCCCGACTGCCCAGCTAATATGTCCGTGTTGTTTTCCCTACATGCAGTTCTGTCTTAACCCATCTCAGCTCAAGCTCATCACCTCATTAGCCCATGTATATTTACTCTCTCTACTCACTGCTCCATTGTTGTGTGCTTATGGCTGACTGATTGCTCTGCTTAGTGTTTCCGTGTATTAGTCAACCTTAGTCGCCCTCTGTTCATGATCCAGAGCCTCTGCATTTCCCCGTTCAGCACATCTGTCTGCTTCCTGGCATCTGTGTCATGTCGCAGAGGCCAGTGTCAGTCGCTGAGGTGTGCAATGGCCTTGGCAAGAAACACAGACTCACACATGCCCCACACCAAACAGCATTCACACCCTGGGCCAGTTCCATTGGACTCTGACAGTCTCTCCTCTCTCTCACTGTCCTGCTGCATGTACTCTCCGTCTTTCTACTACCTGTCTTACCCTCTCTCCTTTCCCTGTGTGCATTGCTGTGAAGACAGCCGTGAAACAGTGCCTCATTTCCCCAGTTATTTCCCAGGGATACCCAAATGAAAAGATACTACCAACCTTTTCTCTCTCCTGCCACACTGCTCACCGCAAATACTGACAAGAGACTGCAGTACCATCTCTGACCTTTTACAGGGCTCTAAGAACACGCACTCCCCAATCGTACTACTGGCAGTGCTTTTGAATCTGCAGAGTCTGGGGTGGTGTGGAGGAATTTTAATGACACACAATGTCGCTTCAATTTTAGCGCTCCCCTGGCCAGGCTACCCAGGTGCACCATTTGTCCTTTATTCAAAGAAGAAAGGGGGCTTGAGTGGCCCTTAAACCTGTCTGACTGCTAGTGAGTGAGGAGAAGTGCATTCCACTACTTAGATGTGAATGAATATAAGATCTTCATGTCTTTCTTACTGTTAGATTTACAACACAGCCACCAAATCCCCTCCTTAAAACCCTCAGTAAAGCCCCTTATATAACCCCCATCACCCTCACGTCCCCTTATTGCCACTCTTATAAGCTGTCTATATTTCATGAGGACTGGGTTGTCCTTTCATCATACCCTATGACCCCACAGTATGTCTTCCAGGGATGGTGGATGAGGAACTGAGAGGCAATGGCCTTAAATATCCTTTATGGAAATACTGCTCAGCCTCGTCTCAGACCCTGCCCCTCCTCTACACTGCCCCTCCTCTACAAACCCCCCCTCACCCTGTTCCCCGATCAATAAATAATGGGATGGCGGTGAGAGTGGGCAGCTAGCAGACTGTGAGAGAGGGAAGAGAAAGCGAGGAGCGAGGAGTGTGCTTGCTGCATTGCAAAGAGAAGCTGTAGGAGCTGTCAATGGCTGGAGAGACAGAAAAACAAGGGGAGAGAGAGAGAGATGAAAGGCTAAAGAAGAGATCAACAATGGTGGAGAGATGAAGAGAAAGAAAAGGTGTAAA
Organism: Toxotes jaculatrix; assembly: GCF_017976425.1. Classification (NCBI taxonomy): domain Eukaryota; kingdom Metazoa; phylum Chordata; class Actinopteri; family Toxotidae; genus Toxotes; species Toxotes jaculatrix. The sequence goes on from NC_054415.1 coordinate 7,167,364, forward strand.
GGGCTGAAAGAGATATGTTAAATAAAGCAATAACAATAAGACTTTGCATTAAAAACAGTTACACTCTATATATAATAGAAAGATAAAATTGTGTAATGGGGGTCTCCTGTGTAGGTACAACAGATGTGAGAGGATGATGCAGGATAGTTGTGTTAAGCAACATTCCTTAGAACTGGGACGCTTCAAAATCACCGCAAATTAGACCACTAGTGTTCGAGAATTGGCAAAGAAAATGACACAGATGCAAGGGAAATAAAAAGAGACAACAAGTGAAAAGAAAACCACACTGCCCAGAGTTTAATGCTATCCATATTTTCTGTCAGCCAGCTGTAAAACTCTTGATGTTATGGCCACTAATTTCCCTGCACCCACCCTCTTCTCCTTAGGCTCAGGCCTGCTGCTGTTACTGTCAATTATATCCTATTGACAGGTAATTACAGGCGTATTAAGAGCAGTCATTAGTTACTGTGAAATAATGTTGTGAATTCTACAGGTAATTAGTTTGAGCCACAGTCAAGTGTGTGAAGGCAGTGTGCAGACAAAAACAAGAAGCGCTTAAGCCCCCTCTGTTGCTCCCGGAAGTGTTTGAAGTACAGGCACACATGCACACAGAGACGCGCACTCATTCAGACATGCTCACACTCACATGCACAAACGCACAGACACTACAATCCTCTTTTCCTCTAAGTGTTTACTTAGTGCAGCCTTATTTTAGGCGAACCAGTCTCAGTACCCATTTCCCCTGGCGCAGAAATGTCAGCTGTGGCTCATCTAAATGACGCCCATCTGTTGAACCTTAATCAAAATTTCCATAATTTTCTTCATGCACTATTATGTTTCTTCACTCCCCTTCTCCCTTCATCTCTCCCCCCTGTCTGCCTCCTATCTCGTTTGCAGAGTTTAAATGCTAATTCATAAAACTGAGAGTATTCTCAGGGTGGCCACATATGTTGTGTAAATGTAAATTTGAAATATGATAATGAAATAAGTGGCTCCCAGTAGAACAGGCCTGTTCTCACAATGAAAAGGGTCTTGACCTACTGTAGTACTGTTGTGATAGATGGAGGACATGCAGAGAGGGGTGGAGTTGTGGTGTGTCCACTTGCTTTGCACTGTGTCCTGCCATGACGGCCCTGCATCCTTTGGGGCTTCGATATGGATTTTCCTTTCCCTTTAAAGCAGTTCTAATCGGAAGTAAGTGGTGGCTCTCGCTAATCAGATGACATATTGGTACATCCTTTGGTGGCTGACAGGACAGACAATTGATGTGTTGTTTCAGCAGAATTAGTCTGCCCCTTTTTATTTGTTCATGGCCAGCTGGACAGTCGATAATACCCCTGCGTTTGTGAATACCACTTCTACACCTCAATGGGCGGCGCAGTCAGGCAAACCAGATGGCTAATAGTTGGTTAATGTATATTGTTTGTGCCTTTTAGATCATGCTAGACAAATGTGAATGTGGATTTAAACTGCTGGGCGTAATTGTTCAGTTCATTTATCAAGAGTTGAGAAAAAATCAAAAAATTAATTTGTAAATGATCTGCAACGCGATTTACAAAAGAGTGTACAGAAGTTAATTTCACACTCTGTAACATTTCTATTCCACACATACTGTGGTTTTACTAATACTGGTATTAGATGGGACACTCAGACCAAACATCAGCGGCACCTAAGAAACGCGACCCATCTGTCTTCAGCCTGATGGGACCTAAATGTGAGCCAGCATGCACACAAATTACATTCAGCACACGGACCCAGCTCTTAACAGGGAAGAGTTACTACTTCCTGTCAACCAGAGACAAAAGGCTGTTTGGAGTGGGATTGACCATTGTTTACATTTCACATCTGTTCAGATTTTCTGTCCTTCACACACCATGGCAAATATACTTGTGTTCTGCTTTTTTTGTCACTGAGCTGACAAAAAACAGAACCTGCTGAGTTTTTGTCCTTGTGAAAGTCGTGTAAGAAGTTATCTTCAGCGCCTCATTTCCAACCTGCAGAGGGAACTGTTGGCATTTTTCAGCTCTGTCCCTTACTAAAGCTTATCCATTAGGACTATTTGCCATAGGTCGATGTGAGAGCCACACTGCATCAAACTGTGTTTTGGCTGCACAGTTATAACCTTTTATCTCTAATCCCAGCAAGGCTGTCCTCTTAAAATGTCTATCTGAGGGCTCCATGGGGCAGACTGCATGGTTACTCAAGATGTTAAACCAGCACTTAACAAGAGCCTGGGAACCTTAGGGCATTTAATGGCATGTGCAAGTTTTTTTAGAGCTACACACTCATCCTCAGTGTATTGATGGGAAGCACTGTATCCACAGAGTGGCTTAGCTTGTGTGGCGCTCAATTTACAGTTTTCTCAGAGGAGCCAGTTAACCAGAGTGGAAGGTGTAAATAACAAAAACCGCTTTCATTTACCGTTATCTGAATGAGGATTTAGTAAAGGAAACCTAATTCTGCAGGTCCTCTAGTGTTATCACGGAAAAACATCACAGGAAAAAAAAGCATACACCCCCTGAAGGTCTTCTCACCTTTATAGAACAACACAGGGGACCTGTATTATGTCGCACATAACACTACAAACAGCAATTACTGGCCACTTCAGGCCCTATTATGGCTGACAGTGATTAATAAAACCGCTGTTGCTACATAAATGAAAATGGGAAGTGAATGTAAATGGTTGACCAAAGAGGCCAGGACTGCAAGAGAAATCTGCAGCTTTCAGATAAAAATTCCCAACCTGCTTTCGACTAATTATCCTTCTAGCCTCGTCAGTCCCCAAACCAAGCCCATTCTATCACAGATAAGCCTCAGGAGACAAAGCTCAGGCAAAAACAAGTATGAATATGTATGTCAGTGCTTTAGTGTGTGTGTGTATAAGTGTGTTTAATTACATGTGGGATGCATACCGGTGTGTTTATACACGCATACCCTTATGTATACCGCATACTATTGTGCTGTTTGTCCAGTGGAAAGTCAGAAGGGAGTGGAGGAGAATGGAAAGAAAGGCTGTGCCAGCAGGCAGCATTATTCCCTGCGGGGAGCGTTGATTAATGAATCACATCTTTCTAACCTGAGGCTGCTACTGTGCCGCTGCACTTTCACAGCACTGCAGAGCGCCAGTCAGCCCCGTGCCAGCCTGCCTCACTTGCACAACATGGCACAGGGTGTGGGTGCTGTCACTGCTAACAGGGGCTGAGAGTTAGCACGAGGAGAGGAAAATTAGATTCCGGGTATGAGCGGAAACTGCCTGACAAATCTGATCATTTCAGCCTGTGGGTGTTTTTCGCTTCACACAAACAACCCCCTGCGGAATGTTGTTGAATTAGTTTGACATATGTGGTTATTGTGTGGTGTAAATTGAGCATTTCATTTTTTTGAGTTGTTTTGTTGTGCCACTCTTGATTATTTTTGCTCAAAATGGACAATTGTGTATCCTTGTTTTTATGCCCGGTCAGTACTTTATTAACATGTTGTGTTTTTTCTTTTCCCCCTTTCTTCCATATTCCTGTGATGCATCTACACCTGTGCACCTTTGAAATGGCCCTCTCCTTATTACAGGTATGTAAACACTTTTAAGACATCCACACTGTGCCGCTGTAGGGACAGGCTGTGTGACAGTGTGCAGTATTGCCATACAGCCTGTGTAAATTTTGAGCCATTAAGTTTTATATGAGGACAGTGAATCAGGACTTTCTCATGTTTTATTTTGTAGGAAAGTTAAGTTATTAAAGTAAATGGAGTCTACTGAGCAGCGTGTCATCTACTTTTACAGAATGATTGATATCACAAAGGTGAAATCAAATTATGGTCATTTTAACAGTATAATAGTTTTATGGTACAAAAGCATTAAAAATATATATATTTAATTATGATCGTCATATTTAAAATCAATCCTCAGCCTTGTCGTTTATCAGCTGATTTTCAGCTTTGTCTTGCTGGATGTTTCGTTGGTTACATACATCAACCTCAAGAACTTTCTGTAGGCAATGTAATTTCTGTATTTTTAATCTTTCTGTTATGTTAGCAGAACTAGTGGATCATAATAGAGCGTCACACACACTTACTCTCTGTGCCCAGGTTCAAATTGGTGACCCTTATGGTGGGCCGGGTGAAAATGCCCCTATTGCACCCACTTAATCTTTTTGTCAGCCCAGTTTCTGAGTGCTGACTGAGCATTGCAGACAAAAATGAGTGTGAGGCCATGTGATCTCGCACAGATGTGTGTGTGTCTGTCCAGTGTGACCTGCATGTCCATCCTGTTTGGGCCGTTGCCCCTGGCCAGAGACTCTCTTAATCAATTTTGCAGCTGGCACAGTAGGCACCACACCACTAGCATTAGCATCTGCCATGTGTTTGGCGCTTCTGTCCTGACTCTGCTTTGTGTTGTCTTTTTTTTTCATGTCAGTTATTCTTTTGCTGCATATGAAGCAGTGGTACTTGAGGTATGAGCAGACAGCTTGCGTGGACAGCCTTTTACTTTTTTTTTCCATCAGCTAAATAAAAGCTCTGTTCATTCTTTGGTCTGGGTGTAGGTGAGAGTTGCTAAACAGTCGTCTCAACTTTCAGTATGTTGAAAAACAAGTGTGTTTATTTGGTCAGGGATGATGTTAGATTGTGCTGAAACAGTGGGTCTGGTTTCCAATGATAACGCTGTGTCACCCTATACGTCCCTCAGCCACACACACCTTCATAATAGTATCGCTTGAAGCAGATATTGCTGTGCATTGTCAGCATTATTTATTAGGTCCACAGTGGGCCCTGTAATGACTGTGGCAGCGCTAGTGTCTGTTGGTGGGAGCATGTGCACATTCAGATGTTTTATAATTAAAGAGTGGTTGCTTTCATGGAATCTACATGTATATCATGTTTTCTCTGTGTTGGACCGCAATTTAGTGGTGGTGTCCTGGGGTTTGTGTAGGCATACTGGCATACTGGCAATTTACTGCACATCTGTGCTCATCCTCACTCCTTTCCTTCCATTCTCACCCACAGACACACACAGACACACAATCTTACACAAGCCAGTCAAGTTAAATCGTTTACCGCTGCTCAAACCGTTCTCGCAGCCTCTTTCATAATGAACAGCTCTGCACTCCTCTGCACTAATGGCAGTTTCATTAGTTCTATGCGTTGGTGTCACACTCTGCTTGTGTTTCCCAGCTAGCAGCGTGACACAATCTCTTATGTTAAGTGATAGTGAAATTTCCATAATCTGCTCGTGAAGTCTAAATATAAACAAGAAAAAAACAGGAACACATTAAACGCACTCTCAGTTATGTCAGCAGCCACTCATGTGGTCTCACACTGACCTAGATGGAGACATGCAGACAAAAACACTTGCCTCCCTGCCCCAAAGATGTTGGTTGCTCTGCTGTTGTCCATGGTAATCTCTTTACAGTCTCTTTACGGTCAGTGGGAAAGATCACTAACTTAATATCGCTCTCTTTCTTCCCCCTATCTTCTGAACTCTCCTGTTGTTTACTCCATTTATCCAGTATTTAGACAAAGTGCAGTCCCCTGTACTGCAGTGCATGTGGGTGTCACATAATGATCGTCATCAGGCTGATTTCTCTCTCTCTTGCCCTGGTTAACTATACATACACACAAACAATACATACAGTATTCTGTTGTAAACACTTGCTTTATTTTCTAGCATTAACGTGTCTTCCACAGTGTTTCCTTTGATGAATTTTGTCCCTGCTAAAGACAGTTTTGCCCTCTAAACAGCCTCATTTTTTTATTCAAGTATAATTACTGTGATGGAGGGAAAGTGCCTGTGTCTGGATTCATAGAAAGCTTGAAATAAATCCAAGACTTCTCTAATATTGATCATATCTGGGTCAAACAGTAGGAGCAAAGAATTCCCAGTGTTATTTATAACCTGCTTACTTTACCAGGTGTGTCAGTTTTGCTGCATGTCAGTTCACATAGTGTAAGAAAAGTTGTCAATCACAGAGAAAAAACAACTTCCATAGTCTTTGCTGTGATTTTTGAAACATTTGGCACTTGTTGCATTGCCCTACATGGCAGACACCAGGAATGTGAGAATTATAGACTATATCGTACCAAAGATTTTGCAAAGTTTCCCCAGTTTTACAGTTTCCCCTGAATTCATTTTGACATTCAGCTGACAACAGAGATGTCTAAACTGAGAAACCGTTGGCATGCGTATCCTGTCACTGACAGTGGCGTGCTGTTGAATGTTATTGGCAGATTTCCTGTGTGAGAGTGTGTTTATTTGAAGTTATGTATTGAAAATGTCTTGTGTTGAAGTACCTAGTGTTAAAACTAGTTTTACCGTTCTTATTCGTCATACTGGACATGCTGCAAATTGTATCTCCCCATTCTGTCAGTGTGTGCCACCGCATGCAAATGGGATTTTTAACTTCAGCAGTGTAGTTTTTGTGGAAAATACGTTCAGAAAGCAATACGCATCACCACAGGAATTACCATGCCAACTTGCGCTGTCGTTTTTGCTGTTATCATCAAGATCTTAAGTGGAAGCCTATTGACCTTTTAGCCAGCGCTTTTCCTCCCCCATCACAAAGGAGGCTGTTAAGCTCTTAACAGGACTTTTTAGCTAGATTTTCAATTGCTGTCTCTGGGTGAAAAACCCTGCCACAAGATGAAAAGCACTTAATCCGTCAGGTGATGTCAGAGGGCTGTGATGGTGTCAAGAGAGAAAAAGTGGGTGAGCAGGACAGCCTGTAATTTTTATTTTTTATTTCTTTCTTTCTTTTTTTGCTTATAGTTAACTTGGCCTGGATATACTCTCTTCCTGTATTCCCTTTTCTCTCAGATACAATCATGTATTTTTCTAAAATCCTCCACCCTTTTTTTTTGCCCTGATTTTTCCTCCTGCCTAAAATTCTGCAACTGCTCTTACCCCTGCTGTGCCCTCCTCAAAAGCCCTTCCAGTCCAACCTGGCAACACCTGCCTCCCCCGACATGGAGCCACTCTCTCTCTTTGCATTTTTGTCTGTCTGTCTCCCTCCTAGTATAGACTGTCATCCTCTCACACAATTTAACTGCTCATGTGATAGTGTAATGCATGCTAATTTAGGCAGATGAGATGTGTAGCGGCAGAAGTGCCACATGTCCCAGCGTGGTGTCATGGGCTGGTGTGATCGCTCCTTACCTGGAGGAGATGCAGCGGAACAGCAGGCTGGGCAGCCAGCGGAGGGGGTGAAAAAGGAAGAAGTGATTAGAGGTAGAGATGAAAATAGGAACAGGAACATCTCAGACTTTTCAGAGTTTTCCTTGGTTGCTCAGTTATCGCAGAGAAAATGTTGTACCGAATGGCACCTAAGTGATTTAATGTTATATGCAGTTGATATAATATATAAAATGTAAAAAATATCACATTAATAACAAAATACAAGCCAAAACATTCATACGTGCACTATATAGTTTTGAAATACTTCAAAGTAGAACTTAATAATAACAAACAAGGTAAAAACTGAGTTTGTTAACAAGTATTTCATCTGATCAAATATATCTAATATGTATGATATACAGTATATGATAATATCCAGTGACACAATAGGCTGTCACATCATACCCTGTGTATCAGCAGCTCTGTCATTAAAAAATCAGGCCATTTAAGGCGAAATTATCACCTACGAGTACAGCATAAGTTGTGAACTCGTGTTGTTAACGGGTTTGTTTTGATTTGGCTCCACAGCTTTTTCCCTGTTGTTTGCAGTAACCGTGTGGCTGTCACATGCTGAATGCAGGTCTCTTGACACAGCAGCAGCCCATCTGGCCTGATTGGAATTCATTGAGGGTGTTTGCTGACTCATTGTTTATCTCTCTCTCTCTCTACTGACTTACTATACTGACTGACAAGATATGACACGTCGAGGTCATGCACTCACACACATATACCCACACACACACACACAGACCTTGAGGTAGCTGTGCCTGCATAGTCAGCTGTCATACGTTTATTGATTTATAGGTCATTGACACCTGTAACAAAGATCACTCTTTACTGCAAAGAATAAATCAAGTCACTAAAGTTATGGGAGATGAAGTATTATGAGTATGTCAACCTAAATGTGACTGTATTAATTTCAGAAGTATTAGGATAGTGATTGCCTCTAATACCTCAAGCTCCACAAGATATCTACCACTGAGCCCTTGTGCCTGTTACCTACCATTGTGCAACTGTTTGAGCTGAAGGGAGGAAGGTAATGAACTGAAGTAAAGACAGAAATAAATAGCTTTAGCGGATTCTACCACAGTGCTCTGCCCCGGCCATGTGGGTCCTAACTGCGAAGCCATTATTATTACTATCATTATTATTATTGAAACCACAGTGAGCTGCTGGTCTCACAGCTATCTCTGTATCTCATTAAAATGCCAATCACGTCAAGTACTCAGTACTCACTTTCCCTCTCATTTCTCAGATTTTCTCTCATTTTCACTCCTTTGTCCCTCCTTCTCTCTCTCTCTCTTCTTGCTCTCTCCCCACTCGCTGGAATAAGTGTACAGTCCTAACTGATTGGAGGGAAAACAGGGGAGTACATAAATAATTTATCATTTTCTCTCTGTGGGTGAAACATGATGATTTTCTATTCACTGTTTCTCCTCACAGTTCACACACTATCTTCACCTCTCTTTGTCTCTTGTGTGTTTGGTGCTCATTTTCTCTACTTCTCCTCTTTCTTCTTCTCCATTCTTTACTTTCCCACACTGTTACAGTTCTCCTCCCCTCTTGACCTTTTTGCTTCTGATGCTACTAGGAGATTTGGACCTTTCCACTACTCTCCCAATTTACTTGTCTACCATACGTTTCGTGGAGCATCTCCAATGGGGCATCTCAGTCCATTTCCCCTTACTGCTTTTAAAATATGTATGGCTGCCATTGCTCCCACTAGATCAGTAAGTGGACAAAGCTTATCTAAATGGGGCTTAAATTATGTAGGGTGAATACCAGCGTAGTCCTGGCATGCAAACCAGCTGTTAAACAGTGTTTCCATGGTAATGTTCTATGATCGGTGAAAATGTGCTTTTCCTCTTTCTACTGTGGCGTGACAGCATTTTAGTGTGATAGTGTGCATGTCTGTGTCTGCGTACAAGTGTGTATGTGTGTATGCCCTTTGGCAACATGTCCCTCACATTTTCAGAGGCCAGGTTTTGATAAAGCTACCCATTCAGTGGAAAAAGGCTTTGAAGCAGATGTGTGTGTGAGAGAAGGAGGGAAAGAGGGATAGAGAGAGGGAGAGAGCAAGATCGACAGGCACAGCACGGTGAAATATCTGATACTTGCTTGCGAATATGTTTTGTATGTTTTACCTGGTCCCATTCCTCTTTGTACAGCTGATGTCAGTTTTATTTTCTTTTTACAGAAACATAGGTTTATTACAGCCTTGGTCTTTTTTCTCAGTTGTAGCTATAACTGATCATTTTTTATCAGGTTTTATAATTTGCTTTACACAGATCTGTGAAGGCAGAAGAATTGATCAAAGGAAGTGTGCATGAGCAAGGAACATATCATAGAGGTTTTAAACCGTCATCTTCTACACACACACACACACACACACACACACACACACACACACACACACACACACACACACACACACACACACACACACACACACACACAGAGTTTTCCTGTGCAGTGAGGGATTACTAGGATAATTTGGGTGCACCCACTTTTGGGTTTTGCCTCCAAATAAAGTGATTTAGATAATCTGCTCATGTACAGCCTGTCTGAACACTTGTGTTTCTTACCCTGTCAGATGTTGCTGTAGCAATGTCATTGTGTGCCCAAATCACAGAAATTGCTTTTGTGAGTAAATTTTTTTTTTTTAATCACAGTCAGTAGAATTTGAGGCCAAAACTACAAAAACAAGACCCTTGATTCTGCTCTATTTCTCCATCTGCTCATGGGTCCTTTTTAGCGACAGACTGGAATTTTCATATTCCGTAAAAGGAATATGAAATAGTGACAATGTTGTGAACCATGTTTGCATATTGAGTCTGTTTCTCCCCCCTTTTCTAGCCCACTGAACCTTTCTGGTTACCCTGATTAAAGTGATGATTAAAATGCATAGCAGGTGCCACAGAGATCTATAATTTGCTTCAAGAAGAAGCCCTTTAAAATCCCTGCTTTGAAGCACTCAGCTATATGTTCTTAAAAAAAAAGCTACTTAACATGTTGTGCAATATTGTTGTAAGCTTATATCAAACTTGATCGAACAGGAATTAGCGGAACAAACACCCCTCCTGTACCTTCCTGCTGATTTGCTGTGAGTCACTCTGTGCCTTATGAATATTCAGAACTTGCAGTTAGTCTGCTTTTTGTTTTCACCCCCTATCTTTCTTTAGTTGTCTCTCTGAGCAATGACCATTTTTCCACCTACACGAGGACACTCATACACAAAGCTCACACAAAAGCGCACACACTCTGTTTCACTCACTCACACAATGGTGGTTGGAAAGGCAACCTGATACTGGCTCCATTCATGAATATTCATCCACACCTGCTTCCGGCAGAAAGTTTTCCGCAGGTTTCAATGCTGCTTAGACAGAAGTTTGGACCTGAGCTCTTTTGTCTACTGACACGAGTGTTCGTGTATGTGTGCGCATGTGGGCGTGTATGTTTGCCAGTCAGCTGTTGTCTCACTTCATATCACGGAAGTTTGTTGTGTGAGTACATTTTTTTTATTGCAGCCAGAACTACAAAAACGAGACCCTTAATTCTGCTGTTTCTGTTTCTGCGTCTGGTCATTGCTCATTTTTAATCATCAGACTCAATTTTCATATTTATTCCTATACTCTTTTTTCACTGTAATATTCTACCTGAACACTAAAGTGATATCCTTTGCCACCAAAATATATTAACTATAATTGGTTGATATTTTGACCTTGTGGTAAAATGATGCTTTTATTCTCCTGTTGGGAGTTTACATATCATATTTCTATTGCCTGTGAAATAGCAAGGGTTACTAAATGGTGAAAGGCTGATTTTGTTTTACCTGCTAATAGCACAGCCATTATGCAAATCAACCTTTTCTCACCAGCTTTGGGCTGCAAGGAGCTTTGGTGATATGTGTGGTGTCTGCTGTACAATGCTCACAGATCTAGACCTCAAGGAAAGTCTGTGGTGTCATCAAACAGCAGTGATGCAACATCAGCGGAGGGTCTGGAAATCACTGAAGGCTAGAGAAAGGAAGGTTGGGGGGATTACAGTTTGGTGAGAAGGGTTGTGCAGATTGATGGTGTAGCCTCAGGCTGTTTGTCTGTGTGTGTGTGCATGGATGCCGGCGTTTATGCATGGAGTATGCGTCTGTGTCAGAGATTGTTTGTGCCAAACCTTTCACAGCTTTAGTTTACAGCTTATTTGAAGATGTTTGGTTTAGTTCCGCCTGTCTGTCTCCTGTTTTTTTTTCTTTCATTCTCTCCCCTTTGCTTTTCTAGCCTTATTTTGCTTTTTCCTGCGTCTCTCACTTCATTTTTATCACCATCTGCCCTCACTTTCCTCTATGTAATCCATCTTCTCTCCATCCCTCCATCCCTCAGAAAGCTATCAATGTTTGAGAGGCTGTGTTAGGAGAGTTGAGAGAACAAGGGAACATGACACTCACTCATTAAAAAGAGGAGTTATTGGCCTGCTCCAGTCACACAGCGACAATATCTCCCTCTTTACTTCCTTTTCCTTTCCCTTACACACACACACACACACACATACACACACACACACTCACACTGACACACTAACCATCCACTTCCCAGAAGGCTGCCAGTGTTGGAGAGGGTGTGTTTTGGGGAATGAGCAGAGCAGGGGAACACGACATGCTCATTAAAGAGAGAAGTTATTTGCCTGGTCCACTCACACAGAGAAAATAGCAAGAACAACTTCTCCCTACCGAGTGCCAGCACTGGTGGGAAAAGTGGAGACAAAGAGGAGGGAGGCAACGAGCAAAGAAGGAGAGATGGAGGTGCATCAGAGGGAGAACAGGAAAGAGACATAAGTTTATCTGGCTTGAGTGTTTGGATGACAGTGCAGTTGTCTTTCTCTTCCTCTGCCTCTCTTTTTGTGTGTGTGGGTGGATGGTGGTGTATGTGCCTGTGTATGTGTGTATGCATTAAGCAAGTTCCAGGATGGGAAGATAAAAGGCACAGAGGACCCTTTGATGTCTTTCTCACAGCCCATATCAGTTAAACACCAAACCAAATAGCACTCAACTTTTTCACAATGTTATTTACACATCAGAGTAATGTAACGACACGCGCTGACTTCAAACATGGCTGCCCACTTGGACGAGTAGATGGCTAAATGTCCTGGATCATTTATCCGTATATGCAGAGTCCGTTGACAAAATTAGATCAAATGGGACACCACCTACTTTTAGAAGATTAGTGCTTCATTGCAGTAATATAGATGTAAATGTGCTATATACAGTATGATTGAATCAAACCATTAAGTTGTATTAGTCTGTCTCTAGATGTACTCAACTCAGGATAAGGTATTTAAGCACTGTGGCCCTTTGATTCTGAATAAAGCTATTGACCTCACAGACAGTCAAAAAATCATTTTTGTGCTTTCAGGTCGCTTCCTGCTTTCTGGGCCTGCATCACATATGCGGTAGTTTTTTTTATGGCTCTGTATGAGTGCTTACTTACACATCCAAAAAGTCTTGATGAGGCTCATGTTTTAGTTTTTTTCAGTATCACAAGATAATTCAAATGTGTGTAGCACATGGTCAGAGCACTGGGGGGATGACATGACTTGTAACAAAGATCTCCCAAGCCAGTTGTCAAACACAGTAGTCCTAACTGTTATGCTGCCGGGGCACCCTGCGCGCTTCATCTTAAATCACTGAACAGCAGTATGACCTCATTTTGATGTTAAAGCAGTGATCTCATTGCCGAGCACACATATATCAATAAACTTAAATCGAGACACGGGTGCAACTAAGTCACCGGGCACTGATGGTATGTTAATTTGGTGTTACTCACCTGTTTACGCAGTACTAGATCATCAGCTGACGTTTGTTCTATTACCAACCATTAGTCTGAATAAACAAGGAGCAAAAGACTTCAAGTCTGAAACTAATTACTGGGATAAACATGTTTGAATTATTTCTCTAGGAGTTAATTTTTGAAGCTCCTGGCTCTTCCGAACCTCACTTTTTCTGCACTGTGGGAAAAAGATAATTAAGTTAGAGAAGTGGCTTTTGATGGGATAATTTATACAGAGGCTGTTGATAGCTCTACACCCTTTGACATTACCCATTATGTATTAATATATGTTTATGTGTTTGTGTGGAATAGAGTAATTCAGAGAGCATGTCAGAGGCATGGTTGTGTTTGTTTGTTTCTCCTCGCTTGATGCTGAGAGAATAAAGAACATGCTAAGAGATTCTGTGGCACCCTCAGCCTTTGTTAGTGTGGCTTCTGTCTTTCCCCCATCCCTCTTTTTTTTCCTCCTTTCAGCTTCTCCACCCCTTTACCTTCCCCTTCTCTCTATAGATTGCTGCTACTTGGACATCCACAGTCCACACAAGTCCTGAGATATCTCTGCTTCTCTCATGCACTCATTCCCACACTAGAAGCCAATATGGCGGCCAATTACACCGCTAGACAATGCTTGCCATAAATCATCCATTGGACTGTCAGACACATGGGGACTCAGCACTAGAGGAAACATGCTCTTCTCTATTCTCTTCTCTTTTTTCTACTTACTCTCTCCTTCCTTTGTTCCTTCCTCTTTTCTATTTATGAACTTGTTCCCAGAATCGTATGTTGTTTTGCAGTCATGCTTTGCTACATCCAATCTGTGTATCTGCTTCATTTTTCTTTTGTTTTGTTTTTTTTCCCATTGATTTGTCTCTCCGTCCGTTCAGGCTTCAGTTTAATTACATTTCTTTTCTTACCTTTGTTGCTTACATCAACTTTTCATCAAGGTTGTCATTTGTTTTTATCTTTCTCACTGCCTGTCTTGCTCCCCTAATCTAACGCAGCATGCGTTAATGACTTGTCTGTTGCATGAACAAATGTTTTTGACAAAGCAGTGGGTTAATTATTTGGTTCATTTGTATTAAGTACAGTAGCTTTTTGTTGTTGTATCATTGGTACATTAGTTGTAGGTTATGCTTCTGACAGCCTGCGTTCTGGCTTCTTCTCTACTCCTTACCTCTTTCCTTCTTCCTTTTTTCTTCTCCATTGTTTCTCTGAACTCTTTAATGGTGGAAGAGCTCCTTCCCTCTCTAGCATTGTCTTTCTGTTTACTTTTTCCTTGCTTTCTCTATGTTCTACTGCTTTTCTCTTCTTCCGCTTGCATGTCGGGGAACAAAACAGAGAGCGGCCATTGGGGAGAAGAGGGTTTGATGGAGAAAGTGGGAGAAAGAAAAATGGGATTGGGTCAGAGGCAAACTTTAAAAGGAGATAAGGGAAAGTAATTGAGGAGGGATTTGGGTGACAGTCAAAGTCAGTGAAGTATCCGTTTGAAATGCTCTGAATCTATATTTACAGATGTTTATGCTCTGAAAAGCTTTTTATACTTGTTTATGTGTCTGTGTCTCAGGACTATGTATTATAAAGATGAGTGCAGTGTGTTTCTATAGAATATGAGAGACTCAAGAGGTTTAATGGAGTCAGAGTAGAATGTGGCATAGACCAGATCAAAACGCTGTAGCTGTACAGATGAGGGTGTTTGTATAAATGAACATGTATCTGCGTTGATGTGGGTAGATGATTGTGTGTGAGAGAGGGCGTCTGACTGTGTATCTGTACATTACTGAGTGAGAATTTAATTATGTGTAGGTATGTGTGCACAGACAGGCCTTGTCTTCTGTTCTTTCCACACTGTTTTGCTCAAGGACATGTTTCAGACATCAGTTTGAACTCTCTCTCTCTTTACACATACAGGACATATTTTCAGAAGCAACCATTTTGGCTGTAAGAGATCAGAAAATGTACAATCATTTTTGTATTTTGAAGTTTCAGTGTTTCATTCTGTCTTCGTGAACTGTGTATTTGTGTTAAACACATTTTATTAATTCTCTTATCAGCGTTCCTCCACATGAAGTGCAAGAGTGCCTGGATTTTCTTTCAGTTTGATTTATTGCTGGTTCATCTTGGTGCGAACATCAAATACTGCCGGCCTGCAGCTATGTTGTAGAAACACTGATAGAGAATTTGGTGTGTTGCTGTTGTATCAGTGGAGCCTCCCTCTGGCAGTGTGTGTTAATTAAAGTTGCTCATGGTAACCTTGAGAAAGGCCTGATAACAGTCAGCAATCGTGTTTATTGCTTTTGTAAGCCTCTGAAACACACGTGGCAGAGAGTGCACACGCATATTAATCTACACATTAACTCTTGACAGACACGGACGTGTAAAGTCACATGTGCTGTATCAAGTCAGTGCATTATGATTATTCTTTGCCGTTTGTTTTGTCTCCACTGTTGATTTATGCACTAATGGATTCTGTTAATGAATGGGTCTTGCACCATAACACCTCTCCATCCCTCCATCTTTCTATCCATGCTCTCTTCATTATGTTTACTCAGAGGCAACATCAGTCATAAAAAGCTTCTCCAGCGCATTGCATTTATTCTAATCAGCTAGCTTATTACTGGATTTTATTATATAACTCATCAGTGACAAGGACAGTGACGATTTGTTGTCTTTCCCCTCTTGAAATTTTTCAATTTTTCCAAACGCTTGTCATGAGTCACTTAGATATCAGACTGACGTCTTCATACAACCTTTTTCTCAACAAAGAAATGTTTAATACTAAAAAAAAAATCTGTCTTAAACATTTAATAGTATTAAAAGCCTTGACTAAAATGTGATTTTTTAAAATTCTGATTTATAATGCTAGTCTGTCAACAGCCAATAATGGCGACTGAAAGAATGGTGACTGTGGCCTTTATCAGCACACTGATTGTAGATATGGCAGTGCTAGTCTTGACAGTATATTTGATCACCACTGAATTCTATGACAGAAAATGCAGCTGCAAATGGCGACAAGTAATAATGGCTAAGTTAGGTAATCAAATCAGAATCTATATTTATATTAATCTAAAACCTACAAATCCATGATTTGTGATCTATGACAGATTTTTATTAAATGTGACATCAGACAGGATCGGTCTAAAAGTCTTTAAAGCTGTAGGGATAAAGAACGATGATACTTTGTGTCGGCAGGATGTAGGTGTGTGACCTTCAGTGGGATCCATCCCACTGTAATAATACATATCTGAAAGATCAAGATTTCCAACGCACATAAAAATGTGTGGATATACACGTAGGCACACACAAAAACACACACTCTGTCACACACCCATGTATTGTCCTCGTCTAAAACAGGATGCTTGTAATTGGGTTATGTTGTCTTTCAGAGGGAATGTGAGCTGCAGTAATGATAGGATAAGCTGGCTGCCTGTGTTATGTGTCAAAACGTGATCCAGTTGTATTTCGGTGCAAGGCAGAGGATGTCCCTGAATCTGATCATATCTGGGTTCTATGTGATTTCCTCTCGTCATCCAATACCACAAATCTGGGCGAGAATCAGCTGGTGAGATCACTCAGATCACAGTTGGTTTGGTAACATAAATAGTGAAGACGAATGGGGCGGGAGCTTGTGTGTCTGTGCGCGTGAGATGTGTCTGTCCCTCCCTCCATCTGTATCTGTGTACAAAGTTGTGCATGCGCATGGATGTTGCATCTATATGTGCCTGATAGGAATCTATACACTCAGTGACAGCCAATATAAATGCTTTTATGAACATCTTTATCGGTCTGATGGGAGTCTCAGCACCCTGGCCCTGTTTAGATTGTTACATCAGTATGACAGCTCTGCCTTTACTCTAACAAAGATATAGATAGACTTTATTACTCCCCACTGCCTCTAAAGCCACATTAGCTTCTCATATCATAGCAATATATAGTGGGAATCAGGATAAGCCTACATGTTGTATCAGTATCAAAGCATGAAATCATGTTTTGATATTTTGCAAGTGTTGGTGAGACTGTAAGAAACTTTTTGATGTACTGGTGAGGATTATGCATCATATCATTGATTAACAAGGAATTGGCTTCTTCCTTGGTCACGCCAGAGTGTCAGCAGCACAACAAAAGCTCTGTAGCTGATAGGCATTGAGGATTACTCTCAAAGAAACCCCAGCATAGTGGATGCTGCCAGCGAAGGAGTTTGATTTTCTGGCTGAAGGGCAGTGTTCTTATGCATGGCACCCGACATCACTCTTGTGAGTCCTAACTTCACACAAGATTGTGCCAGTACAAGAGAAATGCCTCGTTAAAGCCACTTTTATATAAGATAGATAAAAATAATTGTCTGGTTTGTAGAATCACTTAGAACACTCGAGGACAGACCAAAACATCAATTTTTGTTAGACAGTCAATTTCCAGTGCACATGCTTTTCTAAATGTCACATGCTCCATCTGAATTGTGCTAGAAACAATGGGAATCCAGAAAAAAATTTGCAAGTAAAAATGTTACAGATAGCCCAGTATATAACTAAAGGGCTGGGTGAGAATGAGTGGAGGCATGAGAGGTCTAACAGTCAGTTTTACGACTGCCACATAATGTGATGAGGTGACATTTCAAGCACAAATATTTCTCTCAGACATGATGTGACAGTCATGCATCCATGAAACAAAATTCACTGTGACAACATGGAATAAGAGCTTTTGTCTTTCTTTTTTTTCAGCTCTCTGTAAATAAAATAAAACAGAATTAATTCTTTCTTCCATCTTTCCAACCAAGTGCAGATGTCACAGACAGTAATGGCCCCCCTCTCATTCTCTTGGCATAACCAGGAGTGACATTTTTATAATTACAGTTCTGCTTCACCACTGTGGACCAAACCACTGTCATCACTAATTCATTCCGGGGGGTGGAGGAGGAGAGGAGGGAGGGACATACGCAAAATAGAAGAGGAGAGAAGGGAAAAAAAAGAGGAAGAAAAGGTCGGAAGGACAAAGACCGAAGGGAAGAGAGAGTTGGGGCAAAGACTAGGGCATGATAAAGAAGTGGCGGATGGTGATAAGTGAGGAAGAGAGTGAAGGACAAGTCAGTGTTGATGCTGAAGGACAAATGCGTTGTGTGAAAAAGGAAGTTGGGGATGAACTCTTGTCTCTTCGTCTCCCCCTCTAGATTCCCCTCAGGGTTTCTGTTGCTGGTAGGGGACTGCAGGTGGAGTCTTCCTTCCCTCTCTTCTTCTCCTTTCTCGCTCCTTAGTCCGCACCATGCCGCACCAGTCCTTGTTGCCATGGTAACACAGGACGAGCCGAGCCATGTAACAGAGGGATGTAGGAAAACAGAGAGAGGAAGAGGGAAAGGTCCAGAGGGATCCACTCTTCCATGTCTGTAATCTACAGGGAAGAGGGCGTCCACTGAGGTGGACCTGAGGGGGGAAATAGTTTCAGCAGACCTGTTTTCTCTCAGAAAGCACAAACACGTCTGTCTGCTTCGTCCTGTATTTTATTTGCATGGTTGTAGAGGCTTCACTGCTTAGTTTGGCACACATACAGCAAAGGAATTAGGAGGAGTTTACAGAGAAAAAGACATACACAAGTTTGAGGAAAAATGTTCACGGTTGACTTGGATTCAAACCTTTGCATAAGGATCATAAATCTGTTTCCAGAGTGATGGAGAGTGCTGCTTTTGACTGCCAGTGTCAATGTCGTCTAACTCTAACATCGCGTTAATATTTGAAAAACACACATTTAAAAATTTGTGTTCATGTTATATTTTCAGTAAAGGCCCTACGTATAATCGACAATAAGGATAAACAGCGTCACCATTCTGACACCAGATGGTCCGTCTTTTCTGCTGTAATTTCTGTGTTGCTTCTTGCAAAGCACAGTTTGTTACCTGTTATGGTGCATGGTTGTGTGTTTAAATAGACCTCTTTAATGCCCCGTGCCAATAGAGGCTCACTCTAAAAGCTTCAAATGCTTTTATAGTAAGTCTCTTGATGTCGGTTGTGCGTCTGTGTTTGTTTGTATAAAAGCTGCTGAGGGATAAGCTTATTAACACCACCAAGCAAAAAACAGGGGGGCTGTTCATCAGATGGCATTTTAGGCACAGTTGGAACAGATGTGTGTGCACAGACAGACAGACATATACACACACACGCACAATGAGAGAACAACCCAAATGACCAACCAACTCATTACCAACTTTACCTGCTCAGCAAAAGGCAAAGATAACAGGAAAGCAGGCGGAGTGAAAGCACTGCTGTGCTTATTCAGTGGCAGAGCTCGACTTTTGAGACCAACATAAGTACACTTAGGGCACTTTATTGAACTGTGTTGAATAGCTGCCTGGCCTTGTTTATGAATAGATCCTGTCTTCATAGTCCCTTGCTGATGTATTCTGAAGAAATTTCTTTAGCTTGAAGTAAAAGTCAGGTGTGAGGGGTGTTTGGCCCTCAGCTTATGCGGTTTGGATTTGGCACGGCACATATTGGGAGTTGTTGATACTGACAGGTTTGGAATCACTGTCCTTCTCCCTCTTCCCTCTCTCTGCTATGGTTCCTTGTCCTCCTTCCCTCCAGTGTTGCTTACCTGGGATTTTTCCCCTTTCCTGTTTTCTTTATTAATTTATTAATCTTCTTTCTCTTGGTTGTCATCTTTCACTGTTGTAAAGGTTAAAATTTTTGTCAGATATTTTAAAATAAATATTTGAGTCACACACCAACATCATACAAAGTTGAGGCTAAATTAGAAGAGTTTTTTGTTGGAGTCCATGGAGCTTGGAGCTCATTAGTGAGTGTGCTGTCTAAAAGCAAATCATCAGCTGCATCCATTTTGTCCCTGACAGCACATGTGTCACACTGTGTTTCACCAACAAATAAGCAAGCTGCTTTCTTGTTAGGCAAATATTTCATTACCTTCCATCCTGAGTTTATGCTGCTCTGTGATCAGGCTGATGGTCAATAACATACTGATTGTATCACCAAATTGTGTGTCCATATCCATGTGGAATGAAGGTGCACAAACTGTGTGTGTATGCATGCGCAGTGAGTGCACGCACCAACCCATACACACATGGAATAAGAATTAACCCTGTGAAGTGAGGGGGATAATTCCATGGTAATTAGTGTTCTGTGTAATCAGTTTTTATTTTCCTGTGCTGTTGTTAGGCGCAACAGACAAAACAAAAGGAGGCTTGCATGCATCTCTCCCTCTTCTCGCCCCCTAATTACAAACATATTCAATTAATTACACACAAGTCCCGCTTTCATCTGTGTGCACGACGTGAGAGGGTGAGATGAGAATGCAAAGTAGTCAGGCAGGAGCAGTGACACACACTAATACACAAAGAAGAAATTAATAATTAGTCACACACTGGCATCATATGCATGCACATGCACAGACAAACATGTTGGGCATTTGTGTTTCGACTGGTGTTGATTTGCGGGAGTTGTGCATGTTCAGCATGTTGTGTATGTCCCTCTGTGGATACTCTTGAAGAGACAGGTGAATTTTCCTTTGATTACTTTGTGTGTAGGTGTGTAAATAGAGTGATGAGAGAGCCCCCTAGGTTGTGTCCTATCAGTAAGGGGATTAATATACACCTGCTGTTCTAAATGAAACAACTTAACAGGATGGAAGATCCTTCAGGCAGCCCCCTGCACGTCTTCTCCTTTATTCTTTACACATGCATATTCCACAGGCTTTATGTTGGATAAATAAATCACATGGAGTAATATAATCAGCCTTTACCTCTATAAGTACAGCGTCAGGGAAATTTGAAATTCTGTTTATTTTCTCAGCTATTGCCCTCTCCCCCTTTTGAAAACAATTTTTCACTGTGTGCACAGATTCCTGTGCCCAGGTATTGTACATGCCAGCCTCACTCACTCCCTTTTTGTCCAATTAAATCGCATCTCCCACTCCCCCACATTGCACTTTTTTCTGTCTCTCCCCTCACCCTCCTCCTTTCTTTCCTCTCCCTATGAGGCATTCGCCCTATTTCTTTAGTGAGGAAAGTAAAGGCCTTTGGGCCTTGTGTTTTTCAATTACACCTGGTGCAGAGAGTGAGGGGAGCTGGGGGGGGGGGGGTTTACGGAGAGAAATGGAGAGAATGCTAGCTGTCTTCTAGTCTGTGAGTGTCCCCTCAGGGAGGCTGTCCAGGTAAAGCAGAGGCGTTTGTTCTTATTTAGCGCCTGTGGCTGGCTGTGATTTAGCCTGCCCTGGGACTGTAGGGTCTCAACACAGAGGAAACAGCCTTGTGGAGGAGAGAAAAGGAGAATAAAGGTGAGCTGAATAGAGGTAAAGGTCTGGCAGAAGATAGCAGACAAAACTGGAGAGTGTGAAGTAGGACATAGTGAAAGGGGGGACTGGTAAAGAGGAGGTTGAAAGGTAACAGGAAATGAGAGGAATGAATATAAACAAAAAATGTAAAAACATAGTATATGGTTGGACCACATATGGACAATGTGCAAAATTGAGGATGTATTTGGAAACAGCCAAAAAGAGGACAGATCTGCAGAAGAAAGGGGGTGGGTGTCTTGGCTGTTTCATGGGTTCAGGATGTGACTACAGAGGACTTGGTTGACTGGCATGGGTACTTGCCACTTGTGTCTGAGGTCATTCAGTGTATGCGTGAGAAAGACTGAGACGGACAGACAAAGCCTAAGTCATTGTCAAGCTTTAGTGACAGTAATGATTGTGTTCTATGCCCCTTGACACCCTTAGGTCATAGTACTGAGCCTAGCCCTACTCCATAGGCATTTCTGCCCCAAGGCCAAGTGTCTTTGCCTGTGAAATGGTTCTCAGTCTCACCCTCTTAATGCCAAAACCACCGTGAAGTGGACTTCAGCCCATATCAATGACTCCTCTTCATGGACTTTTCCATTATAACCAATTCAATAGCCACGGCTGCACGCATTCACATCAGTAGCATTCTTTGGCTAGTCTAGTTCCTTCTTTTTATGAAACCCTTTATCACTGACACACACAGAACATCAGTTCAAGGTTATTTGTGTGTTTTCCCCAAGGTTGATTAGCCATGCATTCTTGCTGAGTGTATGTGTGTGTGCATGAGCCTGTGTGTGTGTGTGTGTGAGAAATCCCAGAGAGCCATTGTACCCTTATTTGAGTTTTGACCACCCTCCTGACCCCCTGTGATGATTGACAAGCCTTTTGTCCAATAGAGAGGACTCACTCAGACCCCCTGCTGCGGCTCCAGTTTTGTTTTGCCGAGGGGTTTTATAGATTCTGAAAAATTGTCTCAGTCCAGATTCTTTTGAGGCGTCATTGGATGCTTGCCCCCATGAAAGCATGGAGGGGAACATGCACATCTACGTGCACGCTGGAGACACAGACACTCACACACCTTTGATCTTTACACACACCACTAGAGCCCTCAGCCCCTTTGCCTTTGCCACTGTCCAGTGCTGTCAAGCCCTATGGCAACCGTCTTTTTTTTTTTTTCTCCATTCTCTCAGTTCACTGACAGTAGCTTTGTCCTCCTTTAAAGCATCTTGTAGACATCTGCCTTGCATAACCCCAGGTGGCTTTGGAAGTGCATGTCAGAGCCATTTTACTAATACTGAATACAGTAGCACCCATACGTCCTGTTGATTGCAATGCAGTGAATCATCTAGTCTTGAATGTATGGTTGAATGGATCCACTACACAGTGTATAGATATTAACTTTAATTTAACAAGAAGAAATTAAATTAGCCTGGAAGCCTCTGTGTATTTGTTTAATCCTAACACAAGACGTCCCCACACACTTGCCCTTTCAATGACCTGGCCTGATGTTTGTTTTTTTTTTGTGAAAGT
Source organism: Toxotes jaculatrix (assembly GCF_017976425.1). Lineage (NCBI taxonomy): Eukaryota > Metazoa > Chordata > Actinopteri > Toxotidae > Toxotes > Toxotes jaculatrix. The sequence continues at coordinate 7,190,149 of NC_054415.1, forward strand.
GATGTTGCAAACGCAAAGTGAAGCAGTACCACCCAATTTCTTCCTCCTACTTAGTTAACCCTTACCATTCACTTGGCTGGTTTTACGCGTTTTTGAAAGGAAATTGTCAGGTTTTTGCCTGGTAGTAATAATAATATTCATATCAGCAGGTAATTACAGTTTCTTCAATAGAGAGTTAATCCACATGTGCCCTCTCTGTGTTATCGGGGTGCATACCAGGGGAGCTTTGGAGGTAGGCCCATAGAAAGCCCTAAATTACTCTTTTATTCCGGGAGAGGACACACACAGAGGTTTGTGCGTACACACTCATGTACACCCACATACTTCTGTCTGTCTGTTTCTCTCTCATACACACACCTCTCCTCATTCCCCTCTCATCAGTGCCATATCTCACTCCATTTCCCCGTACAATGGCTGTGCTGTATTAGAACCGTCCCTGAACCCCTGCAGCCGCATTCTGTCCCCAGGCCCAGACTATGACACAGTTGGCTGGGGTAGAAGAAAGACCCTCTGGCCCTGCCTCATTAAAATGGTAAAGAGCTAGAGGAGGATAGGAAAGCTAATCCTTCTACCAGTCTCCTCGTAGAGCCCTCGTCTCCTGGCCTGAGACCCCTAGAGAGGCACACACTTATAGATCATGAGAAGCTGTGGGGCTGTGACTGGGCTTGCTAAAATACATAGCCCCTGGGAGGTGGAAATGATAGGGGCTCAAATGGGACAGTTTAGGGGCAAGGAGTGAAGGAAATGGGGTTGGGGGAGCAGCAAAGCTGATGTGGAACTTTTATTGATTTTGGGTGTATTGGTGCTCTTGCGATACACAGCCGTGACAGTGTGTGACCATAGATTTGTAAACATCTAATTGTGTTTCATGCTGTTAGAGCAATTTTCTTTTAAGGTACAATATTGGATGCTGAAAGATTTCCACAGTAATTTGATCATTGACATGATAGCGTACACCTCAGCACTGTGACCCTAATGGGTAAAATCATTTCAGCAATGATTTTGGTAGCTTATCAAACAGTAGCTCTGCTTATTGGGATACCAGATGGTCAGTTTCATATTGCTGAATGAAAAATCAATCACACAAAAGCACATAATTTTAATTGGCATGGTATTCACTAAAGAGGATGAAACAATAATGAATATTGCAGCTACTACATGTCAGGGTCTTTTCAGCATACCAGTAAATAATTTTGGATATTTTGCTTCTCTTTATTTTTCCCGAAAGTAAAACTTAGCTCCAGGGCTGGAACAGCCAAGTCCACTCTGCATCATTCACTCAGTATGTGAGTTGCAGGGCTTGCAAAGCAGAGGGAAAACAGGGAAGTCTTGTTAATTTCCCCAAAGACTGATGTTACACAGGCTAGCTGAGTAGTGACAACAATAATCCCTTTTACTATTACCACACAGTGACAGCTAGCAAAAAAATGCTGCGGTATGTTTTGTGGTATTAATTGCATTTATTGATTACGCTTTAAACAGTACAGTGCCAGCAACCTAATAATGCAGCAATTGATTGAATACAGAATTACTGTTACATGTACTAGGTTTACCATTTAGGCGGTAGTAGTTCCAGTAAGTCTACACACCCAGAGTAATGGGAAAGATGTATAGGGAAAATGGATGAGGCTGGTCAGCGTGCTTACTCAGCAGGTTCACCTGAAGTCTTCCCAACAGATAATGATGCTCAGCACTGAGGCACCACTCCCTTCCTGGCTCTACAATTAACCTGCTGTGGAGGTTGGAGGGAGGGAAGTAGGAACATTCAGCCCTGCGGCTGCTTCTCTGAGAGGGAGACCCTGACGGTCTGTTTGCACTATGTTAATGTGTTCAGCATCAGTCAGCGGGTGTGTACTTTATGTTACGTTAATCTTTAATTTATGCTGTTAGAGAAGCATTCGCATCAAATAATGACACTAAAAATAAGCAGTCACTTAAAACCATGTCAATAAAAATACAATTGGCAGGATTTATATGTGTAGTAGAATAGAGGAGTACATTTTTTTAGGGAGATTGAGCCTTGATTCTGTGTCCTGGTAGCCCTTACTCTCTGTATGTCTACCAACACTTGACATTTACCCATGTTCACCCATATCTTGTTCAAGCACATGCAATAGAAACTGCAAACCATGTGTACACTGGTCACCATTCTTTCTGTATTATTGAGCATTTGCAGAGGTCCACTTTCCAACTTTGCACATTATAGTGGATGTTTCATTTTATAATTACTTACTTAGCTGATCACAGCAATTTCACATCACCTCTTCAGGAACAATGAGATTCCCACAGAGCCTGACGAATTAGCTGTTTTGTGGAAGGCTTTAGTGATAAATGCTTATCATAACAGGGTAAGGCTCGCCTCTTTCCTTTGTCTGTGTGTGTGTGTGTGTGTGCGTGCGTGTGCGCACAGGCGCTTGAAGGATTTTGTCTTCTTTTTCAAATGCTGTAAGAGGCCATTTGCCACTGCTGATCACTTCATGCATGCATGCATGCATTCATTCATTCATTCATTCATTAAGCACCCTTATCTGCCTCAAGTGATTTCTGAAGCTGCACACAGAGGATGTGGACAGCAACCAAGCAACTCCTGAGGGCCTGTTGAAAAAACAGTAGACAATTCAACGCAATTAGCTCCACATACAGTTTGCTTTGATTATCAGGATTATCATGACATATATGTTAATGTAATCATTATGTGTAATTTCCTGGGATTGCTGGGATTTTTTTGGGAGCAGAGACTGATTTTGCATTTATTTCTTGTTTGTTGTGGGCAATAAAAACAGTTTCTGTTGTCACTAGTGTCATTTCTGATCACCCCTCCCTTTTACCTGTCTCTTCTGCCCTACATTTGACTGACATACTGTATTCTACTGTACTATACAGTTGTGTTGTATCTCAGCAGTCTCACATGCACACTCTCAGGTGCACACATATAGACACACACAGTGACTCAACTGGCAGTTAGCCAAGGCCATAGTCATAAGGCAGTGACAGTAGATGACAGCAGTAAGATTAAAGGGTCTGGGAGTGGTGAGTAGGGCTGGAAGACAGGCAGGTCCATAAATATCTCATGCAGGGATGCCCCTAATACTTAATAGCACCATATCATCACACAGCGGCATCACAGAGGGTAGACCCAGTGCAGTGAGATTTGGTTGGGATGAAGTGATGATGTGAGTGAGGGGGATTGTGAAGTTATGTTGAAGGCATGGCAGAAATGCTCTCATCCACTCACTGAGCACTTTACTAGGAACACCATGCTAATACTGGGTAGGGCCTCCCTTTGCTCTCGAAACAGCCTCAGACTGTTGACGCAAAGCAGGTTGGCTCCATGAATTCATGCTGTTGACACCAAATACTGACCCTACCATCTGCAGCCTCAGCAGAAATCCAGATTCATCAGACCAGGCTGTTTTTGTAGTCTTGAACCGTCCAGTTTTGATGAGTCTGTTCTTGGCTCACAGGAGTGGAACCCAGCCTGCTCTTCTGCTGTTGTAGACCATCTGCTTCAAGGTTCAACATGTTCACCGCGATGTTCATTTTTTTGCTCACCTCAGTTGTTAAGAGCAGTTATCTGAGTTAGCCTTTCTGTCTGCTGGAACACGCCTGGCCATTCTCCTCTGACCTCTCTCATCAACAAGGCGTTTCCGTCCAGAAAACTGCAGCTTACAAGAGTTTGGGTTTTGTTTTTGGAATCATTCAGAGTTAAACTCAAAAGACTGCTGTGTGTGAAAATCCCCGGAGATCAGCTGTTTCAGAAATACTCATAGTAGCCTGTCTAGCACGAATAATCATGTCACAAAGTTGCTGAGATCATATTTTTCCCCCATTCTGATGTTTGATGTGAGCATTAACTGATGCTCCTGACCTGTATCTGATTGATTTTAAGCATTGTACAGCAATGCTGCAACATGATTGGCTGATTGGAGAGTTGCATGAATCGTCTTGGGTCCACAGGACTTGTGGTGGGCATTTTTGACTGTTTTCTGACATTTCAAAGAGCTAATGATTAATTGATCAGACCAAAAATAATCAGCAAGTTAGAATAAGCGTTAATTACAACCCCAGCTGCCCTGATATACTGAATCGGTGCGATAAACAGCTGGAGGGCCCTTCTGTAATTAAACCTGTGCTGCCGTTTCTGAGCTTTCAGTTCATGTATGTGGGCAGAAATACACACACACCCACACACACGCACACCTAGGCACATTTTCACATTTTTCTTGTTTCTCTGCTGTGCTGTGTGCGGATGAGTGGTGCCTCTCTGACTCAGTCACACCATAAACACATCTCCAGGTGTATTATCATGCTGCCAGTGCAGCTCAGGATTTTAACTGTTTGAACAGTCAAGTCTAATGCAAAACATTACAAGAATGAATCTGATAGATTGTAGATTTGTTGATCTGCTCTGTGGAAAAGTGTGTGTGTTCTCTGAGTATGGAAAGTGATCTTTTGTGCAAGAATCAACAAATACTTCAGCTCAGTCATCTTTTTTTTACTGGTTCATCCTTCTCTTCTTTCATGTTTTGAGCAATTTTCATGGTTTTATTTTTACTCTTGTGTTATGCATTTTGTTGTGGTGTTTTCTTACACGTGTGTGTGTGTTCAGATTACACTGTTTGTGTGTAAACTTATGATTTTGTGTATGTTGTTTGTGTGTACAGTGTTTGCTTTGCTTGTTGTATGTGTGCGCATATTTGTCTGTGCCCAGCGAGGAGTGCTCTCAGCTCTGAGTGGGCGTCTCACAGACAGCCAAGAGACCAGCGGGGAAATTTCCCATCAGCCCATGGTGCAGTGTGCAGTGCAGGTTAACCACTGAAGGCTCTGAAATCCATAAGCGCAGCAACACAGCCTTTTTTTCTCAGTCTGTCTCCCTCTCTCTCCTCCTTTCCCTCTCTCTGCTTGCATCCTCTGCATTCCTCTCTTTTTCTTTCTCTTTCCCTTTCACCCTCTCTCCCTCACTCTCCCGTGCACTCTCTGTCTCCCCAGATGAATTGGAGCAGAGATGAAAAGCTTTCAGGAATGCTGGCAGACAGGCAGTGCTTTACAGTAATCTAACCTGGGGAAGATGAAAGCCAGCTGGGAAGCAGGGAATAGGACGAGGGGGGAAAAAGGTGAGAGGAAGAGAATGACAGGATTGAGTTTTGGGAAAGAAAGGAGCAGAAGGGCTATATAAGCAGAGGAAGGAAGTGTAAAAGACTGAGTGAGTGAGAGAGAGAGAGACGAGGGAGGATGGAGTGACAAGAAATTGATAGTTTGTAAAGAACGTTGAGAGGTTGGATAAAAAATGGGTAAAATGCTTGTAGCAGAGTGATGGGATAGTGAGGAGGAGAAAAGAGCTAAACCTGCTTGGAAATGGGACAAAAAGGAGAAGGGAAAAGTTATAAAGGGGAATGTATCATGTTGCTGTAAGCGAGTAGGGTTTTTTTGTATTGTCAGACAGCCATGAAAAGACATTTGGCTTTACCCCAAGGGATAATTCTGGTTTATTATAACTTTGGTCCTTCCACAGGTTTCATTCCAATCCATCATGGTAAACTTGTACACACCAAGTTAATTTCTGACACTGAGGACTAGTTGTACTTTCCCTGTCCAGTATGATATTCTCACAAACATTTCAGGTGACTCATTTTTTAAGCGTAGCTCCAATGAAAGTCATTCATAATCTTACTTCTCTGTTATCTTCTAAATGCACGTTTTAGTTTTTTGGCCCTGTTAGACTTCAATGAAGCGATGTCTCCATTGTTCTAGATCTTCGCAGTTGCTTTGGTGAATACAGTTTTATCACAAGCAAAAGAAATGATGATCAGCACAACGAAACTTTAACCCAAGTTCTAATAAACTGGAATTATTATGTTTAACCAGTACCCTTGAACTTCAGTTCTTGTGGGCCACTACACTGTTTTCTAAGAAGTTGGCAAGAACAGCAAGTTACAGCTCAGTTAAAGTACTTTTTACTTAGTAGATATTCACACCCTTAATTTTACTTTTATTGAAATACGGGTTTAGAACTAATGTTGGATATTCTGGTTCTTTTTTCTGGCTATGTGTGACTTTAAGGAAGAGGGTGACAGACAAGGTGAAATGAAAGCGAGACACTAAGGTGAGAATTAAATGAAAACAGAGCATGAAAATGTGCTGCTACATTTGGCATTGTAATTACTGTAAGTCGTGTCATTTGGAAAGGTTGACACATAGTGTAATTGTAGCTGTCATACAGATGACAGCAGCCCAACACAAACCTGTGGAGTTTAAATTTCAGATCCTCTTCAGTGGAACAAACTCAATTGCAACACTGCTCACTGAACACTGAAGTAGCATCAAGTGTACCACTGTTGTCACTCGAAATGGCTTTGGCAGTTGGAAGGGGGAGCGCTCTTTGTGTGTTTGTGTGTGCGTGTGTGCGTGTGTGCGTGTGTGTGCGTTCTTTGAATCATAATGTAGGTGGAGCAGGCCTGTCGCTGCTGTGACAAATCCCACCTCATGCACCTTGTACTTCCTGCGCAGAATGAGAGAAGCGCACCACACCGAAACGCTTCCCCACCTAATTGAAATTTTGAGGTATAAGAGGATTTCTGCACAACGTGAGCTGACAGGCCCCATTCACCAGATATCCTCTTAGACTCCTCTCTCTCTCTCTCACTGTCTCTCTCTGAGAAAGAATTAACTTTTATCTGTCTTCAAGTTTTAATGCAGCTTACACCCATATCTTTCTAACGTTCTGCAGGTGATCTGTCTCACTTCCTCTCAATCTCTCCTCTTTGTCTCCTTTTTCTCTCTGTCATTCAGGCTTGCTCTGCTCCGACAGGGGCACTTGGTTTACCTGTTTGCTCAGCGTACTTCGATATGTCACATCATAAAAGGTCACAATAGGTAGACAGGGAAGGAATGAATGTAGATAATGAGAATGAGAGATGCAGGGGAAGGGATAAGATGGCTAAGAAAGACAGTGTGCAGAGGGGATGAGGCAGAGTGGGAGTTAGAAGTAAGACATCGAATGACTATGATTATTCGATGCCCTTACGCTGCTATACCAGCCAAGTCAAGTTCTCCACATACTTTCAATCAACTGTCTGAGGAGAAAAAGTTCTGGATCCGTGCTTTGACAGATTGCATGACACTCCACCATGTGTCTAGGTTCATTATGTTTTACACTACAGTAGCTAATGTGTTTGTTTCAATGTTGTGAGCCTGCATAATTACACACAGACTCACACATGTATGTGCTTACCCACAGAAACATAGTTGTAACAGTATTGTTTTCATTTAAGCATGCTTGCATGCTCCCTTTATTTGTTTCCTCATCTTTGTTATTAGATAATCAACCATCCTGAAACGACACGCTCATTTATTTATGGGGTGAAGTTATCTGACTCCCACTGTGAAGCCTCCATTATCATGCAATACGTTGCTTTTGTGCTACGGCATAATGCATGGGCGTGAAACTCTAATGTGCTCCCTTGATAAAGAAACGCTAATTTTAGAAAAACCTCCCATGGAGTCAGGGAAAGGACGGCTTATATTTGTGATGTCTTCGTTGGTGGAAGAGAGGGCATGTGTAATCATAATAATAAAAATAATGATGATGATGATGATAACAATCACTGAGTTCATGACCAGGTCGGATATGAAAGCAAAATGGATGGAATACATTCTTTCAGTTGCCACAGTATCACTCACTAATGCATTATAGTATTTTTTTTCTGACAAGCCAGATGTTGCTATATTAAAGTTCAAGTGGAGCCATAGCCTGATGATACAATTCAGTGTTTTAGACATAATTCGGGGTGAGGTATTGTATCCCATACGGGGGACACATAGAAATGAACTTGTGTTGTGATTAATGTGTTTGCCTCTGGTGGATGTTTGAAGTGAGAATAAGACAAGGAGATGAGAAAAGAAAATATAAGTGACTTAGGGGGAACTGTTCTCATTCTTTCGAGTACATACAGTATTTCTGTTCTACCTTCTCTCATTCTTTTTTATGAGCATTCTCTTATGGCGAATGTCCACTGCAACAGTGATTAGCTCGAGGGGTAATGGTGTCACAGCAATAACTCAGAAGCCTGATTGTTTTTTTCTTTAGCTTAAAAGGTTAAGGCTGTTGTTTCCCCTCACATATCAACAAGGGAAGGGTGTGTGTTTATACACGTAACTATCAGTTATAAAAAAAAAAAGCACAGTAGTATAATTAATACTTCAATCTTTGATGCAGGCTCAACAAAAATATACTATGTTAAGTGTGTAAAAAAATAGCAAAAATAGCAGTACAGCCGTCCACTCGCACACGACTCTGAAGCCACTGGAAATTCAAACCGCTAAATAAACCTGTTTTGTTTTCGTTCTGTCACACATAAGCTTCGTGTAATGCATCCGAGCCGTTTTCAGTGGACACTGGCCTTTAGTCTTTTTGCTCTTTCTAAGTCTCACCTTCTTTCCTCCAATGATTTCCATTATTATAGCAGTTGGTGAATCAACACATGCCTCGAGGGTTTAGTGCAGTGTTATTCCTCCCTCTCCCTGTACTCCTCACCCTCCTTGTTTTTCATTTTCTTACTCCATGCCTCTCTCTTTGTCTCCCTCTCTTTGTCCCTTTGCTCTGCCAGCAACACAATTTTTCACTTCAGTGGGAAAACAGGTATAATAGAAGGAGTGTGGCAGTCTGTTTAATAAGGGAATAAAGGCAAATAGAAGAGATGAGAAGGAAAAAGGAAGCACCCTTAGGGCTGGAAACATGGGAATATACACACAGGCACATGCACACATACAATAACCACACACAGACACAAACACACTTGCACAAACAATAAGGAGGGAACACAGAAATTCACACCTGCTTATCTCTGAGGAATTGGTTGTGAGGTTCTTCCCTATTTAATTAGAAACTTTGGTAGGAACCTCATAAATCACCACAACATAAAACTGAAGGGCTTTCCGTACACACACTGCTGTACATACACACAAGTCCAAAAGGTAAGGCTATTGGTTCCTAATGATTCCATGAGGATGTGTGATCTTCAGTCAAAGATCCATAGATTTTAATGATGCCATGTGTAAATTTCTGCTATCGCTCCACAGACAGTGTTCGCAGTAACAGCTGTTTACATCAGACTTCATTCCTTTACTCACTAAGAACTTAAAGAAGATTTCAAGTTCCTATCGCAAGATCAAATTGCTCAATGCTGTGATTACATTTGAGAAAAGACCCAGGGCAGTGATAGTGTTGTGTCAAGAAACAGAGCGCGGGGGTGCAGAAAGGTCACACTGTATATGTGATTGTTTGTGCACAGGAGTGTGCACGTATAGCCATGTGCATTAATGCTTGAACACTAGGTGTGTGTGTGCAAGAGAATGCTTGTGTCTCAAGAGTTATCCTGATGGCAGTGTGTGGTAACGGGATCCAGGGTGATGTCTGCTCTCAGACAGCGTCTGGCTCTCAGCTCCCCATCCATTATTCACACACCTGGACACGCGCACACACACACACACACACACACAGCCTTCTTCCCTCACGTTACTCTTTACTGCACTTTCTTGTCCACATTTATGACCAAACCGTTAAGAGTTCAGATTTTCTTTGCATTTTCTTTGTGCATGTATGAGCGTTAGTTTGTGTTTGTTTGTGTATTTATGTATTTGTACTTATCTCCCAGGAAACCAATCACACTCTTGAAGTCAATGAACTGCTCTGTTTGCCCTGGTAAACAAGCTGAAAATTAGTATTGACCATTGAGAAGAAGGCAGACTGATAAGCAGGAAAAGAAAGAGATAGATATCCATTGAAACAAAGCACAGTCTGGTAAAAAGGGACTAAAGAGTTCTCAAAGTCATGCCTTCACCTTGACTAAAGTTGATCTGAGCCTGTCAGTAGGTCATTATCAGACCTAGACATCTCTTTTGGGACCTGGCCCTTCTCCACCACCCTGGTTGGATAGACTGCTGATTGACATTTATAGAAGCAGAGTATGGTCCAGTCAAGAAAAGCCTGCTGAGTAAAAGCCGTTAAGATGAAAGAATGCACCCCTGTTCTTATGTTGTAAAATACAGACTTACATAGAGACGGACAAAGGTCACAGGGGGGTGTTTGTGAAATGACCCTGTGAATGTTGATCAAAGTCTGTTACCAGACCAATATCTAAAGAGCTCATATTACTTTGAGGTTCCTGTAGAGAACGATATACCTGTTCTGTGTAAGGTTGATCTAAGGTTTCCCCAGTATTGCTGTTTTTGCCCTATTAATGATGGCATAGGGTTATCACAGGTCAGTGATTCTCAGTCTCATTTGCTCAAAAGACAAACAGATCCTCTACTCATTATCTTCAAAGGTTGGGCAAATTGATGATTGACAGTTAAGGAAGTGGGATATGGTTAACTGAAAGAAATGCAATCAAGTTTACTCATGTGACTCAATAGGAAAAACAGGACAACCTTGTCCTTCAATTGTTATATATCTATATCTATATATCTATATCTATATATAATATATATATTCATGTGTGACTTTTGGGTCTTTTGCTTTTTCAGTCTTCAGTCTAAACTAAACAAGCTTCCCAAACAAAGCGTCCATGCACATATGCTCTCTATGCTTTGGGCAGAGATTTTGGCTCGAAAATTCCTTTATCTGAAGGCTGCATGCTGGTCGTGGGAGGAAAGGAGGCAGGCAAATGAGGGAGCAGTGTTGTGATAAATATAGAGGTGGATAAACAGCATACTCAGATTGGTGGTCACTAATGAAAGGAAACAAATACATTGATATTTACAGTGATAGAAACTAGAAAGACTCTAATCATACTATTTATATGCTGCAGTAAACAAGCACAATATATCAATCATTAAGTGAAGGTATTTAATTTACTGGGAAGAAGAGAATCCATCTTTTCCTCCTCAGCCTTCTCCTCTTTCCTCTTTTTCTTCTTCCCTCTGTTTCTCTAACATCAAAGCTAGCTGCCTCTTGCTCTGCCATATGTCCAGCTTCCTGAGTGTTGCAATGCTCAAAGGTGTGGACATACACACATACAACCTTTCCACGTCTACACAAACACACATGCGCACGCACACACTAACAGCGCAGCCCACTGAGTATAATCTCAACGTGATTATACTCAGTGGGCTGTATTTATACTATTCAACCTGCTGAAACAGTTTGCCAGCCTTACTCCTCCAAATGAATGGCATCCATAGCTCTGAGTTTGTGCACTGCTGTGTCGCCTGAAAGGCAGAGTCTTGATTCGACACAATAGGCTGATTTGGTGCCCTCACTACTCCAGGGAGCATGTTGACTTCATTAATGGCTCCCAAAGCCTTTTAGCTCTTACACGGTGGCCTCTGGTCACAAAATATAATGGGGTGCACACCACTCTGTAGCACTGCCACCGGGTTGCACCACTAATAGAGACACAGGTGGTGATGTGGCTCAAATTATGCTGTTGCCTCTGTGGGGTCCTTGAGGCCCAGCCAGTAGCTGCAGCAATAGTGGCGGGAACAGCAGCTCTTATCACTGCAGAATAACGGGGTAAGAAAGGAAAAACAGTAGAGGAAATAATTGGTTTGAAAGAGAAATGTGCGCACAGGTTTTTTTCTCAGCCAGGCCAGGTATTTGTCTGCTCTAGATGAGGTCTGTCAGGAGATCTCTACCTGTCGCCTCTAACACCTCTCTGCAGCTCTAATGAGACAGTGAAAGAGGAATTGGATGGGAAAAGGGAAAGAATAGAGGGGTTGTATAGAGAGAGACATCTTCTCTGCGTGGTAAAAGTGACGGAATGATGCATATTGCAAGGAAAAAATGGCAAAACTGAGAAATCAATGGACAAAGAAATGAAGTGAGTCTATGAAAACAGAAAGAGGCAACTGAGAGGAAAAAGCGTAAGAGATAGACCAGTTGATAAACACGGAATAGGAAAGGGACGATTGCCTAAAAGAAGTAAGGTATTTTTTAAGTAAGGTTTGGAATATATTTGTGTGCGTTTTGGCTTACTGACTTGATAGAAGAGCCTTTCCCTGTCCACTTTCACATAGATTACAGCATCAATTGCCAGGCTTTTTTCTGCATTTTCTGGAAAAGATGGGTACCATCAATAGCCATGTATCAACATGCTTTGCAGGAAGAAATGAAAAACACCACTAAGACCAGAAGGCTTCTTATTTCTGGTCACACTCGAAGTGGAGAGAATGAAGGATTCTCCTTCTCAGTATATGTAAGCACAGCCAAGTGAGGGCAGACGAATGGGAGACAACAAAAAAAATACTTTGTTTCATCAGCAGAATAACAGAGTCTGCAGCAAATGTACCAAGAAAGAGCAAGTGAAATTTTGAAAAGAAGAAAAAACAGAAGGAAAAAAGTAAATGAAAGAAACTGACTGAGTTGTGAGAAGTCAAGAGGTTACAAATATTGTCAAGATTGAGCGGCCCTAAGCCTGCAGGTATTTTAGAAAACCTCATGACTTACAGATTGAGACAGGACGAGAGAGAGAGGGAGATAGAGGGTGAGAGAGAGGAAAATAAGAGCAAGAGCAATAGCAGAGGAGGGAAATGAGTAACAAAAGCTGAGCTGTGAGCCCCCTGCCTGGTCACAGTGCTCTAAGGCAGCTCAGCAGTGAAAGCAATGATAGCAGGGGAGACCTGTCACTCACCCTTTGAAGCCATGGGGGAGATTGAGGGAGGAGAGGAGAGCAGGGGGAGAAATGAGTTAGGAAGCCTCCAGACACTTGTCCCCTTTCACGTCCAACACCATCATCCCTCACAATAACATTCTTGTCCTTCTTTTTGCCTCTCTCCATGCTTTTTCTGTCTATCTCTCAGCAGGGGGATAAGGTTAGATTAGTAGGCCGCATGGACCTGCAGGCTAACAGGTACCACACCTTTAATGCCACAACGGTCAGTCACTGAGCCAGGGGTCCCCCTGCGGCTCTGTCTGCTAGAGTGTCAGATCCCAGATGTGAGGTGGTGGAGACTGGAGTGGCATTAAGAGAAGCCAAAATAAGTGCTGAGATGTTTGCTCAAAATTTCAAGTTTGTTTCCCAGTGATTCTCTGTATTTCCTTAACTTTCATCTTCCTTTTTAGTTTAGTTTGTGTGGCTGCTACTGTGCCACCCACTAATACACGCACTAATACACGCAGTTATACTTTTATCTCAGAGCGCCAAGTTGTGGAGGTTTTCCTGAAGTTTCTTTTAGCCTTGTGTTCCTAAACGACCTGTCCAAAATAAAACATCTGTAGAGGATTAACCTCAATGAAACCAAACTCAACAGGTGAGCCATTGTAGAGGTCATATTTCTGCATAGTTCTGACTCTGCCAACACAAGCCTCTGCGGTAACTTCCCTGCTAACAATGACATTTCCCTGATTTGCACCCACAAAGCACCTTTCTTCACAGTGCAGGCATCGGGGGGAAAGGCATTAATTAAAATCCTGCTGTGTAGCAGATATGCATAATCGCAAACATAAAACAGAGAATAGTGAATTAAAGCACAGAATGAGTTCAGTTCCACTCTGTGGGGTTTTTTTGCCCACTCATCCTCCTATAGAGAGAGGACTCAAGCAGGAAGGAAGGAAGGAAGGAAAGACAGAAGGAAAGACAAGGGGACTTTAAAAGTGTCTTTAATGAACTGAATGAATATTTTACTTCCATAAACGAAGCAGTAAAGCACCGAGTCTGTGTTGTACCTTCTGGATAACTGCAAGATGTCTCCATTATATCTTGTCATAAAACATAAAACACTATGCCAAAAGACACTGCGGGTGTAGAATTACCATGGCATTAGTCACTGTTGTGTCACCTGCTGTACTTGTCTGCACACTACATCTGTAGTGCCTTCCCTTCTGTCCAGTTTTCCTCTGAGATAGAATGTAAATATGTCTATGTAAACATAATAACTGCTGTTGGTGATGAATAGCGGATCATATGTGATGCTTTGCTCCCGTAATGCTACACAACCAGCCTGGCATTCCACATCCGTGTTAATACCCTCAGATTAATGTCAAATCATCCACACTCCCCCACTAGTCTCGCACCAGTCCATCTTGCCCTAAGCAATATATTGAGGCACTGAATGAGGAAGTGAAGGGTTTGTTCCGGCACTGATTGACACTCAGAGATGGATCCAGTCCGCCTCCAAGCCCCCTTTCCTTCTGCTATTCTTTCTACCCCCCTCACCCCCTCTTTTCTCTCTGTCTGCCATATGTTTCAGTGAGCTGGACAGATTTGGGCAATCAGACAGCCACCATTGTATTGCTGTCGGTGTGAATAGAATGCTTAGAGAGACGCGTTGCCATTATGTGGTGACGATACGTTTGTTTCTCTTTCACAGTTAGTGTTCTCTCAGTTGTCTCTGTCTGTCTGTCTGGCTGTCTCTCTTATTGCGTGTCCTGTCTTGCCTCGTTGAATACCTAACACTCTGCTGTGGTTTGACAAAGAGGGTCGAAACCTGACCGAAGCGTTGCAGGTTGGGTTACAGTGGCACAGTGCCGCTCTAAAATGTTTCTGATTGATATCTTGAACAGGGTAAGGACCCAAGGGCTTAAAGAGGAGACCCCAGGAGACCCCCCATGTGCATATTTTGCTTCTGCTCTCATCCTTTTGAAAATATCACTGAAACATGTTACAGGTTTGCTAATCAACAATATCATTGCTGAGACCAAGGAATCTGACCCCACTGTCCAACTGGGAAAAGCAACAGCAGCAGCTTCACAATAGTTTAATCCAAAAATCTACAGATGATTTTAAAAATTTAAATAGTGCTTGTGTTTATGCACTGCTGCAGTTAAGCATGGTAGATCAAACTGTTGTTTGGAAGTTCGTAAATGAGAGTCAGCTCTCCCAATATACTGCAAGATTCCACAAGCCTTTTGGTCACGTGGATGTCTGGGTTCATGGCCCTTGTTGGCTGTAGAAAGGTTGGCACTGACTTTGGGTTTGCCCAACTGCAGGTTTCTGAGGATTGATGGAATTCCTCTCACAAATATTGTGGTAATTTAAGTTTCCCAGCATGCTGTATGACTTTGGATGACATTCTGCTCCAGCCCACTCACCTCACTGTGGTTGCATGGCCCATGTCTGAGCATAGCGATACTTTAGTCAGCAGCTTATTCTGGCTTCCACCAGCAGCATGTTGGTCATGGTGTGTTTTCCAGCCATGGTGTGTTAGTGTGTGTGCCATGCTTAACAGACTGCAACTCTGTGTGACGAGCCCTGGTTTTGCCACCCCAAATTCTATGCCATGGCAGGCAAGGACACAATTCTCCAGTCACTCTCACAGTCCTCACTCAGAACCACATACATAGTTCTTTTGCTTCACTGGTAGATATATATATATATTTTTAGGAAGCACACATTCAATATGTAGTTTCCCCAGTGTGGGGTTGTCCAGAGGGAGCAGTTCTGGCTGTCCTGCACTTAGCCACAACCGCCATCTGCACTAACACTGCTACAGCAGTATTTTGTCTCCTGAGGACTGACTAGACTCCTCCTAGATTGTGGACAATCCATCTCGCCACTTGATGTAAAGTAGTTACTGCATAATGGCACACCAGTTCACTGAGATTATCCAAAATCAATAGACGTGCTCATATACGTAATCACAAGTGCTGAATTTCAAAGGGCAATTTTCTCTGGCAGAAGGTTCCAGAGGGGCAACAACATTATTGGCCTAGGATGTGTAAGGTGGTTTTTGGGCTTAACCAAGTGCAAAATAAAAAATAAGCAATCCAACATTATAACAACTTGATACTAAAACATTTTTCCTGGATTGTTATTGATTGGTTGGTATTGCTATTGATTTTATTCTACAACATAACACAAATATTAAAAGCACAGGTCTTACAGTTATTTGATTTCTGAAAACATCATATTTGTTAAGATAAATTACTTTTTTTTTTTTCTGCCTCAAATTGGATTCCATGCAGAGTCAGAGGAAATGCCGTACTTCCCGTGTGCTTTTGTGGTGTATAGTGCCAATACGAGGAAACTGAGAGAGGGTACTCCTGCGGTTTTCACACCGGAATGGTTTCCCTGTCTGTATCACACCTTCTGCTAGCTGTTAGCCCCATGGAGAGAGGGAGATAGTCACTTTGGGCACATTATTTTTCATTGACAGATTCAAGGCAGAATATACCATCTGCCCATGAGGTGCCATTTCTTTTTCTCCTCACTGTAACACTGCAACTGTTATGTAAATGTATCTACACTTGTCATTATTTCTGTTAGATCAACACTGCCCTAACATTCTGTATCACTTTAATGATAGATCTCAAGAAAACAAAGGATAGCCAGTCATTGATCCTGGAACATCTGAAAGGGTTTAAAACACTCCATGAATGTTTTAATTGCTTTGAATGCTTGCGTTTTTTGTTGTGAAAGTAAAGAAGGACAGAGAAAAGACACTTCAGGTGCATCTGCACTGTGTTTTGACTGCAGAAGCCACTGTCTTTATCTCTCTGTTCAGTTGTAGTTCTAATGTAGTTATCTGTCATAGCCACTAGGGGGATACAGTGGATGACCGTTTTATGGAGGACTAAGAGTTTCACTAAATAATTTGCAGTATAGCATGGATCTCCTCCACTTACACACACACACACACATTATGGATCCTGATACACACACAGTGCTGTCGGAGAAATATTTACTACACACATTTTGCAGGGCTGAGGAAGTGTGCTCTGTGAGTCAAAAGTGCCAGTAACTCTCCCCACTCTCCCCAGAGTATCCCTCATTACCATATGAGTCACTCCAGCCAGACAGCCTCTCTGTGTGCGTGTGTGCATGAGTGTGTGCGTGTGAAAGAGAAAGAGAGGGTGAAATGCCAATGTTTCTATACATGCAAGTGCTTGTGTGAACACACATATTTGTATGTGTGCATTTATGTGTGGGCACAATGCATCTCTCACCTTCCCACTACTCGGAGGCAGAATGAAGTCTGTCTGGCAGTGAATGTCTATTGTGTAGTGCTAATGTGATAGCAGAGATTAGCATTGTAATCCATTTAGCATAGAGCAGCTAATCCACTTTATTACTGTTGAAAAGGAATCAGATAAAATTGGCTAGCACCACTGTAGCTGCCTTAATGATTTTCAGCTGATGAAAAAAATTACTTTAAGATATATTAATAATTACTATTGCCGACAATGAAACTAGGATTAGTCATTTCATAACAAATCGGAATCATTAGCTTTGGCTTTTCATCAAGGGAATTAAGGTAGTGCTTGTGTTCAGTCTAGGCTAAATAGGCTTTTTGTTTGTAGATGGTGTATGTTTTTGTTGTAATAAAAATCATGCACTAGCTATTTACTTTCATTTGATGTTACAGTACTTTACACACTGCTTTGGAGTGTCGTTCCTTTAAAATGGGATTTGATATCAGGGGAAATGAAGTCTGCTAGAACTGTTTTAAAACCTGTAAGCCTCAGGTGACCCTGCTGTGTTGATAAAACAAGAAATATGGGGTAAAAGTACTATTAAACACTTTATATGTGCCAATTATTGTACAAATAAGTCACTGGTCTCTGAATAAAATCAGTCTTTCTCCTTTGCATGTTTTCCTCCAGTCCCAGTGTGACAAAACAAGCCAGCGCTGCATGCTTGTGGACATGCTGTGCGTTCCCTGGTGGCTCATTTGTTTTGTTGGTGGTCAGATTGAGGGATAATATACAGGAGCTTCCCCTTGAATCCCCTCTGCTCCCTGGTGACTGTGGATCTGTCCCAACACAATAAAACTCTATATCCAGCCACTGCCATAGACCGTCTGCCCTTTAACTCTGCTCAGCAACTGGCTCCACACTTCTCTCATATTCAGTGGGTGCACGCTGATACACACACATCTTAACATACGTGCACTTACACAGAGTATGTGCGCATACACACATAGCCTCAAATTAACTCACCCGATTGGGCAGATTAGATAACCCCACCTGCTGAATCTGGCCCCCGCTCGCGTGGAGGTTTCTTTCTTCCTATCTCCCTCTCCTCTTACTCTATCTCCTATTTGCCTTCTGTTCTTTTCTTTGCAGTTGACCCTAGTGCATACAATAGTTCTCAGTGAAAGTGTGTGAGGCTTTGATACAGAGAACTCAAGGTCCTTTGAGATCAAGATCACCACACAAGCCAAGCAGGAGGCAGAGGGAGAGAGGAAGAATGACTGAGAAACAAAGAGAAAGGGAGAGTAGGGTGAAATCTGGGTGAAAGATGGTGCCTTCTTAAATAAATGTCATGTTGTGAAACTGGATATCTGTAGAAACAGCAGGAGTAGGGCGGGACTTCAGCCGTGGTCCATGTACTTATATACAATGGTTGATTGTCTAAGCAAACACAAAGTAAAGTTAAAGTAGAGAAGTTGATTCTTTGGTGTCTGTTATGATGAAGTATCGAGTGGTGGATAAAGAACATCCTGTCTTTCTTAAAACTGACTTCCACCCTACTAGTTTAATTATGATGGAAAAAAGAAAGTGCTTTGACAGATACACAGTGTAACTTCATGACACATACAAAAGCTGTCTTTTCTATTATCAGTTGATTATCATTGATTTGACTATTTATAGTCTGTTCTTTACAATAAAGCATAAAAGGTAATACTGAAATAACGTCTAAACTCCCTCCAGTAATTTTCACCCAGTCCCTATCAAAGATGACAAGTTCTGTTTTTAGTGGGGGCAGCACTGTTTTACCAAAGGGTTCACTTTACCTACTTAGAACAGTTAAGGCTTCTTGACCTTAAAGAGACTTTAGCTTTAGGCGGGCCAGCAGAAAAGTATTTTTAATGATATGCTGACAGAGGGAATACAAAGAGAGTATGTTGTCATCAGCGTATTATAATTAATCATGAAGTGACTCACCTGTCTGCTCGACCATCTGCTTCCTGTCCAATTATCTCCCGTTTGTGTCTGTTACTTGTGAACCCTTAAGTGCTGAAGAGCACAAAGAACCACCAAGAGTCATCACAACTTTAACAAGACTTGCTTCACACCTGTCCGCAAGCCCACACAGGCCTGCATGTGTATGTGAATGTGAGTGTGTGTATTGTACTGGGTGCACAAAAGTTGCTTGGGTAGGTATGTGTCAGAGCTGTGTGTTACTGGGAAATTACAGCCAGAGGACCAGATTTAGAAAGGATCATTTGGAACACACTCTGTATATATGTGTGCATGAGTGTGTGTGTGTGAGTGACGATGTTAGCAGATGTTCGGGCACAACCCAGAACATTTCTATCACACCACCAAGTGTGTGTGGGGCCAATTCCATGCACTTTCTGCTGAGTAAACACACCTAGGGGCCCGCAGACCACACCTCTTGCCCAGATGCCTAATTACCATAATCACTTTTCAATGGCTGAAACTGTGATAGAGAAAGATGAGCTTCTCACATACAGCACTGAAAGTCATGACGTATGGGAAAAACCTAAGGCAGTATGCGGTAGATGGGCAATTTTGCTGATAATAATATTCAAAAGGACCTTTTTAATGATACCCTGGTTCCTAATTGCACACTTTGTTGTTATAGACACCGCCTTTGTTCCATTGCCAAGCCCTTCCTTGTGAAAGGCAATATTAATCTTCGTTTTTTTTTTTGTTGTTGGTTTTTTTTTATCTCAGCTATTCTTTATTAAGGTGTTATATTTTCAGCTTTGTCCTTTACACGGATAGTGAATGAAATGAATGGGATAGCACTGCTCATAGTCTGCTCGATGATGGTTGACTTCAAAAAGACAAACCAAATACAAAAATGTCACGTGTGTTTTGCGTTTTCTGTTAATTTTTTTGCTAAATCAGTAAAGTTAAAACTGTAACTTTGGTATTGAATGTATAAAATTGATTCTTAACATGCTTCTGTGTTTTTTCCAGATTCGGGTAGACGGTTCCTCTCGTGCTCTGCAGTATGAGACGGTGCAGGCAGTGGACAATGGACCCATCCTCAGAGACATGGCCTTCTCTTCTGACCACCACTACCTCTATGTCATGTCTGAGACCCAGGTCAGACACTCACACACAGACACACATAATCATCAGAGGTACCGCGAGCTGACTCAGTATCATTACCACTGGCATTTATCATTTTCTTATGTCAGAGGGTACAATAACCTTTGGTGTAGCATAGGGGATTTCATTACAGCTTGGCTGGAAGAGAGAAAAGGATTAGATGGACTGTTGGATGCAATGGCCATGTCTTTTTATGGAAACAGACTGTGAGGGTAGCTGGAGTGAATAAATGTGTTGAATTATAGGGACAGAGGAAAGTGGTTTTAGTCAACTGTGTGTGTGTGTGTGTGTGTGTGTGTGTGTGTGTGTGTGTGTGTGTGTGTGTGTGTGTCTCTGCGCACAGACAGATTCGCCCCATACACACTATCTCTCTTGGTACCTTTGATGACATGGAATGTGGCGCGAAATAGCAGCACTCTGTGTAATGGACACAGACACAGAGGGACTGTGAACACCTCTATCAGAGGCAAAGCCTTGCTAAAATAGCACCATGGAAAGTCCATAGCACACATGCTGCGCTCACATAAATGCACACACACTCCTATGACTCACTGTGTTAGGTATTCACTTCCTCTATATACTACACACAAGAAGACACACAGCCACAAGCTTGTATTTACATTATATTTTAAACATGTACAATATGAAAGTCACGGAAGTCTAGTTCATCATTCTAGAAAAATCCAAACAGTCCTTACTTGTTCATTGTCCTTTCAGGAGTCCTGATCGTGAATGTTAGTTCTTCAGCACAGAAACTTTAAGCACACAAATTTTTGCCTTTAAACACAAACATTCTCTTTCCTACAAGGCACCGTTAATCAAGTCATTGAGGCCAAATCAGAACCCATGGTGCATCTCTCTCTCTTTTCAGATTAGTTTAGCTCTGTTCATTGTCCATTATTAATGTGAGTGTTTGAAATAATATTGCAAAAGCTCTGAAGAACAGATAATATGCATATCATCCCCTCTCTCCCTCCTCTTTATCTCCTGCCACCCGTAATCACAGAAGGCCACTGCTGTTTTGTTGGCAGTGATAGCCTAGTTACCCCTGTATATTGTCTGCAGCTTCCAGAGGATTATAGACCTTTCTGGCACCATGAAAGTGTCAGTATTTACTGATTGTGTAGTGCAGTTTGTTTGTGTGTGCAAATGCATTCACAATTTAAGTGCCCAGATTATCCTGATAACTCTTTAAATATCAGACAGAGAGTTGAAGGTGCCCTTTGAAACGCAGCTCTCATTGTCTCTCCTGAGGTCTCAGTCAGTCCATCAGAGAGAGAGAGAGAAGGAAAGACACAAGTGAGCAGAATAAGGATGTTTAGGATGCTGTTTTGTCATGGCATCCAGTTACCACTCTTTTATGCAAATCTGTTAACCAGCAATGTGAGAATTTTGTGTTTTTCTCTTTTGTATTGCAGTGCGTGTAATTGGGCTTACAAAAGATATTACAGAATAACAAATGAATTATTAGGAACTCTTAATTTCCATTTCCATTCTTTTATGTCTTGCTATTATCGCCCAACATTGTGTTACAAATTTAGCATTTTTTAATCTGCATGCCAATTAACTTACATTGAAACATGAGTTTTTCTGTCCAACAGTGGTTTTGTGTGTGTGTGTGTTGCATTTGTAGTAATTAGTCTATTAGCCTAGTTAGAGAGCTGACCTCCACTAACTGTTTAGGAGGAACATCTGGGAATTATCATTCACACAAATATAGAAAGCATTTAATGAACACAATACACATACACATGGAACACACAGAAGTAGCTTGTAAATTCCAGTGCACGCTCACACACACAAACACATTCATTTAGTGCTAAGTGGTTTACAGAACGACATGAATGTAGTGAATGAATAAAACACCAATCCATTAAAACCCTCTATAATTTTGATATTTATTTACTAATCAAAACATTTCTGCGAGGTATTGAAAGACGGAGAACTGATTATTTCCATAATTAATTTTCCAGATGTTGATATTTTTCTTATTTAACTGTGATACCATTGTTTGTCTTCATCACCATAATCTGCAGATTCAGACACCTGAAAAACACTGTTTTATAATACTGTACTGTATAATACTATAATCTGTTTACTAATTTACATTAGTCAAAACAAATTTTATTAAATGTCATAGAGGGTCACTAAATGTTTCAGAAATGCAAAGAAAGATAGGTACTAACATCAAAGGTCATCCTGTAGTTACTCTTGCAAGAGTTTTGAAACAAAGTGGAGTACTGCTTTGTGGATCAGTGCAGTGGTTTAGAATAACATACACATATACACACACACACATTCCCAATTCCCAGGGGTGGCAAATGCTATTAAAGCAGCCTGAGCTGGTCGATAGCAGAAGGCCACCTGCTGTTTCTGGGGCCTGGGACCCAGACACTCAAACAGAGAGAGAGTGTGATGGATGAAAAAAGGGAAAAATCCAGAAAGGGTGAAACACATGATCGAGAGAGAGAAGACGAAGGGGGGCCACAACAGGAGGCTGAGAGGAGAGTCTCCCCTGCAGATTGGTGATGCTAGGCCTGGGGTGGACCAACAGTAAAGACCACCTCTGGATCCTGCCTGGCAAGACTGAAGGTCTTCTAAAGTTCAGTGTGAGAGTTCAATACAAGACAGTGAGGACTGACTTTTAGATTGGAGAAGAGACAGTGGGGTCAAGGCACAGAGAAAGGTCAAAAGGAAAAAAAATAGAGTCATGTAGTTATTATAAATAATGCAGACTGGAGAAATGTGTGCTGCATTTTGCATTTCATTTGTATGTTTTTGTTTGTAGTGTTTGGGGTATAGAACTACAAGATAAGTGTGATTGTTGATGTCATCTGGTCATATTTCTGATCCCAGCAGTTTATAATGAAGACATCTTGGACAAACTTGAGAAAAGGCTCCGTAATCTTTGCCTTTTTTATAAACGCTAAACAAATGCAAGCCTTGTCCTCACTTCAATCATCCCTCTTTATCGCATAGTGAATTAAAGTAAACATAATTACTTGGGCTGTATAATGATTTCCAGGCTCAGTCATTTTCTTTCTTTATCACTGGACAAATCTGTATTCTGTGTTTCTAAATAGCAAAGTTGGTATCCTCGCTTTCCATGGCAAAGTAAAAGAATGTAAATATGTTCAGTCAGGGTCTATAAGGACAACAAAGTATGAAAATGTTCAACACATTTTTCTAGTGCTGCATTAGTGCTACAAAAATCAACTATAATCAGTTATAAATAAATTACAATGTGGCACAACTGCTGGAACACCTTGACAGAGTAGTATAAATCCAGCTTCAGGGATGGGGCGCCATGCTGAGTCGCACTGTACCCTACTTGTCTGTGTCACATTATACACTCATTAGAGAGGGAAGCTAGCCAAACACTAACACAAACACACACACCCATGCAGAATTGTATGCTGTAAAAAATATGCTGGAGATCTAAGGTCTAAGTCATTATATTGTCTTCTGATACATTTTCTCATCCTTTATTTAATTTTTCTTCTATCCTGGCAACCTCTTTTTCTTTCTTTCCTCTCCACTGTGACTGTGTCATCTTTGTTTGGTTTGTTTTTCTTTTAGGATTATAGATTTTTGCTCCTGCAACCCATATTCATTTCTAAGGGGATTTGTAAAGCGAATGAGGATTCAGCCTCTTTTGTCTGTTGCGCCTCTTTTCTCATCTTCTTTCTCTCTATCTTCATTCCATCTCTAACCCTCTCTCGCTATTGTCATTTTTACCCAATGCCATCCCCCAGTTCTCCATTTGCTCATTTTTTTTCACTTCCTCACTAGCAGAGTAATCTGTCATCCCTACCCTCTCATTAATCCAGTGATTGGCTGTCCTCTAATTGGATCCCTCTCTCTCTCTTTCTCTCTCTCTCTCTCTCTCTCTCTCTCTCTCTCTCTCTGTGTATCTCTCTCTCACTTGTACACACACACTCTGTCTCACACGCGCACACACACACGAGTCATCTTATTAGTGGGTTAAATAGATGTTCTGGTATAAAGAGGACAGTCAGATTATAGAAGGGCCGTGATTATGGATGTTAGGGTTGCAGTTTGAGTGACAGGGACAGGTCAGTTCCATTGTTAATATGGGCTGGTACTGTAGTTCACTACTGTGTTACTATCCTGTTAACATTGGTTCATCTGTCAGCCACAATGAGAACATCTGGCTAGAATGAACGAGGTGGTGTCAGTGGAGGTTGGGGGGTCGTTTCAGCATTAGTTCGGTATGCAAATTAAAAGTACAAATCACACACTAACAGAGGGTTCACTTTTAATAACTGCTATAAACCTATTGTAGAGAAAAAAAAACCTCCTTGAAGTGATGAACAGTTATTAAGGTCAACAGTGGAATGGGAAGTTAGCACACAGGTTATTGCATGAGGCGGAGAGTAAGAATAACATATGGTAGCATTTCAGGGTACAGGTTCTTCCTTGTCCATCTATAACAAATAAAGATTGTCATTCCAAAACCAGAAACATGAATATAAATATAAAACAGACCTTGAGGATCTTGACTTTCTCCTCCCCACCTCTAGGACACTTATGAGAAGCATTGCCTCCACAAAGCTCTTAGCACTGACAAAGATTCCTCCCATCCCTCTCACATCCTCTGCACCCACCCCCATCTGGCAAACGATACCTCAGTATCAAAGCCAGCAGCCACCAGAATGTGCAATAGTTTTTTATCCACAAGCTGTGAGACTGCTCAATACCCTGTCTCTTACACGTCTTGACTAACATACACATGCATTTACACACACTCACAACACACTCACACACAAAGGCAAGCACCTTGCTTTCTTGTTTTTTTATTTAAAATTCAGTTCATTTTTTCTGCAGTGTTTTTAGATATACACATACCTTTTATATATCATTTTCTGCATTAAGAGGTTGAAAAACAGTTGTCAGATCGGCTAAATATATTTTTAGGTGGCATCACGTCATCTAGTTGCATTAATCCTCCAAGCTTCCCCTTAATAATGGCTTTTGTGGCTTTCTTTGCTCAGAAATACACAGCACCAGCACCATTTGTATTTGTCAAATGGGATAAAAACAAATTCTGTTTAGACCCGATCATGAGATAGTCATTTGATTGAATTTGATTTTGATAGCAGAGTACATTACTTAGCGGCTGGATGTGCTGAGACTTGACATGAGTTCCAGCACATTTGAAAGTGGTTCATGATGTTTTTGTTGTGCCATTCAATCCGTCCTCCAATGTTCCACAGTCATGCCATTACCCTCAGGCAAACCAGGAAACATATTAACTAACCCTGCCAGCAACTTCAGTCAGTCAGTGGTGAGGTTTTATCAGGTATGTTCCTGCACGGGTTTCATGTTACGGTATTTTTGTTCAACATGTGCTGTGGCTTATACATTCAGCATATAAACTGTTGCTGAAAAGTATTGCTATTGCCACACGCGTGTTGTTAAATTATTTATATTCAGCATAGCAAATGCAGTTCTGTAAGTGTGAATTATTGAAAATGTGTACTATAGTGGGGTGAGATTGTTCAAAGTCAAATGCTTTTTTCTGTTTGGAACCCCCCGAGGGAAATCCGACAAGCCAATTTGTGGAAGGATCGCGTCTTCGCATCTCATCAAAGATGTTTAATACCAGCATCCTTTAATTTCTATCAGCGGGAAACTTTTTACCACATCCCTTACAGTGTGGCTTCCTCACCCCTCTGGTGGGTGGCTGTGAGTTATGAAGGTGTTTAGATGTGCATATTACGTTGCGTCCCAGTTTAGCTGCAGGCTGCTGTGGTCTAACAAGGCAAGTGAACAGAGCTGATATGTTGCAGCCATTGGTGTCTGACACACTTCTGAAAAATGTCGACAAAGTGGGGCAGACAAGGTTGGAGTGAACTGTTGGCTCATTGAAAGTCCTTTTTTGAAGTTTTACCTTTGTCTTCTCTCCCTCTCTCTCTCTCTCTCTCTCTCTCTCCCTCGTTTTCTCTCTGTTTCTCATTGCATTTTTTTTAGCCTAGTTTTCTTCGCTTTCCCCATTACAAATAGTTGTGAATCTGCAAGCACAGTACGCAGTAACACTGGTGAAATTTGTCATTCATGGTGAGTCATTATCAGCATCTTCTGTCACTATCTTGGCTGGTGGCAACAGTCCAAACTGTGCACTCTGTCTGTGTAATACAGGCCTTATTTTTACCAGGCTATACCTCAGGAGAAGATGATGCAACCTGTGCAGAATTAGCCTGTGTGTGTGTGTGTGTCTGCCAATGGAAGAAATGGAGTTGCAGATTAAATTCAAATCTTGTTTGCGGTCCCAGGGGTCAAACCTCAACCAACGCCTTAAATGCACTTTACTTTGACGTCCATCATGTCCTAAGCATGGTTCTAGCACTGAGGACTGACAATGTAATGAGACAGCATTAGCATGTTGCTAGTGCAGGCTGGGCTGTGTGGATTTGTTGTTGCTGAGCTTAGCATGCTTCAGCTTTTGGCTGCTTATTTGGTAAGCATAGAAATACCAAAGAAAAAACATATAGCAGAGTGTGCCTCATGCAGGAAATTCTAATCTTTAAACTATTTGTAAACTGCCTTAAGCTTGTCTAACTGTTTTTCCCTTTGTGTATGGGGGGCCTTAACCTCTTTGGAATAGAAAGATAAGTGAAAATGATTGATTGT
This sequence comes from Toxotes jaculatrix, assembly GCF_017976425.1. NCBI lineage: Eukaryota > Metazoa > Chordata > Actinopteri > Toxotidae > Toxotes > Toxotes jaculatrix. Next base: position 7,216,766 of record NC_054415.1, read on the forward strand.
ATCCAAGTCGTTTGTCATGCGCTGACAATCCTGACAGCGCAATGGATGGCTTTCTCATTTGACCTCTGAGAACGTCAAATGAAAACAATATTGCACTTGCAGCCACCAGCCCGCTCTGTTAACTGAGTTTATGATATAATACCGTTGGTCGGTGGTTGACGGATTGAGTGGTGCGTCAGCTGTGACGAGGCAGTGGGTCGTTGATGTGTCCCTCGCTTCATCTGACTCCCACGTCAATCTCGCCTCCATCCAGCTGGAGAGGAGAAAGGTGGGACACAGGAGGACGAGACAGAGAGAGAGACACCAGTAAATGAATGAGGGAATAAATGACAGATTGAATAAATATCCAGTGTTAGGCAGAAGAGGGGATAAAAGACAGACCAGATTTTGTGAGATGAAGTTAAGAAGAAATGGATTGTTGTTTTACTATTTGTAATAACTAAACACTGACACTGCTTTGGTTTCAGCTCTCTCCATAGATGTTCAATTGGATTAAAATGTGGATTTACAGCAGACGTCTTTTGCTTTGATTGTACCCTGCACAGATTCAAGTCACCCTGTTCCAGATGCAGCAAATCAACCCCATAACATAACTGAGCCTCCTCCATGTCTCACAGTGGGGATGGTTTTTTTATTTGAACTTTTGAACTTTTTCTTACATATACATAGAGCAATGTCCTCAGGACATTCTCCCACCATCACTGGTCCTTGACACAACTGGACACTGTTGTGTTGGCCTGTTGTGTTGGAGGTCAACTTGTATCAGTGTTTAAGATTTCCTTCGTTCTTTTTCCTCCTTTCATATTATAGCATCTGTTCAGTCTTTGGTCAATTTTCCTCTTGTGAGGTTGCTTCTTGGTTGAGGTTGTCAGCAGGTCAGGAATTAGTTTTTGTATCCATTGTCATGTATGTGAATAATGATTTCACTTCATCAGACGTAATGGTTGTTGCTGATTTGTTTCCAGTAATGAGTGGAACTTGAGGATATTCAATTGGAGACTACTGTCATAAGCAGCAATATGTCCTTGGCACATGTACAACATTGCTAATTTACAATGTGTTATTAAAATAAAATGTCCAAATAATACTAGATCATATTTAATCAAAAAAAATTGTATTAATGTCTTCTTCCCCGTCAATAGTAATGATACACTGCCAGCATTGTGCCGAACTAATGAACAAACTCGCACCAGGGAAGGAGAAAAAGACAAAGCTAGCCTGGGGGAAGAAGAGAAAAGATAAGAGAAGTTCAGTGTGCCCTACAGGCTGTAAAGCAGGATTGGACTATCACTTTAATTTCCCTCTTTCTGTTCATTTGGAGTGGTGAAGTTTGGCTGCAGGTGGAATCCCTGTTTAATTACAAGTGGAGGGGGCAGGAAAAGAGTGGGATAAAGAGAGGAATAGAGATGAGGCAGAAGAATTAGTTGATAATAAAAGTCTCTGCAGATTTAATAAATGATCACTTTCCCACTGCAGGTTGACTGGAAAGCCTCTGGCATTATGTAAGGAGGAGGGGAGACAGAGAGAAAAGAAGGAGAGAGGAAAGAAAAACAACGTCAAGCTTCATCAACTCTATCTCAGTGTAGCGATGAAGATCTTAAAGAGAAGGCTCTTCCTCCTCCCCCTTTGACACTGATCCCCTACAAATTCAAAAGACACACACACACACACACACACACACACTGTATCTATACTGTATATATAATTTAATGCCATTGTGCCATCACAGTAAATGATCAAGTGTGTCTTCATCTCTCTCTCCACACATTAAGGCATCAAGTACTCCTGTGATCTCTGCCTTTTTTAAAAGCATGATTATATTCAGCAGCTTCCATCTCTCCCTATTGTGAAAAGAGGGAGAGTGCAGGGTGTAATGGCTGTCATTTGCTCACCTGAAACAGGAGGGAATTAGAAATGCCATGCACCCCATCCTTTGTATTTATCCCTGCTGATATGATAGCGCAGCCATAGTGAAGAGACAGTGAGGCGTAATGGTTGTCTCTCTGGCAAAGCCCATGAAGAAGATAGCATGAAATGAATGTGATATCGAGATGAGAGAGACAAGGGGTGCATTGGGTCGTTTAGCCACCAAATCCCTCAATTTTTTTGATGAAAGAGGGGACAAAAGTGTTGTCTGCTTGACTGTGTGTGTCTGTGTGTGTGTGTCTGTGTCTGTGTCTGTGTCTGTGTCTGTGTCTGTGTGTGTATACGAGTGTGTGAGTGTGAGAGCCAGATAGAGAACGGAGGCTCTGGAGATGATGAATGTATGATCTTGCACACCTCAGAGCATCTGAGTGACAGAGAAAGACAGACAGACGGAGACAGAGGGAGAATGAATGATATCAGGATGCACACTCTGGAACAGAGGACTCACATTGGCACCCATCACTTCTGCCGGGCTCTGAATGTGGCGTGTATTTGTCTTTGTGTGTGTGCGTTTGCGTTTCATCTGTTGAGAAAACCATTTCCCCAGATGCAGGCATCTGAAGCCTCGATAGGAATCAGGAGGTCCCTCCCATTCTACAAAGTCTAGATCTGAGTGTGTTTTTGTATACAGTGTGTGTGTATGTGTGGGTAGTGTGCTGGTGCACTGGCATATCTCCCACAGACGGAGTGTTAAATTATAAAGCGTTCAGATATGATGGCATTGATTTCTACAGTTCTGAATGAGTGCTTAGCTTTTATGGGAGATCACAAGGTGACAAACCACTCGATGTGGTGACATGGTTACATAGATTACACAAATGCACACACACATGCACACAGTGAGATTGTGGTTTCATAGACTGTCATGGTAAGGCTTTGGCAGCTGAAATCCCTCCATAGGCTAATGCAGTGGCCTTTCTCTTCAGTGACTAATAGGTTATTTCGCTATCAGTGGGCTGAGGCAGTGGTGGATCTTAGAGGAGGAGCAGGCTTGGTGGAGGGTGACAGGAAGGGAGGGAATCTATCATGTGAGATGCAATGAGGATCAGCGTTCAGTTTGATCATGTGCTCATACACTAACATCGCTATCTCTGTGATTCCATCTCAAACTCATTCCCTTTATCTACCTAATGCAAATACGCCTGTACACAGTAGGGAGGGCAAAACATACCTGCTGATTTTTTTTCCCAAAAGCACAGACCCACAAACACACACACACACACGCTTAACACACAAATACGCACTCGCATTGTTTCTAATCTGTAATAGCATGCAGGATTCCTCTTGACTTTGGCAAGGAGATACACCCCCTCTGAATTCATTCAGCTGTGTGTGAATCTGTGTCAGTGTGTGTGCGCACGTGCAAGTGACTGCCTGAGTATGCTATTTATAGTACTAGAAGAGATACACAGAAAAGACATAAATGTAGAGAGCAAGGGAGAGAATGATGTAGTGGTGTGTTTTCAACGTATCTCCACTGTGTCAGTGTCTGACGTAAGTGACAATACATGCGTCTTTGTGGTTCTTCTGCATCTATGTCCACACATGTTGAAATATGACTTCCACAGTGAGCATGTGCAGAATTGTAGCATTGACTTGGTGGGTTTATATTTGAGAGAGCGAGAGAGAGTGAGAGAGGGGCTGTCAGGCAGAGATGTGCCGTGTGATAGTCTGTGTGTCCAACAGAGAGAACTGCCGTCAGTGCCAGGCTGTGCTTTAGAGATACGACCGCGCACAGGCATTTCTGATCTCTCGTTACATTCAGTCATGCCCTACATTGGATGGTTTAATTACGGTCCCTTTCATACCCTTAAAAATGGAATTTAGTCAGTAAAATGTGCTGCAAAGAGACATATAATTGCATCACTTATATCCGGAGGTATGAGAAGAGACCAGTTTACAAAAAAATTTGATCCTCAGAACCAATCGGAGCTGGTGCACTGTGAGATTAACTTACCACAGTGCATACTGTCACTGTTGTAGTGTCTTTGAGCAGGGCACTAAATCCATCCATCTCCAGCAAGCTTTACTGGAGCTGATCGGATGCTCTGATCTCTGACTTAAGGTTTCCTCACTCACCAAGCACATGATCAGCAACATTACACTGAGATGCTGTAACATCCAAACCATGATTGACTGGTAATAAGGGACCCAAAGTGTGCTAAGAAAGCCAGGACAGTTGACACAAGGCAGGTTGGATCCATGGATTCATGCTGTGAACGTCAAATTCTGACTCTACCATCTGCATGCCTGAGCAGAAATCCAGATTCATTAGACAAGACTACGTTTTTTCCAGTCTTCAGCTGTCCAGTCTTAGTGAGTCTGTGTCCACTGCAGCTTCAGATTTCTGTTCTTGGCTGACAGGAGTGGAACCCGGCATGTTCTTCTGCTGTTGTAGCCTATCCGCCTCAAAGTTCGACATGTTGTGCATTCTGAGATGCTTTTCTGCTCACCACATTTGTAAAGAGTGGTTGTCTGAGTCACTGTAGACTTTCTGTCAGCTCCAACAAGTCTTTCTATTCTTGTCTCATATTATTTTGGGGGCTAAGGTATATTGGGTTTCATTATGCTGTACAGGTGTTAATGTTATGTCCATCTCCTGTACCGTATGCTATTTTCATAACACAAAGATAAATGTCAGTGTAGTAAAATGCTTCTTGTCTGTCTTATTACACAATTTCAGCATTTTGTTGCAGGATTTGCTTTTGTCCAACTCCATATGAAGGTACTGGGGATGATTGTGCTAATCAGCTTGTTAATTGTTGATTAACCTCCTTCAGAATTTCTTGTAAGTAGAGTTATAGTCAGTACAGTCAGCGTTATTCTTACACAGTGATAGTTTTTGGTGTCTTTCTGTTTTAGATGGATTATAAAAACCTGCTCAGTTTCATCTAAAAACTCATATTTCAAGACCGAAATTCCAGTTATCCTGTAGGCACACATCCAAACACAAACACACACACAGACCGTCTCACCCTCGTCATAACCCAATATCGGTCCCACACTGATGATGTTGTCTCTCTTTGCCAGCTGTCATCGGTGAGCAGCTTGAGTGACAGCAGTCATCCACCAATGACGGCACATTAATCAAAAGTGCCAGCAACACCTATTATTGCACCATGCTGTTACCATGGTGACAAGAGGAGGGGACGGCAGACATCTACCTCAGCTTTGCCCCTTGTGCTCGGTCACTCAAGGCCCATGCCAATCAGTGCCAGTCAATGCCAGTTTGAATTGGCAAGGTTATATATCATAATAGATGGACTTCTGTCCTAAGTGGCCACATTTCTCATATGGAGCTAGTGGAGATAGATGGAAACTGTCAAGCAGTAATATTTTTATGAAAATCTGTCAGGATACAAAATACTTTGCATTCGCTTTTTACATATGACTTAGTTTGGCTTGTTTGTTTTTGCAGTTAATGTGGATTTGAATGTAATTGTGCTTGAAACCGAGTGATTACATTTTGTTGGATTTATTTTTGTTGTGTGGATAAATCATATGTAGCAGAGTACTGAGAGTTCTTTATCCTCATTATTCTTAGAAAATGTAGGAAAATTATAAATCTCCCATCACAGCCACGTGTAATATCGACACTTTGTCATCTTAAATATTGATGGTAAAAATGTGGTTTTGGTCTGAGGATGGATTCAGGACACAGTAAAGGAGTAACAGGGTATATTGTTTTTTTGAGTTAAGGGTGCGACTCTCACTTCTCCACTGATTCATACTATATAGTATCTGTTTGCAACAAATTCATGCTCACGTTGTGGAGGTTGTCTGAAGTGCTCAGCTATATTCCTAGCCAATTAGATACAGCACTTGTAAGGAAACACAAAACATCTACTGTTATCCAACAATTCCTGCTTCCTGTGCACTTTAATTTTTCACTCTGTTTTTGAGATCTTGAATCACCTGTGAAGTGTTATGGTTGAATGCGGGATAGAAATTCATTATGCTTTTCTAACCAGAGAAGAGTTTTATAAGCCGACAAGTATTTGAAAACAGTATTTTGAGTCCCCTTATCTATTTTATTTATCACCTCTGATTTTTTTTTTCTTTCTCAAAAACACATCTGAAGCAAGCATGCAGATATAATTTCTATCATATTTAAGTTCCTCCTATTGATAAACCTAAACGCTGCATTTCTTTCAACATGACATTTCTCTGGCATTTCACATTCTCCGTCTTGTGGTAATGTTTTCTTTTAAATGTTTTCTCATCTTTGAGCCTTTCATAAATGGAAAAATGGTTTGAATGTCTTCGCACAGTTTTTAATCATTGTTGAATGTCTCTCTGCAGCTGTCGAGGGTGCCAGTGGAGGCCTGTGGTCAGTACTCAACCTGCAGTGAGTGTCTTGGATCAGGAGATCCGCACTGTGGCTGGTGTGTCCTGCACAACATGTAAGTGCTACTGTCCTACACTCCCACTCACACACGCATATAAACTGTCAACCACACGTACACAATCGTATATCTCTCTATCTCTCTTCTACTCTTCAAACATACTAACGATAGATTTTCGCACTTTCCTCCCATTCATTCACTTAACCTCCAACATACTAATCAGACAGTTGGGGGGGTTATGTTTGGGTTGTTAGCCTCCCCTACCTCCATGACGCCTGGCCCCATGCCCAGCACTCCATCCCTTGCAGCCCTTGAGCATTCAGGGGCTCCTCTAGCTAATCCAGGCCAAGTCTCAGATTGCTTTCCTGGGGCTCGGCCTCAAGCCAACGTCCCCCTTAGATCCATTACCAAACCTAACCACTGGCATTGTTTACCAGCCCTGAAACCAGAGCCTGGTGAGAGCACAGACACTATTGGGCACTGCCAGGGCTGTAATGGGCACCACTCCAAACTTCAGGCGTTGACACGAGCAGAGTGATAGCCTCTGTTATTGTAGGAAACTGCTGAATGAGATCTTAGAGATTACCTCATTAAGCGCAACTGACTCACTCTGCCTTGCTTACCTGTTCTCTTTCCTGCCTTTTTTCTTCTTGCTTTACCTAAAGGCTTGTCTGTCTGTCTGTCATTCTCTCTTTGACACACACACACACACACACACACACACACACACACACATACTCAGACACACAAATTGTCACACACCTCACACCCCAGCTGCTGTCAAATCCTTGTCCCTCAAGATTGGAGTGGGAGATGGTGCTTGCTGGGGGCAGGGAGATTTCCCACTCCACTGTAAATTGAAAATTGGTTTCTTGTGTTGGTGCTAGCCCTTGGGTAGAGTGTGTGTGCGTGCGTTTGTGTGTGTGTGTGAGTGAGACTGAGTACATTTAGCACCTTCATCCCTGCTGGCACTGAGAGGACATGGCGAGGGCACAGAAGCAATGTGAGTGTCAAAGCAACATACACGCTGGACACAGGAGGAGACAGAGGGACATATAGATGTAGAAAATAAGAGATGAAGGGCAAGATGACAAAGTTAGAGAGGTAGGGAAGCAGATCAGTAGAGAGTAGAGATTAGTAAATTCTGAGAATGGTCAGAGGCGAACGATCTCTGAAAAGAGAGGTGAAATGTGATAAATGGACAGACATCTACAAAGGGTGAAAACACAGAAAGTTTGGGTGCAACAGAGTGAAGGAAGGAGAAATAGAGGACGAATGTGTTTTAGGTCTCCTGGGTAGAAAGTGCATTAGCAAACAGAGGACACACCGATGGGTTATGGGTCACAAACCAGAGGTTGGAGGCAAAGTCACACACCACACGCACACAGGCATGAATGCATAATTCATCAATCCAGAAGTTTTCTGTTTATCACAGTTTCTTGTATTGAGCTCCCTCCCTAAATATTCTATACTTACCTGAGCATGAATCAACCATATGATGTGTTCTAGCAGATCATTGAATTTAAAAATAATTTGTCCAGAGATTAAATAAAAGGATCAACATAAAAAAACATGTTAAGGGTCACTAGTGAGTAGCTATCGTGCAAGTATTTGCCACATGAAATGTGCTTGCATTTTAAATCAAACCTTAATTGTGTGTGACTGCATGTAAGTATGGTACGCATGTGAGTGCATGTGTTTCTCCCTCCATCTTGCTTTCCGTGTGTGTGTGTACAAACCCATTAACACCCTGGACATCCTCCCAGTCAGAGCAAATGGGTGGCCACAGATTGGCCTGTCACACTTAGCCTGATAGAATCGGCTCACCTCAGCTCACCCGCCTCTTTACACAAATACACACAAGGGCAGGCCCACACACACGCACACCCCTCTTGCTGGAGAATTAGTGTCAAGTCGCCAAAATGAGAATCTAGCCCAGAGAGCGAGAGAGAAAATAACCAAAATGCCACTTTAGTCTATCTCAGGTTTCTAGGTGTTTGACCATCACAAGGGCAGAAAAGGGGAGATTAGAGGTGTGCTCTGTGTGTGTGTATATGAGCGTGTGTGTGTGTGCTCACACCTCCTGTCAGTTGGACACACAGTTTTCCCTCTCACATCCCACACACTTAAAATGCACAACCCAATATGACCGATTGACCACAGGTTTACCTTTCCCAAAGCCCCGCCTCCTCACCACTCTCCAGCCCCCAGCTTGTGAATTCTTAACAGGGTCTTAGTGTAACTGACCCCCCCGCGCACCACCTCCAACACAAGGTAGCCAGGGCTTTATGCCCCTTTTGTAATCACCCCTGTTTGAAACACACTCTGAGATGACAGGGCCTTTGATTGTCCTTAACCAGACTTCCAGTAAAATGGTTCATAATATGTGTCCATATCCCTCCACTCTTTCTCCTCATACCCCCTTTATTTGGTGACAGTCATGTGGGGTCAGTAGTGGTGCAAGACCATTAACATGTCTGAATCTTAGCCTGTAGATGTAGAAAAGTGCGTATGCTGATAAATGGCTAATCTTAATGAAAATACAGAGGAAACACATTCAGTTCTCAATTTTCAGAATACTTTTGTAGAGTGTATTTTTAGATTTTCATTTTGTCACCAATGTCTTATCATATTTGCAGTTTCTGGAATCAGGAGACTGTCTGCCACCTTCCAGACCTCAACAGAGAAATACACAACAAGTATTGCTGTATGCAACTTAAATGTGCTGAAGGATAAAGAAAATTGAGAAAGAAAAGAAGTGCTGTCTTGTAAGGAAGGTAGTGTGACCGTGAATTAACAGTTCATTAAGTCTGTCCTTGGTGAGTAGTCTGACACATATATAAATACAAAAATAACCTATCCAGTTCGAGCTGAACTTTTTGATATTCAGGGGATGAAAATATTTATCCTTTGTCCTTAAGTCTATTCTCAGCTTCATTTGAGTACATTGGCAGAATAACATTTTTATTTATATCACTCAAGAAGTGATTTAAACACTATAGAAAGACTGGCACCTCAAAAAGGAATAATTACAGATACACTGTAGGTACACCCAGCTGACACTAATGCACTCTAATGCAGCAGTTTTGCAATAAATCCTGCCTTTCAGTGTTTCAGTGTTGAGTGTTTGGTGAAACTGCACGAAAGAGCTGTTAATTCAACTGTGTGATTATTTTGGAGGCTGCAATTTGCGGTACTGTTGAACTGCATTGCATTATAGAAAACAAAAACTCACTCAGAAATTATAACTGTTGTATTAATTACTCACTGCACGTCGGCTGGAATGCTGGACGTTGTTTGTACACTTGTTGTAAAGACATCAGATCTTCTAAAGGGGAAGTAATTGAATAACAGCAAAACAACAGGGACTTGTTCAGCTTCTCTCCACTTGCAGGCTGAGTGCATTATGAATATTTGTGTTTTTCTAAAGTAATACTTAATAAACCACAAGCACAAAATCCTCTCATGCTTGCCTCCAGTTCTCCAATAGGTCAAGAGTCCTGCTCAGTCCTTAATTGATTAACCTGACATTACAGCATTGACTCAAAGGGAAAACCTTTGGGTGAATGAGGTTCCATAAGTGAATGACAGCAATTTAATGCTGAAAGCCCACAGGGTCAGTCTGAAGTGCTATAGAGTAAAGCGACAACAGATACATTTATATTGAATATATATATATATATTTAAATATGTGTTTGAAAAAAAAATAAATATAATAGATAGTTGATAGATAGATAGTTATTTTGTGTTCATATTCAGTGCAGTGCTATGTTGTGAAATGTTTTCTTGGTCTGGCCAAGGTTAAAGATATTTCTACAAAGGATAAAAACAGGCACCCTGTCTAGTACAGTGGTTTCAGACCAAAGGCTTAAACAATGCATCTTTAATAACAAACAGCAAAAAGGCCCAAATCACAAGGAACTTTTAGAATTACACACACTCTCCCACTCACAGTTACTCTGTGCTGGAGGGAGGAGGTGTGCTGAGGGGAAGGATAGCATGCAGTTCCTCTTCAAAGTGTTCTTCCAGATAGTTTGTTGTTCCCAATCAACCTTGAAATCACCTCACTGGTCTGAGAGCAAACAGAATTGCGGGCACTCTCTCTCTCTGTCTGTCTCTGTCTCTCTCTCTGTCTCTCTCTCTCTCTCTCTCTCTCTCTCTCTCTCTCTCTCTCTCTCTCTTTCTCTCTCTGTCCCCCTCTCCTTCTCTATCAGCATTGCCTTTATTTACTCTATAGATCGGTGAGAGGAGCTGTTAGAGAGAACACCAGGGGAAGAGGAGAAATACAATCAATAGTACAGGGGAGGAAATCAACAGGAGCGGATGGTGCTCCTCTCTGTGTGTGTGTGTGTGTGTGTGTGTGTGTCTGATAGCAGTCATTCTCCTTGACTGACCATTTATTTATAAAGGCAAATGTTTTCAATAATCACTCACAAGTTTGACTTTGAATTTATGTGTTGGCTGTGTGTAGACAAATGGTCCTATTTATCATATCAGCAACATATTCTATTTGCCCCCTATATATTTTTCGAGCCACTAAGAACCTGCTCCCCTCCCCCATTGAGCCAAGCCACTGTTCAAGTAAACCTGTCAACCAAACTGTCTTGGCTTATCAAACTCAGTTCACATGCTGTCTTCTGCTGAGATTCACAGCTTATGCTAATGCCTATGTCTAGCTTGGCATGTGAAAGAAAAGTTTCAAATCTTACCAGTCACTCCTTCTCATTGTTCCCCTTCTTTCCAGTCTTTTTCGATGTCATACTTTGTCATTCAGAGTCTCAAGAGGGCCCTTACGTAAGATTACCTCTAAGGGAGTATGTAAGAGACATAGTGTAGGGATATGTACAGTAGCAACCATAAATACATGCATATTCATTATTTACTCTGCATCCCATCTTACACTCATTTTAGCAATATTTTGTTTAAATTTTACTCCACTGTTACTCCACATATTTCAATATAAAATCCTAGTTATGTGATTTATGGCCCAGTCATGTCACGATCTGCCACTTATCTGGGTCCAGGCCCAGGTCGCAGGGGGTCTGCGGCCTGTCCGAAGTCCTATGGCACCTCCCGCAGATGGTGGGCCCATGGGAGGCAATGCCACCCAGAGTGGGGCTCAAACCCACGACCCCGAGAGATTAAGTCCCGTGCTCTACCAAATGAGCTAAACGGGTTGTCCAGTAAGAATAGGATTTGTAAATCTCACTCCATTGTTCTAAAGCTGTTTTCTTTTTTTCTGTGATTGTCAAAACTTGACTAATTTGCTAATAATTGTTCAGTTCAGCGTTTTTTGTTTTTTTTTTAACAGTGCAAAGTTTCTCTGACATGGCATATTCATTTTTGTCTGTGGTTCCCATCCACACTTTAGTCCCTCCAAGCAAAGCAGATTCACTTCTGCAGTGAGCCAGCATGTCAGAAATGTTACAGCTACGTTATGGATATGTTACCTCCCCTAATGCCGGTCTGTCAGCTGTCAGTTTTGTACGTGGTTAACTAGGCTGTCACCGCGCCTGTCACGTGTGACAGCCAGACAGATTGCAAACCATATTTGGAGAAGTAGCATTGTCAAAATGAATGTCATCATATTTGGCATGGATGTTGAGGATATCTCACATTACTCTGTGATATCGATGTCAATTTGGAACAAGTGGTGCTAATGTTGCAATATCTTCACATTAATAATTGGTTTGACATATCTCAATCTCTGCTTTTGGCTGTGATAGTGGTAGTAATGCCAGAGTGCTGAAATCATTTTCCCTTTCTCCCCTTTTCATTTAATTTTTCTCCTCCTACCCTCTTCCTCTCTCCACGAGCACCAAAATCACACTTCATATCCAGCAGGCCAATCACACACCATATTTTTGTGTTTACGTGAGTGTGTTTATGTGTGTCTGTGCTTCCATCAATCCCCTCACAGTCTGTATTTATTTATTTATCCATCAGTTTCAGTTTTATTTATTTATCCATCAGTTCAATTTTACCCTATTTTGCATTTTTTCTTGTGTATGCATGTGTACACGTCATCTGTGTGTGTCAGATCGCACTACATTCTGTGTTTAGAGGTGTGTTTTACCCACAGACGGCATCACTCTCCCAGTCCTTCTACCTCTTTCCCTCTCTTCCTCCAAACACTCATAAACATCGATCCCTCGTCCCTGAAGTGGAATGGGGACAGTAAAATCATCGGTGCCACTGACCACAGGCAAATACCATCTCCTGGTTCATTAGAGAAGGTCTGTCTATACAATCAATAGTAAACCTCTAGAGGTAAACGGTGATATACACCGATCAGCCAGTAACTGTTTTTAATGTTGAGGCTGACAGGGGAGGTCCTATGAATCAGTGGACCCAGACAACCAGGGCTAGAATCTGAATGACGCCTTGTGCAGTCACATTTTACATGGATGCTTCCTACATTTTGTTTTGCTGTAGACTTTGCTCTCAAAATGAACAGATAAGATAAATATGCACGATTATATGGCGTTGTGTGCTAGAGTCACACAATTACGCCTTGATAAACAGTTGTCAAACACATGTACAAGCTTATTAGGAAGATACAACAGAGTTCAAGAAGTCATAAATAAACACACAAAATGGCTGATAAAACTTGCAAGTCATGCTGCAAAAGCCTCTTGTCTTCTAAATCCTTTGTATTCCCAGGGCATCTTTGGTGCTGTCAAATGAATAACCTTTCGGAGGGAAAAGCTAATTGGCAGATCCACTGAATGGCTTTTCTTTCTCTCTCTCTCCCCTCTCTCTCTCTCTTTCTCTCTCTCATATTAATTCTGCACTGCCGCTACCTGTCGCTGTGTTCACAGTCATCCGTTACCTCAGTGTGCTCATTACTGTGGTATGCCATACTAATTCTAATTAAACTGCAGTGCCACAATTAGCATGCTACCAAGGACGCATTGTGTTTGGTTGCGGTGACCACTAGCCTCCCCCTGGAGATAGCCGTAAGTGCTTTGAAACATACTGTTGGCAGAGAAAGGCACTGTTTACACCAAAAGGGTTTTTCCACTATCAGTAAGAGTGAGATCTAACATTAGACCAGCCACATTAAGTACAGAAATTACATGATAACAAAGGCCAAACTAGTAAGTGAGTAGGCTTTTTATATGTGAAAACCCTGTTTTAAATGCACGATAATTAGAGTGCTTGCTTGTGTGCTTTGAACCATTTTAACTTGCCAGCTCTTACCATGTTTTTGTTACTTCTGATGTTATGGACTGTGACTGGATGAAGGTGTTATTGACATAAAAATAAAAACAAAGTTTTTGGTGAAAGAACATAATGAATTGGAGAATGCAATGAAAACAGGCATCTGAAGTAATATCTACAGACTCATTTATTCATGATACAGACAAATTATTATTATTATTATTATAAACTTTTCAAGTCTCATGACTGATCCAAGATGCAAAGAAGATAATCAAAGGGCAAGTAAAGATTAGAGATATTTTTTTAAAAAACAAAAACTTGTCAGAGGACTGAGAAAGTGTCTTCATTGTGTTATTATTCATAACTTCAACCAGATAATGAACAAAGACCAAACAACAAAATCTAATGATAATATTTTGTTTTATTCATTATGTGCGAACAGCTGGACTACATCAGCATATCCAGTCACTAACAGATTTTCAGATTAATGGATCAATGACCATTAATCTGAGACCTCTATCAAATTCCACTTGCTTATTTTTTGCAGTGTAAAACATATGGCTTTCTAAATGAATGATGAATGATTTTATATTACTTTAGCTATTTAAAATTAGTTGCAATTCCCAGGTGGTAGAGCTGGATTTGGTTTTAAACAATGCTTAAATAACTTGGTCAGTTCTCAACTTTAGATTTATTCAAAGTTGTTTCTTTGATCTTGAGATACTTGCGTCCATGGCACTTGCTCTGATGTCTGTGCCCAGGGGAGGATGGCCATCCCCTGAGTATGGGTGACTGGTTTCACCTCCCCCTCTTACCCCCACCCTACACCACTTGCTGGATGCTACGGGAAGTTGAGGGAAGGGAACAAGGCCAAGAAGTGACAGGGGCATCAGGATGGAACGGAGTGCTGCACCTCCCAGTTCCCTCTCAACTGTCACCCTCATAGTGTGAAAACACACACTGGCACACACACACAAAGCCATCTACCTAGCCCCAACACAAGCACAAGCACACAGGCAACACCTGCACGCTAACTTTTAAGTCAGGACCATTGCTCACTGTCACCTATTGTCACCCCGCCACACACAGGGAATCACAAGGAAGTGGACATGCACACACACACACACACACACACACAAACACACACTCGCAGTGGGGAAGGTGTCTTTCTTTTGTCCACCAGAGCAAGAACCAGACACAAGCACAGACACAGTACAGAGAGGATGAATGAGAGACGCAGTGACAGTCAAAGGAATTGAAGCTACATGGTGATGAAAGGGATAAGAGGTGCAAGAGAGAAAGAAAGTAAAGATGAGAGCTCTTCCAAAAAATAATAATATCCTCTAGTTGAAGATATGAGGGTGAAAACATGTACACACACATCACACACAGTTCATCCTGACTATGATGGAAAACACCTCTTGGAGAGGGTACCCACGCAGGTCACCTCACATCGACACCATCGTTGCTATGGCAACAGCAAGGTAGTAAGAACATAACCATGTTACATAATCCAACAGTAATCCCCACTGATTTTTCAATATTAATGTGCAACAGCATTGTCACTGAGATTACTCACATACGCCAAGACAGTATCAGTGTCGTCATTACTCAACGGGACTCAAGCACCACTCTGACTGCTGCATGCATAGGCTGGGGTTTTCCAGAAACGTCATGTCATGTCATCATCTGCCGCTTATCTGGGTCCAGGCCCAGGTCGCGGCGGCAGCCCAATTCACAATGCACCGAAGTCCTATGGCACCTCCACAGGTGGTGAGCCCATGGGAGGTGGTGCCACCCGGAGTGGGATTCAAACCCACAACCCTGAGAGGTTGAGTCGCATGCTCTACCAACTGAGCTAACCGGGCAGCTTCCAGAAATGTGTTAGTTCCCAAGTTGGAAGCATAGAACAGATGAGTTAAGACAAGACAGATTTATATAAGAGCTCATACACTGCATTTGCACACTTCACACATTCGTGTCTTCTCATTCAAAGAAACTGCCTTGTGGCTGTGAATAAACACACTTTAATGCTTTTAAGGCTGTACAGTATATTGACTGCCTGGATCAATAGTATCAAACGCTGCTGTCTGCAGCTGCACACATGCAGGATCATAACACAATATATGGAAGATAAAAGCCAAGTGAACTATTGAGACCCTGTTGAAAAGCAGCCCTCAAGTGCCCTGCACTGTCACCCTCAGGGGCAGTTATGAAAACATCATCAAACAGGGGACTTCAATTCACAAATACCTTGGGAAACATTGTAGATGCAGTGCAATGATAAACCACTGTTTTCCCTTGTCACCGCTTGGGCTTTTATTTTATGAATGTGAGGTCAGATTGTATTTTGATGTAGTGATAAATGGGACATTGATATATGAGCTGTTTGGAAACATTCCAATATTAGCTTTTAGATGCTTTGGCTGTCCTCTCCCTTCTAAACTATCGTGGTAGTTCAATATTGTCATCTTTAAATACAAATAAAGAGTGAGCAATCTCTATTTCATAAAACAAAATTACTCAATAACTCAGGGAAAGAATTCAGAAAAGCTAATCTTGTAAATGACATCCGCTTTGGTGTCATCCTCTTTAACCTTCCTGCCCCTCAGAAACACAGACTCACACACACCAACATACCTCCGAGCCAGACAGATAAAGCTGTTTAATATAGAGAACCTGGCCTAATGGCATCTTCAGGGGCAGCAGTGGCATCACATATGCTAGATAAACAGCCTAATAAGCCTGCCACACCACCACACCAGTAGATAGCTCTGCCAGCCAGGATTGTTTGTTAGCGTGTAAATGTGTGTGTATGTGTGTGACTGAGAGAGAGAGAAAGAGAGATGAAGGAAGTTGGTGGCATGGCTTTTGACAGCTGCTGAAATTGAGTGCGAGGCACCAAAAGTCATGGCAGAGAGAAACATCTGCTGCTTGTTTGCTCTGAGGGGCCAGATTGATGCTGCCGATCACCATCTATTCCAATGTGTCTGTGTGTATGAGAGAGAAATACAGCATTTATTGAGGTTGTTGTGTGTATACATATATATATATGACCATATATATATATATATGTGTGTTTGTATATATATATAAATGTGAGATTGTTTTATCTCAAATGGCTTTGTACCAGTGCAAACTCTCAGCAGCAGTGTTAATGTGTAATTTTCCACTCAGCTGGTGTTCTTGCATTGGAAGTACGTAAAGGGGATGGCTCAGAGATTTCTAGACCTGGGGGCAGCCACTTTGCAATTTCTATGTCTTTGGGAATGGGCTTATAAGAGATGGTGTGTGTGTGTGTGTTGGCGTGAGTGTGTGTGTTTGTTCATTTGCGTGTACGTGTGTGTGTTTGTCCACAAACGGGAGTAACAGGGTCATGGCCAGTGGGCCAGGTAATGACTATCCTGCCGGTTCCTCCATGCGGATTTCTGCTCTGTGGACCACCACTCTTAATGATAGTACAGGGAGGCACACCGTTGACTGTTGTGTGTGTTGGCTGTGTTTGTGTGTACGTGTGTTTGTGTGTGTGTGTGGTCACATGTAGGAGTGAGAGATGTAGCCTGGCTGAGTGTAGATTTGTGTCATTTGACTGGATCTGACACAGCTCCTGCTCTACAGCATCTTATACAGCCTCAGGCTATTAGTATGTATAGGATTCCTTATAGTGTCTGATGATGCATGGGTAGTATGGTAATTGGGTTTCAGTTGGACTACAGAGTGCATATTTGTTACGTATTGATTTACCACAAACAGCACTGTAAAGCCAGAAACCCTGTTGTATAGCATACAACAAATACTTTTAAAAAAGTGTGATGTTGTCGCTGCAGGTTTTATTGCTTGTTTGTGTACATGAATATGCAAGCATGTATGAGATACTGTATCTCTAGGATATATATCCATGGACTGCATATACTTGTTGACCATATGTGTGTGTGATACTTGTGCGTATAGTAAGCATGTGCGTGTGTGTGTGTGCACGCGCATGCTTGTTTCCTACCACTGACATGGGTATTTGATAGAGCTGAGGATGCCTGGACCTCGGCTTTGTGAGAATTTAATAGCTTTCATTTCCCAGCCTGCTTGACCTTCTCCATGCCTCACATTAGATATGCATTACACCTGAAGTCTCACATGGCCAGATACACCTGCACCCCCTCTCTTTAGTATATTCTCTCTACGCTCCCCTGAGCCCTGCAACCTGTGCCTCACTGATACTTGACTAGTTTCAACCACAAGGGATCAAGTCTGGAATTATATTTTGTTCCCATGCCTTCAAAACACCAAAGAACACTGTGTGTTTGATGCTGACTTCGGCCCTTGTGTTTATTTTTGTTGCCATGACACCACGTAGCATTGAATGGTGAACTTCATAACTCTATAAAAAGTTTCTCTTTATGTATTATTCTGGTTTTCCCAGTTGCCTGCATGAACAATGTTCTACTCCTTGAGCTCTTTTCTTTCTACTTCCTGTTCTTTTTTCAGTCATTTATAGGGTATTTCACATTATAGTGGTGCACATTCAAACCCAAATTATAAATCAAAGAATGAATGGTTATCAGAGTTGCCCCCTTTTTTTTTTTAAAGTTAAAAGTCTCTTTTGAAGACAGACATATGTATGTTACAGGGCATGCAGTGAATTATACCTATTTGATTTCATCAAATCATCTTTGTACTGATTATGGATATTTTTGGTCTATGTGCACATATTGCAGAGAATAATAGGATCATCTTCTATTCTGAACATTACAGTCAATTAAATCATCAAAAGGACTAAATGATAAATATTGTGTGATGAAATATATTATCTACAAGGCCATCTAGCTTTGAATGGCCATGGCAGCCTCATCAGCAACAATTGCAGAGGCAAAAAATCCGTCTCTGCCCTCTCCTCGGTCTCACTCTAATTGTATCACCTTATCAAAGGCTGGGAGAAACAAGAGTGCAGATTAGTCTCCATTCAGGGCCAATCTAATCCTTTCAGCTCGCTCTCTCATAATGTGTCATTGCCAGTCAGTCAAACAGCCCTGCACAACAGCAGTGTTTACTATCCAAATGAAGAGATGTTGGACGTCTAATTCTCCACAAAAAAGATAGCCCCAGTCAGGCTTTTTATGACTGTTATTTGAAATCTAAATCGCTTTGATTTCTAGGGTTCTCCAAATGGTCTATTCTTCGATGTTTACAAAGGGTGGGATTGTTTCATATTGTTACAAACGATGCAATCTATTTTTCTTTCAAGGTCTGTCTGGATAGTAATTGAAAACAATTATCCAGTGCTTTGCTCTGATAATGCCCACCTCTTACATCAGCTAAACCATGTACAGCATTATCTTCAACATCCTTCACTGTAGCCCCAAATCAGCTACATAAATTCCCCTTCACAGTGGCGTGGATGCTTAGGTTAATCCAAATCAATATGTGTACATGTCCTACACATTGGTGAGACATACAGTCAGGATGCAAGGCCTTTTCTTAAAGAAAAACACACACCTCTGTTAGTGTCGCCCACCAGCTTGTCAGTTTTCTGCTAGTGTATATGACAGAATGAACATAAACTTATTGGTATTTGAGTGAACCGTGGAGTGTCAAAGTAGTAGCAGTAGTATTTTTGATATGGTAATAAGAATTAAAAGGTCAATAAAGGACAACATGAGATCTTTTTTGTCTTGTTGTAAATTCATTTGTTTTATTTGTAGAATCTGTGAGAAAGTGTCAAACACTGACTCACACTCAGTTGAAGTAGGAAAGTCATCCAGGAGGGTTTGGGATCACTGAGCTTCCCTGAGAAGGTGTCCTTTGTTGCAGGGAGTGTGTCTTTCAACAAAATTTCCGTGTTTACTCCACATTTGCATAACAAGCAAAACAAATTGCCCCCTGTCCTCTTTTTAGAGAAGAGTGATACACCCTCTCTAATGATAATGTATTAACAGGCCCCAGTCCAGTTATGCCAGGTTCAGTTTTTGCTCTCATCAACTCACACTGCCTCATTATGTCTTGTTGGCTTGTAACTGTATTAGGATACATTATAAAAGTCTGCAGATGATAAAACTTGCGGGCTATAAATCTTCACTGACGTAATTATTTCTCATAAACATTGTGCATTGTGACTCGCACACATAAAAACCTAACCTAAAAATGTTATTTGCTGTGGGATAGACATTAATAAGTATTTGCGGCATTTCTCTTTCCCTCTGATTCTTTCTGTCGCTCCGTTTCCCTGCATCATCTTTCTATTCCTCACTTCTCTTGTTGTTATTTACAGCATCTAGTGTCTCACAGAGATGATGTCATACATCAGCACCATACAGGAGAATAAAATAAGCATTTATTAATCCTCATAAATCAAAATACTTCTTGGGATCTCTGTCACGTTCACCCAGTGACTCCATAGCGTCCTCCCCAAAGGGGTAACCAAAAATGTAATTGTACAAAAGTTAAACAGAAAATTAACATCAGAGTTAAATTTGTGATGTATTTGTACTGTGCACTGCATTTTTTATATGGAAACCTTTTGCAAAGGACATTAAAGTTTGATGTAACTCAATACTTCTGGTCTTATTCTAAATGACAGCATTTGAGTGAAGCTAATCTAAGAGCAACTGCGTGTCTTACTAATTTATTATATGTTTAATATTCATTTTTTGTTATCACTGTCTAGCACTTTGTCCCTTGCATTTTCTCTAGATTAATGTCTAATTATACTGCTCTCAGCATCCCTCAGGAATCAATATAATGAAATGTAGCTGTCTCAAGATATTGAATAGAACAGCATGGAGATGTATATTTACTGTGTACCTGTGTGTCTGTGTGTGTGAGAAAGAGAGAGAGATTTATAAATTGATGGAGGGGTATAAACATCCATTCACCCATTTATTATTCACTTGTAATGATTCAATCACTCATAATGATGATTCACTTACAGAAGCTGTACCAGTAAATGCTAATAATGCAATGCTGCTGGTCTTTTTGGAATGAAATTAAAGGTTCTTCTACCAAAACACAATAAACAGTGATACTGTCAAGGAACAAGCACAAAGAGAGAAATCATTATAGAAACGTTTACACACAAAACAACACATACAAGGTGAGCACTTTAACAAAACACAGTGTTACAGTGCTACTTCTCTCCTGGTGTAAACAACAGACCTGTGGGTATGCAGGGAAACAAACCGAGTGTATATGTTTATTATATGCATATTTGTAGGTGAAAGTGTGCAGTTGTGTTTTTTCTTTGTGAGTTGTTTGCCTGGGGGTACTTATATGATGCGGTCTTATTAAATCAGGGCTAGAAAAGGAGGAACAGACAGGAGTGATAGAGGAGCACAAAGAAACCCGAAGCGATTAAACCCCTACTCACACCGGCTTAGCAGGGAAAGCTTCACAGAAAGCCAACAATGGTTGCCTTCCTTTAAATCTTTCTTCTCTTTTGCTTTCCTTTCCAGTCCCTCTCTCTCTCTCTCTTGCACTCCTTACTACTCCCCCTGTTCTCCCCCTCTCTAAAACAGATTATTTCTTTTCTTTTTCTTTGTCTGTCTTCTTTGCAGCATGTTAGGCCGCTTAACTTTACAATACTCATGTCAGGTAAAACCCACCCTCCCTCAATCTCTCCAATTCGGGATAAAAAGCTTCTTGCTGCATAAGGTATTACTGTATCTCAGACGTCAAACACCTCGAAAGTCTTTCTTTCTTTCCTTCATTACGACCTCTTCCTTTCTTTTCATTCTTTTATTTCTCTAAAGGAGTTTGAGGGCACTCTCAGGATTTGCCAGGCTGTTAATTGCGCTGCAAGTTTTTGTCTAAATCAATAGGGGATTAAACTTGAATAAGTTTATGAGGGGATTAGATGAGACAAAGAGTGTGTGGGTGTGTGTGTTTCGAGAAGAATAGAAGGTTGAGGTTATATCACAGTTCAGGCTGAATTTCTAACTGGACATACATTTATCAACAACTTAGAGTTTCATCCGTGTTTTTCAGCCATTTTCACTGTAATGTTTGACTTAGAAACTTTCCACAGCAAGCTCTCATACCCACCTCACTTACAAGCCTATTTAGATGTTCAGACTATTGGGAATTACCCTGCCGTATATCAAGGGATGGTGTTTGGAACAGGAGCCAGTGAGTTCTTCTTACAACACAAAGGGTCCAGTCCTCAAACTCCCCATGTAATGGACTGGATTAAACCACCTGGTTTGGTATTCGGAGGGAGAAGAATCTGTCCCTCCCCCCCACCGACATCCACATATCCACCTGCACTTGGCATTGCCCATGAATGCCAGTCATTAAGACAGCTTTACAAAGACGAATCCTACCTCTTTCCCAGCGGGCCGGTTCCACTTCCACATATAGAGCAGCCATTGTTTTAAATGCGACTGTTCCCACCCCCTGGAGACCGGGTTTCAATTCACTGGCCACTGTAGCCAGTGCACTGCCAGAGAGGAAATATGATAAATGTGTCTAACTCCGTGCGTCAGGGAGGAGTGGGACATTCTCTTTTTCCCAGGTGCCAACAGGTGGATAGGGGTAAGCCCCTGGTCAGGTTACTACGTGCATGTATGTGTGTGCATGTGAATTTGTAATCTGTGAATAACACCCCCTCTCTTGTGTTTTTTTCCAGGTGCGCCAGAAAGGAGAAATGTGAGCGCTCATCAGAGCCCCGACGCTTTGCATCGGACATAAAGCAGTGTGTGCGTCTCAGTGTCCACCCAAACAACATCTCAGTGTCCCAGTTTAGTGTCACGGTGAGTAGACAGAAACACATAATTCACATACACTATAAAAAAAAAAGGAGGATAAAATCAAGTCAAATTTGAATGAGAAGTGATTCACTTTATTTTTCTCTCAATAAGGAGCAAACGCTTTAAGCAGGCATTTGTTTTATTGGAGCCATATTGCAGTAAACAGTGAGGATTGCTGAATGTGTTGCAAGTGAGAAAATCTTGTCTGGCAGATTGACAATATTACACACTCAAGCATAATTTGTAATGCAATGTAATTATGTTCTAGATACTGATTAGTAGCCAGTGTTAACTCTGTAATCCTGCTTTACATCATTTCACTGCCTGCCAATATGCATCCTTCAAATCCTGACCTCACAACTTACAGCCTTGTCCAGTGAAATACTCTCCCAACAAATGTCAACAACCATTAACAGCTCACAGTTTAGCTAAGCTGTGTTTATTGTGATTGCTGGCAGCTGAACGTGGCACTTTTTCTCCCCCTGGACATTTCATTCTAAAACAGCTGCCAGATTTAAAGGGTCTGGATTGTTTATGATTGTTTAAGGGTATTGATTGGTGTGCAAGGACCTGTGATCCACTGCAACCAAAATATCTCACTGCAGCAATTGGAAAAATACAAACTCTTGTTAAGTAGTTGTTTGCACTAACATCTGATAGGATGATAGAATGTGATATAATACCAATTAAATGTCATTTGTACTGTGGTGTGTCCTGGTTGTATTGGCAAGTGCAGACCCCAAATACTATGCTTTGTTAGCTGATTAAGCTTCAGCTGCTTTGAGTGAAATGAATCAAACAGAGACCTGTGGCTGTGTCCTCACTTCATCCCCTCACACTGTGCCACATTTCACCTACACCAAAGGCCCATTCTGATTTGATGATAATTTTTCACTGGGAAAGGAGGTTTTTAAGTTGCTGTGTAGGTGTGTGCCTACATGTGTGTGTCCCTTTGGGTGTGTGTGGTTTTACTGCAGGTCCAGGAAAAGATTGACATCACGCTATTTTATATCTTCCTAGGCTTACTGTTTTTTTTTTTATTAAAAAAAAGATTATGTTCAAAGAAAAACCTATTTTAAAGGTTGTACCTCGGACTGTTATGAAAAACCCACTGACCTTAACCACCTTAAGTGATGTCACATTTCAATTCCCATTTCCTATTTAATGGTGGTTTGGAAATGGTTTTGAATCACAGAGACCAAGTGCATAAATATCCAATATAATTTTCTAAGGTCGAGCCTGAATGACTATTCTCCATCCGTGTTGCTCTGAGGGTCACACGAGGTGTTGATTTTCTGAGGTACACCTCTGCTTCGCTCTAATGATATTCATGGGGTGTGTGTGTCTGCTTGTGTGTGTGTGTGTGTGATGTTGCTCAAGCCTGAGCCTTTAGAGAGTGTTTAACCTTTTCCCAGTGAGCAGGCTTTACCCAAAGGCTGTGCCACAGATCTCCCATCCAACTGATTGCAGGGCAGAGGCTTCTGCCAGACAGACAGGGGCTCCTCCTTGACCTTTTTGTTATTAAATATTTGTTTTGAAAGATAAGCCAAGGCATTCTTGAGAGAAACGGACACACTTCACTGGTGAAATCGGACCTGTTCTATGAAAAAAACACATTCTTTTCTTTGATTTTAATTCTCTCTGGTTGTTTATGAAAAGTTTCTTCGGTTATACTATAAACTCCAGGAGGAATTGTCTTTGTGTGCATACATATAATGTTGTTGTTTCCAAGTATCCATTCATTTCAAAAGCTACAACAGCTCTAAACACAAATTAAAACACGACTGAATTACAATGCCATTTATTAGAAAATGTTGTTAATCAACATACATTCAATATGTTTTTAGATATTATAATACACTATGTCAAAGATAAGTACAAAATGAGCAAGGACATTTGTTGGCATATTTTGCGACTTTACAATAATTAATGTAAGAGGATATAAGTTAAAGTCAAATATTTTTCTCTCCTGTCTTTTCATCTGACTGCTTTGAATAAATTCTCCCTGCAGCTAAAACATTTTTTTTTTCTCCATGGCAACATGAACAGCCCATCATCATATATCCTCAGCATTAGACATGGTGTTTTATAAACTACAGGAGGGCATTTGTGTGTGTGTGTGCGCGTGAATGTGTGGTGGATGTTTCTGTTAACACAAGTAGGTTATTTTCATATTTATTCATCCCTGCTGTGGCAAGGCTTGGCCGTGACTACTCTAAATGTAATTGAGGGAACTCAAGGTCTGGCTGTATTCCCTCCTTAAAAGGAAAAATAAATTAAAGCGGGAGGAGAAGAAGGTGAGAAGGAGGCTGAGCAATGAATGAGAGAGAGGATGTGTAAGAGATAGAATCCCGGTCATGCACTGTCCATCTTATGTGGGAAGCTCTGTATCTGTTCACACTCGCATTGCCGTCTTTTCATTAAGCAGCAATATAAAAACAGCGCAGGTCAGCCCTTCTCTGCCGCTGAGGCAGCTTTTAGCATCGCATCACAAGCGTACCATGGGCTGCACCTCAAAATCAATGCTTAGACCCAGGCCCACTGCAGACACGCTTTTCCATCAATATGTATATTTTGGTCTTGACCCCACTCCACCTGCCCACCCAACCCTCTTTTTTTTTTTTTTTTTTTTCTTTTTCTTCTTCTTTTTATTCAAGGACAGTGTTTTTTTTCGTTCCTGCTCCACCTGAAGCCAGGTTTTGCTGAGGTGCAGAGCTTACACAGCATTTTCAAATGAAGTGGGAAAATTTGCATTCTGCGTTTCCCAGAGAGTCCTCTTTTCACTCTCCATCCAGCGGCTTGTACGACTGCCCTTTTCTCCTATCTTCCATTCTTCACTGCCTCATTTGTTCACCTCAGTCTTTCTGCTAGCTCTTTGTCCATCTTGTCCTTAGTCTCTTTTCATCCTGCACATTTTTGAGGCATCTGCATTCAACAGGCTTCTTCCATATCCTCTAACTCCTCACCCGTCCATCCTTGACTTTTAAAATTTCTTTCACTTTCTCTCATAAAAAACACTTTTTTTCACCGAGCCAGAGTCAAGGCATTAAGATGGAATGTGAAATCCATACAGCTCATTGATGCTGCAAGGCATTATGGGAGGTGGCTAGAAAGGTAGCAGTGCTTGTGACTGTCAGATATGGCTATTAAGATTACACCGATTTTCAGTCTTTGTCTTTCTGCACCCGAGTGTTTTGATGTTTGGATGCATCTGGTGCCTCATTCAAGAGTCCCTTAGTGGCTCCTCTGGCCACTGACCATCCTCCAGATGGATCTTTATTCTGCACAGTACTTGCAGCTGTGCTTCTCATGAGCAATATGATGTTACAGTCATATTTGAAGAACGTATTGGCTCCACAACTGATCTGAAGTGCTCGCAGATGCCGGAGTCTCAGCAAAATAATAACAGTTTGGACACAGATCTACATTCATGAATGTGAATTCAGTTCAGTGCCACTGAAACTCAACAGAATCCTTCTCATTTTTGTTATCTGAAAGTGTAAAGTGAGTATTTTGTCTAATATTGCATAGAATACTCACAGCTTTTAACATACTTTACTGTCTTTCCCTTTCTGCAGTTGGTGTTAGAAGCCCATAATGTCCCAGAACTTTCTGCGGGTGTCAACTGCACCTTTGAGGACCTGGCTGAGATGAACGGCTTGGTGGAGGGAAACCGAATCAAGTGCTTCTCACCTGCTGAGAAGGAGATGCCACGTATTATTGTCGACAAAGGTAAGGGATGACCCATTGCAGCCTTTTTGCCCCCAAATCAACAAAATTGGATCTGGAAATTTGCTTTTCCTTACTAGCCAGTGGGGGATGTCTAAATAAATAAAAAGCAGTTGTCAAAATCAACAAGTTATCAACATTAAAGTACCTGTTGAATACAAACATATCTGTCTGTCAGGTAAGCTCACATTTGTCTGGATGTATTCCCTTAAATCAGAAGCATGCTAGACCTAGGGCTATAAGTGTTGTGTGAAGTTTTGTTTCTCACTGCCATCAGTAACTCAGCAGGCCTTGGAGCACTGCTCTAGGACATGTTTAGTAATTGAGTGAACATTAGTTATTATTCTGCTGTGGGATTTATTTACCAGTCTCCCAGTGGGAGTGATGGGACCCCAGTTAACCCCAGTACAAAAAAGGAGAATACTAAGCTGCACGGCTAAGTGTTCTTACCATAGTTATTTGGCTAATTCAGAGCCTGGAGAATACACAGTCCCTGCAGACAATGTCACTGTCTCTATTGCTTTCACGAGGCAAACAGCTAAAATATTTCTGATATTCATTCCACAAGCAAAGAGGGGATTTTTTTTCTTTGTTTTTATACCCCTGCTCTTCACCTCCCCTTTCCCTGGTCGGCTAAGCCTGGTCTAATTGAACCAAGCTCCCATCTGGAAAGGCCTGTCCCCAGGCAGGCGATCCTTCATTACCAACCCTCAGTGTGTCCTCATGTTGAGATAATGAAGATGCCATCCTTCCATAGTTCCACAAAAAAGAAAAAAAAAATGAATAATGAATGAAAATAGAAAATAGAAAAGACAGAAAAGAAAATGATGGTGATCCATCAATAATGCTCAAAATTTACATACAAAGGAATGCTCACTGATGGTTTCAGGCTCCACCACAGGTGATGTAAGAGCGCTAAAGAAAATGGTATTCCTACTTGTTTGTCATTTTCAAAAATTGTATCTATATATTATTTAGATATTGGATTCAAAAGCTAAACAAGAGGTAAGTATAGACTGAAGTGCGGAGACACGGAGCGAGAAGATCAACATTTATCACATTGCTGGTGACACCTTTTTAGGCCTCAGCTGTACACATGCACGAATATTCACATTTTCCTTGATTCATCCGATACATCCACACGAACAGAAACACCACTGCAATAAAGTAATCCACAGGTAGACAGCACATAGATGTACGGCTTACAGGGAGCCTGAGGGTGCATTAGGGAATTAAAAGCATTTGTTCAATATTTGGCATGTCAGCCACATGTAAAGTTGGTGGTGCTGCAGTTATGCAAACATAGATGTGTGAATGTGCACCATGAGACACACACAAATGAAGAATTTTTTGTTTTGTCTTTCTCTCACACCCACAAACACACTCGCTCATATTCTTTTCCTGTGTCAGAAAGAAGAAAATATTCCCCATTTTTACCAATATTTGAACCTTTCATCTTCCATTTTTACTAGTACCCATTAGTCTAAGCTTGGCTGAAAGAGAGACAAGGGAAAGAGACGGATGGAGTGAAGAGAGAGGGAGGGATAGATAGCGTTAGCAGGCTTCAAGGTAACATTTAGGTGGCCTAATTAGGACAGATCCGTTGTCAGCGGTGCTTTACTGTGATTGATGAATGATTCCCTCTTTGTTAGAGAGATGGAGAGAGACACGAGGGAGAAGAAAGAGTCGCAGTGTGGAAGGAAGCGAGGAAACCTGTGTGTAGAGATAGAGTGAGGATGAGAGAGAGGTACAGAGGTAGAGTAGAGAGAGAGGAGTTAGATGTGTGGATGTGCTGTTGAATTAAACATGAACTCCTTCATTAGGGCCAGACAAAAGGACACACCAAATACAGATGAGGCACAAGCTTACACACACACAGACATGCACGCATGCATGCACACCGACACACACGTGATTTTTGTTTCATCTTCTTCCCCGTTTACCTTGTCAAAGACACTCTCAAAGACTTTTCCAGGGGAATATTTTCCATCCCAAGGGAAATGAGTGTACACCAACTTTTATTGTCTCTTGTAAGGCGGAAGGGATAGAGAGACTTAACCCAACAAAACCCCTCCACTCATGCACTCTTTAAAGATACTACCTTTACCACTGCAACAGGCTGAGCACCTGTGGCTCAAAGCAGAGCAGTCATATTCCTTAATGGGAAAATCTAATGTGACTAGACACTGAGAAAGGATATGTGAACAAGTGAATAAAATTACCATCATACAGACAGGGGTCCTTTAAAAGTGTACCCACTGCTTGTGCTGGAAAAGTAGCTTTGCCATGCTTTTTTTTTCTCCTTATCTTGTCTTTTTACCCGAATACAAAACACACTCTCTACCTCTGTGTATTAAACTATTCATTTTGTCTATGATCTGTTTTCTCTAGGTGACCACCAGATCGTGCAGCTCTATCTCAAGTCCAAGGAGACAGGCTTGGCATTCGCAAATACCAGTTTTGTTTTCTACAACTGTAGCGTGCACAAATCGTAAGTCTACGTGTCCCTTGACGTTTCAAGTTGGAAACACTAGGAGATAACTTGTGATAATTTTCATCTCTGCATATCGAGTACACTGATTTTTAAAGTGTTGGAAATTGTGTTTGTACATAAGTAGGCATATTGACCTTTTTTCTCCAGTGTATCTGCAGCAGCTCAATACTTGTTCACCACACTGACTTCTCTCTCCTTTGCTGTCCATTCAGGTGTCTGTCATGTGTGAGTAGTCCCTACCAGTGCCACTGGTGCAAATACAGACATGACTGTACCCACGACCCTCGCACATGTTCCTTCCAGGAGGGACGAGTCAAAAAGCCTGAGGTAAGAATTAAGAGAATGTCCAAGAATCCCCGTATTTTTAATGCTGAGCAGCTTCAGACAGCCTTTCCATAGTGGGCCAGCTAAGTAATAAAACAGTGAAATAAATTGAGGGGAAATGTTTGGCTACGTGAGACTAATAGCTATCATTCTAGGATTCACATGCAAAAAGAGTTATGTTAAAAGGATTGAGACACCTTTCAGCTGTAGTGCTTCCATCTGGCATGAGTCTCTTGGCATGTCTCGCTCTTGACTGCACATCAAAGGGCAGTGGAAGCTAATAAAACGGAGCCATTTCCTCTTGCCCATCCCTATTCCCTGCGACAGCTTAGTCTGTGTGAATTATCAATAGTATTGGCAGCCAGTTCTATTCCCGTCGAAGCAGAGCCCACTGTAATTAGGCTGCTCTGCTGCAGAGGACAAGCTACTCGCTGGATGGGGTATATTCAGTGAATGCCCCCAACCCGCCCACTTCCCGTCCTGTGAGAGAGGTCTCACTCTGATTTAGAGTCACTGCCACAGTGGCGGCCCTGGGAGCAGTGCAAGGAGGTAAAGAAAGGTTTGGGTATGTGCCTCTGTATGTATGTAATAGCTGATGTGGGCCTGTGGGTACAATATATCTATCTATATGCTTTTATGTATTTCTCTGTTTGCACCTATGTGTATATTTACAGTTTTTGCGTGTGTGTACCCTGCCAATTCATGGTAGTTTTCAGGGGAGGGTTTTACAGGGAGTTAGTGGCCTGGTAATCCTAGCCTGAGGTGAGCTATAATGAAGATCACTAGTGCTCATGTCTGGGTTGGCAGACGCTGCACGACGGGCAGGGACAAGCTTAGCCAGATTGCCTCCTTTGATGAGCAGTCTGCTCTCAATTGTGTTATTCCACCCATGTTTCCCCTGAGCCATTCAACCTGCACAGACGATATTATTTTCTTTTTCCGCCGTTTCCATTATCCTTTTGAACCTTCTGCTTAGTCAGGCCCAAGCCTGAGTCTTTGCAGGTTTACTTTTCCAATTAACTCAGGCGCTGGTGGTCAATATTGACTGAGGATAATAATGTGTGAATCCTCTCCTATTGTGTTGCTGACTGAAAGAAAACCATAAATAAAGTGAGGGGGATTTGGTATTAGCACATTAATGACGTCCTTTTTTTGACGCGTTGTTTCAGAAAAAGCAGGTGTTTTGCAGGCTTAATGACTTTTAATTTGCTTTTAATTAACCCCTCAAATCCAAGGTCATGTATTTGCTGCCAGATTTTTGGTTGACGGTTTGAATTAATAATTTAGACACACAAAACCATCCACAGAATCATTCCAAAACTTTGTCAAAGGAAACAAGTCAACTTTGCTCTATGAAATGGGATGGCCTCTTTTTCCTGAAGATGAATTTTTGTGTACTATTACAATTAAGGGATTTCAGGCAGCAGATCTGAATAATCCCATAACGCTATGCTAATGAACGAGGCCAGGCAAATCTCCCTACTGGTTGAGCTTGTTGTTAGTATGCATGGCAGGACAGAGTTAAAGCCAGGCCTGGGCGTACAGTGGGTGCCTTTTTATTCATGCCAGCAATGATATGGGCACCAGGATCAGACGTTTGCCTGTTGGCACATTAACCAAGGCCACGTCCCTGTTTGCCCTCCACACATCTCAAGGACTTAGCCATTCTGATGAGTCTCACTGACAAAGAACATGCATCCAGTTCCATTTGGTTACACTGAATAAATAGCCAAAAGGGATTCCTGACCACTACTGTTGCTTTGATTAAGATATGAACAGGCTGTTCTTGTTTACTCGCTGAGCCGTGTTTGTTTACCTGCATACTGTATGTAGCACTCTTTCAGATTGCATCCCCCGTCCCTAAAGCACACACATAGTTCCACCTCAACCAACTGATGAAACTTAGGACACTTCCTGTTCTCTTTGTCTGATGAAAACCACAGGAGAATATTCCCTTTTCCTCTTCTCCTGTCTACAACACAGCATGCTCATATCCTGATCTGCTGCCAAGCCTTTCTCTAACATATTCAGTTGGTAGGAAGGTTCAAAACCCTCGAAAATATTAATGTTACTGAATTCACATCACTGTCTCCTAGTACATGTAGTATTCTTGCATTAGTTACTTCCTGTCTGTGCTGTCATGATCAATTCCTGGGAGTTAATTTACAAGGAACTTATTGATCAAGTGATCAAGATAATTTTATTAAAGAAGCTAAATGCCAGCAGTAACAGCTGTTAGCTGCCAATATTACACAGGGATGGTGGAGAAAGGTACTTCAGTTCGATCCATGGACAAATCAATGTCATACACAGGCACCGATGGCTGAGGATTCAGTCGGGTATTTGCAGAGTGAAGAGTAAAGAGATTTCAAAATTGAGAGTAAAAGGAAATGAAACAGAGTGGGAGGGAAATGACAAAATGGAGATACTGAAAGAGAAAGATTGAAGAGCTTCTTAATGCCACTTAAACTGGTCTCACATAGAGATCTTGCATTGTTTCAAATAACCTGGGTCTTATTTTATTTATGAGAAAACACAGAAGTGTTTCTGAAAAAAAAAATTCCAACAGGGCAAGAAACCAGAGAATTCAGATGACCGTACAGGCTTTAAACAAACCCCCAGGTTAAGTAAACTTCTTTGTCATTGAAAACAAAGGCAACCTTGAAATAGAGTGGTTTAGATGATTCATCTAAACTGTTTTTTTACAATCCAGCTGATGATCTTAAGATTTGTGTTTGTTGCTCCATCAGTCACCATGCTCTCTCAACTAAACCAGGGTTAGTTTAGTGAGTACAGTGTTATCATAACCAATAGAAATGATGGCCAAAACTATTAATGAAAACCCAAGTTGTAATAAATCATAACGTTCCTTTAAGACAACGGACAAGGAGGCTGAGAGAGACCAGAAATGGCAGGAGAAAAAAGCAACCAGGGAAGAGGTATGTGGGGGAAAAAAAAAGTTTAAGATGAGGAATGAACAGCGGGATGGGAGCAAGGTGAGGAGCAGCAGGGAAGGAGGGAGGGTGAACAGAGAGCAGGAGAGTGTCTTTGCCCGAGGCTCTGTAGGAGATGATAAAACAGAGGCCAGTTAAGGGGAGCTCTTGGTAACCACACAGTGTGTGTGTGTGTGTACGTGTATGAAAACTTAAGATCCTCTTCATCTTCACACCTTACACTGCTATAATTATGGGCCTCTCTCTCTCACCCTCCCTTGCTTCAAACTATGCCAAGGGCTTTTACATTCACAGTTCCCACTTCGCTTCCTACTCTCTGTCACTCTCCCTATCTCCACCCTTCACACCTCCCACCAGCCTCTAATTATCAGATCTAAGTAGGTCCCTCAGAAGAAAAGAAGTCAGGAAAGAGAGGGGGAGACAGAATCAGCGAGAGGGAGTTGATAAGAGAAATGAGAAGGGTCAGTGAACTAGATAGGACGAACAACACAGGCTTGGTTTAGAGAGACAGAAATGAAGGAGGAATAAAGCATGAGCATGAAGGAGAACCAGAGATGAGGTCAGAGAAAACAATGAGTCAGTGATAGAAAGAGAACGAATGAAGGATAATTATATAGAGAAAAAAAGAGAGGCGCCAACTTTGTTTTCAGAAGTCAGCACTTATTATGTGGTTACAGTGAGTCATGCTATTGACAGGTACCTTTTTTTTAATCAAAATGTTATTGTTTACTTTTTAAACTCCACTGATAAGTGGCCTTCTGAGACAGAAAGTTTTTACATCCCACCACCCCACTCTCCTTCTCTCCCACCTTGTGTTGGTGGGAGTGAAGAGCTGGAGAAGTTGTAAATTTTAATTTTTTGTGTCTGTATGATGACACACATATAGAGTATATGCATATTTATAGGGCCCCGCGTGTGTGTGTGTTTATGTAGTGTGCAGTTTGTGTACATGCATCTGAGTGGTGATTTGCATTTGCTCCCCTGTTATTTATCGCACCTCAGTCATTGGGGGTTGAGAGGGTGGGGAGCAGCAATAAATGCACTGACATTAGATCAACTTAATGTTGACATAAATCTTAACAGACGACAGCGAGCATCACTGCCAACACCATCAGCATCAGTAGCCAACTAGAATATACACGTGTTTGTCCAAACCGCTGAAAGCCCACTTGGCCTCAGGGACTGCTGGCAGCGACCACGGTGTGTTATGAATGTGTCTGAGTGTGTATGTATACATACAAACAGAAAAAAGAGAGCTAAGTAGGAGAGAAATCACAGGCTATCAACAGCATACACGCTTGCTTGTTGATTCCTCTCCGCACATTATGAATTTTTCATTGGCGTTGAAGCCAATAAGGCATCTGTTTTGTGTTTTTATACATTTTGCTGTTTTTTCTGTCACAAATAATAATGGTGAGAATTAAAATCAATTAAGATTTTACAGATTTTAAACAGATGTGAGGAATAACAGGCCGTACTGCTAGTAAGGCTGATAGTGTGCAGTTTTGTGTGTGTGTGTGTGTGTGTATACAGTCAGTAGTACTGGTGGATGCCTGCTTCAGAATTACAGGGCAGATGACTCTGGTTTATGGGTTTAAATAAACCTGTGTGTGTAAGCCTGTGTGTGTGTTTATGTGTCATCATGTAAGATTTACTTACCTGAGACTACATGGCTGAGTACGTGGAGCATAGCTATGAAAAAAAAATACTCTGATGTCGGTGTTGTAAAGAGAATTGTGGAGGGTGTTAATAAAATGGTGGAATAGTGTGGATGTGTGTGCTTGTGTGTGTGTGTAGTCAGCAGCTGCTGGAATTTGCATTTTGAAGTTTTCCATCTCCACAACACGTTGTCTCAAAGGCAGATGATGCAAGAGATGCTGTCTGGCTTTGACGTGTGGCATTTGTCTTATACTTTAATGTAATTCCAAGGCTGTAGTTTTTGTATGTGTTTGTGATCATACACTCACACGTCAGTGTGTTAACCTTGAATCTGCCAACATGTAAAGGAAACCTCTGAGTTTCAGACACTTCAGTGCATTTTCACTGTGATGCTGTGAGTGTGTGTGTGTACGTGTGTGTGTAAGTGCGCACGCGTAATGCTGTAACCTCATCACCATATGCCACTATCAGTGCAGATCTGTGTCTCCAAGATTCAGCCTAAGTCACCATGTTCAGTCACACTCCAGTGCTTCCTATGCATTCATTTCCACAAACCAGTTCAAATTTATTGTCCCTATTGTTCCAGTGTATTAACTGGAAGAGATGTGATTAAAAATGGATTGCATCTCTTTTTGCTCTCCCACTCATTTTCGTTCTCCAAATACGACCCTTCGTTCTTAGGAAAATGAGATCTGGAAGAGCAAACACGCATGCACCACCTCTTCCTGCCTCTCCTCCACCACTGAACTCACTCACCCTGTGTGTCATTTATCTATAATGACTTTGTGAATAGTGTCACAGAGCATTTCCCCCTCTCTCACCACGCAGCCATCCAGTCAGTCACTCAGCCTAACCCAATCAAGTGGCTTTTAATGAACTTCAAACAAGTGTTATCACCCAGTTCAACGTGCGCTATGCTTCACTCCCCCCCAGCTCCATCCATGCGGGGGTTCACCTTATCTGCTCTGCTTCTTTTCACCCTCTTTCCTTCTGCCTCTTTGACATGCTAAGGCTCCCCCTGTCGCGTACACTTAATGGTATTTTTTTACCTCTTTCTGTCGCTCTGGTCTTTTGTTGTTCCTCTCTCTCATTTTGCCTATTTTGCTCTCTCTCTCTCTATCCACCACTCTTCAGCAAAAACATGAAACAGTTTGCAAAGTACTTAGGAAAGTGCTGTTCTCTATTCGCTATCTTTACCCTCTTTTTCCTCCCTCCTCACCTTTCACTTCTGCTTGTCAGTCACTTTCCTGTTCTTGCCACAGCTTTTCTTTCCCACTTGTCCTCTCTGTCCTCCTCTGTTCGTCTTTTCTTTTTTCTTCTCTGTCCATCTCTTCCCCTCTCCTCACCTGTCCTCCTCGTCTTTCCTCTCCTCTTCATCTTTCAGGCAAAGTCATAGGTGCTCTATATTTAGCCAGCTACTCACACCTGAATTGATTGGCTGTTAATTTTAGACCTCCAATTGCTAAGTGACTCATCTCTCTCTCTTGCTCCCTCTCTCTCTCTCTCTGTCATTCACTCTTGCCTAATTACTGCACAAGCAGAAATCAACCTTATTTTGATCCATCACTGACTTTTTTATTCATGAGCAAAAACATGAACACAACAACCAAACATACAAAGTGAGAGCTCATATCACCTCTGTATAAGAGCCTGTTTCATTGTATTACTAATGTTCCCCTCCTATGGATAATGACGGTAGAGTACCTATTGAGCTGGTCCTTCACTCACACTGAATGTGAACAGGTCCTAGGACTGTCTAACCATGAGACTTAGCTGATCTCAACCCAACAGGAACTTGCACAAATAAAAGCCCTAAAACATTAACAGTACACGCTGAAGTGGCTGTGTCATCAAATGAAACCAGTGTCGGTGAAGTACGAGATAAATGCTGGGAGTGTCGGTGGTTCTGTATACCAGTCAGGGTTTATGTATACTCCTGGTGCAATTAGTAACTGGTCAACTTTACAGGTTGAAGTTATGTATTTGTAAGCAGTGCAGAATTTCAGCACCAGATGAGCTCCTCTGTTACGAAATCCCCCGAAATAGATCAGCAGTCTGTTATGAATTAACTTATCTGAGAGGCCAAAATTGGCATCACAGATAAGATCAGTATGTGTGTAGTTGAAATTAGGTCATGATGTTTTACATCATAAGGCTACAGCAATTTGAACCTGACTGACTGTTCCGTCTGAATGGTCTTTTGCCTATGAAGCGCCAGATTTACATTTGTGAACGTGGGTCTCGAATAGAATTTGCTGTTTTCCTAACAATTAACCGTTCTATCCATTAAAATGCATAAAAGGGATTGTGTTCTTCACTGTCTGCATCACCTAACAGGAAAACTGAACTTGTAATAACACTCAGGTGCAAAATGCCCACAGTTGCATTGCCCACTGAAAGGACCTGCAGTTAGTCACCTTGTCTCTTTGTCTGTCTTCCAGGGCTGTCCCCAGTTACTACCTGCAGAGAGGATCCTGGTTCCAGTCAACGTGGTGAAACCCATCACACTACGGGCAAAGAACCTCCCTCAGCCCCAGTCTGGTCAGAGGGGGTACGAGTGTCTGCTGACCATCCAGGGAAATGAGCACCGAGTTCCTGCCCTGCGCTTCAACAGCTCCTCAGTGCAGTGTCAGAACACATCGGTAAGAAGTGTGTGTGTGTGTGTGTGTGTGTGTGTGTGTGTGTGTGTGTGTGTGTGTGTGTGTGTGTGTGTGTGTGTGTGTGTGTTTTAATGTGTCAGCTTCTGTGACATATCATCATTGACCACCATCAACCCACACACCAACACAATCTCTATAAAGACGCCCCATTTCTATAAAGTTTTCCCATAAACGTGACCATAATACTTTTTCGATCTCTTTCACACGCAGATGGCCACGCACACACACGCACGCACACACACTCATTCCAGCTGAGGGATTTTTGCACTTCTAGCTAGACAGTGGGTAGATGAGACGAGAGTCTGACTTTGTCTCTCCTACACAACCATCCCTGCCATCAGGTTCCATTCACTGACTGAATAATACATTGACAGCAATGAAAGACTAGCATGAAAAAGGCTTTATGCTGGTCTTGATGCTAATCATCTGTTGATACAATAACATCTCATCTTCCTGTCTATCTTCATCACTCTGAGTGTGTGTGGCAGTGTCTGTGTCTAGAGATTTGTGTGTATAATCACAGTACAATCCAAATATTGTACTTTGATTGAGCAGTGAAGGAGGGAAACTGTAATTTAGCGGAAAATTATGATTCTAGCATCAACCCTCCATGCTGCTGGTGTTACAGAACCAAATGAAAAATAATCTCCTCTTTGAAAGCTCTCTGGTGTGTATAGTTTGTGGTTATGAATTCAGTGTGTGTGTGTGTTCATGTGTGTATTGCCACCTGTTGATGATGTGTCTTACATTCAAGGGAATATTGTGATACTAGAGGCTTTTGGACTTGGAGATAATAGACAGTTTAAAGTAGCTCAACAGCTTCGTCTCTCTCTCTCTCATACTGTCTTCCCTATCTCCTTCCCTCTGTGGTTGCCATGGTGATAGTATTTCTATGATGGGATGGAGATGAGCAGTCTTCCTGCGGAGCTGACCGTCATCTGGAACGGAGATTTCAGCATTGACAACCCCGCCCACAACAAAGGTGAGCATGCACAGTGGCATGTGTGTACTCAAGCACATGCATTCATGCACGCACGCACCCATGTATCCCCCCCCCCCCCCCCCCCCCCCCCCCCCCACACACACACACACACACACACACACACACACACACACACACACACACACACACACACACACCTGAATCCACATCAGTCTTCGGGCCGAATCAGTTCGGGTAGTATCATGAGAAACCAAACACACACACACATATAGTCTCTGAAACTCTTACTTATACACAGACACACAGTAAAGCCACTGCCTCCCCATTGTTGCCCTTGGAGCCGGTCTCCATGGCAACAGGCGGGCGGTGTGCTGAGGTGCAGCATCCGTCCCCTGATGTTGGTGTGTAGAGTGGTTAACTTTAACACAGCCTCTGTTACGCTTTACTTCCGTAGGTCTCTCTTTCCCCACGCTGTCTCTCTATTTCCCTCTGTCTGTCCTGCACTTTGCTGTTTGTCTGTCCGTCTGTCTCTTCCCAACTCTGAATTCCATTTTCTTGCCTCCTCTCAAATATTATTTCTTTTCAGCTGTTTCTCTTATTTGCTCTGTCAACACCTCTCTGGGAGTTTGGCAATCTATCAATCTCTTTCACCACTGCCTCTCTTCTCCCTTCATTTCAGTTTTCTCATCTCAGCAGTTCAACGTACTTTACACATTTCAGAAGAGCAATATTGGCAGCTGAACAAAATAATAGTAATAAATAACCAATATATAATGAAAGCTAAAATTAAATTTATGAGTCTAAGTGTGCAAACTTAATCTATCATTCCAGGCTGGATTTATGGGCAAAGCAGGAGCTGTACCATAAGATATATATCTCTACCTTTCTTTTTTTTTCTATCCAACTCTCCATCTACTCATGGTGTACGTGGGATGACAGCTCAGTACTGAATTTTTAAGCATTCAGCATTCAGCTGCTGAGCTTGATTCATTTTGGCCACTGGCGATCCACAACTGTGAGTGATCCATGCTGGGACAGGAAAACAGCGGCATGCTGGGGGTTGTAGTTCTCTGACAGGAAAACAACTCATTTTAACCAAAGGCAGTGGAGTCAGGCATCAGAAGCAAATTGTTAAAACGTGGATGATATGCCAACATGACACTGTGCTGTGAGGCAAAGTTTGTACAGTGCTTGTGTGTGTTTGCAGTTGTGTGCACGGGTGCCTGAGTCAAATACAGTGTACACAACATATCCTTGAGCACAAGTGTAGAATCAAAGAAGCAACAAAAGTTGGAGAAAGAGAAAACTACAGAGTCCTCCTCTATCCTCCTCCTACCTTTGTTTGCCTGTGGAGGAAGCAGCTCCCAGGGCATCATTTGATGGACAGATCACACATGCATCTAATCACAATTAAAAAGAAAATGGCTGGCCTGTTGCCATGGAGATGATATGTTAAATGTGTGGTTGGTGAGCAGAGGCAAGAAGCAGCAGTGTAGGAAACTCAGAGAGAGAGAAGGGGGGTAGTATCTAGAGACAATGATAGATGGAGAGATAATGAGACAAAGATATCTCAACCAAGATATTCACAGCTGCTGACAGACATTAAGAGATATGGGTAAACAATCCAAATTGTAGTTTATTGTGTTTTGAAGTGTTTGTCCATCATTTTAGAGGCTTTTGCCCAAAATAAATTCACATGCATTTGCAATTTTGCAATTATTTGTTCAAAGGTTGTTCACTTGAGTTCTCTTTCTTTCTTCCTTCCTCTGCCATTACCTTCTTTCCGCTTCCTTCCCTCTCCTTCCTCCCTCCCGCACAGTCCATCTGTACAAGTGTGACGCTCAGCGTGGAAGCTGTGGTTTGTGTCTGAAGGCAGACCCGCTCTTTGGGTGTGTTTGGTGTAAAGGAGAGAACCGCTGCACCCTCAAGCAACACTGCCCCCACCCTGAGAACCAGTGGCTGGAGCACAACGGCATCAACAGCAAGTGCACCCACCCACGGATCACACAGGTGAGACGCACGTACTGGGGGACACATGCATCACTGTCCACGTATGTGCACAAATACAGCACATATCAAGTAAGCACTCCAATGGGCCAAGCAATGCCGACATTAATGTATGTACTTTTTTATCTCAAAGGTCATACATATATACCTTAATTACAGTTCACTGATGGGAGCCTACTTACACTCATCACCACTTAGACGTTGTGGCAGTTGATCATTTCTGAGGCTGAGTCACCACCATCTATTCAGTCTGACAGCATTTGTGAGAACAATATATTTTACACCTTTTCAAGGTGCAGTTACACATCTCACTCATCAAAACGTTTCACAGATAATGATATACTGCAATCACAATAACAGCAATCATGTAAATTGGCATTTCAGATGTCTTTTCTCAAAACTGGAAGATAGACAGTGGTTATATTTGATGGAACTCCTCTCTTACTGTTTTTTTGAGTCTTTTATTTTCAAATTTTATTTAAATTAATTTTAAAACTCCCTGTCACACCCACATACAATTTTAAGGAGGGCGTCACTCAAAAGGAGTAGGTAGCAAGAGACAATCCTGGTTTTTCAGATGACTAATGGTTTATCAATTCTGATTACATTTTTATATCAAATTTGATGCAAGCATTGGTAAGATGTGCCCATAAAGGGTTGCCAATTTTTTTTTACAAAGGTGTTGTGTTCATTAGATCTTATTCTTAGACTCAGATTGTCTATGTAAGAAAGAGACAAATCATCCTTGTTCTTGCTAGTTATCAATCAACTCTGCACAGATGGTCACGTAGACCCCCACTTAACCCCGCATGCTCCTGCAAACCGCAAACACTGCATGAGGCAAATAGACTTGACCGGTGCAAGACATATAAAAAGGGGCAATAGCAGGATGGATAAGGTGAGATGAAGGATAAGAGGATACAAAGGAAAGATGGATGGAAAGATGCCCAGATGGAGAGAGAGGAGGATGGATTGGGTTTACATGAAAGAGCGGTGTGATGACGTACGGGTAGTCTGAGCCAGAATAGAGTCACAAGAGGCCGAAGGGGTGGAAGAAGACCCACACCTTACCCCCCTCCCCTTTTACCCATGATGGATGTAAGGGTCGTCTCTACATCCGTTTCCCAAGGAGGAGTGTTAGGAGCAGATGGTGACTGACTAGAGTTGAAGGGATGAAGCAAAGCGTGAATGAAAAAGACAGAGCAGGGAATCCCCTCCGGTGTCCTGGAGAGTGATGGGTTTGAACAGACAGAGGGAAGAGGGATACAGGAATGGAAGAGTAGTAATCCCTTCTCTGGTTTCCACTCCCCACAGCATCATAGATGCACCAGCACACAGTTAAGTGGGTGACCTTGGTGGAGATTTGGTGAGATCAGCACCATAAACCTGACAGTTTCATGTAGCTTTGGATGCACCATGAAGTCTGGAGTGTTTGGACTTCAAGGACATAGACATCTCCAAAACAGTGGACTTAATTACTTGACGTTCTCTTCTTCTCATTGATAACCTAAATCATTGTAATTATTTGTA
The DNA here is from genome assembly GCF_017976425.1 of Toxotes jaculatrix. Classification (NCBI taxonomy): domain Eukaryota; kingdom Metazoa; phylum Chordata; class Actinopteri; family Toxotidae; genus Toxotes; species Toxotes jaculatrix. The sequence continues at coordinate 7,257,237 of NC_054415.1, forward strand.
TTCAGGCAAAATCAAACCAACCCTCCTCTGGAGCAAGGTGATGAAAAGATGGAGAAATTTTGTCCCTTGTTCAACTTATTAAAGAGCCCGGATCAGTCAGGTGCACTCTATCATTCCTCCACTCTTGTGTTTGTCTTCAGCCCGAACAGTGGATTTATTCTTGGAGATGAGTCCTGTATTTCTCTTTACATCCCTGAGGCTGCAGCAGGGACATATTGCACCCTTCTCACGTCCCCCATAAAAACTGTCAGTGGGTGAGGAGTGAGGACTTTTCCAAGACGACCGGGGCCCTAATGCATTCTAATACGCTTCATTATAATGACATCTCCCATCAACAATATGAGGAGGAGAGACTCACAGAGAGAGATGGAAAAAGAAAGGGCGAGAGAGGGAGAAGTGATTAAGTGTTTGCCTCTACCCAACCGTCAATTATCTTGTCAAAGTCACAAATCTAATCAACGCCTCATTGCGTCTCTCCCTCTCTCTCTCTCGCACATTCTTTTGCTCCTTTTTTTTCCTTCGCTGTTTCTTTTTAGGTCTTTGTCCCTCTTCATCCTCCATATTTGCTAATAAATAGAGAGCCACGATGCATTGTGTGCAATCTTTTTAATTGCACGTATTGTAGCCCCAATCCCAGAAGGCTCTTTTTTTCATTAAGTTTTCAGCAGGGAGCCTTATTAATCAGAGACATTGAACCATACGATAACGATATCTCCCAAATGACAGCCACAGGACTTGTGTTGTGCATGACCTGGCTTGAGCTTGCCTCTGTCATTCAATTGGCTTGTTCCTTTCAAGCCCGGCTACTTCAATTTGTTTAATTCACTTCTCTAAAAAATAATTAAATAGTCAAATTAAAATCTTTTGATGCACATGTAGTATTAACATAAGGATTATCATACTACAAAATACAAGAGCTTCAAGCCGTAAGATAAGGCCACACACACTAACTCAGCACTTTACCTGTGAACACCACAAGGGGTCATGCAGCAAAGTATAAGCTGAGCAGTGAAACAATGAGAGTCTTAGCCCCAGTGAAAATCCTTGGGATCAGATTTTTCAGGGGAATGGTGACACAGCACCATTAAAGCTGGGCCCCTGCCTGCGGCACAGAGGACTTCTATTTGGCAGAGATAGATGGGGACAGACTATTCTGTGTCTGTATCTAACATCCATCCATCTGGGCTGGCCTAATGATGTGTACGCACGCAGTCACTGGCCAAAAAGTAATTGTGTGAGTAAAGTGTTGATGGATGTTGGAACCTCCTCATCAACGATGAGAGATGTTACGGATAAATCAAGGGACACTGATTGCCGCAAAGATGTCACCTAATGCCAGGTTTTTCAAGTTAATCTTATGTAATAGATTGTTGTGGATTTCAGTGAACACAGGATTGAGCAATGACAGTCCCTTGACCCTGAGTCTTGACCCTTTAGCTGTCATTGGAGCTATTACTTTGTCGTTTATGATCTCTTTTCTGCAGCCATCCCCCCATTCTTCAAAAAAGAGTCATTTTTCCCAAGAGTTACATAATGTGTGAATAGAAACAGTTAATGCTTATCCCCTATTAGTTTTGAAGAAAAAATTAATCCTATCATTCCTCATCTGTTTGTCCTTCTACACCTGATTATTGTTTTTGAAGAGGGCTTTTGTCAATACACAAGAACCAAAACACTAAAATTAGAAACATTGCTGTCTGACAGGCTGACCACTAACGCTCTTTATCTCACACCATTTGGGAAGTTATCATTTTGGCTGAAATATGCTTGAGTAGGAGTTTATTATCAGACACTAGTAAACAGTCCTTTCTGCTTCTCCACTAGCTTGATAAAGCTCCCTCGTGATAACACTGTATAACATGAATTTACTGTACAGTTTTCTTAATCCTTGGTAAAGAAATTTGAACCTAGGAAATATATGGCACAATGTATTGATATCAGAGGCTTACTGCAGCCATCATAAACCTTTTATCTGTACTTTTTACTGGACTCTATGTTTTAACAATATTAAGTGCCAGTCACTTGCTTAAAATCAATCATGTTATTTTTTTTTCTGAAATGCACAGTAAAATTGACATTTAATACATTTGAGTTTTTCAGTCCAGAACATTGTGTTGTGCAGTGCTCTAATGCTTGTTGTTCAGGAAAAACAAGCAAAATCACTTTTCCAAAATAATAAATTTAGATTTGAATTTCAACAGATCACCCCTCTCCGGGGTCCCAGGGAGGGAGGCACGCTGGTGACTATCCGTGGTGAGAATCTGGGCCTGGAGTTCAAAGAGATTCAGGGTAACGTGAAGGTGGCTGAAGTGGATTGCACCCCCATACGTGAGGGCTACATCCCTGCCGAACAGTAAGTCACATTTTACATTGACGACTGACTCTAAAACATTGGCAGCACTAAGTAATTAGTAGCACGTCCTCACCTTTGTCATTCTCAACCTACATTCCTGCAGAGGAGTAAGTGCCATTAAAGGCAGTAGCCAGTTTATAGAACCTATTAATGGCGCATATTCTGACAAATACAGGTTGTAATGATCTTTGCACATTAATTTATCATTCTGTCAACCAAAATGTATATATTATCTCTGAATACAGTCTTTTCCAGCTGCACTAGAGCCATGGGGGACAAGTGAGACTATATTTTAAAACAGCAGCAAAACTAAACCAGGAATTCAGCATAATGTTTCTGCTCTTGCTGTAATCCCACTGAAAGCACTTTGACCACAGCTGAACACTTCATGCCCCACAGGGAACAAGGCACTTGAGTCACACACAGATACAACACCATGTTACCTGTGTTACCCACGCGACAGAGCTCTTACAAGTCAGCCTGACCATCTGATCATGAGTCAGAGTACTCACCTCAGGGTGTTTATGTGCATGTGTGTGTAAGGCAGCGAGAGAGAAAGTGAGCGAGTAAGAGAAATACTATGACATGACCTGTAAACTAAAGCTAAATTGGACTAATCCCTAGACCAGAAGAAATCAGAGTTTGACTTAACTTCACAGCAGTGGGCATACAGTACAGGAGACCTGTATGTGCACTGCTGAGGGCAACAGAGAACAACTCAGGCCTCCGTATTTCATAGTAGCACATACGCGCACACAAGCACACATCACTGTAGAAAGTTCAGGAGGTTGAGTGTAACTCAGTGCTTTGGTTCCTTACAGGTAGCATTTATCAAATTATTTTAAAGTAGTTTAAAATTGGCTTATCAACAGACCCAGTGCTTCTTCTGCTAAGAAAGTAAGTTGTATTCCAGCACTTTCTAAGCAAATGCTGACCCACCAGAACCTAGCTGTAGCTGTATTTGAGGTCACATGTGAAAGGATCAGGACTTTTTCATTTTCTCCCACAAGTTGGCAGAGAGTGTGACGTGAAGATGCTGCCAAATAATACACATTTTATTGAAGTTTTCACATAGGTTTGGATCCATTCTTTATATAATCTGCTCTGCATTTGCTGGCAAGGCGGAAATTCAGCAGGGTTTTCAAGAGGTTGTCGCATATGCATTTTTGTGTGGTGCATATGCATTTGGGTGTGTCTGTTGGTTGTGTTTCTTTCTTCCATATTCCAATGTAATTCCAATGTGTGTTTCCAGGATTGTGTGTGAGATGGGTAAAGCAGAGAAGAGCCAGTATACTGGGAATGTGCAGGTCTGTGTGGGGGTAGGAGAATGCAGGCCAGAATTCATGGCAAAATCCTCCAAGTACTACTACTTTGTGGTGAGTCTCTTATTTTCAATATTTTTTTTTTTTTTATATAAACGTGGAATTTTTAAACTAAAAAATTTGATGGTTAAAAAGACTTTAAATGATGGAATTATTACAAACAGAGTTTTGCCTCTATAGGCAGGAAGACAACCACATAGCATATGTTGCCCATTTCATGTTAGCACCTTGCTGGTTGTTGGTCTGTGTTCTCACCTACTGTGTTAATACTGTATGTACATGTTGATTTCCTTGTTCTGTATACTTGGCTGTGATCTGACGTGGTGTGGTTCTCACCAAGGGTGGGTCTCCCTCCCAGCATATCTCTCAGGCATGTGTCAGCAGTGAGACATGACTGGCAGTCAGTAATGAGCGCAGAACGAGAAAGAAACACTGGTGGTTATAAAAATATTTTTCTGCCATGGACACATAAAAACAAAATCATAACACACTGGCTGTGTTCTTTGAACACTCACTCTGCGCACAATTAATCAGCATCACTCGCACACACTCAAATAGCCTGAAATAAATTTGCAGTTGTTGCCATTATGTGCTCATTTTATGCAGTGTTATAATTTTTACTGCCATCCATTAATGGATGCTAGCCTAGGTTTATTTCTCAATGGGATCCTTGTACAGGATTATATGATGTTAGGTCTAGATGTCACACTACACAGCAGGCTGGAGATGAGATTATAAGGAGGCCAAATGAACTGAAGGAGGATTTACTTTAGGCCCAGCTTCCAGTGGACTACATCAGCTGCTGCTGTGTCGCTTTAATTTGAAAGATTTCCACCACAGTACAGTGTATGTAAGTGGGATTAGTCAGTTCAGGTTTATATTAACACTCTGAGGCTCTTTTAGCTGACAAAGCTCATTGAGTAGATTTCTCGTTTCTGGAGCCCACGTTTTATGAAAATAAACCAAAGGTCTGGTCATACAGGAGTATGTTTACTCATCTGTGTCTCAACCTCTGATTTTAGAAATGATTTTCCTATTACTGCTGTAAAAAGGGTGTTTATGTTTAACAAGGCTATGACTGTGCCACAAATTATTTATTCAGAATAATTTATTTTGCCCCTTTAATTCACTTCGATTTTACCCTCCGATTGACTTTTGACCTTATAACCTCTCCCCTTTCTCCAGATCCCAAGGATAATCAACCTGAAGCCCAGCCGAGGGCCAGTCTCTGGAGGAACTATTGTCAACATCACCGGCAGCCACCTTGATGCTGGGAGCAACGTGTCAATCATGTTTAAGGACCAGCCATGTACTTATCTCAGGTTAGTGGGGAACAGGCCAGAACCGTATGGAGAACTGTATGGAGTAAGCCCTTCTGACTGTTCTCACCTTCCCCTGATATTATTTTTCCCAGATGAACTGAAACAATGATTGAATACACATAACTGATGTTTCATCCTATCATTGCTTTAGGAGAGGAGGCCAGTGGCTCACCTGCCGAACCCATGCCTCCCTGCATGGCTATGGAAACGTGTCTGTGTCTGTGAGCATAGACAGGGCACATCTCCAGAAAGACCTGCGGTTTGAGTATGTGGAGGATCCCACCATCACTAAGATAGAGCCTGAGTGGAGCATCTACAGGTATGGTAGAAAGGCACATTTCAATTCAGACAATTCAGAATTTTGCAAAACAATCTGAACTATTCCTTTAACCTTGCTGTCAACCATTTATCTGTCTTACAGTGGACACACCCCAGTGACGGTGACAGGAACTAACCTGGACATCATTCAGACCCCGCTCATCAGAGCCAAATACAATGGCCATGAGACACTCAATGTAAGTAACTTCAAACAATGTGGGTGATAAAACCAACTGCATTGTGGCTGACCTTAAACATTACTTGCTGTTTTTTGTTTTGCTTTCATGTATATGTTTTTTTGTTTGACTGACTGAATTAAATTAACTCAGTGATCTATCTGCACCACCACTGCTGTTTCTAAGTACCTAATTTCCCTTGGCATCTAGGGAAGTCAGCCGTTGTAAATGTCAGTGATGTTTTTTTTTTTTTTCCCATGACTAAATTGCTCAGCGCCACTTCTAGGTAAATGGGTCAAGGAAAAAACTCAGAACACTGAGGGAGGGCATAGTCACAATCAACAGGTTGCAGTTGAATTAAAGGAGGATGATGTAATTCCTCTCCACACCTTTGTAACAATATGGAAGTTTTGACACTGAGCTAAAAGCCACAGAGATCGGCTCTTATCAAATTCTTTTGCCTTCTATTCACCCTTTTACCCAGGGGAGGATAGATAAAGCCATACAAGGGTCTCTGTGATCTGATTGAAAGAAGAGGGAGTAACAAAAGCTAGTAATGCTATCTTCATGGTCCATTCGAGCATGAGTTAGCACCACGTTTAACATCTGTGCTCACTTGTCCCTTTAGTGGGCTTTGTGTCTCAAGCTGCTACACTTTCCTCTTGTACTTTGAGCCAACATAAATTAAATGTGCCGACATAATTTTCCCAACCTCTTACTTTCTCAGTCTTACACGTCTCAGTTTTTGTTGTTGTTTTTCTTTTGTTTTGTTTTGTTTTGGTTTGGGTTTTTTTGTAGTTGTTTTTGCTGTTACCTTCCTGTAGCAGCTGTAATGTCCTGCAGGAGTTGCAGGATTTGTCAAGTCTGATATTCAAGGAGCCAATTAGAGTGACAGGCAATAGTTTGAGTAGCTGCATGGCAGAGGTTACTGTGGAAATGTGAAATGTCTGTGAATGAGACGGAAATGTCTGTGAATAAGACCTGTGCCAGTGGTTGATTTGTCAATGCCCTGACAGACAGAGAGGAATGGAGACGTTAAAGGGACATTGAGGGGCGTGTGGCATGACAATGACCAATTGGACAAGCTGTCCTTGTATAAAAAAAAAATTATAATAAAACGGCTTTGAGATGTGAATAAAGAACAAAGAACGAATTTAAATCACATCACATGTCAAAATAGAGACCACGCCAAAGACAAAGAATGGAAAAAAAACAAGTGTGAATCAAGACACAAAAATGCTGTTGCTGTAATTGAGTGGGAAAGTGGTATAGAGGAAGATGACTGACTGAATGAGAATGTGTCAAAGAGAAGAAAAGATCACAGGGAGGAATAACGGGACAGGGGGTAAAGAAGTGATGAGAGGGTGGGGGTGTCTTTCTGGAGGGAAATGACGGGAGGGTAAGACCTAGTTATCACTCCTGAATCTTCGCTCATCAAAGCCTGATTGTGGTGAGACTGCACAGGCTCCCTAACTGCACCTCATTTTGGGGCTTTCTTTGAGGAAAATACTCTAACAGGTTCCCTTTGCACTTTCTGAAATAGAGAAGTTTCTAGTTTGAATCGAGTCTCCAGCGGGCTTAGTGAAATGTAAACCTGTAACTTAAAAGATTCACACTAATGACTGTTGATGGGATGGCTTGGCATATTGTAAAGCTGGTGTATTTTCAAGTGCCAGCGTGATAGAGCTCGGCTTTCAAGGAGGCGATGGAGGTAATAGGAAAGTAAGTTATAAGTTTCGGTGCCAAGTATATTGTGATTCATCCATGAAAAATGATGTGAATGATGCTTATCTCTCTATAAATGTAATGCTTATTTCCATTTTATTTGCAGAAGATATTCTCATTCATAAATATTTCTTCTCTCAGTTGTGCCAGGTGCTCAGCCCTACATCCATGCTGTGTCAAGCCCCAGAGCTGCCCATCAGCCTGGCCAGACAGCAAGAGGTGCCTGAGCGACCCGATGAGTTTGGCTTTAAACTTGATGACGTGCAGGCTCTGATGGCACTCAACACCACCAATTTCATCTACTACCCCAATCCTGAATTTGAATCACTCAGTGTGTCTGGGGTGCTGGAGCTTAAACCTGGATCACCCATCATACTGAAGGTAGGAGGATCGATATCACTTACCCACATTCACTTGAGTCAGTCACTACAATCTAGTATTATCATTTATAGATTTTCATGGAATTGTATCATGATGATACAGTATGATTTATATTGTGTTGTTGTTAAATTTTTATGTGTTTTTTTATGTGTTTGATTGACCAGCGCAACATTTATTGATCACTGACTGTTATTAAAAACAAACCCATAGCCAGTTCCCCAGTTAGATTGATATTAAATGTACAGACAGCTCTGCTTATACTAATCACATTCAAATCCATATCATGTGTCACTTGGTTTGATTATTTCAGACCATTAATTATATTTTTATATACTTTTGCAGTGTGATCAGTATAGATCTGAATGCATCATTTGACCTTCAACTCGAACAGTACAAACATTAATCATGCATGAATTCTCTCCTGCAGGGGCGGAACTTCCTGCCACCAACCAATAGTGGAAATGGAAAGCTGAACTACACAGTTCTCATTGGAGAGAAGCCCTGCATGTTAACAGTGTCAGAGACCCAGCTGCTCTGTGAGTCCCCCAACCTGACGGGTCGACACAAGGTCCTGGTGAGTGATACGGCACATGATCCGCAAAGACGGGAGACGCACACACATACGCACACACGCACACACAGACACATGACCGATAGGCAGGCTACGGCTGAGAAGGCAGACAGACCTACAAATCGACTGGCAGTATGACAGACAGACGAACATTCCTTCTGTTGTTTTCTATCTATCTCCTTGTCCACTTCCAGACAGACTACAGCTCTAATCCAATCAGCTGTGTGGTTCCTGTTACTGCCCACAAGCAGACAAAAGACAAACAAATAAGCCTTCAATAAGAGGGATTAGGTCCCCAGTAAACTCAATAAAGATTCCATTTGTGGTTTTAAGAGGGACCACTTTGGACAAAGCGCTTCCTGATGTTACCACCTGGACGCAGCGTCATAGACAGAGATGGACACATGACTGTAAAACAATTAGTAGATGCACAGATAAACACAAGTGTGTACACACTGACATCTCAAATCGATATGTCTGTCTGCCTGAGCTTTGATCTTGATTTCGAAGACAGAAGTGCTTTAAAGACCTAAAAGTGATTCACAGAGGAAACATTATGTTAAAGATAATAAATATTTGTGATACATTTTTCCTTGAAGAATTCTTCCTTATTTCTTCCCTTCTAAGAGTCAAAGTGTTGAAGTGTTACTGCTGAAGTGATGTTTGAGTGAAGCTGTTCTCTGATTATAGCTCTGGTATACTCAACCACTTGCTTCATCTTTTAAGTATCCACCCGAAATACTAACATATGGCCCTTCTCTATGAAAACCTTTCAAGGAAGTAAATTGTATATTTATGCTTAGGACACGCACGCAGCAATTATAATCTGCCTCTTTATCTTTCATTATCACAAGGCACGTGTGGGTGGGATCGAGTTTTCTCCAGGTGTGGTCCACATCACATCTGACAGCCCGCTCAGCAGCACTGCAATCATTGGCATTGCTGCAGCCGGAGCCCTGCTCATCCTCTTCATCGTGGTGGTGCTCATTGCCTACAAGCGCAAGTCTCGTGAGAGTGACCTGACATTAAAGAGGCTGCAGATGCAGATGGACAACCTTGAGTCACGTGTGGCTCTGGAGTGCAAAGAGGGTAAGAGGCTGGTGCTGATGCACAGTAGGTTACATAGATTTTCAAGTGTTTCTTCCTCAATTGATCCAACTTGCTACCTTTGAAATGTTCTAAACTTTTTGAATTATTTATTCACTCTGTGTACCCAACATACTTCTAAATGACTATCTAACTGAGGCCAGTTTACCATCTGAGATTTAATTCCCATAAAAATACTATCATAAAATATTGTGAAAAAAATATTGTGTATCTGCTTTTTCCATCAGCTTTTGCAGAGCTCCAGACAGACATCCATGAGCTGACCAGTGATCTGGATGGTGCAGGAATCCCCTTCTTGGACTACAGGACCTACACCATGCGAGTCCTCTTCCCAGGCATTGAGGAGCATCCTGTACTGAGAGACCTGGAGGTATGGCAGAGCATTTCACAGATATTCAAATTATATTACAAAGGAAGTACCCAATTTGTTCAGTTTCATTTTTAAATGAAGGGACACCTTGTAGTTAGAGAAAAAGGTGCTCTTTTAAAATTACTTGATGAGATTTAGACTATGCAGGTGTAAGATTATGGAGCTTTTCATTGGTAATATGGGGTAAATTCTTTTCACATAGGGATTTAAATTGAGGTTACACACTAACCTGCTTGAGGGCAGATATTCATAGCATTTCCATCAAATAGGAAGTCCATCAGTTGTTTTGATCAGCAAATTAATGGTTCAGAGGAATTCTTGAAAGAGGACCGCTATAGCTGAAAGAAGTTGTAACCAATTTCCCAGTCAATTATGTGTTCTACTACCACGTATGTTAGTGAATAGTGGAAACAACATTAGTGTGTGTACCTGTTCTTCAGTCTCTATCAAATAACAATCGCAATGCAATTAGCCTTATTTGAATGCAATGCAAAATGAGCAAGCAAATTAACATTGTGGTGGGTCACAGTAGGTGAAATTGACGGCAGTGTTGTTTGTGTTGCTGTCTGGTAAACAAAAGCCTTTTGACGGCCGACAACCGCACTTTTTCAAAAACAAACAAGGCAGCCCTCAGATCAGGAGCGTGCTCTCATTAATATCTCTAACGATATGAGACGCTCCACCGTTTTCTTTCTCCACCTCAAAAACAAATTAAAAGTCAATCAGTGGGAGAAAAGCAAAAGGAAAAAAAAATCAAGTCATTTATCCCCAGTGGTGACATTGATAGACAGCCATAATTGAGCAGGTCGTCTTGTTCCATTAAGAGAATGATGGACCCCCATTTCACTGCCCTCAGGGTTGGCCACTCTATCCCTGATGAAAATTTCCCAGTAATAAGCAATATTAATTATGTTTTAATTGGTATAAATGTCGAACTGTACGAGGACTATAATGTGAAATAGGAGCCTAATGAAGAAAGCAGCAGGCTTGTCTTAGACGGTTGATAGCTGCTTAATTGTTATTGATGTGTCGGAGAATTTAAAGTCAAGTTTTCGACTGTGAGCCTTAGACAGAAATAGCACAGGTGATGGAAAGTCTGTCTAGGTTTACCGAAACAGTGGGAAGTTTGCTCAGTAATGAAATATTTAACATCCCAGGCACTCAGTTAAAGTGAGAATTACGTAGAAAGATATTAAAATATAGTCTGGCATGTATCATCTCAATAGAGCCTGCTTCTTGACATTTTATTTGTTCCTTGTAACAGCTGAGGTTTATTCTTAGCAGTCAAAATCACTTCCTTTCCCTCTATTTTCCCAACAATTTCATTTTACACCTGAATCCCATTTTGCTTTCTGCTTTTGTATGATTTTTTTTTCCTGCCATTATATTTCCCACTTCCCTCTTGATCTTTACGGAAACAATTTAGTTTCAGCAGTCCTTGTCATTTTACTGCTCCACCTGTCAACTCAAATATTAAAGGGTTCCCATGGAGATTGTGGGTAGGTCAGGTCGTTTTTCTGTTTTTCTGTACTGTCTCTCTATAATCCTAAGAGACAAGTTAAAACATTTTTTGTTGTTGTACTGTAGAATATATTTGTTGGGCCTATAACCCATAAAATGTTCACAGTACACTGGGGCTAACACAAAAGAAGGCTGAAAACATGCACGTTTACACACACAGTTTTTCCCTACATTTCCGTGTGTGCCTGTGTTCACACATGCACAAAAAAGGCAAGTACTAATTCACATGTGCACACACAAACACTGTACACATCTTGTCAAGTGGTATGAAATTAGACTTGCGATTTAACAATATTTCCCAGCAGATTACGAGGGGTTCCTCCAGGAAAGGTAAAAAGACAGAGCATATGCTGGTTGACAGCTGCATTGGGTGCAAAGAGATGCTGTCTTAGCACAAGTGCTTTTGACAGATTTAAAAAAAAGAAAAGAAAGAAAAAAAACAATCTCCATAGGTGCTGTATATGGGGGAAAAAAGAATAAAAGAAGAGGAGCGTGTGTGGCAAGTGACTAGTATAAATGGCGTAGGGACAATCTGGGCTCAGACGAGGGGAATTTACATCACTGCACTCCCTTTCAACTTGCATTAGTGTGGAACACAGCACCATCAAAGTAATAAACATTCCCTCAAGAGGCTTAGTGTTTTCCTGTCTTTACACTCAACCTTCAGACTAAACGTAACAAAGGCTGGGAGATGTTAAACTCTTCATCTCAGTAGATTCTTCCTTTTTCTTTCTCTTTTTCTTTTTCTCACCACTTTAATCCTTATTTATGAAGACAGATGTATTAACTGATCTGCTAGTGCAGGGATTTTCATGTGTTAAAGCTTATATCTACAAACCTGACCTAAAAATAATATTTATTATGCTCATTTCGTGATCTAAAACTTGACACTATTATCTTGATGTTACCGTATCATAAATAAAGTAAACCATGTGATCGTATTACATTCAAATGAACTGATGACTAATTAGGTCTATATGTCATCACTGTGAATGTGCCACACAGAATCTGTACTTTTTTCCCTCCTCATTATTTTTAATGTGTTTCAGTCAAGTGAACATTTCTTCTGTTTCCTCACAGGTGCCTGGCTACCGCCAAGAGCAAGTAGAAAAGGGACTGAAGCTCTTCGGCCAGCTCATTAACAACAAGGTCTTCCTGCTGTGTTTTATTCGCACTCTGGAGGCCCAGCGTGGTTTCTCCATGAGGGACCGGGGCAATGTGGCCTCACTTATCATGACAGTGCTGCAGAGCAAGTTGGAGTACGCCACTGATGTCCTAAAGCACCTGCTGTCTGACCTCATAGACCGCAACCTTGAGAGCAAGAACCATCCCAAGCTGCTGCTCCGCAGGTAGGAAGCAGGCGCTAAAAAGAAGTACAGAGTTTGACCTTATTCCTATCACTGTGTAACAAGCAGCTGGCAGTGGCACTTTTAGATGTAGTTGCTTTGCCACTTATTCTAAACCAAGAAGGAGCTGTGCAACCCATCTTCCATTTGATTTATCTTTCTAATAAAAAGTCAGAGGCCCTACACAAAATATTAAAACACTCACTAACATCCACATATATTCAGCTTCTCTAAACTTAAGGATTGATTGTGAATGGTTTGGGAAAGATATAAAAGCTTTGTATTGGTTTTGTTAGCCCTTTACTATCAAGGACTGGATATGCTACTCAGTGTTCTGTGACATGTTTGGATTAACTCGCGTGACCTTGAATTGCTGGCTCTGACTCACAGACACCAGAGTGCACTGCCATGCACATCATTAGCAAAATAATTATGATTAATTAGCAGTGAATCCAATTTCAAATAGCTCAAGAGGAAAAAATACTCATTTGTGAAAAAAGGGAGAGAGTGAAACTGTGAAAAGCTCGCACTCTGGCACACAGTCCTCCCTTGGATTTGTAGTCAAAGCCTTAATGGCATGCACTTGAGCACAGCACTGTATGTGATTATGCTTCCTGCCCGCGGTGTTTGGTAAATGTGATGATTATGGTTACTTGAGTAAACTGGCTTCCTCACAGCTGTTGTGAATGCGTGTGGATGTGTGCATGTATGTCTAGACACGTGTGCACATTGCATTGTGTGTTGTTTTGCTTGGGGGTGGTCAGTCAAGTCTTGACATCCCCAGATGATTTGACAGGCATGTCACAAATTAATTTATCTGTCTCATTTCAATTAAAATTCAGATTCTCCCTCCGGCTAAAAACATAAAACCAAAAGCATCTCTGCCAGTAAAGACACACACGGCAAGCATATGCAGAGAGGAGTGAAATGAATGCTGTTCATCATACCGTCCAGAAAACAGTGAACATATTCACCTCATGAAAACCTGTTTAGTCTCTGCTTGGTGATGCAGAGAGAGATTAATGCTGTCTGGGCAGGAGGCATGATTAATTGCAGCCAGAGCTCACTGAGCATGGTGCAGCCACTAAACAATGGAGTAACCGCTGATCCTGGCAGTAGATACAACATAAGAGATGGTGCGTACAGAGACAGGGAGAGGTAGTCAAGGACAAAGGAGACACTTAACGCTGTGTCACCTAGGGAGGATAGCTGACTACTGGGGCATGCAGGCTAGTAGTGAGATCAGCTCTTTGATCACTTATCGTACATGTCACCAGAGCCTTGTATGTGCTGCACACAGATATCAATGACATATCTCATTGTGATTGTGAATTTAGGCTGAAATTCTCAAGGTAATAGTTGATCTGCTGCAAAGTCTGACCAGCACCCATTGTTTAGGCACCGCCCATATGCAACAAACACTTTTCTATCACTTGCTTTTTTTTTTCCTAAATTCCTTTTCTTCTCCTTCTCCTTCCCTGTCATCAAGGGAGAGAGAGGGAGAAGGAAAACCCGGGGACAATGCCATCGCAGTCAGCCAGCACTGGAGGGAGAGCACATGTTTACAACAAATGCATGCCCAGTTTGATTGCCCATTTGTCATACACGCGAGTGGGATGGGCACAGATCAGACTATCTTCGTCTCATTCTTCCTCCTCGGATGCGCTTATTAGTCTTTCAACATGCCAGCATGCATTTCAGATGTGATGAGGCAGTGCGAGCAAGCTATGCCACCCCATAGCGTGGGCTTACAGGCGTGTCCTTGGATAACAGCTGAAAATAGCCCAGATACACAGGAACCAGGCTGTGAAGATGAAGCTTAATCTGGTCAAGGAAAGACAGACAGCAATCCCCCTCTCTTCTTCTTTGTCTTTCTGTTTGCTCATTTTGAGTGTTATTCACTTTACCTGCCTGCCTCTCTGTGCTCACTCTCCACTGCTCTCATCGTCTTGTTTGTCTTCAGTTCTGATGCTTGTGTCGCACTGTCGCTATCTTTATCTCTCCTCTTCTGTCTTCTACGTGCTCTCTCAATCTATGTTCCGAGCTCTTCCTCCCCTCCTCTTCCCCCTCCCCCGTTTTCTTGATTGCTAAATCAATGCTTAAAGTGCTTGAGCAGGGTGTCTGTGGCTACCCACTGCCTCCTCTTCCAAGAAATCTGTGTATGTGTGTGGACATGTGTGTGTCTGTTTCCTTACTCTCCACACACAAACACACATCCTTCCATCTGTCCCATCTCAACCTGTGCTGAATCACAACCACCAGGCAAGCTAACTAACGAGAGCCTTCCACAACCATCTGTCACATTCCTTGCTGCATTCTCCTCCTTTAACTCCTCTCTTCCCTCCATTCCACCGTCTCTCACTCGCCTCCACTCACCATCCTTCCCTCTTTCCATCATGCAGAGTCAAACTGCCTTTCCATAGCCTTAAATTTTATTTGGCTGTAGTTGATGCGTCAAAAAAAACAGTTTAGCTGTCGGTCAAAAGATGAAAGCACAATATGTTCTTGTGTTGATCACAACCTTGCTTTGGCTCCAGCACGGACACACGATCATCACACAGCGCTAAAAGTCCCCTTGTTTATCTATAATCTCTACTGAAAGAAGATTTGCGTGTGAGCAATAGATAGAACAAATGTCTCCATGTGCAAATGTGCATCAGCGAGTCTGTGTCAGCAGCTCACCGTCACTGTGACACCCTATCACCAGGAGCCATAGTGGGAAAAGGAAATGATTTCTGACTTCAAGCTGTGCTATTTTAACTGAAACCAGGTGACTTTCTCCGACTCGGTTGAATGTTTGATTAACACAACTGCCATTGTTTCCTTTTGCAAGAAAGGTACCTTCAGTTTAACTTTTTCCTTTACACTTTTCGGTTTTAAAAATATCAGCAAATAATGAATATTAGTTGGAGCCTTATTATTCTGATGCAGTGAAGGGTCATTCTACATCAATGAAATATCAGCAAAAGAGAGAAAGGCTGTTTGATTTGATTAGATGGACAGGAGAGCGGGATTACTTTATTTTTGTTTAGAATTTTGTTATGGATTTTTTTTGGTTAGCTTTTATGTTCACTTCACATCAGTTTTTCAGAAAGTCTTAAGTGCCCATTTCATACAGATACACAAATACATATCATTGGCACTTGTGTGGGATGAAACACGGATTCCCATCACCCCTACCTCGGTAATCATGGGAAACTAAGCACTGCCAGGTTCCCTCTGCTCTAGATCATCTCAGTGCCCACTGCTCTGACTGGCTGCCAAGTAGGCAAGCCTGACCATGCCAACACGTCACAGCACATTTCTCTGCATTAACCCAAACATAGGTTTTGTATTTTGAGTGACAGCTAAAAGGTTTGAAGAAGATTGTTTGAAAGTTGTGATACCAAATGCTAACGTTAGATCTTTAAGCTCCATCACAATGCCATTTTTATCCTTGTTCCCTATAGACTCTGCTATAATTGAGAATGAGCATAAGCAAACTGGTGGGGCTGTGCCAAGACTTCTTATTACTGCAAGGCTGGCATCCACTGCCAGAGGCACGCACACACACACACACAATAAACTCTAGTCAGCACACTTGGTAATTTCTAAATACATACACAGTGGGATTAATTTGTGCTTTTTGCATGCTAGCCTTAAAACAGCCTCACACTTGTCCAGTTACACAAACACACACAAAACACTGTCTGTTGGAAGTGAGTAAGGAAAAGGAAGTTTTAAAAGAAAAGGGAAGGCCAAACTCAGCCAACCATTTCTTCTTGTTCTTTCGTTCATTTTCCTTTTTCACTGCTCCCTCCCTCCTTCCTTGCCTGTACTCCACCTCCTTTCTCCAAGCTCCTTTCATCCCTTTGATAGATGGGCTGCATTTGTGGAAATGGAGAGAATTTGGAAGTGTGTATGATTACAGGATCCAGAATGGGGCAGCCAGAGGGAGGGTGGAAGACAGCAAGGACACATGAAAGAAAAGATGAAAAGTGACCTTGTTGACCCTTGGATCTGTGGACGGAGGAAGGGTGGGAGGGCCGGCAAAATAAAAGTGCAGGCACAGTGCGAGGCAGGAAGTTAATCCCCCCCAGGTGTTGTGCCAGTGTTGGCAGGGGGTGCCAGACCAGCCCACTGGCACAGCAGACATCAAGCCCCCCCTCAAGCCTCAGTGTATAGCCCCTTAAAGAGACTGTCTGAATAGTAATGGGTGGGAGGGCTGCAGGTGGCAGCCGAAAAACACTCAGGACAAAACCTATGTGCACATACACACACACACGGGCACAATGGACACTAATCCTGAAATATTGATGCCTATGGTAGTTGCTCATTGAAAGCAGAGGGAGGGGTGTGTGGGTGTGTGTGCGTTTGAGGTGTTCTGACAGATTACCCACACACCCCTGCTGCTGGCCAAGAAGGTTGCTGTCAAAGGATATCCGATCCTTGCCTCTCCTCTTTTTCCCCTCGCCGCCACCACTATTGTTATTATGTATGCATATTAGTCATTCACACGGGATCATTCACACTGTTGGCCCAGGTCAATACATACACACACACACACAGACATACACACAAACGCAGACACACACCATTTTGCCACACCAGTGGAGCATGGATGCCAGGCGGAGAAAGAGAGGGAGATGTATTCATTCACTTTCTATTGTGCACGGATCGAGTGTTAGTCCAGTGAATAGGCTAGGGAGCGCTTGATAATGAGGCCAGTGTTATTACAGAGCCGCTCCAGCCCCTAACGACATCAATCCACGGGGATCAAATAAAGGCTTTTAATTGCTTTGCCTCATATTAAAATCCCCGCCACCGTAGGCGAGCTGCCCTTGGCGTGCCTGAGCATAAAAGCCGGCCGAAAGATTGTCTGAAAGGCCATCATATAGCATGTGCAAATGCTCTCTCAATTCGTGTCTTTGCAATTATGTTTGTGTAACGAAAGCCTATTCATTAGCAGCGGTCATCATTTTTAGCAGAATATTTGATGATGGTGTTGAATATTTATGATGGTAATAAGAGTGCAGGGGATCATATGTTCATTATGTGCTTTGTGTCTGTCTGTCTGTCTGTTTGCAGGACTGAGTCTGTCGCTGAAAAAATGCTGACCAACTGGTTTACGTTCCTTCTCTACAAGTTTCTGAAGGTAAATCCGTAAATAGAATCCTGAACATTTTAAAGTCCTGGGGGGAAAAAAAATTCGACATGTTTCTTTTCTTTCTAAATTAGTTTATAATTTTTAGTTTATAACTTTTTAAATGTTTATAATATCAGTATAAGATCTCATAATGAAATGGGAGGAGAAGAAAAACAATGATCAATGGCCAATCTCTTGTTGATTGTTTGATAAACAGCAGTGTTTTGGGGCAGGAAGATGGGGGTGGCTTCAAAAGTCTGTCTTTTATGGCATTTTTCACGGTTTATCCATCCAACTTTTCCCCTCCAGCTTCATTTCAGCAAGTTTATAAATTGATAGGTGGTACAGTTTTCTTTAATTTAGGGGAACAATAGAGTTTGGGACATGATGTTTACAGGTCTTGCTCAACAACTTTGGCAGCAATGCAGTTTGGATAGAAACACTGCACAAAGCAACTACAACATTCTGGGCAGATATTTTCTTAGACATTACCAAACTACACTGTCAGTGAGTTGAGTGCAGAAATGACTTCAAAGTTTTGTTGCTCCCTCTAAACTTTTTTTTTCCTCTTCCTCTCTCTTAAAATCTCTTTGCAGGAGTGTGCAGGCGAGCCTCTCTTCTCCCTCTTCTGTGCCATCAAACAGCAGATGGAGAAAGGCCCCATCGACTCCATCACAGGAGAGGCACGCTACTCGCTTAGCGAGGACAAACTCATCAGACAACAGATTGACTACAAGACGCTGGTAAGGGGTTCACCTGCCCAGGGGTCCTAGGGCTAAAAGGGTGGCACTTAATATGCTTTCAGGGACAAGAGGAGAGAAAAAGGGTGGTTATGGGTTGTCGGTCATGTGATGTGCAACGGAACATAAAGTTGTCGTTGTCACGCTTGACATGCAGGGGGCACAGGAGTGGCGACCTCACTTCCTGTTGAGACCGAAGCTGTCAAGGAAGAGAGCAGAGCTTAGAGATGAGGACGAAGGAAGGAGATTATGCATGTGTATGTGTCTGCACAAACAGAGAGACAATGAAACTCTCTCCTTCTGGAACCTTTCATTTATTCCCCAAGTCTGTCTGTTGTTGTCCTCTCTCCACTGTGATGCGTTTGTTTCATCAGGGGAAACTCAGATGCTGTTTAGTTTATTCGTCTTTCTTTTCTAGTGTCACATCTGTTTGTACTCGACATTCTGGGAGCACCGATTTGCATTCTCTGTACACTGTAGATATACATAGAAGATAACACATTTACCCTCTTATTTTTAATGTGTATTTGTGCTCATCTTGTAATTCAGGTATTTCCACCAACACCAGAAGGCAATGCTGACAGAACTGATGAATATGATAATAATATTATAATTAGCTGGTTTACTGCTCATCAATTCAGGTAGCACGCTGCTGTTTCTCTTCAAGCTCTGAAGAAGGAAAAGTTTCCCTGGTGGATGATCTTTTCTTTTGCTGCAATTCTCTCACAGACCCTTTGGCAAGCAGAAAATCATTGCAGGTCCACTGAGTACCAATCCACAAAGCACTCAGTGTTATTAATACAAAACACACAAACCTCTACCAAGATTAAACATGCATTGGATATAGCACAATTTATCTTTTGCACCAGAACAACCTGGGAAAATAATTTTATGTCCAAGGATTTTTCAGCAAATATTGTACCTATACATAAAAAAAAAGCTATCTTTAAAATTAACAAAAGTCAACACTTTGGCTATGGATGCTATTTCCTTGGCAGCTTGCAGACAGTGGCACCCATGTGTGTGTTTCTGCTACAGGTGGTGAACTGCATCCATCCAGAGAATGAGAAGAGTCCAGAGATCCAGGTTAAGGTGCTGAACTGTGACACCATCAGCCAGGTGAAGGAGAAGATCCTGGACGCCATCTATAAGAATGTCCCACACTCTCACCGCCTAAAAGCCTCTGACATGGACCTGGGTATGAATCTTGGTTTTGGTATATATATATATATATATATATATGTATATAAATACTGTGAAAAACAGCTGGCATCTTTGGGACACCGAGTCCTTTCTTCCTGTATATTGCAGTTGATAATAGGATATTTATAATTCCAGTTGATGAAAAGATTTTGCTCTTGTATATCCCTATAGTTACTTTAAAGATTGTCAAAATATTTCTATCCATGCAGTGTTTCCCATCCATGTGCCGGGAGAAAGGCAGGCTGAACTTAGACACCCACTGATTTTCACAACGGCTTCCCCACCCCACCCAGCCCTTCCTAAAACATACAAGTCTTCTTAGATATAGAGAGGTTCCTTTTCTTTTCAACCTCAAGAGACTTGACTTCCTGGCTCTGTTGGCTCAGATGTCTGAGTCTGGTCTCTCCCCTCCCGAAACTTCCCATCGATCGACTCTCTTGTCGACTAGCGTCTGAGTCAGATGATTGATCAGCTAATCAATCGAGACGCTCAGTGATCTCTTCCTTACAAAATCCCTTTCTCTGTGTTCTTCCTTTCTTTCTTTCTGTTTTTCTTTGTGAGAAGGATAGGGAGTGTAGGAAGGACTTGATTTGACCCTCTAGATAAATACAGGCCCTTGTTGCCATTCATGACCCCTATGGACAGCTACAGTATGTATTTATTTTCCCCAGGTTGTATAATTGTATTTCAACTTGGGTCTAATATATTTGCAAATTACTTTAAGGGGCCCCTGTTAGGAGAAAGGTGTGCAGTGATATACCTTCTCTGCATGATATCAAGTGATCAAGGGTTTTAGCACACCTTGTGTGTGTGTGTGTGTGTGTACAGTACATTACAAATGCACAGACATGCATGCATGTGAGCATAACGGGGTTATCCATGATTGTTTGTCTGCCAATACCTACAGGCTGTCTCTTCACCATGCATCTTTCTTTTTATGGTTTAATATTGCCAGATGGATTTTCCAGGCCCCTGTTGTGTGTTCGCAATAGCGTATTTATAACCAGCCCCACATCTAAGATGGGCTGAGTGCATACTATAGGGAATCTGACTGTGATAGCTAAGTGAGGAGATTGGTTTAGCCTTTTGACGACACTCCTGGATAAAATTGTTTTATGGCCCCCTTTGGGCAGAATATGTTGTTCTATTATTGTTTTATTACAAATGGGAACTGGAAATTGTCAGAGTTAGCTGGCCACTCGCTTTGTATGTGTGTGATTGTGACTATCCATGAGAGAGACAATGAGTAAATGCAGGCTCACAAGAGGACATGTGCATGAAATTAAATATTTATGGTATGTATCCAACATTCTGCACTGATTAGAAAAGAAGTCTCTCTTAATCATGAGTCCATAAACAGAATGACAGCACATGTTTGACATGTCCTTTCACACCTGTAGTTTTTTTTCTTTTTTTCTTTGCTTTTCTTAGTCTTGAGCTGTTTGTGTTGATAATCCTTCAGTCAGAAGAAGTCTTACATTTGATTGTTTTGTTAGTTTGACACACTTTTTAATTTGAAGAGAGGTGCTTTACGTACACAGGTAATATCAGTGACTCTTATGATTGCTGACACACACCCCTACACATACAAACTCATATACACAGACTGATTGCAATGGCTGATAAAGATAATGGGATTGTGGAAGGCCTGTCCTGAGACAGATTGGCCAGGAGTGTTGTTATCCCAGGTATTGTTTTAATTCCCCTCTGCAGCAATTCACAGTCCTCCACAGGGCACCAGAGGAGATAGGGCCTGAGAACAAAGAAGCTGGGACCTGTGTTTGTGTCTTTGTGTCACTGTGCACGTGCCACCAGTAGCAAATGTGTGTCATGCATCTCTATGGAGTACAACAGTCACCTTCAGCCTTTCTCTTCACCACGAGCTTCCATACACTCCCCAAAGCCCTTATCTCCTTCGCTGCATTCGAGTCCACAAAGCAAGTCCACATACACACAGCCTTGCTGTTGTCTTCCTTCTGGGTAGAGACCACCGGATTTGGGAATCAGAGTAATCTCAGTTTGCTCTGGTTTCACACAAAGTTTATTCTTTTATTTATTCCTTTCTGCCTTTCTTTTTTTCTCTTCATTTCTTCATCTGTTTACTAAGCCCCAACTGGAGACAGGTCCTCATTTGCATCTTTATGGGAAGATGTACTGTATAGACAAAAACAACAGGAGGATCTTCATTTCCTGCAGATTTTTCAGATGCTAACACAATTCTGGTCGATCCTCCAAAGACAGGCCTCATCATACACCGCAGTGATTGCTGCTTTGTTTTCCTGTTTGTGATCAGGATAGGAGATGACAGTGGCCGACGCAAGTGGGAAACACAGCAAGGAGCACAGACACAATAACATATTCATAAAGCCCATGATGTCTACGAAAAGAAAGAGGAATCATGTGCTTGTTTGTTTTGAGATGGCTTTCCCTTTTCACTTATGATAATGTTACTGGGGTATTGTGAGATGTTTCTATCAAAGCTTTTGGTTTTGGGCTGAGGTTGCACAGATGTGTGAAGCCTGGTGTATATGTAGTGTAGATGTAATTTAGTTGTAAGGTCATGTAAATGCCATCCTCTTGTTTAAATGAAAGACGCTGCCATGTGCACTGGAAGTTGCTTGTTGAAAAGTATGGAAATTAGGTGATCTGCAGTCTTTGGGTGTATCTTTTGTTTTATGCTTGCAGCTTTCTAGTTTTTCCATTTACTGTTGGTGTAGATCTGAGTCTGGTCTGCTTCTACCAAAGCTCCCAGCAATAACAATAAGAGCAGCTAGGCAGGGGGCTTAGAGCAGTGGATGGGGGTTCGACAAGAGGAGAGCAGGGACCAATAGCGCCTTCAGACAGCAGAGCATAAGGGCCGGTGCTGCTGATGGAAAAGGAAGTGCACAAGCCCTGAGCATGCAGCTGTAATCGTACCCATCGATCGCACCAGTGAAAGAGATTGAAAGGAGCAAAGAGAGGGAGCTTCATTCTAAAAAAGAGTAAAGTGGGTGATTAATTTAACTCGCCTCTTGTTACTGTCTTTCACGTGTGTCATTTTTCTTTTGGTTCAACATCTCTTTGCCTTCTACTCTGAAGTTTTTGCGTTTTTCTCCTCTTTTTGATTCAGTTCAGGTTCTGTATGACAATGTGAAATGATTGTTCTGGAGAAAGAAAAAGAAAAACCTCTATAGATGAAGATGGAGACAGTGACAACTAGTTTTCTGGCAGATTGTTTTTCTTTCTTCTGGTGTTGATATTGTTCATGTTTTCATCTAAGAAGGGTAGAACTACAACCTAACCTTCTTTTTACTCCCTGGGGGAAAATTAGACTGCTACACATACCACCAGCACATGCGATGTAAACGATGAAAATCAGCTCAAGCTACATAAAGATGCCTGGAGTTAAAAATCAGAACTTTCCAACCTGTTGTTACTCCCAGTAAAACAACATAATTTCTTTTACAATTTAACTTTAATGTAATGATCGTCTCTGTAAAAACACCCTTAGAATTTGCAAACAACGTTTATTTGTATCAACTGCTGTTGTGGCTAAAAAAGCATAATTGTCTCTTAAAAGCAGAAATCCAGCACCAGAAATACTAGAACAACCACCAAAATCCATTATTTGTTTCCCAAAGGCATGTCAGAACACTGAAGATGACAAGATTTTAAGATAAGAAAGATGCACAGAAAAGGGGTGAAAACAGAGTCTCCTTGTCAGAGGAAACAAATAAGAGCAGAAGTAAATATTGTCAGAGGAGTAGTGTTGCATGAATATGCGGCAATATCCTGACCATTTTGATTTTTCTCTGCAGAATGGCGCCAAGGTAGAGGACAACGTATGATCCTGCAGGATGAGGATGTCACCACTAAAATTGAAGGTGACTGGAAGAGACTGAACATGTTGGCTCATTATCAGGTACGTCATTTTCAAATGTGGAAAACTGTAACCTGCACTAAACCCATTAAGTGTCCAGCTTGCATTTTAAGTCCATAACAAATCTCTGCCTGAATATTTTAACTGTTAAAAACTTCAAAGTACGTTTCCTTACAGTCTGTGTTTGTGTGTGTGTTGTGCACCTGTCTGTCTGCAAGTTTCTAAAAATCTAAAAATTAACATTGACCAAAATGTGTTTAACTTGGAGATTTTGATAACATTTCAAAGTTTGCAGTTTTAGAAATCCAAAGGGTTTGTAACGTTTTAGATCCCACAATGAAAGAAACAGTTAAAAAAAAAAAAAGAAGATTGCTATCTCCAAAGATATCTGTATGGAGCGTGTATTTCATAGATTACATCTTTTATTTGAAGAGATTCACATGTTCTTTATTTCAAGAAAGGTACGGTTATTCTCCTCCTACTTCCACAGCAAGGATACACAAACCCAATGCTGAAATGTGTCTCTGACACTTACTTATTCATATCAGCCTCTCTTTTCTTTACCACCCATCATCCCTCTATTCGTAGTATAAAGCATGCAGCTGTCTCTGATTCCCTCTCAGCTCACCTCCACGTTTTTCTCTTGGGCTGGATGACCTATTGATCTGCACTAAGCTCCAAAACTATGTAACTGACAGTTTGGTCAAAGGACTTTTCTGTCCATGTAGAAGTCCTTGACTGACATGGACACCACATACACACCAACACCACAGGTTGGAGGGAAATGAAGCAGGGCGAGGCATGGAAGTGACACAGAGTGACACCTGGAAGTTATCCCTTACGCATGGAGACGGCTTGAGATAAAATCTGATGTGTTGTTGAGTATCATCTGCCTTCTGAAATGGATTCGTGTTAGAATAAACTTTATGCACAAAAGAGGCACATCAGGAGTCAGAGACACGTGAGGTAACATAGGCATGCACATAAGTTTGTAGAGTTAATAGGAAAAATCTGAATATACACCTTTATTAACAGGAAGGCAAATAAAGACAATTGCACCTAATATTTCTCACTAATTAAATACGCAAATGTTTTTATGCAAAGTGGCAGACAAACACATATCGGCAGGTGTTTTATGCATCATGAGTAGTGACTGTCTGCCCTGCCAACCAGAATGAGTCTGGTTGGAAAAACAAGCCTGCTTTGTCAACATGGTGTTAATAAGTCCAGCAGCTAAGCAAGCAACCACTGTCCCCTCCAAGTGCAGTTTGCGTGGTGCCTAAATTAAATGTCATCTGCAGCAAGTGTCAACAGGCTTGGAGTACGAGGCGCGGGTGGAATGGATTAGGGAGCTGATTCGAATCGGAGATAAGATAATGAAGACAGAAGTTAATTCATTTTTTCAGGCCGGGGAATAAGGGCGCCTTATCTTTGACAGACCAAAAAAAAAAAAAAGAAAAGAAAACACTCCCATCCACTCAAAATTTGTCAGGAGGCTAGGCAGAGAGCAAGGAAGGGAAGGGACACCACAAACACTTTTTGTCTTCAGTCAAGGGCATCTGCAGTTATATTTTCAACTCTTGTTTTTATAACTTTATGTCCCTGAGTCTTGTGACTGCTGCCCGGTTAGCTCAGTTGGTAGAGCATGAGACTCAATCTCTCAGGGTCGTGGGTTTGATCCCCACCCTGGGTGGCACTGCCTCCCATGGGCCCACATCCCGTGGGAGGTGCCTTAAGAGTTTGTTGCATTGTGGACTGGGCGGCATTCGCCCCTGCGACCTGGGCCCAGACCCAGATAAGTGGCAGATGATGACAATCTTGTGGCTTGAGTGTAAAAGGGTTAAATCTCCACATCGTTTTGCTGAAGAACTTGTTGTTACTAATTAAATCCATTGATGCACTCTATTGATTGATGCCAACCCAGATGTGTTTTTATATCTGGTCCAGGGATGTCCTCCAGACATGGTATCTATGTATTATTTGTCTTATTAGAATAAGTATAGAAAAATAAGTAGAAGAATAATGTGACCGACCAGACACACTGAATAGAGTCATGTGCTTTCCTTTATTAAACCAATAAAGGATCTGCCAGTAGCCAAATTCATGCACTCACTCTGCCTTTGCATCACAAACTGAGTGAAAAGTTAGATTCTTGTTCAGGAAAACATCACATAGTAGCTACAAGCAAAAATGTGGCATTTGCCATATCAGATCTTTCTGTCTCATAATGAGAGACATTTCTATCCTCCTCCTCTTTCAGGAAGCTGTGCTCCGCTTTCTGCCTTTATCCTCTCCTCCAAATGTTATTTCCCCAAATGCCACTCCTCCTTTTCTCATTTCATTATGCTCAATTGTGCTTTACTCGTTTTATATCTATTCAACATATAAGAGCAGTGATCAGGGTGCATGCTTAAGGATGCTGGAGAGCTGGGGGGGCTCCCCACAAAGGAATAACAAGAGCTGCCCCGTGGGCCTCCTGCTTACAATGATATAAACATATTATGCATAAGGAGCAGATTGAGTGACTGGGTGAAGTAATGATACAATCTTAATAAGGCCCTGGCTCACACACACACATGCACACCCACACATATATGTACAAAAGCCCCCTGGTCCTTATTCCCTGTCCCATCCACCCACACTCTGATAGAGATCACTTCAATTAACCCTGCTTTACCCTGCAGCACGGGTAGCCAGCTTATGCAGAATAGGGGTACACTGTGTGTGTGAGGGTGTGGGGTTTGGGGGGGGGGCATCGCACAGCTGGGACAGACTCCCATCCCAGTTGTGTTAATTGAATCCTGTTTGGCCGGCTGGGGAAGGAGGATTGCAAAATTGACTCATTCATTCGTTTACACATTTATTTACACATACACCAACGCAGACACACACTTAGACACACACTTCTTGATTCTTCACACATGCGCATGCGCACGCGCGCACACACACGTAGGTCCGACCCTAGAGGAAAGCTATTATTGAATAGAGACTGTGGGACGCCCCCTCTCACACAGGCCTGTACGATGCTTTGCTAAACTCTCCCTCCCCCTGTCAGTCATCATATGTATGTGTGGGCTGAATAGAGCACATAAGGGTAATAAGATATTCTGTATTCTAAAGTAGTGCTTTCCAACATGAAAATAGAATAGATGGAGGGAAATATAGAAAATGACACCAATACAATGATCTATGGGTTTTTTGATTGGTTGTGTTAGAAATATGCACAAAATAAAAAAATAAACTCTGCAAACAAAAAAAAAGCTTTTCTGGTTCTGTTGTTTTAAACAGTCATCTGCATAATTTATGTATGTCTGTTTTTCAGGTGCCTGATAATGCAGTAATGGCCTTGGTTCCCAAGCAAGTTACAGCCTATAATTCAGTAAACAACTCCACTGTGTCTCGAACTTCTGCAAGTAAATATGGTAAGTCTGCTCGTTTCTGTACATATTCAGGTTTCTGCTGTATCTGCGTCAGGGAGCCACTTTCCCAACAGTACCCAAGACCAGACACACTGGTAGAAACTACATGTACATTTTTCAAAGTGCTCACAACATAGTCAAATGCTATTATTATTTTATATCAATATTAAATATTGAGAGAGAAGTACAACATTTCAACATTAAACTGGACCTCTTGTCAGGTACATAAAGTTAAGTAAATAAAAGAATTAAAGATTAATTTAAGTCAACCAAATCCCAAACATAACAATAAAAAATATCAAGTTTAGAAAATGCAGTTATATTTCAGAAAGTAGGGAGGAAACATATCTGATCCCGCAGCAGTGCATGCCCCCACCTGAAAGTGACGAGCACATCCACAGGACCCTGCATGACAGCAGTGACAGACTTAGAAAGACAAGACACAATTTAGAGTAGTTGAAAGGATTTCTAAAACATAACAAGAGACCAAATAGACTCTTTCTTCTGTTGTTCTGGCCTCTTGAGACTCCAAAGTGTGTCCCCTCATCCTTCCATGTGCCAGTGTTTTTTCCGCCTGTCCGTCTGCTCCAGGTCTCCTTGAACTTGAGAAACCATCAAGTTAGCTGCTGATCAAAGGGCCAGCCTCACTGCCCACAAACACTTCAGACACATCAAATGTGGTGGCACATTATTAGCATCGCCTCATCTCCATACGGTCTCGCCTTGCCTCTCTGGCGCCAAATGAGACCAGATAGGACAAGGTGAGTGGTGCAACAGAAACAGGAGGGAGGATGCCAGGAATATCTCCCTCAACAATTTTTTTAAGGGATTGACTTCAAACACAAGTGTGATCCACTTCACAACTGGTGTGGTACT
Source organism: Toxotes jaculatrix (assembly GCF_017976425.1). Classification (NCBI taxonomy): domain Eukaryota; kingdom Metazoa; phylum Chordata; class Actinopteri; family Toxotidae; genus Toxotes; species Toxotes jaculatrix. Next base: position 7,284,971 of record NC_054415.1, read on the forward strand.
TGAGTGACTTTGAACTCTTCCCGAGTACAATGGCCAAACAGTGAAAAAAGAGACAAGGCTGAATTTAATATAGCTGCTGTGGAGGGGGGGTGGGGGTGGAGCAGGAGAGAAAGTTGTGGAAAAAGTACAAAGATTAAGACAAACACTGTGTAACATGTTGAGTCAAGAGAATGAAAGGAGAAACCTTTGTGTTTGATCTTTGTTGTAATGCTTCCATCAAAAACCACAAGGAAAAAAAATAAACAAGGGAAACAACACAACTCCTGTGTGTGGAGCTGGATCAGAATAGAATCCAACCAGAAATCTCTCCCCTGACTCTGTTTCAACCTCAGCTTTCTGACTTCTTGGAATAAATAATTAACACAAAGTGATTGCACTGCTCTCTCTCCCTTTATAACCCCCCCCCCCCCCCCCCCCCAAAAAAAAAAACACCTGACATCCTCTTGCACCCACACAACCCCAAGAACAGTGCAATTAATCTCACACTTGTCCAGTGTCTATGAAAAAATAAAAGTAATGCCAAATTGATATCCCTGTGGAGAATACTTGACACAGGTCTTACAACAAAGCTACACTATTGGCCACTGAAGTGCTCTAAAGGAGAGGCAAGCATTTTCAGTTGATCATACTGTAATCAAATTTGAACAATCAATACACACACACACACATACACATAGACACACACACTCAGACACACATTCTCTGTCTCCTGCTGTCTCTCTTTCCTCTGAAATCTCTCCTCTGTACACTCCTCCCGCTTTTCTCTCTGAACAGATTGATTTCTGTCACGGTGAAAAACACTCTTTTTTTTCCCCACTCCTCTCTCCAAACCGCACCCACTGATCAATTTTTTTCACACTATGTAAACACTCATTGAGCCATGTGTTTGGAAATGTCACCGCCACTCTGGCCATTGGGTGGGCCATACATATTTCATCTCCTCTGACACCTGTTCGATTTTGTGTCAGCCGGCGATGCTGTGTCTTTTCCCTCGGAGAAGAAGCCATGAAAAATTAACCATGCACACTTTCTAAAAGTTTCATATCCAATCTCCCAGACCTGTAAATTGTAAGCCACAAGCCAAAAAAGTGTATACTGGAGCTGACATGCAAGTTAGGCTTTCCCTTGCCTCTTTGGTGAAGCATCAGACTTGTCTTTTCAGTATTTTTTGTTTATTTGAGCTGAGTCTGATTGATGCTTTTTGTTAGTTTTCGTTTCTTCTTGTTTATGTCAAAGTCTGCTATGATTAAGTTTTAGATGCGTATTCTTTCTTCTTCTTGTCCTCTCTGATTGTTTTCTCTTCCTGATGCAGGCAAGAAAAACCCAGCAGAATTCAGTTATTTATTTTCAGTGTTTAATTTACAGATCTTTATAGATGCACTATGTATTAACCTTAACAAGATAAATTCATACAGAATAGAAGTTACATACCAATGAAAGTTACGGTACACAGTAACATTAATTGACACTGTGCTTAAATCAGTACTACATGACCTAATACATGTTGTGCTCCACAGAGAACATGATCAAGTACACCGGAAGCCCCGACAGCCTGCGTTCTCGCACTCCTATGATCACTCCTGACCTGGAGAGCGGGGTCAAAGTTTGGCACCTGGTGAAGAACCATGAGCACGGAGACCAGAAGGAGGGTGACCGCGGCAGCAAGATGGTCTCTGAGATCTACCTGACACGACTTCTGGCTACCAAGGTGAGACATCTGTGAAAAAAAATCTTACATGTGATGACTTGTTTATTCATTGGGTCAGTGGGTCATCTTATCTGGTCTTGTTGTAATTCATGTCTCATGCTAAATTAAGTCTTTATTTTTCAATCTTTAACATTTTGCAGGATATATGATTTAACAGCAAAAAAGGCTTTAGCTCGGTCCCATGAGCTGCATTTTTAACTAATCTATGTGGGAACTCATATTTTTCTTGAAGCAGTTCACCAGGTGAAAGGCTAAAAGGTCACTCTAACCTTCACCCTGTGTTAACATGACTCAGAATATTCTCACTTTATTTAAATATTCATGTTTACTTTGCATGAGTCATCTCAGTGGAAAAGATTATTCAAATATATTCTTCTATCCCCTTAAGTGAGAAAGAGAAAATAGATTTGTGTTTGTTTTCTTTTTTTCATTACTGTTGCGTTGATGCAGCAGCATATCAAAAAGGGTAAAGATGAAAAGACCCATGAAGCAAGTGAAGGTGTTTCTGTAATGAAAAAAATGATCGGGCAAAAATAGAAACGGTTATAAAATGAGTCTCTTTGAATGTGCCTTGCAACAATGGCCCCCAGGAAGAAAAAAAAAAAACAGTTAATTTGGTTTGGAGGGAAATGTGACTTTGATCCAACAGCTGAATGCAAATTACCAATCCACTCCTAAAGCACCTTGTCCTTTTTTCATCAAGACATCCATTCTATCAGACACAGACAGAGACGTAAAGGCAGGGTAAAAAGGGAGGCTACAATCTGAAAATGTTCAGGTAGTAACTTTTGTGATTCAGTAACATTTCACTTTTTTTTTTCTTTTTTGATTCAGTGTCTGCCTCAGTTTAGCAGTTCACATAGAGAACATGAGCTCAGTTCTGTGTATGTAATGTAAATAGTGGCAAGACTGAGTTCTCCATGCACACACATAATAAACAGACATAGAAATAATAATTTGAATGTGTTGTGCTGATAAGCAGACCACACAAAACTCAAATGCCACGGCAGCAGAGACATTAGTACCAGTTACGCAGCAGTAGCTATGTATAAAGTTTGCCAACATTAGCTAGTGTTAGCCACCAAAAGCTAATGGTCATATCAGGCTTAGGAAAGTTGTAGCAGAAAACCCACTGAATGTACTGAAAGAAAAAAAGTGCATTTTATTTCCCATGACTTCAACTTTTTATTTCTAAGAAGTGGAATGTGTTGTTTTTTCTTTAGAAAGTCAGTCTTCCATTAAGAGAAAATACATTATCAGCAGACCACACATGGTTGTGGCTAGATGTTACTTAACACAGGAGAAAATGAGGAGAAAATGTTGTGAAACACACATATCACATGCTAAATGGACAATGTAAGAAACAGCTGAACAGTTCCCTCTGTTTATACTTGGGGAGAACTAATGACTGTGCATGTGTGGGTAGTTGAGAAAAACCAGGTGATGAATTAAAGCAGATAATTCAGACAGAACTAATAAAGAAACAAAAATCAAACCAAGCCTGTAGAATAAGAGGTAGAGAGGAGAATGGCAGTGTCGTCACCATGACACATACTGTATAGCCCTCCACTCCACACACCTACACACCAGCGCACGTCACCTCTCGGCCTCAGTGAGACGCTCTATTTCCCTGCCATTATCCCATTCCAAAGTGCAGGAAGGTGGCTTCTAACTGTAGACAGCACATCATCTTTCCAGATGGATTGTTTTTGTGAAATAACCAGTTTATCTTGGCCGGCCATCTCTCTTGGTGAGAAATGACTGGGCAGACAGGCAGTGTAATTGACTGCGTTTGGCTTTCACCATGCCAATAAATACCTCTCCCTGGCAACGCCGCTGACGTCTCTCATATTAGCTCCATCAGTGTCACTCTGAGCGAGTGTGGGTACAGGGCGTGTTCCTGTGTGTGGAGAGTGGGCACCAGGAAGGATTGCATTTTCCCTCCTCACTTGTACACTCAAGAGTGTGTGCGTGTGTGTCCATCTCTACCTCACCACATCTCCTCCTTCGTCTCCCTATTTCTGTTTCAGTGCTATCACCAACGTTCTGATTGTTTGCTGTCCTCTCATTTCGTCGTGGAGGCAGACGGCATCAAAACATCCACATGACATATTGTGTTTAGAGTGCGGTCTAATGACAGGGGAGATGGTCGTAGAGAGGGGAGGTGTTGGCAATGTTGGCAGTTTCAGCTCCAGCAGGGAACAAGAGAACCCTGTGATGATGACAGCGTTGATGCCGAGGTCCCCCTTGAGATAAAATGTCACAGCCTCAGCACTTGTAGGCGCACACACAGGTTTTAGTATCTACACACACACATTTATGCATGCACGCACAAAATGTCAGGTCTCCCCTTGCCAGCTAATGCAGACTGTCACTTGGAAGGCACATGGGCTTGATATAGAGATATGTGATTCCATCTTCATAGAAAAACAATAAGTTGTCGGGAATGTAGGCCACATTAGAATTATAGCCGTGATTGTCGGCCTAACAGGATTCTCTCCACCCACTCTCTTCTACCTCTCTTGACTCCATGATTCGGTCACTCGCTCTGACCCAAATTGGATTTTTATTTGCCGGTGCCTGTACACACCTCATCTGCCACACTTAATGGCAATCTTTTCCTGATAGGAAACCTCTGTCGTTTTCATTTCTATCCCTTGCTCCTGCCTTTTCCCGTGCATCCCATCAGCTCATTCTTTACAAGAGGATTAGATTCCCTCACTCCCTGTCTCTCCTCTCTCTTCTCCTCCTCCTCCTTAAAGTCGCCAACATTAAATCAAATTAGGGTCAATGGTGCAGTGTGGGAGCTAATCCGGCTGCACAAAGAGGCTTAGGAGATGTGCCTCCTGTTCCCAGATATTATTAAAAGTCAGCTGTGAAATAACAATTTCCCCCATCAAAACTGCAAGCGGATTTAGGAGCCGGGTCTGTGAGATAGGAGTCAGACACATAAACATTGCAGCTCGGGGACAAAGTGACATGCACTTCACAAGTTTATGCCAAGTTTAGGCGCCGGTATGTTGCTAAATGTATTAGACAGTGACAATCTCATTCACAGGTTCTGTGTGTCCTGTTCAATGCAGTTAGTGGTTTAACGTACTAAAATCATAGACTTTCAAAGACTTTTGGTTCTGTACGCTTTCATTTTCCTTGTAAGTCACTTTTACTGGTTTTGTAATTGTTTCCCTTGTTATTCCTTGTGTGGCAGTGGAAACTAAAAGCGAGGAATATGAATGCTTTTCTGGAACTCAGGAACAACACCTGTAAGATAATTTAATGCATAGAAATCCTGGTTTATCGTCTTAAATAATGTGTTTTCCCTCTCTCCCCTCCCTGCTCCATAGGGTACATTACAGAAGTTTGTGGATGACCTGTTTGAGACCATCTTCAGCACAGCACATCGAGGCAGTGCCCTGCCACTGGCCATCAAATACATGTTTGACTTCCTGGATGAGCAAGCAGACAAACACAACATCCATGACCCACACGTTCGACACACATGGAAGAGCAACTGGTGAGTTAAGTGGTTTAAGCATGACTGTGCACACACCTGCAGACACAGAAACATGCATACACACAAAGACGTAGTGGGCTCTAGTCATGAACACTTAAGAAACTGGTGAGCAAGTTACTTGGATCTTATATTCACTTCATTATTTGTACAACAGTGTGGTGCCTTTAGTTCCGTTCATGGTCTTTTTGTTTTTGCACTGTTGTTTAATGCACTGCAGGCGCAGTCAGTACGTTTTGGCACATTTCACATGGCATTGCCCTGGTATTGCCCAGTGTCAGTGCCAAGCTTCACCACACGCCTCTTCCCTTCCTAATATCCATTAACCACAGGGGCGTGTAATCTTCATTAAAGCCAACCACAAGGGGCTAATCCAATTGGCTGCCAAGTCTCTCCATCTATTATTATTGATAACTGGGCCAAAAAACGCCTGTCACTGTGGAAATCTCCACAGTGACAAATGTATGCTCCCAGGTGCAGGAAGTACACCTCTAAATTAATATCCGCTGATTAATTTAGACCATACTGACCTCTGTGAGCCCACCTGAAGAGGTTGGTAGGGGTTAAATAACTAACAGTGCACCAGAATGCGTTGAGCAGAGAAATGAAAAGGTGAAGAAAGGGAAGTGAACTCAGTGGGAGTTAAACGCACACTAATATCTCATTAGCCTCCTGGCCTCTGCCAAGATCCCAGCATGCATCACTCAGCCTAAGACCCAGGAGAACCATGGAGATGGGAGGATAAAATTGATGTGCATCAAGGGACAAATAGAGATGAGGAGTGGGTCGGGGCCTAAAGGAGGTAGAAATATTTGCGCTATGGTCCTAATTTTGGTCTTTTCCTGTGTCTGCGTTCTTGGACCATTTGCAGTGTGTGTTAAGTGTTTTCTGAGAGCGCAACGGGCTCTTACATTAGACTTTTAGTGGAATGGGCTCTCACTAGAGGGCTGTGAATGAATAGCAATTTATCATAATACACCATCACGAAAGGCCTTAGATTGCACACAACAGTTTGTGCTGATGCCACCACAGATATCGTCTCTGTGTGGGATGTGCATATGCCTGTGTCTTTTTGCCTCTCACTGTGTGCCCTTACCTATAACCTTTAATCACCTCAAAAGACTGCTATCTCGGCTGCAACAAAAGCCTTCATTTTGTCTGATGGTAGAGAATAATAATGTCAGTGCCCCTCCCATGCTAGGCCCCTGTCCCATTAAACCTACCAGGCCCATCGTCATCATACACACCATTAACTTCAAGCCATCACACTAGCCAGAGCCCCTCCACCCCACAGCTACCCCCTCCTCCCCTTCAGGGTTTCCCCACCATCTGAGCTCCACTATACGTCCCCCAGTGTAGCCCTTATGTTAGATTATCCCTTGTTCTGCAGTGCTTCAGGGCCTATCTTGTGATAAGTTTGGTTCTTACATTGTTGTCATATCATATTATGATATTTGTGGATAGGACCTTTGAAACAACAAATTTTTTTTGCATAATCCACACTGGAATTAGACTGGGAACTGTTTTTTTCTGTAATGTCTGAGTACGGTCTAAGACCTGAAAGAAACCTAAAGATGGCATCCAGGATTTATTTCTAGCCTAGGAATTTATCTGTGGCCTTTTACAATCCAAGGTCATCCTTCACAGTAAGTCTTGGGATGGCAACACCATTAACACAATACCTGCCTATGCCATTATTTCATCAGCCTACCTGTGGGTATAACAAGGTTTTTGAAGCAAACCATGTCTGTAAATTTTGATTGTGCAAAGTAAAAATGAGCTAAACTGTTAGTTGTTTCTGCATTGTGTGGCAGAGTTGTAATGTGTATTTGTATGCGTGTATAGTAAGTGTGTGCACGCATGAGTCACTGGCTCCTAGAGCATCTCCAGATGGTATCTTTTGGATTAGCGGCAGTGTGTCAGCATCTCCTCTCATCCTCACTCTTCTGTATTTGGTGTGTGTGTGTGTGCCTCTGTCTGCACTGCATGTTTGTCATGTCGGGATGCAACAGACAGAATTTTAATTATTGTGCAAAACTGGCGCATATACTCTTCTTTTCTGCATGCAGAAAAACAGAGCTAAAACAGAGCTTGCAGCAGTGTGGTTGTCTGACAGTTGCAAAGTCTTGTTAATACTTGTTGGTCAGATTTCTTAGTGAGAGAGATGAGGATTAGCAGAGTTGATTTTGAACTAGCTACCGCTCTGTAGTACTGCATTGTAACTCAGTCCTTTGAAATGGACAATCTACTCTGGGTCACAAAATGTGCTAAACACTATTTCACAAACTAAATAAAGCCACTGTACTCTATCTGTAGGGCTGGGTATCAAATTCAGTACTTCCTAAGGTATCGACCGAATTGCCTCAATACTATCGGGTATTGACACTGCATGAAAAGTGGGATTTTTGTCCCTGTAAATGCCTGAAAATCTCCCTAATTTTCGTCAGTTAACGACAGTTTACAGCCTGTGAATGTTGCGTTCATCTGTGTGACATATTGAAGGAAAAGAACCATGATGTATGTGTAGAGCTGGCGGAGGTGCTAATTATAATTAGCTTATGAATAGCAGTGAAACCGCACCTGGCTAGCCTGAATTTCCTCACTCACTATTGAATGAAACCACTACTTTTAAACAAGCCAAAATCACTTGTGATTGGTGGGCAGATCCGTCACTATTGGTCACCCTGGGCCATTATAAATATAAACACCAATAATAAAATAAATCATTTTCATATTCACATGATATGCTATTACGTTGTATATACATGTCATTGTTATTGTATGGACCATACTATTAATACCATCAAGGACGTGAATTAATTTACTGAGGAAAGGAACTTTGCCAGGAACATTTATTCATTCAAAGAAAACTTTATTAGCACAAGCTGTCCATTTCTCAGACGTCTGTGATGTGTTGTTCTGTAGTTCAGATTCACCTCTAATCTCTTTCTTCTAGATCGACTCCGAGCTTTACAAAGACCTAAAAATGTCATAAAAAACGTCATATGGTGGTATGATGTCAAAACATGCCAAAAAAGTCATGCTTTAGTAAGGCCCAAAAATGTCATAAAAAACATCATAGCATAGTAAGGCTTCAAAATATGCCAAAAAAGTCATACTTTAGTAAGGCCTCAAAATGTCATAAAAAACGTCATAGTATAGTAAGGCGTCAAAATCGGCCAAAAAAAGTCCGATTTTTTTTCCGCCTCAAAATGTCATAAAAAACGTCATAGTATAGTATGGCGTTTTTTTCGGGCAAAAAAAGTCAAAAAAATTTTTGGCCTCAAAATGTCATAAAAAACGTCATAGTATAGTAAGGCGTCAAAATCGGCCAAGAAAAGTCTGATTTTTTTTTCGCCTCAAAATGTCATAAAAAACGTCATAGTGTAGTATGGCGTTTTTTTCGGGCAAAAAAAGTCAAAAATTTTTTTGGCCTCAAAATGTCATAAAAAACGTCATAGTATAGTAAGGCGTCAAAATCGGCCAAAAAAAAGTCACAATTTTTTTCACCTCAAAATGTCATAAAAAAACGTCATAGTATAGTATGGCGTCAAAATCGGCCAAAAAAAGTCAAAATTTTTTTCCACCTCAAAATGTCATAAAAAACATCATAGTATAGTATGGCATTTTTTTCGGGCAAAAAAAGTCCAAATTTTTTTGGACTCAAAATGTCATAAAAAATGTCATAGTATAGTATGGCTTTTTTTTTCGGGCAAAAAAAGTCAAAATTTTTTTCCACCTCAAAATGTCATAAAAAACGTCATAGTATAGTATGGCATTTTTTTCGGGCGAAAAAAGTCAAAAAAAATTTCGGACTCAAAATGTCATAAAAAACGTCATATTATAGTATGGCATTTTTTTCGGCCAAAAAAAGTCAAAAAATTTTTTCGACCTCAAAATGTCATAAAAAACGTCATAGTATAGTATGGCGTTTTTTTCGGGCAAAAAAAGTCAAAAATTTTTTTGGCCTCAAAATGTCATAAAAAACGTCATAGTATAGTAAGGCGTCAAAATCGGCCAAAAAAAAGTCACAATTTTTTTCACCTCAAAATGTCATAAAAAAACGTCATAGTATAGTATGGCGTCAAAATCGGCCAAAAAAAGTCAAAATTTTTTTCCACCTCAAAATGTCATAAAAAACATCATAGTATAGTATGGCCTTTTTTTCGGGCAAAAAAAGTCCAAATTTTTTTCCACCTCAAAATGTCATAAAAAATGTCATAGTATAGTATGGCATTTTTTTTCGGGCAAAAAAAGTCAAAATTTTTTTCCACCTCAAAATGTCATAAAAAACGTCATAGTATAGTATGGCATTTTTTTCGGGCGAAAAAAGTCAAAAAAATTTTCGGACTCAAAATGTCATAAAAAACGTCATAGTATAGTATGGCATTTTTTTCGGCCAAAAAAAGTCAAAAAATTTTTTCCACCTCAAAATGTCATAAAAAACGTCATAGTATAGTATGGCATTTTTTTCGGCCAAAAAAAGTCAAAAAATTTTTTCCACCTCAAAATGTCATAAAAAACGTCATAGTATAGTATGGCATTTTTTTCGGCCAAAAAAAGTCAAAAATTTTTTCCACCTCAAAATGTCATAAAAAACGTCATAGTATAGTATGGCATTTTTTTCGGGCAAAAAAAGTCAAAAAATTTTTTCACCTCAAAATGTCATAAAAAACGTCATAGTATAGTATGGCATTTTTTTCGGCCAAAAAAAGTCAAAATTTTTTTGACTTCAAAATGTCATAAAAAACGTCATAGTATAGTATGGCATTTTTTTCGGCCAAAAAAAGTCAAAAAATTTTTCCACCTCAAAATGTCATAAAAAAACGTCATGGTATAGTATGGCATTTTTTTCGGGCAAAAAAAGTCAACATTTTTTTCCACCTCAAAATGTCATAAAAAACGTCATAGTATAGTATGGCATTTTTTTCGGGCAAAAAAAGTCAAAAATTTTTTCCACCTCAAAATGTCATAAAAAACGTCATAGTATAGTATGGCATTTTTTTCGGCCATAAAAAGTCCAAATTTTTTTCCACCTCAAAATGTCATAAAAAACGTCATAGTATAGTATGGCATTTTTTTCGGCCAAAAAAAGTCAAACATTTTTTTCACCTCAAAATGTCATAAAAAACGTCATAGTATAGTATGGCATTTTTTTCGGCCAAAAAAAGTCAAAATTTTTTTGACTTCAAAATGTCATAAAAAACGTCATAGTATAGTATGGCATTTTTTTCGGCCAAAAAAAGTCAAAAATTTTTTCCACCTCAAAATGTCATAAAAAACGTCATAGTATAGTATGGCATTTTTTTCGGGCAAAAAAAGTCAAAAATTTTTTCCACCTCAAAATGTCAAAAAACGTCATAGTATAGTATGGCATTTTTTTCGGCCAAAAAAAGTCAACATTTTTTTCCACCTCAAAATGTCATAAAAAACGTCATAGTATAGTATGGCATTTTTTTCGGCCAAAAAAAGTCAAAAATTTTTTCCACCTCAAAATGTCATAAAAAACGTCATAGTATAGTATGGCATTTTTTTCGGGCAAAAAAAGTCAAAAATTTTTTCGGACTCAAAATGTCATAAAAAACGTCATAGTATAGTATGGCATTTTTTTCGGCCAAAAAAAGTCAAAAATTTTTTTCACCTCAAAATGTCATAAAAAACGTCATAGTGTAGTATGGCATTTTTTTCTGTTAAAAAAAGTCAAAAAATTTTTTCACCTCAAAATTTCGTAAAAAACGTCATAGTATAGTATGGCATTTTTTTCGGCCGAAAAAAGTCAAAAATTTTTTTCACCTCAAAATGTCATAAAAAACATCATAGTATAGTATGGCATTTTTTTCGGCCGAAAAAAGTCAAAAAAATTTTCGGACTCAAAATGTCATAAAAAACGTCATAGTATAGTATGGCATTTTTTTCAGCCAAAAAAAGTCAAAAATTTTTTCGGACTCAAAATGTCATAAAAAACGTCATAGTATAGTATGGCATTTTTTTCGGCCAAAAAAAGTCAAAAATTTTTTCCACCTCAAAATGTCATAAAAAACGTCATAGTATAGTATGGCATTTTTTTCGGCCAAAAAAAGTCTAAATTTTTTTCCACCTCAAAATGTCATAAAAAACGTCATAGTATAGTATGGCATTTTTTTCGGCCAAAAAAAGTCAAAATTTTTTTCCACCTCAAAATGTCATAAAAAACGTCATAGTATAGTATGGCATTTTTTTCGGGCAAAAAAAGTCCAAATTTTTTTCCACCTCAAAATGTCATAAAAAACGTCATAGTATAGTATGGCATTTTTTTCGGCCAAAAAAAGTCAAAAATTTTTTCCACCTCAAAATGTCATAAAAAACGTCATAGTATAGTATGGCATTTTTTTCGGCCAAAAAAAGTCAAAATTTTTTCGACTTCAAAATGTCATAAAAAACGTCATAGTATAGTATGGCATTTTTTTCGGCCAAAAAAAGTCAAAAATTTTTTCCACCTCAAAATGTCATAAAAAACGTCATAGTATAGTATGGCATTTTTTTCGGCCAAAAAAAGTCAAAAATTTTTTCCACCTCAAAATGTCAAAAAACGTCATAGTATAGTATGGCATTTTTTTCGGCCAAAAAAAGTCAACATTTTTTTCCACCTCAAAATGTCATAAAAAACGTCATAGTATAGTATGGCATTTTTTTCGGCCAAAAAAAGTCAAAAATTTTTTCCACCTCAAAATGTCATAAAAAACGTCATAGTATAGTATGGCATTTTTTTCGGGCAAAAAAAGTCAAAAATTTTTTCGGACTCAAAATGTCATAAAAAACGTCATAGTATAGTATGGCATTTTTTTCGGCCAAAAAAAGTCAAAAATTTTTTTCACCTCAAAATGTCATAAAAAACGTCATAGTGTAGTATGGCATTTTTTTCTGTTAAAAAAAGTCAAAAAATTTTTTCACCTCAAAATTTCGTAAAAAACGTCATAGTATAGTATGGCATTTTTTTCGGCCGAAAAAAGTCAAAAATTTTTTTCACCTCAAAATGTCATAAAAAACATCATAGTATAGTATGGCATTTTTTTCGGCCGAAAAAAGTCAAAAAAATTTTCGGACTCAAAATGTCATAAAAAACGTCATAGTATAGTATGGCATTTTTTTCAGCCAAAAAAAGTCAAAAAATTTTTCGGACTCAAAATGTCATAAAAAACGTCATAGTATAGTATGGCATTTTTTTCGGCCAAAAAAAGTCAAAAATTTTTTTGACTTCAAAATGTCATAAAAAACGTCATAGTATAGTATGGCATTTTTTTCGGGCAAGAAAAGTCAAAAATTTTTTTGACTTCAAAATGTCATAAAAAACGTCATAGTATAGTATGGCATTTTTTTCGGCCAAAAAAAGTCAAAAAGTTTTTCCACCTCAAAATGTCATAAAAAACGTCATAGTATAGTATGGCATTTTTTTCGGCCAAAAAAAGTCAAAATTTTTTCGACTTCAAAATGTCATAAAAAACGTCATAGTATAGTATGGCATTTTTTTCGGCCAAAAAAAGTCAAAAATTTTTTCCACCTCAAAATGTCATAAAAAACGTCATAGTATAGTATGGCATTTTTTTCGGCCAAAAAAAGTCAAAAATTTTTTCCACCTCAAAATGTCATAAAAAACGTCATAGTATAGTATGGCATTTTTTTCGGGCAAAAAAAGTCAAAAATTTTTTCCACCTCAAAATGTCAAAAAACGTCATAGTATAGTATGGCATTTTTTTCGGCCAAAAAAAGTCAACATTTTTTTCCACCTCAAAATGTCATAAAAAACGTCATAGTATAGTATGGCATTTTTTTCGGGCAAAAAAAGTCAAAAATTTTTTCCACCTCAAAATGTCATAAAAAACGTCATAGTATAGTATGGCATTTTTTTCGGGCAAAAAAAGTCAAAAATTTTTTCGGACTCAAAATGTCATAAAAAACGTCATAGTATAGTATGGCATTTTTTTCGGCCAAAAAAAGTCAAAAATTTTTTTCACCTCAAAATGTCATAAAAAACGTCATAGTGTAGTATGGCATTTTTTTCTGTTAAAAAAAGTCAAAAAATTTTTTCACCTCAAAATTTCGTAAAAAACGTCATAGTATAGTATGGCATTTTTTTCGGCCGAAAAAAGTCAAAAATTTTTTTCACCTCAAAATGTCATAAAAAACATCATAGTATAGTATGGCATTTTTTTCGGCCGAAAAAAGTCAAAAAAATTTTCGGACTCAAAATGTCATAAAAAACGTCATAGTATAGTATGGCATTTTTTTCAGCCAAAAAAAGTCAAAAAAATTTTCGGACTCAAAATGTCATAAAAAACGTCATAGTATAGTATGGCATTTTTTTCGGCCAAAAAAAGTCAAAAATTTTTTTGACTTCAAAATGTCATAAAAAACGTCATAGTATAGTATGGCATTTTTTTCGGGCAAGAAAAGTCAAAAATTTTTTTGACTTCAAAATGTCATAAAAAACGTCATAGTATAGTATGGCATTTTTTTCGGCCAAAAAAAGTCAAAAAGTTTTTCCACCTCAAAATGTCATAAAAAACGTCATAGTATAGTATGGCATTTTTTTCGGCCAAAAAAAGTCAAAATTTTTTTCCACCTCAAAATGTCATAAAAAACGTCATAGTATAGTATGGCATTTTTTTCGGGCAAAAAAAGTCAAAAATTTTTTCCACCTCAAAATGTCATAAAAAACGTCATAGTATAGTATGGCATTTTTTTCGGGCAAAAAAAGTCAAAAGTTTTTTTGACTTCAAAATGTCATAAAAAACGTCATAGTATAGTATGGCATTTTTTTCGGCCAAAAAAAGTCAAAATTTTTTTCCACCTCAAAATGTCATAAAAAACGTCATAGTATAGTATGGCATTTTTTTCTGTTAAAAAAAGTCAAAAATTTTTTCCACCTCAAAATGTCATAAAAAACGTCATAGTATAGTATGGCATTTTTTTCGGGCAAAAAAAGTCAAAAATTTTTTTCACCTCAAAATTTCGTAAAAAACGTCATAGTATAGTATGCCATTTTTTTCGGCCAAAAAAAGTCAAAAATTTTTTTCACCTCAAAATGTCATAAAAAACGTCATAGTATAGTATGGCATTTTTTTCGGCCGAAAAAAGTCAAAAAAATTTTCGGACTCAAAATGTCATAAAAAACGTCATAGTATAGTATGGCATTTTTTTCGGGCAAAAAAAGTCAAAAATTTTTTCCACCTCAAAATGTCATAAAAAACGTCATAGTATAGTATGGCATTTTTTTCGGGCAAAAAAAGTCAAAAGTTTTTTTGACTTCAAAATGTCATAAAAAACGTCATAGTATAGTATGGCATTTTTTTCGGCCAAAAAAAGTCAAAATTTTTTTCCACCTCAAAATGTCATAAAAAACGTCATAGTATAGTATGGCATTTTTTTCTGTTAAAAAAAGTCAAAAATTTTTTCCACCTCAAAATGTCATAAAAAACGTCATAGTATAGTATGGCATTTTTTTCGGGCAAAAAAAGTCAAAAATTTTTTTCACCTCAAAATTTCGTAAAAAACGTCATAGTATAGTATGCCATTTTTTTCGGCCAAAAAAAGTCAAAAAAATTTTCGGACTCAAAATGTCATAAAAAACGTCATAGTATAGTATGGCATTTTTTTCAGCCAAAAAAAGTCAAAAATTTTTTCGGACTCAAAATGTCATAAAAAACGTCATAGTATAGTATGGCATTTTTTTCGGCCAAAAAAAGTCAAAAATTTTTTCCACCTCAAAATGTCATAAAAAACGTCATAGTATAGTATGGCATTTTTTTCGGGCAAAAAAAGTCAAAATTTTTTTCCACCTCAAAATGTCATAAAAAACGTCATAGTATAGTATGGCATTTTTTTCGGGCAAAAAAAGTCAAAAATTTTTTTGACTTCAAAATGTCATAAAAAACGTCATAGTATAGTATGGCATTTTTTTCGGGCAAGAAAAGTCAAAAATTTTTTTGACTTCAAAATGTCATAAAAAACGTCATAGTATAGTATGGCATTTTTTTCGGCCAAAAAAAGTCAAAAAGTTTTTCCACCTCAAAATGTCATAAAAAACGTCATAGTATAGTATGCCATTTTTTTCGGCCAAAAAAAGTCAAAATTTTTTTCCACCTCAAAATGTCATAAAAAACGTCATAGTATAGTATGGCATTTTTTTCGGGCAAAAAAAGTCAAAAATTTTTTCCACCTCAAAATGTCATAAAAAACGTCATAGTATAGTATGCCATTTTTTTCGGGCAAAAAAAGTCAAAAGTTTTTTTGACTTCAAAATGTCATAAAAAACGTCATAGTATAGTATGGCATTTTTTTCGGCCAAAAAAAGTCAAAATTTTTTTCCACCTCAAAATGTCATAAAAAACGTCATAGTATAGTATGGCATTTTTTTCTGTTAAAAAAAGTCAAAAATTTTTTCCACCTCAAAATGTCATAAAAAACGTCATAGTATAGTATGGCATTTTTTTCGGGCAAAAAAAGTCAAAAATTTTTTTCACCTCAAAATTTCGTAAAAAACGTCATAGTATAGTATGCCATTTTTTTTCGGCCAAAAAAAGTCAAAAATTTTTTTCACCTCAAAATGTCATAAAAAACGTCATAGTATAGTATGGCATTTTTTTCGGCCGAAAAAAGTTAAAAAAAATTTCGGACTCAAAATGTCATAAAAAACGTCATAGTATAGTATGGCATTTTTTTCGGCCAAAAAAAGTCAAAAAATTTTTCGGACTCAAAATGTCATAAAAAACGTCATAGTATAGTATGGCATTTTTTTCGGCCAAAAAAAGTCAAAAAATTTTTCCACCTCAAAATGTCATAAAAAACGTCATAGTATAGTATGGCATTTTTTTCGGCCAAAAAAAGTCAAAATTTTTTTCCACCTCAAAATTTCATAAAAAACGTCATAGTATAGTATGGCATTTTTTTCGGCCAAAAAAAGTCAAAATTTTTTTCCACCTCAAAATGTCATAAAAAACGTCATAGTATAGTATGGCATTTTTTTCGGCCAAAAAAAGTCAAAAATTTTTTTGACTTCAAAATGTCATAAAAAACGTCATAGTATAGTATGGCATTTTTTTCGGGCAAGAAAAGTCAAAAATTTTTTTGACTTCAAAATGTCATAAAAAATGTCATAGTATAGTATGGCATTTTTTTCGGGCAAAAAAAGTCAAAAATTTTTTCCACCTCAAAATGTCATAAAAAACGTCATAGTATAGTATGGCATTTTTTTCGGGCAAAAAAAGTCAAAAGTTTTTTTGACTTCAAAATGTCATAAAAAACGTCATAGTATAGTATGGCATTTTTTTCGGCCAAAAAAAGTCAAAATTTTTTTCCACCTCAAAATGTCATAAAAAACGTCATAGTATAGTATGGCATTTTTTTCTGTTAAAAAAAGTCAAAAAGTTTTTCCACCTCAAAATGTCATAAAAAACGTCATAGTATAGTATGGCATTTTTTTCGGGCAAAAAAAGTCAAAAATTTTTTTCACCTCAAAATTTCGTAAAAAACGTCATAGTATAGTATGCCATTTTTTTCGGGCAAAAAAAGTCAAAAATTTTTTTCACCTCAAAATGTCATAAAAAACGTCATAGTATAGTATGGCATTTTTTTCGGCCGAAAAAAGTTAAAAAAAATTTCGGACTCAAAATGTCATAAAAAACGTCATAGTATAGTATGGCATTTTTTTCGGGCAAAAAAAGTCAAAATTTTTTTCCACCTCAAAATGTCATAAAAAACGTCATAGTATAGTATGGCATTTTTTTCGGCCAAAAAAAGTCAAAAATTTTTTTCACCTCAAAATGTCATTAAAAACGTCATAGTATAGTATGGCATTTTTTTCGGGCAAAAAAAGTCAAAAATTTTTTTGACTTCAAAATGTCATAAAAAACGTCATAGTATAGTATGGCATTTTTTTCGGCCAAAAAAAGTCAAAAAGTTTTTCCACCTCAAAATGTCATAAAAAACGTCATAGTATAGTATGGCATTTTTTTCGGCCAAAAAAAGTCAAAATTTTTTTCCACCTCAAAATGTCATAAAAAACGTCATAGTATAGTATGGCATTTTTTTCGGCCAAAAAAAGTCAAAATTTTTTTCCACCTCAAAATGTCATAAAAAACGTCATAGTATAGTATGGCGTTTTTTTCGGCCAAAAAAAGTCAAAATTTTTTTCCACCTCAAAATGTCTTAAAAAACGTCATAGTATAGTATGGCATTTTTTTCGGCCAAAAAAAGTCAAAAATTTTTTTCCACCTCAAAATGTCATAAAAAACGTCATAGTATAGTATGGCATTTTTTTCGGGCAAAAAAAGTCAAATTTTTTTTCACCTCAAAATGTCATAAAAAACGTCATAGTATAGTATGGCATTTTTTTCGGGCAAAAAAAGTCAAAAATTTTTTCGACTTCAAAATGTCATAAAAAACGTCATAGTATAGTATGGCATTTTTTTCGGCCAAAAAAAGTCAAAAAGTTTTTCCACCTCAAAATGTCATAAAAAACGTCATAGTATAGTATGGCATTTTTTTCGGCCAAAAAAAGTCAAAATTTTTTTCCACCTCAAAATGTCATAAAAAACGTCATAGTATAGTATGGCATTTTTTTCGGCCAAAAAAAGTCAAAAAATTTTTCCACCTCAAAATGTCATAAAAAACGTCATAGTATAGTATGGCATTTTTTTCGGGCAAAAAAAGTCAAAAATTTTTTTGACTTCAAAATGTCATAAAAAACGTCATAGTATAGTATGCCATTTTTTTCGGCCAAAAAAAGTCAAAATTTTTTTCCACCTCAAAATGTCATAAAAAACGTCATAGTATAGTATGGCATTTTTTTCGGCCAAAAAAAGTCAAAAATTTTTTCCACCTCAAAATGTCATAAAAAACGTCATAGTATAGTATGGCATTTTTTTCTGTTAAAAAAAGTCAAAAAATTTTTTCACCTCAAAATTTCGTAAAAAACGTCATAGTATAGTATGGCATTTTTTTCGGGCGAAAAAAGTCAAAAAATTTTTTCACCTCAAAATGTCATAAAAAACATCATAGTTTAGTATGGCATTTTTTTCGGCCGAAAAAAGTCAAAAAAATTTTCGGACTCAAAATGTCATAAAAAACGTCATAGTATAGTATGGCATTTTTTTCGGGCAAAAAAAGTCAAAAATTTTTTCGGACTCAAAATGTCATAAAAAACGTCATAGTATAGTATGGCATTTTTTTCGGCCAAAAAAAGTCAAAAATTTTTTCCACCTCAAAATGTCATAAAAAACGTCATAGTATAGTATGGCATTTTTTTCGGGCAAAAAAAGTCAACATTTCTTTCCGCCTCAAAATGTCATAAAAAACGTCACAGTATAGTATGCCATTTTTTTCGGCCAAAAAAAGTCAAAATTTTTTTTCACCTCAAAATGTCATAAAAAACGTCATAGTATAGTATGGCATTTTTTTCGGGCAAAAAAAGTCAAAATTTTTTTCCACCTCAAAATGTCATAAAAAACGTCATAGTATAGTATGGCATTTTTTTCGGCCAAAAAAAGTCAAAATTTTTTTCCACCTCAAAATGTCATAAAAAACGTCATAGTATAGTATGGCATTTTTTTCGGCCAAAAAAAGTCAAAATTTTTTTCCACCTCAAAATGTCATAAAAAACGTCATAGTATAGTATGGCATTTTTTTCGGCCAAAAAAAGTCAAAAATTTTTTCGGACTCAAAATGTCATAAAAAACGTCATAGTATAGTATGGCATTTTTTTTGGCCAAAAAAGTCAAAAATTTTTTCCACCTCAAAATGTCATAAAAAACGTCATAGTATAGTATGGCATTTTTTTCGGCCAAAAAAAGTCAAAATTTTTTTCCACCTCAAAATGTCATAAAAAACGTCATAGTATAGTATGGCATTTTTTTCGGGCAAAAAAAGTCAAATTTTTTTCACCTCAAAATGTCATAAAAAACGTCATAGTATAGTATGGCATTTTTTTCGGCCAAAAAAAGTCAAAATTTTTTTCCACCTCAAAATGTCATAAAAAACGTCATAGTATAGTATGGCATTTTTTTCGGCCGAAAAAAGTCAAAAAAATTTTCGGACTCAAAATGTCATAAAAAACGTCATAGTATAGTATGGCATTTTTTTCGGACTCAAAATGTCATAAAAAACGTCATAGTATAGTATGGCATTTTTTTCGGGCAAAAAAGTCAAAAATTTTTTCCACCTCAAAATGTCATAAAAAACGTCATAGTATAGTATGGCATTTTTTTCGGCCAAAAAAAGTCAACATTTTTTTCCACCTCAAAATGTCATAAAAAACGTCATAGTATAGTATGGCATTTTTTTCGGGCAAAAAAAGTCAAAATTTTTTTCCACCTCAAAATGGCATAAAAAACGTCATAGTATAGTATGGCATTTTTTTCGGGCAAAAAAAGTCAAAAATTTTTTCCACCTCAAAATGTCATAAAAAACGTCATAGTATAGTATGGCATTTTTTTCGGCCAAAAAAAGTCAAAATTTTTTTCCACCTCAAAATGTCATAAAAAACGTCATAGTATAGTATGGCATTTTTTTCGGCCAAAAAAAGTCAAAATTTTTTTTCCACCTCAAAATGTCATAAAAAACGTCATAGTATAGTATGGCATTTTTTTCGGGCAAAAAAAGTCAAATTTTTTTTTCACCTCAAAATGTCATAAAAAACGTCATAGTATAGTATGGCATTTTTTTCGGCCAAAAAAAGTCAAAATTTTTTTCCACCTCAAAATGTCATAAAAAAACGTCATAGTATAGTATGGCATTTTTTTCGGCCAAAAAAAGTCAAAAATTTTTTCGGACTCAAAATGTCATAAAAAACGTCATAGTATAGTATGGCATTTTTTTCGGGCAAAAAAAGTCAAAAAGTCTTTCCACCTCAAAATGTCATAAAAAACGTCATAGTATAGGATGGCATTTTTTTCGGCCAAAAAAAGTCAAAATTTTTTTCCACCTCAAAATGTCATAAAAAACGTCATAGTATAGTATGGCATTTTTTTCGGGCAAAAAAAGTCAAAAATTTTTTTGACTTCAAAATGTCATAAAAAACGTCATAGTATAGTATGGCATTTTTTTCGGCCAAAAAAAGTCAAAATTTTTTTCCACCTCAAAATGTCATAAAAAACGTCATAGTATAGTATGGCATTTTTTTCGGCCAAAAAAAGTCAAAAATTTTTTCCACCTCAAAATGTCATAAAAAACGTCATAGTATAGTATGGCATTTTTTTCGGCCAAAAAAAGTCAAAATTTTTTTTCACCTCAAAATGTCATAAAAAACGTCATAGTATAGTATGGCATTTTTTTCGGCCAAAAAAAGTCAAAATTTTTTTCCACCTCAAAATGTCATAAAAAAACGTCATAGTATAGTATGGCATTTTTTTCGGCCAAAAAAAGTCAAAAATTTTTTTGGACTCAAAATGTCATAAAAAACGTCATAGTATAGTATGGCATTTTTTTCGGGCAAAAAAAGTCAAAAAGTCTTTCCACCTCAAAATGTCATAAAAAACGTCATAGTATAGGATGGCATTTTTTTCGGCCAAAAAAAGTCAACATTTTTTTCCACCTCAAAATGTCATAAAAAACGTCATAGTATAGTATGGCATTTTTTTCGGCCAAAAAAAGTCAAAAAATTTTTTCCACCTCAAAATGTCATAAAAAAACGTCATAGTATAGTATGGCATTTTTTTCGGGCAAAAAAAGTCAACATTTTTTTCCACCTCAAAATGTCATAAAACAACGTCATAGTATAGTATGGCATTTTTTTCGGGCAAAAAAAGTCAAAAATTTTTTCCACCTCAAAATGTCATAAAAAACGTCATAGTATAGTATGGCATTTTTTTCGGCCAAAAAAAGTCAAACATTTTTTTCACCTCAAAATGTCATAAAAAACGTCATAGTATAGTATGGCATTTTTTTCGGCCAAAAAAAGTCAAAATTTTTTTGACTTCAAAATGTCATAAAAAACGTCATAGTATAGTATGGCATTTTTTTTGGCCAAAAAAAGTCAAACATTTTTTCGGACTCAAAATGTCATAAAAAACGTCATAGTATAGTATGGCATTTTTTTCGGCCAAAAAAAGTCCAAAATTTTTTTCACCTCAAAATGTCATAAAAAACGTCATAGTATAGTATGGCATTTTTTTCGGACAAAAAAAGTCAAAAAAATTTTCGGACTCAAAATGTCATAAAAAACGTCATAGTATAGTATGGCATTTTTTTCGGACAAAAAAAGTCAAAAAATTTTTCGGACTCAAAATGTCATAAAAAACGTCATAGTATAGTATGGCATTTTTTTCTGGTAAAAAAAGTCAAAAATTTTTTTCACCTCAAAATGTCATAAAAAACGTCATAGTATAGTATGGCATTTTTTTCGGCCAAAAAAAGTCAAAATTTTTTTACACCTCAAAATGTCATAAAAAACGTCATAGTATAGTATGGCATTTTTTTCGGCCAAAAAAAGTCAAAAATTTTTTCGGACTCAAAATGTCATAAAAAACGTCATAGTATAGTATGGCATTTTTTTCGGGCAAAAAAAGTCAAAATTTTTTTTCACCTCAAAATATCATAAAAAACGTCATAGTATAGTATGGCATTTTTTTCGGGCAAGAAACGTCAAAATTTTTTTCCACCTCAAAATGTCATAAAAAACGTCATAGTATAGTATGGCATTTTTTTCGGCCAAAAAAAGTCAAAAAGTTTTTCCACCTCAAAATGTCATAAAAAACGTCATAGTATAGTATGGCATTTTTTTCGGCCAAAAAAAGTCAAAATTTTTTTCCACCTCAAAATGTCATAAAAAACGTCATAGTATAGTATGGCATTTTTTTCGGCCAAAAAAAGTCTAAATTTTTTTCCACCTCAAAATATCATAAAAAACGTCATAGTATAGTATGGCATTTTTTTCGGCCAAAAAAAGTCAAAAAAATTTTCGGACTCAATATGTCATAAAAAACGTCATAGTATAGTATGGCATTTTTTTCGGCCAAAAAAAGTCCAAAATTTTTTTCACCTCAAAATGTCATAAAAAACGTCATAGTATAGTATGGCATTTTTTTCGGCCAAAAAAAGTCAAAAAAATTTTCGGACTCAAAATGTCATAAAAAACGTCATAGTATAGTATGGCATTTTTTTCGGCCAAAAAAAGTCAAAAAATTTTTCGGACTCAAAATGTCATAAAAAACGTCATAGTATAGTATGGCATTTTTTTCTGGTAAAAAAAGTCAAAAAATTTTTTCACCTCAAAATGTCATAAAAAACGTCATAGTATAGTATGGCATTTTTTTCGGCCAAAAAAAGTCAAAATTTTTTTACACCTCAAAATGTCATAAAAAACGTCATAGTATAGTATGGCATTTTTTTCGGCCAAAAAAAGTCAAAAATTTTTTCGGACTCAAAATGTCATAAAAAACGTCATAGTATAGTATGGCATTTTTTTCGGGCAAAAAAAGTCAAAATTTTTTTTCACCTCAAAATGTCATAAAAAACGTCATAGTATAGTATGGCATTTTTTTCGGGCAAGAAACGTCAAAATTTTTTTCCACCTCAAAATGTCATAAAAAACGTCATAGTATAGTATGGCATTTTTTTCGGCCAAAAAAAGTCAAAAATTTTTTTCACCTCAAAATTTCGTGAAAAACGTCATAGTATAGTATGGCATTTTTTTCGGGCAAAAAAAGTCAAAAAGTCTTTCCACCTCAAAATGTCATAAAAAACGTCATAGTATAGGATGGCATTTTTTTCGGCCAAAAAAAGTCAAAATTTTTTTCCACCTCAAAATGTCATAAAAAACGTCATAGTATAGTATGGCATTTTTTTCGGCCAAAAAAAGTCAAAAATTTTTTTGACTTCAAAATGTCATAAAAAACGTCATAGTATAGTATGGCATTTTTTTTGGCCAAAAAAAGTCAAAATTTTTTTCCACCTCAAAATGTCATAAAAAACGTCATAGTATAGTATGGCATTTTTTTCGGCCAAAAAAAGTCAAAAATTTTTTCCACCTCAAAATGTCATAAAAAACGTCATAGTATAGTATGGCATTTTTTTCGGCCAAAAAAAGTCAAAATTTTTTTTCACCTCAAAATGTCATAAAAAACGTCATAGTATAGTATGGCATTTTTTTCGGGCAAGAAACGTCAAAATTTTTTTCCACCTCAAAATGTCATAAAAAACGTCATAGTATAGTATGGCATTTTTTTCGGCCAAAAAAAGTCAAAAATTTTTTCGGACTCAAAATGTCATAAAAAACGTCATAGTATAGTATGGCATTTTTTTCGGGCAAAAAAGTCAAAAATTTTTTCCACCTCAAAATGTCATAAAAAACGTCATAGTATAGTATGGCATTTTTTTCGGCCAAAAAAAGTCAACATTTTTTTCCACCTCAAAATGTCATAAAAAACGTCATAGTATAGTATGGCATTTTTTTCGGCCAAAAAAAGTCAAAATTTTTTTCCACCTCAAAATGTCATAAAAAACGTCATAGTATAGTATGGCATTTTTTTCGGCCAAAAAAAGTCTAAATTTTTTTCCACCTCAAAATGTCATAAAAAACGTCATAGTATAGTATGGCATTTTTTTCGGCCAAAAAAAGTCTAAATTTTTTTCCACCTCAAAATGTCATAAAAAACGTCATAGTATAGTATGGCATTTTTTTCGGCCGAAAAAAGTCAAAAAATTTTTCGGACTCAAAATGTCATAAAAAACGTCATAGTATAGTATGGCATTTTTTTCGGCCGAAAAAAGTCAAAAATTTTTTCCACCTCAAAATGTCATAAAAAACGTCATAGTATAGTATGGCATTTTTTTCGGGCAAAAAAGTCAAAAATTTTTTCCACCTCAAAATGTCATAAAAAACGTCATAGTATAGTATGGCATTTTTTTCGGGCAAAAAAAGTCTAAATTTTTTTCCACCTCAAAATGTCATAAAAAACGTCATAGTATAGTATGGCATTTTTTTCGGCCAAAAAAAGTCAAACATTTTTTTTCACCTCAAAATGTCATAAAAAACGTCATAGTATAGTATGGCATTTTTTTCGGGCAAGAAACGTCAAAATTTTTTTCCACCTCAAAATGTCATAAAAAACGTCATAGTATAGTATGGCATTTTTTTCGGCCAAAAAAAGTCAAAAATTTTTTTCACCTCAAAATTTCGTGAAAAACGTCATAGTATAGTATGGCATTTTTTTCGGGCAAAAAAAGTCAAAAAGTTTTTCCACCTCAAAATGTCATAAAAAACGTCATAGTATAGTATGGCATTTTTTTCGGCCAAAAAAAGTCAACATTTTTTTCCACCTCAAAATGTCATAAAAAACGTCATAGTATAGTATGGCATTTTTTTCGGCCAAAAAAAGTCAAAAAATTTTTTCCACCTCAAAATGTCATAAAAAAACGTCATAGTATAGTATGGCATTTTTTTCGGGCAAAAAAAGTCAACATTTTTTTCCACCTCAAAATGTCATAAAATAACGTCATAGTATAGTATGGCATTTTTTTCGGGCAAAAAAAGTCAAAAATTTTTTCCACCTCAAAATGTCATAAAAAACGTCATAGTATAGTATGGCATTTTTTTCGGCCAAAAAAAGTCAAACATTTTTTTCACCTCAAAATGTCATAAAAAACGTCATAGTATAGTATGGCATTTTTTTCGGCCAAAAAAAGTCAAAATTTTTTTGACTTCAAAATGTCATAAAAAACGTCATAGTATAGTATGGCATTTTTTTTGGCCAAAAAAAGTCAAAAATTTTTTCGGACTCAAAATGTCATAAAAAACGTCATAGTATAGTATGGCATTTTTTTCGGCCAAAAAAAGTCCAAAATTTTTTTCACCTCAAAATGTCATAAAAAACGTCATAGTATAGTATGGCATTTTTTTCGGACAAAAAAAGTCAAAAAAATTTTCGGACTCAAAATGTCATAAAAAACGTCATAGTATAGTATGGCATTTTTTTCGGACAAAAAAAGTCAAAAAATTTTTCGGACTCAAAATGTCATAAAAAACGTCATAGTATAGTATGGCATTTTTTTCTGGTAAAAAAAGTCAAAAATTTTTTTCACCTCAAAATGTCATAAAAAACGTCATAGTATAGTATGGCATTTTTTTCGGCCAAAAAAAGTCAAAATTTTTTTACACCTCAAAATGTCATAAAAAACGTCATAGTATAGTATGGCATTTTTTTCGGCCAAAAAAAGTCAAAAATTTTTTCGGACTCAAAATGTCATAAAAAACGTCATAGTATAGTATGGCATTTTTTTCGGGCAAAAAAAGTCAAAATTTTTTTTCACCTCAAAATATCATAAAAAACGTCATAGTATAGTATGGCATTTTTTTCGGGCAAGAAACGTCAAAATTTTTTTCCACCTCAAAATGTCATAAAAAACGTCATAGTATAGTATGGCATTTTTTTCGGCCAAAAAAAGTCAAAAAGTTTTTCCACCTCAAAATGTCATAAAAAACGTCATAGTATAGTATGGCATTTTTTTCGGCCAAAAAAAGTCAAAATTTTTTTCCACCTCAAAATGTCATAAAAAACGTCATAGTATAGTATGGCATTTTTTTCGGCCAAAAAAAGTCTAAATTTTTTTCCACCTCAAAATATCATAAAAAACGTCATAGTATAGTATGGCATTTTTTTCGGCCAAAAAAAGTCAAAAAAATTTTCGGACTCAAAATGTCATAAAAAACGTCATAGTATAGTATGGCATTTTTTTCGGCCAAAAAAAGTCCAAAATTTTTTTCACCTCAAAATGTCATAAAAAACGTCATAGTATAGTATGGCATTTTTTTCGGCCAAAAAAAGTCAAAAAAATTTTCGGACTCAAAATGTCATAAAAAACGTCATAGTATAGTATGGCATTTTTTTCGGCCAAAAAAAGTCAAAAAATTTTTCGGACTCAAAATGTCATAAAAAACGTCATAGTATAGTATGGCATTTTTTTCTGGTAAAAAAAGTCAAAAAATTTTTTCACCTCAAAATGTCATAAAAAACGTCATAGTATAGTATGGCATTTTTTTCGGCCAAAAAAAGTCAAAATTTTTTTACACCTCAAAATGTCATAAAAAACGTCATAGTATAGTATGGCATTTTTTTCGGCCAAAAAAAGTCAAAAATTTTTTCGGACTCAAAATGTCATAAAAAACGTCATAGTATAGTATGGCATTTTTTTCGGGCAAAAAAAGTCAAAATTTTTTTTCACCTCAAAATGTCATAAAAAACGTCATAGTATAGTATGGCATTTTTTTCGGGCAAGAAACGTCAAAATTTTTTTCCACCTCAAAATGTCATAAAAAACGTCATAGTATAGTATGGCATTTTTTTCGGCCAAAAAAAGTCAAAAATTTTTTTCACCTCAAAATTTCGTGAAAAACGTCATAGTATAGTATGGCATTTTTTTCGGGCAAAAAAAGTCAAAAAGTCTTTCCACCTCAAAATGTCATAAAAAACGTCATAGTATAGTATGGCATTTTTTTCGGCCAAAAAAAGTCAAAATTTTTTTCCACCTCAAAATGTCATAAAAAACGTCATAGTATAGTATGGCATTTTTTTCGGCCAAAAAAAGTCAAAAATTTTTTTGACTTCAAAATGTCATAAAAAACGTCATAGTATAGTATGGCATTTTTTTTGGCCAAAAAAAGTCAAAATTTTTTTCCACCTCAAAATGTCATAAAAAACGTCATAGTATAGTATGGCATTTTTTTCGGCCAAAAAAAGTCAAAAATTTTTTCCACCTCAAAATGTCATAAAAAACGTCATAGTATAGTATGGCATTTTTTTCGGCCAAAAAAAGTCAAAATTTTTTTTCACCTCAAAATGTCATAAAAAACGTCATAGTATAGTATGGCATTTTTTTCGGGCAAGAAACGTCAAAATTTTTTTCCACCTCAAAATGTCATAAAAAACGTCATAGTATAGTATGGCATTTTTTTCGGCCAAAAAAAGTCAAAAATTTTTTCGGACTCAAAATGTCATAAAAAACGTCATAGTATAGTATGGCATTTTTTTCGGGCAAAAAAGTCAAAAATTTTTTCCACCTCAAAATGTCATAAAAAACGTCATAGTATAGTATGGCATTTTTTTCGGCCAAAAAAAGTCAACATTTTTTTCCACCTCAAAATGTAATAAAAAACGTCATAGTATAGTATGGCATTTTTTTCGGCCAAAAAAAGTCAAAATTTTTTTCCACCTCAAAATGTCATAAAAAACGTCATAGTATAGTATGGCATTTTTTTCGGCCAAAAAAAGTCAAAATTTTTTTCCACCTCAAAATGTCATAAAAAACGTCATAGTATAGTATGGCATTTTTTTCGGCCAAAAAAAGTCTAAATTTTTTTCCACCTCAAAATGTCATAAAAAACGTCATAGTATAGTATGGCATTTTTTTCGGCCGAAAAAAGTCAAAAAGTTTTTCGGACTCAAAATGTCATAAAAAACGTCATAGTATAGTATGGCATTTTTTTCGGGCAAAAAAGTCAAAAATTTTTTCCACCTCAAAATGTCATAAAAAACGTCATAGTATAGTATGGCATTTTTTTCGGCCAAAAAAAGTCAACATTTTTTTCCACCTCAAAATGTCGTAAAAAACGTCATAGTATAGTATGGCATTTTTTTCGGCCAAAAAAAGTCAAAAATTTTTTTCCACCTCAAAATGTCATAAAAAACGTCATAGTATAGTATGGCATTTTTTTTGGGCAAAAAAAGTCAAACATTTTTTCACCTCAAAATGTCATAAAAAACGTCATAGTATAGTATGGCATTTTTTTCGGGCAAGAAAAGTCAAAAAATTTTTTGACTTCAAAATGTCATAAAAAACGTCATAGTATAGTATGGCATTTTTTTCGGCCAAAAAAAGTCAACATTTTTTTCCGCCTCAAAATGTCATAAAAAACGACACAGTATAGTATGGCATTTTTTTCGGCCAAAAAAAGTCAAATTTTTTTTTCACCTCAGAATGTCATAAAAAACGTCATAGTATAGTATGGCATTTTTTTCGGGCAAAAAAAGTCAAAAAGTTTTTCCACCTCAAAATGTCATAAAAAACGTCATAGTATAGTATGGCATTTTTTTCGGCCAAAAAAAGTCAACATTTTTTTCCGCCTCAAAATGTCATAAAAAACGTCACAGTATAGTATGGCATTTTTTTCGGGCAAAAAAAGTCAAATTTTTTTTTCACCTCAAAATGTCATAAAAACGTCATAGTATAGTATGGCATTTTTTTCGGGCAAAAAAAGTCAAAAAGTTTTTCCACCTCAAAATGTCATAAAAAACGTCATAGTATAGTATGGCATTTTTTTCGGCCAAAAAAAGTTAACATTTTTTTCCACCTCAAAATGTCATAAAAAACGTCATAGTATAGTATGGCATTTTTTTCGGCCAAAAAAAGTCAAAATTTTTTTCCACCTCAAAAGGTCATAAAAAACATCATAGTATAGTATGGCATTTTTTTCTGGTAAAAAAAGTCAAAAATTTTTTTCACCTCAAAATTTCGTAAAAAACGTCATAGTATAGTATGGCATTTTTTTCGGGCGAAAAAAGTCAAAAATTTTTTTCACCTCAAAATGTCATAAAAAACATCATAGTATAGTATGGCATTTTTTTCGGCCGAAAAAAGTCAAAAAAATTTTCGGACTCAAAATGTCATAAAAAACGTCATAGTATAGTATGGCATTTTTTTCGGCCAAAAAAAGTCAAAAATTTTTTCCACCTCAAAATGTCATAAAAAACGTCATAGTATAGTATGGCATTTTTTTCGGCCAAAAAAGTCAAAAATTTTTTCCACCTCAAAATGTCATAAAAAACGTCATAGTATAATATGGCATTTTTTTCGGCCAAAAAAAGTCAACATTTTTTTCCACCTCAAAATGTCATAAAAAACGTCATAGTATAGTATGGCATTTTTTTCGGCCAAAAAAAGTCTAAATTTTTTTCCACCTCAAAATGTCATAAAAAACGTCATAGTATAGTATGGCATTTTTTTCGGCCAAAAAAAGTCAAAAATTTTTTTCCACCTCAAAATGTCATAAAAAACATCATAGTATAGTATGGCATTTTTTTCTGGTAAAAAAAGTCAAAAATTTTTTCACCTCAAAATTTCGTAAAAAACGTCATAGTATAGTATGGCATTTTTTTCGGGCGAAAAAAGTCAAATTTTTTTTTCACCTCAAAATGTCATAAAAAACATCATAGTATAGTATGGCATTTTTTTCGGCCGAAAAAAGTCAAAAAAATTTTCGGACTCAAAATGTCATAAAAAACGTCATAGTATAGTATGGCATTTTTTTCGGACAAAAAAAGTCAAAAATTTTTTCGGACTCAAAATGTCATAAAAAACGTCATAGTATAGTATGGCATTTTTTTCGGCCAAAAAAGTCAAAAATTTTTTCCACCTCAAAATGTCATAAAAAACGTCATAGTATAGTATGGCATTTTTTTCGGCCAAAAAAGTCAACATTTTTTTCCACCTCAAAATGTCATAAAAAACGTCATAGTATAGTATGGCATTTTTTTCGGCCAAAAAAAGTCAAAATTTTTTTCCACCTCAAAATGTCATAAAAAACGTCATAGTATAGTATGGCATTTTTTTCGGACAAAAAAAGTCAAAAATTTTTTTCCACCTCAAAATGTCATAAAAAACGTCATAGTATAGTATGGCATTTTTTTCGGGCAAAAAAAGTCAAATTTTTTTTTCACCTCAAAATGTCATAAAAAACGTCATAGTATAGTATGGCATTTTTTTCGGGCAAAAAAAGTCAAAAATTTTTTCCACCTCAAAATGTCATAAAAAACGTCATAGTATAGTATGGCATTTTTTTCGGCCAAAAAAAGTCAACATTTTTTTCCACCTCAAAATGTCATAAAAAACGTCATAGTATAGTATGGCATTTTTTTCG
The DNA here is from genome assembly GCF_017976425.1 of Toxotes jaculatrix. Classification (NCBI taxonomy): domain Eukaryota; kingdom Metazoa; phylum Chordata; class Actinopteri; family Toxotidae; genus Toxotes; species Toxotes jaculatrix. The sequence continues at coordinate 7,315,073 of NC_054415.1, forward strand.
GCCAAAAAAAGTCTAAATTTTTTTCCACCTCAAAATGTCATAAAAAACGTCATAGTATAGTATGGCATTTTTTTCGGCCAAAAAAAGTCAAAAAATTTTTTCCACCTCAAAATGTCATAAAAAACATCATAGTATAGTATGGCATTTTTTTCTGGTAAAAAAAGTCAAAAATTTTTTCACCTCAAAATGTCATAAAAAACATCATAGTATAGTATGGCATTTTTTTCGGCCGAAAAAAGTCAAAAAAATTTTCGGACTCAAAATGTCATAAAAAAACGTCATAGTATAGTATGGCATTTTTTTCGGCCAAAAAAAGTCAAAAAATTTTTCCACCTCAAAATGTCATAAAAAACGTCATAGTATAGTATGGCATTTTTTTCGGCCAAAAAAGTCAAAAATTTTTTCCACCTCAAAATGTCATAAAAAACGTCATAGTATAGTATGGCATTTTTTTCGGCCAAAAAAGTCAACATTTTTTTCCACCTCAAAATGTCATAAAAAACGTCATAGTATAGTATGGCATTTTTTTCGGCCAAAAAAAGTCAAAATTTTTTTCCACCTCAAAATGTCATAAAAAACGTCATAGTATAGTATGGCATTTTTTTCGGACAAAAAAAGTCAAAAATTTTTTTCCACCTCAAAATGTCATAAAAAACGTCATAGTATAGTATGGCATTTTTTTCGGGCAAAAAAAGTCAAATTTTTTTTTCACCTCAAAATGTCATAAAAAACGTCATAGTATAGTATGGCATTTTTTTCGGGCAAGAAAAGTCAAAAATTTTTTTGACTTCAAAATGTCATAAAAAACGTCATAGTATAGTATGGCTTTTTTTTCGGCCAAAAAAAGTCAAAAAATTTTTTCCGCCTCAAAATGTCATAAAAAACGTCACAGTATAGTATGGCATTTTTTTCGGGCAAAAAAAGTCAAATTTTTTTTTCACCTCAAAATGTCATAAAAAACGTCATAGTATAGTATGGCATTTTTTTCGGGCAAAAAAAGTCAAAAATTTTTTCCACCTCAAAATGTCATAAAAAACGTCATAGTATAGTATGGCATTTTTTTCGGCCAAAAAAAGTCAAAAATTTTTTTCACCTCAAAATGTCATAAAAAACGTCACAGTATAGTATGGCATTTTTTTCGGCCAAAAAAAGTCAAAATTTTTTTTCACCTCAAAATGTCATAAAAAACGTCACAGTATAGTATGGCATTTTTTTCGGGCAAGAAACGTCAAAATTTTTTTCCACCTCAAAATGTCATAAAAAACGTCACAGTATAGTATGGCTTTTTTTTCGGCCAAAAAAAGTCAACATTTTTTTCCGCCTCAAAATGTCATAAAAAACGTCATAGTATAGTATGGCATTTTTTTCGGCCAAAAAAAGTCAAAAATTTTTTTCACCTCAAAATTTCGTAAAAAACGTCATAGTATAGTATGCCATTTTTTTCGGGCAAAAAAAGTCAAAAATTTTTTCCACCTCAAAATGTCATAAAAAACGTCATAGTATAGTATGGCATTTTTTTCGGCCAAAAAAAGTCAACATTTTTTTCCACCTCAAAATGTCATAAAAAACGTCATAGTATAGTATGGCATTTTTTTCGGCCAAAAAAAGTCAAAATTTTTTTCCACCTCAAAATGTCATAAAAAACGTCATAGTATAGTATGGCATTTTTTTCGGGCAAAAAAAGTCAAAATTTTTTTCCACCTCAAAATGTCATAAAAAACGTCATAGTATAGTATGGCATTTTTTTCGGCCAAAAAAAGTCAAAATTTTTTTCCACCTCAAAATGTCATAAAAAACGTCATAGTATAGTATGGCATTTTTTTCGGCCAAAAAAAGTCAAAAAGTTTTTTCCACCTCAAAATGTCATAAAAAACGTCATAGTATAGTATGGCATTTTTTTCGGGCAAAAAAAGTCAAATTTTTTTTTCACCTCAAAATGTCATAAAAAACGTCATAGTATAGTATGGCATTTTTTTCGGGCAAGAAAAGTCAAAAATTTTTTTGACTTCAAAATGTCATAAAAAACGTCATAGTATAGTATGGCATTTTTTTCGGGCAAAAAAAGTCAAATTTTTTTTTCACCTCAAAATGTCATAAAAAACGTCATAGTATAGTATGGCATTTTTTTCGGGCAAAAAAAGTCAAAAATTTTTTTCACCTCAAAATTTCGTAAAAAACGTCATAGTATAGTATGCCATTTTTTTCGGGCAAAAAAAGTCAAAAATTTTTTTCACCTCAAAATGTCATAAAAAACGTCATAGTATAGTATGGCATTTTTTTCGGCCAAAAAAAGTCAAAAATTTTTTCCACCTCAAAATGTCATAAAAAACGTCATAGTATAGTATGGCATTTTTTTCGGCCAAAAAAAGTCAACATTTTTTTCCACCTCAAAATGTCATAAAAAACGTCATAGTATAGTATGGCATTTTTTTCGGCCAAAAAAAGTCAAAAAATTTTTCGGACTCAAAATGTCATAAAAAACATCATAGTATAGTATGCCATTTTTTTCGGGCGAAAAAAGTCAAAAAAAATTTTCACCTCAAAATGTCATAAAAAACGTCATATTATAGTATGGCATTTTTTTCCACCTCAAAATGTCATAAAAAACGTCATAGTATAGTATGCCAATTTTTTCGGCCAAAAAAAGTCAAAAATTTTTTTGACTTCAAAATGTCATAAAAAACGTCATAGTATAGTATGGCATTTTTTTCGGGAAAAAAAAGTCAAAAATTTTTTCGGACTCAAAATGTCATAAAAAACGTCATAGTATAGTATGGCATTTTTTTCGGCCAAAAAAAGTCAAAACGTTTTTCCACCTCAAAATGTCATAAAAAACGTCATAGTATAGTATGGCATTTTTTTCGGCCAAAAAAAGTCAACATTTTTTTCCACCTCAAAATGTCATAAAAAACGTCATAGTATAGTATGGCATTTTTTTCGGCCAAAAAAAGTCAAAATTTTTTTCCACCTCAAAATGTCATAAAAAACGTCATAGTATAGCATGGCATTTTTTTCGGCCAAAAAAAGTCAAAATTTTTTTCCACCTCAAAATGTCATAAAAAACGTCATAGTATAGTATGGCATTTTTTTCGGGCAAAAAAAGTCAAAAATTTTTTTCACCTCAAAATGTCATAAAAAACATCATAGTATAGTATGGCATTTTTTTCGGGCAAAAAAAGTCAAAAATTTTTTTGACTTCAAAATGTCATAAAAAACGTCATAGTATAGTATGGCATTTTTTTCGGCCAAAAAAAGTCAAAATTTTTTTCCACCTCAAAATGTCATAAAAAACGTCATAGTATAGTATGGCATTTTTTTCGGCCAAAAAAAGTCAACATTTTTTTCACCTCAAAATGTCATAAAAAACGTCATAGTATAGTATGGCATTTTTTTCGGGCGAAAAAAGTCAAAAAAATTTTCGGACTCAAAATGTCATAAAAAACGTCATAGTATAGTATGGCATTTTTTCCACCTCAAAATGTCATAAAAAACGTCATAGTATAGTATGGCATTTTTTTCGGCCAAAAAAAGTCAAAAATTTTTTCCACCTCAAAATGTCATAAAAAACGTCATAGTATAGTATGGCATTTTTTTCGGCCAAAAAAAGTCAACATTTTTTTCCGCCTGAAAATGTCATAAAAAACGTCATAGTATAGTATGCCAATTTTTTCGGCCAAAAAAAGTCAAAAATTTTTTTGACTTCAAAATGTCATAAAAAACGTCATAGTATAGTATGGCATTTTTTTCGGCCAAAAAAAGTCAAAAATTTGTTCCACCTCAAAATGTCATAAAAAACGTCAAAGTATAGTATGGCATTTTTTTCGGCCAAAAAAAGTCAAAAAATTTTTTCCACCTCAAAATGTCATAAAAAACGTCATAGTATAGTATGGCATTTTTTTCGGGCAAAAAAAGTCAAAATTTTTTTTCACCTCAAAATGTCATAAAAAACGTCATAGTATAGTATGGCATTTTTTTCGGGCAAGAAAAGTCAAAATTTTTTTACACCTCAAAATGTCATAAAAAACGTCATAGTATAGTATGGCATTTTTTTCGGCCAAAAAAAGTCAAAAATTTTTTTCACCTCAAAATTTCGTGAAAAACGTCATAGTATAGTATGGCATTTTTTTCGGCCAAAAAAAGTCAACATTTTTTTCCACCTCAAAATGTCATAAAAAAACGTCATAGTATAGTATGGCATTTTTTTCGGGCAAAAAAAGTCAAAAATTTTTTCCACCTCAAAATGTCATAAAAAACGTCATAGTATAGTATGGCATTTTTTTCGGCCAAAAAAAGTCAAAAATTTTTTTCACCTCAAAATGTCATAAAAAACGTCATAGTATAGTATGGCATTTTTTTCGGCCAAAAAAAGTCAAAATTTTTTTGACTTCAAAATGTCATAAAAAACGTCATAGTATAGTATGGCATTTTTTGCGGCCAAAAAAAGTCAAAAATTTTTTTTCACCTCAAAATGTCATAAAAAACGTCATAGTATAGTATGGCATTTTTTTCGGCCAAAAAAAGTCAAAATTTTTTTTCACCTCAAAATGTCATAAAAAACGTCATAGTATAGTATGGCATTTTTTTCGGCCAAAAAAAGTCAACATTTTTTTCCGCCTGAAAATGTCATAAAAAACGTCATAGTATAGTATGCCAATTTTTTCGGCCAAAAAAAGTCAAAAATTTTTTTGACTTCAAAATGTCATAAAAAACGTCATAGTATAGTATGGCATTTTTTTCGGCCAAAAAAAGTCAACATTTTTTTCCACCTCAAAATGTCATAAAAAAACGTCATAGTATAGTATGGCATTTTTTTCGGGCAAAAAAAGTCAAAAATTTTTTCCACCTCAAAATGTCATAAAAAACGTCATAGTATAGTATGGCATTTTTTTCGGCCAAAAAAAGTCAAAAATTTTTTTCACCTCAAAATGTCATAAAAAACGTCATAGTATAGTATGGCATTTTTTTCGGCCAAAAAAAGTCAAAATTTTTTTGACTTCAAAATGTCATAAAAAACGTCATAGTATAGTATGGCATTTTTTGCGGCCAAAAAAAGTCAAAAATTTTTTTTCACCTCAAAATGTCATAAAAAACGTCATAGTATAGTATGGCATTTTTTTCGGCCAAAAAAAGTCAAAATTTTTTTTCACCTCAAAATGTCATAAAAAACGTCATAGTATAGTATGGCATTTTTTTCGGCCAAAAAAAGTCAACATTTTTTTCCGCCTGAAAATGTCATAAAAAACGTCATAGTATAGTATGCCAATTTTTTCGGCCAAAAAAAGTCAAAAATTTTTTTGACTTCAAAATGTCATAAAAAACGTCATAGTATAGTATGGCATTTTTTTCGGGAAAAAAAAGTCAAAAATTTTTTCGGACTCAAAATGTCATAAAAAACGTCATAGTATAGTATGGCATTTTTTTCGGCCAAAAAAAGTCAAAACGTTTTTCCACCTCAAAATGTCATAAAAAACGTCATAGTATAGTATGGCATTTTTTTCGGCCAAAAAAAGTCAACATTTTTTTCCACCTCAAAATGTCATAAAAAACGTCATAGTATAGCATGGCATTTTTTTCGGCCAAAAAAAGTCAAAATTTTTTTCCACCTCAAAATGTCATAAAAAACGTCATAGTATAGTATGGCATTTTTTTCGGGCAAAAAAAGTCAAAAATTTTTTTCACCTCAAAATGTCATAAAAAACATCATAGTATAGTATGGCATTTTTTTCGGGCAAAAAAAGTCAAAAATTTTTTTGACTTCAAAATGTCATAAAAAACGTCATAGTATAGTATGGCATTTTTTTCGGCCAAAAAAAGTCAAAATTTTTTTCCACCTCAAAATGTCATAAAAAACGTCATAGTATAGTATGGCATTTTTTTCGGCCAAAAAAAGTCAAAAATTTGTTCCACCTCAAAATGTCATAAAAAACGTCATAGTATAGTATGGCATTTTTTTCGGCCAAAAAAAGTCAAAAAATTTTTTCCACCTCAAAATGTCATAAAAAACGTCATAGTATAGTATGGCATTTTTTTCGGCCAAAAAAAGTCAAAATTTTTTTTCACCTCAAAATGTCATAAAAAACATCATAGTATAGTATGGCATTTTTTTCGGGCAAGAAAAGTCAAAATTTTTTTCCACCTCAAAATGTCATAAAAAACGTCATAGTATAGTATGGCATTTTTTTCGGCCAAAAAAAGTCAAAAAATTTTTTCACCTCAAAATTTCGTGAAAAACGTCATAGTATAGTATGGCATTTTTTTCGGGCGATAAAAGTCAACATTTTTTTTCCACCTCAAAATGTCATAAAAAACGTCTTAGTATAGTATGGCATTTTTTTCGGGCAAAAAAAGTCAACATTTTTTTCACCTCAAAATGTCATAAAAAACGTCATAGTATAGTATGCCATTTTTTCGGGCGAAAAAAGTCAACATTTTTTTTCACCTCAAAATGTCATAAAAAACGTCATAGTATAGTATGGCATTTTTTTCGGGCGAAAAAAGTCAAAAAATTTTTCGGACTCAAAATGTCATAAAAAACGTCATAGTATAGTATGGCATTTTTTCCACCTCAAAATGTCATAAAAAACGTCATAGTATAGTATGGCATTTTTTTCGGCCAAAAAAAGTCAAAATTTTTTTCCACCTCAAAATGTCATAAAAAACATCATAGTATAGTATGGCATTTTTTTCGGCCAAAAAAAGTCAAAATTTTTTTCCACCTCAAAATGTCATAAAAAACGTCATAGTATAGTATGCCATTTTTTTCGGGTGAAAAAAGTCAAAATTTTTTTCCACCTCAAAATGTCATAAAAAACGTCATAGTATAGTATGGCATTTTTTTCGGGCGAAAAAAGTCAAAAAATTTTTTCACCTCAAAATGTCATAAAAAACGTCATAGTATAGTATGGCATTTTTTTCGGGCGAAAAAAGTCAAATTTTTTTTTCACCTCAAAATGTCATAAAAAACGTCATGGTATAGTATGGCATTTTTTTCAGACTCAAAATGTCATAAAAACGTCATAGTATAGTATGGCATTTTTTTCGGCCAAAAAAAGTCAACATTTTTTTTGGACTCAAAATGTCATAAAAAACGTCATAGTATAGTATGGCATTTTTTTCGGACTCAAAATGTCATAAAAAACGTCATAGTATAGTATGGCATTTTTTTCGGCCAAAAAAAGTCAAAAAATTTTTTCCACCTCAAAATGTCATAAAAAACGTCATAGTATAGTATGGCATTTTTTTCGGGCAAAAAAAGTCAAAATTTTTTTTCACCTCAAAATGTCATAAAAAACGTCATAGTATAGTATGGCATTTTTTTCGGGCAAGAAAAGTCAAAATTTTTTTCCACCTCAAAATGTCATAAAAAACGTCATAGTATAGTATGGCATTTTTTTCGGCCAAAAAAAGTCAAAAAATTTTTTCACCTCAAAATTTCGTGAAAAACGTCATAGTATAGTATGGCATTTTTTTCGGGCGATAAAAGTCAACATTTTTTTTCCACCTCAAAATGTCATAAAAAACGTCTTAGTATAGTATGGCATTTTTTTCGGGCAAAAAAAGTCAACATTTTTTTTCACCTCAAAATGTCATAAAAAACGTCATAGTATAGTATGCCATTTTTTCGGGCGAAAAAAGTCAAAATTTTTTTTCACCTCAAAATGTCATAAAAAACGTCATAGTATAGTATGGCATTTTTTTCGGGCGAAAAAAGTCAAAAAAATTTTCGGACTCAAAATGTCATAAAAAACGTCATAGTATAGTATGGCATTTTTTTTCGGGGAAAAAAGTCAACATTTTTTTCCACCTCAAAATGTCATAAAAAACTTCATAGTATAGTATGGCATTTTTTTCGGCCAAAAAAAGTCAAAAATTTTTTCGGACTCAAAATGTCATAAAAAACGTCATAGTATAGTATGCCATTTTTTTCGGGCAAAAAGGCAAAACATTTTTTCACCTCAAAATGTCATAAAAAACGTCATATTATAGTATGGCATTTTTTTCCACCTCAAAATGTCATAAAAAACGTCATAGTATAGTATGGCATTTTTTTCGGCCAAAAAAAGTCAAAATTTTTTTCCACCTCAAAATGTCATAAAAAACATCATAGTATAGTATGGCATTTTTTTCGGCCAAAAAAAGTCAAAATTTTTTTCCACCTCAAAATGTCATAAAAAACGTCATAGTATAGTATGGCATTTTTTTCAGACTCAAAATGTCATAAAAACGTCATAGTATAGTATGGCATTTTTTTCGGCCAAAAAAAGTCAACATTTTTTTTGGACTCAAAATGTCATAAAAAACGTCATAGTATAGTATGGCATTTTTTTCGGACTCAAAATGTCATAAAAAACGTCATAGTATAGTATGGCATTTTTTTCGGCCAAAAAAAGTTACACATTTTTTCCACCTCAAAATGTCATAAAAAACGTCATAGTATAGTATGGCATTTTTTTCGGCCAAAAAAAGTTACAAATTTTTTCGGACTCAAAATGTCATAAAAAAACGTCATAGTATAGTATGCCATTTTTTTCGGGCAAAAAAAGTCAAAAATTTTTTCGGACTCAAAATTTCAGAAAAAACGTCATAGTATAGTATGGCATTTTTTTTTTTGGCAAAAAAAGTCAAAATTTTTTTCGGACTCAAAATGTCATAAAAAACGTCATAGTATAGTATGGCATTTTTTTCGGGCAAAAAAAGTCAACATTTTTTTTCACCTCAAAATGTCATAAAAAACGTCATAGTATAGTATGGCATTTTTTTCGGGCGAAAAAAGTCAAAATTTTTTTCGGACTCAAAATGTCATAAAAAAACGTCATAGTATAGTATGGCATTTTTTTCGGGCAAAAAATCAAAATTTTTTTCCACCTCAAAATGTCATAAAAAACGTCATAGTATAGTATGGCATTTTTTTCGGCCAAAAAAAGTCAAAATTTTTTTCCACCTCAAAATGTCATAAAAAACGTCATAGTATAGAATGGCATTATTTTCGGCCAAAAAAAGTCAAAATTTTTTTCGACCTCAAAATGTCATAAAAAACGTCATAGTATAGTAAGGCGTCAAAATCGGCCAAAAAAAAGTCAAATTTTTTTTCCACCTCAAAATGTCATAAAAAACGTCATAGTATAGTAAGGCGTCAAAATCGGCCAAAAAAAGTCAAATTTTTCTTGGGGCCTCAAAATGTCATGAAAATGGTCATAGTATAGTAAGACATCAAAATCAGCCAAAAAAAGTCATACTTTTGTATGGCTTGAGAATAGGCCAAAAAACTCATTTGAAACAGATCTAGAACGTGGCTCCATTTTACCAGCATTGATGCTAACAGTGCACAATGCTAAATATGTATAGGCATGAAGTACACTCTGCCAATGCTCTCTGAGTTGGCAACAAGTCATCTCTGTATGCAAACAACATGACGATAACGATACCCAGCCCTAACGATCTGTTGTATATTAACAAATGCTTATTAGTTATATTAGACTAGTGGGTAAACAAGGCACTTTTTTTTAACTATATCACACTTTTTGACCAGTTGAATGGACTTCAGTTTGTAGTACTAAATCGATGGACAGAGGAATAGTCTTATAATACATAGCCTTTTTTTTTTCTCTGCTGGCATAATTCCTCTCGGATAAGAGATGCCCTTGATCTTGGCAGCTGATATTTCACCTAATCCCTGACCAAAAGGACCGATCATGGCCATCTTTCAGATTCCTAAAACTACACAGCATGGGTTAATTGCAGGAAAAAAAATTGGGCTTGGCCTATTTCCAACACTATAGATAATATATATTTTATTATTTTGGGTCATTTTGAACACACAAAATTACGCGGGGGGCCTCATCATTTTATCGCCTGCTGCCACATTAAAACAGCACACACATACCTCAAAGCACAGGGCAGCTGGGGCAGATTGTCAACAATCAAGGCAGCACAGCAGTGGTGTTAATATCCCTTTGATCCCTGCACCTAATCCCACTAGATTTTTTGCCTAGATTAATTTTTAAGTCATAGTGCAGAGTTTTTCCTTCCTCTGAATCCAAATCCTCTTTTGAAAGATTGTACATCTGAATAGCTTTGTGGGTGGCTGTGCTAGGATAAATGCTTTGTGCGATGGCAGGGAAGCACTGGTGGTATTTAAATGATTGCATTTCAGTTTTTATTGTTTTTTTTCCTCTCATCCTTTGATATTGTGCCACACAGACAAACTCGTATTTAGGCTAGACTGCAGTCTTTTGCCATGTCAGCTAAAACAACATAGCCCAGAGAGTGGTAAAGATCCAAGTAACGCTCAGCTCTTTCGTAATACCACCTGAGCCCTTTCACTGCAACACACAGATAAAGCTTTCCCTCTATCTATTCATTTTGGTAGAAACAAGCCCAGCAAATAAACAGACTTGTATATTTTTATTATTGTGGACAGGCACAAAATAGGACCCGCTTACACAAACAAGGCAATATGAACTGTGTCACTGTGCGGCCCCCAGTGAGGACCTCTGGACACTGCCTGAAAAAATGAGAGCCAGCCACCACCTGGTTTTAAAGATAAAGGCTTTATTGAATTGAGCACACACATCAAATAGAGCACATCAGCAACAGCAGGGCCTGGGCACTAGCTTTGCAAAGTGAATGCATCCTCGTCCCCCTTCTGGCACAAAATATGTTCATATCAATTGCCTGGCTGGCTGTGGCAAATATAAAAATGGCATTTAGGGACCTAATCTCAGAGCAGTTCAACCTGACACAGACTGTTGCTTTACTTTACACTATTTGTTTCCCTGCATGGCTATTTGAGTATTCTGTCACTGAGATGGAACTGAACAGTCACTGTAGTGCAATGCAAGTAATTTTAATGAGGAGGCCCAACACAGCAGATACAGTTAATATGCATGGAAATATCAAAGGTAATTTTGCCTTGTTAGCTCTTTTTTTAAATAATGGATGATATTTTGTTTACAGGTTGCAGTACAAATTTAGCTATGGTAAAATTAGTTAGAACATCCCACAACATTAGCATGTCTTATTCTAGGAATATGAAATATTAGGCTGCACACTGCCATACCACAAAAAAAAGTACAAAACTTGTGTGATCACAACTAGTCTGACATGACTTTGTTCTCTTTTTTCACCTTCTGCAGCCTACCTCTGCGTTTCTGGGTGAATGTGATCAAGAACCCCCAGTTTGTGTTTGACATCCATAAGAGCAGCATCACAGATGCCTGTCTGTCTGTGGTGGCCCAGACCTTCATGGACTCCTGCTCCACCTCAGAACACCGCCTTGGGAAGGACTCACCATCCAACAAGCTGCTTTATGCCAAGGACATCCCCAGCTACAAGAGCTGGGTGGAGAGGTAAGCTGTTGACAGAAGAGAGAGGAAAAGAGAGTTGGTGGTGGGCTCTAATGGGAGTGAAAACATCAGAAAACCTGCATTAGCCATGTTTCATTCAAACACACACACACAATATGACTGTAGCACTGTGATCTATGGGCCATGAAACAAAATCCAAATTACAACACAGTGGGAATGGATGGGAGCGCCCAGGGCACGAGATCTACCATACAGAGGAGATGGTGTGTTGTTGAGCTGGTGTGTGTAGGGCAAAAATAGAGAGAGAGAGAGAGAGAGAGAGAGAGAGAGAGCGCATTGTTGAAAATAGCAAGCAGCAGAAGCTGGTAATTTGTTAAAATGAGAGTTTTATTAAATTTATTTGTCAGCAGGGGAGGCGAAAAAGTCCTGAATAAAAGATGGGGTACTGTGAAGAGGTTCAGAGTATTTATGTGTCTGTAGCTTCGTCACAAGGCAGGCCTCAGGAAGAGAATATATGTGTGCTGCTTGAATGGGTGGAACCAAATGAGGAGCTTCAGGCTCAGGACTGTACTTATTAGTCCTGTGTGTGTCTGCATGTGGTCTCTCGTAAACACAATTAAGTGCAAGGAAATTGCGAGGGTCTTCTGCTGATTCATATGTGGATATATTTAGATTCTGTAAGCACAAAAATGATCTGTGTGGACAGAGGATATAGCCACTCCTGCTGTAGATGGCATGTTTGTGTATACACACTCTGTTCTTAAAGATCAAATATGCATACTCTGGGATTTTCAGGAAATGCTGTTTAATTGCTATAAAAAAAAGATCATCCCACTGTCCTCTAGTGTATCTATATCACGCTTTTGTTGCAAGCTTGGTGGAGCAATAGTGTTGTCAGTGAACACCCCACAGTGGAACTGTGTTATTTAGTTGGAAAAGCCGCAGTGATATAGTAATGGACTGAGTAAGGTTGGATCTAGTGCTGCTTCCCTCTGCTGTCCAACCGTGCTAAAGTTCAACCAGGGAGAGGATTTAAAAGGCGAAGTGCAGCAGTTATGTGAGAGGACAGCAAAGGGAAAACGGTGGAGGTACAGAAGAGATGTTTTCCTTTTCTCTCCTTCATGCTACAGTTAATTATAAAGACAGGACATTCTTACCTGATGAGCAGGGTAATGGAAATCCGTGTCTCAGGAAGGGAAATCGCTACTGCTACTAACTAGTCGAACTCTGCAGAGACAGAACACATGTAGAGTTTTACTGGGCTGCAGTCAATCCTCAAAGAAAATGCTGATAAATGACATAAGTCAACAACAGCATAAGTATGCATATTCAGCAGTTTCAGTTTGTTGTGTTTTTTTAATTGGATTTTGGAGGCAGTGCAGTTGGGCAGGGCCCTGATATCATACAGAGCTTTTTAACTTGCTGAAGTATGTTGATGTTGTTAATTTGGGGCTGCGCAGTGAAGCAGGTTAGTGAGACACTGACACTTTCTTGAATTTGATGTGGGAGTTCATGGTCTCCAGACGATGACAAATTCATCACAACTGTCATAACATTATTTGCGTACAAGAGTGTTTGCATATATGGATCAGTTCATTCACAAAAGTAATGTTTTATGTCCCTTGGGGAAAAGCGGTAGTGATAGCTGACAATATAGCTCTTATTCCAACTATACAGTGAAGATTTTCCAAAGGCTGCTTGTATTTAAAGAATATTATTTGGCAGTAGCTTTTATGGATTTGTCAGTTGTAAAACGTAGGGTATGATGCTTGAAAGATTAAGTAATTTTTGTTATGTTAATGTCTTTCCATAGAAAACAGTTCAGCAAGTATGAAGTTAACTGAATGTTGAAATAATGATGTTGAAAGTGGATGTTTTTTCAAAATGTAGGATTTTAGTTTTGATTATAAAAACTTTTTTCCCCCAAAACATGCACACCTGGTCGCTACACTAACAATCCCCTGCTAGTAGCTCCCCACAACAGCCCTCCAGCACTGAACAGGTGTTGATGTGTGTGTGACCTCTGTGCAAAAGCTACGAGCAACACCCACCTGCCTCTTTGCTCAGTTTGCCCTGAAGACTTGTTTCCTGGCAAATATCGTTTCTCTCTCTCTCTCTCTCTCTCACACGCCCAGAATTATCCAGCCAAACACCGGCCTGTCCTTGAGCGGCTGCAGCTACAGGAATTTAATATGTAAATAAGCAGCTTTAATTAACGCAGTTGATAGGGGCAACACAGCTGCTACCGACAGTGACTGATTGCCTTTACCTCAATGCAGTGCGTGTGTGTATGTTCTGTTGTGGTGTTCAAAGTTGAAATCTAATCCCTGTCTGTGTATACCACGACTCCTTTTCAGTTATGTTACTATGCAACACACTTGTTGCCTCTGTGCTACATGTATTTGTTAAATCTCTTCAAAGAACTGCTGTGAACCACTACAATGAGTAATGAGCTCCCAGGAAAACAGCAGCACTATCTACATTAAAACACAGCACTGGGTATATTCTGTTTCCCAAAACATTTAACAGTTTTTCTAACAATGTTCTCAACAGTTAACATATTCCTAACAAGTGTTTATGCTTTGTTTTATTCCTCTTAGGTACTACTCAGACATTAGTAAGATGCCAGCGATCAGCGACCAGGACATGAATGCCTACTTGGCAGAACAGTCACGGATGCACATGAACGAGTTCAACACCATGAGCTCTCTCAGTGAGATTTACTCCTACGTGGGCAAATACACTGAAGAGGTATGTGATACCAACTCAGTTACTATACTTCTAAACAACAGACCTGTGCCATCATTGACTAAGATTTAGACTCATTAATGTTATTGATTTCTGGTCAGTAGAGTTAACAATCCATTGAACATTAGTTGTTCTTTTTTGGTGTAGTAATAATTCCACAGTGCAACTTAGTGTTTGGTTTCATTTTATTTTTTTCTTCAGAAAAACATGCACAGAAGGTTGTAGTTTGTTTCTTTTATTTTTGGCATTTTCGTGCCTTTATTATAATAAAACAGTTGAAGAGAGACAGGAAATTGGGGGGGGTAGAGGAGAGGGGAAGGGGGGCAGAGGGGGGGTAGAGGAGAGGGGAAGGGGGGTTGGGGGGGTAGAGGAGAGGGGAAGGGGGGGCAGAGAGGGTAGGGGGTGGAGGGGAGGGGAGGGGGGGGGGGGGGGGGGGGCAGAGGGGGGGGGGGGGGTGACATGCAACAAAAGGCCAGTGGGTGGAATCGAACCCAGGCCACTGCAGGGAGGACTATAGCCTCAGCTTATGGGGCATGGGGCAAAAAGTCTACCTAGAGGGCTGACTCAATATCTTAATCAACTCTCTTACCCTCATTTGTATGATGATGGTCAGACTGTTAAAGGGTAATTTTGAAAAGTTAATGAGACATTTTCCTCCAATTCCCAATGGAAATTACACTCATGAAACACTCACCTGCTGTAAACTTGAAAGTTGTTTCTCAGAGGTTTGTAGCTTGCTCCTCAGCGAAGTTCAGCAGCTGTAGTCAGCTTGGATACACAGCAGTTACAGTGACTTCCAACATCCATCCAGGCTGGAAAACAAGGCATCAAAATATGGTTATGGTTAAAATATGGTTATAGTTAATGGTTCAACCTCACTAATATGTGATAGTGCAGTGTATTTAGCTGTGTTGTGGACAAACTAAAGTAGAGAAGGAGGTAATTGTGCTGGTGTGGTTTGAAAACTTGCTGCAACTTGAATTGCCATTGGAATCAACTGTAACCACTGTCAAGTTAACTAAAGCTGCTGTCCTCCACAAGGAGGGAGCCAACTTTCAAGCTTACACAGAGACTGATGTTTAAAAAAATAGCTTTTCAGTACTGACTGCAGTTGTGTTATGGGAGTATTTTCAGTAATGTCTTTGTGTGTCTGTGTTTACCTCACTGTTCTGCTGGCAGATTGTATGTTCACTGGAGCAGGATGATGCAGCCAGGAAACAGAGGCTGGCCTTCAAGCTGGAGCAGGTGGTGGCCTTCATGAGTCTGGAGAGCTGAGGACCGCACTTCCCAGGGCGCACTGGGAAGAGACCCCGTCAGAAACCGAGCCGTGCCTGAGCGAAGACCTGTCCCCATCTTTTTCATCATGTGACTTCCTCCCTCCGCCTTTCAAAGATGACTTCTTCCTTGACCTTTTTTCTGCTTCCTCTTCCCCAATAAATATTTTGTTTTCCTCATCCACTCTGCTGCATAGACTAGTTTACCAGAATATATCTGAAGGGTGGTTTGGGGCTGGGGTTGGCATCTCCCACAGTGCAATGCGGGGGACCCCTCAGCTTCACCACAGGGAGAGCTTCAAGGGGTGATTGCTTGAAAGCTGGCCATATTGGCATACTTCAGTCCCCCTGCTGGAAGAAAAGAGGGGAAAAAAACAAACATTTTTATGTTGCCTTCAAGAATTTACACTGATAGGTAATTCTTTAAAAACCACAATGTTGGGTGTCCATTTTGTTGAAAACTTTTTGCAAAATAGGATAGTTAAAATAAAACCATCTCTAGAGTCCAGTTTATTGTAGTTCTATATTCAATATACGGAATCAAGAGGAAACATCAAAAATGATGACTGCAAGCCAAATGAACACCTCTGAAGAAAATTAATGCAAGGATGGTTTGCCAAGTTTACACTGTACCTACAAGCAAAGCATACATATCTGTGAAATTTGGGGCGAGTCCAGGCAAACCTAGAATGTTCTTGTGTTCTTTCAATGTAGCTGGAGTTGTATTTAAGATTAAGACTGATGGGGGTAGGGAAGGATTAGTGCTTCTCTGAACTTTTCCTTTATCGAAACGTGACTGTCTCTAAAACTTTACAAACCAGAGCATCTCCAACCTGTACCCCTTTGCAACATTCGCACATTTTTCCCTGCCCAGCGTACATTTACTTCAAAGAAAATGCTCATGATTTCTGCTTCCATCTGGCTTATGTGGCTACTGCAAAATTAACCTATTAGACAAAATCCTGGAGGCCCTGACCCAAGTTGGATCCTCTGTAAGAAGCACACAACCAACTCTGGAAGACAGTGTTTTGACTGCTAATCCAAACACCAGGAGCAGTCTTTGGCTCTTGCCACTTCCAATCTTGTGTCGCCACTGCGACGGTCTATCAAAGCACACACACACATGCACAGATATACTCAAACAATCAGCAGCTGCCCAAGATCCTGACTGCCCAGATATTGACGCCAACCCTGGAGGAGGTAAAGGGAAGAGCTGACTGAAATGTACTGGGTGAGAAACTGCTTGATCATTAAAAATAAGAAGAATGATTCAGTCAGAGACGGCTGACTACCTAAAGGGGCTCTGTTGAGAGAGTAGCACTTCTTTCCCAGGATGTTCTTATTTAAAGACTTTTGTGTGGAGAAATCAAACAAGATGGATTTCGTCGGTCAGCCAAAAACCAAAGGAGCTTGAAATTTTCAAAACGGTCAAAAATGTATTTGTAAAGTGCCACTGAGGAACTGACAAAAAAAGGACTATGTGAACGACAACCACTTCTAGGACAAAAAAAAATATTGTGACTGGAACTTAAAGAAACCTGTGTGATTTTTCTGACCTCAGTGTGTCGAGGTGAGAGGCTCTGTGGGCGAGGTGATCTGATCCTCCTTTCTCTTTCCATCGTCCCGGGTCTCTCCGGCTCTCGGCACACCGTTCATCCTTGTGTCCGGCTCCTAACTTAACAGTTTTCTTTTCTGTTTTGCACAAGCGTTGGAGATGGTAGCTAGTTGCATACGGCAAAACCCCAACTCTTGAGTGTGTAACTGTTGAGGCGCTCTTGTCTGTATTAGTGTAGTTGTCCTCAGTGGCGGCAGGGGGCGGCCTTCTCCAAGCCTAAAAAAAAAAAGAAAAAAAAAATCTGATAAAGCAGTGCAGGAACAGAATAAGAAGCAGGCATCACGGCAGGATAAACAGAAAATGATAGACATTAAAAGTAGGTAAGACTTGTTGGATGTGAACCCCCACTGTGGGAGAGAGCGATTGAAAGAGATGATGGAGGCGCCCTCCGTACCTTTTGACCTCTGCCCTTTCTTTTGCCTTGACAACGTGCCCCATGTGGTGATGTGAATGTGTGAAGACCGCCCTAGGTCCACCTTGGGTCCTTTATTGGCTTTTTAAGCGCATGTAAAACGTAAACAATTTAAGATACTTATTTAAAAAAAAAAAAAAAAAAAGAAAAACAAGAAAATTAAGCCTTGCAATGATGATGTGGATGTGTTCTTTTATCTTTCTTTTGCTTGGAAGAATCGAGATGGAAAAAGTGGATTGTTCATGTAATAAAAACTATAAATTTCGTTTAAGGTGGAACCTTTATCCAGTTCAACCCCTGCTGCAGAACCTCATGCTCATGGTTTTTGTGAAGTGTTAGATGCTAAATAAAAAAGATATTATATACCCTTGCATGTTGACCTATTTGGATGGTATGAAATGGAACTGCCTTGCTCAAAGATATTTATATACTTCTACTACTGCTAGGGACTTTAAAGTCATTTACAAGCCGACTGCTCATTTTAAGATCATGAATCTTGCACAAACAACACAAACTCTATTTCTAAATTCTACAGTATGACCATCTGTATTGTCCCTTTAACTCTTCCCCCTCTTCCGTCCCTCTGTCTTCCATTACAGTCTGTCAGTTTTTGTTTTTTTAAACTGTCTCCTTTATCTAAATCATCATGATAATTGCTTTTTTTTTACCTCATTAACCTGGGTCTGACAAAGGTCCATTTCACAAAAAGCAACGAACGACTGCATCAGTTTGCCAACATATATGTGGCAAAACACAAACATTGCTATTCCTTTCAATTAAAAAAAAAAAACCTGGAAGAAACTACATGTACATATTAGTTATCACACAGATAAACACAACAAAGAGAGGCACAACAGGCTTGATAGTAGACCTATGTTAAAGACTGAGTTTGGCAAGTGACTGTTTTTTTAGCCCTTGTGTCAAATGTATGTGCGACATCCAGTTCATACTAATTACTGTCTGCAGCTACACAGTATGATGAATGTCTGTTGTTTTAACTTGGAGGGGTACATTCACAAGATGTTTGCTGGACATGTTGTGTAGTAAACATATCAAATTTATTACTACCTGTTATTGGAAAATGAGGGGAATTAGGACTGATATTACAACTGGACGATTAATTCTCGCAAGACTAACATATTCATATTCTAAGTAACTTACTACTGAAACACCTTTAGACAATTTCAAAGAACCTCTTTCATTCATGTAGCTAACGTATACTGTGTCTAGATACCCAAAGTTTCCCCTCACGGCCTTGTGTTAATAAATAACACAAGGTGAGAGTCCTGGACTGTCATTGTGAATCTGCCCCCCAGTGCAACATCCTGTCTTTCATTTCTCCCTGGTCCATCCCTTCCCCCTGCAACAAAGGTTGTCGGCTAGTAGTCACCTTGTGTTGCCAAGAGCACAGATAAAGTTTCCACCTTTGAACGTTTTGTAGGAACTAAAAATGTCCTCCTAGCTCAGTGTTATAGCAGGTGTTACAGAAACATGCTAGAAAAGACTTTTACTAGACCATATTTGAAAGATAAAGAGTATCTTATCGAGAGATAAAAATGAAACCTGGGGGATATAAGGCGAGCTTCTCTAACTTTGTTATAATTAATTGTATACCTGTGTATGTAAATATAATGCATTCCTATTTTGCAGTCAAGAACAAAATACTATTTGTAATATAGAATAAACTTTATTATGAAACCAAGCTTTTCGTGATTGTTTTTGCTCTTTGTGTGCTCTTATCAGAAAGCAGCTTAACTGACGGCAGCTACATTTGAATTATACTGTCACTAACAATCAAAGTTAAAATTAAATTAAAAGATGCTGTAATCTGAAACACTATGGTCTGATTCTAAAAGTGCCATGGGTCAGATTTAGACTTTAATATGCCCCTCACTTCAATGGAAAACACGCAGCCTCTTGCAACATGCACACATTCTGATGATAAATATTTAAAGATTCAACCAACTACCAACGTCTTCACAAAACACTGAAGACGCAACACAAGTCACGAAAACCAAAATCAGCAGACTGAAAAAAAACCCTTTCTGCCTAAACAGGTGCAACAGACCCAGCACAGAAAACCTGAAGAGATGTCAGTCAAGCAGGCTTTGAACTAGTCCACACAGTCCTGAGATCAGGCACAGTCTGAAAACACCTGTGTGGGTGTACCAGGTATTACAAGGGCTTTAAATTAAAAGGTATGGCCATATTTTCTGCCTCCTTTCATTATGCTGCCTACACACCATTTATACACTGTGTTATATAAAACTTGAAGCAATAACCAGTGGCAAATAAAACAGCATAATAGCTCTGAATTCTTGAAATGCACTTGTACATACAGACTACGCTGTGTCTCGCCAAATGGCTTTAATTTTCTTTTCCATCCTAGTGACAGGTGCTACGTCAGCCAGACTGAGTGTTCAGGGATGTTGAGGGCATCTCGGGTCTCCCACTGTCTGGTGCCAGGCAGAGCAACAAAGAATAGATGCACAAAGATGCATAACAAAGAGCCAAATCCATTGTACTCTGAGATTTCTAATTATTATTTCTGCTGCCAACTGATGTCAGGATACAGAATAACAATTGCTGTACTTTATATAGTAACAGAACAAGACTTCTCCCATGAAGAGAAAACCCTCTGTGATTTTTAGAAAGTTGTCTAATGGCCCAAATCATTTTAGACTTTTAAGTATCCACACTTCTCATATTATGGTTTTATCCAATTAATTTGAAGCCTATGACTTGATTTTCCATCGTACCATTGGGGATGATAAAGAAAGCAAGGTTTGGAATAAATCTGTGCACAGGGGACGTCATGAGCTATTCAGTGCACACACTGAATAGTCAAATTCTGACAAGTAGCTCAAAGAGTAAATCTCTAAATAAAATGTAAATTAGCACCAAACAATCATTCTGTTAGCCTGTTTTTCTAAGAAGGGACAGAAGCTTAGCACACAGTAATGACATCCAATTCAGTCAAAACCATCGTCATCATAGTGGTTGATTTTGGCTTACAAAGCAGCTTCCCTACCCAGTGACAAAGCCGTCTCATATTGGGCAGGACAAAAACAAACATCCGTGCCAGCTGGGAATAGAATTAAAAAGCTGGGCCCACAAATCACTTGAAGACTGGGGCGGTGTGTTTGAGGCAGCAGATAGTAGGAGTAGATATCTGATATATGGTGCCAGGTTTTTATGTTTCAGCAAGTAGGTGCACTGTTGGCATCCTTGTGCAATATACTCAACTATTATTTTTCCATAAGTTGTTTAAAAAGTTTCATGCCGCTCTTCTCCTTAGCTTACTGAGGCTTAATGAGGAAGCTTAAAAGAAACAGGATTCAGCAAAGCCAAATGTACATCACACAGATGTAAATTTTAGGGATGCACCGAAATGAATGAGGAAACCAAGGCCGAAAACCTAAACACCGAAAGAAATTATTATGCCAATTATTAGTACCATTGCATTTATGGCTATGACTGTGTACTAACCTCACTAAAATTGCACGGCATTATGATTACATAAATTAATATGAATGTTTCAAAGAATAAATCAATTTAAACAAGACTGTAAAATTAAATATGTTCTCTCATAAAAAACACAAAGTGCATATAAGTCAAGCGCATTTGAAAATTTTCGCTGTAGGACTACAACGTAATAGTGTATCAAAACAAAGATTGCCATAGCCCATATGTTAACCATAGGCCTTTAACAACAACAAATGCACCAAGAATTGCAGCACTTTAAGTTAAGTTTTAAACTTCCTTGCCTTTTCAAAAACGTCCGCCACAGACGGAGTGGGCGTGCTCGGAGGGATTTTCCTTTTCTGCGCTGCATTCCTCTCACGTTCAGCATAGCGATCGAGATGTTTGGATTTCAGGTGATAAACCCGACGTGAAGAAACTCTTTGCAGATGCGCCCCCTCTTGAAATTTCGACATTACATGTTTTGCTAATCGCTATCGGTGTGCCTTTCTCAGATTTACTGAAATACGTCCACACGGCAGCCATGTTGGCCTTTCCAAACAAGCTCGTACTGGCCGCGGTTTTCGCCTACGTCATCACAACATCCGGTTTCGGCCGTGTTGTTTCGTTGATAGAAGTCTTTCCGCCGGAAACCGGAAATGCACTTTTGGGCCATTTTCGGCCGAAAATTTTCGGTGGCCGAATATTCGGTTCCTCCCTAGTAAATTTACATACGTATTCTCAGCTTTGGCATTTCCATTTTGTCTTCCAAGACAATGTTTAGAAACTGGCTGAGAGTGAATCTTCTGATGAATGAGTAAGGCTGGTTTCCTGGGCATGGACCTTTCATTGTGGTTGGCTCTCAGTCAGCCTATTACTACTCCAAGTGATGCAAATGCTGCTTAGCTCCTAATCTGAGTTGCAGTAAAATAAGCTCCACAGGGTAAATCCATGGATCTTATTTCTATTGTCAAGAGACAGGTTACAAAAGCTTCTCTCCTTTAATGAGAGGTGTTTCCTGACATGATGTAACCCAGGTCATTATAATGCGAGCAAAGCAAACATCCACGGCCGGAATAATTAGGAAACAGCTGCATTTGTAAAGATTAGCTGAACCTGTAAGCTTCTTCTGCTTGAAGCCAATCTAGAAGACCTGAAGCAATTCAAGAAATCAAAGAGGGAAATCCCAGCCTCTAAGCACACATGTCAGTCTACAAGGCTTAGCTGTAGCTCTGCAGTAAACACAATTGGTTTATTTTACTCTACAATCTGCATTATTCAACATCACACATCAAAGGCAGTCGAAACACACACTTTAATGTACCAGTTTTCAGACTTTTTCAAATGGCTCATCGGCTTCGTTATCTCACAAAACACACCGCATCCACAGACACCTTTTTACAACACCAACTTTCAACTGGTACAGCGGCACTATAAAGCGTATCACTACCCCAGTACACCAACCATCTTGAAAACACTTTCCCTGAGACACACAGGACTTTAAAAGTCAGAGGTAGGCTAAAAAAAAAAAAAGACAAGTAAATGGAAAACAGGAGTGACAGGTGAGGAAATAGAAAGTTCTGTGTAGCAAAGGAGGGCAGGGGAGGTGTGAAGTGTAGAAAACAGAGAGACTACCCATTGGAAGCGTATGCCCATAGACAGGAGGCTGCAGCGCTCAGGCAGGCTGAGTGGCTGACGGGGACGAGAGATTGAATTGGCCTAGTGTCACCCTCCATATACCAACCACTGAACTGGGAGTAATGGGTGAGAAATATAAAGAGGGAAGGTGGAGGGAGAGAAAGAGAGAGAGGTGGAGGGGGAGAGAGGGAGAGGTGGAGAGAGGAGGGAGGGCTGCCAAGTGCCGTCCTAATTTTCTGACTAGTGAGCTGGGAATAATGGAAGGGAGGAGGAGAGGCAACTCTGTGGGGTGATGGGTTGAGAGAGGGTGGATGGACCTAGCGAAGGGGGCAGGATGATAGAGAGCTGGCTATGATTGCTTCACACCAGGGGTGGTTTTCAACACTCCATGATCATGCAGCCCTGTCACCCCAAACCCCCACCCTGCCACTGCATTCACTCACACTGATGTGATGTGGCCATGGAACAAAAAAAAGAATATATATATATATATATGAAAGTCTGTCCACATGGAGATAGAGTGATGGACAGATGAGAAAAAGAGGAGAATTTGGTGCTGTTGAGACAGTCGGTATTAGAGGGCATGTGGGGTCAAGAGATTGCATAATCGATAAGACTGAACCTGCTTCTTTAGGAATTTGAACCCATATTCATCCCCTGGCCACCTCAGCTCAAAAGACTTATCTTCAAGACAAGAAACTATTAGATTTACTGTCAACAGAGCAATTCAAAAGATTGATATTAATCTATCAGCTGCTGTGTCAAACTTCTCTCACAAAGAAAGACAAGTATGAGTAACACGTCCAGGAAGGAAAGTAATGCTGAAGAAAAACAGGAAGAAACAAATGTTGAAGAATTCTAAATGCCATACTGTGCACATTATGGCACGGTGACATATGGAAACATTACGTGTCCATCATTTATGATGACTGCACACACAGCTCAGTTATCTTGGAGTATAAAAACACTTCAAGCTTAGTAATGGTTTGGCCTGGCTAATGGAGGCAGCCTGTCTCATGCGCCTGATGTATCTCTAACACTCACTGGCTTTGGAGCATAAAGAGCTTAATCTTTTCCTTTTCACTTCTTTTTTTTTTTTGTAATTTTTTTTTTCAAAAGATTGAAGCATCTTAAAGTTCACCGATCTTCTGTTTATACTCCTCACACCACAGTGTTTTTCAAGCTTTTTCTAATAACTTGCTGTGTGACAGTCCTGTGTCCTGTGTAATTACTCTATCAAAGACTCAGTAAAAATGTTTTGGTTTTTGCAATAAAACACTGCCAAAAACATTTTAATAATCCTAGATTATCTCTGTTCTGGCCAAAAACTGTTATTAAAACATCTGGTTACTGCCTGTGATTTACAGTTTTGGAGTGAGGTTTCTCATGTGGCTCCCATCATGTGGATAACTGGCTGTTGTCTCGACTGCCTGACTGGCAGGATGGATGGATTGATGATAGGAGTGCAGCTTGGACACTGGTTGACAGGTCTAATTTCAGCAATGGACTCAGAGATATTGACAACTGCATGCGAGCAGATGGGAGCAATTATCGATATTAGTTCATCCTCCGTCTGCTCTGTCTTGGTAAACATTTGTGTTGCTGGTGGCAGCAGGGATAGAGCAGGAAAGAAATCAGAGAGACTCGACGCTACCGCCAGAAAAACGCTACAGATGGAGAATGAAGATACAAGTCTGAATCTGTCAAAAGGTTTCAGAAGGAAGACTTTGAATGCTGAGGTAACCTTCAAGCTGAAACAAGGTGTGCAAGTCAAGTCAAATCAATGACTATAAACAAGTGTGTGATAAATCTTCAGGGCAGATGCTTGGATATAAGAGCTGTTTGATGGCTCCACATGCTTACTGCATGACAAGCTAATATTAGGTCAAACTTTTTAAAATGATGTGTAGCATTTACACCCAGAAAATGCTTTTGATACATAATTGTTAACAAACTACATCTCCTCTCTAACTGCAACCGTTCGGACCACCATCAGTACAGAGTCTAGACACATTCTGTTATGCTAAACATTGCCACTGATCTTACACCCTGCCTCTTCACACACACACACACACACACACACACACACACACACACACACACACACACACACACACACACACACACACACACACACACACACACACACACACACACACACACACACACACTACATAAAGTCTCTCCTTTATGGGCTCCACAAATCTTCTCCCCCATTTCAGCTCCTAATCAATAACAACCATGCAATTCCTTCTAAACTGCACATTTGCTCCCTGGGCTCCAGCGCCATATGCCCTCACTGAAACACAAATTACCAGAGCTGTGTGAGCCTATGCAGCACAATAAATTGATTATCTGGTTAAGAAGTATATTGAATTTATTATTACTTTATTGTCTGCTTACACATCCAACACGTTCCTCCTGTTGATAACGGATTGAGCAACAAATCCAAAAATCTTTGTAATGCATTAAATACAGAAATGTGTAAGATGCAAGGAAGAGGAAATGCTTTTCAGACTGCAACTGACTGACTGGCTCAACATCGGTCGATGTTCAATGTTGAGCCCTTCATGTTACAATTAACCATTACAAAACAATCTTGAGCCACAAATTACAGTACTATATTCAAAACGGTGTATAGCATGGCATGTAGCGAAATCAGACCTTCTTGTCAGTGCATTTCTGAAGTACGCATCACTGCTCCAAGGCAGCATGGATGTAGAATAAAATTATATAAATAAAAAATAGAAATAAAAAAATGACTAATATTCTGTTATTTATTACAGAGTCCAACGCTGTCAATGATCCCATCTAAAAATAAATAAATAAAAAGCAAAATCATTCATCAATCATTGTCAAAAGAATCAGTGTTTCTGTGAGCTGCTCCGGTGGGACAGCAGACAAAGGGCAGCCCTCTATCATAGTCAGCCACCTGTGGGTTTCTGTCCCTGGCTCAGTCACACACCTCATTCCCACCATGTTAGCCTGTCTACAATGGACAGGAGCCCATCAGCTGGGCCCAGTGCTGAGCCCAGCACCATGGGCCGACTGCTGCATGACACACAAAGAAGAATCCAGCCAGGCACGCTCACCCAGAGATTAACACAAATACACCGCCCCCCCAAAACAAAACAAAAAAAACAAAAAACCACACCATACATGAACAAAGCTACGCACGTTTTCACAGCTTCCCCAGCACCAACACTATGAATATGAATAACCCTCTGGCCCAGACTTTAGCAGGCTGTGCCATTCTGTGCTGCATTCAAGCCCTCAAGATGTCAACACAGAGACAGAAGGGCAAACTGAGAAACAAATCTGACAACACAGAGTGAGCCTGCAATCGGCTATAGGCATTAGCCAGTGATCGGGGGCTAAAAAAAAAAAAAAGAAGCTTGTCTCAGCATGGTCCCAGTGCGCTTTATTTAGCAGAATAAATCTGAACAGAGCACAGTGACTTGCACCAGTTGTATAAACAGTAAATGTCCATGTGGTGGACTGAAAGTTTGCATTTCAAGGGTCTAACTTGTCAGGAGACTTGTGACGACAGCTTGCTGAGAGGGTACAGATTGTAGAGGGGTAGAAATGATGGCAGGAAGATCGTCCTCTAATCCAATTCAGTGGCAGCCATTTGAATAATTGATGTGGGGACATAAATTGGTCCATTCCAGATGTCCCCTGCTCCCTTAATCAATACTGATTCCCTTAATCAATGGTTGGCTGGTCAGCCCAAGGCTTTGGCTGTTCTCCCCCCACACAGCCATGATGCAGCCAAAGCTTCCCTCAGTCCGAGTCACAGGTGGTTGGCTGCAAAGTGGCTGTTTGCGGTGATAGGCTCTGGGTAATTGAGGCTCTTACCCGGCGGGGTTGGGGTGGTGAGAGTGGCGGTGGGGACTACAGATTGGTCTGGTGTCTAGAGAAAGGCAAATGGCTTCCACTGGGAAATAACTGCAGAGAGATTCCAAGACTGCTTTGAAAAGAAAACTTTCAGCATGTAGAGACAGACTTGATTAATTAAAAGAAAGAGGAACACAGAAGGACAGTAGGTTGATAGGTAGATAGAGTGATCGTCAACTGTCTTGAAGATGGAGGAAAGGGCATGGAGAGACTCTCATATTGGTTCGTGCTGCTTAAAGAACCTGAACCTGCTCATTTCCATGCTAATAATCTGCAAGTGGAAAGACTGACAAATGTGGAGTACACACACAGGCAGATAATGGTGGGCAGAGGGAGTCGGATGCCAGGACAGAGTGGAGCATAGCAGTATGTGACAGCTGGGTGGCACAGCTGGAGGAGACAGATAACCCTCAGTCTGTAGCTGCTGACAAAACAGCCACATCCCTCCTCAGAAGACTGAACATAACTTCACCTGGCTCTGCTCTCCTTCTCTTCCTCCCTCTGTACCCGTCGCTCTTGTTGTCCCTCTAAATGCCTCTCTCTTTCAAGCTGCCTCTCATTTTCTACCTTCACAATCCATGCACCTGTTACATCCCTCACCCTTTCACCGTCCTCTTCATATCGGTCTCTTTTTCAAATGTAGCCTGCGGCTGACAGGACAGCAATGATCCATCAATGCTCCCTCTTGTTTTGGCCAAAAATATCCTACTGTCTTTCCCACACTCACAGTCATCAACAGGTGGAAAGTACAGAAAGTGAATTTGTTAAAGAAGAGCAGCAATCGAGAGATTTCAGTGTGGATAATGTGTTGGATAACAAATACCTGCTTCCACCATCCATCAGACAGAGAGCAGTATTTGTATTCATTTAAAGTTGTCTTTCTGACTTCTTGGCAAATATAAATCCACTTTTCTCTCCCCTTTTAGCTCAACCACCAATTTCTGAGAAAAACATCTGGGTCTTCAGCTTGCTAGGTGATCTAATCCAGTTTCTAACTTCTAATTAGGTTTCTAATTTTGTCAGTCAGCTGTTTGGTGCCGTACAGCTACACACACACTGGCTTTATCGTATTTGTTTGCTGAAAATGGTTGCTAATGAAAGCATTTGAGACTCCACCACTCTACGGTATATGTGCCCCAAAACCAAAACAATAATGTAAAAAAGAGAGGCTAGAAAGCTCAGTAGAGCTGCAGGTCAATGTTAATATTACAATGATTATAGCTGGTTTAAGACTGAACACCAACCATTCATACCGTTATTATGAGCTGGACAGATCCTAACATTAAACACGAAAGTCTGTCAGAATCCGTTCAGGCTGCTTAAGTGTGGTAAACAACGCTACTTGACCTGACAGCAGGCTACTACATTCTTCCAGATTAAAGTACAGTGACATGGGTAAATAGACTTGCAATACATGCTAGCTTGTGAAAATACATAAGCATGTGTTGTGTGCATATACGGTATGTAAATTATTCTTTGTATGCTTGTCTGGGATGTATGCAAAATTCAATATCCAATCTCCCTTCTTAAACACGGCCCCTGGCTCTGAAGCCCTGCTTGAAGCTTCCTGGCTCTCTGACAGCATCCTTGGAGGGAGGTGTTGCCATAATCGATTTACACAGCAATCACAGATCCGCACACAGCGACCTTCAACAAGTCCTTGAACACAATCTCTCTCAACTGATCAAAAGCCATCAGCAGAAAGCGATTAATGAATTGGTTGTTTATGTGTGCATTTAAAATCGCAATAACAGCAATTTGTCAATGGCTTGGCTGCAGCACTGACTGTTACACTTGGGTTTGACAGGATGAAAAGAAGCTACATTATGTCTGGCTGTCATTACCAGCAAATGTCACCTAAATGACAAGCAAAACAGTCTGAATTTTGGGAATGAATGGGAGTTTGAGTATACAACAAAGAAATGTAAAGCAGAAAGGGAACAGAGCTAGAGGAAGGGACAGAGACATCGAAGGGAGGTTGTTTCTTTTGAAGTTATTAAATATTTAAGATTGAAACCAAGTTGCTTTTATAAAAAGCAGCAGCAGCAATAAAGCTGTCTGAACCACCAACTGCAACAGCAGGCGTTTATTTTACTGGCTACCCGCAGGAGAAAAAAAAAAAAACACAACTGGGTGAAGGTTTGCTGTATTCTGACAAGGAGAAGATATGGCGGAGCAAGACACTTGTTGTGAGATGCTCACTCACTGTCAGTATCCATCTGTTTACCTCACTGCCAAAATGGTGGTGATGGAAAACAAGCGCTCTCTTCAAAGGCCATTAAAAATGAATGAAGGCAATGAACAGATCACACAGGGCTTTCCAAAGCACTCACGCCATTTCATGCCCCAGGTTGGGAGATCACCATTCTCCCTGTTAAATATCTCAGCATAACAAGATAATATCTAATCCCCTGCTGCTCCGAGACAGAAACACACACACAGCTAATGAGTCAAGCAATTAACTTCCAAACGTGCAACAAAACTTTGCCACCAGGGAGATAAATAGACCTGCTGTCTGTGAGCAAGGAAATATAAATTATTGCAGCCCTCTTTTAATCAGACTAAAGAGGGGAGATAAAGCAGGTGGGGAAAAGGTTTTGGGGTTCAGTCTGTTAATCGATCATCTTGACACAGGTGCTGACAACCTGTCATTGGGAGGTGACAGTGTTATGTCCAACAGCTCGTCACAGGAGTGTATATGACAGATCTGGTGTTGGGTTTGACTCTTAATGGGCCCTTGGGTCACACCGCAGCCAACCAGAGTGTCATTTAGAGGTCCAGAGGTCGCTGTCTGGTCTACCAAACATATACAGCGCCGGTGGTAACCAGGGACATCATTGTCAGTGGGCAGGGAGAAGCGGTGTGTCTGTGTCTGTGTGTGTGTGTTTGAGGAATTTATGTGTGCGTGCCGTGTCAGTTTGCAGATGGAGGGGGCTGTCTGTAAGGAAAAAGAGCAGATTGACGGAGCGGAGAGGGAAATGCACTTTTCAAATGTCACCTTGCCTTGCCACCTTTTAAGCTGAGAGAAAGAACGGTGTGAAATGGAGCACCTAGAGAAGGTAACTTGAGGAGAGCAGAAAGAACATGATTCTCCTCATTTCTAGAATTTCATGGCACGTACTAAGTGGACGAGAAAACTCTAATTCTCTGGTATGCTGGTACAGTTTTAACACCTTTTAAAGAACAGTTGCTTAAGCTACTGACTCTTTCTTGAAACCACAGAACCCCCTTGTTTTTCCCTCAATTTTCAACTTATCACAACGAATGTGCAAAACAGTCAGTGTGCACATTATTAGGGACACTTATAGTCAGCACTGACTGGGTAATTCACAGGTCAAAAGAAGTCCAGACATCTAGGTTCAACCTGGGCTTAATCTGGTTTAAAGTTTTTTTTGACCACTAGCTGACACAACTGTTGTTTGAACAGCAATTTAACATGTCACATGTCATTATGGTCAAATGCTATTATGCTTTTCATGGCCAAACTCAATTCATGTAGTTTATATTTCCACTATTTCTTCTGTCTTTCCCTCTTATATATACGCACATCCAAACACCCACATAGAGAGAAGTAAATTCCAATGTATTTAAAAAAATAAAATTTCCTCTTGGCTCTGACCTAGTAAGAAGAATAAAAATATTTCACAGAGCATGTGGTTGCAACTGACCTTCAAGGTACAACTAGGAAGCTTTCAAATTCAGACTACAGTAGTGTACATACTGGTGCACAGCAGCTGAAAGGATTTAAATGTCACATCTGTGGCACAATAGGATCTCTGTGCTACACTAGAGTGCAACACATTACTGAGAGAAAACCTTAGATTACGGCTCAACTGGGAAACTTCACACTACAAACTTACAACAACAGGCTCCTTTTCCATTTTCAGCCACAACAACACACTGAAAGCAGAAGCTGCTCAACAATTACATTAAAAGACACATTCAAACTCAATTCCATAAGTTGGTGGCCAGATTAGGCACCAAATCTCAAATCATTCATACACTGTGAAGCATGTAGACTAATCACTGTAATGAACCAAAGGTCGGTAAAGTCTAAAGCACAAAGTTTGCTTGAATGAAGTAAATAAATATAGAGTAAATAAAATAATAAAGTA
Source organism: Toxotes jaculatrix (assembly GCF_017976425.1). Taxonomy (NCBI): domain Eukaryota; kingdom Metazoa; phylum Chordata; class Actinopteri; family Toxotidae; genus Toxotes; species Toxotes jaculatrix. Next base: position 7,345,540 of record NC_054415.1, read on the forward strand.
AATAAATAATAAAGAATGCAAAAAATGCCACTAGTTCAACTGATGATGAACATAATTAAGAGGTACATAACAGGTACAGTACAGCGCCCTAGCAAATCATCTGAATAGTTGTGAGAACTCAAGATATTCAGAAGAACTATTCACCCTTCTGGTCCTGTGCCCTTTTTCTTTCACTGAAAAACACCTGGCTGGTGAAGTAGATCTATACACACTGTTCAAAAGTATATCGCTGATCCCAGCTGAGTGCTGCAGTGCGATGTGTGATCTATTCACTCTATGCCAGAAAGGAAGTTTGACACTGTCTCCCCGCGGCACTTCAAAAACACATCAATCAAGTCAGTCAAAAATGTCAGAGACCTTCTACTTGTCATTGCGGGCTACTTTGCGGTGATTGATGGTCTGATGGTCATCTCCCTCCGTCCCTACCCACCATCCCTCCTCTTACCCATGCATCAATTTGCACACCATGTGAAATATAACAAATGATAACGTTTTGAAAAATGATTCACAATATCCTCTAGCAATTTAGATAAACAATTCCCTTTTACTAGAAGGAGGGAGCAAAACAGAGACAGACGGCGACAGAGAGGGAGAGGGGGAGATGTGCCAACATCGCTTTCTATATTGACATTTAAGGCTTAGAGGCTGCGAGAAAGTGTGCATGAGGGTGTCTTCGTGAGCATGTGTGTGTGTGTTTGTGCTCTGAGAACAGAAGATGCTTTGAATATTTGATGCATGTTGAAGGCTGCAGTGGCCTCTATAGGTGGTGTGTGTATACAAAGACCCATTAAGCTGCATTCTCATGGGGAAGGTGTGAAAGGGAGAGATTCAGGGTGCCAGCACTGTCTATATATATGTCCATAGTGGCTCAGGCTGACTCAAACTGGCTAGTATGAATACAGATGGGGCTTTTTTTTTTTTAACTTTTCCCTTCCTTTCTTTCTAATTTGTTGTTCACAAAATCTCTTTTTTCTTCTGCCACTTTCTAAAACTCTGTCCCTCATTTTTCTCTCGTCTTGTTGCTCTCCTCCTTGTGTCTCCTGCTAAAATGATTTGTCTGTTTCGCTCAGTATCCACATGTACCCTCTCGCTAGCATTCTGTTTTACATGCTGTTACCTTCCGTCCATCGCTCCATAATGCTGCTCTCCCCCCTTCCCTCCCTCCCTCCCTTATTCCCTCTCTCAGAACTGTCAAATGGCTTCATGAAATGAGCTGGAGAGATGATGAGAGAGATTGCAATCCTAATGGTGTGACATGAAGCATTGTCCCAGGCCCCTTTGATAAATGAATTTAACCGAGCACTTGCTCTGTGGTGAACCATGCTAATTAGGCACGGCAACCCAAACAAAGATGTCTCCTGCTAATTGAGGAGAGGTCAGAGGGATTGAAGGGAGTGTGGACATGCCTGCGACTGTGTGTGTCAGAGAGGGAGGCTCTAACTCGTCTGTCTGTGATCTGCTTGTATGTGTGTGTGTTGTTTGTATGTGTGCCCAGTGGGAATTGAGTTGATACCCCCTTTGGGGAGCCGGTAATGGCAGTCTTTCCCTTTGAGTATTTGCCTCACGGCTGTAGACAGAAGGTTAGTGGATGACCTTGTTTCCCAAGTGCAATGAGACTCGTCCCCAACAGTGTAGCATGGTTACTATCCCACTTTTGCCATTATAATTCTAGTGGGGATCTGTGTGAGGTCAGTGCGACAATTGAAAAAGCAAGGGCAAACCACTCACTTCATACTCAAATTACATAAGCTCACTTGCACATTGATTCCGTCTATGCATTGAAATGGACCTTTGGACGAACACTGGGCGGTGCACTGCACAGTTCAGTATCTTAAACAAACATTATTGATATGTTTAGAGCCAGTCCAGATGACCTCTGCTGTTTAGACCCAAATCATTGATATTATTGGCATGTTTACAATAGCTGAGTGGCCATGCATCTGTCATTCCCGAGATATCCATATGTTTGTGATTGATCCAGAAATAATCAGAGAAATGCCTTTGGACAACAATATGGTCTCAGGTCATTTGGGACATGAGAGAGAGAGGGAAAGAGAGAGAGAGAGAGAGAGAGAGGTAGAGGTAGAAGGAGAAGGAGTAAGGAAGGGAGGGGTGGCATTCAGGAAAAGGTTTTGAATTTATATCGTTATCAACCATAGGTATTTAATCAAAGCACAAGAAATGAATTCACATGCATTTTAAATAATGACTTCCTACTCTGACTCAGAGAAAAGGCTGTGATTTCACTTTAAAAGCATTTTATGTCTAGACAAACGTCTGCCTATCAAGGCAAGGTTACATATTCAACACAGTGCCAACATTAGATTCGACAGTCTTTACGGGTGCCATATTATTGCCTGATACTGCAAATCAGATATGCAATAGAAATTAAAAGTGCATGTAATATTTAAAAACTTTTTACATTTTTATGTATTTTTAAATGATTTTAATTGATATGACGAAATGGTCGGCAAACATTTGCTTATTTAAACCTTCAGCAACTACAGAAAAATCTTATCATTCATTGTGTGTCTGTCCACCTGCCCAATATTCACTCTCATTTTAGCACAGTTTTTGGTTTTTACCAACTCCTGAGGGAAATATCTGGCTCTTAAGCAGCTAAATGCTTCACTGTGCTTACCAGCTTGTCCCTAACTGCATCTGTCTACTGTTTGATGCTGAGTAGGTAGTGTACTGTGGGCTTTTACAGTTTTCTTTTCAATGAAAACAGCTGCCTGCTGTGGCTGAAAACGATTCTATGAGAGCAGGGAAAGTGAATCAAAACAACAAAGTTGTGGGCTAGACAGCTAAACAATGAGCTGAAACTCTATAAAGCTCCATAAAGCCGAGGGGAGCTGCAGACTCAGGTGATAATTCTCTGTGTTCACCACTACAAGTGACACCTTTCACACTGTCACAGTTTCACATTGTTATTTGATACATACATTTATAGCAGCTTAATAGTCAATATTCTGTCCTCACTATGTGTGTAGGTCCACAGGTTTAGAGTGAACTAAACAAGCTTAAATGCTGACGACAAGGTGCTGGCCTTTATAATTGTTACTATAAGCAATTATGAAACTGTGAAAACAGTATCTTAATTCTTTGTCACTACGTTCCTGTACATGCTGTATGTCATCAGTAAATTAGAAATATCAATATTTGCATTAAAGATCCAATTTCAGTCGTGTACAAGTAAACATACTATGTCAGTAATACATGTACACTGGCTGATGAACATGGGGTGAGGGCATCTAGCTGGACTGTCAGTGTACATGCAGAGAGGCCAAATTGCACCCGTCAGTAATATGAGGCAAGACAAAGTTTCTCATTATAGTGGCTATCAATTTCAATTGCAGGACTGTGTATGTGTGATATTTACACACGAGCATCACAGGAGCCGACAGTCTACCATCATTATGAATATGAGGTCAGGAGAGGCTTGCTGACAGCAGCCAAGACACATTTGTGACACGTGGTAAGTAACAAGTACCTCCCTCAATGGTTTATTTCACAGAACCTTGAGCAAAGTGTTGTCTTGGTAACTCAAGGTGCACTTTCTCATTTGTCAAATGGGGGCAGGAGTGTAGGTTTAGATGGTGGTGGTGGTGGTGGTGGATGGGGGGGGGTGAAGGGCCATTAAAGCCCCACTGGGAAGGCTCATGCATATTTAAGTGGGTTAGATTAAAGGTTGGTCGGCTGGGAGTCGTGTGTGCCAACCAAGACTGAACCTTCTTCTACTGACATGTCATTAACCCTTTAATTGACTAATGACTGGTGAGGCTGCAGATATGAGCTAATGTGGCCATTTCTCAGTGAAAATGTTGGCAGTGTGTGCACACTATGCTTCAGTGATGGCCTGTAGAGGTGATGATAACAAACTCTGACACTTGAATACAGGAGAATTTTTGATTTGTCTGGGATTACACATAAACACAGGCCATTCAGACACTTGCAGGGTACAACTGGTGAACTAATGCTGTGCCCTTTATCTCTTTATCATGGTAATTCTTTCTATTTTACAGTCAGGTTAATGAAATCATTAATGCAGCTTTCATCATGACAGGTCTCCAAATTCAAAAGATAGTTGCCATAATTGAACTTATCGGGTGTAATAATCTCTTGTATCAAGATACTCCTATCTGTTCTACTCTATAGTCAGCACCGATACTGACCTTATTAAGTGGATCTAATGGTATTAGCCCCACGTGACCAATCCACATTTAAATCTTAGATTCTTTGTCAATGTTAGAAAATTCACTTTCTGCCATCAGTTGAATTCAGTCACAGCAGGTTTTTAGGATGACAGCAATCCCTGGCCTTATTTATTATTTTATGTAAAAAATTCTAAACAGCAGGTACTGGGAGGATACAGATTTAAAATTTTGTCAAAGACTGGAATCAAATATTGGCAGATGCCCCAGGGTGAGGTGTCAGAATCCTATAGTGAAAGAAAAAAAGTCAGATCCCTACAATGGAATGTAACAGTACTTGACAGTACTTGGCAAACCTACGGATCTGAGACTTGAACCTTGGCCATTTAAAGACTTTTTGACTTTAGTGTTCTCCCATACCTGTGATCATTTTGTGCATTTGCCCTGAGAGATGTTCTAATTTCAGCCATTTTCCCCCAAATTTACCCAAGGCAATGATCCTCTCAAGAGCTCAGCATGAAGCAGCAGGAAACCACAAACAAGCTATAATACACACAGACGTGTTGTGAACAGGACACAGCACACGGAGGAGGAGCGGAGGCATTTCTTCACCTGTCACGACTGTCAGGACATCTGTATTTTTGACAGTCTGGCTGGCTTCTGTGTTGCTACACGTCTGTAAAGACAACCAGGCAACTTTGTCTTTCTATATATCAAAATTAATTATAGGGCTTTGTATTTGTGTGGGGGAGAGCGAGTGGGAGAGGGCGAGATTGGTCTGCCTAGCATTCAAGCACAATATCGCTCACATCTCAAATCTCCTCTTAATCTTGTTATAATTACCTAGTGAGCCTCTCTGCTATCCTCCACCTTAATGCCTCATCTTTCACCTGACCTTGCTGCTTCACCTCCACAACAATAGAAAATTTCACAGTTCATGAAGTAGACACAAAATTTCAGACTTAAACAACAGATAAAATGATGTACATTCTCCCTTTGGAGTAACTGAGCTTGTGTAAGCTTTACTGAGGGGAAAGGAAGAGCACTGCATTTTGGGAGAGTTTGGGAAACTTGTAACAAAACTCATTAATAAATGGGCTGTGAAGTCTACATAACTAAGTGTATGTAAAACACACCAGTGTGTTTTGTTATCTTACTCCTCTTTGAGAGGCCCCAGAAATTCGACTGTGATCCACATCTGCTCAGCCTCCAGCCGTCTACATAACACAAAGACTTTGGCTGGGAAAGCCGTCTGTGGTAGGTCAAAAAGAAAAACTCCAATCTGCAGCCTCTGTAAACGACAAGTCTGTTTAATCAGCATGACTGCAGTTTGAAAGACCAGCCAAATTTGATGAAGGCCCAACATCAATGGCCCATGGGGGAACAGACTCAGAGCCAGGAGAGAACTGATCCATCTCAGCCAGGACCAGTGACCAGATTCATTTCAGAGCAGCGATCTCAGCCATCACCTGTGTCATCCAAAGCCAAAATGTCAGCCTCATACAACAAGGAGAGACAAATGTTCCCTTTGATCTCTGAAAAGAGTTTGATGCCAAAGTTGATTTTAATGCAAAATTGCTATTTTGGCTATGTTAGAAAAGTTTAGAAGAGTTGTTATCTTCTACCATTATTTTTGTATTCATTTTTTTCACAACTTTTTCCATTTCCATAACTGCAGTTGTCTAAATTTCTGATTAATTCATAATTTGGTAATCCTTGCCTTACCATTTCGTTCACTTTTGACTCACTGTATGAACCTGAAAACTTTTGGTTTTGGTGCACAATCCACTGTGCTCATTATACTGTTATTCTACTGCGTAGATATAAAACTCACAACACTGTCATTTTACCACAAAGAAAATCACTGAGGGGGTGGAAAACTTTCTAACTTCAGACTGATTACAGAAATGTGTCCTGCCACTATATTGTGTTAATACAACAAAACTTAGTTCACTTGCCATGGATTTTTAAAAAAACAGATTGTGTGTGTGTGTGTGCAAGTGTAAAATTGAATAAAAATGTTTGCGGACAGGAGGAAGCGCAGAGAGTCCGAGATGCCTGAGGAAGGGAGATAATTGGGAGTGGAGATGCTTAGAAGCTTTTGTTGCTATGGTGATGGACTTCATATGTAAACACTGACCGATCCAATCTTCTTATAGAAGTGAGTGAGAGTAGGCAATTGGAGAGAGAGATAGACAAGAGTCAATCATACAACCAGGCAGAGAGCATTAGACAAAAACTCAGACAGCCAAACGCATGCAAATACAGAAGAGAAACAGACACACACGCACAACCTTTCCTGTGGCCAGGTACGGACGTTGTGCTGGGGGACAGTGTTGTTCCAGAGAGATTATGAGGTACATGGGTGGCACAGATCCCATCAGGGCCTTAGGCATCCAGGCTAAAGTCAGTCAAGTCACTAACACCTGTGCAACGCCCAGGGGAGCAAAGACTGAATTACATTCGCCACATTCAATCTCTGAGCAGGGCCTCGAGATGCATGTGTTTCATGGAAATAATGTAGAAATGGGAAAACAATGAAATTGAGGAGATTATGCTCTTTCTCCAGCCTCATCTAAATTCTACTCCCACTGGACCTATGCAGGCATTTTCAGAGATGCTACCTTTAAGTGGAAACCTTGTTCCTGGGTACCAAAAAACATTTCTAATTCAAACCCCTCGGGGACAGAGGCCACTCATTTCAGTAAAATGGAATATACTGAAAGAGCATTGCATTTCATATTCACAATATTGAACATGCTGCAAGTGTGCTTCCAAACTTTCCGGTTCCTGAACTGCTTAAAAACAAACATTCCTACTGCTAGCTGCTAGAGCACAGATCATAATGCCCCAAAAGGGTTTTTCTCCTCTCTCCTGCAGTCCAATGTATCCATCAAGATCACATCTATACATTATAGGTGACCTAACCCCTCTTAGTGCCAAAGGTAACCTGGCTGCTTCATATGTTTTTGCCCATAAGCATGCCAAGTCACTCCATATTATCACTTCTGCTTCTATAAGCACTATATTTGGTACTATACAGCAACTAACCAGATGGAGGTTTAGCAATAAGTATGCTTGCGGTATGACTGTTTATATCTAGAAACTTATAATTTTACAACATGACTGCACAGCTGTTCTAACATACTGTATACTGCATTGTTTGTCCACCCTCATAGTGATATGGTATTGTCATGAATCAAAGCGTATTTTATTTGCATCAAATTTAGCTTCCATGTTTCTTCACAGCCGGTACAACATGAACACTTTGCATACATCTCTTTTCTGAGCCATGACTGTGTGTGCTAACTGAAGGTAGACCATCTCCATCTCCATGTGTCCCCTCCATCTGTCATCTGGCGGATGACTGAGGCCAGGGACCCTGATCCAGCCACCCAATATGGGATTGCTGGAGGGAGTGGGGAGGGGTGGGTCAACATCCATGTCACTCTAATGAACATGGGGCCCAGGAATGGGATGGTGTGCGTCTGTATTTCTTCATGTATGGATGAATGAATGAAAGCATTCATAAGCGCCAGCATGGTTATTGTCTGTGGGTCCCCCAGATTAGGCTGTGACCTCCAGAGTTTTGCTGACAGACAGATGGACAGAGCGACACAGGCTGCAAGGCAGACACTTTCCTCAACCCGTAGCAGAGGTCATTAACTGGGACTGTGATCCACAACGGCAGTCATTACTGTTGGAACTCCAATCCCCAACACTGACATGCCATAATGTCCAGGCTGTGTCAAGAAGACAGAATGACCCGTTTCAGTGGTCATTACATAGAAGCCAACGGGTCAGTGGCTGTGGGGACGTATGGAGGGAGACTGTGAGGGAGTCTGAGGAACAGAGGGCAGCAGACATATTGTCTGAGTCTGTAATTACAGGGCAGTGTCCATTCGATCATGCAATTGGTTGCTTGGTGAATGTGTGTGCCTGCACATGTAGCTGTGTTTGTATGTTGTCATGTGTGTGATTCTGTGTATGTTGGTGGCTTTGTGCCCTGATTGCGGTGTGTCATATAGCAGCTCACAATTGCCATATACTGTCGGAACATATCTGTACTTTCGTATGTTTGTATGTTAATTATTTCCACTTTATGCTACATGATACATTGTAGAGGAAAATTCTGTACTCTATTCTTTGCATTTGTTTGCTAGCGATGGTCATTTTGCAAATCTAGATTTTATATATCAAGCCTAAAATGAGACTATACATGTAGTATGTCATACAGTAGATTAAGCTGCCCAGCAGTATATTAGGTTGTTTAAATGAGCTCATTCTAAACCAGCTACAACTCTAAAATGTTGCGAGCTTGTTAACATACCATTAGTGACAGTATGACACATAACATCACAACGATGGGAATCACTCTTCCTGAGTAACAGTTACTTATACTGAGCATACATACTTTTACTTAAGTCAAACTTTGACTTTTACTTGTAATGGAGTATTTTTAGACTGTGATTCTGCTGCTTTTACTGTAGGATATGAATTGCTCTTCCACCACTGCTGGCTACTTAACATTCATGGCAATTTCCATCGTGACTAATCCTATATTATAAAACTGGGGAGCCCGAAGTCTGGCTCATACCAAGTAGCATGCTGTCAGCTGCCTGACTTTCCATCTGTTCATCAGATCCTTTCCTCAGTTGTGTTGGTGGTGCTCAGAATTTGATTGCAACCTCTTAGCGTGCTGGTTTTTACGTGTTTATTCCAGCTGTTCCAATCTGAAAGGCAGCTGGTCTTTGTAGGTTTATGCAAGGTGTGTCTGTGCATGCATGTGTTCATGACAATGTGTGTGCTGGTGTTTACATTCTTTGGGCGTGTATATGAGAAGGCAGTGAAAAGACAGAAACAGAAGCACAGTGAGCAGAGCATTTGAACAACAAGCAGAGCAGAGGAGCACACGGCTGATTGAGCTGAAGATGGCAATTAGAAAATGGGCTGTGAAATAACCCAACAATGCCATCATCCTCAGACACTTTGCTCAAATTCTTTTAAAAATAACATTCAGGATGGAGCAGTGTATCGGTTAACAACAAATACGAAGGGGCCATGGCTCTGCTGATAGTGAAAATTAAGCTGCTGCCAGGCCCGCTTGAAGATGAGCTCAGGGAGAAAGAAAAGCATCACGAGAAGCACTCTCAGTGTTGAAATGCAAAATATTACTAATAGCATTACATGGTTTTGCTGCAACTTGCAAAGAAGGGGAACTTTGACAGCCTATAAAAACAAACTCACCTCATGAGATGAAGGCTTATAAACAAGCTTTGTCTGCCAGAGGCTGAGCCACTTGACTCTGCAGGTGCAGGTGTGGATTGTAGGTTACTTACACTGTGCAAAAAGAGGGATGTAAAATGCTCTTTTGTTCTCTTTGGCTAAAGTGCCCCCCTGGATCAAACTAATTACAGTTATTGTAATTGTTACAAGTATATTGCTATTACCACTGCTGCTAAACAAATATTTTTCCTTGTGTTTTTTGTGTGTTAAATGTATCATGACATGTAAGCCATGTACGGGTTATAATTATTCATCATGGAACTCTATAATGTGTTTTAAGATTTGGGCAAACCTTCAGTATTTCTATAATTTCTTGCTTGCATATTGTTAAAGCACGGTACAGATAATATTCTAGCTATGTAAAAATCCCTCAGTCCCAGGTCCTTGTACACAATTAAAATAAACTATGCAAGTTCAAATCAGCATGCGTGTCCAGGAGCATTTTTTCTGAATTGTTATAATTTCCCTCATGGTCTCCCTTGCCATTTTGTGAAAATATATCATGTAGCTTTATAGCGGCTCCTAATGTGAATTAAATTTCTCATTTATGTTAGCAGGCCATATCTTCAGTCTCAAGAGAAATTTACCACATTTTGCTACTTTCCAAGATCTTAAACATATAATTAATTAAATTTCCTTGTCAGGGTCTTTTTCTTCTCTTTAATTAATGACATATCTTATGCTCCATAAGAAGCGAAGCTCTGTCTTGTGTTATGTCATCGTCAGGATGATGACAGGCACTGGCAGACACACCAACAGAGCAACATGATGAAAAAGAATCCAAGCCTTATTGGATGAAATGACAAGATAATGTAATTGACAAATGATTTCACTTTGCATGCATATAATTTAATTGTTTCTGGATGGTGGTTTGCTTTAGTTCCGTCTGGTCTAATGAGATATACACAAAAAGCGATTAGCATCGCTTGCTGTAAAACCCACGGAGCTTTTCATAAATTTATTTTACACAACACCTCTTTTAATTGCTCACATTTAGTTCAACTAAAACTGCTGATGCCATTAATGCAACAAACTACTGAGAAGTCCAACATTTTTTCTTGACCTTGACCTAGCTGCATTGTTTTCTTTCCTTTCTGCTCTGCTTCCAATGCAAAAATAGCTGTACCCACAACTTAATATTCTAACTCTCTCATAAAAACAATGTCAAATACATTCTGTCAAGCAATAATTCCCCTCAAGTCAATCATGGCAATTAGATATAAGTAGCCCGCTCTATGAATTTATCCACACATTGATGTATTCATTGACTGAGGCCAAGGATGGTAATTAAAGGTTCTTAGTGGAGTGGTCCTGGGTAATCTGGGGCCTGTTAAAAGCCTTAACGCCCAGCACTGTGGGGCTTAATTGGTACTGTGCCATTTGTATGATTAACAACCAACCAAGGTCTGCCACCTAAAAGGTGCTCTTTACCCTTGGCAATTCATTAGAATAAAGGGTACTCTGGACTATAATGAAAAGAAAAAGTGTTGATACAATAGCCTTGTTAATTTCCAGAGATCACATTTGCTGTGATCTTATTCGCTGATTATCAATCAATTTCATTGCTATCTGGCCTTGGGGGCACGGCGGCAATGTACTGTTTTATGGTGATATGGGCTTATTTGCAATTTTGTTGATGGACAAAAGGAATCATGTGGGGCTACCATTAGGCACACAAAGCAATGTGGAATAGCATTTTGAGAGAAATTAAAGAGACACAGAAGAACAGAAAATGTTAATGGCTGTATTATAGATAAGACATGTTTGTTTTCATCCAAACTGTGTTTTCTTTGGACTTTTTGGTTTCTTCAGCAAAAAATGTTTGTAAAAAACACTTGGCAGCTGCATTTAAAATGCACCACAACTCAACTATGATAAATGTAACAAATGCGGATGCTTCCACATCAGTGCGCTGCATGGTGCAATTAATCAGTTCACATCCCATCATGCTCTGTGGCATGTGTAAAAATGCTGAGGCCAAGTGGATTCTGATTTTAACGGCAAGAAGAAAAGATCCCTCCTTGAAAAAGGGCTCAGTGCTGAGGCACACATGGCAAGTCACAAAGACTACTCAACTGGCTACTCTTTCAACAGGATCAGTGTCTTAAGTGACATCTGGATTTAGATCTATAGGACAGACATCAGTAAACAGGGTCAGAAATCACTGTGATGCTTATGAGTGCACGCAGCTACATGTAGACTCACCGTGCCACTTATGACAAAAACCTAACTCTGTATCACTGCAAACAGTAATTACCTCAGAGAAGCGCATATGCTTTCCTTCAGACATTAAATCTGGTAACAAGATGTGCCAAAAACAGAAGATTAAACTATTCTTTATGGTCGGGAACAATGTATTTTTGTAAAGAATATTATCTTTATTCTTATTCAATTGTGAGTGCTGAAACAATTATTGCAATATACTCAGTTTATTAGGTAAACCTTGCCAAAACTAATGCAGCTTCATGAAACAGTCCAACAAATCCTACCTTCACGAAGGTTATAATGTTCAGTTTTTGTTGAAACTGTTCTAGAGAGGCCTTGATGCAACTGTGTAGTCATTTTGAAGGCTGCTCTTTGTGATGCAACTGACCCGTGTTGTATTGTATGACAGATATTTCTATCATTTTGTCCACCTCATTTATGTCAATGACGATAAATAAAACGATAAAATTTCTAAATAAGAGAAACACCTGTCAGTATACAGTTCAACAGCATCACAAATCAGATCAGTACCATACAGTTGCATTAACAGTTGTATTAATACCTGTCATGAAAGCAGAATTTAGTGTGACTGTTGAAATACACTGCATTAGTTTTGGCTAGGTGTACCTAACAAACTGGTAACTGTGTGTATACAGAACAGAAAATCCAGAGGACATTAGTGATAAAATCCCTGGGGACAGTAATTTAAAAACCACAGGACAACATTCAACCCTAATTGTATCCTCTATTGATATACTGCTGCATTAATGAAAAATTAACATTCATGGTTATGGTGGTTGGCTTAATCAACTCATCAAGATTCAATAATGTGTCACAGTGGTTGTAAAGCTGCTCATCCCACTGTGTGTGTGTGTCTGTGTGTCAGTGTGTATGAGTCAGCACTGGTCTCCAGTAGAGAAATGTTATCATCTCAGCCAGATGTGAGGCCAGGATCTGATGTCTATGTTTCCAGCAGTTCACAAACACCACTCTACAGCTGACCACTCACTCACCCCAACACAACTGTACAGCATAATCACATTCAACAGTCTTTGCGGACCTGACCTTGTCCAGTGGTGGAGGGTGGTGGTTGAGTTGCTACTTATCAGCCCATCCACGTCTGCCTACTCGACCGTCTTTGCATGTTTCGCCATTCTGCTGCAAGGCAAAGCTCTGCGAGGGGAAATCAACTTCAATCAGTCACGCTTTCCTGCTGTGTCGGGGAACAGAGTCTACACATCTCAGTTTTGATGAACAAGGACTCAGCTGTGTGACTTCGGAGTAAAGAGACAAGTTCTTAGGCCTTGAATTGTGCCAAGCCGTCACCTTTCCATCAGAGGTGAAGACGTATGCACACAAACGCCGCTCATCCCTTCTCATGAGGAACGGAGGTAAATTAGATTTTTTATATCATCATAAATGAGCTGATTTTTGGGGCTGTTGCACTCGTAACATAATTTCCTCAAGCTCAATTGATATTTGCATGCGTTTATATACATTAAACCCTTTTGAATTTGTATGTCCCAGTACTCTAGCTGTGTGTGAAGCATTTGCATGTGTGTCAGCTCTAGATAATTTCATATTCTATTTGCTGCAACTATAGGTAAGGCTTTGGTGTCTAAAGAACTCCAATTACCCAGACCTCTCCTTATCTCTGTCTATTCTCAACCCACACACGCCGTCAACAATCAGCAGACCTTAATGAATGCACCCACATTATTTGCCGGGTTTAATGACCTGTGACCCAGGCTCTCTCTATAAATGAGCCAGACCTGGGACAGTCCCACTTAAAAAAGCAATTACAAAGAGTGTGCACATCCTCATTTCCCACATTACATCCTACTCTTTTTCTCTATCTGAGCAAAGAGCTTTAATGTAACTTAACACCTACAATGGATGAGGTCTGAATGTACAGTACTGACACGCTGCACAGGAAATAACCAATTACACAGATCAAAGCTATGACACTGCATGTGAGGAGAGAGACAGTTCACAATGTAGCTGCACAACAGCCCTTGCATATGTTAAACGCCAAGTTCTGTCAAAGGTTTTTTAAATTTTCTAAATTTCTTGTGCTAATTATTTTGTGGCCGTTGTAAATTTTCTGCTGGAGACCAATACAATGTTATCGGCATAACTCAAATGCACCCTGTGGAGCTTTCACGTAAACTACGACAATTATGTTTACATTCTGTATTACCAAAATACATCTTGTGTATCCTTGAGGCCTAACAAACAAGTTGAATGCATTTCCATCCTTGTAAAACATTAGCAAAAGACATTTTAACAAAAAACTTTCAAATTGCTGGTTTCTGTGTTTGTCAAGGAGAATACGATTCACATCATCTTATAACTTAAAGACCTGGACCCTGAAGGCATCTGTGGGAGAGCCTCAAATTTGACACTATAAATTTCACAGAATATTTTCTTTCACTTAAGTTATTTTGCCCTGTTTTGTAGCGATCTGCATTAAATTTATGTGGAGTGAGTACATACCTAGTAATCCCACCAATACACGGTAAACAAAATACGCTTTCCTCATTCACACATAAAGCACTGTCCTCTTTAGAAAACATTTGAAAGTTGTTATTTCAGATGAAAATGTTCCTTTACAGGGATGTCAAATTGCAGGATCAATGGTCTCTCTGGGTGGATAAAGGAAAGATAAAAGAAAGCAAGAGGAACTGTTGAGGATATTGTGGTGAGTATAATAGCGAAAGGAAAAAAGAGTCTGAATGAGAGGAAATAATGATGGTGACCAAGGATAAAGAGAACACAAGACAGAGCAATGAGGAAGGATAGTAATGGAAAGGGGAGACAGAAAGATATAAATTAGAATACGATGGGGAAGAAACAGAGCAGTGAGGAGGTGAGGAATATGGGTAGAGACAGAAGGAGAGAGTGAGAAGAAGAAGAAGCAGGATAAAGTCAGGGAGGGAAGATTAGCAACAGAGCTGGGAGGGAGAAAGAAAGAGAGAGACGGAGGGGAGGAGGAGAGCTGCTCATAATGGATTGATTCTCGCATTTCTTTGAGGGCCTGTTCTTCCTGTCTCCTTCCAGATGAATGGTAATTGCCCCGCCGGCTTTAATCATGTGTTGAATTGGCAAAAAAACAGGAGGAAAGTGCTTCTACGGCGATTGAGAATCGATCGCTCTTGGAGTCGACCTATTGCTACTCCGCTTTATCCCCCATCACACAAGCACACACTCTCCAAGGCCAACACCTACACACTTGCCTTGACTTGTCTCTCACTTTCAAACACACACATGCACATACTAACATGCGCGCACCCATGTCAGGCCAAGTGACAGAAGCACTAATTACAGTGATAGCTGGGTAGAAAAGAGGACAAAAAATGAGGGAGGGAGGCGACAGGAGAAAAATGGAGGTGGTGAGAGAGTTGAACAGTGGGGCGCAGGCTTCCTTCTTGGCCTCAGAGTGTTAGCTGTGGCAGCAGACTGAGAGGAGGGATAATTGCTTCGTCAAGGGTGTGATCACTTCCCTTATTCTGCACGAACAAAGCATGTGCACCTTTTAACATTTGTCTCTCATTTCCCTTCATGGTTGATCTCTGACTTGCTGATACAACTAGGCCTTTTATCCTGCTCATCAGAAGACAGGAACCTTGCAAGAGAGAAACATACGTGGTGAAATATAGACCAGTACATTAGACTTAAAGCAGGCACTCTACAGAGCAAGAACACTCAACATATCTGAAATCGCTGAGCTACAGCTCAACCCAGACTGAGCATTCACCTTGGATGTTTCATCAATACAGATCAAATACCTGCTTATCAAAATAAAGTATATGTCTGGAAGAACTCTACAGAAACACCAAGAACTCCATCTTGAGTTAGACAAATCTGATTTTTAAGGCCTACAGTCCCAACAGTCACAAAGAATGCAGTTGTTCATGAGAGAAAATTTCCAAGATCTTTATATCTGCTGTATTTAAAATGAATTTGTCAGTAGCCAGAAAGCTTCAAATGGTTATACATGAATACTGTTGTTAATAAAATGATATCACACAGAGAAACAGAACTCCAAAAATCTGGAGTCTCTGTTGTCAGCCAGTGACAACGAAATGTTCAGACATGGCCAACTTTTCTGGGCCAACAAACTTGTCAACCATCCACACACTGGTTGGCTTTTGCTGGTTGTTCTTCCTTTGACAGACAATGAATGTACTGCTGGCCGCTGACTCTGTCGCTTGCACCACGAATGTGAAGACTTCCATTGCAATTTAAACAACAATTTAAAAGAAACGCAGCACAAAGTCAACGGGCTTTAGAGGGATTGGATTTTTTTTTTACCCTCCCATACTTTAACCTTTAAAAGGTCACTTCCACCGTGATGGAAGATTTTGCTCATTTCTGCCATTTCCTAACATCAGAGCAGGGTTGTGAACGACAGGGAACAGATTTCCTGAGACAACTGAAAAGAGCATTACTATACATGAACGTGAGAATTTGCAGCTCTTGTTTGTCACATATGAGAGTTAACTCAATATTTTTTGGTCTTATAGTGTTGGTTGGAAAAAAGGAAATCTCCTTGGGTTCTGGTAAACTGTAATTTATATAATCTTCAATACTTTCAATTTTATGTTATATAATGGACATTTCTCACAGTTTTCTTCATTTATAAATAACTCTTCAGTGCCCTAAATGTGCAGGTTAATACAGACAGAAATACTTTAACATTTTCAGGTTAAAAACCTGGTAATACCTTTCTGATGCAACTTAGCAAGTGCCAGCTTCTCATTCACAATGATGGATTACTGAACCTTTGCAAAGCAGCGTGTCCACAGAGTTGCTTTCTGTGCTATTTGAAAATTGACTGTAAGTCTAAGAGGTACAGAAGGACCTTGTTTGGTTTTACTTTATTTATGATCCTTATATGTAGCAGAATTGACTAAGCTATGAAAGATGCAGAAATTGCTTAGAGACCACTAGAACTGTTTTTTAAGAACAAAATTGTAGCGCATATTTCTTACAGTTATTCAGCCACAAAACATTCTCCTCTGTTTGTCTACGCTATCTGTGTGTCCAGCTCATGAGAAGCTGGTACAGGCGTTAATTCCCTCCCATCTGATGACGATATTAAAGTCCTGTGTTATTTCTCTCCTTTTTATGAACTTGTCCCTGTTAGCATTATTTACGCCTTGCAATCATGGGCCCTTGCAGGGTCATGGCCCCTTATCACAGAGGTTGAGTGGTTAGATAGAGGGATTGCAGGGGGGATGGCTTTATAGGGGGCTGGTCGATGTGGCAGGTCAGTTCATCCATTTACACTACATTAGTCTGTGCTGTCGATTTGGGGTGTCAGCACTTCTGCCAGACAATCACCATGTGGTTACCTGCACTAAAGACAGGATCTGAGGGGGAAAGGGGTCTGCTGGGCTTTTGAGAGAGGATCCTCTGAAATGGAAGGTCCATGTTTCACCAAATAGAGACTGATGGACAAGGTGTGACACTGAGACCCAGCCACTTAACAGGCACTAATGGCTGTACCAGATTACCTGTCGAAGCCAGCCCCTCGCCATCCAAATCACCACCTAAAATTGATAGCGCCGGCAGTGCCACAGAAAAATAGCTCCGATCAGCCCACTCTCATCTGACGGCTTCCCTCCTCCATTAGAAATGCCATTTTCCCACCGGTGGGTTTCAAATTGAGTTTCGGCATTCTTAATATTCCACTGCTTTGAAACCTATGGGCTGTGTGGGGGTGGTGTGTGACATTATTCATCATTTAAGTATAGAATATTAGATTGTGTCACTCGTCCCAACTTCATAAAGCCATACGGTGAGAGAGCAGGTCATAAATCTCACGACAGACCACCAGTAATTTATCACATCTCAGAGACAAAACAAGAGTAAGACGACCAAGTTCTTTACAAAGTTTGAAAGAGTGAAGCGGTTCAGTATTGGAAGATTGGATGTTTTGTCAAGCAGAGGGATAAGGGCGTTGGCTCCATTGCCTCAGGATATTCTCAGCTTGGAGTGCTGTGATGCAATTTAACAACTAACTGTGAAATCAACTTTCAAACACACAGAGCCTCAAGCTGTTATTATAGGTATCCCCTACTAAAGGTATCAAATCTAAGTACTGTATTATTGTGAATCTCTTTCACTCAATCAGTGCACGCACTTTGGTATTTTTTTTACGTGAAATATTTTAGGTTTTTAGAAGAATAAAAGCAAAGAAAAGGAGTCTGGTGAGTTTTCAGGGACACAAACTGTATCATAGGCCTTCACAAAGTTTAACTTTCAAAACAGGATTTCAAAAAGTCCTGAAGTTTTCCCTTTTAATAACTGATCTAATTGCTAACATCTATAGGAATATGATTTGGAGTCATGGCTCAAAAGCTCAAAAAGCCACTTAGGAAAGGGGTAACTGAACATAACATGGTAGTTCAGGGCTCATTCATTCAAAGATAAGGAGTTTTGTGAGAAGTGCTACGCTACAGAATTGTTGACTCTACTCACTTCAATCAAACTCAGCGTTCAGTCATTATACCTTATGCAAATAGCGAACGTTTATATTAGGTATGAGTTTTTGGAACAGAGCCAAGGACACGGCTCGCAAAATGAAGATGATTAACCGTGCAGCAACAGGTGTTACCTGCAGCTCAGTCTAAACACAATGCACAAGGAACACAACAGCTATAGTACTGTTGACACAGCAAAAAAGAAAAAACAAAGATGAATGAGTTTTGTGCGCAGTTAATTACCTACTGCACTTTTAGTTTTTAATTGACTTTTATATCCTTGTACATTTTATTTGTTTTATATCTCTGTCAGCTTGTCTTCTACCTGTCTGTCTTTCTGGAGAACCATCAGTTCATCCACCACAATGCACCACAATGTCTGCCTGCCTTATTCTATGCTGCACTTTCAATATGAGATTTTTTTAATAATTCAGTTTTATGTCCTTTGTAACTTTCTTTTAAAAAGTGCCAAAAAATGCAATTATTCTTTCCTTAACATATCAGTTTATGTGTTACATAATGTGTTACAACATTTGTACTTTTGAATTTGCAGTCTGACGTTTCAGTGCCACCGTTAAACTGACTAAATTACACATTTGTGATAAAGTAACCCAATTTACACCTGCAGACAAGAAAGTGTTTCTGTGCGTGCACATATGTGAACATGTGCAAAACATACTGCTACGCTCAGCACAACAACAGGGTGCTTGCTCGCATTATGACGACTGCCTGGGTGAGAGCTTTAATTACACTCCACCACTCCACACAGTTTGCAGCATGGAGCCTAATAAACTGGAGTGTCAATCTCAAACTCATTTAGGGGCGAGATGTCGCATCTCTGATTACATTAATCAATGATACTGAGGCTGAATGGGAACACGACACTGTGATGGATTCTCCCCCTCAGCTGATAAAGTTAGGATAGTTTGATATAGAGTAAATTTGATCACAGAGTGAGAATGATTAATGCTCTCCTCAAGCTCTATCGAGGTGCACTTGAGCAAGGCACTTGAAACCAAGCCGCTCTAGTGGAAGCATAAACGAGAAAAGACGTTAGAATGTTACAACTTACACAAATGAACTAAATATGCTGTCAAAACACACAGTCAAGACCAAAAAGTCAGTGGATATGCAGTTTCAATAATAGATAAAAAATATATGTAATTCGTACATAGGAAGTTCATTTTTACTACATTTAGTTCATTGCATTCAGCAAGGTTTGTACAAATGTAAAATATGCCTCATTAGAGTATTGTAGCCCATACCCAGAAGTTAACCATGTTGTAGTTGCAGGGAGTGGATATTGTTAGAAAAACAAATACATCCTCAGTGAATGATGGGCAGATATGCTCAGTATGAACACTTTGTGACTTTGCAGATATGTTCATTATAATGTTCATTCTGTTCATCCGAAAAACTGAAAAAAAGTGTGGGTGGCATTACATTTACTTTTTTTTTTTTTTCAAAAATACTTTCTGTTGCAAATTAGCAGTGGTATATAAATGAGGTTAATTTTGAGAGACAGGGTTGTCTGACAAAAGCAAAACTTTTAGGAGAAATACAGAACTATCTCCTAACCAGCAGTGAGTCAGCTCTTTGCAGCTGAACTCAGCAAAAAGAGACCAAACAGGTTACAGCAAGTGTCTTATCCCTGACGGAGTGATAAGAATTTTCATTTTGATTCTCACTGTAGGAGAACAACAACAAACCAGTGAATCCCAAACAGTTCCAGTGCTGCTGTTCTGACCCTGACCTCTGACCTCTATGTGAAGAACAAGCACAAAGAGAATTTTAAGAAGTAAAACCTGCGTATGGGTTCAGAAAAAGTATCATATAACAACTGTTTGTTTTTGTTTTTTTTGTTTCATTCCTAAGTTCAGTGCCATCTGTGAGTGTTTCCTTCACTTGATGCACTTATGCTAAGGTTGAGCAATCAGATTCACATATGCAGTTTGGGAGAAAGTGGTTTTGAGACAAGTACTTGAGTTTAATGCTCTAGTAGTGCTTATTATCTTGGAGGTGGCATCAATCACACATTGAGTCACCACTCTGAATGTTTTGAGGAACAAAAAGCAGAAGAGAGGCAGCTCATTTACAGAGTGACAGCACGAGAGGAATCAGACTTACTTGAGTCAAGTATTTGTCCTGACGGCAGCATATTTTTTGAAAGCTGGATGAATTTGCAAATGAAGTAAGAATCAGGAGGAGCACACAAAATGAAAAAAATAATAGCAGAAGAAAAACCCATCCCCAGTTCCAACAAAAAAATGGTCATCAAGCTCCTTGAGATGTTATTGTGTAGGCAGAAATACTGCAAGACCTGCAGGCTATCAACAGCCCGGTCTTTACGGGAAGGCTGGTTTGTGCATAATCGCCTTGTTGCCTGAATGCAGAGGAGAGCTTGGTGAATTTTGATCACTCTCTCGATTATCTTACTTGTCATTGTCAATCATTGGTGTCCCTTCTCCCTTCACCCCCCCCCCCCCATTATCTTTTTCTTCCACTCCATAATCCATTATTCATTCTTTCTGAGATTTACATCATACTCCTCTTTGTGTTCCCACTTCTTTCTAAAGGCTCTTTCACTTGAGATGGGTGACAGATTGATGAACATTTCCAATTAAATGTTCTATTTTTATTTATTTATTTTTACTGCACACTTGAGACTTCGTGTTGGCACGCTGTTCACGAATATGTCCCTTGTAGTCATGTATATTCTAGCAAATTCTGGCGCTCGCACTGCCACATCTGTCATAGTGAGGCAGTACAACTTAACAGACTGTAGGTGTGGGAGTGCTCCTGCCCACACACTCCGCCTGGTTTAGGGTTCAAGTCAGTGCCAGTTAAACATCAGCTGCTCGAGCCCTCACTGCGGCCTTAGCAGCCTGCTGTAAACCAGGCCAGATGGCATCATCCACCAGGGAACACATGGCACCTCATGACAGGGCCCTCCAAAACGTCAGCTTCCTCTCTGAATTATGGAGGCATCTGAAATATGGAAAGCTCTCCCTTAAAATTAACACTCCACTGTTGTTAATGAAATCGGGTATCTATGGAGACTGTGGCTGTCGCCTCTGCCGGCATCCTGAGGTGCTGTTCTCTCAGCCGTATTTTAGCCATCTCTATTGCATTTTGAAACTTTATCAGTGGCACGCAGACCTCGTCTGTGCTGCTGCGAGGGCACAGTGTGATGCTATCAGAGGGCGCGTTAACTGCTGCGTTAAGCTTTAATGAAGAATAGATTAGGACATTAGGATGCAAAGCACATACCATTCTTTTGCTGAGGGGAAGGCCCGTAATAGGCCTGATAAGGGCTTTTTCTGCTGATCTCACACAAACATGGATGGTCTCCAGGGGGCTGTTTTGGCCTGGCTCAATGTTTACAATGCCATTCATCACTGAGACAAGTTTTGTTTGCTGACTGGGTGTCACAAACAGTTGCATGGACATATGCAGGTGTCCGTGCACAGGCAAAAAATGTGTACAAATCAGATGCTTCTCCACAAGGAAGTGATGTATCTTGACTTTTCAACCTCTAAATCGCTCACCTACCCACCCTTGAGATAAGCAGGCTGAGGTTCAAGTTATCCCTTTGTCCCCTAATTAACTCCCAGAAGTCCCCT
Organism: Toxotes jaculatrix; assembly: GCF_017976425.1. Taxonomy (NCBI): domain Eukaryota; kingdom Metazoa; phylum Chordata; class Actinopteri; family Toxotidae; genus Toxotes; species Toxotes jaculatrix. The sequence goes on from NC_054415.1 coordinate 7,367,296, forward strand.
TGACCTGGATTTTACTCTTGAAACCCTTCAACATTATACGCAGCTCAAACAGGGGATTAACACAGTTGCCCACTTGGCAAAATTCATCTTCTAAGTGGAACTATTTCTTTTTGCACCTGCACTCAAAAAACATTTATTTCAAATCAGAGAAATTTAGATATAAGACCTCTTGAATGGCAAAAATAATTAAACAGACACATCACTAATGCTGACATCAGACATAAATGGGTGTTTCATCTTCAACTCTAGCATCACAGTGGGTTGTTTCATCTAGTGGGCTTTTCACTTATAAACAACGCTATCAATATTACTTCAAAGCACTACACACATATTCTCAACACCATTTCTTTTCCGTCATTTTTCTCCATGGCAATAAGGGCCAAACAAAATCAAACCCATCCCGAAGTTATTTCCTCTCATCTAAGCCCATCATCATTCCAGCCTCCTGTGTATTCTGCTTTCAAACGCCAAAGGTCACTCTGCACCTTTACACAGCTGCTCCAATTTGACTGGGGACTCGCTTCAGTCCATAAACATACACACATTCTACCAGTGAATGATGGCATACATCAAAAGCTGTCCATCACTCACTAATGATCTTGACAGAGCATTAGTTGGAAGGTATGCCAGCTTATAGTGAGAGATAAAATAGAGACAGAGAGGGAGAGATAGACAGAGACCGAGCGGGTGCGCGTAAAGAGAACATGATATACGAGATGGTGTGGACTGTTGCACCTTTCATCATCTCCTCTATAAAGTCCAGCCAGTCATGAAATGAGGATGTTAAAATCCTACAGCAAACACAACCATCAAACTGTACAGCTAGCTCCCAGACAGCTAACATTTCTGTACGGATGACTGCAATTCTGATTGGTCCACAAGTCAAACAAGATTTGCAAATTAAAATATTATAAAAATGATGATCATGCACAAGGTTGTCATAGAAAAAAAAACACAGGATGTGAGGAGTGATGGTCGTCCAAATCCTGTTAAGATTGGAATGCAAATATATTAAGACCTGTTACCTGTGACGCAAAGGAAAAGGATTCCTAACTCACACCAAATGTTCAGGCTGCAGCAGAATATTAGACACTGCCCTTTAAAAGATTGATTTTGTCTGAGAACAGACAATCCATATCCTTTGTCTTTTCATCTTTTAAGTATCTAAGTACATTACTTCTCTCGCTTCATCAAGGAGGTGGTGTCATAAATACACAGAAAGCATATGTCCTCAAATAACAAAGTTCTTCAGTGTTTCTTCTAAACCATCCTGTTAATGCTCTGGTATCCCAAACTTCATTAATAACCCAGAGGAACGAACGTGACATTTACATTCCAATGTGATTCATCTTCACCGTCTTCTACTGAGATAAAAAAGAAGAACTTGTAAGAAAAGGTCAGTATCTTTGGATGTGAAGTGTGTGCATGTGTGCACGTGTGCAGTGGGTAAGTGGGATTTATGGAGACAGTAAACCCACGGATGCTTGTCGATGCCTCTGCTGCAACTCCTCACACACATGCACGCGAGCGCACACACACATAAGTACAACACACACCCTACTACTCTACCTCCCCTAGTTTACTGCAATGCGCCAGCAGTGGTTAGCACAGAAGCACTAGGAGACAAAGGAAAGACAGAAAGAAAAAGAGGAATATAGCCAGAGCTACAACGAGAGAGAGCACAAACAAGAGAGCAAAACACTCGCTGGTAGTCTATTGCTATGGACTTTCTCCTTCCTCTCCATTGATTCCTCAGATACATTTTTTAATACACCCTCATCAATAGCACTGGTGGTCTGACAAATGCATTTTTCAAACACTTGGCAGTCAATAGTCATTTAGTCTGTATCTTTGTCCCTTGAGTAAAGGGTCTCGATCAATTGAGGTGATGAAAATTCAAATAAATCAGAAACAGGAATGAAGCAGAGCACTCCTCTGTATCCAGTGGAGCACAGTGCATGCAGCTGTATGAAAAACCAATATGTACTGCTATGTCTTTCAATGGGAGATCAGTTAGAGCCATGTGTGGGGTGGTGGAGCTAGAGGTAGCTGGCTAAGGCATTGAGAAACAGAGAGGAGAAGAAACAGAGAGTCAATAGACTATTACAGACATATTCTTCTGTTGTGTTAAGAGCGTGACGCTGCAAGAACCAGATACGGTTCTCCACATGTGGTGGAGAGTGATGGAGAGGTAACAGGCTGCAGGGGAGTTGCTCAACATCTGTTCTGCTCAGCCACTGAAAGGTTCAAACTCATCAAAAGTGCTGAAATACATGTTTTATCACAGAAGGCAGTCTGCAAGAATGTGTCGACAAAACACATTCACAGCATCCAGACACGGTAATCCACAATGCCACTATTGATTATTGTAACACCTTCTTCTTTATTCTGTTTCTCTGTTTTGTTTGCTCTGCATTTTAAAAAAAGAAAAAAAACACAAGGGACTGTTTTGTTTTGTTTTTTTACAAATTTACAACGATATAAAACAGACAATAGCAGCAACTTCTCACATTTAAGAAGCTGGAACCACTGTACTTCTTATCCGTAACAGCCTCTACTGGATCTGGTGAACTGAAGAGAACATCTTCCACCTGTGTGTCTCTGCCTCTGAGTTCTTCTGCTTTCCTTATTGCAGATCCCATTCTACCATACAGCTACTATTTAACAGAACAATTAGAACCCATGGAGACCTAATTACAGGCAGGACTAAGGCTTCAGCTTCTTCTAATGGAGCAGCAGAGCACGTCCCCGGGGCAAAATCTTCTTGCCAGTTAATTATGCCATTATTCTATTATTCCAGACTGACAGAGGGGGCCGAAGCTCAGCTTGACCTCCAGGACCCAGAGAGCGAAGAGAGGAGATCTCCTGTAGAACCACGCAGCCCTGGATGACTCCATGACTCCCTGACTGCTCCCTCTCCACCTCTTCCCCTACCTCTCACCAATAAACAGCGAAGAAGATGAATAATGAGATGCTGGCCCGGGTCCAAATTAAGCGGGTACACTGTCCACAGTGGTAATCTCCTCTCCTTGCTCTCACGTAATAAATTTGGTTACTTGCAGACGACAGCAGTGGGTTTTGCAGACGCTGAGTGTGAATATGAATGAAGCTGGGGTTGAGGAGGTTGTGGAGGTGGCACAGAAGGGGTTTATAGCCTCTACCAAGTCTTAGGTAAGAGAAATGCTGGCCCTGTAGTGTAAAGGACTGGCCCTAAAATTTTACTTGCTTTGTGATCATACACAGATGTAAACTCAAGATGGACTCACTGCCCTCCTAACAGATGTACTTAAAGATGCTCACTGCACTATTATACTAAAATGTCGATTTTTTTCCCCTCAAACAGCATCCCCATGACCTTAGATCATCCATCATAAACCACTATACCAAAAACACCACAGGCTATTTAGGACGAATCGCACATCTCCTTTTTTTTCCTGCTCCCAGAGTGAATGATGTCACTCAAAGACTATAATGGACCTCTAATGAACTCCAAATCCCATGCCAGTACATTTACACTGCATTATCTCTTCCTGACCCTTGGCCTCCCAGTGGAATAGAGTGGAGAGCACTCCTGTCTGCAGAGCTCATTCAGTCATTATATATGCGTTCACGAAGACCAAATAGCGTGGCACTGGAAGAGGAGGTATTATATACATAATGAGTATGTGCAAGTGTGTGCAAATGACCAATACATACTACCAGCACTTCCTCTAACTGCTGAACCCACTCTCAGTGCCGACTTACTGGCCTCCATACCGTTATAAGGACCTACATTCATATTTAAGTGTAATGTTTTTGATATGTAGCCAGAGTTTAGAGGACAGTCGTAATACATGTGCCTCAGGGTTTACAGCTGTAGGGAAAAGAGGAAAGGAAATGTCAAAGAGAGCAAAACGTCAGTGAGGGCACCCAGTCCTTTTCTCAGATTCTCTACATTTTACTTTTCTCTCTCTCACTCACTGACAAACCCAGGGAAAAGATGTAAAACTTCTGAGAGGAACCTGACTCTCTCTTAAATTCTGGCATTCAAACACAGCAAACTGCCTTGACAAATTCCCTCATCAAAACCAGAGAAACACTCCATCAAAGGCAAACCTGTCTTCACATTACTCACTCTTAACAAATGATGCACCCGATGTTGTACCGTGGCCAGAGAGAAATGGGAGAGGAGGGGTGAGGAATGAGAGGCAGAGTTCAACTAATTGCCTGATGATGGAATTTTAGTGTCTCCTTCATTATAAAGCAGCTTCTAAGTGTTATTGATCTTAGGAGGGGTGTCTCAGAGTCATGTGGTATTAGAGAGCCCAACTGCTCTGAGGCTATGCATTATTCAACAGGCATTCTGACTCGATGCCTCACCAGGGCCTGCCAATTCCTCTCAGGTGACCTGGGAGTAGCCGCAGTTCTCCATCCATCCCACCTTACCTCCACCTCATCACACACACATGCAAAACAGACATATGGACTCCTTATGTGAAAGAATTAACATACACACTACATGCACATGGGCGTGCGCACACACACACACACACACACACACACACACACACACACACACACACACACACACACACACACACACACACACACACACACACACACACACACACACACACACACACACAGAACAAACACAAAGTCTTGACTCTTCCCCTCTGACAGGAGGTTGCAGATTGTTGTTTTGCTCTCTGATCGACCTCACACTCCACTGAGGGGTTAATCTATAATGAACTGACTGATGCTGCCATCAAGTCATTCATGGACATCAACTTTTCCCAACACACTGCAGACAGCACCTAACAATAAAGACCTTTGGGGAGGTAATGAGGAGGCAAAAGTGAAAGACAGGTAGAAGGAAAGCCTGTTCTCAACTTAAATATTTACTTTCAAGTTAGTAAGGTTTTCATCTTTGAATCAAGCCATTCCATTTCTCCCACTCAACAACATACTTAACCCATGGACACTTCCATTTTTCCTTTTGCTTAACATAAAGTTAAGAATGTTCAGTCAGTCAGTCTCATTAACAACAGTGTTGCACCTTAATTTCTCATAATGTGTATCTCTATTCTTAAGTTTAAAAAATCTTAAATTACATCCTACAGTTATAAGATAAGATAAGATAAGATAGACTTTATTCATCCCACAACGGGGAAATTTGGTTGTTACAGCAGCATATAGAAAAAGGTAGAAACGGCAGTAAAAGAAAATATAAAAATAACAATATACAATCCAAAACACAATGGAGAAAAACAAAGGCAAAAGTACTCAGATTATAAATATTATATACTATATACAAAAGGTGCTTGAGTCTTTGTAGTGAAAGTGACTGGTGATACATGTATGTAAACATAAAAACAGAATTATGGCAGTGCAGAGCAGTAGTAATATGTAACGTGGTTTCATTATGTGTTGGCATTGTACAACCGGTTGTTGCCGGTTGTTGTTGTTTTTTTTTAATAATTTTTTTTTTTAATTTCTTGAATGTGTAGCTATGTTATGTGTTTTGATGATTGACATTATGGGAAATATGATGTTTACTCTGCAACAGAACACAAGTCGAGTTACACTGACTGAACACTGCTGAGGGATTTATTAACTGTATATGTAACAGATTCTCTGCTGAGTGTCAGACAGAATCATCACAAATGTTAATAAATTCAGACTTAAGGCACAAAAAGCAATTTGCAGCTCCAGACTCTACTGTGGTCTACTGTATGCTTGAATTCTGTCAATATCTTTGCAAAGACTGGGAGGTTTTTTCCTGCTCTGTAGCTCCTTTTGACTGTTGTGTGGCAGACATGACTCAGAATACAATTAAAAATGCAGTTACAGCATCTCTCTTTACTGCTATAAAAGGCAAAGACAATAATGAAAATGCTGCCCTTGTCAAACAGGACTTAATCAGGAGAAAATTAAATAAAGGAACCTGATTGATGGTAAAAATTAATAAAAAGCTTGTCAGTGTAAGTTCACCAAGATAATACCAGGCACTTCATCCTTGCAGGTGAATGCTAGAAAGTTAGAGTTGCTATAAAACATTCCCTCGAGGACACGCAATCAAGAGATGAGCACAACAAAAGCACATCTCATCCATATGTCCATTCATCATTGTTTAGCCCTGGCTTCTGGTAAAAGGGGCTTAGTCTCATATAATGTATCTTTGTTTTCACTGATTGCAATTATCTAGGAGATCAATGGGTGTTATCAATACCTTACAGCAATTAACATTTAATATCCTTCCACAGCCACTTACTCCATTAATGGCTGATTGATTATGCGAGGCCTGGGAGCCCCGCGGCTAGGAATGGCATGGATCCATTCTGTCTGTCTGTCAAAGTAAAGGCGGGCTGTTTCTCTGCAGAACCTCTGACTCCAGTTAATACCGTATCGATATGAGGTTACTTCAACCAGAGAGAGAGAGAGACAGGGAGAAGGAAATCATGAGATCCAGGAATTTCTTTTGTTTGGTGTCTGTCTGTTTCTCCAATGCTACCACAATTATTTATTCCTCCCTCTTCTTTTCTCTTTCCACTTGACTTTTAGCACAGTTTTGCTTGCATTTCACCCTCATATCTGCCACCACTCCAAACACCCTCCCTTCCACCCCTGCAGTTCTTCATAATCTAATCAACAGTGATGTATTTTCAGAGCAAGAAGGCACTGCTTTCCATTTCAATCAAATTCAGGCCTTTCAGAACAACCCATAATGCAATCTTTCCGAACAAAATTCAGGCCCAATTTAAGCCCTATAGACTGCAGATGACTGATAAACACTCCACTTCACTGTACGTCATTCCGCTCCTTGTGGCTCTGCTTTGCTGCTGTGCCTCGTCATAAGTAGGCGCTAGCTCTGTGCTCTCTTTGGGAATAGCAACAACTTTAAATTGCCAGTAGAGGTGGACAGGGCAAGGAACAGGGTGAAGAAATGCAGAATGCCAGGAACCCTGACAGGTAGGACGTTTAAAAAATGTAATTGGAAGACATGACAAGCCTCAGCCGAGTGGACAGGTCCCAGAAACAGCCTCTCCATTACCAAGTGAGGGGGGCTAGTGGAGCGGAGAGGGGTGGTGTGGGGTGAGAGGGAGATTGGGAAGGTTTCGCTTAATAAACACTTTGTTTTCTGCTGACGATCAGAGGGGTAGAGCGAGGGATACATTGTTGGATCAATATACTGATTTGTTCCGGGCTCTCCATGTTCATCAGTCCCATACTTCTCCCCTGGGGAGTGGATAGAGGGACTGAAAAAAGAAAAGAAAAAGGGATGAAGAGAAGGAGAGGTGATTGGAAGGAGGATACAGACAAGTGAAATCAAGAAAAACAAGCAGGAGAGTTGAGGAGCGAGAAAAGCAGACAGACGGATGATGGGAGGGAATAATGGATGGAGAAAATAGCGATGGTGTGGGAGGGAAAGAGACTGTGAACGGTGAGAAGAGGAGTGGGAGAGGATTTGGATAGGCTGAGGGTCAAGTACAAAGGTAAACGACAGCTGAGATGGAAGGGGGTGTTGGCTGTGAAGGCAACACACAGAACAGGAAATCCCTTTAAATGCCATTGGATCACAGGCTCAAGAACAAGCCCAAATACATTTCACTATCTGTCCTTGGTCTGTAGATAGATAGACAAGACAGACAAGCACAGGTTTGTCAAGGAGTCTGAAAAAAAATCAGGGCAACTTTATTCAAGAAAAGATGATGAGAGAAGGAGGGGAACGTTTAGATAATAGCATAGCAATTTTATGTCTTCTCCACAAAAGCAAAAGAGGCCCTGGTGCATAATGGCAGCAAGCAATTGTATCTGCAAAGATTTCCATTGCCATTACAGCATTGTTCACCACTGCAAGATTTGATGTCAGTCAAAAAGCTACAGCAAATCACTCCGTCCGTGCCTTCGAGGTTCTCTTGGCAACAGAAAAGATGTATTATTGCTCTACACAACACATATCCATTTTGACCAATAATTGCACAGTTCATAAATTGTTCCTGCCTCAGCTCTGGCCAATTAGCAATTAAATTATACTCAGAGAGGGATTGTTTTAAAGGTCGTGAACCAACAGGAAATTGCAGTGTTCTTATCGCTGTATGATTGAAATTCATTCAAAAAAGAGCCCTTAATGGCCCTTGTCTTTTACAGCTGCTGTATTCAAGATAGGAGAAAATGTTGATCTTATCCTTTTATCGGTCTTGTGGTGGTGTATCTCAGCGAAGAGGCTCCACTTCACCTTTAACTCATAATCATGTTGTTAATTAGTCCACAGGGCAGAGTTCATGGGTGAGGTGATTCTTGCACTTGTCATGGACACACAAGCAATGTGTGTTCAAGAAAGCCAAAACTGCCATAGATAAAACAGTAATGAAGATCATAAGAAACAAGAATATCAACTGGACTTCACTAAAGAGCCGTTTAAATAGCCAGCAACTTTTAACACATCTATAGGCTGCGATGCAATCCATTATTAATTCCCCGGAGCTTTTCTCCACAAGGTGAGCAGCAAAAAATGAATATGATAATAGTAAAAACACACAAAAGGCAAATCTGCCCACATAAATGAAAAACACAGCCAGGGGTGCACAGATAAGAAGCAACACATAAATGAAAAGTATAAAGGTATAAATGTTCCACAGACTGCAGGTATAAATATGTATTATGAACCTGCTCTGCTGGCACATTGCTGTGGGCTGCCATTCTTCCCCATGGAAAATAGCCACGGATGCCGTGTTTTAACCAATCAAATTTGCCGCTGGGCAGGTCGTTTTTGATGCATTGGAGCACAGTAATCTCAGCCAATCCTTTTGTGTGACTGCCGGGGCTTCTGGGTCAGAGACAAGGGGAGTGGTATGAGGAGAAAGTCGCCAGGCAACTGCAGCCACAGCCTGTGGCTACAAATATGCAGTAAATCCCTGAAAACGACTGCTTTCCTGTTACTATTCAAGTTCATCATTACAAAGTTCAGCTGACTGTATCACAAGAGACCTTTTTATATTTCCACCACGTAAGGGCAACTTTTTTTTTTTTTAAGTCTTGTGTACATTATTTATTATTGTGCTGTTTCTCATTTGATTTCCATTTGAATTTATGAACAGCGCTGGGAACTGCAAAATACAATATTGTGGATTTTACTAAACATTAGCTAGTGTGTAGGTTGTGAAGAGATGTGTGCTAAAGTTTTCACAGAAGAGACTTATCTTTGCTTGCTTTTATGTACTTTCTATCCCTCACAGTGGCCCAAGCTATTTGGGAAACATACAGAAAATGTAGCCGATATGTGAAGTTCCTGTCATGGTCAAAAATCCAATATGATGCTTTGCCTGATTAGAATAAAGGAATGGCAGCAGAGGATGAAATGAAGGGTTGACTGGAACAGGGTCACATTCACAACTCCACAGACCAAAATGAATATATGAGGAGGGCTTCAGCTTTTGGTTAACTTGTTTGCGCTCAGTGTCAACTTTTATTCTTCAATAATGCAGAAGAGTAACATAAACAATTGTTTTGGATAATGCCTTCCTCAGGATGCAGGCAGTAGCCAATACATTTGTGCTTGTTACTTTTATGCAGCACAAAAGAATTACAATACCGCAAATATGAACTTCAAAAGACTCACAGACCCACAGTGCAAAGCAGTTTAATTTCCGGTTGGATGCAGATTTTGCTGTTTTAAATGCACCATGATGAACAATAAAGTGCTACTGTTGTGATAAATTATCTCTTCGTAATTTTAGATGAATATCTTGTCAAATAGCTAATTTTTTTCTCTCACTGCAAACAGTAACCGTGCTGGAGATGTTGCAGTTTCTTGGTTGTCAACAGTTGATAGAACTTCACATCAGTTGTATTCTTTTAACACTGATAACTGAAGTCTGGCTCTATAACAGCAGCTGAGGGCCATAGACGGACATCTTTTCATGTCAGCGGTAAAACAGTTGACACCTTTCTCCTTCAATTTTGAAAGCAGGCAAGCCATCAGTCACTCTCCACAGATTTCTGATTGGTCTGGAAAGTATTTGTTTGGGCTCAACTAACTCACAGTGTCCAAAGTGAATAAGCTGATTCACCAGTTTTAGTTTAATTGAGTTTAAGAGTGAAAGGCTTTAATGACTTGGCAGTGCCTCACGTGGCAGCTGTTAGAGGACTTTAATCATGTAATGCAACTTCAGATAACTGTAAACATATGGAGTGGCTAACACAGCTGTGTTGCAGCAGGTTCAGGAAAAAGGCTAACTTTTTACAGGAGAGGTTTCTCTCTGCCATTTTGAGGGACGTTCATAATCAACTGCTGTTTGTTTCTAGGATCAACATTTTACTGTGATGTGCAACAACGATACCCTACACAACCAAATCCAGACATACCATTTATCTACAAATAAAGCATAATGAAATACAGCCATGGCTTATGGGGCTTTTTTTCTTAAGGAGAACAGCCATTGTACTTAAATACAGACACAATGTATGAGATAGAAATACATTAAGACTGGCATGACTTTATTTGTCCAGATCATACTGGCTAGTAGTGCAGCAGTTCCAATTAAATCTCCAGTAGGAAGCCCCATATCTAACACAATCTTCATGTCTAACAAAGGGAAAAAAGGGGCTTAATCTTGTCAAACACAGCACAAAGCAATCAGAAGGGCTGATCTTCGATGAGGGAGATGGATTATAATCAAATAGAGGCTCGGAGTCTGGCTATCATCCTGTGGAATTAACTGTGGCACATGTACAGAGCACAGGAGTGCAACAAAATAACAATATCACAAATACGAAAATGGGTTTTGTGGATGAACGTTTTACTTTTTAGAGCTGTTTTTGTGAAACTGGCAAAAATATTTCAATAAGAGAGAACGGAGAATACAGGAAAACAACTTCCACTAATCACAACTAACAAACGTGATAGCAGAAATATGAGCAGGTTTGTGACCCAGAAGACACAGACAGGATGTCAAAATACCGAGACTTTGTGGGAACAAATTGTCACATTATTTAAACAGTGTGAAAGTAATACTTCGCAGGGAGATTTCTAGAAGGCTGGATTGATTTTCTTTGGACAAATAAACAATTTAAATACAATAAGATTGTACTGTATTGTCTGCCAACCATGACAGAGCTGAGCAACATGCTTTACCTAAACATTGGACAGGCATGCAGAGAACCTCAGCAGTGGATCAATCAGTGTGGTTACACAGCAGGCGGTCTGATTGAGTTCAATCCCTTGATAAGGTGTGTTGCATTATTTATGGTTACCTGTAGAAGCCATTCATTACCCACATTTCAATAGCTGACACAGACTGATGGATGGTTATCTTGTTAGAGGAAAATTTATTCAATGGGCACATTACACAATTTTAATGGATGGTTAGATAATGCTGAGCACCGGACTTGTTAGTTAGAAGCTCCCTAACTAACATCAATATCCATCTGATGCGTCTGCAAACAGGGGAAGTGCGGGATTGTGTGCTGACAGAGGAGAGGTGGGGAGATGTTCAGTTGCAGTTCACACCTGCTCCACTCTAGTCTGTGGAGGCATGTGTGGAAGGGGATTTATGTTGTATAGAGTATTTGAAAAGGGAAAAGAGAAAAAAAAAGAGGCAAAATATACTAACATGTTAAGAGACTCTCTGGGTTGATCAAATGAGCATTATCCAGTGAACCTTTAGCTATAGTAAAAAATAAACTTTCAATAAATAACGCCGTAATGTGAATATTTAAGCAAATCTGTCACAATTTGCCTAAAAATGTGAATAAAATTTGATAAATGATTAACAAAAGAGGTCTTTGTGGTGAACTCAGATTTTCTGAATCACTATATATGTACATGTCCTGTACACTCTGAGTTTGTGCCTTTATGTATATATTCTGAACTTCATTTGTGCCCTTGCAAGTGTCCTTTGCATTCTCTCCCTGAGGCCTGAAGTAATTGTCACGGGTGTCAAACTAAGAGAGAGAAAAAGCAGGGAAGCAGAGGACCATATCCAGACAGGACACAGAGGACAAAAGCCCAGTCAGGCGCTGCCTCGTGGGGTTGTGTTGACTATAGTGGGCCTCTCCTCCAGAGAACAGGAGGAGAGACCCTCAGTTTTCAGAGGGCAGGTCTCATGGGCCCCTGGGTTTCAGAAATAGTATGTGCATGGAACTAGATATGCTAGCACAGAGAATCCCTGTATTTCAAACACAAACTGGAATAGAGCTAAATTGAGTCTAAATTGAATTAATTAGAATTTTTGTTTTTGTATGATATGCAAAACATCTAAACTGGGGAAACTGAGTAATCATAAAATGCATAAAAAGGCCAGAAATTAACATAGATGTTAGCTGGATGCATTAGTTTAAACATCCCATTAGACATCTGTGAGAGGGACAGGCTGAAAAAGGACGGTATCTAACATAAACTAGTCAGCTGTGTGGAGATTTTTAGATAATGTCTGGAAATACAAAGAGTAAGGGCAAATGAAATAATGAGTCTATGTTCAGTTTCTGCCAGGAGATAGCCAAGGTCCTTGCTAACCATTTTACACAAGTATATGGCTTGAAATATAAAGTTTTCAGTCATGTTTATTGGACGTCCATTTGCATTTGTGCCGAAACTCGCAATTAACATTGTGCACAATCCGTAAGCTTGGAAAAAGAAAGGAAAAACAAAGATTTTTCTCACTCTATTTCACTGCTCTACAAAATGATTAGCTAGTGGAGAACAGAACACAATACTAACAAAATACACTTGATTTTTTCCTCTGTATTATGTGGAGGGAGTAAAGCTCCCAAGGTGCACATACTGTGTATACACACTCTCACAGCACTGCTGCACAGTCATGCACACACTGTGCACAAATCTTAACCCATATACACTAAAGTCCTCTTTCTCCCTTCAGTGCACATACCTATAAGTAAATAGGAAATGGAAGACATGTTTGTGAGTTTGGCTCTGAGCTTTGCACCCCTCAATAAGTCATGGGTCGAGTCGGGGAATTTGGGTTTGTGGCAGCAGCGACACCGGAAAAAAGATAAACATGCTCTGCGCTTTCCTTTTAGGGTTCATTACTCTGCCGATCCCGGGTGAGCCAGAGTTGAGAAGAGGCGTTAATTCCTACCGAGTAAGAAAAAAAACACATTAACTGAGACCTATCCATCTTCAGTGTGCTGACACCTCCATTTAAATCTCTTATTTCTAGAGGATGTAGAGGGAGAATCGTCTTCTCTGTGTATGAGCCTGCACATTGGGGGGGTGTATATGCATGTGATGCCTTTTGCAATAAAAATCGTTCATTATGATATTTTCAATTTAAAAAGAGGTCGAGATTTCCTGCTCTTTTGAAAAATTAAGTGGCGTTTTCTCTGGATTAATTTTAGACATCTGGGAGTGTATATTCATAATGCTAATGCAGGTTGCTGTGTTTTCATTTGCTCCAGGGAGTGAAAACTGTGATTTGGGGGTGGGTCTCTATCAATCTATCCAAGGCCCATATTTTAAACATGGGCCACATTAAAATTACACTTGACATTTCATCAACAAGAGGTCTATAATACCTTTAGGGCGAACTATCTGTAAAGATGAAAAATTACATTAACAGTTGCTAAGTCTTGAATATGAGCTCAATCCTCTTATGAATTCTTTCATAAGAAAGTTTTTATCTTACTCTCTAACTTTTCAGTGCCACCCCACCCTCCCATTAATTTTTACCTAAACCTCCAACTTCCTGCCCATTATAAATGCTAAGTGGTCTTGTCACTGGGTCCCTTGTTGCTCGGTGTAATGAACAGCCTTAGAAAGGGTTCTGCTGGCTTTAATCAAATCAGCCCTCAACATCACCACCTCCCCAATGACACCAGCTTTGTGCAAGGCCTGCCAATATTATGCCCCATTAAGAGCCAATGCCAAGCACAAGCCCACACACTCACACACACAGTGTTAACCGTGAAACAGCCATTTGAAGGTGTGTCAGGAAGTGAGGACTGGCCAAAATGTCTTCACTTCGTAAAGTGTACTAAACTGGGACCAATCAAAGCATTTTTGATGGCTCAGTATTGGCCATGTAAAGCTCCATCCATTTCCAGTCCTTTGTTTGTTTGCTCGGGGTACACTAGCTGTCAAAAGTGTCCCTTTGTGCTTTGTTAACACTCTAGAAGGTCTCCTAACATGCAGTGTTGTGAACAAGTGAGCTCCACAGCACAAAGCAACCAGCAGTTGCTATCAATGGTATGTGCCAGATTTGGTATCAGCAAAGAGTACACATTAAAGAACTCCAGTTGGGACTGGAGTCAAAAAATGTGATTAGGACATCACCATCAACAACAGTATCATTTTAATGTATAATTTCATTCCACAGCTTTGAATACATTTCTGAGAGTTAATCTTTCATCTGAGTTGATGTTTCATTGGCAGTGAAGTCATTGTTTATTTCAGCTTCTCCTGAAATATCAACCTTAAAGGAATGCTAATGTAATTACAAAACTTTTTGGGTTCCTAACAATAGAGAACACGACCTGAACAACGTACAATTGAGTAGCAAGAAGCACAATTCATTTTCCTTTTCTGCTGAGCAAGAATTGAACACCCATGGTACATTGATTACCGCAAATCTACTGTATGTGGCAGAGCTCAAACTATGCACACACGTGTGCATGCACGCTCCCGCTGGACCTAACCTTCAGAGTAGCAAGACTTGCCTTAACAAAGTGGAAAATAATTTCCAATACATATTAATGAAGCAGTGTTGAATCGATGCCCTTGGAACTTTATGAGTGTGTGTGCCAATGCTATGCTGCGACAGCACCATAGTGTATGTGTGGCTTAGATTTTGGGGGGTGAATGCGGAGGGTGGTAGCTAGCTTGGCTCAACAATAAGAGCCCTCATCTATCATGCTGAGCTCAGAGTGTGATGGAGATTCATAGGCCCATGTGAGTGACCCTGACTATGAAAAAACCTATCAAGTCTGGATAGAAGGACTAACAGTGTGTGAGTGCTTCACTACTGTCTCTGTAAGCAATTTTAAATGGTGGGTTAATGATTCAAAACACAGAGAGAAATGCCATCAATGATGTTTGAATGTCCACTCATTCTCATATGCACACATTTGTGTTAACTACTGAAAGCAACTACTTGCACATGTATATACACACACACACACACACACACACATACACACACACACACACACAATAAAATCCCGCTACTGCAGCAAATCACCCAGACCGGCTTGTTCATCAAGGGCCGAGAGCACGTATTGAACAGAGAGGGAATTGCACCCCCCTGCAGCACTCGTGGATGACACAGCCACTTACAGCTTGACCAATAGGCCATTTGCACTCAATGAATCACATATTTAAACACATTAATAACTAAGGCCACTGGCTTCTGTACAAGGGGAAACAAAAATAGGTGAGCAGAGAGGCAATCAGGAGTGTGTACACACCTGTAATTTAAAATTGTGCCTGCAGCCACAAAAATGTAAGCTTCTGTAGGCTTTCCAGTAATTAATAATTGGTCTTTGACACAACATTTACTCATGCAGGGGGTGTTTGGTATCTGTTTATTGGGTCTCACGGGCATGAATTAAAATGTACAGGACAATGTCAATATTCTAGAAGAGAAAGACACTCAGGAGTGTAATTAAAAGGTTTGTAACTGCAGTAACCGACACACCCACACACACACACACATCCACACACACACACACAATTGCAGCTTTGTTAATCTTGTCATTATTCCTGTGCCGTGTTGCCACTGCATGATCATGCTGATACCCTAGGGCAATTTGTTATGGACATCAGAGGAGCGGCAAAGGTCATAAGCAAGACAAACTATCAGCCAGCCTATCCTGGGCACTGCTGATTCAGCACTTTCAGACATCACCTGCCGATGCTGATTAAAGAAAGTGACAAAAAATGTGCAGGTAAAAGGTTTAAAAAGGGCATTGGTCAAAACTCTCTTGGGTAAATACAAGCCAAGAACGATAGCAACAGATTTATCTATTATCATAAATGTCAGGTTTTTATTTCTTAGCAAGTCATGGCAGCAAAAATCAAAAATCTTGACTCTAACCTATCACTCTTTTCTGGTTTAGTGACCATCATGGCTTAGTGGGTGGATAAATAATTAAAAATGGTTAAAACACAGAAGGTTTGGGGTAAATTCCTTCAAAGACTCCTTTCTATTAATTAGTTCATTCAGTACAAGTACGTGTAAAGGCCAAACAATCAGATGGCATTTCACACTCAATTTACAAAAAACACAGGCCATCAGACTGATACTGAGCTGGAGCAGATTCTGCATAATCCATATCTCAATTATCTCAAAGCCTCAAAATCCTCCTCTCACTCATCTACTGAAATTGCAACTGCTAACTCTCACAGGCTAGTGGATTATTACTAGTGAACTTGTATGTGGCAAACTTGTCTTCCCATTTATTAAACAAAAAGAATATCTTTTTCAAGTACATTATTTCAAAAAAAAAAAACTATCACCACGCAGGAACCGATAAGGCTCAAACTCAAGAATAAGGAAGACATTTCTGCCTGAGGGTATCAGGGTATGAAGGATTACAGGCACTGTGGCCCCTTGATCATTGTAATTAACACTCACAGCAGTGTCACAACCCCTAGCTACCACTTCAACAATCAGCCAAAGTTGGGCAGATATCCACAATCTCCACAAGTGGGATTAAATTGGTCTGCCCTGTCATAAACTCAATATTTCATAACCACTAAAAGGTACTGGAAAGTTGAGTATTAGAGAAATGATAAAATATTTGACAGTGACAACGTGACCTCTAAAAGGCACTGGATGGAATTAGGCTAACTGAAGCTCTTCAGGGCAACAGACAGAGACAGAGCGAGAGATATTCTCGGTAAGAGTTTGAAGAGAGATTCAAAGTACTGTAAAGACAGAGAGAAGGCAAGAAAGACTTCCACAGGGGAGAGGGACACAGGAGGAAAGAGGAGTATTTAGGTCTCTTTAGTGCTGAGTTGCAGCCACTACTTGATTGGGTGCTTTGGGAGGAAATGGAAAAGCTCTCCAGCCAGGTGCTTATCTCTGACCAGAGCTTACAGAGTCAACCGACCGCCAAACTGCTTTACCCTGACAGCAAGACACTCACAGGGTAAGTTCCAATCAGTCTGTGAAGAGCAATGTCCAGGAAAGATATTTCCACCAAGCTAGTGTAACTTTTCTCCTATTTCAACATTTTCTCAAGGTACCAATAGTGCGAGAAGGCCGAGAGATGACAGATGGATCACAGAGATGTAGCTAGGAACGGCCTTTGGTTCTTGTACATGCTATACCTGGTTGCATATAGTTAAGCATCCTCACATCCAATGGAAGAGAAACCAATTTCAGTGGTTAAACATGAAAAAATGCCTTGACTCGATATAGAACCCCAGAGATGTAAAGGCATGTTAAAGGTACAAGTCTGGTCCCAGCACCAACATTCTGAGTTCGGGATCACAATCTGGTATAGAGTTATTTTTGGAGATGGAGTTGTTGATATGCTTTAGGAAACTCTGACATCTAACACCTGCAGGAGGCCGTTACAACACCATTGCGTTCCCTAGCTGAACTCATGAAATCCTTCTTGAAGACTTTTCAAACAGACTTTGAAAGACTTGTAAGTGGAAGAAAAATACAAAAGTACAAAAATACAAAAATAAAGAAACCTATTTGGATCACCCAAATATTTTAAAATCTGGGAAACAGTGCCTTTAATGGGCTCCTCAATGATAATACAGCTGAACTGTGACGTGCATCTAAATTAGAGGATGACAACTCCTGGGAGTATTCAATGAAACATGACCTATTACTTAAATACAAACAACAATGCTGAACATCAGCACATTCTAGTTGTCGTTATGGCTCCGCTTCATATCTGTTTCAGTGAATACCTGCAGTAAGTCTTTGGTGCTCTGCAATCCCATTATCCCTGCTTGTCTGAGACGTGTTGAAAGCCCCACAGAGCAGCAACAGAGCCGGGGGTAGGTGGGTGGATGGGGGGATGCTGATAGTGAAGAAGAAAGAAAAGGTAGGGTCCTGAGAGAGCAGAGGAAAAAGAAAGGCAGATAGAGAGTCAGATATAGAGGTGTGGTGTTCAGGGCTACGAGCCTCTATGTCCTGCAGGGGATTACAGATGGCCCTCAGAATTAAATCACAACTGTGCTGACTGCCAAGGAATGGGCTCTGCGACACATCGAGTGCCACATGAGAGGGGGGCAACACTGGCGCAAAGGGAGAGGGGCTGCAGCCGTACAGTGAAAATCGCCCTAAAATGAGTTTTTGAAATATCTAAAAATAAATTGCCTTTGAAAAAGCTCAACAGACAGCTGATATGCAGGCTGGATGGGGGCCAAGTGAAAAGTTGCCCTCTCCTTCCATTTCTCCTCATCTCAGCCTCTTCTATACTTTGGCATCATTCATTTTCTCACGTCTCATTCCCTTCCTCGCACATTCTCGCTCTCATAGACACACGGACCAGCATGCATGCAGGTAATGTACTAACACGTGGGTTTAAACAAAGGTCAAGTCTCTCATTTGATTACCAATTAACAACAGTTGGATTAGAAAATGAACAAAGCACCTTCTCCTGGCTGATGATATTTATAAGCAAAATACTGTACATGGGGATTTATTCCAAGGACCCAGCAGATGGTATGGTCTATTTTTAGAGAAAAAGACTGAATAACGAGTTATTGCCTCTGTCTGCACGTCATTTCCTTTGCACATGCTGCATATAATCCTGTACATACAGATAATATTGGCATGATACCTGGCACACATAGGTGATTTCTATTGATAACCAAATCAAAACATTAAAGCTTCAGATATGGCATAATTATCCAGCCTTTATAATGATGCATGTTTGTTTAGCCTCTCTTGCAACTTACACTCTTTCAACTTGCATCATTCGCCTCATTCATGTAGCAGCACTTACATAGTACCATCTTTGAAGCAAGCCTGATGTCTCTATCTCATCCCCCGCCCTGTGGAGATTAACTTCTAAGCACAGTGTGTAAATGAAAATGTGGCATCTATAAAATGCAAATGAGCATGCAAATGAGTTGAGGGGCTTTTATAACACTGACTTTTTAAACTCTGCAGCTCACAACTTCCATAAAAGTAGACATAATACAATGTCTGATAATCTGTGTTGGTAAACACATCAGTTAATGTCTGCAGTGCTCAGCCTGGCTGAAATGTCAAGTGCATAGTTACATTTGTACTTGAAATATTTTCATCATCTGACCATCATTTATCTATAATAGCTAATAGTATGTGCACAAAAGAGAAAACAGATGTGGCCATCTGAATGGTAATTCCTTACAGAAACCAATCCCAGATCATAGATTTTGCTAATGGTCCAAATGGTGAATAGCAGAAAATGTGAAAATGCTTGAAACAGATTTGAACAGATTTATAAACTTTGTTGTTGTGCATGCTCTGTTTATTCCTGAGGAACAAAATGAATCATATTTCCCAAGGCTTGCTGTCGCTGTGTTATTGTTTTCCCTTTGTCTTTTCAAAGATGCTCTAACACTACAGTATAAACTAGGTACTGCCAGGCCCAAACTAAAAATAATGAATCTCCTCAAGAAATTATGAAGCTGTCCCCAAAGACACAAAAAAATGAAATAATTAGGAATGCTCACACCTTCAATATCCATATTCTACCCTTGTTATGACTTGCTCATTCAGGCCACAACAACTAAAGGAGATCCACACAGAAAACCTTAATTAAATGAGCATTTTAATTCAGTAAATTATAAGAAAGTCAACTTTACAAGGTGTGAAGTCAGTTGTCAGTGCATGGTGGCAGTGGGGAATACACTGAGAGCCATGTGTGTATGAAACTTGTTGTATGGCGCAAAAACTAAAAACTCAACCAAAACCAGAGGGTGCCAGGTTGTCAGGCTGTCCAGGGAGCTTACGACAACACTTAGGAAGCCTGGCTTTTATGCACCTCACAGGTGCAGACAGTCACCAATCAAAGGCGGGCAGAACTCCACAGCAAACAGGAAGCCAGGCAAGCAAGGCAAAAGAACAGAGCCCAGCAGAACTATATCAGCACAGCAAATGTGCGGGCAGAGAACCTACAACTGAAAACAGAGAGCCAGCCTGGACAGAACAGAGGACTCGGACCATCACACCCCCTTCCCATAAACGCAGACCCCTAGGGACTTTGTAAGCATCAAACCAAAGCCTGAGACAGAGCATCTACCATTAGATTCTCCTGACCGCTGACGTGATACACATTCAGTGTCAACTGCAGGAAAAAAAAACAGCACAGCAGCCTTTGGTCAGTAAAAACAGCCCAAACCAACTCTGCAAGCCTCTGCAAAAACTCAACAACCAAAGGATTTCTTGGCTCAGCTGACATACTATAAACAAACATTGGTACACCTCCCAACTAAAGCACAACCTGAGACAAAAAACCTCACAAAGGACCCCATCGCCCCACCCCCAAAAGGCTAACTGCATGGAGAACATGCAAAAATAACAAAACAGCCCTATTAAAAAAATACATTAAAGAAAATCCCTCTTGATGAGAAACTGCTGCAATATTGACCCCTCTAATCTTTAATACTGGTAGCCCACATGCAATTTATGCAGTTTTCGTTTAAAAAAAAAAAAGCTCATTTCAGATGCCTAGTGCAAAAAGCACGCCCGTATCTATCAAAACAGGGTTTAATCAGTGAAATTAAATCAGTTGCACTACATCAAAGGACACAGCAAAATGCTCTATGCACAGCAGTGAATTGCTCAACAGTCATGTGTTGGTGACCTTTTCTGACAATCTTTTTAAAAAAAATTATTCATTTCCCAACCATATCAGACTGCCATCTCTATCAGACCTGATTCACACTAACTGGGACTTTCACAAACTGCCAACATTCACTCACCACTTTGCAAAGCATTGATCAGAGAACTCATTAAAACACCATTTAATTTTTACAATAAACACATTGATTCTGTAGCTTGTCTTCATACTTAGGTTTGATTAGTGCATAGTCTGGTGTTTTATAGTCATTACTCTGTGAGTGTGCTATCCTAATCTTTTTTTTTTTTTTTAAGTTACCTATTTGAATTGCTGCAAAAGTCTCAGATGTGGCCAGCGAATTCACAGGTCTGGCACCAGAAAAAATAACTTTGAGATCTTAGCATTCATCTAATGATGCCACTTTCAATAAAACGGATGAAGGTTTTACCCACTGGCACTGCCCATGGTACCAAGATACTTTAATGGCCTCTGTGGAAGCCCCTTATTGCTCTCCTCCCCGCACGATCAGACTTGTCTTAAAACTAAATCTGTTCCATTAGCGCAGCCAAGGAGCTATGTCTCAGCTTTCTCCCACCTCTGACATGACAAATGGTGGTGCTTCATTATTTATTATTCACATTGCTTCTTTTTTGCTTCTAAATAAGCTGAGGACAGATTGTTGAGGAGAGCACAAACAGAAATGTCTCTGCATAGAGAAAGACCGAAGGACATTTGTTGAATCTGCACTCCTTGGAAAGCTTTCAATAATAAAGTGAGTTGGCATAGAAAGGTGTTGGATTTTTGGCATGGAAAGCTTTATCAGGTTGTTGCGACTGTGCTTTTTCAATATTTAGCTACATGCTGTTAAAAGCCAGCCATTTTCAGGTAGAAGAACCTATAGTTGAATTCTATTCATTTTGAGGACATAATCTAAAAAGGCACTACATGTTGCAATTTGGAGATCTAAAAGTCTGTGGAAAAAATGCCATGTCAGCTGACAACATTTCACTGTTCTAGATAAACATTGCAAAGGATCATTTTGTAAAGGCATGGTTACATGTGCCTGAGTGAGGCTTGGGGGACCTTGGGACTGAACGACTAAGGAATTTACAATAACAAACAAGGCTTCAATTTTTCTGTAGTACGGATTTACATTAATAAGGAGAAAGTGACAGGGTAACACTCAGAATGAGTCACACTGGTCAGAGTCTAGTCTAGACAGAGCACATCTTCCTTGCCTGATAGTCGCCTTGGTTTCCCAGAGGCACCTTTCCACAGAGCAAAGCAAGACACTTTGAAATGTTTTCACTCCTGGCTTCAAAAATCTGAAATGACTGAGTGAGCATGGGTGAGGGGAGGCGATTAGAGCAAAAAAAATACTCAAAATGGAATGGTTTTTGTCTGTCTAGGATGATGATGACAGTGAGCGTTGGGGGATCTAAGCAGTTTATGAGCCACTTTCTTAATGCGCTCCACTACGATGTAGCTCTCCAGTAAAATAGCCTATTAAAGCTGATCATGATGGCACGTCTGCCATCAAAATGGTCTCTTTTTGTGGTATTTGCCTGTGAGGGAGTTTTTTCCCCCTTCATTAAAATGACAACAATGATTCATCCTATGCATATGCAAATAGATAGAAATCTAGATAAAAATGCAGCAGACTTCTTTACACTTGCGTCCTGTGTCTGCATGAAACAGACCTGGGGTTTACAAAAGGTGGGATTTGGGACAGTGGCCTTTGCTCTCTATCCCTTACATAGTCCAGATGTACTTAAGAACTCAAATCAAACAGAACTGAGATTTATTCAGAACTGAACCTCCTTCTGGGGATTAATTCTAACTTGCACTGGTAAGAAGGCAGATGCACTGGCACAGACAGAGAACAGATTTACAATGGCCTCAAAGGAGACAGTGATCAACACTATACTCTAAAAACTAATGTACATTGTCGAAGGGCAGCACAGAATTGCTCCAAATCCCTTTGGTACCATTTGGCTCCACTGATAACCATAAAAAGAAAGAAAGGGAGAGGCTGAGAGATTGATGCATTGAAGTGCATATCACCCAACAAGGCTGGCCTAATAACAAGATTAGCCATTTTAATTTAGATTATTCAAGACTTGTTGCCATGTAGCGACGCCCGCTGTCACTCCGACTACTACAAAGGCATAGTGAGAACATCAAAAGGATGAGAGAGTGACATGCTGTTTGCCAGTGGCACTTTATTAAGCCCAACAGCTGGGGAAATGCTTTGAGCTGGTACAGACCCCTCTGAGGAAGACAAATGGGAAAAGGTCACTCATTTGGCAACTGATCACACATGCGTTAGGGAGGTTATATGAAAGGAGACAAACCCAGTTATCAGTTCTATGATTTAGGACACAAATCGCAGCATTTGACATGAGGTGAGGTGGTGGCACAATAACCAAAAGAAGAACCAGGGTGGCGTTCTCAAGGAGACCACTCAGTTTTTAGTGGACCTAAGCAAAAATCAACTCTCCACTCATCAGTCTGTTGGAGTCCTGTACAATTCATCACACTTTAAAGTGGCAGGATTCATTCGAAACAGACTTTGCCCTCTCAGCAGAAGGCATGGAAACCATGTCTGGAATAGGAAATGACTCTGAGAATAAGCAAGTTGAAAATCTCACAAGATTGTGAAATAAGATTCAACTCCAAAACTACTAGTCACAGTCTGTTATATCCTTCTAGACAATAACTAGACACAGATGCTCAGGAGTTTGTAGATTTTTTTCTCATATGCACAAGGGCAGAATGAGGAAATCCCTGGGTGATGATCAATCTAACATGACCTTAGGCCTTGTCATAACATTTTCACGGTATCCAACCAACACAGAGGCCACTGTCTGAGTAATAAAGCTGACACCATCTCAATTTCTTCACTTACATACACACAGACACACACCACCTCTGGCAGGGCTGTAGAAACATTAATACCACATTACAACTGCATTTTGGAGACATTATGAATAAGCAGTGATTCACAGCAGCTGCATTCATTACACAAACGTGATTAAAGTGGTGGACCCCTCGGGCATTCAGGGGCCTAATGATCCCACTCTGCCTTTTGTTATTCACGTCGGCTGAGGGCACGCCACTAAGCAGCAGCCCTGGGTGTCTGCTTGTGTCGAATGAGGCCTCATTAATAACAGGCCATTCACAAACCTCGCATTCATACTGTGTGCCCAGCCATGGTAAATGAAAGAGACTGAGCCCCCCGGATGCCCGGGTCTACCCCTGGCGCAGATGGGTCTACCTCCTTTCCTGCATGATGATGCTGATGTCCATTTGTGTGTGTGACAAGCTGACATATGTTGCAGAGCATTCATCGCTAGCTGTTAAATTGCCCTCCTCGGATGCTCTATTCAGCCCCATCGGTGCACTCTCCCTCCAGAGACTGTCAATGTACATATTTACATAATGCTCTAATGCAATAAAACAAATGAATACAGTCCTGTCTGTGTGCTGGGAGAGAGGGCTAGGTCAGAGAAAACAAGCCAACCCACACTATTTGTACACTGCAGCTGCATATTCAGTGCTTGCCTTAAAACTACATAATGCAAACATTACTTAGGTGAGGCTCTGAAAAAGCTCGACTCTCTAACTCCTGGTACATATCTTATGAGACTTTGATGTAACATTATGTGCCTACTGTTACCTAATAATCCCAGTATGATTCATTTAACTCAGAAATTCCTAAAATAATCCCATTAACATTATGCTGAAACAAAGTTTTAACAGTTGACACGAAAGAGCCCTTGATATTGATTGAAAGTAATCTTAATTGGTATTAATACCTTAGACAAAAGTGTGCATCATGACATACAACACTACTATAATCCTTCAAAATAATTACAATGAGAAACCATACACAACTGTACAGCTCCATCTCTAATGACTATCCTGCCATAGATCGTGCTTCACGGTAAAACTCAATTCAACATGACTCCCTATAGACTCGATCCATAGTACACATAGTGCTACAATATGCATTTTCATGCCCATTCAAACTTCCTGAGCTGGATATACCCCCTGTGCTCTTTCTGCCCATCAGATGGATTCTGGATCACCCCTGCTGCTGACCATGCACTAAATTATTCAGCTGAAAATAAGTCCACATTAAAAATGCATTGAGTCGCAAGAGTAAGACACTGTAGAACAAACTGCAGTGCTAAACATGTAGGAAGGGGGATCAATGCGTTAGTTTTTTGTCATTTGCATTTCTAATTTTAATCAAGCGCTTTCAGAATACAGTAACACTGACAGTGTATAATACATTTTTGTCAGATATACAGTATGAATCTAAATTACAGAGAGAATGACTAAGGTAGCAAGATTTACAAATGTCTAGGTGGTTTTTATGGCTCTGTGAGTGCAGGTAGTTGTACAAATGGCACATAATTTAGGTCTATCTGCAGATGCAAAGAGTGTACATACAACCACATCTATAAACATGAGAAATAGAGAAATCTATACATCTGGTATAATGTCTGCAGCATATAAATACACAGAACATTTTTCACAACAGAAAACTATACTCTCACACCAAAAAAGGAAAATAAGGCTACACAGTCTATCAAGACACATTCTCACACACATACACATACATACAAAACACACATATTTGTCACTGAAGATCACCAAAGTCTGCATCAAAGCTATGCCACCAACAAATAAAGTAGAGCATATCAACTATTTTCAATCTTCTATGCTCCTAACTGGCTTACAAGGAGATGAATCAGTCACTAAACCACACCACAGTATAAACTTTTCTCAATACTGATGACACTGTTAGAGGGCTGTATTTGATATAATTTTTGGTGGCTGTTTAACAGAATCCAGCCAATGAGCCTGCAGTTTGTGCAAGTCTGCCAATCTGGCCGCAGCACCTGTGAAACACAACGTGGCGTGACTAGAATAGATAGGAAAGAATTTAAAAAATAGCAGGAATGAAAAACATTTATGCAACAATAACTCTGAACTCCCATTTTTATGACATAAAAAGGTCAAACGTCAATTACACTGAAGAGTTTGGATATCCTAAAAGTGATGAATCTCCGATAAGGATGATCTGTGAAATATGCCCCCAGCAGTGCAAACCAAGATGAGAAACACAACTAATCTCTTGTGTCATCAAAGAAGCTAAAATCCCAGTGAGTATACACCATATAAAATTTTGGGTCCCTGTGTTGTGATAAGCCTGCAGCCAGTGTCCAACATGCTTCTATTAGTGGTTCTTCAGGAGCAATTTCTTTTCCTACACAGTCACCCTGCGCTACATGCATCATTACCTGTCTACACATATCAATAGCTATTGCTACAAAAATCCAAATCCAAAAATTCAAAGAAGTAACACAAACATTCCAAGCTGCTTCAAGCCTATGACTACACATTACTGGGGATCAGCAAGTATCATTCTTGATCAAGATAAAGGCACTAGAGGGACACACTATTCAAACCATCTCTGAAAGTTGCTGACAGGACCAGACTCTGACTTTGCTGACTCTGGACCTTCAGACCTACGGAGGGGTGGGAAGAGAGGGGGCTCAGCAGCTTATTAAGCCAGG
This sequence comes from Toxotes jaculatrix, assembly GCF_017976425.1. Lineage (NCBI taxonomy): Eukaryota > Metazoa > Chordata > Actinopteri > Toxotidae > Toxotes > Toxotes jaculatrix. Next base: position 7,393,617 of record NC_054415.1, read on the forward strand.
TTTAATGGCCTTGACCCTTGCCCACAACCCCCCAAAAAAGTCCTGGAGGAACAAAGGTCAAAGTTCATGTGATAATGCAGAGCGAGAGGAACACAGAAGTCTACGGTGTCTGGCAGGACGCCATCTTTGCACTGACTATAAAACATATGGAATTTTGTAAACCAAAACTTTTCAAAGTTTTACCCCTTGAAAATGTGCTTAAGCTTGCATCAAAACCCAGCCAAATCTGAAAGCAGCCTCTTCTGTGACCTTAGCCCACAGGTAAAACCAATTACAATTCTATTTGTTTTTAAAGGTTTTGCTTTTATAAAGCAGTAAGGAAGTTCAGAGCAAGAGGGGTGACAAAAGGTTCCTGGCCAGATTCAAACCCAGACTATGAAGTTATGTGGCATGCGTTTCAGACTACTTGACAGCCAGGTAGCCCAACAATGATATATCTTAGATGAGAACACATTAATGCACTCCACTTAGCCTATATTACTGTCACTGAATTTGATATTCAAGAAGTATGGGAGCATTTACATTTCAGTTACAGCAAACTGTGGCACATTTTCCTGCACACTGCATTTGTCATTGGAAATCTTTAGCAATTCATTTGTGGTGGTATTGATTTATTGATTCCTGCACACTGTATCAAATAGGTTCCTGAAGCACGATTTGGTCTACATAATACCACAGCTGATATTTAATATAAAGAATATAAACAGTTTTCATTAGAATTGGGATTCATGAAGTGACAAAACACACACATCTCGTCTTTCCTTCATCTGTTCCCCAGGTGACCTCCCGCTTTTCATCTCCATCCTGCAGTTCTTCTATTCTTCCTCACTTTGCAATCACCGTCCCCACTGTTTCCTTCTCTCCTCTTCAGAAGTGTTACGGACAGCTGAAATGGAGGGTACAAGCAAAGCAGTAAGGCCTGTTGTGGAATGGCCATGGGATCAATGGCGGTTTTAAGGAGGCAGAACACGTAGCCACAGCTGGTCAATTAGAGAAAGGACAGCACAAGAACACGCACACACGCACACACACACACGCACGCACACACACACACACACGCACGCGCACGCACGCACGCACACACACACAGACAGTGAAAGTGGCTGGCCTTTAAAAACAGAGTTACTTTTTGCCTCTCGTCAGCTCTTTTTCTCCAGCTTTAAATGGATCAGCATCAGGGAATCTTGGCTGAGATAATGCCATTGGTTGTAGTGTGAAGCAGGTTTGACTGTAAGGACAAATGGCTTGGGAAATGCTGTATATACAAGAAAGACTTTTCTGATGGCAAAAGTTTCTCTGTCAATTAAGTGCAGAGTAAAGTGCTGAAATGCACCGTGGCAAATCTTGTCTGATATGGCGAGATAACCAGTCTTCACTATGACCACACGGAATATCAAACTACGCTTAATGGCACTGTTCTACTCATCAGTGAGAACTTAATGAAGCTCATTAAATCAAACAGAAAATATTGTGCTATTAAGTATGACAGAGTAAGTCACTGCTGTGAAAATATGCACTTCTTCCAAACGTTTAACCATGGCTTATTTGAGTTAAAATAAGAGATGGCAGATGAACCTATTACCATGTTTTGTATTACAGCTCGATAAGAATTAAGGTCAGTGTGTTAGTGCACAGTTTGTAACTAACAGAATTTCATGCTGAGTATTTATTGTGTAAATGGAATTTCAACAAGGCTTACCAGACTGCAGCAAGTAAAACATCCAACTGGCTGGGTTGCAAAATGCTCGGCTGAAGCTTTGGACACTCTTGTGTTGATGTGGATGCAACACTAGGCAGCACATATGGATCAAGACACAAACCTGAATCTTTTTCACCATTATTTGTTGCTACCCACAAGTGTCTCTGGCTAGTCAGGGTCCAAACACCACAGGTGCTGGAATAACAATGATAATGATAAAACATCATCATCACAATAATCTGACCTTGTGACTCCCTGCAAGCAAACACTGCACTCAGCACAGCAGAGACGGAGGAATGATGATAAACCCTTACATCATGTTGGGTATATTCTCCTGTTGCCGGGCCTTGTAGTTGAAACGTCATATTTCAAGGTGTCCTGGTTGCCTTAGCCAAACAACACAAGTGCACAGTTTCTGCTTTGCTCATGGTGTTCAATCTTGCAATAAAAGACTGAGCTTGCAAGATGTGCAGTAGCCTGGCTTTACGAGGCAATACTCCCCAGTTTGGCAGGTGTTAAAACAAGCATTCATGGCACAACACAAGCCGACAGGGGTCCAATTATCTTGGTCACAACAATCAGCATGTGTGAAGAGACATCAAAGTACACCTGCAGCATATCTTTTTATATCAAAGTATGCAAATTTGTGACAACAATATTTTCCCTTCTATAACTCTCAATTGTCCTTCTTCATGGATTCATTTCCTTCTATTCTCCTCTCTCCTCTTCATAGTCCTTGTCCTGGATGTCTGCACAATACCTTTTGCTAATGCTGAATATTCCAATAATGAGTCTATAAACAGGTTCATTACCTGCACTACAATTCCAATTAGGGATGGGAGCACATCTTGAAGGAGGAAAGAGACAGATACTTCACAGAGAGACAGCTCACTGATAGTTGTTTCACTGTGTTCCCTTTACATTTTCTGCTTGCTTTTCCCTTTATCCTGTTTTTCTTGCCCTTTATTATCACCCTCTCCACACTCCTGTTTCTATTGACAACAGGCTGTGCTTGAAGAATAACAGCAAAGCCTTGACTTGATTATCTGTAATGAAAACACTACTCTCGCTCCTCTCTTCCCAACTCATATACAGTAACAGGCTCGCTCACTCTCAAATTCTTCCATTTACTCTGTTTTGAATCATTGTACCCTTCTTGTATTTACTCAAAAAATACTTCTGATAGTGAAAGGACAGATAATACAGGAAAAGACAGACAGAGAGTGGAGGACAGAGGAAGAACAGATGGTTGGAGTGAGACTGAAACATGAAGAAACACGTGTCTTGCAGCAGGTAAACACAGAAAACCAGAACCAAAATATGGAATCAATACAAAGTGGGAAAAGTATGTGAGATACTCTAAATATTCTCCATCTATGCACATTCCCTTCCAGCTGAATGGTAAGTTAGCGAGAAATAACAGGAGCAGTTCCAATCAAATATCCTGTTAGATTACAAAGAGCATTCATCACTGACAACATCCGTCACCAAATCCTCCGGGGAGTGGGATCTACAAGGAGGAAAGCTGGAGCGGCAGCCTCTGAGCCAGCCAGTGACAGGAGAGCTGTGAAGCTGTGTGATCACCTGGAAACCCTTGGCTGCGACATCAAAGCCGGTGATTGATGTTGTATCAATGCATTTACACCTACTCACCAAAAATTTCTCACACTTTAGTTTGTCAATCCAACCACTGCTATGTGGCTACATGATGTTTGGTAAAGACTAATACAAAAAACTAACATCCAGACTTCTGTATTAAGTTGTGATATTGACTATCAGCAACAATATACTGGCACATATGCAAAAATTAAATCAAAACGAAAATGAAAAAAATTACATTTACAGCACTAAACAAAGTACTCGAGGTACAGTTGCATCACTACATTGTTTGTGCTGCACACATTTGTTTATACAACTCTACAGCAAGTTGGTAAAGTAATCTATCACAGGTTAAAAGACGGTGGTGGAGAGTGCTTAAAAACACGACATTTACTGCTCAACTGTAAAATATTTGACCTCTTTTACACATTTGGCAGTTAATTTGATTTGACTTTTTTTTTTTTTTTTTTACTTTGATGTCAGCTCTAAAAACCCAGTATCAATCAGGCTGTAAAAACTTTTGGTATTGAAAAACATCTAAAGACTGTGCTCAGCAAGTGAAGCAAAACAACATCCTTCTGGTATTAAAGTCCATAGAGAGCTCTGTGCAACCAAAGAAAGAGGTTCTGTTTCTGTTACTCTTACACAGCGTACACTACTACCATTTTGTACTTTCAAGGTTACACTAGATACATCCTTTAATTTATCTATTCCTATCGCTAACAAAAAATATATTTTTATTTGTTGCAACAGAAAGTAAATTCAACTCCAAAATATACACCTCGGTTCGATATAACCCACGGAAAGATAACACAGCATAGATCTTGGATTAATTTTGCTCCAGGGTCCTAGATGGAAGTAATCTCTGAATGTTCTCAGAGTGAAATATGAATGAATGTGTCATATCATTCAGTGGGCATGACTCTGCAGAGCAGCAGTAAAGTTTCTACAGCAGTTGACTTTTGGGTTAATGCACGGTAGAGCAGTGCACCCTGCTGACGACTGGGAATATTGCACCTCTTACAGTCTGCCTGCCTGCTCCTGGAAAGTACAACCACGGAGAAAAAAAAATCTAAACCTTGTTGTTTCCCAGGGCTCCAGACAGAACGTTTCATTGTTGGAGCTGTGTTAACAGCAACAAGTCAACAATACAAAGGGGCTGATAACGTGGAAAAGTAATATACAGTAGGTGTAGAAAGACTAGTGTACAGTAAGAATCATTTTCTTCCACATTCTCACCACCATCTACTTCTCTCCAGTGTCTTGACCTCTCTCCAACGCTTGCAACCATCCACACAATTACCTTCAATTATCCTCACTTCCACCTCACCAATTACATCCATTATTGATTCAAGACCCCCAGGCTGTAAGCCTTATCTATACCCAACCACAGACAACGGAACAGAAACTAGAATAGAACCAAATAATAGGACCATGGTTCATTAACACTCTCCATCTTTTTTTCTCCATCATCACTTGACTAACAAAAACTATTTCCCACAGCAGTGCCCTTGAGAAACAAATTAAACAAATGCACAATCAGAACCCTGAATGTAGTCTAAAATGTACTAAAATGATGTACAGCCCAGAATACAAGTTAGTTACCTACATTTGTAATAGTTATCATCAGAGTCACAAAGCCAAAGGCAGGTAAAACAATCTCCAAAATCTCAAAAGAAAGCTCAACAAATTCCTCAAAAACCCCTCAACAAGTTCTGTAAGTAAGAGTTAAACATACCCATTTGCTTCTGACCATAGTTTGAACACTATGTTTATTTAATAGACACAAGGCTGACAATAATGTATCCTGTCTGCAGTTATTGAAGGCAAAGACGGAAAGACAGAGGGATGTCAGTGAGACAGAGAGGAACGAAGGTCAGTTACACAGTATGGAAGCTGTAAAATGCGGTCGCACTCTGCAGCTCTCCTGCCAGATTTTTGAATATGATACTTGCTGACATTTAGAGAGACACAAACATAAGCTGCTGTCACCACACACTAATGTAAAACATCCATCATCTTGAATACACGCCAGGGCACCTGCGGAGAGCCGCATCAATGATGCCTCACTGCCATCTCCTGTTACAACAAACTTGAGAGGCTAAGCTCCAAGAGTAATTTGTAATGCAACGCTGCCGCCTTGAGGCATGTTAAAGTCGTGGCTGGCTGGTCTGTGATCTGTTATTAGAGCATTAAAACCTAGCAGAAATACAATAGGGTATAAAATCATCAGAAGCTTACCTTATTATCCTTTCAGTCAGTTTCTCCATGGAACCTGTCATCTACCCAGATCACCAGACGTTGCACAGCTTGTGTCCTTTCCACCTGTTTTGAGTATAAACTAGATTAAGTTTACAGCATCAGAGAAGCTCAGTTATCTTTAAATTTACAGGACTGTCTGCCAGCAATACAGACAAAAATGGCCCAAGTCTCCTGAAATCTAATACTTTATCAAAGGCAGAGAGGCATTACTGTTAAATGTTACTATAAAAGATAGAGAAGCCTATTTAACTGGAAGTGAAATGCTGACTTTTACCTTTCTCTCTTCTCTTGACACTCCCTGTGGGTATGATGATCTCAAAATCAGCTGTACCCGAAAAGAAAATTTGGTATGATGTTTTGAAAGTGTAATGTTTTCAAAAACTACTAATTTTTATACGGAAAACAATCTACTAACCTCTGAGGGGAATCAACGGGTTCATGAGGAAAGTATCCCACCGTGGCTGAATGACACAGGTGCTACTGATTGGAGTAACACGGAAAGCTAGTTTTGGCGTAGCGTCAGTTGTTTTGTTTTGTTTGTTTGTTTGTTTGTTTTCTGGGCAGCGACGTTTTCTCAAATTATTATGAGTTTCTGTCGACATTGCACCACTAACCTTAACCGCATTGTTGTTCCTAGCTTTGTGTTTGTTGTCCCGTAGGCTCGTAATTTTACCGCCACCACCGTGCAGCAGTCTGCAGGTAGGCCACGCAGCCGGTGAGCGTGCCAGAAGAGAGGGGCGTGGTTTGTCAGGTCTCATGTGGCGTTCAAAGACTATCGGAAATATAAGCATATATAAGTACCTGGCGTCTTACTAAACCGATCTGGATTCAACAAAAAGGCACCGGCACATTCCAGAAAAGGAGACATTTATGATAACTAGGTGTCCTAAATGTGTGAAGTGAAGTTAGTGAAAACATTCAAACTGTGTGCCCACTGTTTACCTTTATGCATTTTATGCATATTCTGTTGGTTTTTCCACAGCTGTAAATGAGTTTGAGTTTGAGTTCGATCATACTGGTTATTACTAATTGCATTTGTGTTTGTAAACTTGCTTGACTCAAATCGCCCCTTGAGAAATAAAGTATTCTGAACTGAAGTGCTGCCACAAAAAGATTTAAAGGTCATGACAAATACATGAGGAATTAAAAAAAAGGAAATAATAGTTTGCTTTTCTGGTGCAAACTTTTGGCCATCCCTGCCCTCGAGCACGACCCGGTGATAAGTCATCATAATACAATCAGTGGTGTCCTTTTAATAAAACCAAACAAATGAAACAATGGCCACCACGTAAAGTATTTTTAGTGCCCGTCTGTGATTGCAGCTTTGACTAAAAGCGGCTTATCATGTACGATAAACTGCATGGCTGTGACTCTGGCAGTTAGAAAACTGAGGAGGGGCTCCTGAAGGCATCACTAGTGCAGATCAGTGTTGTGTGCGGTCTGTTCGTTGTGTTTGCTGCTGGCTCCCCTCTGTCCTCCATTACAGCTCAGCTCCAGCCCCGCTGTACGGCGCAGGCCCGAAGTAGCGCAGCCGCTCTGAGGTTAGTGCCCTACCGCGCAATCTCCATCTATTTCAGCCCCGGCGCAGCCGCATCATCGAACCCGGCAGCGTTGGGCTGAAAGATGCAGATTGTTTAGATGTTGACTGGACCAGGATTGTCATACATGCGTGGCTTTTTGCGGGCAATCGCGTTGTTGCCGCGTATCAACAATAAGCTCAGATAGAATAGAGTGGCTGTGGTTGAGACGCAGGCCGCTGGGCCTGTCGTAGCGCACTGTTTTGTTTCATATTGCGCGGGTTTCATGGTGGCTGCTGCGTTTCCAACGTTTACCTCTCATTGCACAATGAATTAATTTCTGCTCAGTGTCTGATCATCACAAAAAAAAACGCCTGTTCTTCTCGATCACAGCTAATGTCCATTCAGATGACCGAAACTACACCGCCAAATGGTTAGCCACATTGCTAGCTTAGCTCTGTTGTACAGTCGTTGTCAACCAATCGGCAAGTCGGCTATAACAGTATAGCACTGTAACGCCTGTGCAATAACGTTTTCTATTTAATGCAGGCAGTCATCATTGCATACGAGATGCTGTAATAAACGAGTCTTTATATATATGTCAACGTTATTGTTGAGTCGTCCACCGATTCGTGCATCTGCCCATTGATCCTATCAGCAGCTACTGTTCATGTAGTTCATACACGATAACAGATGTAATTAAACAAGTCTTGCTGTTTTTAATGACTGAATTTTGACTCTTTTATGTTTTGTGACATTTTTATTGGTGGGTATCATCGTTCCTGTCCGAATCTCCTATAAAGAGAAGACAATTATGTGTATTGATCAGACCTGATCAAATAAATATATCCATAAATCATCTGCCCACTATGAATTCAGCGAACAAGTTGGCCCCCATTAAACAGCCTATTTGGTTCATTTCATTCAAAAAGCTCGTCTACACTCACTGTATATGGACTGACTCATGAATTTCTAAGTGAACAAAGCATACTGTATGTGTAGGTTTTCTTAGTGTTTAGTTGAACCCTTCTGTATGAATGACTTTCACCTCTCTCTCAGACTGTAATATCAACTCCACACATACACACATGCAGTGCATTAATGAATATGCAGACACTTATTGCCTCACACTGTGACATTTACACTTTAGTTTTTACTGTCAGAAATCCAACTTTCATTCAGCTGGATTTGAAACTATAGCATATATAGGCACATCCATATATAGGCAATATATATGGACGTGTTGGATACATGTTTTGCAAAACCATCTCGTACAAAACCTTTGATTCTACACATAATAAACGGGACAATAAAAAATTTGACTACAGTAATGTCATTTTCCAAATGATGCTCCCTGGTGATATGATGTGGAGCCCTCTAAAGGCAGAGCAGCAATGGTGCAACCAGTGGACTCAGACAGGAAGCACAGAGATAACCGCAGGCATATATTTACATTATTGATGGACACAATTTTTGGGAAGTAGTAAGGACAATGTACTAGACCCTACTGTTAAAATAAAAGATGACGATGGCAGCTGTGTATGGTCTTGTCTTACATTGCTTGAGGTCTTAACTGCTACATAAACTTAAAAAACACATGCATTGTTTTGTCAGACTAAGGTACCAGGTAGTAGTTTTGATTATTTTGAATTAACTTTAATTTTATTATCAGCCTGAGTTAGTTGGTGATCAGCATACAGTTATGTTGTCATAGGATTAAAAGCACATCTTACAACACAAATAATAGTAGTAGTAGTAATTGTTTGTTATATCATTGTGTGTATCCAATAATATGTATCTGCTAAGCTGTATATCAATAGCCAAAACAGCAGGTATTACTCCCATACAAGTTCTGTGCTATTATAATGAATAGATGGAATTCATTCCAACACCACATGAGGGTAAATCAGTTCCTCTTATTTTACACTGAATCTCTTCTTTTCCTTTCCTTCCTACTCAGTCACTATACCGCTGATCTAGCTGCATAGACCAGGTGGCCAATGATGGAGGAACACGCAGTTCACCAGGCAGAACATATGACCACCATCGAGGCCAGCGCCGTCAGCCAACAGGTCCAGCAGGTGCACTTATAAGCATAACAATTAAACAGTGGAAACAAGGAAGGATGATGAAGCAATCATCCTTCTTAACACAAGTTCAATCATTCACTAACTGAACTATTTTACTGGCCAGATAGATCATTAGACTGAACTAGAATCACTAACACTTCAGTCAGATGTGAGTGCCATAGTATTTTGTTTAGAAATTTAAACCCATTTTACCTGGTTCGTTATTGTGCATAGGTTCATGTGGCCACCTTCACTGAAACCATGATGAGTGCTGAGGAAGACTCGACGTCTTCGCCAGATGATGATCCTTATGACGACACGGACATCCTCAATTCGGCCGGTACGGATGAGGTGACCGCCCACCTGGCTGCTGCAGGTAAGTCAAGACTCTACATAGAAGGGAGAAACAGAGCATTTTGGTTGTTTCCAATGAGTAGGAGTAAAACATCTATGACATCCTGATTTCAGTGTAATGTTTTACACTGAACAACAGGTGGTGCCAGTGCACTGTTTTGTGGAGGCAGTGCCAGCCTATTATGTTGCTGCAAATGCAGCTCACTGGTACAACCACAAAGGCCATCCAATTAAGAAAACTGTTAAAACTGCAGTCATACACAACATACAGTATGGGGTTCAATCGGTTAACCTGCCTGTAATTTTACCAGTTTACAAGCTTGTTCTTTCTTCTTTTCTCAGGGCCAGTAGGCATGGCAGCTGCTGCTGCCGTGGCAACTGGTAAGAAAAGAAAGAGACCTCACATCTTTGAATCCAACCCTTCCATCCGTAAGAGGCAGCAGACCCGTCTGCTCCGGTGAGCTATAAAACACCAAGAAAACAACTTATCATTATCCTTCAACAGCTACAATGCCACAGCAGACAATAAATGCTGGTGTATGCTTACAGGAAACTAAGAGCCACACTGGATGAGTACACCACCAGAGTGGGCCAGCAGGCCATAGTGCTGTGCATCTCTCCCTCCAAACCCAACCCAGTGTTCAAGGTCTTTGGTGCTGCTCCTTTGGAGAATGTGGTGAGTGTTATAGATTTAACTGATAATTAGCAAATAGTTCCAGCACTAAACTGAAACACTGTGCCGCAACTGTGTTTCTGTCCTCCAGGTGAGGAAGTATAAGAGCATGATGTTGGAGGATCTGGAGAACGCTCTGGCTGAACATGCCCCTGCAGGTGGAGAGCTGGCCTCAGAGCTGCCCCCCCTCACCATTGACGGCATCCCTGTCTCTGTGGACAAAATGACCCAGGTCAGGCCGAGTACTCTCTCTTTGCATCTATTATACGTCATACATCCAGCACTATGCAGTTTCTCTCCAAACTGACACATTAAGAACTCTCTGTTGGTGTCTGAGACAGAGACACAGTCTCGGTGTTCCCAGCAGGGGGCACCAGTTGGCAACATGTGTACATGAGCACAATCACAGACTGTTTTATGTCTGTTGTGAACAAGATCTTAGCTAGCTCTATACATCAAGGTCATTTTTAGCTGTTTTCACATTTATCAGCATCACTTGAGTTTGATTAATGTGTTGTGATTCAGCCATACAGTGTGCCTGATGCATAGGTAGTGGCTGCATCAGAAAACAAGCCAAGCCTCCTCTCTTTGTCGACAGGCTCTGGTACCAGTGAGCAGGGAGAGGATGTGCAGAGTAGTGTGCTCTTCGTAGGCCTTTCACTGCAGCATTAGCACCATTGGCAGAGTCCTCTCTTCACCCGGGGGATCCCGGCTTGTTTACGCTGCCATCCCAGTGCTGCTGACGCATTCTCTGGATCATCGTCAGAGTAGCCAGCATGACAGTGGCCCTCAGAGACAGTCCTCATCCCTGGGAGCATGGTAGCCAATCCCAGGGCCAAATGAGTCCTCGGAGGGCAGGTGTTAGTTGGTGCTTGTTTTTCTGGAGGTTGTAGGATGAGATTATCATGAGTAACCTGTTGCCTCACTCATCTTAGCCAAGCCAGCTGGAACTGTGTCGGTGTGTGTTTTCAGAGGTATATGTGTGCCATGTGTTGGAGACAGGATGTTGTCCAGTCCCCCCGGGAAACGTTGATGAACCTTGGAAACTGAAAGGATGGAAATGAGAGCTCTGCGATGAAAGGGAGCTAATTCAAACTTCTCCTGATCCATACTGGGAAGGCTCTATTGTCTTCTGTGCAGACATCTGCAGTAGGTTTTGCGCAGCTGAAGAAATCCCAAAGCGAGGTTTAGTGACGCAGGCAGAGGCCCTGGCCAGTCCAGTATATGGAGCATCTGTAGCAGGTGATCCTGGGACTAGCCCTGAGCCCATAATTACCCCCTAGCCTTGTTAGGGACAAGGACCCGGCAACATAGCCACTTTCCTAAATGCTGATTGGACCATTGCTTGGAGGATTAGGATTGGGGGGTTGGGTGGTGGGTGCCAGGACAACATGCCACTTAACTCACTAGTCACTGTAATTAGGCCATCTGGCCTTGCACGCATGCATCCACATACATCCACACCAGCCACAGGTGGAAATGCAAGAATCTTTGGGCTCCCTTTTTTCTTTGGCTAATCCAAGTTGTCAGCTGAGTATTGGCTAAAGTGAAGCTCCTGTATTTCAGCCACCGGATGCAGTCTTTGTTTTTCCAATCCATTTGACCATCCATTTTCTATCAAGATCTGTTTTGTCATATCTGTTTGTGTGCTGCACTGAGGAACTATGTATTGGTGGTTTGTGATTGTGAGTTAGAAAAGGGGGTCTAAAGGGGGAGGAGGGAGGGAGGGATTTATTTCCTCCGGAACCAAATTTAGCCCGTGATGTCAAGGCAGGCAGACGCTGCAGTGCCTCATTGTGCAATATAATCCCTCGGTGATGCTTGCATATTACCAGGACACTGAGGACATTGGCACTAAACCCCACCCCAGCCTGTCAGGGGTGAGTGTGAGTGTATGCCTATTCTGGAAGTGTTGATGTGATGGTGAGTGGATATGTACGCCACTCGCTAGTGCACCTACCAAGTATGTACGCTGGTAGTTGATCAATAGCAAGCACATCAGATTAGCTCTAGACCACACATGACACAAGGAAGCATACAACTCAAAAAGCAATTCAAAATATACTTGGTTAAAATATATCGAATATAATCAAACTGATTTTCTTTTTTATATTAACCCGTTTGTCTTTAACAATACCTAAGCTGAGTGTCCTGGAGCCTTTACTGGGATGGGCTGACTGCTGAACTGTGTTGGATCACCCCTGATGTTCTCATGGTGTCTGTCTGACATGTCAGGCTGGAGCCACAGCCATAGATTGGTCTGTTAATAAACATGAGCGCTCCTTTTAGAAAGCCTGTTTCTATTTGCAGGCCCTGACCACCTCAGCACCCGGCAGCAGGTACCCAATCAATACGCGCCGCCTGCTCAAGGGCATGCGTGTGGGAGAGACACTGCAGCTTCCCACTTTGGAGTTTTTGGTGTGTGTATCATCTCTTTTCTCTATGCATCTGTCCTTGGCTTCAGGCCCAGCTGCGAGCGTTCATCCCAGAGATGCTGAAGTACTCAACAGGCCGAGGGAAGCCTGGATGGGGGAAGGAGAGCTGCAAGCCAGTGTGGTGGCCTGAGGACATCCCTTGGGCCAATGTCCGAAGTGACGTCCGCACAGAGGAGCAGAAACAGAGGGTGAGAAATATCTTTCTGTCTCGGTCATAAATGGTTTCCGATGACCTGGTATCCATAGATGTTCTGTATGTTGGCCATGATTCACCTGTGGGACAGTAGAAAACACAATTACACACTGTAACTCGTATCTTTAAAATCCCCAGGTGTCGTGGACACAGGCATTGCGGACCATCGTGAAGAACTGCTACAAGCAGCACGGCCGTGAGGATCTGTTGTATGCTTTTGAAGACCAGCAGGTAACCACGGCCACCAACACCCAGCACCACCTGACCACGCAGAGCATCGCTCACCTTGTGCCCTCACAAACTGTGGTACAGACCATCAACAACCCTGATGGAACAGTCTCACTCATTCAGGTACATTTTCTTTGCTGTTTGGTCATTATACTGTTAAGTAGGATTTTCCCAAATCAGATTTTTTATTTAGTTTTTCTACATTTTAATGCACTTTCTGTTTCCTGTGATTGCATCTCTCTCAGGTTGGCACAGGTCACACAGTTGCCACTCTGGCAGATGCCTCCGAGCTGCCTGGTGTGACGGTGGCACAGGTTAACTACTCCACAGTGACCGATGGAGAGGTAACATCCACATGCACTCACTCACACACACACACCCGTAAAACACATAACTTTGGTATAAAAACATGGTAGTGTGTAGTCTTCCTCTTAATTTCCTAAAATGCTTTAACTAACAAGTCATTTATCGCCTCAGTGACAAAAACAAAGAATCCTGCAGCAAATTAGTTAAATTTGGTTAAGTGTGCACCATGGGAGCTGTCCATTCAGAACCACAAAGTCAAAACACGAGCCTAAACACCAACAATCCATTAACTGCAGTTTTTACAAAATCTTTATCACCCCATCGCTGATGCTCAGATCTTCTTCTTTGCATGAAATCGTATCATTGCTCTCCAGGTGGAGCAGAACTGGGCCACCCTCCAGGGCGGGGAGATGACAATCCAAACCACTCAAGCGTCAGAGGCCACGCAGGCAGTAGCATCCCTGGCTGAAGCTGCTGTCGCTGCCAGTCAGGAGATCCAGCCTGGAGCCACTGTTACAATGGCTCTCAACAGGTGAATTTTGGGGAGGGTGGGGAGGACTGATGAAAATATAACACAAGCTTTAGTGCTTGAGGTGGCTCTTAACCCTGACTGCTCAGAGAAAGGCAACAAGAGAAGAAGGGTTCTCCATATACCTGGCATTCAGGGTGCGCACGAGGGCGTGCTGTGTGCATGTTCCGGTACTGGGTTCACTGGCCACCACAGCATAGGGCAATTGTTGACATGTCGCCAAACCTTACATCTATGACTTGTGTCCTCAGGTCATTGTTGCTTAAAAATTAGGAAATAGAATATAGACAGAAATTGGATTGTTGGCAACAGAAAAGCAGAGGACACTATCACCATCCTTTTAACAGGAAATGCAAATAAACTGTAGGATTTTTCCTTTAGCTTTCACTGACACAAGCCTCATGGGTGTTCAGTTACTGGTGGTGGAGCCAGCAAACACTGCAGAGTGTGAGAGGAATCCATAATTGCACCGGCAGCTCTAACAACTGGACGGGAATGGGACGATTGTCGGGGCAGGTCACTGAGGTCCCCTGGAGATGAGAGTCAACTACCTCTGATCCTGGTTCAGCATCTAATTAATTAGCCTGTAGCTTTTATAACGACAGCGTGCAAGGTGCACAGCCATTAAATCGGTTGTTACTCACATATTTCCATGTGCTGATGGCTCGGTATAATTTTGTTTATTAACACTAGTGCATTTGATAAATACATGATTGCTTAATAGTACAGCGAAGTCAGGAAAGGTTTCAAATTGAATTACCAACAACCTGAAATTAAAATAGTGTGAGCCCTGAGTATACAGTATATGATCGGCACTTCAGTAACAGGCTTTCTGCAGATAGCAAAAATGTTTTTACATGTTAAAGACTCTCATCTGTTATGAATATTTAATCTGCAGCAACCCTTGTAATAAACCACATACAGAGGTTGTTGTTGGACTGTTTTCCTGAAGAGAAATCAGCCACACACTCTCTTGTATTCAGGTGGGACCCTCAGCAGGATCTTAAACTATGTCCCATGGAGGGCCAAGTGTCTGCAGGATCTTATTACAACACAAGAATAAAGCAGGGTGATAATCTCCTCAGTGAATTAGTGAAATCACTTGCTTTAGTCTGGTTTAAATGAAAACCTGCAGACCTGTAACCAGTCATAGCCACTCCTCAATCTACACTTTTGATTTAGTTGATCTTCAGACTGTCATCAAAACACCTTAAAGCTCTTTAACTTGCTGAATTCATCAGCCAGACTCATCAAGATACTGAGCTGTTTGCTGGTTTTTCCCTGCAGTACTGTCAGGGCAATAATTTCAGATGTGTATGGGTATGTCCCACTGGGGCTTGTTACCTGCACCCACCTGAGTCCTCCTTCCTCTTCCCTCCCCTCCCCTCCTGCTGTTTACCTGTGCTGAGCTACTCTGGGCTCTCTGCTCCACAGGCTCTGGAACATTTTGTCTCTTTTTTCCAGGGAGAATAGAGCCTCTTTCTCTCGCTGTCTGTTCTGCTGTGTTGACACTGGGACCAAAAATGACACCATAGGGTGTGACAAAATTTATCAGACGCAGTCAGCTGCAATTAATAAGGCCCCTCCATCACCTCCACACATATTTCTTGGAGTATTAAATATGCATTGATGTAATAAAGTTGGCAGAAACTGAAATTGAATTTGTTCCACAGCAAGCTATAGTTGAATGGCAAGTATTTTTACTTCTAAACTCTGTCACCAAGGCATGATAAGAAACATTTTATGCCAGTGTTGCCAGACTTTACTGCCATCATCTTACTGAACAACATCCGACTGGGAGTCACTCAAATGCAGCCACTGTGCGAATGCATCATTACTGTCTCTGTCTGTACTCCCTCAGCTCCTCCTCCTCCTTATCTGTCCGTCTGTATTTCCATCTCAGATGTGATTATGAACCAAGCTGTGAATAGTTCCATTAGTTCATAACGAAGCTGGTGTGGTAATAGGCTCGTGGTAAATCCACTAGATGGATCTTGTTAATAAAACTGCTTTGTTAGACCCGTAGCACCTGGTGTTTAGGGAGATGTGACAGATTCTCCATAAGTCCAGACTAGAAAAGCCTCTTACAGCTCATACACTCCTACCTCTTCACCCCACATCTCTCTAATAACCCTTGCCTTTGTGGGCAGACCGTGCGTGTGTGTGTGTGTGTGTGTGTGTGTCTGGGATCTGAGAGCCTAATATATACATTACTTCAATCTCGTGTGTGTGTTTTAATTCAAAAATGTGTGCACAGAAAGAAATGTGTATTTGCCTATGTTTTTACATGTTGCACACGTAATCTGATACATACTGTATGTGTGTGTGTGTGTTATGCAGTGAGGCAGCGGCCCATGCTGTAGCGACGTTGGCAGAGGCCACCCTACAAGGCGGAGGTCAGATTGTCCTGGCAGAGACAGCAGCTGCTGTTGGCGCACTAGCCGGGGTTCAGGATGCCACAGGTACATATTCATGCATAGTGTTATCATCGCCACGACAAACACGGAGACAACATGCAGTATTTACATAATATATGACGTCAATTTTGTCGTTTCCTGTAGCTTGAGAGGATAATTTAATTGGGGTCTGCGGTTTACATGGAAGGATTTGACAATTATCCATATTTATTTTTCTTTTATCACTTGGACTAGTTTCATCCTACCTCTCTTCTCATCTTTCTTTTCTTATTGGTACTTCTATGTGCTCCTCAGCCAATGGCATTTCTAATTAGTCTTACTAAGTGTAAGCTTTCCTAGCTCTGCGGTGAGGCCCCTGAGCTCATACACTCTAATCTACTCTGTGCTGATGTGACAGATTGTGTGTTTTTGTGTGTGCATCTTGTAGCGGTACTCCCTCCTTTTAATGATACGTTAGCTTCGTGACCCTATCGTCAGCCTCCTTACATGCGCGCTGCGTGCACGGCGGTGGTAGCGTGTGCCGGCTGGGATTGGACCAGTTTGTAGCGACGGCCTCAGATCTTTGTTGGATAGCATTAGCAGCCATTTCAAGCATATGTTCAGTCAATATCCTCAGGGTGAGCTGTAGAGCTACTGCTTGTTAGTCAGTAACATCGGGGGACATGTTACTGATCTAATGCTGATTAGCACATATATTAGGTGAAACTAAGGAAATACATCACACATTGAGTCATTTTCTAGCCTGTTGTGGTGTTAACCATGACTCTTGGCTTTCTCTTTGTCAGCATGCTGTGACACAAGACTTAGCTTCAATTAAGACTTAATGCCTTTATAATTTGGTGTGTCAATTGCTGGCTTAATTACAATTCAAATGCGCAAGTCATATTTATTTAGTTAGATTCAAGCAATAATGTTATTTTTCTTTGTTTCAATTTTGGAAAACCCATCATTTGATGCATTAATATTATATATTGATAGTGGGTTTTTTTTTATATCTATTTATTATTATCCTTTCATTTTGATTCATTGCTGAAGCCAAAACAATTCATTTCAGTATTTCTTTTTTCTCATTTCTGTTCCTTTTAGCAGATTGATGCTTTGAGTCATGGTTATTTATAATAAGTGCAATGATACAATAGATGAGTTGTTGCAGCCAAATTCAAAGGTTTAGCTACACACACGTCTTATCAGTCTGTCAGCTTTGTTCTTATTCGTGATTTCTTCTAATCAGCCGCATCCTACAATGGGATAAACACACACACACACAGTTATACAAAGTGCACTAGTCCAGGGGCATCAGCAGGTCCCTCAGGGGCCCTCCTAAAGAGCTTTGATCCACTCCCCTATCAGTCTATGGTCTAATCACTAGGCCAGCTGTCAGCACACAAAACCCCGGATTCTCTTGCTTGTCTATATACATGCACACACACATACACTTTTATTATTTACATGAATATTGGCCTTCTCTAAATTCATACAGTATGTACATCCCTGTGTCTCTGTCTCCTCCTCTTCCTGTCCTTACCCTTCATTAGTGGGATGAACAACACAGAAGTACAGCAGGAACTACTACAGGTTTTCTCAGTTACTAGTTTACATTAAACAACTAATCTACACTAACTTTCAACAACAACACACAACAACACTTATGAAAATATAAACACAAAGTAGAGTAAGTAGAGTAAGTGAAGTAAGTAAGGAATAAAGTGCAGCTTAGTGCACTTTGTACATTAATGTAAGTTCAAGTTATTCAAATCTAACATCTGCAGCCTTTGTTGTTTGACATCTTGCTGCCTGAGGGGTCATTTGGCTGCAATAGCTCACTTAAACAACTAATGGAGCTGCCAAAGCCAGTCCTTCTCCCGACCATTGACCTTAGCTAATCATTGTAGTGCTACACACGAGTGGAGAGCGCCGTTTGAAGTGCACTGATCCAGACACCGCTGATTGGCTTGTGGAGCGACCCTTCACCGACACAGGCACGCAAGCACACATATACACATGGCCTCGCCAGGCGCGGCCCTTAACGTCTTAGTAACCATGTTTCAAGTGGCCAAGGGAGGCACTTCACTCAGTTAACTGTGCTGTGTCTGTACGTCACAGTGCCAGGCCGGTGCCCTGTTCCCTAAGCCCTCCTCCGTAATCACTGCCAGCACAATTACCTGCATCAGCACAACTTAACCCTGTCACAAATCACCAGCGAGTGGGCTTAGCAAGAGCCCACATTAGACGACCAACAATTACCAACCTGACAAAAGGGGACTTATTTTATTTTAGGGGAACTTAAGATGAATAATAACGACAATTCATGCACAATGCGACTCTTAAAAACATCTGTAGGGACTAAAATAAATTTGAAAGCAGCCCTCTGCCGTCTCATGAGCATCTGAAAGGATTGATCTGTAATTTGTATTTGGTGCATTCAATGTCCAGCTTCTTAGCTCACAGTAATGGGAGCGGGCGTGAGCCACTGCCATCCCCTACACTGACCTTCTTGCCTGCCTGTGACACTGTGACAGCTTGTAGGGTGGGGCAGAGGCCCACGTGACAGCAGCAATAATCCCCACAGGCAGAGACACACACATACACACACACACACAGACAAACACACACACACACAGCTGGGCATGGGGGAAGCAAGCTAAGGACGTTCAATCGGACCATTGTTCAGAAATGCCGTCTCTGTAACATGGCTGCCTCCTGTCACAGACAACTACCTGGACTGGACTGACTCCAGAGCACCATGACAAACATAAACTCTCTCAACCAGTTTTCCTCTGGCCAAAGGCTGAATGATCAGTATTTGTTAGTACTAGGGGGGTGCAATTAATAATTATTTTCATTACTGATTAATCTGTTGGTTGCTTTTTTAATTGATCGTGTGTTTGTCTATAAACACACGATGACTGTTTCACAGAACCTAAGTTTCTAAATCCAAAATGTCTCACTTCTTTTCCTCAGGTCTGGTCCAGATCCCGGTCAGCATGTACCAGACTGTAGTGACCAGCCTCGCACAGGGCAACCGGCCCGTCCAGGTTGCCATGGCACCTGTCGCCACACGCATAGACAACACTGTCACTCTGGACGGCCAAGCAGTGGAGGTTGTGACCCTGGAGCAGTGACACTTAGGACCCTGGAAGGAGTAGAAGGCACTGAATGGCCACCTTGGAGATTTGTTTATCCTACTGTTTTCCAAGACATCATGCTGTGTACAATGTCAAATATATTTTTAAATTTAAAGCTGCAGGGGAGGTAAAAGTGAGTTACCAATGCATTGTGTTTACTATGTAAAGATATCGCTTTTGTTGGTGTAATTTTTTTTCCCATTTAGCTTCATGTTGTTTTTTTTTTTTTAGCTCTGTGATGTTGAGTATTTAGTATTTATTTCTTTACAATTAACCTTTACAAAGATGAACCAAAAAGTCCGGGAGGAAAGCCACCACTGTTTCACCCAGAGTGTATTAACTATCAGCTGTTTTGGATTTTCTATATCGTCTCTGTGCTTGACTCTTCTGTTATTAGGATACATTTACAGTTCAGTGCCATAGTCAGTAATCACTCCTCTCCGTTTCCCATATCCTCGATCACTATTCTAAATTTCACTCTTTCCACCTCAGCTCACCTGAACTCTGAGCTGCAGACACTCCCAGACATTTTTCTCACATTAGGGTGATAAAACATTATGTTGAAATACCGTCTTGTCGTGTGCTTTTCCCTGTGCTGTTTCACTGTCCATGCACATGCCAAGATTTGTGAAGACTCAGGATATACATCAAGGTGTTTTTTACCGCTGGATTGCTAAGCTGACTTCTTGAAGCAGCCATTTTGTCTACCAGATCCATTTATTTACAGTGCATGGGTAAGAGCACCCCTTGGTATGTTATTTTTTAACATGAACTCCTTTGTATGTCACTTAGGACTTGGTGGTCTGCATCACTTTGTAAATCACAGGAAGTTTGGTCATACTCTGACAGGAACTGCATTAATTATGATGCAAATATTTAAAAAAAAGAGCATTTCTTTACACCTTATAACAAAAAAAATCGCTTGCCAACAATCGACTTAGTTCGATGCAGCTGTAAAAGATGGTTCAACGCTCACCAAACTTGTGTATTTAAAAAAAAATAAAGTCCAATAGACTGGCTGCTGTTCACCATTCATACTGTTTCTCTCTTATTAAATACACTGTACATCCAAAAGCTTGACCATCAAGAAATACATGAATTATTAAAGCTAAATTAGTCAGTGTTTTAACATTTGCTTTTAACATATTAACACAGAATCAAGCGTTTACATACGATAAGGGTACCTTAGCTAATTATGTTGGTTTGATACCTTCATGTTTAATGTATGGCTCTTTCTCCCAATCCTTATCAACCCTATAAGCAGCTTTACACAGCAAAAAGAGCTAATAAAGCCACTGCACCATATGTACTATATCTGTTGAGTATCTTGACAGACACTCAACAGATATAGCACAGAGACTCAGACATTTCACTCACTAGTTTGTAGAGACAAATACAGAACTGTAGTAGTGAATATTGGGCATACATTTGTCAGAAAGCCAAAGACATGACTACATGACAAAGTCAATAAAGACTTGCATGGCTTGATACATTCTCCATTTCTCTGCATTTTCCAATGATACAGTTGCCACAAAACCCAATAAGCCCCACACTCTCCTCTGCCGCTCCCCCACGTTCCCTGCCGTGACAGACAAGGCCGTGATTACATCATAAGCTTCCCGAACCTCCTCTGCTTTAAAGCCTGGGATTTGCTAGCTGGGCCCTTCTGTTGCAGAGTAGGACAGAGAGAGAGAGAGAGAGAGAGAGAGAAGCGTTCGGGCCTTAATCTATCAGGCGTCAGTATATATCCCACTCTTCCTCCAGATTAAAGCTGAACCAGGTTGCATTCACACAGATGAAACTATCCCATTTTCGTTCACGCTTTACGTTTTATTCTCCCTCTTGCCGTTTTTAGATTGGTCTCCCTGTGAGAGCAGCGCATGGTGTGAATCTGCGGAGGCAAAGAGAAAACATTATAATGTTTGGGTCATTGAAGGTGTGTGGCACGCATGCGCATCAAACTGTCACTGCAGATTAAGCAGGCCTTATTAGCATGCTTTCTTGGAAAAAGGCCTACACCTCATGCTACCTAAGCCTCTCACTCCTCCATCTCTGTCTACACTCAAACCTCTCCGCTATATCATTAACTGAGATATGAAGTGACCAAGGTTCAAAAAGGACAGAACTTGTCTCAAAGGGAAGGTGTGCCTCCCTGCCAGCCCTTCAGTCTGACATACAGTAGCAGTAGCAGTATAACACGTTGGGATTAAACTGAAGTAGAACTGATTTCCTGTCTTTAAAAGATCCAACACACACTCTCAGCCTTGTTATCAGTGCTGCACTCAAAAATACTGTAGGATTTCTTTTTATAACATATTCTTTAGGGCCGGTGGAGACATTGCTGAAATGCTCTGCACAAATAAATATTTTTTGGTTCATTACTTCACTTGCACTGGCCCCCTGTCTCGGCCTCAGAGCTGTGCTTTTACAAGGAAACAGCCAGCACTGCATTGCGTGTGACTGTGTTACAAGTTACATCATCGTGCGCCACATCGCCGCGCACTCTTGCAATCATCACATCCATCAACTGACTTTGAACCTGATTGGATGTCATTAAAACCATCCAATCTAGGAAGTCTACAGAGCGAGTGCTTGCACTCTGCACTGAGGGCAATAGATTGAGTGGTGGAAGATCACTGGGCAGAGGGGAGGCAACACTATTGATCCTCCCCAGCCGGAGGACGAGGCTCCAGCCAAGGCTTCAGTGGCCTGGCTCCACAGGGGGCACTGCAGGGTGAGAAGGGAGGGGCTGGTCATTCTTGTTGCCTGGAGTCGTGCAGGCAGACTCTAGGGCAGAGCTTTAATCTCCACTAATCGTTTCTTAATACGTGCATCCCTTGCCCTACACCCCCACACGCATTCACAAACACACACTCCCACATGAGCACGCACACATATGCACAAACTGCTTGCTGTCCAAGCCCCCGCTTGCTCTAACAAGAGATAATCTCCTACCCCTCATCCTGAGCAGGGGGTTAGACCACAACTTGAGAAACCATCTCTCCCATACAAGGAGATGGACTCTGTAAAATGTAAAATATGTTCCTTAAACATGAATATTTGTAAACTTCGCTTTAACTATGGAAATACAGAAAAAAAATATGAAAACACTAAAACGTACTTTCTTTAAAAAAAAACAACCACCACAAAATCAATCTCACTATGCAACTGGGCCTCACGCAGAGTTTCCCATGAAGCCTGAGCATCAGCAGACATGTCTGCTGATGAAGCGTCTTCCTCCATAATGTAGTCTAATAGTCTAATAATGGCATCCTCACCTTCCCAACTCACACCTCTGTCCAGCTCCAGCCCAGACACTGCGTAAGAACGATGATAATCTCATTTCACTAATGCTCTGCAGCCTGCATTAGAACACAGGCGAAGCACTGTCTCAGCCTGACTCTACCCACCCAGGAAACTGTGTGTGTGTGCATGTGTGTGTATAAAAGTGGGTGTGTGAGAGAGAGAGAGAGAGATAGATGGAGAAAGGGGCCAGGAGGGCTGTGGGATAGAGGGGGCACTGAAAAATGCGGTGTAACCTGAGCTGCTCGGCCCATCTGGAGAAGGCCTCGCACCGACAAGGGTTATCCCACAATGCACTTTGCTGCAGAGAAGATTGTTAGAGGGAGTCTGACACAATGGATCAGTCTTTTGAAAAGTATTTATTTGCATCACAGATAGGGGAATTTGTATGATTAAAAAAACATGAGAGATGAAAATCAGCAGATACACACACACACACACACACACACACACACACACACACACACACACACACACACACACACACACACAACAAATTAAGAACAGCCTGTTACATTCACATGGCAATTACCAAAGTCCAGACTGTGTGGTTACATGTACACACTATACATTACGTGTGTGTGATATGTTCTGTAACATGAGACACAACCACAGTTAACCTGAATCGTTTGTCCAGTGAATAACTTTTAAGTCAACTAGTCTGTGTTTCACCACAATCCCAGCACTTACCCACTCTCTTTCTGTCTGCCGACCTGCACAAAAGCTAAAGAGCTTCTGCGTAGGTCCAATGTTGATGTCCATGTAGATCAAATATAGCTAGGCTGCAGGCAAACTGGTAACAATACAAATCATATTAGCTAAAGCTGAAGTGTAGGCCATAAAGCAGGATTTATGCAAAGGCAGATAAAGAGGTTTTAATCCCCAGATCCCCCTGTCACCTACATTAGCAGACCCTGACCCAGATATATGAAGCTCAGTCCCTGGCAGCTTTTTGAGCCATACTGTACAGCAAACCAAACCAACATCGGAGAAAGACTCCCTCGCTCTCCACCCTTTTCATTTGGGAAGGGAGGAGGAAAAAAGGCCGCATTGAAAGAGAAGGGTAAGATGACACCGCATGGTTTGCCAATTATGCCACAGAGCTAAGAGAGGAACCCCCGGATGGTTGGCTGAAGACAGAATAGCAGAGCCTCTATACATAGTCAACCACAGAGTCCCTCACGCTGCAGAGCTGCACTCACATGATCTAACAGTGCCTGTCAAACCTGAAGACAAGACTGACTGATGAACACAGGAATCCATTATCATCATAACATCATCAGCATGGAAGAAAGTATGAGCCACCAGATTAAATGCATTAGGGATACCACTAATGTTTATATTCATTATTGATTGCTTGGTTGATTTTTTTTTTTTTTTTGTCTTCAAATAATACATTAATTATTCTAGTCTACATCAGGAAAAGGCCAAATCACAAGCAAATCTTCACATTTAAGAATGTGGTAAGTGCAAATGTTTGGCTTTTTTCCTTTTGCTTCATAAATAGCAAACAGTTAATCAATTATCAATTGTCAATCCAGCTTGAAGATGAAGAGCTTTTGTTGTCTCAACTGGGGACAGAATGAAGATTTTTTTTTTTTGCATTGATTGCATTGGAAACTCTTGTTTCAAGAGACACTTATATTGATTTTTTGATCCAAATTTCTTTTTTTTGTTCTCATCGCTGGAGACGTTACCCATCCTCCACATCCCACGTGTTTTAAAATATGTTACAAACAGACACCTGATATACCAATTGAGTCATATTCTTGTAATTGAGTCACACCCCCTTTTCCACATTTCCGTTGTTATACAGTTAAAAGTCCTTTTCTAAATCCTCTGCTTCCAAAATATTGGCATCTTCTCCTTCGTAGATTTAGTTTTGAGGCTGTGGTGAGCAGGGGAGGAACAGAGTCTCACCCCACCCTTCACCACCATCAGCCACTCACTCACTGACTAAAACGGTCTTAAGATTTTTCTCCATTTAAGAATTGGGGGGGGGGGGGGGGGGGGGGGGGGTTGGTTTTCCCCCTTCTGCATGGGTTTTAGCTGGTCGACGCTCTCAAGTAGTAGTTGGCAAGTCTAGAACCACCGGATCCATCTACCTCACCAGTGTGAGTTCTACCATTGCCAAACACCACCAGAGAGCTGCTGGGCCTCTTAAAACCCTTGTGAGTCATAGACATGGCTCCTCAGGATGTGGGGTGATTCAGATTGCTACGAGGAACCCGCTAAGATGAGATGGCATGAAAATTTATTAGAAAAGCTTAAGCATAAACAGAGAGAAAGGAAAATGGGAAAAATCAACTGATTGTTACATGAAATGTTTGGCTCTCGTGCTGACAGCATCCTCCTGGGTCAGGGTTTCAGACAAACTGGCATTTGAGGTGTTATACTATAAGAGTCAGGACGTCCATATCCACTGAAAGTTCTTGTACACTCAGGTAATGAATACCAAATTACATGAAAGGACAACCGGAAGGAGAATATGACGTACAGGGGACAGTGAGGAGAATTCAGGGGTCAATCTACAGCAGTTTTGAACTAGACACCAAAACATGTACTACTACAGAGAAGATTACGATCCGCGATTGTGCAAAAATGATGGAAGTCTATCTTGTCCTATATTGGCACTACACATAATTGCTCAAAGTATATATACAGAAGCAAAAATGTGCTAGTGCCAAAATGGGCAAAGAAGAGGAGAGACTGGGGCATCCAAATGCAAGCAGCTGTTGTTATAGAGACACATCAGCACAGAGAGATGTCGAAGTACCCAGCGAGACGTGCACAACTCATGCAACCGCACCAGAGTCATTACATCACACTCACTCCACCCACAAGCACAGGAGAGCACAGCCACAGAGTGTAAGCTGCTATGGACGGGCATCATCAAGTGGTTCTTTCTCTGCTCTGTTTATGGCCCTATGGTAATTCACTGATAGTGAGCTCTCACAGTGAATTCTACCAGTGCCATACACAGAACAGGAGTCATTATCACCCCAACACCTAGGCCAGCTAGTCAGCCTGTGAGGACAGTCAGCCCAGAGAAGCAAAACTATGCAAACTAGACCACCGACCCTCAGGAGGAGAGCAGAAACAACAGCCTGGAGAGAGAAGGCGAAAGAAGGAGGGGCAGAGATACAAGAGCAAGTGAATAAATGATGTGAAGCAGAAAGAGAAGCATCCGCTGCCTTCAATATGGCCACAGCATTGCAGTGACGCAGCTTAACTCAAGATGCGCTGCACTGCAGTGGATTGATACACACACTGAGTAACAGGTCAAAGGCTAGTATGTCTTAATGTGGGCTGCTAAATATAGGTCCAGGCAATCCTACAAGTGAACAAACATCCTCATCTAATTGTTCACTGCTAATCGCCTGCACTGCCATCTTTAGATTTCTTGGAAAGACTGACAGCTGATGAAACTATAAAGCAGGTGACTGTTCTGCTATTACCTGTAAATACGCAGGTCCAATTTAATATTTTTCTGTTTCACTAGAGGCTGGAATTTTACAAGATCATTGTGCAAAACAAAGCCTGAATGCCAGGATCTTGCCCAAACATCCCCCATCCCCTTTTAAATTTCGGGGATTTAAACAACACGGCTGCTTCATTTTCGTCTCCGATTTGCAATTTGGGACTGAAGACTAAACAAGTGTTCTCAGTAAAACATGATAAAACATACATAAATCAACTACACAATTTTCATTCATTTATAATAAATAATTCAAATCAGATTCCAGTGGGCAAACACTGAATGCAACAAACAAAATACATGTAAACTGATTTAAATTAGCTTCTCCTATTTTGTTAAAACACAATAAGGGAACAAACAGTATGAAACTGAACTTTTCATGCTTAATCATTAAACCTACCAATGTCTGAAGCATAAGGTCAGTAAGCAATGGGGTCTTATGGTCTATAGGTAATCTCTTTACATCCTGGCTCTGTTCTCCCCCTTCATTCCCAACTTGTCCAAAGGGGCGACACCCTAGACTTGACCTCTTAATTTGCTTCCTAGATTAGCGCTGTTACATTGACACATCAGTGCTGTTCATGGCTGCATGACAGAGACGTGCTGCCACCTCATCTACACCGCAAGCCAGCTTTAGGTCTATTTTATCGTTGCAGATATAAATAGAAGTGTACAAATGTAAGGAGAAAGAAAAGTTATTGACTTAACGTCCTAATTTTAATTGTTTCTGTGATAAAGCAAATTGAGTTTTCAAGCTTTTGCACTAAATATCCCACTACACAGATAAAATTAGCCGCCAGCTTGTAGGCTTTTCCCATCATACCCAGAAAACATAGTACCCAGCTTAGTTGAAAATGGGTAAAAATTGGGCACAATGTCTCTGGACTGATCACAAGCCTGTCATTCACAAGTATTTCACTCTCATCTAAAAAGCAAATCCCAGAAAATGGCTGCAGTCCGAGTCAGATGTGGACATTGCTGCAACTCAGTTACTACTGCAAAATGCCTTTCTAACGAGCATGCAAGGGCTTTCTTACAAAAACTACAAAAAATATTATTCCAGCACTTTCTCTCTCAGTTCAGCTCAACATTAACGCCTCGGTATGAATAAGTCTATAAAAATTCTGATAAACAATACTGCAGCTAATTGATAACCTTCAGTCCAACTCCTGACCTTGAATGTGTTGTCAGGAGCATCTCTGCGCTGCAGACAATCTGAATTCGAGAGGCTAGCGTCCTCAGTTCTGTCCTGCCTGGGCCCAGATGCCCCACCCTTGGTTCACCCATTAGCTCCCTCATCCTGGGCCCTGCAGTGCACGGAGCTCCCATTGATTCCAGCGATCAAACCATGTACTAAGTGATTCCTCAGACGCCCAAATGGCTCCCTGAGCAAGACTCCCATTGCCATTTCCTGGGGAAATCAATACCACTAAAAAGCCAAGTCGAAAAGAACCTGTGTCCTTTAAAGGCTTGCCCATGTCTTGTTTTTCCATACCTTAATTAGTTAATAATGGAGGTTCACAGGATTTTTGTGATATATAATTGCATAAGAGTATCTGCGACTCCTGACAGTATAGAGTATAGAGAATACAGAGGAAAAACAAGTGCATTATTTCTGAAAGAAAATTTATAGCATACACAGGAACATGTTACTTAATTGGTTTTAGTTATTAAATTATCCTAAGAGGTTATACTAATATTATTTCAAAGTATATCTTTTCATGGAGACCTAGTGTTTTCTTTTAATTCTTCTGTAAATATGAATTTTGTTTGTTTGTGGTAAATATGACACACAGAGTCATCTTGTTTTGATGTGTCATCAAGGCCAGCTGTCAAAATAGAAAGCCCATCTGCACCAGCCTGTGTATATTGGAACCACCCTGTTTATAGATGATATTTTAGAAACTGATTTATGTGAAAACTTGAATCAAACTTTATCATCGGTTGTGCATATCGGAATATTGCTGTGAGATTAAAGATTAAATGAATAAAAAATTGAAACGATATTGTAACAAGTCTAAAAGGATGTTTAGAAACTTCTAATTATTTTTCCCTCCGTCATTAAGCACTATGTGAATTTACTAACATGCTTTATTTTACTGAGATAGTAACATTGGATCGCCTTTTGTCTCCGCCATCGTTAATTTAGCCTCAGAGCAGCTCCAAAGTCCCTTGAGTTAATCGCATTTGTCCGAACAAGGAGACTACAAGTCCTCAACTTCACGGTTATTTCAGGAGGATTTATCACTCCTCTAAGTCCTGCAGCAAGATCCAGATTCACTATCAGTCATGCAACCTGAAATCTTTGACTGTGTGCCCGGTTTATAAAAGGAAGAGGCCTTTAAAATCCTGCGAAAATGTACAGCCGATTTTTAATTATTACTGTAAAGTGGGTTATAGCAATTTTCTTATTTTATGAACCTAGTGCTATGGCAGTTATAGTCTACCTGTGTAAAATCTGATGACTTCCTCTGTTAACGTAAATAAAAAATGTACAAAACACAGAACTCGGTATTAATCCACAGGATCGTAGGCTGCAAAAAACCCTCCCTCTGAATTTAAATAAAAATAAAAGCAGGTGCAGCGTACTGAAAAATGCATGCCACAAACCTCCAGCATTATCTAAAATAGAACATTTTAAAATAACCACTGCGATTTTCGATTGATTTAAATAATGGTGGACAATTGAATTTTGTAATATTGTAATTGCTTTTATTTTTATTTCGCCCACATTTAACCTGCTCGGACTATTTATGGGTCAAGCCAGACGTTTAAAAAAAAAAAAAAAAAAGTAAAACATGGCATTAGATTTCATTTACTGAATTGCAGTTAAATTTGTTTTATGATTTTAAATCGGATAAATCGCCCCCACCCCCAAAAAACCTGTAGAACTGTGGGGGCATTTTTCAGGATAAATGAGCGATGGCATCGAGTATTAATCACATGAAATAGCTCCTCATTTTGGCAAGTAACATGGCCTCCTTTTATGGAATTTAATCTCAGTTTGATGCGTACCTTTCCCTGGCTTCCAGACAGATTGTTAATAAGCAATAAAACATTAAAACTAATAGTCTAACTGGAGTAAAACTGCATAATATAAAATGTGGCTCATACCTTCCTCCGAGTCCATCGTTGTGCGTCATGTCTGAAGCTACAAACTGAACTGAAGTCGGACCCATGAGACATTTTAACCTATCATTATTATTTTAGAGGGTTTTCCTCTATCAAAGTCGTGTTGAAGCAACACAAGCCTCCGGTCCCTGTTGCCCGCAGCAGGACTGCAGAATTACAATGAAACAAAAGAAATCCAAGCGGCGTCCTGAACTTCCTGAGTATCAAATGTCAATTTCAGCCCTGCGCTCCTCTCCTCTCCTCTCCCCTCTCTTCTCTCCCACCGGTTCCCTCTCTCTCTAAACTCAACCTCCTCCCTTTTACCTGCGCGCCCAGGCTGCACACTGACAGAAAGAAAGGTGCTCCGTGCACCTTTTTAAAGGCGCAGACACACAAAGCAGCGACAACAGGATACAACGGGGTAGGAAGAAAACAGCCAATCAAAAGTGCGCATGAGGTTAAATATTCCGTATTTAAATATTACTGCGGTGGCTGATGTCAGCATAATGTAAATTTGATTTTTTATTTTAAGTGTTATGGATGTAGCCTATGAATTCTGTATCTTTTTCAGCATAAGAAACGCACCATTGGCTCGGCCTTTAAATACTAGTACTATTGTACCCTTTCAGAAGCACAGCCTCAAGGGGTACTAAACATACCGCTGAGTACCTGTGTTCATAATAGTGGACGTTTATCCACAGTGTAGAAGCGGGACCCAAACAGCTTCCAATCCAGTCTCCCTCCACCCGGTTTAGACTGCCGGTCCAGGGATTTGCCCGGAAGAAAACACACATTTTCAAGCATCTCACCCAACATCAAACCAATAATCCAAGCGGTCTCTCCTGTTCTGCTGCGTTCATGGCCTCTGGTGGTCTGAGTCTAGTCTTTTTAAGGTGTATCTCTCCGAAGGAGGCTTGGGGACCTTAAAATCGGTGCTGTTTTAACCCGGGGACTGCTGCAGCGTGAGCGGATGAGGACTGGTTTTGTCTCTCCGGATTAAACGATTTCCTGACTAATAATTTGGACCAACCCCCTCTTTAGACTGTCCTAACCCGAGAAAAGACAGACACGCTCCTCCGGTCTGAACACCCAGATTACTCTATTTTTATTTCTATTTTATTACTGGCTTCTTAGATTTTTCTTTTTTTTTACATGTGGGCCATTAAATAAGAAGAAAACGATGATAACTTTAAAGACAGCCTCCTGATTTTCAGCGCGTGCCTATTTCAGACTACACCTACATTATACTGCTGTAATATTTAACCCCGGATTTTAGTGATCTCTATTGTTTTTTTTTTGTTTTTTTTTATAATGTCCCTCACAGGCCTGACGCCTGCTCTTTTCTAAAAGGCCTTTACGGGAAGAGAGGAGGCCTGCAGGCCTGTGGTGTATGTATAGATTAACAGTGAAGCCTCTCGTTTACCTTACCAGCACCTGCAGACCAACAAGGCTTTTCCTATGGAGACAGGGAGAGAGAGACTGATAAAAAACAACCTATCATTTTTATGTACAGGTAGAAAAATGATGAGAACAAACATCCTGGACCATTTAACAGACTACTGTATAATTGCTGGAGTAAACAGAAGACTATATAACTCATTAATGTTCAGTAGGCTACAACAGGGCATACATGCGCCGTATTTTCAGACATTAAACCAAGCACTGCCTACAACAGATAGACTATTCGGCGCATCTTCCCAGCCCCCCATCCCGGGATTAGTTTTAGTCGGCTGATGCTGTTGAGGCTGCAGTTCTTGGGTCGAGATGCTGCAGGATCAAATGACCACGTCCAGATGGCTAATGATTATCAAATACTGCATTTAAAGCCTGCACTAGTGGTTACTCTGTGCAGATTGCATAACATTTCCTGTCCGAGGAAAGCAGGAAAAATACCTCTGCTATAATGCCCAAACGCAGGCGTGCGAGAAATCTTACATCTGCCACATAAGATTTCATATTTCGTTAATACCAAAAGTTATAGCCTATTTTGGGGGGCAATTTTCGGTCTCCTGATTAATTAGTCTATCATCAAAACCCTCACAGTCAAAACCATACAACCTGATGTAGATCTGATGAAACGCTGGCGCATGTGGCTCGCCCTGACAGGAAGCAGCAGCATCTTTCCGGGCCCCACGAGGGCCTCAGTGTGGCTCCTCGTTCTCTCCCCTTCTCGCTCAGCACCAGAGAGGCCCGAGCTGAAGTGAGAGCCCGGCATATGTCCCTAGTTCACTTTTGGATGCCTAATATAGGAGGGCGAGTTCTACCCATGCTCCTCTCCGGTGGCCAGCCAGCGTCCATTTACCTGCTGTTGATAATTAGGCAGATAACTAGGTGGACAAAACTCGTGTAATATTTAGAGGTGATGGGGATGGGTTTGGTTACACTCTTTTCAGAGTGAATAGCGACAGTGAAATCAATCCGAGGTGACTCGTCGTTGCTGCTCAGCGTCGAGGATCCGGAGCCCGAAGCTCTCCAGGCCTTGACGTGGTTTCCACCTGGAAAAGCTGATACTGGAGCCGAGGATCATCTGTGTGGCAGGCGGGCGTGTATAGGAGATGAGTAGTCCTCGATGAATATTTAAAATACTCATTTGGTTCTGTGTTATCGTGCCGGAGCCAGATGAAACAGGTGCCAGCGGAGAGATCAGATGGACGCTGTGCGTTTGTGCAGCCACCCGTCTCCCGTGAAGGGATACAGGCCATGTGATAGGACTGTGGATGAAATAATAATGCGGCAAGATTTAGTCTGCTACTCCAAAAGAAGAAGTAAATGGCAACAATGGAGATCACTTTACTGAGGATGCGAGGCAATGCTCCAGAAAAAATGAGGAAGCAGAGACCGTATTTCACCACAAATCTCTCCAAATACATTCACATCTGATGCAGTAATTAAAAATATTGATTTAATTATCATTCCAAATTTTGGGCCCAAAGAAATTAAATGACAGCGCTAAATGATAAGGTACTTTCAATAATTTTTTAAAACAGGATAAGAATAGTTGTTACTAAGGGGAAATCTTAATTCAAAACTCTTTTGATGTGAAATTATTTATTTATTTTTAGTTCTGCAGAGGATTGCAGAACAGGGGATTATTCATTGCCTCTGCCACATGCAGCATCATAACTCATGAAAATAATGAATTAAGATGACAGTAAAAAAAATAAGGTCATGAAATAAGGCCAATGACAATACACGTCTGACAGCCCGCTGTCTTTTTTGTAGGGATGTTTTATGTTGAAAAAGTAGATGTGGTCAAGGAAAGGCATTTCAAAAACTGGACAATATTTTATTAATATGAATGCATTTGATATTTGATGTTGAAACCTGCTCCTTCTCTGTATTAACAGCTTTGTCTCTCACACTCCTGCCAGTGACTGTATCCATAAAAAACACCTTCTGCAGGGTCTCCTACACCACTGCGACCACCAGCACTGTCTCTCTGCTGTCTACTCCTGGTCTGGGCCTCTGTTACAGCAAAGAGGTGGATGGGTGGGTGGGGGCATCTTAATCAGTGGATCATCTATTAGTAAAGACCTGGGGACCATTGTATTGCTGTTGCTGCACCACCACCACCACCACCACCACCACTTCCCCCTCCCCATCCACCCCTCACTGTGCCACTGAAACAGAGCTTGTAACCCGAGAGAGCCCATTGCCTGCCACCCAGCCCCAGCCTGTGAAACCCAACACACAGCCTGCATATTGGTGATGGTTCACCCAGATTGGCTCACCAGCAGCCAGGTATTAGAAAAGAAGAGTTAGCAGGGGGGAAAAAAAGGAGAAAAAAAGTGTGCTGGGATACTCCATCATTCATGGAAGCCAGTACACTTTTTTATTTTATACAACTGCAGCATTTCAAGTTAAACATTCAGAATTACACAAAAAGGAAGTTTTTCTCTGACTGAAATACTGCACTGTCTGATCAGTGTAGAGGCCTCACGTCATAAAAGAAGTCATGATGGAAAATGCCAACACTTTTATCGCCTAAACACAGCTGAGCGTAACCTGTGCAACTAGAGCCTTCATTAAAGAATGTACTCTTACAGCAGATTTGCTGCTAAAAGCTTTGCTATGGAAAATGCCGCAGTCAACAGTGATTGATCATAACTTACTGCAGACAGTCCATGAGCCTAATGTGGAGCCTCAGGGCATCGTAATGCCTTAAAAGGCCTCAGTGGCACAGGTCACCTGACCACCCTGCTCTGGGTAGACCAATCAGACGGCTGGTGCGTGGCTTTGGCATTACGTCATGGAGGCCCACAGTTTCTCTTGACCAACGCACTGCGGATAAAAGAGAAGCGTTAAATATTTCATTGAGGGTCTCAGGTTGCTGGACTTCTGGAGGTCAGGACCGTGAAGAGACAGA
This sequence comes from Toxotes jaculatrix, assembly GCF_017976425.1. Taxonomy (NCBI): domain Eukaryota; kingdom Metazoa; phylum Chordata; class Actinopteri; family Toxotidae; genus Toxotes; species Toxotes jaculatrix. The sequence goes on from NC_054415.1 coordinate 7,427,281, forward strand.
GAGCCTCGTCCTTTCCTCCCTCCAGCCTCATCATCTAAAGCAGGAGAAGAGGTAGTCGGGTGAAGACCGAGGGTTGGACTTTTTAAAGAGTCAGTTATGAACAATCTTTCTCAACCAAGGAATCTGAAATGAAGAACACAGTGAGAGACAGCACAGTTATATGTCACATACGTCCAACAAGCTGTTCTGACTTATATGTCCTAAAATATTATTTATTAAACTCACCAGAAGGGATGAAAATTGTTGTTTCCCAATGGCAGCTGTCACAGCAACCTTCATATACCTGGTTAAACTCATGGTTAGTACTATGGCCTGTAAAAAAGCTGTGTAACTTTATGCAAGCGCAATACTACATTGCTGGTGCACTCCTTTAATTTATACCCACAGTATGGTGATTCGGCATGAGGCAATGCTGTAGCTCTGAACATGTTCGCCCCTATAACATCCATCTCTGCTCTGCAGAATCCCTTTCTTGTTTCGCAGGCTTTTTGTTGGCACACAGACACATGTCGATCACATTCCTAGCCAAGATGCGGACCCTCTGGGGCTCTGATCTTGACAGGCCAGAGCTTGTGGCCCAGCACAGGATTTACAGTACAGAGAATGAGTATGAATACAGGAAGAGTATAGAGTAACAATATACTGAAAGGCAACTCAATCCAACTTCTTACTACAGCCCCATAAATTGAAATAGAGTTAAATCAACACCTTACAGTGCATTGCATTCCCCACAATTCAACAAAACAAAAATTAACAGCACATACTGTAAGTACAGTGATCATTCTCACAAATACTTCAGAAATATTCAACTGGACAGTAATTTCATGCCTCAGCACTGCTACAGAAATAAAGTCCGGCAGTAAGAGAGAGCAGATTGCTGCGTGACAGAATACATTTTTCAGAGGAGAGAGGATTAAACAGCCTTATGTCACAGCATTTATTTTCCCCTGCTGTGATTATACAGAGGGGGTTTCAGCTGAGGATAGAGGAGGATGGACGAGGCAGCGCCCTCATCTGGCTCACTTGTGAAACCGCAGCCATCATTTCATGTGGAGGTTGCCCTCACAGCAAGGTTAATCTCACACAGTCCAATGTCCCCTTCAAAATAAAACCCGAGTCAGTAGCTCAGATGCTTAACAGATTTGGCACCGATCACTGCAGGATACAAGACTCATGCAGTGCTATATAAACCCAACCAACAGACCTGAAGAACTGAAGCATCACTCACTAAAAATAACAGGAGCATTTATAACCCACCAAAACATGCCTTTGAAGGAAAATTCAGTAGCCAGTCTGTGTCTTTGGATGGCTGTAGTCATTCATCGCCAGCATTTCAGCATGAAAGGACTGGGGTACCAGCTTCATTCTCAAGTTTCACAGCACTCACAGGGATCTTGCCTGACAGAAGGCCATATTGTACAAGCTGACTGAGACACTACACCACAGAAGTGTAGTGTCATACTGACACCTTGTGGAAGTGCAAGGTGTGTGTTCCACATTCCTCAGCAATTTGAGTAAAATCGCTCAAGTTAAATCTTTATGCCAATTATTAAACAACTTTGTCCTCTGCAGAGACATCAGTAAACCTGTTTTGTCTTATACTGCTGAGGCTTACACTGCATTAAAAAAATAGATGAAAATGTAGAGTTTAGTTTAGCTGTCAAATATACACGTGCAACTTCATTTTAAAACTCTGCAGCATAATCCTAATCTCTTTCATAAAGAACATTTGAGAACAGATTGCACAGTATTTCTCAGGGGGTTTAAGTGCGCAGGGTTCCTCTGAGTAAAAGAACTAGCGACGCAAACAGCTACGGGAGGAAGAGAATCATCAACCTCAGACAATGACCATTTATACACATTGAATGTTTTATTAAAAAAGAAGTTATAACAGTTTATTTTATACACAACTATTTATGAGGTTATAAGCCTATTAATAGAGAGCATTTGTCTTTTGGACAAGCATGCCCACTTCACAATGTAAAGAAAGAAACAAGAGAAGGAGGGCAAAGAGGGTGATAAAAATAAGACCAGGGATGGACTTTTTAAAAACAAAAAATAAACCTTTTGACTTTTTAACCCTCAAGTATCACACGCTAGGTACCAAATACATAGTTTTTTGTTGTTTTCTTTTTTTTTTATAAAAATCTGCTATTTTCCATGCTGTGTGCGCCTGCGAAATCCCCTGATGGCGGCGGTAGGCCAGCACAGGGCACAAATCCACACAAGCACAAGACAGAATGGGAGGTGTGCACCAAGCGAGCCTCAACTCCACACCAGAAGCATGCAAGTGCACGAGGAGACACAGTCAACACATGGGGGAGGTGATTTTACAGGATCAGGGTGCTGGCTCTCTGCAGCTGTGCTGATAAAGTGGAGAATAGGCCCTGGATGTCCTGTCTATGGATTAATGATAGACCAGTCCATTCAGTTAGCTCAGGCCCTTCATCCTTATTGTATCCAGCAGGGTGGTGGGGGAGTGTGCGAATACGGTTGTAGGACTATGGCTCTATACTGGACTTTCTCTGCAGGTCTGCAGTTAGAATTTTGAGGCCCCATCAATCCCATCATGTGAAATCTAGTTGTCTGGAGTCACTGTTTAAAACCGCGAGTAGTTAAGACATTGTTATTGGTAAGCCTGTGGTCTTAGAGCAGAAGAGGCGGAGAGGAGAAAGCCAAAAGGAAATGAAATAAAAGCACAATAAACACTTTCCATGCGTTTTCAAAAATAATTCAGAATTCAAGTTGCAATGGGACGCATAATCATTCACTGGTTCGAGGACATTTTCTTTTAGTTGTTGAGTTAAAGACAACCTGAAACACAAAGGCAGTAATTATTTCTCTTGACACTGAATAAAAGTGTAAGGATAAAAAAAAAAAAAACAAACAGAACAAGGGAAGCCATTGAAGAGATCATATGGCTGTCATGTTTACGAGAGCAACACCAGGCCACAGCTGAGTATATCATCAATTTATTGCCCAGCAGATGCAAATAATGCTGAAAACCAAAACCTATGATTTTAGCTCAACACAAGAATCTTGTTTTCGAAAAAGACAAAATATCATTAGTTCCCTGTTGCACCACTGCATAATAATGAGCTATTTTATTACAATTCTCAACTCGGATATACTGTACTTTCAGCACTCAGGTACAATACTGCACAAATGTAAAGTAAAACAAGAATTCCAATCTGAATTACTTAAAACAAAAAAACTCAAATTTCAAGTTCTCATCCGTGTGATATTTTAACTGAACCATAACTTACAACAGTGGCACTTAATGATCAAGATTAAAAACGAAAAAAAGAGGTCTCTTTAATGAATAAATACACATTTATAGGCAGCTTAGAGAGAAAAAACAAGCCAATTGTGAAACTGTGAATCTGCATACAGCTTTAAAGGTTTGTTCTGTTTGAGTGGATGTGGATCCCAGATATAGATCACCACAAACACTCTCAACACATGTAAAACATTCACATCGCTTTATACTGCCTTGAAACATGCTGGGTGTCACAAAAATCAGCTCTGCAAGAGTTGAAATGGCTGCATCCTGCTGGAAGCTAACCACGAGCTACCAATTCAAAACGTCCACAGGCTGGATGAGAGAAAAATTACTATCCCATAGCTTCAACCAATCAAACGCTTCCAATAAATATTGGAAATTAAAAACAAATGAAGGAAGTAAATATGTTCTCAGTCTTCATTCAAATGTGGTGATAATTGTGGGCACAGAAGTGTGTTATAAATCATGTCGTTTTGGAGAAAATCCAATATCTTGAAAGGGGCTGAACCACACTTTTGATTTCTGTACAGTTAGATCAGGCTCACTACAGGTCAAGAGTTTGAAATCACTCACACTCATCTGTACAACTCTGAATCTGCAAGAAGAGGACAAGCAGGCACGTCTATGGAGTATCTTACATATAACCACACAACAGACACTAACTAAAGGTCAGGTGAGCAATGAATGCTTTATCAGGTAAGCATACCAAACTAGCTAACTCTACCTGTAATACAGCCATATAGCATATGTTGTTTAGTTGAAGTCACCACCCAGCAAAACTAACTATCCTGACATGTCAAAAACACAGTTAAACAAATATTAGCATGATTTCCATCCTTTCACTACCCTGTGGGTGAAACATGTTAATCATTATGCAAGATACAACCAAACTGTATTTCAAACCTGAGCCATAAAAGTCTAACGATCCTACATTAGCTCAAATACAACCAACGCCACTCAGCCCTGGGTAATTCCCCTAATCTGCAACAGAGTGAAACTTTAGATATCAAATCACAATTTGCACAGGACAGGTTGAAGGAGGAGGAGAAGAAAAGTGGGATGAGTAAAAACAATGTGCTTTACTAACTCTTTTTGACCTTCATGGCTTTTTAGAAACATGGTTTTGGGGACTTCTTTAATAGGTCACCTTCCTTTTGCGATGAGGCACAGAAGAGTGAGTTAAGATCAGAGGTAATAAGGAGACCTCCGGAGTATGACTCAGCCTTGAATCTCCCACTCGAGATCCACAATCCACCACAAAGCAACCAGTGATTCTTACTGCAGTTTATGAAGTGAATACATTTCAAGGTGTTCTAGGTAGTTTGACTGCCACGTTAGCCGCGTCAAGCAACACTCGGTCAGTGTGTCGGGTTCAACACTGAATTTTCATGAGGCTAGAGAGAGTCTTATCACTGTACAAGGTAGATGCTGTACACACACAAAAAAATCCAAACGTGTTGAGCCACCCCCCCCCCCCCCCCCTCCCCTCCCCTCCCGCATTGGGCAAAAAATGTGAAGAGCACAAGAAATAAAAGTAGGAAAAGAATTGTCAAAACTCAAAAGCTGCGATTGCAAACTCTTTCCACGGACCATGGATTACATCTTGACCCGCCACAATGAATCAACCATGAATGAATGACACGCTTTTTCCCCCAAAATAAGAAGTCAAATCTGTACATATGAAATTAACGTTAAATTAGTTCCCCTCAACAAAAACTGCTACAAGCCTTAATGTCATTTATTTGGCTTTTATCTTGTAATCTTCTTCAAACTAGTGATCCAAACAGAGCTCCTGGTAGGCAAGACGTTAAATGTGGGCGTCCATTCGATGCAGTCAGGGTACATACCACAGGTCAGACCAACATAAAGGGCATGCATTGTAGCAAACTCCAGGTAACAGTGGAATGTGAACAGGACTGATACTTCACAAACCTGAATCTTCAATAAATCACTCTTCATTTTTACTCAGATTGAGCGAATCTGAGTAAAAATGAAGAGTAACCATATGACCATTTTTGTTGCTTTTCACTTAAATTAAAACGGACTTTGGTGCTGGTTTTCTAAATTCACCACAACAGGTGATCACTACATTCTTTCTCAGCTCTCAGCTTTCTCTGGAAAGTTGTTCTTGACCAATAGCTCTAATAGAAATTTGTTTTAAAAGCAGGAGTACAGGTGATTGTAAAACAGAGGTATCCTGCACAGTGAGAAGGCTTGGTGCTCATGTGTCTGAGATGCCTCTGAACAGAAAACTAGTACAAGCTGCACAAAAAAAATGAAATTCATATGGTCAGACGGTTAAAGGGTAGCTCTGGTCTGCTTTCAGTTTCCATAATACCAAGTGAGTCTGACCAGAACATCCACAAATGCCTCTTCTGTTTTTAATTGCCTTTGTGCACGCATCTTCCATGCAGTTAATGCAGCTAGTGTGCGTTCCATCAATCAACATCAAAAGCACCCACCACATGTCTTTGTCACCACATTGTCACCTACAACATAATGAGACGTGTGTTTGATTAATTTGTTTTTCCAAGACCTGACCTTGTTAAGCATACATTTTGCACTGCACAGCGGCATATGTAGACAGGCAGCTGCAGCAGATCGACAAAGAGTAACAAAAGGTTGAGTAACAGCCAAGGTAGCATGTGAACTGAGCGTTTTTTTGTTTTGTTTTTTTTTAACTGACATGTCTCACTCAATATGTTGGAAAAAAAATATGCTTAGGCAGCCTTTAGGGTTGAGTTATGAGTGTGTATAGTATTGGCACTACACGTTTTTTATTTTTATGGAAGGTGTGCCAGGACACCTCATGTGAGACTGTGCGCCTTAAAAATACTGTCTTGACCACAAAGTGAATATTGTCGAACTGTGCACCCTGGCAGGCAACACCTAAGCAGCTCTGTAGTGAAACAACTAACAAAATGTTGGTCAGAATCAGTTAACATTGTGGAAAGAGAGAAAATTAGGATTCAGGTCAAACTGGAAAGTTCTATTTTAAAAAGAAATGTGAGTACAGAGATGTGTATGGGGGAGATTTCCTGCCTACGACTACATACACACACCTTAGAAATGCGAAGATGACAGGGAGAGAATGTGAAAGCAATTGCGACATCTGCGTAGGGAGAAACAGCTACAGAATGGGAGGGTGTCTGTCAAACACACCAAAGGCTAGATATCCATAAAAATCCTTGTTTAGTAGTAATAATAATAATAAAAAAATCAACTTGTTTAAATATGAATATTATAAGTCTGCTTTCTCATGGTTAGGAAATCAAATATAGTCTCTGTGGGGGTTAAAGGAGGGGGCGGGAAGGGGGAGCCCTCCTATCACTACAACTCCATGTCCTGGGCCTCATCTTCTGAGAAATCAGACATGGAGCTTTCAGATGAAGAGTCACCTGCCCCCTCTTCTTGCTCCTTCAGGGCCTCCTCTGTTGCATATTTCTGGATGTACTCTGTGGAGGGAACGATGCAAAGAAAGAGGAGACAGAAAGAGAGAATGGTCAGACAGCAATAACGGTAAGCCAAAGCTCCCAGTTGAGCAACTGTTGGATATTAAATTTAAAAAGATAACTTTTTCCAGGTGTGCCATAATCTAAGAATCTGAAGGGATCTGGGATCTACACCCAGCAGATCTTTGTTAGGCTGAACCTTTGATTTTCTGCTTGTACTCCTCTGGCCGGTGAAGGTACATGGCAGCTGCATCTCCATTCAGGGGGTCGATGGGGTTTGGGTAAGCCAGCAGCTGGGGCAGGAACGACTCAAAGATGTTGGTCAGATCTGGGGAAGCAGGCAACAGAATATCATGGCAGAAATAAGTAATCATACAGTTTTACACTATAATGTGCTTCTCACAAATCTAACTACACTGCACACCCAACATTTTGCCCATAAAATGCCTAATGTAAAACTGTTACCGCTTTTAATCAGCCACAGGAAAGCTCATCATCTATTTACATGCCTGTCAGTCAGTGATGACCACATGAAAAAAGGATCAAACATGTATATACTAGCTAGCAGACCACAAGTATAAAATCCACAGCCTGATAGCCTCACAGATGCTAGAAGCACTTTAATCCCTTTCAGTGGCTTTCTGCTGGTAGGCCTCAGCTCTCTCTCACAGTGGAGGCCTGGTACAAAACCTGTAATTCTTGTCTCATCTCCTGGGTGTCACTGTTGGGTCCATTCAAGATGGGAAAGCAAATATTTTCCTACAGTCTATTGTACAGCATTATCATGTTTAGACAATTCAATCAGTTGCTTTTGTTCCCTCTCCTTTTGCAGAGACCCATTACATACAGTGCTTGGTTGATTGGCCTATTCTTTTCTTATTTGTCCAATATGATTATTATTTTTTTTTTCCAACATTCAACACAACAAAATCTGCGGTGTTTTACACAAGTTCAAAAGAATGAAAAATGATCACAAATGTGATTCTTAAAAAAAGTCTTACCTGATCATTTAAAAAAAGAACAAAGAAGCTACAACACAAGCAACAACAGGAATTATCTATAATTATAAAATCTAATCCTTTTCAAGTAACTTGAATCAAGTTACTTAAACACCATATTGGATTTTAACATGTCGTTTTGAATCATATCCAGAACACTGGTGAAAATAAATACGGAGGGATGCTCAAACATCTGCTAGGGATATTACTGTAAAGTCATTTATATTGCTCAACAGCTATCTTGGCCCTGTGGAGCGGCTGTAATGAGAAATTAATGGGGAAATATACGGGGAGAAGGGCACAGGGACATGGAGAGTAGCAGAGAGAGCGACGCGGCGACAGTGAGAAGAGCAACTGGGTGAGAAACGTTAAGTACAATCGCTGCCATCGAGAGTATGAGAGCATGTCTCTCACAGCTGACAGACAGTAAATCATTCCTGTCGAAGGTGAATGTTCTCTGACCTTGCTGGATGAGGGTATTACCTCATTAGTGTACACTTCTCCCCTCACTAAGTAGATTAGGGCCAATTGTGCACCACTACCTAATGCGCCCACACTTGGTAGCGAGGGGCCGGCAGTCACCTTTTCGGTGCTGATGGCACTGGGTCAAGTTCTTCGCACATAATCACGCAGACCCCTGTGAGGAAACTTAATATGAACACATAACCAGCGGGCCCACTCACCATAAAGGGCTGTCCATGTCTGGTTGATGACATCTAAGCACACTGTCCCTGACCTGGGAAACCAAGAAGAGTGAGAGGGGTAAGGCCAAAGGGAGGTGAGAGGGAATCTGTGTGTGTGTTGCTGCGTCCCTGCTCAGAGGCTGGATCCTCTTACATCCATTTTTCTGAACTGAATATATCGTCTGCCCAACACACCCTGTCCCATTTCAAATGTTGCTTCACATGTGGTACAAATTAGAGGACAAAACCGGTTTAGTCCTTCCAGCTGTTAGCATCCCATAGTCGATTGAGTGCCAGTCAAATGTACAATTCTTGTCAACATGGAAAGTTGCAAAATATAATGTGACCAAGTTGCATTTACCAGGTATTTGTGTTCAAGTGGTTGTTATTCACTTTTAAGAATATGAAAAAAAAGTCACCCCACAGATTAAATATCAGAAACCTGACACAAACTACTCTGTTTGCTCTTGTTGACATGTTAAATACATCTTTACAGAGAAACACAAGTTACATTAATATATTTTCTGTGCACATTATACAGTATTTGAGTATTTTGTATCACAAAACTTGCTCCAGTTTACCACTAGGATTTACATTTTGTCAGTCATTTCCTGGTAAAAAAAAACATAACACTTTTGGATGAGAAACATTGATATGCACTTTTATTTTTCGCCTTTGTGAGGCCAGACTGTCTCACATGAGGAGGAGGAACAGGTCAAGCCTGTCAGTCACATCCTCCCAGGGACCCACCTTCATGCACTGTGTCCTTCAGAGGATCTGGCCGGTAAGTAGTGGATTAATCGGCAAAGAGAAACAAAGAGCTCGGCCAGGTTAAATATTTGCGTGATGTGCTGCTGTTAGCGGATATGATTTGATGTGGTTTAATACACAATGCTTTCATTTCCCATTATTTCCCAGTCTACACACCCAGTGTAGTCTCAAATTAACAGAAACCTATCGCAAGACACAGACACTTCAAATACATGTCAAGTGACAACACGATATCAACTTACGCTTCGTCAATGTTGGGATGAAAAATCTTGTTCATGAATCCTGAAAAAAAAATAAGGTAGAGATGAGGACAGAGTAAAAAAAAAAAAAGTGAAGCGGAACCTAAAAAATGGGATGTTTCAGTGCTTCATATGACACTAGAGTTCCTACCTATCGATGGTGATTTGAAGGGGTATTTGTCAGGAAGATCTACTCGCACCTTCCACACACCTCCCTCGTACGGCGCTGTACATGAGGAGGGGACACAAAAAAGAAAGAAGACAGAACACTGTTGAGGACAGAGAGAGACTCACACTCCACTGAACCACATATTCCATCCTTCATGCACTCAAACAGACTTAGACGCTGCAGGGTTATATCAATTTTCTCCACTCCTTTCTACTCTGCTCAGAAACACAACAGAGGGGACCGCTTGAGAAATGAGCTACACATGCAACTTCTCTCTGCCAATTTATTTCATTTTACGCAGTAATATATTTCAGCCCAGGAGAATTCTTTACTTCCAAATCACTTCACAAAGTACACTGACATCAAAGGGGAAGAGAATGAGATTGTGTGAGTGTGTAGTGCTCTCCCAGAATAGCTGTGTGTAACAGGACCCTAATGTGCTCTACTGAAACCGAACGGCAAATAGATGACTGAAAACACACTTGCTGAGAATGAATGGCAGCGAACGCCTGCATACACACAACAGTGCCATTTTAATTGGCATAGTTTTGAGGAATCAAACACCCGCTTCCTCTCTTTATTGATGTGTAAGAGGCAGAGGTTTCAGTGTGACAGATGTTGTGAACAGCATACGAAAGAAGTATTTCCTGCTTGTGAAGCCACTCTCTTCATCCAAGCCTGTCTCCTCTCTGTTTTACACTTTGTAACCTCAGGCCTGGTTTCAGCCCTGGCCTGCTGTGAGGAACCTCTGTTTATGTTGCAAACCGGGGAATGACTGAAAATGTGACATGTTTGGTCAGAGGAAAGGTATGAAATGACTGTTTCATTATTTTTTTTTTATTATAATGTTTCTTGGAACATGGATGAAAACACACCCTAGATTATAGATTTCTGGGACACATTAATTAGCCCGAGGAGGAAATTCAGCATTGAATTAGGAAACCTCTTTAATGTGTCAGGACAAAAAAAAAAACTTTGTTAAATCAGAAGAGAGAAACACTTACTTCCTTGTGGTCCGAAAAACTTCACTACAAATTCATTGAGTCCACTGAGGATGGTGACTTCATGCTTGCTCTCGATGCTGTAAAGGCTGTTAAGGACAACAGCTTCACATGACTGCACACACACACACAACCTGAGTGACTACAATGATGAGCAGTTCTTGAATAATATCCAGATTCATTACCAATGTGGCCTCTATAGAATGGTTATTCAGCTGCTGTTGTTTCCAGTGCAATACATCATCACGTTTTGTTGCTACAGGAAAGACAAGGACATGAGGAGGGTCTGACCTTTTTCCTCTCTTCCACCCAACATCATTCTTTCATATCATGCACAGCTATGAAGACTAAGGAGAGAAATGATAGCTTCGGACAGAGAACAAAAACAAATCAAAGCAGGAAAATTGCACTTGGATTCTGTTCTGACCCCGAGTCCTGGACTCACACTTTCAATGACAATCGATAGCTTTGTGCCAATTTGTCATTCTGCCCGCTGAATTGATACCCCAGACTGAATGTGAAGTATGAGAGCGAGCGATTCCAAAACAAAAAGACACACACAGAGACGCACACACACAGATTAGCCAGTAGATCATATTCACCCATCCTTCAGAACCATTGCAGGCCTCCCTCCACCTGTCACTCTCTAATAGCCCCTTTGGACATAAAACACGAGTCCCCTTAGAGAAACATGGTACAGAGGGCCATCTCCTTTCAAAGAGATTATGTTACCACTCTTACTGGTAAATAACTTGATATATAGCAGTTGCTGACTTGATTCTAATGCAGAATTAACATAAAGCATATAAAGACAACTTTGCTTTTAGTTCTTAGGCTTCTGATCCAATTTTTCTTATGAACCTTTTAATCTAACAACTTAAATTTCAAGAGCACACAATCTCCCAATAACCAGAACACGAAATCAATCTACACATCAGTCCTATGTACATATTGCTCTCTGGACAATACTTTACAGTGGTGGACATGTTTTATTCTTACTCAGATGAGTGTCTCTTTAAGTTCAGATAACCAAATAATCCAGAGGAAGGCACTCTGACAAGGCACGTCTAAAAATGTGATGAGATGTGCTTTTGTCATGCAGCAAAGTATCAACCCATGAGGTCTCAACCACATAGCCACTTTATACATAGTAGCTGTGTGAGGCTTCCTTGCAGTTGAAAACAGGTAGTGTTATTCATTTAACATCAACAACTATGTGACTACATGAGCCTAACTTCTGCAGTAAGGTCTAACATTAACTTCTAACCAATTTAGCTGCAGCTTTGTGCTCTATGATCGGTAAAAAAGGACTACCTGGCACTGTTTGGAACTGTTTATGTCTGTTTCAATGAGATTTACCTAGAAAAATATTAATTGGCTGGAAATAATACATTTCCCCAGGGGAGGTTTATTACGGCTAGCAGAGAAAATAATAACCCAGTGTTTTCCGTTATAGACATAACTGCAATAATAACAAACCCCAAAGAATGTCAGCTTATTTCCATTCAGTGTATCACATGGCAAATCCCACAATACAGCTGTGTGGAAATGATGTATGCTCGCTCTGATCATTCTTGATCCCCACTCTAACACAAAATCATCACAGAGGAATTATTCCCCTTTCATCTGAGAAGATGGAAGAAGCACATGAAAAAAAGTTGACGCATAGAGAGACTTGGGGAGGAAATAAACAAGAGTAAAAAAAAAAGTAAGAGAAGAAAAAATGATCAAAAAGGAGAGTGAAAGACTGACAGAACAGATTTGAAGCAGAAGGTACAGGAGAAAGGATAAAAATCAGTTTTCCACGCCACACAGTAGCAGCTGGCTTGTCAATCCTGATTGAGTGTGTATCCCATTAGCAGTAGCACTGACCCCCAAAGGGTTAAATCAAACTGGAGGTTATTTTAAGCTCTGGTTGAGTCTGCAAGAGCAGACTGAATCCCTGGCTTCAGCAAGGAAATGTGTCATTGTCAGACAGAAGAGGAACCTCTCTGTTCTGACTCGTGCTGGAGTCAAGGAGCCATTCTGAGGCTCTCTGATGCAAAGTCCAAGGCAGAATGAACAACCACTAACACCACGAGCACAACACTTACCTAAACCATTCTAGCAAAACAACAACTGGCCCATTTCTTAATAACTGCTCCTCCCATGTCAGACTACATGCACTATGTTTATATTCTGCGGCTCACCCAGTTGTGCCCTTCATGAAATCTATGAATGCACCTAACCAGCAGCAAAACCACTGGTGTGTGAGTTAATGTGTGTACAACCACATGAGAGGGGACAGCGATGCAGAGAAGGGGGATGGTATGGACTGTATGAATTACGTTACAGAAGTGGGTGAGTACAAGCTATTCCTAATCAACACTGATTACGCAGTAGGCTAATTGGCATTGGCCACACTGACTGAGAAGCCAGAGAAGAACTGGCGTGGCTGTGCAAAATGAGATTCCCACATTTACCTTTCAGATATTTAGTTGACATTTATGAGGAAAGATTTGCAGGATACTGTGACAGCAGAATGAGTTCACTTTACAAGACACCAAAATTACAAGCAAGCAGAAATGTAAAGGTCAGGGTCTTAGTGATCTGTAAATATTCATGTAACTATAGTGAGATCATGTGAGAGAAGGTAGGGAAAGGGAGTAGCTCATATTGCACCACCTGACTTCGCACAAACTGTTACACTCACATGATAATTATGTGAACACAAGTACAAGAACCACTTGTACACCATGAAAATCACTTGTAAGCAAATTTAAGTGGGGTTAACAAATAACCATCTGTGGCTGGACTGAGCGCTCTCCATCTATCACCACCATCACAAATACAATCACCCATCAACCCTGCCCTCCTCACAAAACCTGCAGGTTACTCATATTAATATGGGTGTGGTCTTCTGTTTCCCTGTTTAAAACCATAGCAGCAACATACACATTACTCACAACACTTATCTTGAGGAACAAGCTCTGGCTTTGACGTCAGCTTCAACACTCTAACCTCAACCTCTCAGCTGTGTCTTTAGTGAGGCCAGTTCCAAAAACTATGAGTTCACTTTGATGGGATTCTGGCCACCTTCCATGTGATCATGACACGGTGGTCTAACCCACTGCCCTTTTGTTTCATACAGAGAAGCCCAAGTCTCCAAGCACTCATTCCTTCTGTGCAGTAAATAACTACAAGTCACTGTCAACATCAGTTCTGTCTTAGTAAGAAGGAGTTTGGCAGGTCTGTTAAAACAGTTCCTGGTAGAGCTTGTAAATTCCCAATTGTTTGTTGGAGTGGAAGATGAACTGAAAGTGTAGTTGACAAGCATCCACTCAGCCAGTCAAACAGAGAGAGGGAGATAAGTGGATGGTCAAAAACCTGGACTGACAGGACATACAGTACTCATCAATTAACCATGAGTTGAGTCTTTTTGTCTGGGGATTTTGAATTAAAGTGACATGACGCATTGCTTTCAACCAAGGGAAAGCAAACTGGTCTCAACTTAATAGCTGACATGAAAGAAAGACAGCAATTGGATTATACAGTGTGTTTACATGCATATTAACATTACATTTATATTTGTGGTGTTCAAATATTGTGTTTATGTGCTGCTGTGTAAATTCCAGTTAAAAAACTATGACAGTGTTTTGATTAAGGTTATACATTTACTTGTTCCTCATTCCCAACTACCTGTCCATCCCCCTACCTTGGATTAGTATAGATAAGTCATAATCTGTGGATAGCACTAGGTCAATATCCTTTCACACACATATATAATCTGATACACAGAGCCCAATCAGTCCAGAACATAGACGCACATCTTCTCATCACGGCATCTCAGACGTCCCTGAAAGCCCTGAACCGTGACAGCAACACAGTCCCCTGTGTCAATATTGTTTCACTGCCAGACTTTCTTCATACAGACATACTGCCTTGAAAACAGTCACTCACACTAGAAAACAGTGTTCAGACAGAACTGCCAATTAGCACCTTTAAAATGTCCCAAAGTTTATCCAAAGACTGAAGTAAATGTTACCCTGATTTTGAACTTTATAAAGCACATTTACAGGCTTAAGTGCAAAAATATGCAGTAAATAGCATTTACGGTTGTGGTACAGACATGTCTTGTTTTCGCTCTGGTCCATTCAGGCCACTATCCCTGTCTGACCCAGGATCAAAATATCCCATCCTGACCAAATGCTTTCTAAGTATGGAAAACAAACATGATGGAGAATCATAAACAGCACTCTGTCAAACAATGTGGTGTCAACTAGCCTCGAACATTTCTCTCTTTGGAGACAGAAGCTGTTGATCTGGTTAAGGGGAGGCACTCGCTAGTTTCAAAGCCTGTCCTTGTCTCTCTCATCTTTCTTTAGAGGGGAAGAAGGGACGGAAAAGCCCAGAGTATCCCTTCGTCAACAGGGTGATGTAACATTTCTTTTTTTAAATCCAGTATTAACTTCTTTTCTTTCCCATTTTTGTTTACTTTCAGTTTCTGAAAAAAAACTTCAATAAGAACACCAGCATGACAAGAAGAAGAAAAAAAACTTCAAATATTGTACATCTGTATGCCTTCGGCATGTACAGTAAAATTCAGAAAGACCAAACTGACACCGCAGGCCAGTTTAGACTCAGCATACAGAGCTTCTGGACAGACCACACTGAAATTACAGGAAAGGCAGAAAATCAAATAATCCCAAAGACATAAGGACAGAGCTGGGTCACTGAATAATATACTCCATGCAGAATTCACATTTCTTAATGGCACTGATCAGTGAAGAATATTGTTTAAGACTGGACATAAGAAGCAGTGATTGTGCTTCAGACTGAGAAAGACAAGCTAAGAAGTCTGTCTGAAAGACAGTAATAGTCCGTACCCCCCAAAAAGCCAGCAGGGAAGGGGAATATAAAAAGAGAGGGTAGAATAAGGCCAGGCAACCAAACAAAGGACTGTACAAGGGGAGAAATGAGCATGAGGAGATGATAAAGAGAGCTTTAGGAGAATAAAGCAAAAGAAACATGGAAAGAGTGATGCCAAAGGAGGGGCAGACAGAAAGTGATGCAGAGATAATGAAAGAAAAGAGTGTATGCTTATCTAGCCTTGCAGGCAGATCTGTAGATGTGAATGACATCATTTCTGTAAAGTGCAGGCAAATGATGACGAGTTTGCCTGTGTTTGTGTAGAGTACAGACACATAAATAGGCAAAACCACTGTCTGGATTTGATTACAATAGTTATGAGCTGATCCAGATTCCCTGACAATTCATAGTACAAAAACTTAAGCGTTATTAAGCAGCTTTGTTCTGAAGACTTTTGTTTGGAGCGTGGTAATTAAATTAGACTGAAGAGTTGTGAGAACAGTAACAGAATCAGAGGCAGCATTGTTTAAAACTGTGTCACCTGTATAAAAATGTAGTCAATGCATCAGAAATTTTCTAGGGACATTACTGATAATACCAAAGAGAGTAGCAAAAAAGTTGGAGCAAAAAAGTTTCCTAAAAGAATTCTAAATTGTTTAGGGACAGATTCTGAAAGACACAAAGACGTTTTGAAATACAGTGCTGCAGGAAATTACATCAGACTACCTGTACAAGTGACTATAACCTGGCACGGTAACCGGTTTATGACACAGTGTTTCCATTAGAGAGTTAGAGGTAAGCAATCTAATATGTAGCATAGCTTGTCTACTACAGGCTAGACTATGTAGGGTGTATGTTGACATGCAGCAACCCTCAGAGTGTATGTTGTAGTAACTGTTGTAATTTACTTAGACGTTATAAATCTACCCATTATATTAAATAGACTGAGGCCACAAGGAACTGAGGAAACTATATGGTCATAGCCTAAGTACATAGGAATTGAATTATGTTAATTTGTCAATTTAACTGCTTTAAAGGAAAGAATAAACACTATAACCTTCACAGAGAGTAACTTGTTTAAGAGAACATCCTTGTTCCGAGATGAGGAACTTCGAGGCTGCAACCTCTTTCGATTTCTCTCCCTCACTCACAGATTGTAACGACAATGTACAATCAAAGGCCCCGCAGATGAAAGGCAGGAAATATAGCAGCTGTCCTCAGGGTGTGAGCAATGGGTAGGTTTCCTCCACCGAAACAGACACAACTATAGTCTACCAAATTAAATGCACAGGCTAATATTCATTAATTAAAAAAAGATAGAAAAAGAAAGTTTATGGCACTTTTAAAACAGCAAGCTACATTTTGTATAATGAACCAAAAAATAGCCTTGTACAGCTGAAAAAAACAATAACAAAACAGACAACAAAGTCAATACCAACATTACAATAACAACAAAGCTGTTCCTTTTTCTGGCTCTAAATTTGGGCTCAGTGCCCACTCTCTGATATGGGGCCTTAACAAAAGCGAGCCAGAGGAAAATGAATTTTGCATGCTCAAGTCTGTGACTATAAGAGTAAGACGTTTTGCTCATTTTCAGTCTCTGTCAGCATACACCTTGATCTATAAATTCGTCCTTGCCCGACCGTAAATGTGCCTGTGTTTTTGTATTCAACTTTCTATGTATTAGTGCACTGCGCTGAGCCAAGCAGGATTACTGTGTGACCTCCACTACACTCTGTGGCCTGAAAACAGAGGCAGCTAGTGCAGCACAGCTACCATCCTGCCACAGCAGGCAGAGCAAGTGATAGGCAGTGTTGCTGTGAGAGTGTGATTTAATCAGCTCGCCACCAAACAAACACTGTTTTCCCTGCAGCCGTCACCAGACAACCCCACTGAACCACTCCTCTGCTCTCTCCCTCTCATACTGAGGCCAACGTTCTCCCCCATCTGTTTACTTTCCTTTATTGCTCATTAAGTCGAACTCTCACTACTTCATTTTAATGCAGATTTGACTCAACCATTTCAACTGAACCCACCCAAAACCCCAGCTCACTGATTCAGCAGATAGATAATCCTGTGAATACATGGTGAGCTAAAGGGAGACCAAAATGGGAACGAAGAGACAAGAAGCCAACGGCTCCCATTCATCCAGAGGGCTCAATACAGCTTTTTCATTTACAATACTGACAGAAAGCATGTGCCTTTAACAATCTGATTTTTAGATTTTTTCCCCCTTATTTTCCAAGCTATTTATAACCAATTTACGTGCAACTTACCTGTTGCTGGCATTGTCTCAGTACAGCAACAGCAAATCATTTTCACAAGGTTTATAAAAGAGGAAGTCTTGATTAATTTGCAGCTGCAAAGCAGCTAATCATCAAGCCAGTTTTACAGACCCGAAATGTCACAAATCGCATTTACTGTTCTTTACATATGGGTGTTGGCCAATGGTAGAACAGAGGTGTTTAATAAGGAGTTTAAATGTGTTTCCATGTTTGCTTCACTGATATGAAAATAGTGGTGCACTCCCCTACACTGGACTCGTGAAAGCTAATGCTATGCATACTTCCAGTAATTCATGGTCTCAAATCTGATTTAGACAAGCTCTGCAACAGCCACCACTCTTTTGCCCAGTTCCCCCACTGTCAATGTATGGCCTGGTTGTTCCCAGCTCTAACCTACGTGGCAATGGGGTCCTGGCTGGCTCTGATAAGCAGATAGAGGTGTACTAGTATGATAGGAACAGCCCTGCGGTCATGCCAGCTGCTCTCACTTCCCCTTTTTCCTGCTGACATCTCACAAGAGATACAAGAGATCTAGCTATGTAGACCTGAGCAGGTAGACACAGCTAGAGGGGGTCTTAATAACCTGTACTACAACATACTTGTAAACAGGATAAGTACATGTGATTGTGCGAGCAAAACAAACGAATTAGCCACAAGGAGTTATCCAACACTTCAAAGAACAGTTGTGATAAAGCTCATTCAAACTGAGATTTAAGCAGAACTATATAGATCACATATATAGATCACATTATAAAAACATAATACAGTTGGATGTCTACAAAGCTGTGCACAAACAAACAATGAGACCATGAGGTTTTTGGACATGCAACTCTCTCTGTGACATGAGGCACGTTTCTTCCTTTACCCCCTGCTAATCACTAAAAACAACATAAGTTTTATTGACCCCTGACAGGAAATTGGTTACAAATGTGGCAAACTTTAACCCTGAACAGACCAAACCTGTTATCCTCATATTTATTCTTTACTTTGCCAACTACTGCTGCCACACAAATTATTACTTAGACAGGTTAGAGTGTGTTTTGTTGTGGTTACACTTCAGTAACTACTAACAACTATGTCAGTAACACGGAATCAAGTTGGTTAGTTTCCTGCTATTATCTCATCTCCTTATCTGCTTTCCCCAACATTCATTTAGGTTTGAAGACCAAGACATGCAAAAGAACGTGTGTTTAATGTTAAAAGGGTGCACTTTGAACAGATAACAGGTTTGGTTGTGTTTCAGAAAAACAAAACAGCATTCTCCTTTACTGTACTGACATCTAGTTCAAAATGTTGAATCTAAATCACCAACTATTCTTTCAACATCTCAAGTGCGGCGTTATCGCACAAAGCTGGGTTTAAACTGTCTGTTCTCAAAGCATCCGCCGCCTTCTGACACATTAGGGGTTTGAATACTGTTCGAACACTTGGTGCCAGTGTGTGCAGGCCATGTGAAAGAAAAACTTGCAGCAGGTTTTACATATCAATGGACATATGGCCCCAAATGCCTGACTCACTGAAATCCAAATGTAAATGTCTGGAAGCTGTTAAGTGCAGCACTCAGTGGATGGTGGATGGGAAGTAAATTAACTCTGAATACCTCAGTTTCATTTCTGCTGTGAAAATTAAAGGTCAACACCTACAATTTTAACTCATTTGATATATGATATGACAAAGGATTACAACTCCAGCTGTTATAATGATCCTACAATGAACAAAAAAGCCAGTGTACAACTTCTGCTTGTATCAGAGGTCATCTAATATGTTGAAGCTGTGTACATTTTATCTCCTGTCATTCACAAGCGCTCACAAGACTACATTTTCTCAGCTCATTTAGAGATTTAGAAACAATTACCATCCAACCCTGAAGCTAAAACACTGTCAGATGAACTTATTAGACTAGCATTACAGCAAAAGATTTGAAAACTTGCATTCACCTAAAAACTGTTTCCAAACAGCAATTTTCACTGTGCATAAGGATATAAAGGTTTACTAATAAGGATGAAACAAAAATACCCAGCTCAATCCTCAACAGCTAACCCAAATATCAAAATCAATGCAGTGCAACAGATTTGGTGTCCATTACAGGCCTCAATACAGTATGCTAGCTGATGGCTACCTCCCTGTGTGAAAGCTGGGGCAGCACAGTACTGCACAGGCTAAGTTCTTTGTCTTCTCTTGTGAGGGATGAGAGCCCACCCACTGCAATCAAATGTGGATCCTTCAGCTGCTCCTCTTCTCAGCCCTTCACTAAATCAACAGTCTATTTACAGCGATAGCACAGAGTCTCTGTGTGTATGCATGCGCCTGAGCTGCGTGCATGTACACACAAACAAAATGACCATTAATGATCACAAAACTGAGCCAGGGCAGGAGAAACAATGACCTGAATCTGAGGCAAATGTCTAATGAGCAAATCTAACAGACAAGACAAGATTTGCTGTCTGTTGTGACGACAAAAACCCTGAATTTCAACAGTGAGCTGTTGAGGAAACCGCTAAGAAGCCTGAATTTCAGCACAGTGACAGACACACGGCTAATTTTATCAACTTCATACAGACGTGGGACGCAAAGAGGCAGATAACCAGACAGAGCTGAGTAAAGGGTGTGGATAGTGTAGGTTACGCTTTTTTTGATAACGCTTCTTGCAATTTTAAAGTCAATAGTTTTAGACAACTGGACAGAGTCTCTGGCCCATATGACCAAACATGCTATTGTCACTCTTTGGATTTTCCACATTAAAGCAGCAGTGGACGTGAGCGGCAGAAGCAGGCTGAGCTCCCTAGTGCCAGAAAAAAAAAAAATCATGCGAAACAAAGAGAGGAACTTCAGTCCATCTGTTTTTCTAAGGGAACTCAGCCATGCATGCAGGAAGCTTCACTGTTTGCACTATGGGATTACCAGTGAGGGCCTCAAATCTCATACTGTCAGAGATGCCTTGCTCCTGGACCCCAAAACAGGACTGTCAATCACGGTGGGGACCCCCTGACTAGAAGGAGCCTCATTCACAATTTACTATGTTACCTTATTTTCACCCATGAAGGAATAAAAAGGAAAAAGAGCAGCAGCTTGCTTGGGGCTGGATGATGTAGCATATTTTTAAGAATACCTGCATGGACACAGACAAAGGCCTATGTACATTTTGCTATCACAAAAAGATGCAGATAAAGAAAAGCAGAAACAACAATGGCTTTCAGACTGACAGAAAGACCTACTAAAGACAAAAACCAAATGACAACAGGGGCTTCAACTCAACACCAGAAAGATATACAGTAAGATGTACATAACATCTTCAAGAATCAGTGTATGCCAAGGTTTTTTCTTTTTTTGCAGCAAATAACTTGGTTGGAGAAGAAAAACATTTTTTCCTATAGTTACATTCTTTTCATGAATTTCCACAGGCATACAGCCCAAGAACCACAAAACATAAATCTTAAGACATACACTGTACTCCACTGTGTAAAAAACATTTCAATTTAGGTATTATATTTACAGCTTTCCCAGGACTTGAAGACACAATAATTATCTCAGTTCAGCTTTCTTAATTCCATACCATCACCGGCTGAGTATGTACAGTAGGTGGGCCATTCCCTACATTGTCTTAGTCAGTGTTTGAGCTTCTTACTACGGATTAAATATTAACCTTGAGAACATGGCTGAGTTAAACTCCCATATCCAGACATACTGTAGACTCCCATCCAAACAACATATAATTTGACTGACTCAAACTGTTTTATGTTTTTGTTGGCTATATGCATTTAAACCTATAATATGCTGTGTTTTCAGACAGCATAATGCAAAACGGTACTGGGGCTTTCAAGTTTTCTGTAAAAATCTTAGTGTGTATATCTACTACTCTTTAGCAACCTCTGTTACACAATTATAACAAAGCATGTTGTTAGTTTAGTTTATGCAGCTGACCAGAGCTTTCCCCATTCTCGTCATGGGTTCATCATGCTCCCATTCATTCAATTAATCTCTTAGTCAGGAACAGGCAGAAAACTGCTGGCTCCTTCCCTACAGTAAACCGCATCTAGTTGGTTCAGTCCCGCAATAATAGCACCGGGTGCAGTCAGATTAGCTGCCTGTGACTGTGTGACATGGTCTGACACAGCAGCGGGAGGTGCAGGTCAGAGGGGCTCCTGTAAACGGGAAACACAAAAGACTCTGCTGCTGAAGCTATCCGGATGTCATGTTACAAGGGCACAAAGGGGCTGAAACACCAAGCGGAGAAAGAGAAAAAGCTCAGGATTGGTATTCCACTCAGGGAGGGTGGAGGGATGTGGAGGAGGAATAGGGGAGGACATTAAAAATAAATAAAAACATAATAAAAAAAAAAACGGAAGAGGTGGACACTGCCCCTACAAGCCTACCCTGATTGCGGACAACTGAATAAATCAGGATTACTGAAGGCCTAGTACTGCCTCAACAGTCACTTCAGGGGAAAAAAGGGGGATCCTTAAAAAAAAACAAAAAAAAAAAAAAACTAAATCCTGAAAATGACCTGAAATGCAAACTCATCTTGAATGGTGAAAGACGAAGCACAAACACAACACATAACTGTATCACCTGATAATTCCGATTTTGAGTGAAATGCTAAAGAGTCACATAGACTGGTATTAATGCCAGGTATCGTGATGAATACTGGGGCCGATGAAGCATGAAACACCCCTCCCAACAACTCCCCACAGTCTCGAATATAATTCACTGGCGGCCATGCTTCACAGAACTGCCATCCAATCATTTTCAGACCTTCCGGCAGCTACTGAAAGGTTGAACAGTACAACTGAAATGCAGTTTTGTTTACATAAAATGCCTAATGTAATGGGATTTCATATATGAAAAAATACACACATCATGTCTTCAGGTTTGATACTGAAAAGATAAACATTTCAAGATAACAATGGCTCCAGCCGTGACTAAGAAGTGCAGTTTCAAAGATCTGAGCAAAGGGATGTTTACCTATTTGAGAGAAAGACTCAAACTCTGCTCCTTGAGGTTAAAACCACATTAGCTTGCCTAGACCTACTTTTTGCGGAACATTCAAAATCTATGTATTACTGCTCATTTATTAGATGACAAGCAAGAAACTTAATGATTGATAACAGCCTTGTTGATAATTCCAAGAAAGTCCTGATCATCAACATGTATAACTTTTGTGGCCACAGAAAAATATATAAATAAAACATCTGTAAAAACATTTCTCTTTGTCAGGTTATTCTTCATTTATATAAACTGTTGTACAGATAATCCTACACATTTCCTTTTCTGTCCCATTCAGTGCATTAAAACCCATAGGCCAGACACCACGAGAGCTTGTGTTGGCATTCACAATAGGCTTAGTCCTTTGTAATCTACCTGTGCTCAAATTCCAGCAGCTTACAGCTTGAAAGCATTTGTAAAGCGAGTAGACCAATGATGAATACATGCAAATAATAGCACAACTACCTACACAGTACATGCAGTCAACCCCACACAATACGCTGAATGTAAAGCTCTTTTAAATGACACACACTAAGACTCTAGTTGAAGAGCGAATTGTTCCAAAATTAAAGGAACATGGCCAAGAGAGAGGCTGAAAAGCCAGTGGCCAAAAGTTATGCAGGCCATTGGAAAAAAACTCGAATTTAATGTTTAGGAATTCAGTCAGGAAAACACTGGACAATAAACAAATTGTGTCTTGCCACTCAAGGCTATACGTTTGCAGGAGAGGGGGCTGACAAAGTAGGGGAAATACAGAAAAATACAGTGTACAGTCAGTATAAACCAACACTTAATACCTTCTCCATGACAATTTCATTAATAGTTCAAAGAGTTCAGGCTAATGGCATGCAAACCGAAAGACTGTACATTTGGTGCTAAAAGCAAGCTGCCATCCATCGGCCTGGCTTAGGACAAAGCTTAAACCGGGTGATACTACATGCTGAGGTCATTCTGACATTCATTTCCATGAATTCCCTAATGGCCACCGCTCTAGATTCTCAGCTCTCCGGTGGCCGCAGCAAATTAATGCGCGAGGGCTCTCAGTGTCAGCGCAAAAGAAAGAAGCTACTCCTGTCTAAAAGGTAGTGTGAGTTTCAGGTTTTGGTTACACCAGAGGGAGACCCAGGGATAAGGTGCACAGAGAGGAGGTTGTTACTGCTAGTTTTGCTCTGGGGACACAAACAGAGGGAAGGAACTATTGGCCATTCCAGTAACCTGGAGCCTTACCTACTTCAGCAAGACGGCCTATTCAGCAGTAAACCCATGTGCTATGTGAGATGGTAAATTTTGTTTCTGTAGTCCTGCTTTTTAACTCACATAGCTGTTCAACACTTGCTCGACACTGCTCACCCATGGCATCCTAAAACACACAGATCATTGTATGGAATTGAGCAGGTGGCATAGAGAAAACCTGCTCTTGCCTGTCAGTCAAGTAGTTCAGGAAGGGGTGCACTCCTACTGCATGGCTGTGTGTGTTTATCTGTGTGTGCTGCAGTTCTTAAAAACTCTTGCTCTGTCTGCTTCAACACTCATGGCTCATAGCCTACACATAAGTGGAGTCGAGTGGGGGGAGCAGAAACTTGCTCAAACAAGCACTGTTGCTAGCTAGCAGACGTAACAAAATGCCTTAGGCAACAGGCCAAAATAACAAGAGAAATGTAGCTTGAAAAGAACAAGCTGCAGCCTCCTTGTTGATGTGTATTCACATATTGCAGCCACATGCAGTTTCAAATGTATGGGCTCCTGAGGTTCTAACTCAAATGTAGTGGTATGTGGCAGGGTGCATTATGAAATGCAGAATCACTATTGCACAAGTCAGATTTGATAGGTCTATGTAAAAAAAATAACTCAAAATACTAATTTACTACTACCTAGCAATTCTTCGATTTAATTAAATACTTAAAAGACCAAACTACCAAGACTTTCAAACTTTTCCTTTTTAATCATTATGTTGACCCTGTTGGGATATCTTCCCCTTGTATTTGGTTTGTTTTGACCAGCCCAGTTCTAGCCCCATATTTGACTAAGCTTTACTGCCATCCCATCAGCTGTTCTAAGTCCCTCCCTCTTGTGGTTTCCGGCTAGTAACAGGCTACCCAATCATTAAGCTGGTTTTCACTGTGCTGGGACAAAAACAAAACTACTTGTTCATACTGTTCTTCTAGAACACTGTATGGACTACAAGTATGCTGTTATGGTTTATTTTTACAGCCCGCCTGTCCGCCATAAGTGAAGTGGAAGAAATAAATTGGCAGTTCAAAAGTAAACACATTGACAACGACTTGAAATCAGAGCACACAAGATGTTCCCTGAAAGTTCAAGCATTCCACAGTGAAAACGACTGCAGGCTCATGACACCTGCTGTACCACTTAACAAACAGCTGTCATGCTCACTTACAATTCCAATATTTGTAAAATAACACATTATAACCTCTGTAAAATGACACAAGTTAGCCATCCACATGTTTGCCTACAGGCACTGAAGTACAGTGAGGCACACAGATCAGGTGGCCATTTTGATGTTGAAATTAACTAGCAGACTAGCAAGCCAGCTCAGCAGCGTTACAAGGTAAAATTTCAAGTGGGAGATGCAATAACACAATTTCAAAACCCTTGGTAGGGTTACAAAGCAAAACTAACTGGACCCAGAATGATGTGCGTGCTGCAATAACGCCAACGTTTTTACGAGAGTAGAACAAAAGACAGCAGCATTTTCAGTTGACGTTAGCCTTACGTTATGTAAACAAGTTCTTGTGTCAACGTGTAAACGGGGAATTTCACATAACTCCCCTGACAAACAACAGGCTGGACAAAGAAACCAAATTGTCATAAGGTGTTTTATATAGTCTACCGCTGCCAGATCTATTGGTGGTGCAACAAGATGAAAGACATTCCTGTAAAAGGAGAACAACGTTAGCGTCTATTCGGCTGTTGCAGTCATTTTCAAATACAGACAACAAGCTAGACAGCTAACGTTAATGTTACAAAAATACAGGGTTGGAAAAATGCTGAAAGGACATTGGACCGATCTGATTAGCTAATACAGCTGTCCCGATAAGCGACTGAGGGTTCGCAGGACAGAAATAGCTAACACTTGGCTTTGCTAGCAAAATGTTGTTTACACAAAAACACCAGTCATTCACAATGAAAGCTCTATCTTCTTTAGGTTACCAAGACAAACAACATCAATAAATATGGGTTGCTCGTATCACATTTTCACATACACGAGGACATTGCAGACTAGACAGCGTTTGAGAGACTGTTGTTTATGTTCAGAAAGGATACAGTTTCACCACATCGGTATCCATTCGCCTTTTACCCGGACTTGGAGACGACATCTTCGCTATTTCCACCGCAGAACACCAGTAAGTAAACTGAAAGCTAGCCCCCGAAACGCTAGACAGCCTAGCAAACGGTACTATCCGAAAGTTAACATTTGCTTTCAGAAATGTTCCCAGCAAAACGTCTTCACAGTTCAATGTCTCCCTGTCCTAATGAGTAGCTGGGCTAACGTTAGACCTCTGCTGTTCACTGCCTCTCAGCGTTCTGACCAACCATGGTTCTGACAAGCAGGGATCCCTCCGCGGATAACGTCTTACATCTGCGACTAAACGTCATCATAAATGGCCACCTTTGTAGTTTTACTTAGAGCAACTTTGTTTTTTTTCTAGATTGAATTTCACTTTAAAAGGCCATATACAGTGTTGCTGTGTGTTTAGGGGTTTAAAATAAGATATAAATAACAAAAGTTAGAAGAAACATAAAGCCAGCCTCTAGGGCTTTGAAATTCAGGTTTCCCTTACTATTGTGGCATTGCCAAGCAATAAACATTTCTGTTTTTGTGTTAAATGGCCACATCAGACATAAGTTAGGTTGAAACTTGCAGGATGCAAATGATATCTAATCACCATAATGTTTTTAAGAGCGCAGGCGTGGGTAAAAATATAACCTTGCCCCAAGAACCACTTCATACTTGCTTTGATAACAAGATAACATGTTTGATTGTTTTTCTTGCATCCTTGCAAATGATTAAGTCATTAGGATATCTTTCAATAACTTCACCCTATAATAATCATTTACATAAAACAGAGAACTGTTTTATGTAAATGAGAGAACATCCAAAGAGGCTAAGATGTGTACAGGCAACAAAATGGCTGCCAGTGAGTGCTGAAAGGCAAGATACCACACAAAATGGAACAGATGAGTTGATTCCAAGTCATATTCATGTAAAATCAGAAAAACCCCTCAGTAGTGGGTACTAAAATATTTGCATGTGCCATGTCTGAATACATTTTCCTTGTACATACAATAAACAAACTATACACAATGTGATAATTTAACTTCTAATTCAGTTTTACTTTCTGTGTTTTGTGTTTTTTGTCAGAGGAATGTAATGGAAAGTGAAAAACTTTCAGAAGAGCATTTTTATTAAACCCTTTTAGGAAAATCTAGAAAGATAAAAGCACATGCAGAATGGTGAATACTGCATTAGCAATGAGTTGTCACAGGAAGGCAAAAACGAAATACAGGCATCCTGAATCTAATTTAAAACAGGTCTGAAGTTCATGGCACGTGGTTCTACCTGTCTCCAATAATCAGGATTTAAGGACTGACTAGCAAACATTTTTACCACTCAAAAAAGGATTCTGTTCTTTTCAAAGAGAACTCATATCCACATTGCATTTCAAGCAAAACAGTACACACACAAAAATGACTTCCTCACAGTTTTTTTTATGCTAATCTGAGGTTAATGTTTACTACTCCAACAAATGTCTCAACATACAGTGAAGGTAAACATTACCTTTCCAGTGTCGAGCCATTTGGCCCTTTCTCATGATCAAGGATTCCTTGTCTCTTGTATTCCACAGAAATCCATACCATCATGATGTCATGAAGGACTACAAAAGCAGACTTCATGTGAGATTAATAGTGGATGCCTTGCTTGTGGTCAATTTATACACTGAGATGTGTTCTTTTACTTGATGACTACTTATGTATACGCATGATGCAAGGCCTATGTAGGCCCACATAGCTGCACATCCCAGTTTTCATGTAGCAGAATTCAAATGTTTTAAAGCCACACAGGCATCCTTCACATATTTCACTATTCACAGAGAAGACACTTACTCATTTGCCTCAAGACACAATCAACTTCCTTTCCCTGCAGAAACACTTTGACTGTAAACACGACTTTAGGGGATGGCATACACTGATATGATATGAAACTGTTATCATTGGTACTACCGATTCTGAGGGCAAGTCAGTTCATCACTTCAGTGCTGCGATGCTGTTTGGTTGGAAACAGTCTGCTGAGAGGGAGAGGAGGATACCTGCCACTGACGGAATATAGCAAACACCCTTTTAGACTTGTCACGAGGGCCCTTTGAGGAAAGAGAAATGTCAGATATTGTTTGTATGAAAGATATAAAACAAAGTTTTAAGGACAACAAAACTGAAATTAGGATGAGGTACTGTGATTTTAAATAGGTATGAATACACCAGCTAGAAATATGTATTTAGTTCACAGCATTTTTAAGTCAGGGAGATTCAATGTGATTATTCATATTTGATGATTCTTTGTATTGAAATATTACCATTAGAAATTTTAACTTGCCTGTGCTGGACTGCCTCCCACTGTATCAGAGTTCTTCCTCATGGGCATGAGGAGGTCAAGAGCAGCCTTCCAGCCCTGCTGATGAAGTGCTGAGCCTCCATCCAAAACTGGGATGGCTCCTGGATCCACATTCTCTTTTCCCACAGAGATCCAGGGACACCAGTCTCTGTGCTGAGCGAGAGGGTCAAATGCATTCTTGTGCAAGAGCCCATCCTGAAATAACAGAGAAGTAGGTCAAAAAAGCAGTTTGTAATTGCAAGGCAAAAACCTCTTTGGAATTTAACTAGGATTAGGATGGATAAAACACTAGATAGTAAAATAATTGTGGTTTTTCAATAAAAATTGAGATTATAGATTTCTCATGATTTTTAAGGGATGCAATTTGATGTAGCATCCATTATCTTGTGATGGGTATAAGAGCAGATCTCCTTGCTAAATATGCCAAATCTCTCATGCAGTATTGAGATTCCATGACGGTATGAACTGAAATTGTGACTGTAATATGACAATTGTACAGCCCCATCTTAAATCTTCAAATGTTAAAATATTTTATATTACTCTCAAAACGACTTAATGGGCAGCACTGTATTATCAGTCATTAATATGAACTTCCGTATATGGAGTCCTGTGCCATAACAAAACTGCAAACACTATGGTATGAAAATCAGCAGTAATGTTAGTTCTTACAGGACCGCCAACTGATGAGAGACACAGGCGTTTGGGAGGGTGTTGCAGGCTGGCAGTGCCATCAGCCCCGGTGTTGTCCCCCTGTCCTCTGCTACGAGTTGCAGGCCTCTTGCCCCTGGTCAAGGGACTTGGCAGCTCTTCACTGGGACTTGGTGAATCTCTGCTTCGGGCTCGCAAGGCCACGGGTGAGAAGTTTCCATCACCCTGTAACATACACCAGAACATGGTGAAAAAGCTACCTGGCATGTCATGAAGATTCCATTTGCCACTGATGTACAGGGAACAAGCATTTCTAATTAAATTTAATATGTGCATACAGTTGAGTACAATTGGAATCCACTTCAGACCATTTATCATAATGGTCACATAAAATAAAGAGGGAAAAACTCATATCTGGCCATGAGACTGACAGACTGTCAGTCAACTGTCCAATTACTTTTGAGCCTCTCAAAATGGAGGGACGGTGTCTTGGTTAAACTCTTTGAATTAATGCTGAAAGTCTACCCCTCAATCATCTATTGATGGCTTCATTTCAAATCCCTTATGGTGGTGTACAGAGGAAAAATTACAAGTTCATTACTTATGAACCAGGCTGTATAAGCCTAGCTTATTTGCCTGACAACCTTCATCTGTATAAAACTTGCCTGGTCAGAGCGGGTGGAGTCCTGGCTCCTCAGCTTCATCCGACATGGAGTTGTAGCAGGGGTGGGTGAGGAAGACGTAGAATGGTCTCCTTGGCCTTCCTGCGTGGCTGCTGAGGCAGGACCTGTTGCTTGAGCAGACTGCCCTACAGTGTTTGGTATGGTCTCTCCCTCACCCAACATTCCCTCCATCTGGTGGAAGTTCCACAAGCCCACCTTGCGCATACAGTAGGAGCAGGTGAGGATGGGCAGGTTCATGGCGTGCAGAGCTGGGCTAAGAGAGACAAATTCATGGCTCAGACACCTTGATCAGGTGGAGGAGTGCTGACAAATCTGGGGCCAAATTTCTCTCAGTTTCAAAAACTGCCTCCCCTCTCCTTTCATTGTATTTTCTTGAATACAGCTAATGCATCATTTGTATGCACTAGAAGGAGCCTGGAGTTTCATCTCACCTTGCTGCCCAGCCACAGAGAGAAACAATGCATGCAGCCACCTGGACAGCCAAAGGCTCGGAACATGGAGTCCCTCCCTTTCTTTTTTGTTCTTCCTCGATCAGCTGCAGTATAACACTGATAACATCCTCAGTCAGAGACTGCAAAGAAACAGTGGACACCAATTACATGTGATGAACTGAAAATTCTATGCCTTCTGATAGCCAAATACATCTACACAACAAGTTCACATTTTTCTGCAAACTGACCATTCTTTCCATCATAAGAAAAACCCCTGAATCCATTCTAAACTATTTCTGTAATATGGACAAAGTTCACAATGTTTTAGAGAGCATTTTTGTCACTACCCAAAAGGCTGAGACCTGTCTTCTGTCTCACCATAGATTTCAGCTGCTCTGGCTTCATGGCTGGCAGCTGCTGTGCAAGGAGACAGGTGCTCTGGAAGCGCTCTAAGAAAGCAGTGAGAAGTGTTGATGGTTCACAGGCTGGAACCAGCCAGAACCGCTCTGAAATGAAAGCCACATTCACAATGGGCATCATGTGGATAACTTAGCATAGTTCAACCAAAACTACATTGTCATTGTCATGTTTAACAAAAGTGGTTGCTCTTACCTGGACAAGGAAAATCAGGCCAAGGACAAAACTTCTCATGCTGCGTCTGAAGCTGCCTTGATATCTCTGCAATGCGGGATTCATCTATTTAAAAGAAGACAGTAGTTTGACCTTTTGTTTTTGGCAGACTGTCAACATAAGCCTAACCTTGCCAAAATAAAGTGTGCCCTGGTTGCCTTTTTCTGTTGCTTAAAGGTTTGCTTACATTTTTCAAAGTCTAAAGTTGGTTGTAGTGATGCACAAAGGAAAGCCTGGCAGCTGGAGCACTTAAGCATATCGCAGCCAACGTTAATCCAGCCATATCTGGCGCACATCAGAGGGGACAATATGCGGGGTTTGCCTGCCCATTTCAAACAGTGCTCTGCTAAGGAAAATTTCACTCAGACACAAAACAATTATTGTCACATTCATTATTACTCTGAACGAAAGTGGATATCTGTGCAAACATGGGTCATTTAAGGTCCATCATGTATGAAAAATCAAAAACAACAACCAAAATTACAAATGTGTTTATTAGTGATGACATGGTTGTGTAATGTAAAGAAAGGAAAAACAAAAATGGATGCCTCACACTTCGGACACACAAAAGCTCAGCATGAATAAAGGATATTGAATAGGATTCCACTCTTGAGAAAAATGCGTCTTTGTTCGTTGCCTCGCAAGGTGCTTGAGCGTTGCTTTTTACTTCCAGAACTTTTGAATCTCCTTGTCCACTGAAATCCAAATGGAGATAAGATACATGAGAGAGATCCTTAGTTTCCACAGATTTGATTATTTGAATGATTATATATGTATATATGTATGTGAACTGTATGTTCTAAATTCTTAATTTGTTCTTCTAAACCTGCACAGCTAGAATATACAAGAATACAGGTCTACTTCTATCTGGGAATAGGCATTTTAAGAGAAGAGACTTCAGACTAAGAAACACTTACATTCAATTGTACAACGCTTAACCTCAGTGAAACTTGAATGACAATAGAGGAAAAATGGAGTGCAACTTAATTCCTCCTTGCTGTTTACCAAGACCTGCCCGTTGTAATAATGCACAATACAAAGTCTAACTAAATTAATTTAACCTGGCCTCGATGGCTGTGGAATAAGTGGACAACACTACAGAAATAAGCAGCAAACCAGTAGAGCACCGTGTTACCGACAAACTTGTTCCCACCCCCCCTTATCTGAAACTGTGCACAAGAGCGATTATACAACGACTCGGTAGCTGGGCGTAATAATAAGAGAAATAAAAAGCAAGGTAATGTGTAAACTCCCGACCCTGGCCTACATGCTCCAAAATTTGTGGAAACTTGTCCCTCCTCAAATTACTTTGAGTGAAGG
Source organism: Toxotes jaculatrix (assembly GCF_017976425.1). Classification (NCBI taxonomy): domain Eukaryota; kingdom Metazoa; phylum Chordata; class Actinopteri; family Toxotidae; genus Toxotes; species Toxotes jaculatrix. The sequence goes on from NC_054415.1 coordinate 7,459,337, forward strand.
CGGCTAGAGTGGCAGCGCTGCTAGGCTAAGTGGCTAACCAAACTAGCTCACGTCAACTTGCACTTTAAATCAAACAAATAGCGCGCGCTCGCTCAGAAACTGCACCTGATGGATCCGATGTCTGCTGATGACACCCCCTCATTAAGAATTTCACGAACTTTCTCCGGAGAAGCAAGAGAGGACTTTTGTTGATTAGAGTTGCCGAGGCGATCCCCACGACTGCCGCTGAGAGTCGCCATGATCGGCTCTGACGTCCCCCGGAAAATAAACCCTGAAACCAATCGTTCCGCTTGGTGATACCGCCGACCACAGAACAGCGCTGAGCCCCCTGAGCCTGTCTGGCCTCTTCTCCTTATTCATTTCAGTTTTATAGGTGTTCTGTATGTGGTGTGAGATACCTATCAGAATGTCCTTTATACTTATATATAATGTAGGAATTATTTATCGCATCAAAGCAGGATTAGAAATTATGTCTTTCTTTTTAGTTGTCCATTTTGATTTCCCTATTAGCGAGATATAATATCTCACTCAAAAGCACTGTTATGACACTTCTGCACTGGAAGATTTATTCGGATCCGTAAATGTAGCAATATCTTAATGTAAAAATACTCCATTACAAGTCAAAGTCCCGCATACGAAATCTTTAAAATAAATAAATAAAATACAGAATTATTGTCAGCAAAATGTAGGCTAAAGTATGAAAAGTAAAAGTACTCACTATGCATAAAATTGCTCCTGTGAGAGACCATGTAAAATCATAACCAACAAAGCAGTGTAGCTATCAGATAAATGCGGTGGAGTAAAAAGTATACGATTTCCCACTGAACTGTAGTTAAGGAACCATGAAATGAAAATACTCAAGTTAAGTACAGAGCGTAAATTATAAGAGTACTTTAATAAATGTACTCATCAGGACCAGATTAACCCTTAAATCGGCCAGAGAACAAAAAGATTTCTGAGAGTACAGTCTCAGAGAACCCTATCCTGTAGAGGGCACTCTATAGTCATTTTGAACACAACTACCAGATTTGATCCAACTCCAATAGAAGTATAAAAGCTGACACTAAAATCAGGAGTCCCAAAAGTACCCAAATGAAAAAACGAGAAATAAAGGGAAATGTTGTTTTTTATTTTTATTTGAGGGTTTTAATACAATGGCTGATTGTGATTTTATTTTAGAGTAGGTATATTAAAATTGGGCTTTTAACGCTAAATACTTAAAATAAAATATAAAAAAGTATCTAGTATGCTCCAGCAGAATTGCGTAACGGGAAAACCACAATGAAGGGAGATGAAAGTTTACAGAAAATGTGATTGTTTTCTCTTTTACCACATATAATCCTGTCCAGCCGCTGCCGGTCTCCGAACCACACTGGGGCAGAAAAAAAAAAACTGTTGTTGTTTTGGAGACCGACACGCGCGATCCCGCCCATCTTTGATGACGCAATTTCCCAATAACAAGCTCTCTGATTGGTGTACTGTCTGACGAGCTGGGGGGTAAAATTGTGAATGGCTTCAAATCGACTGGGATGTGAAATGATTAATAATGTTTCATCCGCACTTTAGCAGAGGTGGCTTTTATTCGATGTGACATTCTTCACGACTTGACTGTAAAGGGAAAACGATGTCGGACGCTGAAGGTGCTCGCAGTCCAGACCAGCTGAATAAATTCGAGAAACTGACAGGCAGGCCGCACGGTGAGACGTTAGCAGGTCAGTCAACACCACTAGCAAAACATGCTAACGACAGGTATTAACTTACAGCTGGCACATTGTGCATTATACGTTACTGAAATCGGCGACTTCGCATTCAGTGTTAATTTTGCACATTAAGACTTTAATTGTTGCCCTTACTGGTGACATTGCTAAGCATAACGTTCAAGCGAGCAGCATCCGGCAATTCTGCTTGTTTATCTTTTAATAGCTTGTTACCAGGTACATCTAAGCTAGGTAACATGCATTATAACATGAAAAGAATCATATTATTTATCGTGCCGCTTCACCTTCTTTAAAATCCTGTCTTTTAACTACACCGCCTACTTGGTAAATTACCTCACATCACACAATTATTGATTAGTAGGTTTTACTGACCTGCAAACACCTTGGTAGCAGGCACATCGAAATAAATGTTGCGGTTTGGTTACGGCATTTGTCAGAATTGCAAATTCTTTATGAGTTAAAATGCAAATAGTTCATGGACTGGTCAGGTATGTTCTCAGCGCTGGACGCGTTTGCTGCATCTCTACTCTCCAGTTACTCTGATGGATGGATGGGCACCCACTGTTGAAATGTGTGTTCTTACAGCCACTGCTTCTACCCAGCGTTTTCATGTTTTACATGTCAGAAGTAAATGTAATATTCATTTTAAGCATGCGGCACCTGGACAGAAGGGTGGCAGTGAATGCCAAAAGTAATGATTTCTGGTGTTACATTTGTTTCCGTGTCCATGACTGGCCTTGTCACTTCTCCTACATTCCTCTGCTTCGTCTCTGTAAGCCTAATTTCACGCTGCTCTTTCAGAACCCATTACAAATCCTGATTATTAAAAATGCATTTGCTGGCTGAAACATCAGAGTAGAGCTGTAGGTAGGCCTCCATGCTATTCATAGTACTTTAAACATTGTTAGGCTTAATTTGCTCTGTGTTCTGTCATCACAAATTCTTTCACTAGAGCTATGCCCTAATTAAGCTCCTGATTCAGAAAGATGGCACATCTTGTTGAGCAAGTGATAGGCCTGTTTTGCTGGTTCACTTTCAATACCTGACTAGCACCTCCATTAACATGCTCCTCCTCTTCTCATCCTTTGAAACTTTGCCCCTCCCTCTCTAGGTCATCGTACTCCCCCTGCCCGCAGTGGGCATCGCTGTGTTGCAGACAATACTAACCTGTATGTATTTGGAGGATACAACCCTGACTATGATGAGTCAGGAGGCTCAGACAATGAAGATTATCCACTGTTTCGGGAGCTATGGAGGTACCACTTTGCCACAGGCTGCTGGCAGCAGATTCGAACAGAAGGCTACATGCCAACAGAGCTGGCATCTATGTCAGGTGAAACATTCTATAGTCTTGATCATTTTGATACTTATTAGTGGTCAAGCACTTGCATTCATTGGTAGTTTATACATAAAATGAAATCCTGTTTTCTGTTAAAATTTCATGGAAATTAAATTTAATGTTGCTGGGTTCCTTCAGCTGTTTTGCACGGCAACAACCTCCTGGTGTTTGGAGGCACTGGGATCCCCTTTGGTGAAAATAATGGCAACGACGTTCACGTTTGTAACGTGAAGTACAAGCGATGGTCACTACTTAACTGCCGCGGGAAGAAGCCCAACAGAATCTATGGACAGGTAGCTTGTACTTTGCAGTGTCATTTCATTACTTTCTTGAAAGAACTGTAGAGATTGGTTGAAGTTTTGAGTTTTTGTACTAGGCTGCATCTTCTCTCCCCCAGGCTATGGTCATTATAAATGGCTTCCTGTATGTGTTTGGAGGGACGACGGGCTACATCTACAGCACAGACCTGCACAGGCTGGACCTGACCACAAGGGAGTGGATCCACCTTAAACCCAACAACCCTCCTGACGACCTGCCTGAGGAACGGTACGCTGTAATGCTCATAACCAAGCTAGGAATCTTTTCATTGTTGTAAAAACCCTTGACATGGCTTACTGTTGCGTGTGTTACAGGTACAGGCATGAAATAGCACATGACAGACAGAGGATCTACATTCTGGGAGGGGGAACTTCCTGGACATCTTATCCTCTAGACAAGGTACTGATGTACACAACTAAGAGTAAACTCACCAAGCACATGTAATAGTCACCAAAATTGTGTGCGAGCTACTATTTCAACAACAGTACAACAACATCTGGTATATTTGGTATTTTTCCTCCCTAGCACACCTGTAAGTGTGCTGAGGAAGGTGAGACTAGGATTAAATCTAGATATACATACAACTTAATCATTACTCAAAACAGTCATTTTAGTCTCATTGTAAATACTGGACACTATCTTTTTCTTATAATTAGGTACATGCATACAATCTGGAGACCAATTCCTGGGAGGAGATTACAACTAAACCTCATGACAAAATAGGTATGTATCCTCCATCTCATTATTAACTAAACCTGTTTTGTTCTCAAGCACAAAATTCTAAAATGTTTGTGCTCTTGACAGGGTATCCTGCTCCTAGGAGATGCCATAGCTGTGTGCAAATACGAAATGGTGAGAGTTTTTCAATAATGCTGGGCAGCCACATATCATACTTCTGTTATTCTGCTTCATAAATAAAAGTTAAACCTTCAGTGTTAAGTTGATTTGAAAGTAACTCCCTGCCAGCTTATACATGTACAGCTACAAGTACACGAAGAGTATCTGATCATTAATGTTTCTTTGTTGTAGATGTATTTATCTGTGGAGGCTACAACGGGGAATTGATATTGGCTGATCTGTGGAAGATCAACCTGCAGACTTTCCAGTGGAGTAAGCTACCAGCAGTGATGCCTGAGCCGGCCTACTTCCACTGTGCTGCTGTCACCCCAGTTAGTACAATCCTACCTTTTTTAGCCAGTCTGTCTTTGTTTAACTGTTGACATACATTTTAAAATAGCCACTTTACTACAAGCACTGGCTGTTTCTCACTGTCAGTGCTAAATTGAGTCAGTAGTTACTTTAGAAACCACATCATTTCCATTGTCCTGAACACACTGAAACAAAGTTGTTTGCCACACATTTCCACAAATCAGCAAGTATGGCCCATGTTGGGAGGCTGAGAAGCTCCCCACCTCCATTAGTTTTTGTTGTAAGCTTCATAAGCACTACATTTTATATAAAACATATATCTTTCTGTCTTTCCCTCACTCCGTGTCTAGGCTGGCTGCATGTACATACATGGTGGCGTGGTGAACATCCATGAGAACAAGAGAACTGGCTCTCTGTTTAAGATCTGGCTGGCTGTGCCCAGCCTGCTGGAGCTATGCTGGGAGAAGTTGCTCAAGGCTTTTCCCCACCTGACTTCACTCCCCACCATGCAGCTGCTCAACCTGGGTCTAACACAGGAACTCATTGAACGTTTGAAATAAGCAGCACAATGAAGGACGGACAGAGGAATGGATGAGACAGGCTGGACAGGGAGGATATGAGGTCTGACAGAGCACAGAAGTTAAATCACAGCAAAATTCTCGGGAATATGCCCTCTCGCTCCCCTGCCTAACGTAGCCCCGCCTTAAAACCAAAAACAATGGGATGCCTTTTTTCGTTGTTTTTGCTATTATTTTTTGCAGTTCCAGTGATGATGAAGAAAATAAATGTGGAATGTTTTATGGATTTTACTCAACACCCCCTCCCCCTGCCACCACTGTTCCTTACATGATGCCTTTGTGTCAAGCTAAGTATGAATTCCTGCTTCTCATCAGCCAAACCGTGACTGCTGGAAATACTTTGTTTTGCCATGTCATGATTTCAAAGACTGTCCTTTCCCATATTTTAAAATCTACCTTCTCTAGTACTTTTAAGAATTCAATGTTAAGAAAGAATGCATGAATATTTATTTGAAGGACTAAATCAGTTTTTGGAGGTATTCTCATCACCTGAAATTGCTGTTTGCACACTTTGTCTTGCATATTTGTAGGCATTTACCTTTTTTTAAAAAATAGATCCGGTAAGCAGAGGTGTCCACTAATGATTTGTCTAAAAAGTGGCAGAGAGTAACTTTGCTAAAGGACCATGCCAGTGTTGTTGCACATTTTAGTCAATTTAATACAAATCTCATATGTAAACTGTTACTGTTGACATGCTGTAGTATTCTAGATTTTCAACTGTTGTTGTGGCTTTCCAGGCAGCCTTTTTGTTTCAGTTCTCTCTTTATGGTATAAAAATCAACTTCCAGAGGCCTGAAACTTGCTTAAGTTAAATAGTCAATCACACAGATTTTCATGTCTTATTGTTGAAGTTATATTATCCATGCATAGCTTTGACATACATAAAAACAGACATGGTGCTCACTGTGTAGGATTACAACTCTTAAATTTCAAGGCCTTCCTAGTTGTTTTTATATTATATGAATGTAAACAAGTGTCTGCCTGGAGGTACAGAAAAACAAAAAACTAATTTATGGTATGCTTTGAAAATGGTGATGAGTAATATGTTATTTGTGGTAAATTGACAAAAACAGGTATGAAGAAAAGGTTAAATGTTGGTTTTGCCTGTGAGCCCCTGTACTTTCCCTTATCCTCTATTTTACATTGTGTTACAGCTAAGTCTGGTGAATGATCTGCAAAGGAAGGTGGGTATCTTCAAGATAATGTAATCTCCATCCAGTTTGCTTGCAGCTCTCATTTGTTAACCAAACCATGCAACACATCACTGTGAATTTGGTGCTCTTTAAAATTAATTTAAAATGCTTTTATTCGAATAAAGACTTAATTCTGTTCAGACGTTTACTCCCTCTCTGCTGATGACATTGAACTGGTTCTGTCACAGGGAGTTGCTTTAGTAGCAGGCTTATACAAACATTCGTGTATACTGCAGTGCCTTTCAAACTTTTAATGAGGTTTACGTTTCACAAGTATAAGCAGTATAAGACCTTTTCATGTTTAGACAAACAGGTTTTATGTTGACAATTCTTTGTTTTAGAGTAAGCGAACATTTTACCAATCTAGCCATTTCTTATAATCACTCAAAAGGTTGGTGGCCAAAATTGTGAATTTGCATCCTGTCTTAATGTAGAAGCCTTTGTATTCTCTTCACATTAACAACCACACAAAGTCATCTTCGGGACAGGATGCAGTGTACTGAGACTTTTGGGTATCAGCCCTACAAAAACTTCAAATGTTCAGTACAGTTCATATGTTTAACTGCTGCCAAATAATGTTGCTCCTTGAAGAAAGTATGATTATAATGACAAATGAGAGGGTTATGGTGAGACTTTAGATTTTCAGACAGGATGGGATATCGCCAGATGGTTTGATGCCTCCCCCAAATGCATGTATCTGCCTGCACTTCTTTACCATACCCCTTTATTTATGTTCTCCATTACAAACTACTGGGTGCATGATGTCATTACCTGCTTTTTATATTAACATCAGATTACTTTACTTTGGGTCCTAGATTTAAAGGTGACCACTTTAATGTACAGTAGACTTGTGTGAATGTCGTATTGGAGTTCTGTCAATAAAAGTGTTCTGTAAATATCCCTGTTCCCCCATTGTCTTTGCTTGACTAGTAATTAGCATGATGCCTAACAGAATTAACCCAGTCTTTCATTTTCTGTTTTTTAAGACTTATTGCATGAATTGCTGTTGCCACATCTTTTCTGAGAATGCACACTAGATACTAGCAATAACATGCATGCATTTGTCCTGTTAGTTGAGAATACTAATTTGCCAAAATACTAATAATGAGCACTACAGAGCCAAGATATGTCATGGTTTTTGCAATATCACGTAGAAAAACAGGTATTATTTTATAGACAAATTTTATAAATTATTGCATTTATTATGTTCCGTATAAACCACATATTATAATAGTTCGCAAGCAAAAATAAACAGCACAAATGTACATTTAGATCCAAGACAAAGACTCAAAGTCACCTATGACCGCCAGAACTGTGAAAAAGTTTGAGCGCAAAACACCACCACGTAATACATATTTACAAAGAGCAGACTGCTGTTCACCTACAGGTCCGCTGTTACATTTCAAAATTAAATCCAATTCTTTTTCCATTTTTTGTACCACCGAACCCCCACCCCCCGAAGATGAAGGATTACTGTATTTGGATTCAGGTTTTTTCTTGGCAAGCAGATCAACAAGAGCGTGGAGAAGGAGCAAAGAAGTAAAGGGCCAAAAGGATGAGGTAAACCACGACTAGAGCAGTGCCTGAAGACAAAAAGAGTCCATTATAATCTACAGTACATCTACAATACTTTGAAAACCGTTTTTCTGTCAATTCCCGTGAAGCTGTGACATCCATGTCTGCTCTGGGTAAATCACTTTAAACATGACTTACCCTGAAAGTAGTCGCATTTTCCATCCATGAAGATGTAGTTGGCCAGAATGACAGCAAAGATGCTGGCCCAGAGATGAATATCACTGAACACAAGCACAAATCCAACATCCTGAAAAAAGAAAAAAAGTTTGTCTAGTCGTTTTGGCAACAATTATGCACAAAAGAAAAATAATCTGCAAAAAAGTTAACTTACATAAAATGCATTGAAGAGGATGAGCAACGGAATCTGAATCATGCAGACCTGCACAGCAATGCAACTGCCCACTTCAAAGCTGCAGAAGAAACCAAAATATACAATTCAAAATGTCACAAACGCTATTTTTTACAATGGCTCTGTCTAAGATCTTTTAATTTGCATGAATTATTATGTTCACATTGTGCAAAAATGGAGTAAGGCCATTCAGTGTCAAACATTCAGGTGGTTTGTCTCAGTAACTAAAATTACACTACAGCACAGAATAGTCATACCTCAGGCTAATGTTGTTCTGCAGTGCAAACTGGATCCCATTGACAATCTCAGGAAGCTCTGGCACCATGGCCAACACTGTGACACCAATGAAGTACTGCAAGGAAGGACAATATGCCTCAGCACAAAGACACACATGAGGCAGACAGTTCAAGCCCCCAAATACGTTATGAGCCACACTCTTGGGTGTTTTATTACATATCTAACACAAGAGTTAACATCTGGTACATGGAATCTCTATATCTCTTTTTATCCTTGTTGCAAACAAGAAGGATCTGTTTTCTTAACCTAAATATTTCTGCCCCATGGTTTTAATTCAAACTTAAATTGTAGGCTTCCATCTTCTCCCATCTGCAAAATCAGTCCTGTGAACCAAGGATTCTGAGCATAGAATCTAAGAAGCATTTCCCTTCCTCTTAAAAAAAAAAAAAAAAAAATGAATTAAGCATTTTTTATACCTGGGAGATGGAGGAGTGGGTCAGCATGGGCTCGATGTTCTCTGTGCTAAGGTCAGCACAGCAGGCCATCAGCACCGTGGCAACAATCAGCACTCCAAGAGCCCTCCACCGGGACCAGTGGACCACATGATGACCTGCTGGTAGAATATGCACAATGAGCTCACCGACAAGCAAGTTTAATATTTATGACTTACCTCTCTCTAGAAGGAAAGTTTTCCATCCCCTTTCCAATACAATCCATTCAGGATCAAAGCCTAAACTTTCTCCTGTATTTAAGTTCCTCACCCTCACATGCTTCAGAGGTTTGGCATGCACAGGCACAACTTTATCTCACTGCAAGGGAAACACTTTCCTTCTGCAACTCACATGCAGTGCAAGCAAGTTAAAGCAGGCAAGAGGCAGTCAGTGCTTAGCAAGCATTTCGTGTCCCGTCACCCAAAAGATAAAGGCACACCACACACACCTGTTGCAACGTGGCTGGGGGCAATAATACTGGCATTTATACACGAGTTGGCAGCAAGTTGACGGCCAGCAGTGACCTCACCAGTGGGGTAGTAGGTGCTGGTACCCTCTTGTGTGTACTGACCATGTGCATGGCCCCCTTGGCCATCGCTGATATGGATATCATAGATGTGGGAGTGGGTCTTCAGTGTGAAGATGAGGCCAATCAAGTATGCAGCAGGCAGCAGCACAGAAATTGTGTACACCAGAGGCCTGGATTTTTTTAAAATTTATAATTAGTCAAAACACAATTAAGTACTGTCCATTTGAAAAAAAAAAAAAAAACAGTGTGTAGCACCTGGACTTACTCAATATGGGTGAGGATAAATTGTGGGTCTGTTTGACTCTGTTTAGAAGAGAATGGCAATGAAAATTTATAATCATACAAGTTTATAAAAGCAAAGTTTTAAATATCATCTCGAATAAGTTTACAACGGCAGAAATAAAACATGTTTTTCTGTAAAACCTCAAAGTTTAGCAGCTGTGGGACCCATAAAAACTGAATCTTCATGGTAGGAGCGTATAATATGTGTTACTACAAGCATCAAAGAAATGAAGTGCTAAGAAGGCACTGCACACGTGACATAGGGTTAGTCCCTCTGTTATTTCCAAGAGCTGTTACTGAAACTGGGATAAATAGGGTACTCAACCTTGCTCAAGGCTGCTTTGTTGCTTGAACTGATCTACAATGTGCTCTGAAAGCACAATGACAAAAAGCTGGAAGTTATAGGAGAGTTAGGAGAAGCAGCCCACCGTGTCGTAGTGACAGTCCTTGCAGATGAAGGGTACACTGGTATTGCCTGGGATGTTGGTGCAGCTTTCACACACCAGATTACCGAAGGTCTTTGAGAAGAGGGTGGGAGCAAACACACCTGTGGACAATTATTAAAGCAAATATGAATCTGTTTGTGTTGGTGCTATTGTTTAAGGAAGGGTTATGTGTGTGTGGCTGCCATACGTACCTCCTATGGATATGAAAAGCAAAGCTGAACTCACTCCAGCTGAACGACTGTTAAATCGCTGCTCCCGGTGTTTAATGCCCCCAATGATCATGCAGATACCCTGTGTTAGCAAACACACATAACAAGATGGGTTCAGATGGGTGAATGAGTATAAGCATCGGTCGTCCCATTTCAGATCTGAATCTCATAATGACAAGGATGTGACTGGGGTGATTGCAAATAAAATCAAGATAATGAACATGCAAACATAACGCTGCATGTCTGTCCTTCTCAGGCACTCACAGGTAAGAACAGTATACACCCAAGTAAGGTCCCAGTGAGCGCTGCTTTAACAATCTCTTCGTAACATTTGGTGGAAGCATAGTGTCCCTGCAGCAGTGCTGTGATGTAGAATGTCATCTCTGTGATGGAGCCAAAAGTCGCATTCACCACCGCTCCCACTGCAAAGTTACTCTGTGCAGAAATGCTGTGAGAGTAGACACAGAAAACTATAAAACAACCAGAAACATATGAAAAGCTATACATAGTTTTTTTTCTTCATTTTCATTCATTTGCTGGCCAGATTCAAAACACAAAAAACTTTACCTGGCTATTCCCATGCCAATATAGTAGGATAGAGGAATGATGGAAGTGATGGCTGTGGCAAACTTGGTCTCTGCGCTGAAGTATTTGTGTTCATGGTCAGTATAGCCAATAATAACAGTGATCAATACCAGGGGAAGCAGGTCTGAAGGGAACACAGACTTAAGGAGAACACACAGACAGACAATGGACACAGCAGTACTGACTGAAATGCCATCTTATTAAAATGGTACCTTGATAAAAACTAAATTGATTGGGGATAGATCCAACAACCCCAAAAGGATACTGAGAGCAAAAATGTTGATTCCCTGGACAGTGTATTTGTAGTAATACACATTTGATGCTTGATAACAGCGTAAGATGACTCTGGTCTCACATCCATGTGTCTGGAAAAGGGACCATAAAACACTGAACTCAATATTGCACCCATTCCTCATGATGACATCTTTCTCACGACTGAACCACCGACATTTCAGAAAATGACGCTGTACCTTTTCCAGTTTGTGGATCTGAATGTCTTCTGGTGCCATGACGAGGACCGTGGTCAGTGTGCGAGCGTTCATCTTGGCGACAGGGATGGTGAAGACCAGCAGCCAGGAGAGAACACAGGCAAGGGAGTGGACCACAGCCAGTACAGGGTAACCCAGTAACAACCAAACATAAGTACTGATGCGACACTGCACAGAAGGACAAAGAATCATTAAATCATTAATAATATATACTACTACTACTTCCCATTGCACCAAGTGATTAAGGTATTCTAAATTTCTTACCCAGTGCTTTGAAGTTTTTCTAGTAGGTGGTTCTGGGACAGGGATGTCAACAGGGATTAGGGAAGACACCAGAAGGGGTGCAGAGTCCTTGTCCCTGACAAGATCCTTGCTGTCTTCTGTGTCCCCCTCTTCAGGAATGACCTCACACTTTGGAGGCCTCAGAGTTGAACTCCTTATATCACTGGCCTGAAAAATTAAACGATAACATGTCAGAGTTTTCCAGATGGTATGTCAACTAAAAGTTACGTGGGAAAAGTTGCTTATATAATTATTTATTCTTGTAGCATCTAATGAGTATGTTCCAGCTATTACAATCACCGCATATTTTAGAATAAGTATTGTATGAATCCAAAGACACATTAACTACAAAGACAGGACTCTACATATCATACTACCTTCTCTACTGACTTCCCGAATGGCCAAATGAAGTACCACGCCATCTTCAAACAAAGTTTGCCTGAAAATAGAAAAAAAAAAACAAACAAAAAAAACATGATGTTCTACATTTAGAGAAAACTACATTACTCTGAATGATGCAGCCATTTATAGAGTACATACCATAAGGGGCACCAAGGATTGTTAGAAACATTATAGAGCAAATGAGGAGGTAGATTAAAGATATCCACCATCCAAATAAAAATATATAAACTATGTTCCCAACGGTGACCACTGAGCCTGAAAGAGATGAGAAATCATAAATATTCATTATTGATAAACAATCCCATAGTTGCCAGTATGAGTATGTATGTTCAGTTAAACTGAATTAAAGTGCAAAGAGAAATTAAATTTAAAAAACCTTCTCGAGGCTTAACAACGCTAAGATCAGAGTACAGCTCTTTGATGATGTCTGATCTGTCTTCAATGGGCCTCTCTGTGACGTTGCCCTTCCACTTTCTGAAGCCAAACTGAACAAAAACACAGCACTAAGTAATAATGTCACGTCTTGTACCATGAGTGCTGTGAGTTAGCAGAGCTAAATGTACTCAGTTCTACACAGCCACAGCACAATTTAAAATGTAAATTGAAGTAACATGGTGAAAAAAAAGCAATCTAAAAACTTCCATGCACCAATTTATCACATTAAACTGTTTCCTTTCACCTTTTCATCATAAACTCATATTCAAATGAAAACCAACAGCTAAACTTTACGCAAACTGGGAGCAGAGTTTTTAAACATGAGATACGCAAAGTTAGGGTTCTTTGTGTTTTCTTGATGAGAATCACCTGTTTTTCTTTTCGTCCCTGTCAAACATGTGACTGTTTGAATAATTACTAACAACCCAAACTGACAGGCTATCTAGCATGAAAGCATTCATGTATTGTTCTCAAACTGGTCAGTTTCAAATTTAGCTCAACTCCACAATGTTCCCTCTGGTCATGCAGGTACAACTTGCAATGCCTCTACGCCCCCAGGTAGGACTGCCCCACATTGATTGAAACTCCACAAAGGAGTTTCAATCATGGCTTACCTTGTAGTTGTTGGCTTCCCTATGTGCCTCCACCTCATTCTCAGCTCGGATTGTGGTCTTTATGGTGCCTTCATGCCAACCCTCTTCTCCACACCGTGATGGAGTAGACCGGGCTGAGGTGCCGTGCACTCCTGTGCAGATCATAACAGTGATATGACTCTTCCCGGCAAGACCAGAAAACATAATCCTAAGTCAACAGCAGATGATTCCTGTTCTCACCATTTTCACTTTACTTCTCTCTGTCTACATTTGAACATTTCCAATGTCCATGTACACAAAGGAGTCACACTGTCATCGCCACATTAACCAGAATTCAGTATCTTAACGTTTTTTCTGCAACAGGTAAATATCTGATTCACCTCTGTGGACAGCGAGGAAACATTTTGATGTGTAGTGGCAGAAGTGGTGTGCAGAAGCATCTGGGGAGGGCGTCTCCACTACACCTAGCTCTGGATGCTGGGGGCCAACACAGAGTCTATCAGTTTGGGACTGTCGCCGTGGAAACCGGTGATGCTGTTCAGGATCTGCACAGTTCTCTGAATGAGGACATATCATGGAAAACAGAGTTATGGATTTGAAAAGGTACAGTGCATTAAGAGATATTTTTGACAGGATTTTAATGTTTTCACACTTCAGAAGTGAAAAAAAACTGAATTGAATGCATGAATGAGAAATCTACACAGCTGAGAGGTTTTGCATTGAAGGTGTGGAGGATGACTGACATGCAGGACCAACACTCCTCAGCTGTGCCATGGAAATGTGCGTGACTAACAAAAACCTCCTGAGAGTCACGCAGTGTGTCCCCTCTCCCCCTACTCCGTCAACTGCTGTCGGCCAAGACTGATCACATTATCAATGCATTTCTACACATAGAGAATTTGGAAGCCACTGGAAGACAGTAATGCAGCCATGCGCGCTAAGAAACAACCTCTTTCAAATCCACAGAAACCTGACGTCCACATGGAAAAGATTTCCTGACGCCTGCTGCTTTGAGCGAGCTCAACATTTAACAAAATCTACTATATGTCACAAGAACAGCCACAACCGTGACACATGGTCATTAAGGTATGAAAACAACCACAAACTGTGGGAACACGAGAAAGCTTGGCTGAGGAAACAAAGTCAGGAACAATCAACAGTTGCACATTGTTTTGCTGTCCATGATGTCAAGCTGTCTTACTTGTAGTAAACTTTGTTCCGCATGAGACAAACCACCAAACTAACATGAGTAGGATGAATAAACTATATTGCTTCTGATTTCAGACATAACCATCATCTGTACCTGTCCGTCAAACTGCAAACAGAAAACATTTCAGATGGTGTCTCTGGGAAGTTTTGTAGCACAGGTGAGTTTGATGAGCTTAACACAAAGTCAAAGGTAAAACATGCAAAGAAAGAAACACAGAAAACAAAACAAAGACACGTTTCCATAGCCTGGGCTTTGTTGTGAGGGGGATAAACGCGGAGTTGTGCGAGCTGTTGAATGGAGGTCGTGGAAAAAAAGTATGAGTGGTTTGGTCTCACCTGAAGAATCAGCCGCGGATCTCTTCCGCAGGTTCTCCACATCACCTGGCATCAGTGAAGTCTTTCTGTGGGACATCTTGTCTGTTTACTTCCCAAGTGCCAGTCCTGTATCTTTGCATTGGGGACGCTTCCTCTCTTTATAGCCTCTGCAGTCACTGGTCGTTCACCACGGCACATTGACGCCCATCAAAGGCGGGGACTGCATGCTTTAACCCCGTAGTCTACTCTTATGCTCAGTTTTCAAGCCTTTTTTTAAGCTTTTGTTCCCTACAGATCAATTTTCGACGGTTAACTTTGGGTATTAGTTTTTCTTTGCAATAATTTAAAACTATTATGTGAAAAACATTTAAAAATTTAGCGCCCCCCAGTGGAATAATCAATAACGACACTGGCAGAAAACTGCATGCTGCAAGTTCATTAGGTGTATGTGAAACTATATAAGGTTAAACAGTCACACAAAAATCAAGGATTACTTTTATTTACATAGGAAAACAAAAAAGCACACCTGCACAGTAAAAGTGACAGTAAATGTTTACACAGTTGGGAGACTAAACACAAAAAGGACTGTTGGTAAATCTTTTGACACCTTAACAAAAGTTGAAGTTTTTACTTTTCAAGGCGTAAAAACACTTAATTCCCTAAATAATCTTTGTTTAATTCCATAACAATCTTTGAACATAAAAATGTTGGGTGGATATTAGCTATGCTTTTATTTCTGTTGCCAAACTCACGACATTGCTCAATTCATAGCAGTGTGGTAACTACTGCAAACATAAATAATCCTCTCTCATACACATCTCATATGAATAACTAGACATATTAGACAGAGCTAATTTTCAGTTGTCTAAGAAGCGATCTAGCACAGTCTACATCAACATTATTTATCAAGTGAGTGTTAAATGACATTTTTAGGTGAACTTTTGGTTACAGCATAAGGACAGCAACAAGATTTTATAGCATAACTGACTTTTCCCTTTTCACATATCATGTCAGCAGAGTATCACGTGATTTGATATATAAATCTGTACAAATAATACCCTTGAGAAAGGAGAAATCTATGAACAACCTATGTACAGTACACACATTTAGAAAAAGAGACGGAAAAATAGTGTAGAGTGTTTTGATCAGATTATGAAAAAGACTGTAAAAAAATGATTCGTACGCCCACAGCAGTGTAAAAGACATCATACAAAAGAGTTCAACTCTAGACTGAAGAGAAGAGGAAACACATACGAAGCTCAGTTTAGACTGAATATATACAACAGATTAACAAAAGTAGAAATTCTGCTGTAAAAAAATAACCCTTTGTACAAGGGGCAATGTTTTTCTGTAATATACAAAGAGAACTTACTGAGAAAGAGATGGTCTCTCCATTCAATTCAACTGATGACTGCACTAAGATTTTCTCCTGACAAAATATAAACTAGGTGTTGGGTTTATTGCACCGGGCAACATAAAGTATTCAGATAATTAGTACATATTTTAGCTGTCAGCAACATTTAGTTTTATCAGCTGATTAACAAAATTGTGTTGCTTTTACTTTGCTGATGTCCAAAAAAGAAGGACAAGATAATAATTTGGGTTATTCTGATGAAAACTGGCTAACCACAGCGTGAAGCTGATGTGCTGTTCCCGTAAAACTAAACACACGCTGTGAGTAAAATGAGTTATCAGACTTTGCCGTTTCTTTTAGTTCTTCCTGGCTTCAGTTTCAGTCCCAGTGTGTATTACAGATTCTTAAAAAAAACCTCTGAAAGTTCAACCACTTAGCAGTGATATTAGTACTAATACTGCCAGGGAGTTAATGGTTAGTACCTTAAGTGTACATAGACACAAGTAATTATTGGCTAAATAGGGATGTGAACAGAACAACGGCTAAACATTAAGATATAATACAAGAGAAGACCTTGGTTGAACAGTCTTTGCAAGCAGCCTGTAGTTTGTTTTTTTTAAACCTGTATGATTTACTGAATGGGTCGGGGTTTACTGCCTTGGGACAGTTCAAATAATTAAGACACAGGATGTCAATCAAAGATTAAGATTATTGACTTTCAAATAGTTTTCCAGGATTACACTTTAAAACCTTTCAAATGTAGTAGTGCCCTTTCTAGTAAGCTCAAAATTTAGCTGATTGGGTCAATTAGCAATCAAGATAATCGGATATTTTTGACGGATAACGTAACCTGTCTGACACCAACAGGACTAACACTGCCATGTTTAGAGTTCAATGCTGTCACCAGCAGGACCGAGCTGATAGGGTTTCAGACTAAAGATTCTATATTGTTTCAAGCCATGTACAGTTTAGCTGCCTCATTTGATTTGCCATCATGGAGTTGCCTTTGAATTTTTATTGGACACAAATAAAGTACAAAAAAATAGTTTTTCATTAACTTATTCACAACATATTTTTTCACTTTATCCTTTTGCTTTTTTCTTAAAAAAAAAAAAACAAACCAAAGAAACGAAAATAAAAAAAAAAATAAAATAAAATAAAATAAAATAAAATAAAATAAAATAAAATAAAAATAAAAATGACCAGCTTAGTTCCGTCTTGACCCAAGGGCACTGGAATTTAGGTGCACTTTAGTAAGGATTTTGAAAGTATCCAGCACTTTATATAGCTTACTGTCTGTGTACCACAAAGAAACAGCCAGAATATACTGGTGCTTTGATCTTAGAAGTCAGAATCCGCATCCATAAGCTCTGCCTCCATTAAATTGGTCCGGGAGTGGATAGGCCCATAGCCGGCCCTCCGGCCTGCCGGTACACGAGCCACGTGGGCCAACCTCTCTGACAGCCCGTCAGCGGGATTCACCTCCCCGGGGTAGTACGTGGATCCGCTAGGCTGCCAGGTGGAAGTTGAAAGGGGGCAGCGTGGGCCAAGACCCAGATCCTCTGGACGATCGCTGAGGGTCAGGGGATTGGCGAGCAGGCTGCGGCCATAGCTGTTCTGACTGCTCTGGTAGAGCGGGTAGGGACATCTCTCCTCACAGGACAGAGGGTGTGAGGTTTGGAAGTCTGGGTAGGATCCTGGCAGGACCTCCTCCTCCAGCTTCTGCTGTTGCCTCTGCTGTTCTCTCAGATTGGCGACCAGGCTCGGGTGGCAGGGCAGTTTGGGCAGGCGAGGCACTGAGCTGCGGCCAAACTCTCGCTGATGATAAACCTGGTGGTCCACCACCTCCTTCACTGGACGCACCTCCTTCTTCCTCTTCTTTTTCTTCTTTTTCCTCTTTATCATCTCTGGTGAAATCTCAGCCTCCACCATCCACAGCCTGTTCCTCTCCTCTGGAGGTGGCACTGTGGAGAAGATAACAGAGAAAAAACTGGTGATCAGCAGTCCTCTGATAAAGAGAGAGAGTGAAAAAGATGAAAAGAAAATAGGTAAAGAAAGATAGTCAAAGGAAAGTAAGAAGGACTCAGGAATGAGGGAACATGTGATATGAAATGTTCCGCATAATTAATCATGGCCTCCAGCTCTCACCTGGTGTACCAGTAGGCGTAACAGAAATGTCCTGAGGCAGGATGGCACCTCGCCTGGCCACCATCTTGGTCACATGCTGCGCCCAGGCTGATGACATGTCATTGGATGGCTCATTTAGGTCAAAATTGATTCCAGCTATGAATGAGAAACAACAAGCCATAAACTCTCCATTTAGAGTCAACTAAGAGCTGCTTTAAATCCAACATACTACTACTGGCTCCCCTGTGGTGTCTCAATAGCTCTGAACTGCTCCAAGCTAAACAAACAGAGTAGCCACAGCAGCCTCACAGCTTATATGAGCGGAGGAATGTGTCATTCAGCTCTTAGCTACAGACATAACAGTTGCCCTGGACCACGCGTCTTCACGCCACAAAAAAAGCAAATGGAAAATCTTTGCAGGCAAAATTTGAATGAAAAATAACACATGGTTCTTCACAAAGGGAGTAAATTATTACATCAGTACACGTGGTGCCATTTTTGACATTATGTCACTGAACACAACAAAGTGTAAAGGGCTGGTTCACCCAAATTACAAAAATAATATTTTACCTCTTGTGGTACCGCGCCATACAGCGAGTTCAAACACAAGAATGTCTCATTTCAGATTATGTGGATATTATATATAGATATAGATAGATAGATAGACAGATAGATAGATAGATAGATAGATATAGATTATGAATAATCTGAATGGGACTCGCTGCAGTTTCAGTTATTTACCACAAGGTGGAAGTGTAGACTTGGCTTCCACCTCTTCATTATTCAACCCAAAAGGTAGAAGATAAAGCAAATGTGCATTCTGAGACAATATGGTTTTCTCTATATGAAAACATATCTCTCACTAATTTATCCTAAATTATCAGTTTAAATGTTTCCAGAATGATGAGACTAATGATCTGAATTATTTTTTATGCATCTACTGAAACACTCACCCACAGGCCCGTCATGGGATACAGTGTGCATGCTGAATGACAGTTCCTTCTCTGGGTCCTTGTGGAGCTCTTTCCTCATTGCAAATGCCTTGGCAATCATCTTGCTCTTCTTGATCCTCTTGGGTTCATTGTCACTACGACCAATAATCCTGAAGCAGAGTAAGGGAAGTTAATACGCAGAGGAAGAGATACGCTAACAGTAGTAACTGCAGATGAGATACATGTTCCTGAACGATCAGCAGGTGATGTGAATCAGCTCCCATCTCCTACATGTTCTCTCATTTTGCGTTGCACTGGAAAACACTGGATAAGACTTAAGTCTTAAGCTCAGACTGAAAGCAATAATTCCAAGAAGCTCAACTGCTGTTTTTTTTTTTTTTTCAAAACAAATTCCTGTGAGTAGAATCCAAGACACAGTGAGCCCTTGTGAGCGCTGTTACAAAACCAGGGATTAACACTGCAAACATAAGTGCACACACTGGGGACAATTTATGCCTCCATACTTTTAAATGATCAGGGGGGAAATTCCCAGGCATTACTCCTTGGTAAATGCCTGGGTGTCTGAATATTAAGACTTTTCCCACACTGTCATCATAGCCTCATTACCATACATGGACAGGCATGCAGCCACAATATGCTAACATTCAATATGTAGAGATTAAGAGTAAGACCGGAAAGAAGTATTTCATGTCATAGTAATATGATCTGATAAAATAAAATCTTAAGTGTCTGATGTTTGTAAAAACAGCTTCACATTGAGATCCTTGCTTACTTGCACCAGGTGCGTTTCCAGATGAGGATGGTAGCTTTAGTCCAGACCCAGGTGCTCATAGCGATTCCCGTCCCAAACATGGAGAACAGGTTGATTTTCTCCACCATGAGGCTTGGCCGGTTCTTAATGGTGCATTCTGGGATTGGTTTGTTGGTCTGAGAGGCGATCGTCACGTTGGCTTCACACCTGTTGGCAGTATCACAGAGAGGATCAGTCAGTGTCCTGAGCATGCTGCATGTGCCCCCCACACCTTCCAGCCATAAGACTGAGGTACATTCAAATACTCGTTCTGGTAAATAAGAGCCTCTGTTACATGTTAGGCCTGTATAGAGTGGTTTACATTTTTGAGGCTAAATTAATTCCAATCCAGCCAATGTCAACACTGTGGGGAAAAATAGGGCTGCATTCACCGTTGTAAGTTGAGCGGTTGAGCAGCGGTTTGGAATCTCAACAGCATGAGTTTGTGGATTTCTGTGTGTGATTGGATGCAAAGGGTGAGCCTGAAGAGGTGGCTGTAATAGAAGTGCTTACAGTAGCATATGGAGTAACTGTGAAGCAGACAGGTGTAAACCTGTGTTACGGTGCTATATATCAACAAAAGTAACTGTGTGTGTGTGATTAGCAGAAACACAGCATCATGTTATTTCTGTAAAAAAAAAAAAAACACGTACAGCACATATTCTCTGAAGCTCCTCTCCCACTCAGCCTGGTTGAAGAAGTCGTAAAAGTGGCACCCGAAAGTGATCAAAACAAAGCCAAAAGCGAGGAACCCAAATATGCCTGAAAAGGAGAAACAGATACCAGACACATCACTCCCAATACAATTCATGCAGAAGAGGAAAATGTACATGAAGAGGCTATGAAAAATGTTGGATAATAATGTGGTGGAATTAGTGAAACCATTATAGAAGGACGGCATTTTCTTGCTTATTTCTCTCATTACAAAGACACGACAGGGTGGTTTTTCCCCTCATGTTTCTACATTACCACTTTACTTAGACATGGCACTAAACAAAAGATGACATAACGCACCAAGTCTCAGCATCGTCTCGTTGATTTTGCTCGCTGCTTTCTCACTCAGTAGTCCTGGGTGGTTACTCTTGATGGAAAACAAGGTCATGACACCTAAAACACAGAAATGCAAGTAATTAATCCATTTTGAAAGTGGAATTTCTCTGTTATCATAATGATTTACTTCTATTTTTATATAAGAGTTGAAATTTGAACTATTTGACTCGTAGGTTAAACACAATCAAACTTTACAGCTGATATAAATGTGTGTGCTCACCCCTAATGAGGAAGTAGCCGCCAACAACAAGCACAACACCAATGGGTGCCAGCACAAACCCAGCACGGTATCTGTAGTTTTTGTAGCCCACGAAACAGATGCCGCTCACAGAGTCTCCATCCACCTGTAGAGCACCAGACAACACCGACAAAAGATGTCAGAAAAGTGACCAGTAATCAAACTGGATGAGTGGAGGACATTTTTTTAAATCTCAAAGAATGAGAATATTTAAAGCATTTAGCTTCCCACACACCTCAGCAATTGCCAGGATGGCCACAGTCAGGACGAAGGGGATGGACCAGGTGACCATGTGGAAGTAGGAAGTTCTGCCAGACAGTGGCTGGTGGGTGGTGCCCAGGGCTTTGAAGGATGTGTGCCAGGCATAGGTCAGCATGACAAACCAAATCACACCTGACATCAGGGAGTAGTAGACAATGATGAAGATGGTGACACATGACAGTGTCTCTGAAGACCTGTGGAGAACAGTGCAACATGAATGTGATTTTTTTTTTAATGGTTATATTTTCTATTAGTGATTTCAAGACTTTTTCCTTTTTGCTAACAAACACATGAGCACAATTTAATCTAATCTCATGACTGATGGGTTGAGGACATTTACTTACGAGGGCTCCCCAAGGCGCATGGTGTTGTCGCTCTTGCAGACAATCTCCTTGCGCGCTCCATCCAGGAACTGGGCCAGCCAACCGATACTGCCCACGAAGAAGCAGGCATTGATGTAGAAGAGAATGACAGCTGGGTACCGGTTGGAGTTTTTCCAGTCAGCGAGAAATGTGGCCTGAAATAGGAGGAAATGTAATAGTGAGACGATGGAATTTAAAGAAGAAGAAGGTTTAAAGTAGTTAAACCTCCTGATCAAAACAACTACAAAAAATCAATAAAATTATGGGTATTGTATTTATGTTTTACCAGGGTGAAGAAGGTGCAGAGGAGGGTGATGGTGCCGAAGTAAGCGATGTAGACATGCATGTCATTGTGCTCCCCCTCAGTGAACAGAGGGTTGTCACACTGGATGCCACAGCCCTCCACGTCCTTGTACCAACTCGACTGAATGTCTGTCTTCACCAGGGGAGCTTCACACTGGCCCGATGTGTTAAACTTCAGCTTCTGCACCTCATTCTGCACACAGAGGATGCAAAGCAATGCATTTTCTGATGTTGGACTAAACGGTTAATGGACGGCTCTTCAGCACTGAAAATGATTCATTCTGCTGAACAGAGCAAGGTCACTGCGCTCTAGTTGACCCTGACCTGCAGGGAAAAGAGACTTTTGTCTTCAGGGATCAGTAAACTATCACACAACATTTAAACGAATTTGACACATACCGAACAATCAACAGGGAATTTGTCACATTTAAGGAAGCTGGGCCAGCCTCTCTCCTGGTCCACGATGCTGCACGGCCGACGTGTAGACAGACACAGGGTCTGGCTGGGCAGCTCAACCCGACCATTCTCACATTTGGGCATGTAGACAGCACAGAGCAACGGCTGGATGACCGACCAGCAGCGAGGAGCGTTCCGCAAACCTGGGACGTAAAAACAGTCACACGTGAGAGATGTGAGCTATATTTATCATCATCAGTTAATCTGCTGATGATTTTCTCTATAAAATGGTAACTGTTTGGTTTATTGTAAGAAAATGATGAAGAATTTCAATAAAATTTCTCAGATGTGACTTCATCCAGTGTCTTGTTTTTACTAACAGTCAAAAAGCAGAAGATATTTAGATATAAAACAGAGAAAGGTAGAAAATCATCCCAGTGGAGAAGCTGGGACCAGTGAATGTTTAGCATTTTTTGCTTTAACTTAAAATACATCCCTGAGGATCTCAGCGATGATAAACCAGGACATTTTGTAAATTTGGATTATCTGGGAGACCTTTAGACACCTGTCAGGCTGTGATCTGGCACTCACAGGTAATTAGTAAGATGTTATGAATGTTAAAGTCCTTCTTGCAGAATATCTAAAAACCTTTTACTGGTGCGACCCCTCTATTGTTTCCTCACTAACACCTATGAGTGATTCCTTTTGTTTCCTTTAATGGCTTTTAACCCTTCATTTCCTGTCGTCGACCCCCCCCCCCCCCCCCACACACACACACACACACACCCCTCCTCCCCCCCACGTACTTGAGACTACTCATCACAGTTCATTGTCATACCAATTAACATTATTATCACATTAATATTGGATATTTTGGGGTGGGCGATTAAAAACACAATCTGGATGATTTATTACATTAATCTCACTGTTTTATTTATACATTTATTTAATTACTCTTCTTCATGTGAACTACAAGCTATAAACGTGTTACAGCATCTTCCAGTACATCTTACCAGACCACATGGTCAACTTCTCAAAAGCCTCTTCCTGGGTGCTGGAGTCCTCCGCCAGGATCAAAGAAGTATGTGTATACGGTAAAGGCGATCCCAGACATGTGTTGTATTTAAGTGCCTCGCAAGTTGCCGTTTTCTTGCAGTGGTCCTCAAATATCGTCCCGTTTGGGGACAACACTGCCCCGCAGCCTGAAAGCCAGGCAGCCCAGACGCAAAGCATCCCGTAAAATCCAACAATGGGGCTCCTGCCGTGGGAAGACATCTTGGGAGAGAGAATCAACTGTGCAAAAAAAACAACAAACCCAATCCGATTATTTTGTATTCTACTGCTTCAATGGTCCTTTTCCCCGATATATCCACATAGGGCGTTTTCTTCATCAGATTTCGAATAAGTTTCCAAACGCGGCATGGTGAAGAAAAGCTGCGGGGCGCTTCAAAGTTTTCTCGCAGTCCTCCCAAACTTTTTTTAATCTGCACTTCTCGTCCGATCCTTGCTGGATCCTCCTGAATTCCTTCATTATCCAAACGCAAACAGCTCCAAAAACTGCCCTCAAGTATGGAAAGAAGGGGTGATCAGCTTAGAACCATATAAAGTATTCATTTGAAGCGTTTAGGCTGGGTATGAAAAAGACACCAGGCCGAGAAAGTTGCAGATTCGCCCTCCCCCCACTTCCAAAAAACTTGCCATGAAAAAGTCTGGATCTCTGTAACAAGATCTCCAGCTCAGATGCACCACCCCCTTTCTCCGCAGCCCCCCTCTTTTTTTAAACTGGCAGAAAAATAAGATAATAAATTATCCTACATCTCTGTACGTGTCCCGAGAGGTGATTTTTCTCCGGTGAAGTGTCTGATGAGAGGTTTCTGGGGCTTTGTTGTGTTCCTCTGAGTTGCAGCTCTGTGTCTGGTTGTTTTTTGTCTCTGGTATGCACATGGTGGGGGAAAGCCAGAGCAACAAAACCTCCCCTCCCATCCCCCCTCTGCAAGTGGAAGAATGTGCCTTATGGCAGGCCCTCTCAAAACTGTCTCATCTCCAGGAGCCCCATCTGATAAAATCACTCCCACGAAAGAGGATATTTGTAGATTAAATCATCATCAAGTGCCTGCAGGATCTTTTAAAGCCCGTGCTCGGTGTCACCTTTAAGGAGTGAGACTGAAATGAATCACTGATGAATTACTCCTCAACCAAAACAATATGCAGAGGCTGAACTCAAAACTGTACCCCCAAACTCATTTCAGTGGGGTGCTGCTGATGCTGTACAGTTTCTGAAGGTAGCGAACCAGCCCTTCATAATTTACCATCAGCTTTTTCATAGTTGCTGAATAAGATCAGCAGCAGCACAAGAGACAGGTAAACAAAAAGAAGAAGGAGAAGTTAAGGAGATAACACTAAAGAGCAGGATTTAATGTACATGTATATTATATAAATTACAACAGCTATACCTAGGCTTTGTAAATGAATTGCATGACTATCCATGCAAAAGAAATCCAGACATCTAGTACAGTTACTGCAGCAGCCATGACATGTGTATGGCATAAAATATATAGTATAGAATAATGTATATAAGTATAAAAATGAATAATACATTCAATGTACATAAAAATATGACCACCATATTGTATAAATATGTGGGCAGCATATGCAGTATACACATTTTTTTACAGTAACAATACAACATTGTGAAAGAATGTCGTGATATAGCCTAACAACATACAGACACTGTGCATGTGGCTTATCTGCACTGATGATGTTTGTTCCTGAGGATAGTTATGTAGATATGTAGTGAAGAATAAACTCACTTCATCCCCTCCCTAGACTCGAATGTACTCGTCTGTTAGGGATTATATAAGACTTTATGGTGGACGTAAACATCAGAGATACTATCAAACAGATGTAAGTTATAAATGTGTGTTGTTGTTTTTTTTTTTAAATGTGTATTGGTTGTTGTTTTCCATAAGATGACTGCACTGAAAGTGTCTCAGTCTTCATTAATGAGATTTCCGTGAACTTTTGAATATCTGTTACATGTTCATGTGACAGTAGTGTGCATGTCTGTATCAGTGTGTGGGATGGAGGGAGTGCAGGGACACAGTTAATAACTCAAAACTACATTAAACCAGTTTCCTCTGGGATGTTCATAATGGACTGGGCTTCCTCTTCCTGTGGCTCCAGGAATCTTCCAAAAAAAAAAGCCAAACATAAAAAATGAACATAAACAAAACACATAAACTATCGCATTATTTGATGCTCATTAAATTATGTTTATTTTTAAGATTTCACAAGTGACAGGAGGACACCCATAAAACCAGTTTTCTGACAGGTCAAATCTCCACTATGGTGCTGTTGTTATCACATTAATTGGACAGTGCACTTGTGGTATTTGCATGGCTGCAGATGCTTTGTTTCTCCCCTGGTGTTCTGAGAGTAAAACTGGGTTAACTCTGCTCCCTCCACTATGTGTGTGTGTGTGTGTCTGTCTGTCTGGGCCTCCTTAAAACCCACAGCAACATGGCTGCCTGAGTGAGTCAGAGGCAAAAAAAAAAACAGGGACCACACACAGAGCAAAGGAGCCCTGGCCAACATACACTCTCTCTCTCTCACACACACACACACACACACACACACACACACACATAAACATTAAAAAACACTCACTATCACAAGAAATTGCTACAGCGACATACACTGTGGTTTGAACAGTCACTTTTTCATTGTACTCAGTTGCTTTTACTAAATTATAACATGTAACACCTCTAAAAACTGCTTTCACTTCTTTGTGCCACCAGATCAGTGTTGCAGTAGATTCTGGTGCATGCTGAACAGAAAATCACAGTAAGGGGAGTAACCACAGGTTTAAACTAACATAGAAATGTCATGTTTAGATTGTGGACTTGCGTCAAAGGCTGTTAAACATGCAGGTCTGTTTCTGCTCCCAGAGATTACAGGCATCGGATTTCAGGCTCTGAAAGTCTCACAACTTCGGTTTTCATTTGCCAGGCAGGGAAATAGGGTGGCGATGAGAGGTTGTGTTGGTTTGTGCTCCTTCACAGCTACATTAGACTTTTGGCTGGAGCTTCCCTCAGCCATGAGTGAAAATGTCTCTTGTCAAATGACAGCTATCCAGTTAAAAGAACCACAGGATTTGCTTCAAATTATCACGTGATAACAATGGATTGAATGCTGACATTTACAGCTGTGGATGTAATTCACAGATACAATGAGCAATAAACATTTATGACCATGCTGAACCCGAATTCTACAAAAACAGTTAAATGCTGCGACACTTTCTTTTGCTGTCAGAGCAAATCAAACTTAAATTTGTACTGTATGAAGACAACAAGTAGCGAGGGTGAAATTATTTTTAGTGCCTAGTAAATCTTTTTTTCCTCAGTCAGAGAACTTCACAACTTCATAGGTCACAAAATACAAACTTGGCCTGTTGTAGTGACTACATCAACAAGCAATTCAGGCGTTCACACAACTGTTTGCTTTTGTGGTAAAGCTGGGATTCCCCGCTTCTTCTGTATTTCAGTTAAAAAACTGTTAGAATAAGAGGTGAGAGCATGATTCAAATGATGCATAAAGGGCTTAGAATATACCTGCCACAACATATGTCCAGAATATGAACTGTGTCCAGAGTCCATGTGATTTGGCAAACATTTGTTTGCAGCCCGCTGAGACACACATCCCACAAAATCCAGCAGCTCTGCAGTCATGCAGGCTGTCAGCTGGCTAAAATGTGAGTAGGAAATGACATCACGGGCAGTGTGAGGTCTCGGCAAGACAACCAAGAAACCTAACATGGCTGTGTTGTGAACTGTCAGACCATTGGTGTAAACATTTCCTTGCAGCTCTTGTCCGAGGAAACATGTTAAAATCATTACGTTAAAAAAAATGTTTATTATACTGTAACAGGGGTACAAGGCATTTCTGGAATCTAGATGTAAATACTTATTTTAACACACAGGCTTGTGAAAGTGTAGACAACTAGACATCAAGTGGAAAATGTGGATTGCTCATGCTTTACCATCACTAATGTATCAAGTATGCTGGCCTTTCTATTTAACACAGGTATTATATCCACGGAGTTATAAAAATGCATATTGCAGGAAACATATTTCTAAAACATGAATAAAAACTATATGTGATATATTTTCCATTAAATGTCACAATCACCTCACAGATGCTTGCAACAATAAGCAGCACAGCTGAGCACGGAGAGGACATTAAGTCTGACATTTTTCTCAAAGAGTCTGCAAAACAATACATTTTTGAAAATACTTTTCCCTTTTCAGTTAGTTAACAGGTGCAGCAACGAGGATCTATAGATATATTCTACCTCCGACTCCAGTTTGGCATCTCAAAAAAAAAGAAAGGATGAAACGTGTTTTGTTGCAGATTACACTGACTTCAGTTTTTGACTAAAGGTCAATACAATCCTGTCAATTTGACCCCAAACACTAAATACCTCCTTTGCCTCTGCTTTAACTACTGTAAAATGTTAAATGGTAAATGCAAGCATGGTCTGCGTCCACTGGGTGGCGACAGAGTCCTGTTTCTCCATCTGTTTCCTTTTTAAATCCAAGAGGAATAAGACTGGATACTTATACTGGAATGACAGACTTCTTTTTTTTTCAGAGAAGTGGCATAAATAGTTCCCCAGCTGCGTGTATCATCATGTATGGTCTCGTTCATCAGAATCTGGTGTGGTCTGGGTCAGCTCCATGGGTCAGAGCGGTGTCTGAGGTTGTAGTTCTGGAGCTCGATCTGGTCTTTGATCTGGTTGATAAGAATTTGAGACAGGAGGATCCCGACCAGCTGCAGAGGAGCAAACACAGACAGAACGCTCATCAGCTGACTACAAACGTTAGCCTCTTCTCTTACAGGCTTGAGTACAATGTGTGTGTTTGTGTGTGGCAGGTATGTGTACTGTGCATCACATCCCACCTGCGGTATGGCCAATCCCAGTGCAATGCCTCCAAGTAGGAACAGATTGCTGTGAATCCAGTTGACTAATTTATCTATGCAGCCATTGGTGTGGATGTGGTTTCCAGCTTCAAGGTACTCTAAATCCTGCATGTTCTGGCCGCACATGGTGTTGATAACCACCTGCACACATAGACATACACAGATAATACACATTTAAAAGAGAAAAAAAAAAAACGAAACCAAAATATTATCCAGCAGTGACCAAAAGTGACCTTGTCTTTGGATATGATGCAACAGGAGAAGGGGACAGAACATCGTTCTCTGCTGGGGTTGTCCTTGGTGCAGTTGAAATACATGTTCTGGGACCAGTCAGTGTACGTCACTCCACCACAGCAGCCAAACTGAGGACACAAACTTTGTTAAGGCTACAATCAGCCTGTTATTTAGGATGAAATACAATGATGACATGTATGATAATATGTTTGGCACGAAGTCTGCATTTGGACTAAATCCTTACCTCTATCTGACCAAAATCAATAAGGTTTTGCAGATCAATGTCATCTCTATAGTGGACGATGGCACTGTTGATCATCTCAGTCACTTTACTCCGTGCCTTGGAAGAGTGTGGAAAATGTACTTTAGCAGCTTGTACAAAATAAACACACTTAAAACTGATGTTTGTCTCCTAAGTTTGTGAAATTTTTTTGCAGCAGTTGCAGACACAGCACAGCAGAGGGCGTGCTTTCCATTTTCTTCATAATCATTAAAAAAAAAAAAAAAAGGGTCAAATACTGCAAAATCTACCCCAAGAAAGAGTCTATAAACAAATTCAGGACCATTTTCAAGGAACACTAATCTTATTTTGAAGCCGTACCCTCTCACATATGTTATATAATGGATTAGCTCTTTTGTGAATCACATGTATGATTCTTTTCAAAGTTTTAAATAAGAGGGAAATGTGAAAAATACTTTTTAAAACCCTTTTCTACCAAATATATTTTTGCTTGCATTATTCTGAGAGATAAATATCCTCCACAGTGTTTCATTACCGTGTCTGAGAAGACGAAGCCCAGGATACCAGCAATGAGCTGGAGCAGGAAGATCACTGTCAGAGATATACAGAACTGGGTGGGAAAGAGAGAGATGGTTACAACACTGAAAAAATTAATCTGTTTTGTGTTAATTCTTTAGAGGACAGATTCCATGAGATACTGCGCCTCCATGCAAACTCATCTGTTGCTTGTTACCTCCCCTACTTGTAGAAAATATGCAGAAAAAGCAAGAAACTTCAGAGAAACTAGGCGAGGGCTTACAAAGACAAAATACTGGAAAAGCTGGTGCACTAAAGACTGATTTGACAGTTTGTAGTTTTTAGTAAAACACTGTGAATTTGCCTCTGCTTTATTGAGCTAAACATACAACACTGATGAGAGGATCTGGTAGCTCTGGTAGTTGACATTGTGGAGTCAAATTTGACCCATGGCCCCTTCTTTCCTCAAAAATGATTTCTACAGAATGCATTAAAGCCTGGCAGCTGAAAGACTCCAGACTCACTGTCTGCAGGAGGCAGATGTTTTCTCGCAGGGAGCCCACACAACCGCAGAAGGTGATGATGAACATGAGGACCCCCACGACCATCAGCATGACAGCAGGGTCCGCTGACAGGCAGGCCAACGCTGCCTCTGAGGTAAAGCAGAAAATAGGGTTTCAAAGACTGAAGTGAACAGGGCAAGTTTGTCTTTTCTTTAAATGACAGAGTTCAAAATTTCAGACTGTAGCATGAACCATTTACAGAAGTATGTTTTCAAGCATCTATGTATAATTTCACAAACACTATTCTATTCCTTTGTTGCATTTCATTTCATTTAAGAAATCTTGAGCAAAACAGACTTGCAGGCTGTTTTCCCACTTTTCCCACTGTGCGGTTTGCTGAACCTTTATGAAAAGCACAAGTACGGTCTTGACACTTGATACTCCCCCGGCTAAACATGGAGAAACACTGTGTGCTCTATCCCTGGAGGATTATTTACCTGCATGTTTCATCATGCGGGCATACACACCGATTGACACCATCACTAGGGCGATTATCTGAGGAGGACAGGACAAATGAAAAAGATTTCCTGAGAAACATCAGAAATGGGGCATAACAAGAGTAAGTCACACACACCCCAGTGGGTGAAGAACCGTTTCTGTGTTTATACTTGTCAAGGGAGTGGCACCATTCACAAGGACACTTAGTCATGATCATAGGAAAGATGTGCGGGAGGTATATCTGAGCTGAGATACTGATAGAATCAAAGCTAATTTTCCAAAAATCCTCTCTGAGTGAGTTCAGTGTTTAACTAGACAACCGGAACATTCTTCATTAAGTGTCAGGAGTGTAGATGAGGAGATTCTGCCATCCACTCTCCTTTCATTTGACTAAATCAACCTGGCAGCAATCTGTACTCTCCCCTAAAAAATAAAGACCCTTTCACTCAGTGCTCCTCTCCCAGTCTGAATAGAATAATAGGGAGCCCTCAGAAATACTCTTCCCACCCCGAATGAAATGGATCCAGTTACCACAGACACTGCACCTTCTTTAGGTGGCCGGGCAAAGCTAGATTTGCTTGCCTGTTTTTGTAAAGGCTTAGTTTTATAGTGAATTAACTAGACATGACACCTGAAGCAAACAGGTGGCTTTTGAAAAAAAAAAAGGGCTGGATCTGTAAAAGTCTGCAAGTATCAGATACATCTAAAATTAAACTGCTGAAAAAATCTCCTGTTGCTTTGGTAATTTACGTGTTTGGTGCCGCATCATTGTAACACTCTGCTAACTGCAAAGGTTATAACAAAAACAGGACTTTCCAAGGAAATTTCCTGAGATTACGGAAAAACCTAGACAAGGGAGGAACCACAAACAGTAATGCAGTAATCTGTACAGAGTTCACTGTAGCCAGAGGCAACAGAAATGACAACAACACATTCCACTTTGAGGAGCTTCAAGTTTTTACAAAGCCTTATCCTTTGTACAAGTCAGGTTCACCGCTTGAATGTGCCTGACACACTCATACTGGATTTTTTCAAAGACATTGCTGAAAATGTAGAAGGAAATGGATAAGGAAAAGCTAAATGCAGACTTTAGGATTTGTTTTATTTTCTATGCTATTTTAGCTCAATCTGAACTAAACCCTTAGTAGGTTTAATGTGCAACAACAGATCAGCTCTAAAAGTGCTGTAAGAAATCTTCTTATGTTACAGTCCCCAAGCACCTGACACTGAAACCCACTGATATGAACTTTGCTTTGTTTGCAGCCCACTGCTGAGCTCTGCTGTTAACTGGATTCTTTACTTTTGAAGTTGTAAAATTATTAACTTCTTATTGTGGGAGGCAAAACACCACAATTAGACAGAACATAGTTAATGACACAATCAATGTATTTACCTGCTGTATTTACCAAAAAAATTGTTACAAATAGAAAAATACAATATATCATATCTTAAAATGAAATGTGTTTTACAGTGTTTCTCCCAGCCGAAAAACCGGGACTCGCTTCTTCCACAAATCTGCACGGTGCTATCAGCACATGAATCAATGAAAGGTTTGTGTTCCTCAGCAACTGAGAATGTCATGAAAGGAACTAGTGAAATTTGATTGGTTTAAAGGATCATGTATGATGCCTGAAACAAACCACAGCGGGTTTGTTTAGAATAGAATACAATAGAATAGAATAGCCCTTGTTGTCATTGAACAATGTCCAACAAAATTGTAGTGGCACTTCCCTCTAAGCTGCTTGTGTATCATAAATACAAAAAAAAGAAAACAATATATATAAATATATATAAAGATATAAATGCTTACTGAGGGTGTGTGTGTGTGTGTGTGTGTGTGTCTGTCTGTCTGTCTGTCTGTCTGTCTGAGCCAAACAGGTACTGAGCTCTGAAAGGGGAAAATCTGATGGTTTCTGATTCCTTTTTATTTGCAAAGTAAAAATAAAACTTATATGTCAGTGACAATTGACCAAGCAGTAAACACCTGGTGTGTGTGTGTGTGTGTGTGTGTGTGTGTGTGTGTGTGTGTGTGTGTGTGTGTTTGAGCTATGTTAACTTTCCTTCTCCTCTTTCCAGGACTCATTTGACTCTCTGTGAAACACCAAAGTTAAAGAACAACTAAGTCAAACAAAGCACTGTGTGCTCCAACTGCCAGGAGGCTAAACCTAGATCTCACACTTGGATAAACACAGGTAGGAAACACAGTATGTCTGACATTGTTGGAATAACTGAAATCATAAGAAAATGCCCTCAAACTCTTAAATTGTTAGTAAAATACACTTAGAGTAAGCAGCACTGAGCATATCTGAATTACCAAGAAACCCAAATTATGAAACCACACAGAGGGAATAGTAAACAAAGGCTACTACGCTTTCATCTTTATCACTGATCGTTATTTAAAAAGCCTCAGGGCACTCACCCAAAACATGAAATTAAAAAGGAACAGCAGATACTTCACAACTGGGCTGACAAACGAGAAGTCCTCATCAGACCCAGGTGTTCCCCTGCGTCTCCCTCCCATGGCGACTAGTATCCAAGCGTCTTATCCAAGTTTGCGCACAAATGCTCTAGCTGTGTGAAAAAGCGCCTTCACTAAAGCAAACCGGAAGAGTCGAGCGCATACTAACTAAGAGGAGCTGCTGAATTTTCTGTAATTCCTGAGCCGACACGTACAGCTACAGTGACTTGTTACTGTTGCCGCCGGCGCTGTCTGCCTCTGACTGGGCGTGAGGAAACTGGGTGTGTTTGCACTTGTGTCCCATGTGTTTACCGGTGATCATATGATACAGCCCTGACAGAATACCTGCATGTGTTTTGCATGTTATTGTTAGTCATTCATTTGCTATGTCAAAAGGAAAGGAAAATTTCAGTTTCTTCGTGACTCTGAATGTTAGTCAGTGCATATCTGTCTTTTGCCATTAAAGTGTAATATTGAAACTTTACCTCAGGTTAGTTGGATGTGCTTTAATACATTAATTAAAAATGTTTGAGTATGTCTCAGACACGCTGGTTAAGAAATTACTGAGCTTTTTGTTCATGCTTCAGTGTAAAAATGAGCACAAGGAGCTAATGATGAAAAGTTTATTATTATCAATCAGTTATAGGCTATCTGAGGCCTTTTTAAAGCAGCAACTTTGACATGTCATAAATAATAAATACACGAATTTAGATGTTTTCTTTCATAAACTGTGCATTTTCATTAAAGGGGGAAGTTTCAGTGACTAATCGACCATTATTCTGACTTGCTCACTGTTCTAACTTGCTGTCAGCCTGTTGCATGCGGTTTTACAGCTGAAAATGACAGTTTCCACATCCGTTATTTTCCTGTTCCTCTATGACTGTTGATTGGTAGTGATTGTTGTGTTAGCAGAAAACTTGGGAGACAGGCTCTTGGGAAGAATTTGCGGACAATTTGCTTTTCCTCTCATTTCCTGACCATGTAATATTTTCGCTTTTCTTCATCCACATCAAGACGCTTTGCTTCTTGAGCGGACCCACTTTTATTTTGAAGGGACGCGTACAAGGCACTAGTTCACAACATCCGCTTTACCCGGAAGTTATAAGTGTGTTTTCCAATTCTGTGAGATGAATGCTGAAATGGTACTTTATTCATTGTTTAGGCGTTTTTAAACCACGAAAATGGCGTGGAAAAGCAAAGGTTTGTACGATTATTTATCCAGCTGTTGGCTAGCATGAGGTTTTAGTTCTTTTAGCATATAATACAGTTATTAAGATAACGTTAGCTAATCCTAAACCTTGAGCCCCTGGAGAAGAACGTACTGTATCCATTCGTTGCAGAACTCTTGTTTCTAATGCCGTTTGCAGGTTCCCCTCTTCTCCCGGCGTCCTTACAGCTCCTGGTTCCTCCAGTGAGACTTATGTCTGCTTTCATATGGCAAGTGGTGCAGCAGCGCAGTGTGATGCAGTATGACAAGCTGGTGGACTTCATCAGTTTGGTGACAGAGATCGTCCCAGAGCTCCTGAGTCCCAGTCAGAGAGCTCAGCTCATCCTGGGCCTGAGAGCAAGGGTGAGGAATTACTCTGAACTGTGATCTTCCTGTCACACACATTA
Source organism: Toxotes jaculatrix (assembly GCF_017976425.1). Taxonomy (NCBI): domain Eukaryota; kingdom Metazoa; phylum Chordata; class Actinopteri; family Toxotidae; genus Toxotes; species Toxotes jaculatrix. The sequence continues at coordinate 7,493,936 of NC_054415.1, forward strand.
ACTCTGAATGTCAGCGAAACCACAGTGGAAAAGTCACTGGAATTTAATGTATCAGTTTCTCTCAGTGGCACCACGTTTTATTTACTTCTGTATTCATCCACAAACGTGTGTAAGGAATGATATATGAAGACTCAGCGTTGAAAAACAACACTGCATCATTTAAGCCATAGAAGTCCTTAAACTGCTTGTAAACAAAATAGAAATACAAACATTAACATTTACATTTACTGTATTAAATTGGATTGGGTTTTTTTTTAGTTATCTTATTTGTAATTTTAGTGTGTGTCTTGTTATTAGTTGCTTGTACCTTTCAACATATTGTCGCTCTTTCTCATAATGGGCATCAACCTTTGCTGTGTTGCAGCTGGTTCTGGAGCTGTGTCGTGGTGATGCCGTTGCCAACTTGCAAACCATCCAGAGCCACCTGGATAAAATCCACGCCTGTAGTGTTGAACTGAGCTCCACCGAGCAGATGGTAGGCCTTTCAAGCAAATTCAGAGCAAAACATGGACAATACACACACATTTAAAAATTCAGGGATTTCTCTTATTGCTCACTGATGTGAGTGTTTATGAATACAAACCTTGGTAAACACAGTATTAGGTAGACACATAAAATTAAAATCCAAAATAGCTGAAACCTTTCTCAACTTCACTGTTGTCCACTTCTCGACAGGCCAGTGGTGATATCCTGAAGACCTCATACACAAACTTTGCCAGCCTGGTTCAGAAGCTTTTGAATGTTCCTTTTGAAAAAGAGTTCTTCTTCCAAGTGAGTCTCTGAGAAATATGTATCTCTTAAAGATCAATGGAAGAGGTGCAGATCAACTTTATTATGACAAATGTCAAAGACTATATGTTGATCAGCTTTTTAAGGAAATTTATAAGCTATCATTTGGCCTAAGAATAGCTCATAAACAGTCTGAAGATTCACCAACCATTCGCAGTAGTGATAAAACCAAAGCTCTGCCTGTTTCTGTAGGAAGTTTTTCCTGCCAACTACGGCTCTGCCTATGACCAAAAACTCCAGCAGCTGGTGTCCGAGTTCCTGTCCAGGCTGGAGCAGCTGCTGCCCATACCAGACCTGCAACAGGTACTCTATGAATACTGACTGACACTTAGATAGTCACATGCACAAAAATATGCAATAAATTGCATACAAACATTTAGCAAAACTTCACAGTTACATTTTTATCCTGAAAAATTCTGTGAAATGTGTGAAGTCTTTTATTGGTCACAGTGCTATTTCACATCTAAAGCAACTAAAATTTTGAACCTCAACATTACAGTGTCACTTGAGATTTTTAAGTATATGACTATTGTTTCCACTGCCAACCTTCATCTCTGGTCTTCTCTCTGTGTCTCAGACAGCAGCGTGGCTCACTGATGCAGCATCTGTGTCAGAAGAATGTGGACAGCATCTGTCTGAACCCTTTAGTCTGAAGAATCTGCTCCTTCATCACAGGCAGCTGGGCACTCTCAGCTCAGGTGAGTTTAACAGAGAGGGAGGTAGAATGTTGTCAGAGCAGAGAGTTCTTGCTGAAGAGACAAGAGGAACAATTTCTATCAGTTTCTATCAAAAAAACAAGGTTTGAAAAGGCGTTTTCTTTCCTGTTGTCTTGCTGAGTTTCGTACATTCATAAATTCTTGTTTTCCTTTCATTTATTTTTTTATTTTTAAACAGATTTTTAATAAGTGACTCTAATATGTGAAATGCTAAATCTCTTCCTCTATTACAGCTGCGTCAAGCAATGACGACAACACTCTTCTGTCCACACTAGCCCTCCCTTCTCAAACCGGAGTGGGGAAGTTCGCTGAGCCGTTCAGTGAGGACAACGATGATTATTACAGTGAGGAAGAGGCTCTGGCACTGGAGGATTTAGAAGTGGAAGACTCGAGTCAAAGCTCAGACGTCACTGCAGATGATTGGCTGCCAAACAAGGAAACAGGTTAGACAAAAGCAGCCACAGCAGCAAACCAGAACTGGTCTAAAAGTCAATGCTTTTATACTAATGTGCTGTTTCATGTTGTTCTCAGGTCCCCTGTCACGTTTATTCATCTGCCCTCAGTGTTCGTTTGTTCACCGCTTGAAGAGGAAGGTCCAAGAGCACATGCAGAGTGAGCACCACATAACAGCTCCCGTTCAGAAAAAAGTCTCTGTGAAAAAAGCCAAAGCAAAGACTCAGCAGAAAACTAAAGACTCGAGCACTGAAAGGAAGAAAGCAGGAGGTAGCCTGGAGAAGAAGAGAAAACGCAAACAAAAAGACAGTGAACGTAAGCAAAAGAAAGACAACTTGGAAAACAAGGAACGACGGAGACGGAAAGAGCTCACGGGAGAAGACAAAAGGTTTCTGAGCACGCGACCGGTGAACAAAAACTTCACAGAGGAAGAGACTAAATGCCTGACGTGTGAAAAGGATTTTGAACATCCAAATCAACTGAAGACTCACATGAAGCTCCACAGTTTCCGGTACTGCTGCGTCCAATGTGAGAAGGGATTCACCAGCCCATCGGGGTATTATCAGCACCAGAGACTCCACAAGAGAGGACGGATATTCATCTGCAACCAGTGCAATAAGGGATTCCTGTGTAATTATTCGCTCAAGCAACATGAGCGCCTGCACGAAGGCCCTTCCAACCTGTGTACCATCTGTGGGAAAAGCTTCAGCAAAGCAGGCATAACAAGACACATGCAGATGCACAGAGGGGAAAAGAATTACCTTTGCACCACATGCGGGAAGTCGTTTTTGTCTTCAGGGGAGCTGCTGCTGCACACCCGGTCTCACACGGGTGAGACGCCGTATACCTGCACCCACTGTGGGAAGGGTTTCTCAAGCAAGAGTCACCTGAACGTCCACACGCGCTCTCATACAGGGGAGCGGCCATACCTGTGCTCAGAGTGCCCGAAGCGCTTCCTCACACTGAACTGCCTGAAGAGGCACACACTCAGTCACAATGGGGTGAAACCATTTAAGTGTCCAAACTGTGAGAGAGAATTCTCCCAGCAGGGGAATCTGAAAAGACATTTGGCAACTCATAAACCTGACATGTAATGTGTAGCTTTAACTGTCAGTTGTCAGAAATCAGAATGTTGTCATGTATAGCTTTTTTTTTTGAAAACTGTAAAGGCAAAGCCTTTGTATAGTAAATATTTTATTCATCATTTGCAGTGAAGGGATGTGAATAATCAGCCAATTTCTTCTTTGTTCATATGATCCTTGGAGATGTTCACCACTATAAGATGTTGTCATTTCTAGCAACAAGTGTAAAAAGTAAAGGCTTTAAAATTCTAGACTCATTCATCAGTTCTTCACTCATTCGTATGAAGTTCTACTTTCACGGACTGACAAATTAATATGTTCACAGTGGGTCTACACAGGTGGATTTTTACATAAAGCAATGTCATAAGACTAAAACATGCAAAATCAGTCCTATTTGAATATCAGGCTTATAACCAAATTGCCAAACCTACTGCACCTAAAAATATAATAACTAGTTATAGTAACTTCCTATCAGAACTGGTTTCTTCAGACAGTGTGAGGAAAAGAATGGAAGAACCGCTGCTGCCCAGCCCACAGACGTGCAAATGTAAAATGGAAGTGAAAAACAGATGTAGGAAATGCAATTTATTTGCAATTTTTTAATAACATCATTCCTCAGATAAAAATGCAATGTTACAGGAATATACATCAGATATTAATTTAAAACTTGCTTTCAAGGGACCATACAGTCTAAATATACTTTTTCCTTTTTTATTTACTGGTAGCGTGCGTTATAAGCAAGACAGACTCTGTCACCAATGACAGACTGACAAGTTACAGATACAAACTGTACATTACTTATTTACAAATCAACTTTTTGTTTGGTTTTTCTTTTCACTTTTTATTGAAAATAGGAGTAGAAAAAGTGATTGAATTAATATTCTGATTTATTTCATTTGTATTCTTTCCCTTTCTAAAATCTAAAATGAAATGAACAAAAAAAAAAATAATCAAGAACTCTCCTAGAAAAAAGAAATAGAAGCAGAAGAAGAAGAAGAAGAAGAAAAGGGTGTGTCAACTGTGAGACCATGCAGTCGTCACCAAGGAGACAAATGTAACCGAGGAAACCAAATGATGTTGGGCCAGTGTCACTTAGCAACCTCAGAACCAATAAAGTCCCTCGCACAGGCGAGGGGGAGTGGCTTATGTTAAAGAACTCAGTTACAAAATGGCCACCTGCCTCCAAAGCTACTGCAAGCACAATAACACACTCTAGTTCATTTTTTGACCATAAATAGTGCTGTTATTAAATACTACATTTAACAGTAGCGCCACTACTAATATTACCACAAATTGGTCTCTGTGTGAACACCTCTCTCCAAAAAATAAACTTGAGGATTAATAACAGACGTCTCTCCGACAGAAAAGAACAAAAACAAACAAACAGCTCAATCCTGTCAAAGGCCCTTTAACACTTTGCATGAGTAGTGAACTAAGACTACGAACAAGATCATAAGACACTACTGACCAGTGGAGAACAGAGCCATGTAGCCCTGGTATTTACCCCGTAAATAAAGAACAGAAAATCCTTTGTTAAACACTACCATAAATGGAGCTGTGGATCCCCTGCCATTGAATCATCAGGCTGGCAAAAGGCCGGGAACAACCCGCCTGGATAGAGAGTTTTATTTAACGTCTGCCTGCTGTTAAAGAAGCGTTTCCACACCAGCAGGAAATAACTCGCGGAAGAAAACAGTGATAATGCACATGACACTGTCGATGCTCTGGAACTCACTCATTAAAGCTGCATTTGCACACACAGGCATACAAGATCTGTTTTTAACTCTTTGTGGTCAAATGTGGTCTTTCTCACCAAGATGGAATCAAGTTTTGTAAAGATGTGTCAGCAAAGAGCTAAATCCAGATCTTTCATGTCTGTGAAAGTCAAACACTAAGTTATCTGGCTAACATGTCAAACATTTTTCTTCCATTAAGGGCTGCTGAAAAGGGAAATATCCAAACACAAACCAGGAGCCTAAATCTCACTTTCAAATACTGAACGTGGATTATTTTCAGACACCAGTAAGAGCATCACCGCGCCCTACATTCAAGGGATGACACTGTTGAAATCATCATTCATGGCGCAATGTAAAGTAGCTCTTATCAGTAAAATTACGGAGGAGAAGTTGATGCAGGGAGGCAGAGACATTCATGGTTCTATTGAGGACGAGTTGTTTTAACACCAGAACCACAGACAGAAAGTCTGCATCATAAAAGCTGCTGCCACACCTCTAGAGCTGTTAGCTGAAGTAATATCCTGAAGAAAGTCACTGTTAGAAACACAAGCTGGTACAGGAAACTCAGTCGACAGGCTGTGGGTCCAGCATCCTTCTACCAAAAAGTGGTAATTGTGGTATTCTCATACGTGCAAACTGGGACCTCCTCAGTGATTTATAATTCAAATAGGTGCATGATTAACAACAAGAGAAGGATTGAGTGAAACACAAGGCTTTCAAGGTCCTTACAATACTAACAGTCGTCCTAAATGTTCACATAGGGGTGCTGCTGCAGTTGCTGCTACACAATGGGTGCGCTATATCCAGCTACCCTATATGTTATCTCTAAATCTATTGGGCAAGCAAATCTCATCTATAAGGTTTGTTCATCAGGGGCTCACCAGCCCCTGAAAAAAAAGGGAAGGGGATTGGAAATAAATTATGTGTTTTTGTTCCTCACCATCAATCTCTTGAAAAACAAATTCAAATGTTTCCAAGACTGATGGGTGAAGACTTTACATGCATCTATATCATGCATGAACATCCTATAAGAAAAGAATTCAAGCCATTTGAGTGTTACTGTGAGCCATTGCAGTACAATATGCAAAGGGTTGGTTGGGTTTCTTTCAATACTGTTCATGGATTTAAAAATTTGTTACTGGAATAGGTTTGCCTGCAAAATCCACACATTAAACCTTAATTTAATACAATTTTGGAGGCTGTAAACTGAATGTCTGCAGTGTGTTTAAATGTCAGCAGTGAATTTACACAAAAACCATCCTGATACGTTTCATGATCATAATTAATCCATCCATAAGAGTCTAATTTTCCAAAAATATCTGCAATGTGTCACCATATTATTTAATAAAACACTCCACTGTCGTTTTAATCTTTTAGTTCGATAACTGTAATTCCATTGCATGTACTGTATTCTGTTACTCACTAAAATCCTGCTTTTGGATTGGCAACACTCAGAAGAAGTCAAATCTTCACACAAAGGAAACTTATCAATAACGATTTCTAAACCTAGGGGAAACATTCAGCGGATGGCGCAACCAATAATACGTTTGTCCTCTGGGTCTCATACTGAAAATGCCAATGAGTAGAGTTTAACGGTTTGGCACCTCCAAACCTGATCTGAGCATTTTCTTTTAATCCTCTGCGAAATCCAACTCCAAACTATCATTTAATATCTTATAATTTAGATATAGTTTTTCTATATATAATATCTAAAATAGAAGAATGCAATATAAACTTGTATTTAATAATATAGTCCATCTGTTGCTTTCTGTTCAAATTCCCAAAGCTTTCATCAGCATCGACATCAAAATAGCATCTGTACAACAGAAAAACAAAGAGGTGATCCTCTCTTGTTTCTTCTGAAAAGGGAATTCATATTTTAATTAGATTTAATTTGATTAATCAGAATCCTACGTCAACAGGCTACGCTGATTTTACCTAGAATAAAGGAAAATAAATCTATATTCAAAATAGTTCTCTTAAAATATTTTTTGTCAGGATCAAACAATGATCAACAAACACTTCACTTTGCAAGAAAATATAAGGTACATCTGTTGCAATGGTGGTAGAGCCACATGAGGAGATCTGAGTGACGGAGACAGGAAAAATAACAAGACTCCTATTCTCCAGCCTCACTGTCTCTGAAGTGGACAAGTAACACATATCTGTGTGTAACACCTCTAATACTTCTTAAATGTTACATGTGTGTAAAATACTATTTTTGTTAAAGTATGTCTTTTTTTATGCTAGGCAGATAAAATCTTACTGTCATGTAGGCTACAGCAGCTCTTCAATCAATCTAATGAAAAAAATCGGACTTTTTAATCCCTTTGCGGTTCCTCTCTGTCGAGATAACATCAAATAAGTTGGCAAGACGCTAAAATACTTCTTTACTTCTGGCTCTGCAACCAATTCAGAGGAATTAATTTCTCTACACAGATCCAGTTCAAATCCTCCAAACCATTTACTGGAAGAAAAAAATAGAAGCTACATGGTTTTCATGGCTCAAAGCATACATATATATGTGTGTGTGTGTATATATATATATATATATGTATATATAGATAGAGAGAGAAAGAGAGACAGATGTAATCCTTGATAGGTTGAATTTTTGGTTAGATGTCTTTAATAGCTTAAATAATGTATCTGAAAAAGTGTACAGTGTATATGTGTGTATTTCGCTGATGCAGGACTAGTTAAAGAGAGACAGATCTCTCAGTGCTACAGTAGGAAAATGTCCAGACTTTGACCTGCGCTGGCAGGTTGCTGGTAGGTAACATCTTTCAGCCCACTTCACGAAACATAGAACAAACACAAGCCAACAACATTAGGTTTTGGATCTCGCTGTTGTGTCAAATTCAAAAGCAGATGTCAAACTTTCAGTTTAGTGTCTTGAGCTAAACAAAGAGCCTCCCTCTTTTGGAGTCACAGCACTGGGAGTAGATTTCCAGTGGACTTAGCAAGGGTCAAGACTGTTTAAAAATGGAAACTGTAAAGTGGACTTTGTGTTATTTGTGTTCTGGACTGAAAAGCCACATAGTCTGGGGATCATCCAAGCCTTTTGTGAAATGTCCTAAAAGCCCATTTTGTATAATCCATCAGCTAAAACATACAATGTTTCATCCTCAGTAAATATAACTACATTATTCCCTGTTGGTTCCATTTGGTCAAAAATACAGTCAGTAATGTGGAGCTTTGTTCATACTGACCTTCAGTCAGTAGGCCCATACAGCCCATTTTCATAAACCAATATTTCACTAATTACATTCCGAAATAAGTATCCTGCTTTTTCCTTAGTTTATAACATTCTGGAGATTAAATATCATATATTCATATATATCTCGCTATATATGGTATGTAAAAATATACAATCATTGGCTAGTGGTGAGACAAAAGATATTATCATTCACATAGGACCAATACTTTATACCCCTAGAGAGAGAAACCCATGCACATGTATAACATTACTTGGATATATAATTCACCATGTCAGAACTTAGCCCACCCTGAAATCCAAACATGATGAAATAAAAACCTTCTACAATCCATAAAAATACTCTCCATCCAACATTCTTCCTCAGCCCAAACACCCACTGTCATCAACCGCCAACGAGATCGTCATTCGTCTACAAGAAAACAGGGCTTCGTGCTCCATCTCTGCTTTCACTTGAGGAAACCGCTTGAATTTGACCTGCAGCCTCCGAGGCAGAGGGGTGTGGTTTTAGTTGACCTGGCTGTAGGTGGAGATCCAGGGAGGCAGCGAACACAGCTGCAGCTTATCAGCCTGATTAGCAGCCTGATAAACCAGCTACTATCTATCTACAGTGAGGCAGAGACCACAAGTACACAAACACACACAAAAGACCTTACTCATGGGTGCACATTGTGACTTATAAGGCACAGGTGTAACTAATTAATAACAAATTAATAATTTATGGGTTCCAGCTGCATAGTGAGCCACGACTAAAATTATTAGTTACACCTGTGATGTTCCTCATAACTGGTCAAAATATCAGTTGTTTGAAAGGACTATTAATGGCAAGATGGAGAAAAAAACATGCTCCCATGCTGTGTTACAATTCCATAATACATACTAACTGTGCACAGTATGAATATATACCACAGCACAATCAAAAACACAAGTTTTCCACTATGCATTCTTGAGTACACTTGATATTGTCTCTCTTTCAGAATGAACTCACTACATACTCATCACCTGCTTGGACTTAGCATGTAGTATGGAATTAAGACACTGCCTCAGTTTAACCTGTGGACTTTAAGTAGATGTTTTCATGTATATAGACCTTTGTGCTTGAATACACTGAGTAAGCAATAAAGTGTGAATGTACCATGCACAGCAGCACCTGCCTAGGTGTTTGTCCATAATGATGATGGTTTCAATCCACCAATATTTTAGTAAAGAAACTGCTAATTATGGGTAATTTGGTCCATTTCATACAAATTATTCCCACTGTTCTGTCTTCCTCAGGTCAGCAGAGCAAAGGGCAGAAGCTGAAGACAAAGTGAGACAAGGGACCACGGAAACGCACAGGCAAAGAATTAGCGACACCTGTTTAGACTGGGGAATAAAAAAATACTGCGGTTTGATATTTCTCTCATGTTTCAATAATCATATAAACGTGAGCTCTGTCCCTCTCAGGATTAAGAATCAGAATATAAGCCAAGAGCCCATAAGCCCATAAGACACAAGATATGCAAAATCACCTTCCAAATACCTGTCCACTGCTGTCCACTGTCAAATGTTAGAGAAGAAATACTGACTTTAATCACTGTATGTACACTAAATAGAAATAGCTACTCTGTCATAATGTGATATGATACTTAACCTGATTAAAACAAAACGACTACAAAACCTGGAACGCTCTAAAGTCAACACGTGAACCTCATGCAATAGTGATGGTACGCTCACGGAGCTCAATCCATTTAAAAGCTGTAACTGGAAATAAACAAGAGAAAGGGATACAGCCAAAAACCGCTGAGTCAGGGAAGTGAAGTTAGTTGGTTTTGCTGCCGAATCATCAAACTGAGCGATCAGCTTTTCACTCTGGGCCTCCGTTGGCTAGATGCTAAACCACGAGCAAAAACACTGATTTCAGGTCGCTGTCTCAAAACACATTTTTGCCTGCAGATGTAGATCCAACACCCTCACACGAGAAAGATAAATAAATACATCTTTACTATACTGCACTGCAATGTACCTGATTTCAAGTATGGTAGGTTTCTCTGACATGGAAACCACTGAGTTTACTTAAAAATGTAACAAACAGAAAATAACACATCTTCATGATATTCTTTTTTTTTTTCACTTTCACAAGTATATTTACTTCGGGAACCTTGTATACAGTCATAATTATTGCATTGTTTTTGCATATCTTGTGGGATGCAGGATAACACCCACTCATACCGTTATACTGCAACACAACACCTCATAGTTCATGCTAACCTATAAAGAACATAAAAACTGCAATGTTGGTCCACTCCACATGGGGGCACCACAGGCCTCTGAATCTGTCTCATCAGCATTTGAAACCAAAGAGCCTTTAAACACAAACAGCAAAGCCTGGCACTTCTGATTTGCAGGGTTACCCTATGTGTGCATGTATGAAATGTTAGATAACATTTATTAGGAACGTGAAAGTAAAGGATTAGAACTGAATGTAGCTTCTGAGGGCACGCATGTATTATTCATATCAATGTGATACTGAACATTATGAATGTTTTTGTAATTACTGATTATTCATCTTAAGGTTATGAAGATAAGCAAGAAAAAATATCTATCATGCAACCCTGTGGAAACCTTCCCATCCTAATTTTGTATCTTGGCCAAGTCTGAGACTAGTTCTGTGTAGGATTTATAAAAGTACTGTACTAACTACTGCCATTCATTACATGGTTTCAATCTGCGATCATCAGATCTGCTTTGACAGTAACATTCATGGCTGTTGTTTTACTCATTGTTAAAATGGTTAATAGGAAACAGACACTTTCTTTTCCACTGTAGCAGCTTGGATTCAAAAACTACTACTTTACAATTCAATTGCCTGATAGTTACATTTATCATTGAGGATTCAGACCTAATAATCATTAGGTTTATCAAGTAAATCAGCATAAATAACCTGGAGGAGAAAATCTACTATCTTTTAAATTCTGATCCAACAGAGCGTTTAAACAAAACCCAAAGCACAAAGTGTGATTGGGCTAATTTTAAGGTCTATACTCAAATCTGCTTCATTAACTTTTAGACTTAAAATCTGACAAAAAAAAAACAGCTTATACTCAAACTGATGTGAGCCACGGGTCACAGAGTCGCCTTTAGCTTATGGTACCAAATTATTTCAATAGAGAATAGCGCTTATTTTAATGAGGTGCTTTTACAACAACTGAAAGAGAGGATGGAAGCCAAGGGTTCCTTGGTTGGACAAAAAAGTAAAAAATAAAAGAATAATTAACTAAATGTCAGGGAGGGTATTCCTTTGACAACACAGACTTCTTCAGGGTTTGCAGTATGACCATGACCACAAAACAACAATAGCACTGCCACTAAAAACATTCAACATTCACATTTAATTTGCATAATAATGTCAGAAGTCTGTTACTGGCACAGGACGCAGTGTATGGCAGTGTGTTCATGCATACCCTTCCCTGCCACAAACCTGCTCTGCTTAACATGTAGGAATGAGAGCTCAGCAGTGAGACCTTAATGATAAATTAAAGTGAAAACTATGAGCAATAAGTTGACATGTGACAATGTCTCTGGATGGGGATTCACTGTCTTTACAGATAATATATTGAATTTCTCTTTAAAATCTTTTGTCTTTTATTATTTGAACCAATTAGAGATTTTAAGCTTAAAATCACTGTTTTTAATGATTTTACCCTAACATAAGATTGACTTTCTTAGATTATCTTTATTTTCTGCTGTTTTAACTAGATCCACTGAGATATGTATCTGCATGTGATCACTGGTCTTTGTATCCAGCTGACTGTGCATCTGGATAGTTGTGGCAACAAATTTTCAGTAGCATAACTTGTTACACAACTTTTTGAGCTGAACTAAATTATTTGGTCATTGAATACTATAAAGTTTTGGCATAATGATAATAAATGTGACATTTGGTAACACCGATGTGATGCTGAAGTTAGGAATGTTTTTAGAGATGATACGATACCAAAGACCTGTACCCTGTGTAATGTACTGAGAGTACCATGCTTGGCTATGGAACACTGTAGCCACACTTCATCTCGAGTGAATCCAAACTATAATCAAGGGACAAACTACAATAGAAGTTTATCAGAAAATGTCAGCATGCTACCTAAAAGGCATTTAAAAAAGAATGAAAAACAAAAATCACACTACGAGATCCTCCACAGCGCAACTTCCCTCTGACAGTTTTCTAATTGATATCCACTAATTAATCAAATTAACCAAACAATCATCGTATCTTATCGATTATCAGTAAATCTCCTGTTTGTATTATAATTTCCCAGTAATTAGGTTTACCAGTAAATTACATTACAGACAGAAAATTTGTTTATCAGTGCTAAAAAGTCATAATGTTTTGTGATATGAGCACACCTCAGATGAAGAGATGTGATTTTGAACTCTTGCAGCATCTGTACACCAGCCCTAATAATTCATTTGGAGTTTTAACAATGATTAAATGATGAAATCATGTGATTACGCTGTGTTACAGCTGAGCAATCAGGGCATCACCCCCCAGGTCGTTCACGAGGCGTCACTGTGGCAGTACGGATTTTGGTGCTTCTACCATTCAGAGCAACCATCCATGGTGAAGAAAAGCAGCAATTGCCGAAAGGCTTCTTACCTTCTGGCCAAGCTGCAATGCCGAATCATCACCACTGTAAACTTAACTGTCACTCTGACCTCGCTGGAGACCTTAGACCTAACTATCTCTACACAGAAATATAAACACAAGTTATGCAGTGAGTAATTTTCAAAGATAAGAGTGACTTCTGACTCTGCAGCTTGGCTAAAAAGTAAAAACCGTGCTAAAGAAATCACAAAGCTTTGGAAGCATGCCTGTCCATGGTAACCCTGTGTTAAGGAGGCCCATTATCACGCACACACACATACACACACACACACTCACACACCCTTGCACGCACACACACACACACTCACACACCCTTGCACGCACACACACAACACCATATTTGTAATGCTACCTTAATTTACTGTCTAGGCTTAAAATCAGCTTTTTAGAATACATAAGGAACCACTCAAACACAGGCGCGCAAACACACACACATACAAACGCATATCCTCACGCATTTTTTTCTCTTCTGGGAAAAATAAATAAATAAATAGATACAATCTGTAAAAGGTGCATACTGATAGAGAGAAAGACCCCCCTTTAGATACACACGCTATCTCACACACTCATACACACACACACACACACACACATCCTGTACTAAAATGCAGACACACACCCGCACGCACAAATATAGTTATACACTTGCACGCAAACTCTACGCCCTGCTTCGATACATAAAACCTCTTAAAATTCTCCTAAAATAAACCGAGCAAAAATACATTTATAAGACCAGCACCCCGATTGTGCAAACGAATCAAGGATAAATTAAACCAATAACATCATGAATATAAAACAAAATAGTCATGGCTAGCCAGTTTTGCACAATATTGAACTGTTAAATACATAGTGGGCGTGGTCTGTAGAGAGAGTGTGTGGCAGCAAATCCAATCGGATTCCACGCTGAGAGGAAGAGGAGGGTCTTGGAGAAGGAAGTGAGGTTGATTGATGGACAGATCCTGTGTGGATCAATGCCCCGAGTCTGTTTTCTTTTCAATCGGTCACTCCCGTTCTCTCCTCCACCCTGTCTCTGTTGCCCTGTTCGACACACACACACACTCCTCCCCGAGGGCTGAAAAAGCAAAAACCCAGCGATGGAGGGAGAGGGATGGTTGAATAACCGAAGAGGAGGGAGGAAGGAGAGAGGGAGGAGTGAGGAACGGCGAGGTATGAGGCAGAAAGGGGGGGCTCGCTGTCTCTGCTTAGCCACCAAATGCTCCTCCCACTTCCTGTTTGGGACAGGAAATGGGCGTGGCCAAACAAGGAAAAGCGGTGGAGGAGGCAAAGCCAGATCTAGGTGACCGACGAGATGAGTTTGTCTCTCGATTGTTGACCAGTGGAAAAAAGAGCTGGCTAGCTTCCTGTTGGCTAGAGAGTGTCTCTCTCTGCCCAGTGGCCCCCAATAGCAGCCCTCTTGTGGCTGTTGGTCCATCCCTCAAATCCTTCCTCCCCTTGGCTGGGGGTGGTGTGTCACCTTAATCCCACCCCCAGGCTGGCAGGGCTGTGCTCCAAGGTTCCTTAGCTTTGGAAGAGGAGGAGAAATGAGATTTCAAACAGGGGTTTCCTCACCCCTGTTTTATTCAATACAGCGCTTCATCATCAATGAACCAAGATGGAGGAGTTGACCTTTGACCTCAAGTGGGTGTGGTCAGATTTTAATCCTTAACTGACCCCCCCACAAGCTGGTCTGCTGTCCCCTACCTGGCTTCATGGCGGCCAGACAAATAACAATAACACAACACCAAAGTAGGCATAGGAAATGAAAACAATAAACACAGAATGTCGACTGCAGGAAATCTATAAAATGACTTCCTGCCTCTGTTGTTTCTTTTGAACCTTTCCCTCATCCATACTTTTCTTCGTCTTTTTTGCTTGTCTCTACTTTTCTGCTCTTCACACTTTGAGGACATGATAAAACTGTGAGGCACTTTAGAGACACACTCAGACACGTGTGGAGAACACACGCACACACGTACACGTACAAAGAGAGGAAATCATAGACCACACACACACACACACAAGCACACACTCAGATAGTACAGAGTATAGTGTGGTACACTTTACTACAAACATTCACGCACATACAAACTCATATAAACCAACAAAGTTGTAACCAGGTGTTCAAGGTTGCGTCACTGGCTGCCATTGTCCAGAGTGGTCACATCTGGCAGAGAGGCAGACAGTGTGTGTGAGTGTGTGTGTGTGTGTGTGTGAGGGGCGGGGACAGACAGAGCCAGCCGCGGCGCTGTTACCCAGCACTGACAAGCGTCAGTCTCCGATTACGTCAGAGGGGCCAGTCGGCCGATCGAACCCGTCGAACCGACTCCTACAAACTCGTCACACACTCCATATCCTCGTCCTCCAACAGCCCGCTGTTCCTCTGCCGCCCTCCTCCAATCACAACCGAGCTTCTGTGGTGCCCCTCCTCCCTCTCTCCCGCTTCTTCCTCCTCCTCTTCTTGTTCTCTCCCCCCTGCTAGCAGCTCCTGCCGCTCCTCCACAGAGGACGGCCCGTGGACGGAGCCTCTGCTTCCTCCGGCCTCTCCCCCGCACTCGCTGGGGCTCAAGCTGACCACTCGGTCCCTGTGCGTTGGCGCTGCTGCTGTGTGGAAGGGGATGAGGTTGCCATTGGGGCTGTGCTGGGAGGTGGAGGGGGTGCTGGACGTGGCGTTCGTGGTGCTGTTGCCGTTGAGGATGTTGTTGGCTGCGTGCTCCATCTCCTCGATGGTCATGTCGCAAGCATCAGCCAACTCGGCTTTGGTCGCCTCGATGAATGACGGGTCCTGAGCGAAATGACCCAAACCCTCTGATATTAGCACCTTGAGGGGGTAATGGGAAAAAGAGGAATGGAAAAAGAAGAGGTGGAATATGAGAGAAACGGAGGGATGGAGTGGGAGAGAAAAGGCTTAATGTAGTTGGGGAAAATGTGAAAGGGTGCTAGTGTGTTGCTCAGTAGAAAGTAACCTTCTCCAACCGTTACACACATGCACACACACACACTCACAAACTCACCGCCTCCACCAGACTGCCTGCGCTGCCGTGACACAACGAGCTGGAGTCTTTTCCCAGCAGCGAGGGCACTGTGAGAGACACCGGCCGTGGTGCTCTTTGATTGGACACCGGCACGCTGGGGCTGGGACTAGGACTAGGTCCCCGGCTGTTCCCATTACTGTCGCTGTACCTAGGGACAAAACATTTGTTTGATAAAAAACATTACTGTGTCAATAGTATCATTCAAACTGGGCTTGCACTGTAAGTTGTAGTACTTCTTTTCAAAGTACTAAGTCTGAGTACTTAGTCTTACCAGGGTCCACAGTTGACAGAGGGCAGGCTGGTATTGAGCTTTTCATGGGAGTTGGAGCCCTCTAGCCTCAGAGAGGGCACTCGCTGGTAGGAGGCATCACTGCCATGGGCTAGAAAAACAAAGATAAGAGAGAAAACAACAAACGAATCACAACAAGTACAATGGCGAGAAAAACGTGCACTTCCAAATTCACTATTCAATAACCTGTTTTTTTCTCATTAAGTAAATGCATAAATGTCCTTGCTGAGCAAATGTAATGCAACATTTTTGCCACTACTTGACAAACAGTTATTTTGGCCTTTGATGTGTGCACAGGATGCAGTATACCTGTGGGACTGGCTGGAGGTGTGGAGCACAACCGGCTGAAGAGGGTAGGTGAGTGACTCCGTCTTAGCAGAGGACTCAACCCTGCCACTGCCAGTGCCTGGAGGATGAGGAGAGAGAGAGAGAGAGAGAGAGAGAGAGAGAGAGAGAGAGAGAGAGAGAGAGAGAGAGAGAGAGAGAGAGAGCCGAGGGAGCGAGTCAGACAGGAGCAGGGAGGGAGGATTATGTCTGCTGAACTCAGCATGGCTGGGAGTTCAACTTCACACACTGTATTTACAACCAGTTTATGTGAATCTAATTGGGTTTCTGACTGAACCGTGTGGGCATCTTCTACCTGATGATGTACAAGGTGTAAGGGTACAGCCGTCTTCTGGGAGACGTCTGGCCTTGACTGTCTCCTGAGACACTCCAGATGGAAGGATGATCTCCGCCCTGAGACCCACACCGCAAATATACAAATACACAGTGTGTTCAGTAAAAGGAGGCACTGAATTCATATAAACAGACTGGGATATACCAAAGAATTTTTAGGAAAGATTTTCACCTATGCATGTGTGTCTGCTTACCCAAAGAAGTGGGGCAGAGGAAGACCCTCCTAGGAGACTGCCACCCTCCTCCTCTTCTGTCCTCTACCTCCTCTCCTTCCTCCATGGGAGTCAACTGCTTACATGTTTCATCGTGATACACTAGCCTAATGTGAACACACACATTCGGAAAAAGGAGTTAATGATAGAAATGTGCAAGTTTGGACTTGAAGGTGACAAAAACTAAATTGTGTGAGTGTCTGCCAGCAGTACATGTCAGAGGAGAGCGAGTGGTCATCCTCGTGGTACTCCCTGTCGTCGCCATAGCTCTCGTCGTACGTCTCCTCCGTTGACCCCTCCCCCCTTCGTATGATTGGCAGACGGCTGTCGCTTGAGTCCGAGCTGCAAATAGCCAAGCACACGGCCGAGAAAAACAAACAAACAAACAGACAAAATGAATATGAACACAGACGACAGACGGAAAAACAGGCAGACAAATAGCCAGACCGGTGTAAACATAAACACAGAGAAAAAAAACAGAAGCAGCTGATTAGCAAAAAAATCTCATAGGGGAGCTTACAAGGAGAGACTGAGAAATCAACTGAGGCGTTACTACTGCATGTAGGAAAAGGAAAGAGAATGAAGAAGAGTAAGAAAAGGCCAGAGGAAAAGGAGGAGGAGAAGCAGGTGGGAATAACAACTATTTTGTTAAAGCAAAATGGTAAAAAGCTTCAAAGGCAACACCTGGAATATGACAAACTGATAGCACGACTGAGGTGCAGACATCTTTCAAAAAACAAAGATCAGGACAGAAAAGATAATGACTTGTAGCAGCTAATGTTATCAGCTAATACTCAGAGAGCAGTGTTTTAATGAAGGCCTACTGGGAAATTAAACAGGTACTTTTTACGCTGCTGTCATCATTTTAAATTAAAACCAATAAAGTCCTAGAAACAGATGCAGTCTTTTCTACTCCTCTCTTGGACACAGTGGCAACACGCTGACATTAATTTGGACAAAATTTGGTTAGCAGAAAACTCAAGAAAGTCAAAGTCTGTCACAATACTTGTTCTGTGTGGCTGAAATCCTGGTTGTGTGTGTGCTTTTTTTCCGAGAGACATGCTCAAACTAAACTCTGCATTCAGTCTGTATTAAGTTGTATTCTCTTTGTCTTCCAAAGATGTCATGTCACCCTTTCTGTCCACATCCATTTCATACTCCAGACTTAAGCTTGAAGGAGACATTCTGACATTTGAATCTTAATCTTTTCTTCTTCACCAGATTGTTTCCTTAAAAGCTACAACACGTCTGCT
Organism: Toxotes jaculatrix; assembly: GCF_017976425.1. Classification (NCBI taxonomy): domain Eukaryota; kingdom Metazoa; phylum Chordata; class Actinopteri; family Toxotidae; genus Toxotes; species Toxotes jaculatrix. The sequence goes on from NC_054415.1 coordinate 7,512,032, forward strand.
TTCTGAAACCATCTGTTAATGGTTGTGTTTCAAATTAAGAGGCATGAGAAACTGCTTAGCTTGCAGCTAGCAATGCTCATTATTTTTTATTATGAATGCTTACAAATACAGCAAACTATTTGTTATTTGTTCGGTTTCTGTCACCAGCACATAAACATCTCCTGAGAGTTGCCTGGTAAAGAAAAACAAAATCAAATTTCTAAATGTCAAGATGTCCCTTTGATCCACAGCTATTTCAGGGCTCCACAGCAAACTCTGGGTTAGAACAGCTTTTGATTAAAACATGTCTGAAACTGTTCTGGATGAGTCTGATGAAGCAGACGCTATTTGGCAGCTGGGTGGAGGTGACACTGTTTCTAAATAAAGCAAATCCAAAGAGATGCATCCGAAAGCTTATACTTTGCCTGTGATGGAGAACTTCAGTCTAGATCACTTACTGTCTAAGCAGGGAAAAAGTCAATGAATTAAACTCCCTTCTCTCATTAACCATGACCAAGCAGTTGTTTTCTGAGGGTCTTAATATTCAGTGGATCCTAAATGTCAGGATGTGTGGAAATATAAATACTAATTGTCAGTTATACTCCAAATGTAGCAAGCTATCATACTCAAAATACCATGTATTTGTACAAGTATGAGCTTTCAGATGTTTTCACATTTTAAAATTTCTACAGAAATGAAGGACAAAGAGCTGACATCATGTCTAACCCAGGCCTGCCTTATAAATACAATAAAGCATAGGAGCCCTCGATAGGAAAGGTTTGGCCAGGTTGCACCAAACAGTCTATCTATGGCTTTGGTAGCAGACTTTATAGTAGCAGCATGTAGTAGCCTGGCTATTGCTATAGCAGCTGAAGCATTATGTGCATAGCAACAAGTGTCACTATAGCACCTTGAAAGCTATGCCATTTTCTATAACATATTATGAAACCTTTTTGCACTCACATGGGGGACTAACACAACACACACACACGCACGCACACACACACACGCACACACACACTTTTTCTCTCTGTCCCCTGGCAACATACCGCATGAGGTTGTCATAAAAACACGTCCTGCTTGCCACAAGAAACAAAAGACAGCGAAAGAGACAAGGAAGGAAAAGGAAAGTGAAGGAAATAGAACCAATTATGTCCATACTGAAATGCCATGTTGTTGGCTAAATATCCGTAATGATGGTCAGGAAATGAAAGAACCAGATTAATAATTCTTGTCACAGTTCAAGAGCACACCAAGCAGGAGTGAAATAAAAGTCTCCAAAACACTGCTTATATGAAGGAAAATAACACTTGATAAAGCGCAGATGCAACCTGCTGTCTGGCCAGCACTCACCTCTTTGGAGGAAAACACCAAGCAGATCTTGGCAGCAGGATGGGAGTGAGTGGCTGTCCTGTGTGCCCGTCCACAGTACTTATAGACGGGCTTGGGAATCGACTGATGCCCTGGGTTGCCACCCCAGCCATGCCAGTGTTGTTGGCATTGTTGATGTTGGCGTTGGAGCCTGATGAGGAGTAAGAGGAAGGGGTGAAAGTGGTCGAGTCCATGAGCTTCTCGTGGGACGGGCTCTCGCCTTCGCAAGGTGAGCCCTTCTGGCTGATATGCAAGGGACGCTGGGTAGTGAAGGACTGTGGGAAGGACCCGCGGCCATCACTCTGGTTGTAGTAGTTGACATGGTTGCCGAACAACCCACCGGTACGCTGTGGCATTAAAGTAAGGCGAAAGACAAGGAAGGCAAAAAGAGATGGAGAGAGAAAAAAAGAGAAAAGACAAGAGAAAGGTGAGAAAATAAGATAAGAATAGTGAAAAAAGAATATCTCAATATCTCTGTATCACACTACACTCAAACGCTCAGAATAACATTCACTGCTAGCAGCAACAAAACTTTTCCCAGCCACGACGGCAGTGCAAAGCAAAGACTTATTGTTACAAACAAGAGAGAAAAAAATACCATAAATGTATTTTTAACACGTGAAATCCTTGACATAGAAGCAGAATGATGAAATTGAATGAATGAGAAACTAAATTTTGGTCAAAATTTTCATTGTTTCTTAATATTAGCTCCGGATTAGGAGAGTGGTCCGATTTAATTTCCTATTCGGGAAGAAAACACTGCAGCAAACAAAACAGAACATATGAATGTAGCAATGACGGTGAAAGAGGAAGGCTGCTAACTAGCTTAACTCACCCTCTCAGCACAGGAGTAGAAGAAACAGTGTGTGTGTGTGTATGTGTATGTGTGAGGCTTACAGTTCCAGTGCTCACTTATTTGATGCTGTTTGTGTTTGATTTTTATGGTTTTGTTTGTAAAATATTTTGTTTGTTTGGTTTGTTTGTAAAATAATGTGTTTTAGAATTCGTGGTCACCGGTTCATTCAGAAACCAGAATTCCAAAAATGTGGTTTGGTATCTGCAGTGATCGGTAGCCAGGCTATGTGGTGGAAAATGAGGCTTTTTTTAAGTATGTTTTTTTTATCGTCTGAGCACATGCATGCATGTATGTATGTGTATGTGTATGGAGCAATAATACGGCTTCAAGCTGGGCGCTGATCATCTCTCGCTCTCTTTCTCTCTCTCTCTCTTTCTGGAGAGTGAGTGAGGGTGTGTGTATCCGACCTTTACCCTGAAGATATCGTCCTCGGATGCAGCCGACACGGGCTCCTTCAGGCCTTTATCCAGCTCCTCCTCCACGGTCAGGTCTCCAGAGATGGCCCTCCGAATCTCTGGACCAATATCATGCAATGTCCGCAGGCCCGCCTACACACAGACCAAACACCACAGAGTGTTGCACTTATCATGGAATAACACTGTGACGGACATATTTATTTTGCTGTCAAAACCCTGAAACACAGCAGCTGTATTCACACACAATATTTATTTATTTATTTTTTCTTTCTATGATTCATAACAAGAAGCCTACTATCTACACTATATTCCCCCCACACATTTCTTCAATCATTTCAGGATCATAGTCGCAATTTGAAAACTCCACCGCTCTCTCCTGAATGTCCTGACAATGTAACTTGAACGTACAGATTTATGATGAAGAGTAAACAAAACGTCAGTGTGTTTGTGTACCTGCAGAGAGAGGGCAGTTTTGGGGGGCACCTTGGCCACCAGCCCTTGTTCTTTCCTCTTCTTAAACTTGCGGAAATATTCCTGGATGAGGAAGGTAGCGTAGAACTTCCCGACTGTTACCTCATCATCTGCAAGAAATAAACATATTGTAATTAAAATAGGCTAATGCTTAAAATAATGCCTCACAGATTTTTTTTTTTAAGTGGTGCTGCTGAAGTTTCAGTCACAGTAATAAAACATATGAAATCACAGCGTGTAGCATAATTTTTATGGAAAATGTTCATTATTTGTACATATTCTTGTACTTAAATATGGATGAGCTAAATTTCTGAGTACAAAATTGTGTTCAGAGTATACGTACCACCAGCAGGGGGCACTACTTGATCCAAGAGCTTCATGCTGGTTCTCTTCCAGATCTTCTTTACTATTGCCCTCAGTTCCTCATTAGCCTGCTCCAGGTTACCTGCAAACACAGAAACAGTGCGCATACTGTAGCTTCACAGAAGTGTTTTCACAGTATCACACAGCCTGGCCACTGTGAAAGCCTCAACACAAGCGTGTCTATATTTGTGTCTATGGGTTTATAGTTAAATGGTTGACTAATCTATATCATGAGGAAAAGTCTTTGTGTATTTGTGTATAACTTGCGCCTGCATAGCTGCATTAGAGTGTTTGTTCATGTGTGTGCCTGTTACCTTCTGTCTTAATCCTAAGTGCAGTTCTGACCAGGGCAAACAGTGTGGCGTTGAACATTACCGTTCCATCGCTGTTCAGAGGCATGTTCATTGACACCAGACGCTACATGGGACAGAATACACACAGACACACACAGACAAGCACAGTGACACACATTCACACAAAATTGCAAATTAATAAAATGACGCACAGGTAAATTTCCTTCTTGGCTGCCAATAGTTACTGGCAGCTGGAAATCTGTTAAGAACAAGCAGACAGTGGTTTGACACTATGGACACTAATTTTCCTCTGTGGCTAAAATATTTTCTCTACATGTACAATCTGTTTCAGTGTGCCATTTGACTCATTGTGGAAGATGTTATGAGCTGTCTATATGTCATTACACAGACAAATCTTTGTATATTTATCATTTTTGGCAAAGAGACTTAATTCTGCCCCAAAACAGTCTGAAACACTCTGAATACTTGAATTATTTTTTACAGCTCCGCGGCCCTTAGACCATGTTTAGAAATTTGTGGGACTGTGTGTGTGTTTACCTTGCAGGCCACCCTGTGGGGACAAAGTTTTCCAAAACCGAGAGGAGGCTGGATTCTCCGGAGCAAAGTAACCACATCAAGGTGTTTTATCCTCCCCCTGAATGCAGCACAGATGTCACATTATAGAGACTGTCTACACAACCTGCGGTGATGAAAGTACATTTATTCCAATGACATACTTGTCAACTCTCTGTAAACTTACTTAGCTTCTGGGTCATATTCAGCCCAGATCCTCTTGAACTCGTCAAGATGATGTGGCCCCAGGATCGACCAGTCACGCGTCAGGTAGTCGAAGTTGTCCATGATGACGGCCACAAACAGGTTGATGATCTGGAGAAAATCAGGAGTCAGTCAGAAACTATATTATCAGCTTGTATTCAATTACAGGTTGTCTGCGTAAAATTATAACCTGTAACTAACCTGTAACCTGAATTACTCTAAAATCTTAAACAATTAGTATTCAGATCATTCTCTTTTATTCTTTCTTATTCTGTCTCTGTACTCACCAGAAAGGCACAGAGCATGTAGAAGCTGACAAAATAAATGATGGCAAACTGGCTGCCACAGTCCTCGTTGGACGTGCTGTTCTCATTGGTCGACCCCTTCTCACACGGCCGATTGGGCGAGCACGCCAGCATGATCTCCTGCCACGCCTCACCTGTTGCACATCTGACGGACAGACACATGCATGCACATAGCCACACAAATTTGCACACACACACATACACGACGCAAATACGCATGCAAAGATACACGCATATAGAGACACCAAAGAAATACACAGAGGCACACATACATGCATAGATGTGCACATGTGTGCATTAGTGCACCAGCATGGAGCAACATGTGCATTTATGCATAAACACACACATACCGATGCATGGATGTGTGCACGTATGCATACAAGCACACAAGCAAATAGTGACACACACAAACACACACAGGTACAGACAAAAAGAGGGAGATATACACACATAAACACAAGTGTTAGAGTGTGAACAGAATAAAAAGAGTTATTCATATCTTCATACACTGAATTTACAGAGCAAAAGAAATCAAAATTTGTAATTGATGTCATTGAACTGTAGATCAAAACTCTTTCCAAACTACAAATGTCTTCCATTATTATCGATCGCTATTATCGATCTTTTATGTGTTTACGCTTTGACGAAACCCTTCGCTCTGTTCCTGAAATCTGTGGTTTTTCTCCCCTGCATGGAGTTTTACCATCACCGCAACCACACGGGACAGAGAGGTTTCTGGGAGTGGATCCAGGTAGTTAAATGTACTATCAGTGGAGTCCTCTGACAACTGTGCAGAAGGTATCCTCCTCAGAAGACGAGTATATTTTGTGGTAAAGCAAAGCTTACAACAATCATTAGCTAACTACTCAACATACCAGTGTACAGAGTCTGGATGCTGCTAAAGCTTTTAAGTAATTTGTGATTGTACATCAGACCTTTGGTGATATTATGGGGCCCACAGCTACATATTTACAGCATGGACCTTATAACTTTCTGCATAGTGGCAGTAACACGGTCTCTTAGTACAAACTGACAAAACGTTTCCTCACATTGTCTCTTGTACAGAGTCACACAGAATCGGGTAAAGTTACAGCTTGACATTTACAGATATCCTGGCATTTAATTAACCCACTGCTGTCATAAAATGCCAGCGGTAATCTCTAATGTAAAATGCACAAGCCCTGTCCGGGCGAATGGAGAGAGAGAAAATATAGGAGCTCAAAAAAGCAAAGAAGTTATTGTTGTTGATGTGGCATTGCAGAAAATAATGATGGAAAAGGGAGAGGAAGGGAATAATAAGGCAGAGAGAGCAGAAGATGTTTGAATCTACGAACACAGGGCAGATATTCAGAGTAATAGGAAGGAGGAGATGTGCATATTGATGAAGAGTGTAGTAACCTTCCTCACCTGAAGAGCAGCAGCACTGCCTGAGGGAACGTCTGGAAATTGTTGTTCCTGTTGATCTGCGTGTGGTCCCGCAGCGCTATCTTACCAAACATCTGTACAGGAGGGAAGTAAGTGGTACAGCACACAGCATGTGATGTGAGCGTTGACAAGAGGAAGTCAATCAGAATTAGAGGCCAGCTGTCCTCAGCAAATCAAATCAAAGTGTCTCCCGCTCATCGTCACTGACACAAACTATACAACAGCTTGTCGAAGAGACAGAAGAATGGACAGAGAGAGGTAGGAGAGAGACAAAGACGGACAGTAACTGGATAGCAACAGCTAGAGGGGGAAGTAAAGCGCAGAAGAGAAGGACGATGTGACCAAACGGGAACTCTGGATGACAAGACTCCAGGAGGACAGACACAGGACGAAGGCTCGCTAAAGGAGAGATGGAGAGAGACGAAAACAAGATGACCGCTTACCTGCATGCCGATGACAGCGTATATGAAGAATAGCATCACTATAAGCAGAGCTACGTAGGGCAGAGCCTGAAGAAGAGAGACACACATCAGTGACAAGTTGTCTACAGTATTGTTCTGCACCAAGGCTGGAGTTCATTCACTTTCACTCAAATCTCACACATCCAATTAGCCTGTAACTGATCTAAGAAAGGGCTGATTAAAATCACACCTGTATTTTACAGTTTTCAGTGTTTCAAAATAACAGGTTAAAAATTGAAAAAACATTTTGGTACTTTATGAAATGAAAGTGAACTGATCTGCAGCCCTGTGTGGCACAACACCAAAAACAATCCAGGATAAATCATCTGACTTAGGAGTGAAAAACCTCAGCAAAATACAAACTGCTCTCTGAGTTTAGTCAGGCGACCAGTCCCAACATACTGAACAAGAACCAAACATGGCCAGAACAGGTATGAACAGGTATTTACACACCTGGGCAACTATGTGGAACTGAGCTCCTGACCAATATTGCCCTTGTGCCTGGGAGAGCAGAGCCAAATCATGACAAATAAAGTTTGATTTTGTATCAATATGTAACCCACTGACATATGAAATGAGGATAAAAAAAAGAGCCTATTGTGGGTTAAGCACAGTAACATGTTCATGAACATGTTCTGATTTTAAACCGTGACTGAGGTTTTTGATTTATGACCAATGTTTCAAATTTCAGCGGCTGCATTTTTACATGAAGTGGCCCGGCTCAGCTAACACAAGAGAGAGAACAGATTATTTTCATGTCCCCCTATCTCTCTATCAAATGATTTCACTTTTTGGTGGAGTGCTTCGTTAAGCTTGTCTACTGCTTAACCCGCCTACAGGGAATGGTGAACTCTCAGGGGTTAGTTGTAGGGTGTTTGAGAGTAAAAAGGGTAGAAGAAGAAGATATGGAGAAAGATGAGAGGAGAAAGGCTGAGAAGGAAAGACGAGAAAAAACACTGCTGGTTAAGGTTTCTGAAAACCTGCCTGTTTATGTCCCTACAACCCTCCCTGCCTCTGCAGCGAGACTCCTAAACCTCCTCTCCATTACCTTACACCTTCCCTCTTTCTTTACCTCCTTCCCTATGGTAATGTAGGCAAACAGACAAAACGGTCATGTGTCCCATCCCTCTGACTTCCTAAACAGGTAGGAGGTGGAGATGAGGAGGGATGAGGCAAGGAAAGGAAAGCTGGCTTGTGAGACTCCACAAGGCTGGATTTACACAAGAGCGATAAAATTTTTTAGCTCCATGTGACTCAGATCTGAAATGACAACATGATTTATATTTATAAACATAAATGAGTCTATTCTGGGTTAACTCTGCATATAACTAATAGAACTCTGGTCAGAAGGGCACAAACCAGGGTCACATTAGGGTTAAAGTTCCACTTTTCCCCTGCCATTTCTGCCCTGTGTAAACCCAACCCCCTGCTCTAGCATGTTGTGTCCGGTTCTCCCCTCACTTGGAAGGATTTGATGAAGGTCCACAGCAGGGTCCGAATCCCTTCCCCGCGAGACAGCAGCTTCACCAGCCTCATCACGCGGAACAGCCGGAAGAAGGTGATGGAGATCCTGGCGTTCTCTTCAGAGTTCTGCAGTCCCTTTTGGTGGGGTTTGGTGTTTTTTTTTTTTTTTTTTTAGAAAAAACACAGGACGCATGGGGACACATGCAGATAGGCAAGGGAGGGAAACACATACACACATACACACACACACACAGGTAAAGATGATGAAGATGATCATACAAACATACATACATGCATATGCACAAACAGACATATGCAAAAATGCGGACATTTGTATGGATATTCCCACCCACACATACATGTGGATGTAAATATACATGACACACACGCGTTCACACACACACACGCACACGCGCACACACACACACACACACACACACACACACACACACACACACACACACTGAATTAATAAATGGATATCTGCGTCCTACAAAATCCCATCAAAATCAACTGACAAACGAGATCTGGGAGAGAATCGGGCAATCATGCTTATTTTTGTGGCTTCGTGGAAAAATCACTTGGCAACAGAAAGATCAACTGAACATCCATCAGCATCCTGAATATACCTGCTTCTGCCCCTGTCCTCACCTCACCATAATCCAGCGTTGCAACAAGCATTAAAACACTTCATGAACCCCTGAAGATTTGGATACTCTGCAGCAGGATGGACTAAAATTCAAATAACTGAGACGAGGCTGGAGAGACTTCCATCGATGGAGGTAAGCTCTTCCATAAATCACTGATAACAATTCACAACAGATACAGTACAAAAATTCCTGTTTCAATAAATCATGCGGGCAGGCTAATTTTTTTGTCTGTCACAAAGAAACTGGCCACCTGGAGGAACAATCCAAAGATGACATTCAACTGGATAAAGATATTAATCCTCAATGCAGCGCCTGTCAGGTCAAAAAAACATAATATTTTCATGGGTGGCAAATCTTTTCATATCTACCCTCTGTTTTCTATGATCTTCTAGAAACTGCTTTCAACCCAGCAACCCTTTTGTTTGCAGAGCCTTTTGTTAAGAACATACAATATTTTGCCTCTCAGGGCATTTAAATCCATTATTTGGTACTTTTTTGGTTTTGTTTTTTTATGCCTTAGCAAAGTTCTTAAGTACAAGGTTGAGAGGTACTGTAGCTTTCTAACTGTCTATTGCCCCAGTAGTCACCCACAGGAAATAACTCCATGATGAAATATTCAGCGATCTCGCTGAGTGCTATTCTAATACGGATTTATTTATTTATGGTTCCTGGTTCTCTGGGACAAAAAGGCAGAAAAAAGGCACACTGCGACCTGTGTAAAGCATGATGCAGTAAATACAGCGTCTAAGGACCCAGTATATTATTCACAATTATACCATGAACAGCAGATGAATCACACCAAACACACCAGTTCATACAGGTTGCAAATCATTAGCAGCCAAAACAATTATTTAAAAAATGACAAAAAAGGTAAAAATAGCAATCTAACTGCACACTTCCGCACAAATGTACCACATAAACTTGACCAATGACAATGCAGCATTTCTACCATAACTATGCAACCAGAACAGAGCCGTACTACATCTGTCTTCACTGTAATAAATAAATGTGACCCCAAAAACACAACATCAACCTCTCTGACATCTGACTCGTCATTTTTTGCCATTTGTGTTTTTCCAAGAAGCCATCAATTCTTAATGCTAATCCCACAGAGAATAAACAATGTGCTCCTACTAAAAAGAACTTGCCATTCTCCACACATCTTACTGCAGTTTGGGATAACAGATATCATATACGTTACTTTTCAACAGAATCTGGTTTCTAAAATGCTGTATAGCAATTATAAAGTTTGGAAAAATTCACTACACAAATTTTATTATTCTATAATTGTGGGATAATAGGATTAAGGTGCTTCGTACAGGCAGAACTTTTCTGCTGAGGTGTTGACAAGCAACTCAAGACATGAGTTGTCCCAAACTCCACTGAGAGATATGTTGAAAATGACACATAGTTCTGAGGAGTGTAAGGAGGAGTTTGCACTGCACGTAATACCACAACTGGACCACAGTGGGCACCATTGTACCATTGGGAGAGTGGGGGCAGTGAGCGGGAGAGGTACAGTGACAGTAAGTGTAACAGAGAGAGAGAGAAAGAGAGAGAGACTGAAGATGCAGAATAGTTTGAATTATTCAGAGGCATCCAAACAAATAGACTGATTCACAGATAGACAGATAAACAGATAGACAGAATGACTGATAGATAGATTGATAGATGATAGATTGATTGATTGATAGACTGATAGATAGGTAGATGGGAGGCCAGTGGAGCAGAGTGGAGGAAAGAGAGACAGCGTGATAGCGTGACGAAGCACTAACGATACCACACCCATAAGGGAAAGGGAAGCAAGTTGCAAGCATTGGGGGAGGTGGGTGCAGCGGGCACCATGGCAACAACAATAGCCACTCAAGGAAAAGTCACAAGACTCCAGTTATACTAGGCCTGTACAATACAGTGTCCTTTACCATACATACACACATATAAATATATATATATTAAAAACACGTAAAAAGTACAAACAACAGCTAAACAAATATTACTCTGGACATGCTGCAGAAGATGGAAGCAGCAGCGACAGAGGAGAGATGACAGGACGAATGAGAAGCCAAAAGTTTTGGATCATACCATGGATGGCGTAGCAGAAGGAGGGATGGAAGGATGGAGGGATGGAGGAATGGTGGAGAAGGTAGGGAGGCGGACGAGGTTACCGTCGGAGCGTACCATTGGCCTTACCACAGGGGGGTGAGAGGAGGAAGAGGAGGAGGAGGAGGACGAAGAGGAGGAGGACGAGGACGAGGAGGAGTCAGCTGGCTTTAAGGAAAGGCAACAAAGATCAGCACCAGAGCAGCGCCTTGCTGTGCGTGTATGTGTGTGTCACTGTGCATATATGTGTGCGCACAAACCACCAGGCAAGAGAGGGCTCAGTGTCTGATCAACAATCACATGGTGGAAAGGTGAAAAAACGTAATTTCATCGGGCCAGGAGGTGGATTTCTGGAAGATATTGCTGCATATAGAGACTGGCCTCATCCTGCGTGAGGGCCACATCAAGCTGAATCACTTATCAAAATACTGAAGACTGAAACATGGAGGAATATTTGCAAGATTTCTGTCCCATGCCTTGAGGGCCAAAACTATGAATGATGGTCTGGGGCAGCCACAGATGGGGAAAAAGCCGACCGTGTACGTGTGTCATTGTGTAGTGTAACTTATATGTAATGTCTATGTCATGCAAACTCATGGATCTGTGTGTATTGTAGGGGATGGAGTGGCGCCTCTGTAGCTATCTGTTTTTCTTTATGCCAGCTGAAGCTACAGTATAGTAACAGTGGGTGAAGCTTTAACTTAACAAAGGCTACGTTTACCAAATGCATCATGTCATTAAAGGACAGCGCCTGCTTTGACAATGTGTTATTCAGTCTGTTCTTTGATCTGAGAATATGCAAGATCCAAGTGAAATTAGACCTTGTCTGAACATTGTGAAATAATTATGTGAAACGCCTTTGTTTATGTGTATGTGTAGTTTGTGGTCCAGTAATTGTCAATTAACCAGATCACAACTCTGAACTACTTTCAGGTCAAAGAAGCATCAGAATACCACAACTAGACAATTTCCCTTTGGGAAATCGCGAGAGTGGTGCATTGCACTGCTAGTAATGTTGTGTGCTTCGCAAAACCCAGTATTGACTATTGTGTGTGTGTGTCTGTGTGCCTCTGTGTGTGTGTGTGTGTGTGTGTCTGTGTTTGTGTTTGTCTGTGTGTGCCTGAGTGGGTCTGTGTCAATACTGGGTTGTGCTTCGCACAACCCAGTATTGACTATTGTGTGTGTGTGTGTGTGTATGAGTCTGTGCGTGTGTCTGTGTTTGAGTGCCTCTGTCCTGTGTGCCTCTGTCAATATTGTGCGGTGCTGGCGCACCGCACAATATTGACTTTGTGTGTGTCAGTCTGTCTATGTGTGTGTCTGTGTTTGTTTGTGTCTGTGTGTGCCTGAGTGGGTCTGTGTCAATACTGGGTTGTGCTTCGCACAACCCAGTATTGACTATTGTGTGTGTGTGTGTGTGTGTATGAGTCTGTGCGTGTGTCTGTGTTTGAGTGCCTCTGTCAATATTGTGCGGTGCTGCCGCACCGCACAATATTGACTGTGGGTGTGTGTGTGTGTGTGTTTGTCTGTGTGTGCCTGAGTGGGTCTGTGTCAATACTGGGTTGTGCTTCGCACAACCCAGTATTGACTATTGTGTGTTTGTGCGTGTCTGTGTTTGTGTGCCTCTGTCCTCTGTGTGTCTGTGTGTGTGTGTGTGTGTGTGTGTGTTTGTGTGTCAGTGTCTGTGTGTGCCTGAGAGGGTCTGTGTCAATACTGGGTTGTGCGAAGCACAACCCAGTATTGACTATCGTGTGTGTGTGTGTGTGTGTATGAGTCTGTGTGTGTGTGTGTGTGTTTGTGTTTGTGTTTGTGTGCCTCTGTCAATATTGTGCGGTGCTGGCGCACCGCACAATATTGACTTTGTGTGTGTCAGTCTGTCTATGTGTGCCTGAGTGGGTCTGTGTCAATACTGGGTTGTGCTTCGCATGTGTGTGTGTGTGTATGAGTCTGTGTGTGTGTATGAGTCTGTGTGTGTGTGTGTGTGTTTGTGTTTGTGTGCCTCTGTCAATATTGTGCGGTGCTCCCGCACCGCACAATATTGACTGTGGGTGTGTGTGTGTGTGTTTGTCTGTGTGTGCCTGAGTGGGTCTGAGTCAATACTGGGTTGTGCTTCGCACAACCCAGTATTGACTATTGTGTGTGTGGGTCTATGTGCCTCTGTAAATATTGTGTTTGTGTGTGTGTGTCTGTGTGCCTCAGTCAATATTGTGCGGTGCTACCGCACCGCACAATATTGACTGTGTGTTTGTGTGTGTGCTACGCACAGCCCCCTTTTGACCCCTATAGTTCTGCTATAGTTTTAATTACAAAGACAGAGAGACATAGAGTTGTTACAGGGAGAGAGAGAGCCACAGCTCTTGCAGTCACGGTTGCCATGGGGATGAGCTTTCCCGCCGCTGAGGCAGCTCACAGGTGCTCTGACGAGCTCATTTTCGGCCGAATCGGGCCTGCCGAACAACTGCTATCCATGGAAAAACAAAACATGGTATCGCTAAACAAACGGCACCGTCAAAGAGACAAGACTTTAAGGAAGACCTGAATCTATTTTTTATGGTCCTACTGTCTAAAATGTGGATTTTACAGCAAGTTTCAAAAAAGGGGATTTTCTGCTTTTCTCCAAAAATCCTCTGCTCGATTAACATTGGAGTCAATGGAGCAGTTGAGAGCTCCTTTTGTCGCTAAAAGGCACGCCAAAGAAAAACTGTAAATCCTACAGAAAAAGTAAACACATTGTGAGAGAGAGGACAAGTGTGGCTACAAGTGTGGAGAATTTCACTGCTCTAGAGTAAAATTTGTGGCCGTAGTCGTCGTGTAAAGAAAAAATTTCAGAGAGTTTTTTTAAAGCCTCTCCACTCTAACCTCCCACTCTAGCCTGGAACATTCCGCAATACACACTCATTGTAAACCCTGATTTTTTCCAAATTCACTGCTGACCAGTTGGGGCTCACAGTTCAAAAACTACACAACTTATGAAAAAGTTGAATACACCCCGAATACACGAGACTTGTGTCTACATTTTACAGTTTGAATGGTGTTTCTAGGTGAAAGTATGCCAGAGCAGTTGATATTTGAAAAAGGGGGAGAATTTGCGACTTTTTTGAAAATTTCCCATTCATTCTCTATGGGAAATTTTTCGCAGTTTTTTGCGAATTTCTTCGCGAAACGTGAATATTCTGGAGAACAAAATACAAGCACACCGAGTCCGATCGAGCCGCACGTTTTGATGTATCATTTGTTGATGTGCGCTCAACGGTGTGGGACGAGTTACGAACCGAAAATCGGGAAGGAAGAAGAAGTAAGAAGAAGATGAACGGGAAGAACAAGAGTGTGCATGCTTTGCATTGCACACTAGGTACCTCTATAGCTTTGCTATAGAGGTGCCTAGTGTGCATGCATAGCAATGCACCACTAATAAAAAGACAGGAAGTTAAGATCATCTCAGTCAGTTCCACTAACGACAAAGATGATTTTTAGATGCTTTTGGAAATTGGAGCCTACAGGTAATTAAATAACACAGAGGAGCACGGAGATAACATACTGTAGGGAGACACCCACTGGTTATCCCTGCTACTGCAACATTTTAGACTGCTGGGAGTGATAGATCAACTATGACCTCACTCTGCTTTGGGCCATACACACACCTTTATGGTCACACACAGTAACGATGTACAAATAGAAACAGGTTGCTATGTTTCATATTTACTATTATTTACAAACACACTTGTGTATTACAAGCTTTTACTTTATGCCACTTTTTTAATTGACACTAATAATTTGCTGATTTCAAGATTCTACAAATGCAGGAGTGGCTAAGAAAGCACAAAGAGACTATATATATTTATATGTGTGAGAGTGTATGTGTGTGTATATATATGATGAGGAAGTGAGGTATGGCATGAATGAGAGGAAAGTTGGAAGGAAGGAAAACTGTGGGAAGGACAGACGGAAGGAAGGAAGGGACCAAGGAAACACTGATGGATAAAGGGAAGAAAGATGTGCAGGAAGAAGGGAGGAAAGGAAGGAAGGATGGAAGGAAGGAAGGGAGGGAGGGAAAAAGGGTAGGAAGATGGCACTGATACACACTAAGTGCAGACTAAGTTCAAACTGAAATATAGGAGAATGTGTAGTCTTTGTGTGTGTAAATTACACAAGGGGCCAATTTAACCATAATCTGAATCTGAATTTGCTTCAGTTTCAAAGTCAAATCAAATCTGTGAATCAGAGTCAGATTAAACTCATGTCATTCCTCATTTGTATATTTCTCATTATGAACTGACACAGAACAAATTTCAGAAACTACAATGGATTTAGGACCCTGGAGCATCTGTGCACAGGGTTGTCAAATTAAAAAAAAAAAAAGTCAACAGTCAATCTGTGCATAAATATAAAGGAGTCCTTTCAGGCTGAACTACAGTGCAGATGTGAGTCACTGTAGTGGTAGCTCAATGGATTTATGAGCTTATTTAAAAAGAAAATGTGCAGTTTTCTCACATTGCACATCATTTTTTCGAGCAAAAATCCGATCAGTTCAGTCAGTTCAGTAGGTAACATGGGTTTCTCAAGAACATTTTTACTCTAGATTTCAGGTTTATGCACGTGTTTCTTATTTTTAAGCGTATGTTGTAATACTGCAACAGGACAGACTTTGTTTCATTTGTAATCAGCTGGGATTAAAAACACACAACAAACTACTAATGGAATCATTGTTTATAAATACATAGCAGATAATGAGTTGACCTCTTTGGGTATACGAACAGCATCAGAGACCCATGTTACCCAGCTTGCATTTCAGGAGAGCAAGCAGCACCGCAAACCAACGAGAGAGAAGACAGAGAAAGGGAGAGAAAAACATCCATAAAAGAAGAATTAAGTAAACTGAAAAAGCTCAGAGAGAGAGGGAGGAAGAAGAGGAGGCGAGGAGGAGAAGAGGAGGTGAAGAAGAGGCATTCCGAAGATAGAGAAAGAAAAAGAGAAATAGATGCAATCCATACTGGCATCGTCTGCAAGACACTGCTCAGAGCAAACCACTACCAATCTGTTCACACTACTTCTACTCAAACCAAAACCAAAAATGTAAAAGAAACCATACAAGGTTTAAGAAGCACCCGCAGGTTGCTGGGGAGGTTTAGAGACCCAGGATTAGGGATGTATTCTGTTTCGATGACCACAAAGAAATGCCGCTAATCTAAGTCAACAGGCACCCAACAGAGCAGCGAAGTTGGTGCACTCAAACAAGATATTTGGGCTGTTTAATATTTAGTAAAGACAGAGTGATGACATTTTAAAAGCTGGCCTGTTACTGCACTTCACTGTGCACTTAGGAATGCAGTGAAAGAGAGCTAGTTGTTGGCAAACTGCTACTATTAGTGTCCAATTGCACTGCTCAGTAAAAACTGCATTCACTTTAGTGCCTGATGAGATGCAGTGGCAGGCAAACATCTAAAATGTTTAAGTGACAGGGTCCCGGTTCAAAAACAGTCAAGAGTTCTCATAGGATTGAAGTGCGGAGGGTTTCTTAAAAAGGAAAAAAAAAAGAAAAGGTAGCTTGGGCATCTCATCACCCAAATCATTAAAAACCACCAAAGAAGAAAAAAACAAAGACTTGGGGCATGCCTTTAGGTTAGAGGTGAGAACGAAAAAAATAGTGAATCATTCAGAAAGAACTGCAAATCAATCAAACAAATCAATCAAACCAAATCAAAGGCAAACTCCAACCCAAAGTGTGCAACATCAGTAACTTGTATAGATGACAAAGATGTATATCTCTGGCCCAACAAACCTCAGTATTGTGTCAGTGATTAAAGATTGTCAGCTCCTGGCAGAAATTTTATATTTTAAATGTTTTTTTTTTCACTATTTACACATCTATACTTTGCTTCAAGATCAGATAAATTTGTTGCCTACAAGGCCACAATAGGATATAGACATTTATGATACATTTGTGATTCTCCTGTCACCAAACTCAATGCAATAACTAGATAGAAAAACTGAATAAAACATATAATATCCAAGTACAGTTCAGAGTGATGGTTATAAGCAGCTTTGCCAGCCTCTCATGGGGACAAATGGATTCCTTTTCTAAAGGCACGGAAACAAGCGCCAAGCTCATACACCCCTGGGATACACTAACCTTATTTGTATGCCTGACCAGCTCCGTCTGAGGTGAAACACACTGCATTCCACGATGGGGGAACATACCAGTGTACCTGTGCAAATATCCTTTCCTTGCTTCATGTCCTGTTCAGTTAAGACTGTCAGAAGATTTTAGCCAAGCCCAAACTTTACTTGAATCTCCATAACAACCTACAATTAACACTAAAGTACTGCATTTAGATGATGATCCACAGAGAGATGATATGCTATATGATATGTTATAACTGATGTGTAGAAACCAAGCAAGGCTGGTATGTGTGTTTTTATAAGCTGATACACAGACTCATAGAGAAGTGCCTCCTCTTACTGAGCTGCCACTTAAACTACATTTTGTCTCCCGAGTTATTTTTACTGGAGGTTTGCTACGAGATAGTTTTGTAGATGGAAGGTGAGGAATAAAATGGAGTTAAATAACACGCTTTCCTACAAAATCTTCCTTCACACTATGTGACATTCAGCTCTGTGGCCAGTCTGATCATAGTACAAAATGATTTTCTCCAAAGGCTGAACGAAGTGGAGCTCTGTCCAGCCACGCTTTGCAGTTTTGCATGGTTCTCAGACTATTCTCCTGCTAAAGAGCATTTTAAATATCACATGAATAAAACACCAATTATCCCTGAAGTGTAAATACGATAGACACTCAACATTTGACTTGTGTTTGGGATATTCATTCTTATTCAGCCCCACTGTTGACCATAGGGCCTCCACGTCGATAATAAATGGATTCATACATACATCTACATAAATTTCATGGGTCCTGAGTAAATCCATTTATGGATCAAATTGTTCCCCATGTCTGCACATTGCTATTGTCGGGAAAAAAGAAAAAAAAGAAAAGAAAAATGCAATAGCAACTTGTATTTGCATTTGAATTTAAAGTTTCTCTGGTGATTTATGAATTGAGAGTTTCATGACCCTAAGGTCATAACACCACTGTCCAGAAATGAGAATCTCCATTACTTCATTCTTTCCAGAAAATCTAACATTTGTAGAAATGTGGATCTCTTCTGAAACGACAACATTATACTTAGTACCAGGCCTGGATATACCACCTTTATATCTGTCATGCTATACAGTGTCCATCATGCCAGGGGAATGGACACTATCCCCTGTGGCAGTGATCAAAGATTAAATAAACCCAATGTGAAACCAAACCAAGGTGCTGAGACAATGCAATAGGTTCTATTGGCAAATGCAATAGTTTCTGATGCTATTGATGCTCAGCAGACCGAGGCATAAATACCTATCTGAAGCAGTTCCAAAGATTAGAAAATTGAAATAAAATACTAAGTACTAGTACTAGAAGTTTGCAGGTTTGCAGCCTCATAACAATGCTGAATCTAAAGCAAGTGACACAGCAATGAGAAGGGGAGAACATCGAAAACAAGTTGTTTTGCTGCCTCAGTTGTTATAATTATTACATTTTTACAAATAACATGATGGAATAATGATAACGGTATTCAGAAGCTGAGGGAGGAGACTATAGAAATTCATTTTTCATATGTTGTAAATTACACAAACCCTTCAGAGGGCACTGTGCTCTGTTTTGGATTGTGCTACATCTGGCTGTTTTCACCGCCAGACTTATTCAGCCACCTCTTAAGTTCAAACGTTGTGCAGCTGAAGTTTCCTAATCATTTGAAAGCATGCGAGATGGGTATCGGCGCTCGGTCTGTTTGTGTGTGTGGGAATGGCAGAGCAGGCAGGCAGGAAGGGAGGGAGGGAGTTGGACTACTTACGTTAACCTCAGTGATCGCTATGTCAACAATGCTACCCACAACTATCAAGGCATCAAATGTGTTCCATGCATCAACAAAATAATGCTGCGTAGGGGTGGACAGAACAGAAAAACAACAGAAAGAAAGGACAGAACATAAGACATTTAAAAAATGGAAAAAACAGAAATTAAAGGAGAGAGGAGAAAAATAAGATAAAAAACATTATATACATGAGCACTGGAGTTTTTAGTCAGAGGAGAGAGGGAAAGAATCAACAAAATTAAATGGCAAAAAAAGAAAAGAAGTTGCAGTCTGAAAGAGATGGACAGCAGAGGAAGAGCAGCGGCGATCGGTCATGCTTGTCCATGAGGGGAAAATGTCAACAACAAGAACAACAGTAAAGAACAAATTGCAACAAAATCACAACTAAAAAAATGCCCCTGTTACTGCAGTTAAAAAAATGAAAAGGTGTGTAAGGCTGTTTGTGATTGGTCAGTGAGTTAGTTCAGTTAGTTAGGGAATCAAACCTGAGGACATGTCACAGTCAGCCAAAAAATGAAAAAGGAAAAAAAAAAAAAAAAAAAAAAAAAAAAAATCAAGAACCCAACAACATTTGAGATACTGTAAAGAATAAGGAGGGAGGACGCAAGACAGAAACCCTTTTGCTCAAAACTATACCCTGCCTCTGATGCCTCTACTTTTTATGAAACCCAGGAAGAAGCTTGTTCTTGTCGAGGAACCTGTGTGGCTGGGGGTCCCCTGAGTGGCAGCGGCCATCTTGCATTTAAGGATGGAGGGAGAGGAGGAGGAGGAAGGAGAGAAAGAAGAGGCAGACAAGGAGAGGAAGACGAAGAGAAAAGACACAACACAGAATAGCCACAAAGGAAAGGAGAGCTGAAGGAAATGAAAGATTTAGAGGAAGTAAGAGTGCACAAGACAGAGAGAGAGAGAGAGAGAGAGAGAGAGAGAGAGAGAGAGAGGGAGAGACAAGGAGAGTGAAAGTGGGCATCGTACTTACGTTGATCTCACTGAGAATGACGTCTATTATGCTGCCAATAACGATGAGGAAATCAAACACATTCCAGGGATCACTAAAGTACCCCTACACAGGATGAGGTGAGCAAGAGGAGGAGGAGGAGGAGGAGGGTAAGAAAGGTAGGTTAGAAGGAAAACAACATCTGCTGCCACTTCGCAGCCCTATTAAGGTAGTATGAGGTTGTACAGTACACTGAGGAAACAGGAAAAAAAAATCAGCTACGCTTGACGAAACAACACATAAAAGGACACATTTTTATTCTAATTCTAATGAACAGAATCAACTTGTTTCCTTTGCAGTATCTGTTCATCAAGTGTAGCTGAATTTCCTGCTCTGTTAAGGATGGCGTGTTAGATAGCAGTTATTTAAGTCCTGCCTGAATCTTGGGATGATTCTGCAATGCTTTGGCGGTGATTATAATGAAAGGTCACTATGTTTACATAACTTATTGTGGGTAATTTATCATGAGCAGTGGCAGAAAATGAGTATTTATTAAAAACATCTACACAGCTTCAGGCCCAAACAGTATTATTTAGGCTGGTAAAATAAAATGATACCATCTGTGCTTTAAATACAGAGAGCTGCATAATGGCTCTAGGATTGTGTTATTTCCTGAAGTAGACACACTTGCTTGAGTGCACTTGAGTGTATAGCGAAGTTGGAATGGCAGCCAAGACGTGACAGGACGACTTTGAAAACTGGCCTGACACACAGCCATTCAGAAAGATTTCCATATACTGTAAAATAAGTTACATCTAATTCAGATTCTGTCTAACTGTTTTCCATTATTAGACGGCTTTCGCACGTTTGCACCAACGCAAAAAGACTGGAGGAATCTGTTAGTTACTTTATATCTAAAGGTGACTGAAAGTTGGAACAGGGGAATCTGGAAGATCACTATGTAATGAGATGACGGCTCTATTTTTATTTTATTTTTTTTTGCACTGGTTACTCTATTGGGCATCAAAAAGGGATTCATTAAAAAAAACCTCAAATATTAAAACCCACAGTAAAATCAGGAAAAAGAAACTGTAAAAACATTAAGAAATCCTTGCAACTGTCGCTGTTCCATGTTCGAGACTGAGACAGTGAAACCTGTTAAAAAGTTAAAGGCATTAGCATAAAAATATTCTTCATGGAGCAAATGTTATTGCCGCTAATTCCAGGTGTGTGTTGACAGCTGTAATACCAGGGGAAGTAAAAGTGTTAGTAAGCTGGTCTTCTCTGTGTGACAGCTGTTTAAGGCAAGAGTTTATCATAGTCAAGCCATAGAAAACAAGGTGCATACATCATAAACTTGATAGCCACTCACCCCTCAAATTTTATCAAAATTATTCACTATGACTTGGGAATTTGTTGTCATGCTGTACTATAGACTAAACTTATGAAAGAAGACCAAGTATCAGCAAAGCTGAATTAAAAAATCTGGCAGTTTAAACCTTACTTAAGGTAAACATGACATAACATGACATAAAAAATGCAGCGCAGCATTACTATATTTTGAATTTGGTTATAATGTGCTGATTCAAATGAGAATAATGTGTAAAAGTGACACTGGCACTGTTGCTAAGTATCCTGGATGGAAGGCTAAAAAAAGAAAAGAACCCTTACCCTCGGTTTGATTTCACTTTCATACTTCTCCAGCTCACTTCAGTGTATTAAGGAAGTGAGTCAGTGAATATAGAAACATTAAGTGTTTTTTGTATAAAATATTTTTAACTTAATCTTGGAAAAATCATCAGTGACTGGGAATTCTTCTTTCTTATACACATCTTTTGATTTACAACTTGTGCTGTACAACAATAGAGATTAAGAGAGAGTATAAATGTAATATAAAAACTTTTTCACTATTAATTGTGTTCAAGGATTTCCCACTTACTCTGCTGAAAGAGGGGGGGAGCATTTGCATCTGTTACTGTTTAAATAGCTGATGCACCAGGAAGTTCTGCGATTGGACCAATAAACCCACACATCTACTTGTACATAGCAACAACAGCAGGGTAACAAGGGAGCAGTGAGATTAAAAACCACATGATGCCGTCCACTAATCATGTTTTAAACCCATGAAAATTATCATCTGGTGGAAATCAAAAAGGATTAGGAATATGCAGGACAACATCAGTAAGCAGTAATCTGCAATAAATGTGACACAATGCCTTAAATGTCTATTCTATTCTTCTCACTGGTTGTAACTAGTAGTACCAAGGAGAGGTACATGGATTTGTACATTTATTTCATCTAATGTTCTGCTAATGAATGGAGAAAACACCATTTTCTGTGCTGTTCTACTTTACTGTAGTCTACTGTCCTGTGCTGTACTCTGTGTTATTCTATTCTGGAGTTAGAGTAGTGGACCTACCCTAGGTTTGAAGGCAATCAGTTTAAGGATCATCTCCACAGTGAAGAGACCAGTGAAGAGCATGTTGAGGATGTTCATGGCATCATTGAAATTTTTGGTCTGTCCATGATGCTGCAAAAACACACAAACAACTCATTAATGTCCACAGAGTGGCAGTTTGATGAGAGTTGTCCTGACTGTAATAGTTTCCCATTTAATTTGTGTGAATTTGTTTATGAATGCGTACGTGTGTGTGACTCACCTGCATGGCCAGACAGATGGTGTTGAGAAGGATGAGTGTGAACATCAGGTACTCGAAGTAGGTGGAGTTGACCACATACCACACTTTGTACTGGTAAGGGTTCTTAGGGATGTAGCGGCGCAACGGACGGGCCTTCAAGGCATACTCCACACACTGACGCTGTGACACACACACAAATATTCACAAACATTAACATTTTCCTGTAAATATGTCCGCTGATGTAGTTTCCCAGCCCCTCATCACTGTCTCTCTGTACTCAGACCTTCATGGAGGACAAGCTGTAAAACTGTCTTTTGGCAGCCTAAAAAAGCCTTTTCCATCCCAGACTATTCTTCCTTCCTCTGTCTACGTTTCCATGCTCTTTCTAAGACATGGATCATCACAAAGAACACAGCTGCAGGGACTTGGCCTCGCTCCTTCTTTAAGCTTTAGTCTCATCTTCAGTATGAAATGCTGCAGCTCCCTCCTGGCTGGACTCCTGAAGTAGTTCAGCCCCTAAAACTCATGTTCAGCCTCTCCAGATTCTTCCACGACTCACCCCCACTGCCTGGCCTCCATTCTCTCTCTCCTGTGCCTTCTGAATGACATAAGGACTTTCCCACTTCAGTCAGAACAGCAGAGACACTCTATGTCTTCTACTGTAACTTGAAAACTCATTCTTCATGTCTATTTAGCTGCTAAACAGAAGCAAACAGTGTAGTTATACTGCAAAGATGTGAACAAATTCAGTAATAACTTTATTTAAAACACACACGAACACTACCTGGTTCTTGTCCAGCTCACAGTTCTTATATTCTTGCTCTCCCTGCTCCTGGAATGTGACGATGACGAAACCGACGAAGATGTTCATCATGAAGAAGGCAATGATGATGATGTAGATGATGAAGAAGATGGAGATAACCACGCGGTAGTTGTAGATGGGCCCAACGTCCTCAGCGTGAGAGTCGATGGCCCGGTACAGTAACCTGAGGTCAGACAGGAGAGGGAGGGAAGATTCATTGAGTGACAGGAGGAGGTGGATTGAGAATGAAGGATGGTAAGAGGGGGAGAAGAGAAGCACTCAAACCTCAAGTGCCTTAAATAAAAGGTTTTAAGTAGCAGAAATGTTAGGATCGGATACCAAGACACAAAGAACTGAAAAATCAAGCACACAGTGTGCACACACTAAGAGAATCAGTATATATTTGTGCGTTGTGTTTGCCTGTAGACACACACCCTGGCCAGCCCTCAAAGGTAGACACAGCAAACAGAGCCATCATGCCCTGCAGGACATCATCAAAGTTGAAGTCACTGTTCTCCCACACTCTCTGGGCGCGTTCAGGCTTCCCCACATCACCGTCCTTATACATGATGTAGGAACCCCTATAGATACAAGTAGACACACACACACACACAACACATATTTTTGTTTCATCCAGTAGTTAGGTGTTAAGAGGGAGATTAAGAGGTGTGAGTGCAGGAGGGATGTCTTACCTGCATTCTGCCTGAGTCTGTTTAGAGCTGTCAGTACAGAAGAAGAACTTGCCCTGATGGAAAAACAGAGAAATGTAGTACGATATTCTCACTCATGACTTTTCTGAAGGCCTCCAGACAGCTATTGGAAAGCCCCCTCCTTCCAACCCTCCTTTCCTCTTTACCTTAAAGAGTTGCACTCCAATACAGGCGAACATGAACTGGAGCAACGTGGTGACGATGACGATGTTGCCGATGGTCCTGATGGCCACAAACACGCACTGCACAACATGCTGGAGAACACACCAAAAATGACAGTGAATATATGTGTGTGTGTGTCTGTTCTGTTGGGAACAGAGGTAAGTGTGTGTTATGTATTATGTGTCTTCATGTCTGAGTGTGTTAACCTTTAGTCCCTTGGCTCTGTTGATGGCCCTTAATGGTCTGAGCACTCGCAGAACTCTCAGGATCTTCACCACATTAATTGCACTGGACCTGTAAAACACAGGGGATTAAACTACTGACCCTGTAGTAGTGAATCTGATTAAACACACATTTTACTATTAAGACATATTTGAAAGGTTGGAGCAACACACATCCAAAAGAACTTTCAATAGCATCTGTGTTTAAGAGTTTTACCACAAAGAGACAACTCAACACACAAGCTAAGGAAATTAAAATGAAACAAAGTAAACTGGATAACAAACAAAATCATATGTAAATCTCAGAAGAAAAATGATGCAAAATAATACAGAAAACATTTTAAAAATAACCTCGATTCTCTTCAAAGGTAAGTAAAGGAAACCAAGAATATATTTTTACTTAAAGTATTATCTTTACAGAATAAAAGCTGAAAAGCACTAAAACAAACTACTCTTACAACTATATTTAACAATGCCTCAATTCTAAAGGAATTAAAAACATGTTTATTTAGCTAATATCATGTGGTCAAGTAAAAACTGTACTGTTTATTTTTTAAAATGACTACTAAAATAATAATAAACGTGTTTTAGAAAATTATAGCACCTCCTCTGATAAAGACTACTGATTATCAAACCAAATCAGGTTTTGTACAGCTAGTGTCACAGAGGACCATGATTCATAGCAACAGTCATCATGGGTCACTTTCAAAAGAGGGAACAGACAACATGGTTTTCGATGAACTGTCTACAATAGATTAAGTAAAAAATATAAACTTTACGTAGTACAACACACAAAATATAACACATGATACATAGACAAACACATATAAGTACAATACAAACAAAGACACAGACACAGGCAATTCACAGGCAAACAGAGAATTTCTGTGCTGTAAGAGAGTGTCAGTACAAGCCAAAGGTCAGTGTGACCTTTTAAAAAAGTGGTTCAAAGGAAAAGTTTTACATATTAGACAAAACAATCAAATGAATACCTTGACATTTTGAATTTTACAATAAATGTTTGGAAAAAGCTTTAACATTGGTTCTTCAGCAATCTGAACGAGGCTGTATGAGTGTAATTCTTACTAACTAATGTCTGCATGTATCAAACATGCTACAAATCTATCCTGCCAGTCTAATTTTCTTTTAATTCCAGTGAGGAAGGCTAATAAGCCGGTTATTCAGTTAACAGAAGAACAAATACAAAAACCTTTTCCCATAGTGTGACAAAGGTAGAAGGAAAAAAATATATTCAAAATGTCAATGTATCCTTTTAAAGGAGTGACTTTTTTTTAGATGGTTAAGGGGGTGATTTAGAGGGAGTGACATTACTCTGTGTTGACTTTTAAACAGAAAGTAAGGAAAAGACCCGTTGCGCAACTTTTTACACAGGAAGGTAAAGTTTAAAGGCAGTTAAAGGTAGTTCAGGTGGAGCGGGATGTTATCAATAACAAGAAAAATCCCATTCACTTACTACCTTTAACAGGCAAAAACCACTGAATTTTAGCATTCAGGTATCATTTCTATAGCCCAGGAGAGTTCAGTTTATCCAGAAATATGAGAAATATGAGCCTGAATTTATGATAAAGAACAGATGAACAAGCTTTCTACCATTTATTGGATATGACATATGACCACAGTATTGGAGGATACAGGGTAAATTTACCCAATGCTCCAAAACCCACTATGCTGCTGCCTGTAAAGAGGCATTTTGGTGTAAAAGCACACTATTTGTTCATAATAAGAAATCACCCATTTATCTTCTGCACAGTGAAATTCAGCTAAACTACACTTGTCTATTATATTACAGATTAAAGTCTTGGTTTTCTTTTCTCCTGCTTTGAAGGCAGCTCCAACTAAACTCTCCAAGACCATAGAAATACCAAATCAAAAGTGTGACAGTTTTACACATTTAAGGTGAAGGTCTGTTAGGGGGGTTATTAATACGGACTAATATGGACTTACGTCGAGAAGTCTAGTCTATTAAGCATTAGAGACAGAGAGTGTAGTATAGCATATTAAACATCAGAGCATTTCAAGGAGTTATTTGCTACAAGAAGCAGAGAACATATTCAATAAACATCACAAAGAGAGAAAGGATTGGGAGTAATGAAGTGTAAAGTTGTTAGAGAGAAGTGTGAAGCATGGGGTAATTTACAAAAAAAACAAACTTAGCCACTCTACAATTTGATTTGTGCATCCTTGGATTATGTCTCATGTAGTAGTCTCTATTTGGCAGATTGGTGTTTCAACATGTAATAACACAAATGTACATTTCATGATACTGTGAATTACACCAATGTCACTTAGGATTGTTGCCAAATAAACCAGGTGCACAACGCTCAAATATAAATGCTAATAAAAAGAGATTTGAGACAAAAGAGATTTAAAGACTACAGCTCAAAGCATGCATTTGACGAGTATTATAATGTACTCACTGTATTCCAGAGGAGATGAGGGACACACTGACCACCACCAGGTCCAGGATGTTAAAATAGTTTCTACAGAATGACCCTTTGTGGAGGAAGGCTCCATAGGCTGTCATCTGTCGAGATCAAAGTTTATTTTAAAGGGTCAAATAAGTTTAGTCCTGCACATGCAGAGCAAATATGATGGACCAAGTATTCAGGTTACATATTATCCACAAATAGTTCTCAGTTTTTGTTTTCCCTGCCTTTAAGTACAGGGTAAGAAGGGATTATTGGCAACACAACCAAAGATCAGCTGCCTTTTTTAGGCTTTGTTGACTCCCACATGCAGAGAATTTTGAAACTACAGAGAATGCACACTGGAGCACACAAAGAAATCACGTAGGCCACTAATCCTACATCGTAAATACCAAACGCTACCTTAAGAATGATCTCTATGGTGAAGAGTCCAGTGAAGACATGATCTGCATAGCCCAAGATCTGAAAACACAACAAAGAGAATCATTGACTCAAGAGAATCAATTTCCTTGACGCTGCTGGACTAATGGACACTACACAATAGCATTCCTATGATTTAAAACCACAATACAACCACTCATGGCCAACTGTGATATCCTGGATGTATTTCAACATACTGAAATAATAATGCTGAAGTTGAGGTCAAAGGATATTGAATGCCCATTAGACTGAAACAGATTCTGAAAACAGGATGAATTATGTTATTAAGGTATAAGATGAAGGTTAATTGAACAGACTAACATACAGCAGCCTATACCAAAGCCACAGAAAATACAATAAAACAGATCTTTATTAGCCTCCGGGGGATTTGTCTTGAGAAGAAACAATGTATAGAAACAGAATACACACTGCACAGTCTTTGCATTCGACTGCAGTTCACAATTATAGCCTCCAACTCAATTACAGCCATAAACGCTGAACAACAATATATAAACAATACAGTGATGCTTTATTAGTGAACACAGATGCAGTATATGTTTTGTGGCTTGAGGCTGACTATACTGGCTCTGTTGTTGCATGAAAATTGACTGATAGCATTTCCTATACATTTCCCTGTAAATAAAACACAACTAATAATACGCTTTCTTGGTTAAATGCTGGCTGACAAAAAGCCTGAGGGGTATATATAATTTTTTAATTGTAGCATAGCTTTTGTATGAGTACATCATAAATACTATAGTGTTAAGCTGTGGGCCAGGCTCAAAAAAAAAAAAAAAAAAAGAGACACGCCAAAGCTTAACAGGCGTTTCACATCTTCTTAACATGAAGTTAATCACAGTTACAGTACTCTGGAAGAAATCTCATTAAGTGTAACAGGCCAGTCACAATAAGCTTTGGTTCCTCTATACGTTGCTGTCGGAAATAATCCATTTAGTACAGAAGCAATGCGTGTGGGCAACTAATGATGGCTACAGTGTTTCCTCCTGTCTGTGCCCTAATGTATATTCAGCCTTACATGTGTATTTACACTTCAGTACATGGTTAAATACATGTCTTATTTTGGTCACCTGGTTTCTGAAGGAGTCATTCTTGACCGGGTCCTCTGCTGCCAGACTGATGCTGCTGAGCAGGATGAAGAAGAGGATGAGGTTGGTGAAGATGTTGTGGTTGACGATCTTATGGCACAGAACCCTGAATCTAGAAAACAGAGTGAGATAAACAGAGGTAGGGAGAGAAAGAGTGAGACAATCATATTTGAGTCTCTTGTTACAAAAATAACAGGAAAACATCAATGAGCAGAATATGAGGAGATGGGTATTAAGAAGGTGGAAAAACACAGGGAGAAACACACAGAGATCAGAAGAAGACGGAAGAAAAGGAAAGTATAAAGGGAGACAAAAGAGGCAGAACTATGGTGCTTTCTTACTTGTTGGTGTGGCTGAAGATGAAGAAAGCACGGGCCTCGGGCATGGGAACGGCCTTCTCCTTCAGCTGAATGTCGGAGAGTGGCCGGGGCCTTGGGCCAACTGGCATCTCTGGCTCATCCTCATCATCGTCTCCTGATGAGGAGGATGAACAGGACAGAGAAGATTAAGAGAGAGAAAAAGGGAGGAAGGAAAGTGATGAGAAAGTGGAGTTTTCATTCATTTAGTTCAATTTTTCATTCATTTATTCATTCACCCACTCATTCCTTCATACAGGCAGTACACACATGGTTTGTGTGCTGTGTGTTACCTATGTAATCATTTGCAGGATATGGATTCTTCTCTTCAGTCTCGTCTCCACAGTAATCATCCATGTTGATCTGAAAGGGAGAGTATTACATTTCATCAGTTCATTAATTTCTCTGATAACATACACACATACAATATTTGCCCACAAGAGCACCTATTTAAGTCTGTGGCTATTTCAGCCTTTCTTTACATGTGAGTCTATGTGTACCTTAGTAGCAGTGTTGGTCTCTCCATCTGAAGTGATGGACTTTAGCTCTATTTTCTCCTTCTTCTCCTCCTCCAGAGGTGGCTTCTCGTTATCATGACGTTTCTCTGGACTGGCGAGCCTAGAGAAGGAGAGGGAGAGAAGATCCTCACCTTAAGCACCTTCCTAACCCTCACAGTCTTAGTCCATGCTAATCCACTGTTTTCTATGATATCACATATAAATTAACCCCACAAGGACAAAATAAAGACTTTTTATTATGTCACATTTTCAGTGATATATTTGATATTTTTCAGACATGGAGGGAAGTTGTGCTGTCATAATCAAACCAAGAGGATAGTGGGCAGGCAAATTGTTTTCATTGTTTTCAATTGCACTTTTTCCTCAGATCAATACAGGTTGCAACCAAGAAGGAGACGTTTAATGATTTGTGCCACTGAGGGGAACACTATCTTCCTCAGCTGCAGTAAAATCGCACATTATCATTGCTGACAAATTACCTTTGCAGGCAATGAGACGCTAAAATTACCCAATAAAATTGGTTTAGACAGAAAAGC
This sequence comes from Toxotes jaculatrix, assembly GCF_017976425.1. Classification (NCBI taxonomy): domain Eukaryota; kingdom Metazoa; phylum Chordata; class Actinopteri; family Toxotidae; genus Toxotes; species Toxotes jaculatrix. The sequence goes on from NC_054415.1 coordinate 7,541,724, forward strand.
AAAGCAGGCAAATGTCAGCCTGTCTTAGAAACCTAATAATACGATCATGTTCTAATTGTTAAGCATTTTTAGTGCCTCGATTTCAAGGCTCCTCTATCAGCATCCTCAAATACCTCTGGGCATTACTGATGATCCAGGATGCTGTAAGCTAACGCTTTCCCTTGATGCTGTTGAGATCAGCTCAGCTCTCTCACTGCCTCTCCCCCTCTACCAGTTATATTGGTGTTGGTCTACCTGCCTTCCTTTCTCCTTCTGGTTTACCTGGCCAGTTTTTTCCTCTCTTTCTCCTCCTCCTCTTCTTTCTGGGCAGATGTCAGGCTCTCAGCATCAGCTAGATTGTCTACAGCGATGGCCAAGAAGACATTCAGTAGGATATCTGTTCAGAAGTTAAGGATGCTGCTGACCCATCAGATCATTAGTGTGGCTGGCTGCAAACAATCCTGGTAGGCTAAATGAATAATCAGTAACCTTTCTGCACCTGAAAGACACTGAACTCCCAACTGTTTGAGTGGACATACTCAGTGACCTACATCACAGGGTTTTGGCTTCAACTGCATCTGCACCTTAAAGATAAATAAGATCAGACTTTATTCCAATCACAATCTGTCATACTGCTATCCATTTGATAGGATATAATCTAACAGAATCCGTCCATCCCCCCTTCAGATCCACATCATCTAGGCTGCTGTGTAGCTATGTCATGTAGACCGCTACTCTGTTAGGATACAGTTTCCGCAGATGAAGAGGATGATGAAGTAGATGCAGACCAGCATGCCAGGGAAGGACGGTCCACCGTACGCCATGATGCCGTCATACATCACAGAGTTCCAGTCCTCTCCTGTTAGGATCTGTGGAGAAAGAAATAAATGGAATAAAAATCTCATCTACATAAGGAAAATCTTATAAAAATTAGATTTTCACCCTTGTGTCGCTGACAGATTAAATTTCATGTTATTATAAGACTCATACAAGTTTAAATGACTTCCTAACTTTTTTGTACTTAACAAATGAAGATCTTAAGATCATAAGTTCATGGACACAAGCTGAGAATTGAATATAGACCAAGATGGAAGAGAAAACAGCAGCAGAACAAGACACGGAGCAGGAACATTTATGGCGTCATTACCTGAAACACAGTGAGCAGAGACTGGGGAAAGTTGTCGAAGGTGCTGCGTCGGGTCTCGTCGAAGTTGAATTTTCCCCCGAACAGCTGCATGCCGAGCAGGGAGAAGATGATGATGAAGAGGAAGAGCAGGAGCAACAGGGAAGCGATGGAGCGAACAGAGTTTAGAAGGGAGGCGACCAGGTTGGACAGTGAGTTCCAGTATCTGGGGGGAGAGGCATCCAGTTAAAACTGTAGAGAAATGTATGTGGATGTACAAAAATAAAGTTTAACAGTAAATAAATAGACATTTATCTCTTACGAATACATACTTAACACCATTCTCTGAACAAATACATACATACTCCTTGTTAGGAAAACTATGTGCAATAAATGCCAATATTACAAATGCTTTTATTAACCTGGTTATTTTGAAGATTCGTAGCAAGCGGACACAACGTAACACAGAGATGCCGAGAGGAGACATGATCTTGGTTTCCACCAGAATGGTCTCCAGAATTCCTCCACATACTACGAAGCTGTCGAAGCGGTTAAAGAGCGAAACAAAGTACGCCTGTGGAGAACAAGGTGAGAGGATAAAAAAGGTAAAGGTAGAAAGCAGAGGAGACTGAGATTAGTTCACAGTTATCCTGGCAATAGCAGAATTCACAAAAGAAGGCCTTTTACTGCATAACAATTTTGACAAATAACATTGACTTGTTAGCCTCCTACCTGTAGGCCCAGACTGTACATCTTCAACAGCATCTCACCAGTGAAGAGTGCTAGCAACACCTTATTAGCTATGTCTGAGGAGAAGAGAAGAAAGGAGAGACAGACAGGAAAAACAAAGGAATGTGGAAGGGCCACGAAAAAGAAAATAAGGGTGGAATAAGAATGGAGTTGGGGATGGGAAACAAGGGAGGGTGGGAGTGACAAGGTAGAAAGGTGAATAATTTAGCTCAGATCAGACATTGGTCAGTTTTTGTGTGTATGTGTATGCATGTGTGTGAGGTGTGTTCACATACCTTGTACATCGGTTAACCACTGAGGCTGCTGGTGATGTTCAGAGGCGATGGTCAGAGTGTTGAGGAAAACCAGGAAGATGACCAGCCAATAGAAAACCTGCGATTTGACCGCCGCCCGGCACTTCCTCCTACACAGCCTGTTCCACCTTCGAGAGTAGCGACTGAGAAGGAAGAAGGAGAGATCGAGAGAGGGAGAGAGAGAAATAGAAAGGTGAAGAAATGCGGCAGAGAGAGGAGGTAGGGAAACAGAGAAAGGTGGGAAAAGAGAAAAAGACATGTAGGAGGGTCAGAGCCAGGGAAGGGAGGGATGGAGAGATGGGAAAAGAAAGAATGCAAGCGCAGGAGATGAAATAAGGAGAGGCAGACAGAGGAAGATAGAGGAAGAGCGAGTGCCCACGAGAGAAGAAATAAGAAAAAAACAAAGAATGATCAAAAGAAACAAGTGAAGAAGAGAGCGAAAAACAAACAGTGGAGGAGAAAGGAAAAAAAAGACAGTCAATTAGTTTTGTCTACAGAATAGCAATGACATCACCCCTCGGTCTGTGGTGGTCTGTTGTTTGAGAGCAGAGCTGTGGAACAGAGTTAGTCACCCTCAAAGACGTTTCACACCAAGAAGAAACCAGTATGAAGAGCTTTGTTGCCAAATGAGATATGCACCATTTGAGAAAAATAAATATAAACACTTATTCTTACGAAATGATTGAGGGGACAAATTTAAAGTGAAATGCGTTATATTGTGATTCACACTTCAATGGAAATTCATGCTTCAAAAGAAGAAGTGGTTCATTTTAGTGTAACAAAAACATAAGGTTTTTCTTCTTAGACAATTGGACATGTTGTGTGTTGTGCTGTGCACAAGGTCTATTGCACTTTTCTTGCCCTCTACTGTTGAAAATAAAAGTTATTGTTTATGGTAATTACCAGCTTCACACCTCACAGTCGCATCTGTGTGAAACAGTGCACTCAATGGGTCATTCCATTTTTTACCTACGCCCATGTACCAGTGATTTGACAGCTGTAAAATGTCATAATTGTCCTTTTCTCAGTAAGCGAGATCAAAGCAACTGAAGGCAGTAACTTGTGCTTTTGTTGTTCTGGCTGTGGAGAAGCCGTGAAGCATGAATCTCACTACAGAGTTTTATATGTTCATGTTTTATATGCATCACCCTGGACACTCTGAGGGAGGAATCCGATGAGCCAATACTGATGTTAAATTTCTTCCCATATGTAAAGATGCAGGAGTAATTCGCCCCGGCTACAAGTACAGTGGGAAAATGGCAACATGTAATTACAAGAGTTTGCTCCAAATTACCTTAAAAGTTAATGAGGAGGCAATAATTAGTTAATAATAGACTGCTTTAAAGCAAAGTGGATAAAAAAGTGGATAACCATCCAAGAGCGTTCTAATACCGTGGAGATAAACATTGTACCACACGTCTTCACACTAATTACTGTCTTTATCATCTTTAAATGAGCTAAATAAACCAAGACCACAACTGCCCTTGTCAGGTATCCCTCTATATTTATGTGGGTGTCTATCCATTATTTCTACTTGGCCCTTTTGTCCATCACACCAGACATGGCTGCAGGAAGATTTGTTGTGTACTGCAACTGTCAGGCATCTTTTTCAACAAATCAACACAGCGAAGGAGGAAGTCTTCTCCCTCTCTGCCTATACAAAATTCATGTTTCACCAGTCTTCTGTTTTAGTGTGTGAGAGCTATCTGGAGTCAGTTATGGCACACAGCGGCTTCTGCCATGATGCACACACTGAACATTACATGAGACACAAGTCACAACACGACACCAGCGGACATGCATTCTTACAGTAAAGACGCAAAGATGAGTCATTTTTAGTATGTCTGTGATTGTAAGCTGGGATAACTCCTTGACTGACCTTTCAGAACAAACTGTTAAATTTATAATGTAAATAATGAAAACATGTCTTCAAAGGTAACGCAGTATTTTTTTTTTTGTCCTTTCTGAGGACAACACACATCCCTATTTTGAGAATGACCAATTCTCTTTAAAGAAACAGTTTGACATTTTGAGAATGTTTGTTTTCTTGCAGAGAGTTAGATGAGAAGATCAAATCTGCTCTTATCTGTTAGTTATATGTGAAGCCACAGCCAGCAGCTGTTGAGCTAAGCTGAGCACAAAGACTGGAAACAGGGAGAAACAGTTAGCCTGGCTCTGTCCTAAGGTACAAAAAAATCTTATCTTTGCAAAGGCTCCAGGAAGTTACTGCACCTGGCCAAGAAATAGCCTGGCACATGACCCACCTTAGAACTGTTTCCACGTTTCCAGCCTTGGAGCTAAGCTATCCAGCTGCTGCCTGTCGCTTCATATTTACCTTATAGATATAAGAGCGGTATTGATCTTCTAATGAAGAAAGAATAAGCACATTTTCCAAAACAAAGTATTCATTTTAAGTCATTCTCTCTCTTGCTATGTCTGTTTGCCTGTGTCTTCCACACACACACCTGCACACAAGTACACACACATCCAGTGACTGCACAAATGCCACATCAGTAGAGACGATAGAGCAGGTGAGTTCAAAGACTATGGTAAACAACATCTACTAACCTGAACTTGGATTTGGAGATCCTATTTCTGGAACACAGAAAACAAAATGGATTATACACACACACAAAACACACATATGGACAGGTACACAACATGAAAGGGGTGATTTGAGAGAGATAAAGGGGAATTTCTTCCCTCGTTATCACGAATGCCTTAGCAAATATGCTCCTTGATCAACTTAGCTGTGTGCGTCCAGTATTCCCTGCACTTTTCAGATACAATCAGCTTGTATCACAAAGTCAACATTTGCTAGTTTAGAGCCTAAAGTGAAATACACAAGCACAAAGGCTGTTGGTCGTCTCTCTGCAAAACTGCAGGATGATCAAAGAACATGTTTGCTAAAGAATCAGTTTGTCCATTTTTATGCACCCACTGGTGACAGTTTTTGGGTACAATACAACCAAATGAACATCATTAGTATCACCCACTTTCCTTTGGAACAAATCACCCCCCGCAAACATGTATACAGTGGCATCCAGTCAAAAGAAATAATACTGTGAGTTTGGCTTTTCTCCAATCCTGGTGTGAAAAAACACAATTTATTAACAGAAAAATGTCTGTTGATTGTTCACCACTGTAACAGCAGAAAGTACATACACAAAGAACTGAGGACAAGAGATTATGGAAGACATTTTGTCTCTGGAAGGAGAGAAGAGAAGAGAAGAGAAGAGAAGAGAAGAGAAGAGAAGAGAAGAGAAGAGAAGAGAAGAGAAGAGAAGAGTTCTCATGGTGGAAATCTTCATCCACAACATATCCAATAATTTTAATTAGCTGTGTTCAAATAAAATTATTTGACAATCAGCTGAATTCATGACTTAAAATGTTTCATTTAAAGTCACAAACCACCATTTGCTGAGAAGCTTACAGGCTGAAGCTGCTCTACCAGCCAAAGATTGTTTGACTATGACCAAACCTGATGCACAAAATAATACAAGTGTTTGGTTAACTTCTGAATGCAATGACCATATTAAATGATATCTGGGTTAGTGCATTTATAGCTCCATTTGTTGCATTTGACTTCCATTTTTTTTGCTCTTATTTCAATTTTGAAAACTTAAATAAATCAAAAAAGGATTTAGTTGTATCACATAAAAACGGTAACATCCCCTTGAAGCTCTTAGGAAGTTGTTGTGAGCAACTGTGTGAGTGGTTGTGTCTGAAAAAGCAGATGAGCTGACTGACCAGCTGACTGATTGGCTGACTGACCGACTGACTGGAGCAATGAAATGAGTCACTGACTGACTGAACGAAGGAATAAAATGACTGACTGGCTGGATATGGAGGCTGACAGTACACACGTCTCTTCTCTCCAAGTGTTTGTCTCGATTATGAGCTCAGCGGGCGCCGAAGTAGCTCCTACCCCAAGGTCTGTCTCCACAGCGATGTGAAGACGAACTGACAAACACTGAAAGTCTCATGTCTTATCTCCATAATAGTGTGAGTAAAATGCCCCCAGCCAAATTCGCTGCAGTCTCGCATATGAAGGCTGAGGGCTTACATTTGCATTCGTGGCCAGATGAACGGTTCACTATGTTCTAAACAGTCAGATTACTGTGAATCTCACTAATTTAAGTAAAAGTCAAAACACCAAGAGTAAATTCTGGAGCTCCTTTTTGGATAATGAAGGTAGACCAATGCTGTGGACCTACAGTGGACATTTACATGTTAATTTTCAAACCAAATCAGCTTATTTTGAAACTGATATATAGTTTTAGCCATTTTTTAATCGAAAGCACCAAATATTTGATGGATGCAGGTTAAAAAATGTGAGGACTCGATGTCTGTTTTTTGTGATAGCGATAGTAAAGTGTGTGTAGTTTCTGTACTGAAAAAAAATAAATAAATTGAATACATGACCTTGGCCTGTGGGAAATCATAACCATTATAACTATAAATAATGATTAATCGATTAATTGAGACAATTACCAGCAGATTATCAGATAATTGTCAATTGTAGACACACACAAAATATGCATCATATGAAGCGACGCAATTAAACCATACAAAATAACTACTTCACTAACATCTGTTTCTATTACATTCTGGAGAAGATGTAGAATTATGTATTGGGTTTCTGGCGCTTCCTAAAGACTGTGAAGTTACGAAGTCATTACATATTCTTGATTTTGACTTGTCTGACATGGGACAAACAAACAACAAAACAAAAGACAAAGTAACAGATGGACAGCGAGAGTACAGATAAACAACAGTGTGTCATCCAAGTGTGCCTACTGTGCTTTACTGTTCCTCTGAGTGTTTTTGATTCAGTGTGATTTCACCTCTAAACTGTCTATTTTATACTGTAGCTCTCTCTGCTCTATTCAGTTCTGTTCTGCTACGTTCAAAGCGCTGAACAGTTTTGCATGTAGGTGTGTTTGCTCGTGTGTGCTGAAGTGGGCCTGCTGGGGTCACGGCTCCTGCGTGGCCTTGCATCTAAGAAAGAAAGCAATGCTCTTGTTTGAATAATGTAAAAAATGAAAGGAGAGGGGAGAGCAGGAGTGAGTGAGTCAGCTGTTCATGAGCTCCCACAGGGGAGGAGGAAAGCACTTCACCAGCAAACACAGGAAAGAGGCAGAAGGAAGCAGAAAGAGAGGGGGAGAAGAAAAGGAAATAAAGCTGGATTACTATTAGATGAGATGTAGATGTCCTGCTTTTCTACATTTTGTTAGGTCCCAAGTGATGGCTGGGTTTTCCTTGTACCACATGAGTTGACAAGCACTTTGGCTTCGAGATGGACTTCTTTCTTCATTTCTTCCTCTGCTAATGCGCTTGTGTGATGCCTTCAGTAAAAAACTGAAAACTGAAATGGACCATCTCTGTCTCAGGCTCTTCACAAGTAAAACTGACCCAGTCAGATATTTTTGTTGATGTGAATAAACAATAATTCCAACTTTTATGCTCTTCTCATTTTAAGATTCTTTACGTGTTCAAACTATAAACTTGTATTTCTTAGTTTGTGAAAAATTAACTTTTTGGAAACACAAATGTTTTCCCCTGATAGTGATTCGATGTTTATTTTTTAAAATTAAAAAATGGGCCCAAGAGCAAGATTAAAAATATTTTAATTTTCAATTTCCAACTGAAAAATGATCAAGCAACTAGACTCATAACTAACCTTAGACTTCAATACGCTTGCTTAGTTGTAGTATTTTTAAGTATAAGGCATTATGTCTGCTGCAGATATTAAGGCCTTGATGACATATACAGTCTGACCTATGTCTCATGAAGGTCACCCATTTTCGAGGGAAAAAAGTAATTTCATGAAAAAAAAAAAACACCTCTGGGAACAAAGGCTCTAGTTCTTCAGACCCAAGTTTCATTAGTTTGTAGTGTGATAACAGCCCACTGTTCCCCTCTAACCAATGTTAGCACATTCATTTCTCTAGGTTTCTAGGTTTGATGAGACAGAGGTCCTGCTAAGTGAAATCAATGCAGGATAGTGCTCATCCTTGGGATTGACAGACAGTGGCTGAGAGAGCTGAGGAATAGGGGGAGGAGAAGAGGTGTGTGTTAGAGAGAGAGAGAGAGAGAGAGAGTGTGTGTGTGAGGTACTTACGCTAGCCGGGTACAGCAGGTCTCTCCCTCCACATCTCCCCCGGGGACGTTGTCTGTGTTGACTGATTCATTCTCACTGGCTGGCATACTCACTGAGAGAGAGAAAGCAGCAGAGGCAGAGAAAAAGAGAAGACAGATGTAGAGAGAGAAAGAAAAAGAACAAAAACTGACATCATTATATTGCTGGTTTTTACTACATTGCCTGCTCTAAACTTTGGACTCAAGATGCTGTTGACATCACCTTTACAAATGTACTACTACACACACACTTGACTGCAACAAAGTGCATCCAGCCTTGTATATGTAAATACTGAGGAGCTGCACTGGACACTGGGTCAAACAAAAATCAGATTTGCTTTATAAAGCAATCATTTATAAAATGATAGTCATCTTTCCCCAGAACGCAAACTAATTAAAAGATGTTGTTGACATGTAGGGATTCAGAAGTCAGCACTGTCCAACACAAATAATTAAGACCCAATGTTACACACATAGCCTTGAGGCAGTAAAACATTCCCAAATTTTGCTCTGATTGCCTAAACTCATTAAACACTGTGCTACCACACTGGTAATATTTACAAGTTAGAGATCCTGGGACACAGCTTCTGCAGCAGCTATTAGGATGGATTCAACTTCTAAGCTGAGGGATAGCTTAACGCTGGGTGAACTTAATCTTAACAAAACCCTTTTGTGGTTTTATAGCCCATGGAGCTTGAAAGAAAAAACATGATCTAGATTTCGGTCTATGGTCTGCAAACATTGTAGGGGATGCTGGAGCTTAATTGTAGGCAAGGTTTAAAAAAAAAAAAAAAGCTTTTTATTCAGCCTTCTAAACTTTAACCAAGCAGTGAGACTTGTGGCAGGATTTATGTCAGCTCAAACATCTGAAAATGAACTCGTTGCTCCAAAGATCTTTTTGCAGATGTGTAAACAGTTAGAAAGCTCCCTGAGCCCAATATGTCTTTGTTTATAAAGCCACAAGGAGACTGAAAATGTGTCACTTTGTCCTTATTTAAAGACAAGTGTAATGATGCGTAAAGACGGAGGGATGAATACTGGGAAGATGGAGGCAGAGACTGTTGTAGAGTAAGGACAGGAGTAATATTAAGTGTCAGATAAAGATGGAGAAGTGTTAAAGTGGAAAAAGAGGGAGAATGGACTGAAAAAAGTGTGGGGGGTGAAGGTGGAGGGTTGATGGATGCATTGAGGGAGGTATGTATAGAGGGAGAGGGAGAGAAAGGGATGTGGGGATGGTTGGTTGAGAGACTGATATGAAGTGATACATTGCTTTTTATTGCTTCTGTCAGTCTTTGCCTGCCTGCGGGAATGAGCTGCGTTCCCCTCACTGTCACCTCAAACACTTATTGTAACACCCTCTGGGTACCAGAGTCAGATACTGCATATGAATATCAATGTCTCTTGTGTTAAAATAAGATATCCACTATTAAAAACAAAAAAAACAACCTACTCTTGCCAATGAGCTCTTAGTATAATACAAAGAGACATGATCAGCACATTTATTTTTTAACTTACTGACAGACTTCTAGGAGGTAAATATATTCCCTAAAAATGAAATCAAGAAACACAGAGCTTGTCTGGAATTGTGTTCTATTTGATCAGATCCAGTGAGACACTTAATTGTGTTAGAAATTGCTTTCTAAACACATTTTCAACCCTGACACTGGCACTGATGCATTCCTGCTGAGATTTTCAAGTGTTTAATGCAGATTCAATAATGGGAAATCCAGAAATCCACCTAAAGTTCCATATAAAAATGATATTATGGTTACGCGGCCTTAAATAAACATGAGTAAATAACGCTGTGCCAAACAAATAAGCAATCAGTCAAAGCAAAGAGAAGCAAGAAATGAGAGTCTCTCTCAGCATGCACAGTTGTCACCCCAATTTAGAGAGGGCAGCAGTTATGAAAAAGTGGCAGGTTTTGACAATTACAATTTAGCATTCTGATATTTTTTTGTAGTCCAACCTGACTCCCATAGCAGATTTAAAAACAAATTTTCTGCACTGAATTCATCATCAATTAAGAAATGAGATGGCAATCAAAGGGTTATGATATTCACTAAATTTGGCGTCGTAGTTAAAACTAAGCGGGAAAAAACTGAGCTGACTTGTAGGCACTTAGCTAACATAACACATCAAAGTAAGCTACAGAGAGTGAGCAGTCTGTGAGGCCTGTGTACTTTTGACACTTGGCTGGTGATGGATAAATTCAGTGTTGTAGAAAGCAGGATGGTCTCTCTGAACATCAAGGCTTCTGCTGTGAACAACTGTGTGCTCCCTCACATCGACACGTGCCACCTGCTGCTACGCTACTTAGTTAAAAGCACTTGTGGCCCTCCGGTCTCTCCTGAGGCTAAAGCCTTTCAAATATGAAACCAGCCTGGTGCCTTCTCCTCAATGGAGCTCTGAACTAGTTTAATATCTATTGTTAGAGTAAACCCCAAAGACCAGAGACACAGAGAGAAGGAAGGAGATGAAGGAAAAGAAAGGAAAAGGAACACAGAGGGAGAGAAATGGCAGCAGGGAGGAAGGGAATGAAAAGATGGGTAAGGGTCACACTTCTTCAACAGAAAGAGGGATTTGTTCATTATCATCGATGTTGATATGTCTGAATGTGTTAAAACACTGAAAAACAACACTGTCTGAAAATAAGCATACTCCATAATAATGTATAGACCTGCATAACGATAAAATGGTTCAATACAGTAGCCTTTAGTGTGTATTTGTGTCCCCCTGTACAAATCTGTTTTGGGTTTGTCTACATACTAAAACAGAGCTTAGGTCAGATTTTAATTACCTGTGCCATCATCTCCAGAAGTCTTTTTTAGTCTATTTTACTGACCATAAATTCATACTCTGAATCCTTGTCTCACTAGATCAGGTTTTTCTTGTTCATGCCTTAGCTTAATATTCTGAATTCACTCTTTCCTCCCTCGAAAGGCAATTGTCTCATTAAATTTGGAGTAAAAAAATTACCATCAAAAACATGTGTTAACATGTTAGCCATCAGCACCCTATGCTTTTTTTTGAATCAGTGAGAAGAGGCTTGAATAAATATTACATATATTACATTTCTACTCAACAAATGTGGCAAATACCTGGTGAAAATGACAATAAGGTTAAAGCTATTTTTCCATTTACTTTTATTATCATAGCTTGCAAGGCTGGCAAGAGTGCAGGGGGGGATTTTAGGAAAAGGAAGCTGAAACAACAAGGAAAGGACTGTGACATCCCAGATATTACAAAAGTTTACACAGTGAGTAAGCTCCACTACAGGTTTTTTTTTTCCCCTGTGATGACATTGTCCTCTTGTTGTTTTTTTTTTTTCAGACAAGTCAGGCAGATGCGAACGTTTCCTTTCCTATGAACCTATAAAGGAGAAGAGTGGCGTCATCTCAAAACAGTAATGTTGTTCCCTCTCCCTGTCAACTTATTCCCGGAACTGACAGTTCTTGACTTTTCAATTAGACGTAATTAATAGTTGAGAGTCATAAAACAAAGTAAAGGTTTAAATGCAATGAATACATGCATTTTTACCAAGCAAGGGGCACAGTAATTAGTAATTCTATGCCTCCACTTTGAGAGAGTATCAGCATATTTATGATCTTGAAATTATATTTTTGGTCAATAGTAAGTGTACAAAAGGGGTGAGGAAGACAACAAGAATAAACTGTTTTTACAGTATTGAGAGGCAGCCACTGTCCACTTTAGCTTTGAAGCTCTAGAAGGGGCAGAATTTCTTACTCCAGTGCAGGGGGAGAGGAGAGGAGGGGAGAGGGGAGGAGGGGAGTATAGGGGTAGAAAGGAGGAAAGAGGTTGCAGTGTGCTCGCATGTCTAGAATCAAGTTTTCAGTAAATCTTTAACTAGTGCTGGACCATGCAGACGACGCACACGCCTTACGAAGGAAAGCCGCATTTTTCTTCACAGCTCCACGCAGAGACTGAAAACGACGGCTCTTACCTGGGGACAGAGAGCACGGCTCAGCAAGACACACACACACATACATATGCATGGATTCAAACAAATAGGCACTCACAGTCAGCGAAAATGCGGAAATATACACAAACTGTAAATTCCAACACAAATAATCACATGTGCTCACATGCCACACACAACCTGTTGCAGAGAAACATCATTCCCACACTTCGCCATCATACAGCATCTTATGATTAGTTAGAAACTTCTCATTTTCCAAGGACAAAAGAAACAACAGGACAGAAAGAGACAGAAGTTTAAAGAGGGAAAGACAGAAAGGTTGCCACTGGGAGAATTCATATTGCAGTGAGGTCAACACTTACCTAACTAACTATTAGCCTTCCTCTTAGCAAACACAGGAGCTACTGTTTTCTGTGATTATCCACTTCACCCTATTCTCTTACACCCTCTACATCATTGTGAGCATGTACATTCATCAACATGCTCCTCCGTACTGGAATCATTCCACTGTTGAATTCTGCTAATTTTTTCAGTGATTCAGATGTGACTGTCCAACCAAGTCATCCTGCAGAGGAGTACTGGTCATATTCTTTCATGAATCCCTTTGTACAGAAACAGAAATAAAAAAAAAATACACTACATACACAGATATAAAGCATTAAGTCAAGCAAAAAGAATATACACAGACATATGCACTGCAAACGGCACACACACACACATGCACTCATACAGAGGATGACCACACAAATGTCCATCTAAATCAACAGTTCACTGCACAAGCATCGCCAAAACCACAGATGATAAACTGCAGATAAAAAATACTGTTACACAGTATACTGTAAACACAGGAGGCAGCCCCTCCAACTCCACACACTGCAGAGTGTCGTGCTGTTAATGCATGTTTTATACACCTTTTATTAAAATATACTTTCGGTAGTGTATGTTTGATGAGCTTGATGGGAGCCAAAGGCAATAAAGTTGTACTTCTTCTGGAATGTTGATCCCCAAGCCAAATGCACACTTATCATGTCAAAAGGTGGACAAGCAAAGTTTCAAAAGCAGAGACAGAAATAAAACGACAGCTGAACATTTCCTCCTATTTGAGAGAATGGTCATAAGGATGCTGATGCCATCCACATCTTCCGAATCCCCCTGGGGGGTCCTCAGGTGTTCCCAAGATAGATGGGATATTAAACCAACTAACGTGGTCTAGAAGATGATCTAAACCAAAGTAATCACACTATAAAATTTTAATATAAGCACATAAACACACACAATACAACTGAACACACACGGAAACACGTCACAAACACACAAAGACGCACACATACCGTCCTGAGAGTCAGTAGAGTGACTGAACCAGGCAAGCTTACTGGTCTTCTTACCCAGGTGGGCTGGGGACACTCCTGCCACAGACAGCAGTGGCAGGACGCCAAAACAAGACGACAGCATGCAAGGACAAAATGGCAGAGGGTGAGAGCATGCAAGACACACGTACAGTGTGTCCCTGAGATGACAAGAAACACACACAAATGTTCAGAGGAAACACATCATATGATACATATACATAAATAAATAATGACCGACTGCACCACTCACTTTACATCATATCTCATCACATGTGAGTATCCGAGTGTGTGCATGTGTTTGTGTTCTAGTCATGAGTGTAACCTGATGAATGATAACTACCATATTTAGAAGCTATCAGCACACACACACACGCTCACCATTATTGAAACAGCAAAAATCAATACAATGAACAACATTCACTACTCACTATAAACATTTGTCTTCATATGAACACACTATTCAGATCATACATCAACATTATGCCCCTGTAGCTCTTCAGGTAAAGGCGTGATGATAGATGGACATGTAGAAATGTGTGTGTGGTCTTTGTATGAGTGTGTGGTCACTAGTGAGATTTGTTCATTATGTGAAATCCCATCTGTTCTCTGTCCCAGATACCCTCTTCATCTCTGTTTCACATACACACACCCACACCCACTCACAGTCACTCTCTATTTCTATCTCCGTCTCCGTATCTCAACATCTATTTTTCCTTCGAACTCTCCCCTATCTTCTCTTCTATTCTCTAAGTCTCCTATCCCCTCTCAGGGCATGTGTATGTGTGTGTAAGTGCGCGCACAAGTCTATGCAAAATGTCCTGGGCAGCAGGGACAAACTGCCCTCATTCATCTTCCCAGAGGAGGATCCATCCATCGAGGAGGGGGGGCAACAGAAAGAGCAAGTGACTTGGTATTCCACCTTCACAAACAAAGGGATGATTGATTTTTCAGATGGAGAACTTTGGATCATATCTATCAATCACTTTGTCAGATCATCTAAATTGAATGGATTTTAAGTGACACTGTTTAGTAAAAACAATGGACTGAATCTTGCACCTCGTGGACAACCACAGTTTTAATATTTGTAAATTGTTATTTTTATGGCAAATTTGTTGGATTTTAGAAAGAACCATAATTCTGTGGGGCTAAACAGGATCAAGCACTGACACATTCTGCCTTCCTTTTCTCTACAGCTAACTTGGGCTTATCTGGACATTGTACATAATATCAGTGATCCAGAATTTGTAAAAGCTTAGGGGGGGAAAGAAGCATCTCAATGTTGTGATGTGACATTTTCCAAATTGGCCCAAATGGGGGACCACACACTGAATTTGTTTGTTAATGTGCCAGTAACTCAGACACTGCAGATGTGTTTTTGCAACACTGATTGGCCAAAGGGAGCACACTGGTAACAGGTGAAAACAAGTAGATTTGTTACAGATTAGCCACAGGGGTGTTGCGCCTTATTTTCATGTAAATTGGGTCATTGCTCATTTGACCATGTTAATTTCTTGAGATCCCCTGAAAGATTAGATCATAATTTTCCTTCTTTCTTTCTTTTCTCCTTGGCAGTCATCAGTGTTTCATAGACCAAGCCACAGTGCTTTGGAGGAGAGGTGCATTCTGTGTGCAGGGTATATGCAGTATGCATGCTCTGCCTCTGCATATTTAGTCGTCATTATTCATTCATTCATCATCAGTGTGAGCAAGCCGAGCTCCAAGCCTTTATAAAACAGTTCAGAGTACATACTGTACATACTGAACAGAACACGCACAAAAATAGTACAGACACACTTTTCGCCAAATCCCTGCCTCTCTTTCTTGCTGTCCCTCGCTCAAGTTCTATTTATCCTCTCTGAGATCCAACCTCCAGGCTAAAAGAGGCCAGTGCTCTACTCTCCCTCCCCGGGAAATGTAGCTCAGTCCTGGAGAGACATATGCCAAGTGTGGCTGCCTCTCTCTGCAGGTATTGTGGAGAGAGGCAGGGTGTTAATTTATGTGTGTAAATTTATGTCAGAACACAAGCACGCACATTCCTAAGGGTGTATACCTACAGTACGTGAGTGTGTGTACATGAGCTTGCATAAATGCGCGGAGTATGTGTGTTTTTTGTGTGTATGTGAGTGCGCAGCCAGGGGCTATTAGCTGCAGTCTGACACATTCCACTAATATCTTCAACAGGGTTTAAACCTCAGGAGGATTCACAGCCAAAGCAAGCAGACAATATTAACATCTTCTCAGTCTGTCAGTCAGTCACCCTGTCAGGTAAGTCAGTCGTTGACAGTCGTTCATTCACTATGAGCCACCACCACACCGAAGGACACTGCAGTGAGCAAACATATGTACACCCACACACACGCACAGGGAAAAAAAAAACATCTTCAGGTATAAACACAATAATGCCAACCTTCCTTTCTCACACAAAGTCTTACTTCACCCTAAATACAGAAAATTCTGACCACACAACAAATCCTAAATCACGCGCACATATGCACAGTCATCCTCAAGGCCAACTGGAGCAAGCAAAATGACCGTCACTCCATCTTGGCCTCTCTAACTGTTGCATGCACACACACACACACTGAAGACTCACGGTTTCTAGGCTTGTCATCGTCCATGCCCTCCTCTTCATTCTCTGGGTCAATGTCTTCAGCCTGAGTGATCCAGTCTAAGTAGCCCTGTAATCACACACACACACACACACACGCACGCACGCATGCACGCACACACACACAAACGACCAAGCTGCAGTCATCTATAATTTGGAATTTTCTGAATGAACTGTTTCCGCATTCATTGTGTTAAAGTATGTTGAGTCCTTAAAAATGGAGCAATAAGCAAAGTTTGCTTTGCTTTCTATGTTTACTGCCTCACACTGATGATATTTTCAGATCTCTCTTTGACCTCCATCTTCCGTTGGCCCCACACTAACAGAAAAGGATGTTCAATATTTAACAAAGTCGTAGTAACCATGATAAGATGTTGTCTCAGTTCTCATCTAACTCTGCACATCTTGCGGCATTGCTTGAATTTATTAATTCAACAGTGACACACTATTCTAAAATATATTAGTGCCAGATTTAGCCACTGGGGACTGCAAACTTTAAAAGTTTAATCTCCTCTTTGAAAGTCTGAGAGTAACATACAGTGAATCTTAGTAGCAGGTGAAGACTGTTACATCCTCTTTTAGACTGAGAATCATTAAAACACACATACACACACACACAGCAGCCTACCTTGAGGTCCTCCTCCAGTTGCTGTTTTTCTCTGAGTTTCTGGAAGTCACCACGTGCCTTGGCCTTCTCCCTCTCCTTGGAAAACTCTCTGGGAGGAGGGGAGCAGGATGGAGGGATAGAGGGAGGGAACAAGAGAGGGGGAGAGAGACAGGAAATGGAGGGAGGAGAAAAAGAATCTGAAAATCTAGACTGAAGGTTTTGCAAAATATATCATGTGATAGATATATCAAAATTGTGATGATGCAGAATATTATACTTTCAGAACAGGAAGGACGGAAAACCTGCTAAAGAGAGACAAGTGAAGAGAGAAGCTCTGCCAAGATGTTAGTGTGCAAACAGAGATGACATGATACATCTGCAGACAATCTCAAGCTTGATTCACATCTAAAACAATCCAATTTTGTGCACAAAACAGTCTTTCTCAATTTACTTTTAATTTTTCTGTACTGTTGCTGTCCCAGGACAACAGGGCCCCAGCTACACCCAAGCCTGATGGGAGACAGAGTTCCTGGAGAGTGATCTGGGTGTACCCCGCATCTCCTCCCACTTGCAATGTTCTTGGTACAAGCCCAGAGGGAGGCACAAAGAGGGCACCCCCTCACCAGCTGTACCACTTCAGCTCGCTCCTGTCAAATTGGAGGAGAAGTGGCTCTGCACCGAGGTCATCCTGCATCACTAAGCTCCACACCTTTTGTCTGCTGTCTCATTTTTTCGGTCACTACCCAGAAGTTCTGGCCATAGGTCAGAATGAAAATATAGCGGTAAACTGAGAGCTTCATTTTGTGTCTCAGCTCTCTCTTCATACAATGTGTGCAATTTCATTCATGTAGAAATTTCATTCATAACTGCTTTTTCAAGATTCTTGGAGACGAGGAGGACATAAATAAAGATGATTTAAGGCAACTAAAATAAATGTTAGGAGAATGTGAAATATTAAAATATTATAATGAAACCTGGTGAAATTACTTCCAGGTGTCAAGATGGAAAAAAAAATGAAGGAGCATTTGATTAAATGCTGCACTTGGGGAAGGTCAAAGTCTGGTTGGAGCCAAAGATACAGTTTGAATGAAGAAAATTTTGTTTGGATGAAAGCCAACAGGAGCTGGGAGCCTTTAGAATACGTGTAGTTATAACAGTGTACAAATTCACATTCGAAGATCCATTAACAAGTAAACTCAGCAGGTGCCTCACAGCTTTCACAAGTTTTGTTATCATGGGTTTGGACATCATAGGTTTGTTAGCTGCATACATTCAAGTAGGACTTTTTGCAGTGTTAGAAGTTTGAAAAAGGTTTTAAACTCTGACTAAAGTACAAGCTGAATATTCTCAATGAGATATTATGCAATCAGTACACGGACATTAATTAAACATGAAGGATGTTGGCTCCATAATAAAACAGAGCTGTTTTCATTGATTTTCAGTCTATGGGCTGGAACAGAATTTGTGTGTGTGTGTATGAGACTGTGAAATTTAGAGGAATGATGGAATCTCAGATCACACCTACAAATTGCACATACACACACACACACACACATCCAACACAGATCAATGAGCATTATGACAAACTGCTATTGTCTCGCTTGTCAGAACATTAGCAGGACACCCAATCCTATTGATCTGTGTGTCAGCGTGTGTGTAGATACTGTGAGTGTATGAGCGCTGCTGTGAGTGCAAAACTCTGAGACATTATTTGATTTAATTTTCCCATCCTCATCGCTTCATTTTTCTGCCCTAAATCACCTCTGAATCCCTTTTTCCCCACTCTCTGTTCCTTTTTCACTTCTCTTCAATCCAGCCTCTCTCCATTCTTTCTGTGTACGGATTACATCAAATCCTGACAAATGCAGTCACACTCAATGTTTCTGTCTCTACATCCGTCGCTCTCCTCCTTTCTGTTTAGCCATTAGTTATTATGCCAATCTGAGACCCACACACACAACATGGAGGAAGCAGTTGGTAAAAGGTCAGGCTGTGTAGTGTGTTGACAGCATCATTAGTCAGAAGTCAGACAAAGAGTCAGACAGCCAAACCCCCCAAGCTGTTTGGACCAGATAGACCTCTATTATTTTTCCCACAATGCTGCTGTCACATCACCGTAGGTATCAAGAGTGAGTGAGATTCGGGTCAGTCAGTCAAGGGTGAGACACTTCACTCCCCTCAACCAAAGCTCGTCACAGGATGGGGTGGAACCATCAGAATGAGCAGGAGATACAACTTTTCACATAATAGCTGTGATTTTTCACATTACCACAATTGGTAATTATTATCTTTGTAAATGGAGGCTGGTGGGTGGCCAATAACCTGAAGAGGTTCAAGGACCATAAACATAAAGACAATGTTGAGATGAAAAAAAAAAGCTGGTGTGAGTGTGATTTTCTACACTCACACATTTGGGTGTGTGTAGTTCTCATGTATTTCCAAATGCTGAAACCTAACTGCAAGCTGCAAAGTATTTGTCAATATCCTCACAGTGGTCTACAAACACAGCTTTTATTTGGCATGATATTAGGCTGTGTCCACTGAGAGTCTGAATGTATACCGCCAGCCTATGTTTGCTCTTTATTTTAAATGGAGATGACAGTGTTTTGTGCCATCCCAGTAGCGCTAGTAATAGTGCTTTTCTATAGAAACAGCACTGTGCAGCTGTATTTAGGGAGGCAAGATCCAAAAGGTCTCATTGGCAGAGAACACCCATCCTGAATGAACTGAGAATACCCATCTGTACTGCTGAAATGTCCTGCAATGAGATGTTGAAGTACAATTTCACTACTGTCAGCAACAAATGATAATGACTAGAAACGTACAAGCAGTTTTACAAACAGTTGGTAGTGAGCCAATCCCTCACACACATGGTATTTTAAGACACTGCATTCAGGCATCACCAAAAGGTATGAAGTTGAATGTCAGGTGTCAGGTTGTACTTTTCCTTGTGCCACATGTGCTAGTACATACTGTGTATTTACAAAAGTTGTCCAACTGTACCCGTACCTGTTTTATTACACCACATTCCTGCACATACAAACACCAACTACTGCCACAAACAGGAAGTAGAAAGAAATAAAGAGTTCCTCTGAGCCAAGATAAAGGAGCAAAGCTCTCGAAGAGCAACAGTTAAAGGGTGAGAAAGAGAAGTTAGTTTCAATTGACCTCTGACCCTGCCCTTACCCGCTCAACACACCCAGAACCAAGTTTAGCACAAAGAAGGATCCGATGATGATTAAGGTGACAAAATAGAGCCAGGGCCACGTGTAACCTACTGCATCATTCACCTGGGAGATGGAGGAATGGAGAAGAAGGGCCAAGGAGAGGAAACAGAAAGGACGGATATAAAGTAAAGATGGAGGGAGGAGAAAGAAGTCAAGATTGATTGAGAAGGCAGAGATGAAAGGAAGGAAGGAGCAATTAGGGAACGTTAGGAGGAGCTGGATCCTTAGTGAAAGTTCCCAACAGATGGAAGCGTTTGCTTCTGTAGGATCCCTGCTGGGATAATGGTGCCTTTCATAGTATTTGTCAGAGTCACTTAGTGTGCCGCATGGCAATGTATTTGGTCAGCTGTATTTAAAGTGGATTTGAAAAAAAAATTTTGTTGTTTTGCTTGCTTTAGGAGACATATTATAAGTTGGCCACACAAAACAGTGATGGTGACAGAAGGCTATGAATGGCCCACATGATAAACAAAACAACTCCTCTTAGAGCTACTGCCCAATTCTGACCTGATCACTGTGGAGAGATGGCATTTTAGTAGATAACAGACTGTGCAGCAAGACTCCCATGGACTCGTCATAATAAATGTCCTCATGATAAATGTTTCTCTCTCAGTGTCTTTACTATTCCAAAAATAAATTTAAACTAGGGATAAAAAGACATAAATGTTTTATTTATTTAGTTTTCATTATTGATTTAACTTTTAAGTTTGTAAAAAAATTTTTGGAAAATCATTTTTATGAGTAACTAATTGTTATTACTATTTTTATTATTATAGTTATTGTTGTTATAACTATTACACCGTTTTTAACTCCGGTGACCAAATTATTTATACCTGGAAACTAAAGTTTTCATGGACCCTTACAAAAAACGCTGTTCCTAATTCAGTGTAGCCTTCCATCCCATAATTCCTGCCTTTAATGCCATGTTTCCTCCAGACTCTACTCTGTCCTCATAGGAACCTTTTTTGCCTGTTGTGTTTTCCCTGTTGCAAGTTTGTTTTTAGCATTCCACCTCCATGCCTGACCTGAGGGGTGAATTATTTATACCCCAGTGTGTCCCTACAGGCCGGGTGGTGCTTGTACTAAACCAGCGTGACTTGGCAGTGCGGGGTAAAACAGCACCCAGCTCGCCTGCAAGAGCAGCATTTATTGAAACAAAACACACACATACACATAAAACACTCTAGGTCCATGGCAGCACATGCCACAATACAAATATACATACACAATCAGTGTAAGCAGACGTACGCTGATTTTAACAAGACAAACGTATGTAAATCAACACACGTGTACACACACCACTGATCTTTAAATGCAGTTTAAGGCAGTTTACGGTAAAAGAAACCGACTGAACAAAAACAACTAACTTAAACTAATTAACAAAAAAAAAGTTAGAAACACAAAAAATTGCTTATTTAAATGTAATTAAATCTGAGCTGGTCAAAACAGAAGAGTCCAGCAAGTCTTGGAAGGTTTGTGTGTATGTGTCCACCTGTCCATCAAAGACTAGTCATGACAGGATGTGGCCCCTTGTGGTAAGCTGACATGAACGCAACAGATAGACACGAGGTCCGTCGCTGGTTTCTGCGTGAATGTGTGTGTGTGTGTCTGAGTGCTTGTGTGTGTTTCTCTCGGGCTTGCGACAAAGGATTGATTGAGTGGAACAGAAAGGAGAGAGAGCGGGAGATTTTGCTCAGTCCAGTGATCGTCAGTTTATCTTTCCTCGACTGTAGAGGACCATGGCTGTCTGGCTCTGCTTTAGCTGCTGCACTGCTGAGGTGAGACTGCTGTTATCACCCTGCTCTTATTTGCATTTAATTTCTTCCGTGCAGCACTTGACTGAATCAGGACAATCTGCACATGATGCTAAGTAAAGCAAACTAAAATTAACAGCAACCAATCAAATTCAACCAATTCAAAAATAAAATGTATGTGTAAAGTGGAGAAAATGTTCTATGCATTTTCATAATCAACTAAAAAATGATCTGCTTACTGAAGGATACTGCCAAAGTAAACTTGTGCTTATAATAATAATAATAGTGATGACAATAATAATACTAATAATATTGCACAATTTTGTGCTTTTTATAGCGGTAAGCCATTAATTATGTCCTCTTGATTCCAAAATAAACTATAAATTGTTCTTTAAATGTCTGGTTAAGGGAGTCTTGTTACATAGTCATTTACCTTTGTCTTTATCTAAGACAACCACATCACAAACACACACACACACACACACACACACACGTACACACATGACAACAGCATAACCTCTTACCCGCTCAACACCCCCAGAACGAGATTGAGAACGAAAAAGGAGCCGAAGATGACGAGAGAGACAAAATAGACCCACGGCAGCTCATAGCCCATAGCATCCTGCATCTGAGAGAGAGAAGAGACAGAGGAGAGAAGGAGAAGGAGAAAAGAGGGGAATTAACAGGGAAAGAGTTGGTAAGGTGGAGGAGAGAGGAAATATAAGGGAGGTGGAAGAGGGTGATAAAATGTGGAAATGTGGGACAGAAAGGTTCAAGAAGAGGTTTTACAGGATTGACAAAGAGAGAATGACGGCGTGAACAAGAGAGGGAAGTAGAGGTCAAGGACAACACGTGTGTTGAAAAACAGAAGAAAAGGGAAAAGACGAAAGAGGAAAGAGCGATGCCTGTTAAAAAAGAGCAGTAGTAAGATCTGGCGAAGCAAGAATGGCAGTATTGTAAGATTAAGTGTGCGTGTGTAAAACCTTATGTCTGCCTGTCGGTTGGAGAGCAGGTCCCTGATGATCCACAATTGAAAACACTAAACAAAACTTAACTGCTTTTGTAACTGAATGACAAACCTTAGCTTTCATTCCAAGTGTGTGTTTACGTAGTTACACGAAATCATTTGCTATGACAGCACCAGATGTTGGATATCATTAATCTAGATTCCCCAAAAACATGTGACAGTGAAAACTGTGGAAATGCATGGCCCAAACTTAATGAACCACACAAACCAAATGTTTTTCAAGGCCTGGTGTCTAAACGTTTTTCCACAACCATTTGTACTTATAACTCCTAATAAACACGGCCCATTCATTATAAAGCAAGCTGGCTACACAAGCAATCTCATAATAGGGAAATTGTGCAAACTGATCTTGTGTTAACTGATGTGATGCTGTGTGTGTGTGTGTGTATACACAAGAGGTTGCAGCAGACAGCGTAGTAGGAGAAGGGGTGTAGAGCTTGTAAGCCCTCTGCTCCATGTGTATACATGAACACAGACACAAACAACTCATGCACACACGCACATGCACACACGTTTGGATGGAAACTGGTGAAATTTCACTGTATGGAAGCACAGTTAATACAAAAACATTCATTTAAAAGTAATGTTTTTAAAATGTGAAGAAACCAGTGCTCATCTGTATCACATGAGTGCTTTCCAGTGGTGAGACAACCCCCATATAATCTGCCACAGTCCTGACAAGTAGCAGCTGACTCTGTGCCGTGACATCACAGGACAGCGCTAGTTAATGTTAAAACTACATTTCATGGTATCAAGAATAAAAAAGGTTTAATCGTTTATCTTCACTCATGATAAATAGAGTTTACCTCACCTCTATTGCAAAGGTCTAAATCAAATGCTTTCTCAAGAGGGTACATATGGAGTTTGATTGAACCTTCCCTCGCATTGATTAACGGCACAGACTAATCTATTGGTTTATTTAGCTGGACAGGGCTGCTGCATGCTTCTGGCTATTCACTGAGGAAGGGGGATGTGTATTGTATGTGCATGTGTGCAAGTGTTCACTTGACACTCGAACCAAGCCTCAGGATTCTATACACGCTCCAAACGAATCGGCGCCTTCAATTACACAGTGTATTGTCTGCATCGATTTAGCCTGAGATATGAGCTAATACACGCACACACCAACACAATCTGTGTGTGTCTCTTCCTCTCTGAACAATCTTTATGTGCATACCTGCTTTTCTGAGAAAAGTGTTTTTGTCATTGCTTTATATTCTTTTCTCAAAAGCACTCATGTGGCACTGATGCCACAGATATAGTACAGTGGCTACACACTCCAAGCAGTATGGCACTCACTCACGCGCGCACACCCACACACACACCCACACACACACACCCACACACACACACACACACACACACACACACACACACACACACACACACACACACACACACAAGACGCCATTGTGGTGTCCGGCTCACCCAGTAGAGCACGTCCGTCCAGCCCTCCATGGTTATACACTGGAACACTGTTAACATGGCAAAGGCAAAGTTGTCAAAGTTGGTAATGCCATCGTTTGGGCCTTCCCATCCCATCTTGCACTCTGTTTCATTCGGTGGACAGTGTCGACCATAAGCTGTAAGAGGTGCGCACGGTGCCGGCTTTTCCTCTGCAGTGGTGCCTGTGACAAAAGACAAAAGAGTTTACGTGAACGATATTGCACAGTAGGTATATATAATATATAAAAGCCATGAGCCTCAGTCAGCTGCTGTAGTGAAAAAGCCAGAGACAGTTGTGAAATCAGAGCTGAAGAAAGTTCAGAATGTTTTATCAATGCAAAAAGGAATACTGGATGCTGAATACATCCAAAGCTGAACCAGAATCTAAAAGCATAATCTTTAGCTTTCACCTGCTGTTAACAGTACACACAGCAGAATTTTAAACTAGGTGGCTAGACATTTCTTACCAAAATACTCTGGGATATATTCTTGAGTTGCATCTTTGACTTGTGACTTTTTATCAGTGATACTTTCTAACACAATTCCTCATCCTTTACAGTGAAAGGAAAATACAAAGAGTGTTTCATGCCCTTCCGAGCTTTGGAACTTCTCAAACTATAAATCACCTAAGATCGTCTATGCAGAAAACTGGACAAAAAGAAATTAAAAGGGAAAAAAAAACACATTTATGAGAACGTTACAAAGGACATACTGATCTAAAACCAAGTGGAGCAGCAACATAAAAAAAATCAGTGTGAAAAAGTGTTGTGCTAATTATACAAAACAAGCTCTCCAGGGTGATGTATAGGATAACAGAGAGTATTCCACCAGCACTTACCCAGTGCAAAACTAATGCCTCTCATGGGACCTATAACATCACCATAACAACACTCAAGTCCATTTATACCTGGGGGCCTCTACTGAAAATTGTTTCAATCATTTATGGTGGCTGCTGTTTCAATTATTGCTCAAATTGTTCATACTCAGAAACACAAATGATGGTTTGAATAATTAATGAAGGTGATCACTTAAACTGTTTAAGGTATGCGCTATGTTTTCTCTCTGCCTTGTTGGCGAGGGGTCGATATCTTACTGAAGTCAAAGGTTTATTCAGACTTATTACCTTACAAACATTAGAGTATTAAGGTGAGAGTACAGCCGTGGTTCTCTTTGATATTTCAGCTGAAATGGTCCGAGTGTTACAGTATTCACCTCTATTTCCATCACTGCCGCAGAAGCAAGTGTGTGTCTGTGTGTGAATGCATGCTTACTGAAGCATGCTTTCACACACAGTTGAATACATGCTTCAAAATTTATCTGATCATCGAAGTGCGGGACGTGAGTGTATGTGTTTGATCATGCATGTTTGTATTTGCATCTGTGCATCAGTGCACAATCGTCTAAACACTGTCTCTGTCTCTCTGTATGTGCTTTTGCATGAGCATGTATATGTGTGTGTGTGTGTGTACCTGTATGCTTGTGAACGCAGGTCTTGTGCATCTTGCCCATGAAGAGCTCCAGGCCGATGATGGCGTAGATGATGATGACGAAGAGGACCAGCAGGGCGATATGGAGCAGAGGAACCATGGCTTTGATTATGGAGTTCAACACTACCTGTAAACCTGCAGCACACACAAAGATGAACTGCTGAGAATACAAACATATGGGTGTGGACACAAAATTAAAAAAAATATACACTGAAAGCCAACTGATGATGAAAGCCAGATAATACATCATATCCATAGCAGAATAGTTGCATTTGATCACCATGTAAACACTTTGATCACAAAGTAAACACTTAAATTAGTATATATAAGTATATATATATACATAAGTGTATTTTTTTCAGCTGTTTTATTGACTTGTATTGAAGAAGTGTTGTCATAATTTGGTAAAGTAAATGCAACTGCAAAACCACAGTAGGTGGCATCAATGACTGAGGAATACTTGATTCTGGCATCTCTTAATTAAATTACATAACACAGTACTTATTCCTCCTATCCGCTGTCAAAAAAAGGTATGGTTACGACATCAAAAATATCTACACTTTTAACAAAACTAAGGTTCATTACAAAGTTCATTTACAGGTCACTGTTTTTGTAACTTCTACACCACATAGGTCACACTGGCCCCGGGAGCCATTACAGAGATCAAATCTGTCAGTCAGTGCATTAATCGGTTAGCAAACATGCTACTGATCAGTTGCCATGACACCAATCCAACACACAGTCCAATGATGTTGGACAGGGTTCAGTCTAAATACTGTGCACTGCAGCACTCATGCTTTTAAACCAAATAACACAGTGTGGGATGTGCTCTAGCACCCCTTCGCATTTGTTTGGTATTGTAATCACAAGAGCTGACACACACACACACACGTTCACACAAACACAAATACACAGGTGTACACACTCACTTAGCCTTCATCCACAATATCCGATCTTTTCCTGTCTTCTGGCCTGCTGGATTATTGATTTCTGTAGTCACTAACACAGACAAGCTGACAGACAACTCATCTACTGCTCATACTGTCTGAGTATCTGACAACAGGACAAGAGGACTCATTGTGTGTGAGCGTGTGTGTATGTGCATTTGAGTGTCATTGTGGCTACACGTGTGGCATCGAGCACCAATATCTGCTCCAATCTGCGGTTCATTTCTCTCCCACCTTACACAATCACCATTCACACCTGATCCCCAGAGCATCATTTCTACTCTTTCTGTCTTTTCTGTCTTTCATGCTTTCCTTCTTTCTTTCTTTCTTCCTTCCACAGCACCTCAGCACTTACTTGGTACTCCAGAGACCAGTCTGAGGGGTCTGAGTACTCTGAATGCCCTCAGAGCCTTAACATCAAAGCCTGCTGCCTTCCCTCCAATAGGAGTGGCTCCGTCCCCCTTAGTGGCCTGCTCCAGGATCGCGCTGAATAACCTGCAAGAAGAAAGTAATGACTTCAATAACCATCATTGTCGGGTTGACATCCCATTTCCACATACTACAGATTATCTGAGAGAGAGGGAAACAATAAAAGAGATACAGACATAAAGGGATATAACATGGAGTGATGAGTATCTGCAGCAGATGCCATTATGGTTTTATTTTTCATTTCCTCTGTTGCCACTGTTGCAAATACCAATCTCATCTATCTACATCATCTATATCATAATCTATAAAACAAGTGTTTTAGACATCAACCTAGTTTGGGACCAAAATAAAGTGAATGCATCTGTGCTGTTTCACAATCAAATGTGTGTGTCGGAGAAAAGTCAACAGTAGAAAATAAAACAGCTTAATTAGTTTGCTCTCCAACACAACAATAGAAAAGTATTTCATCTGTTCCCTGTGTCTTTCACAGATGAGGAAATGTGAGACGCTCAGCTTTAATGACTTGACAATCAGCTCCACACAAAACTGTTGAGGTGGCGGAGGTGTCTCCAAAATGTGTTTATAAGTGTGGACTCACAACACTGTCAGGTTGAATGTAACACATATATAATGCCACATGACGTCACACAACTTTTCCTGTGTCTCTGCTGTAATATACCTGGTCCATACATAAAAATACGAATTAGCTATTATCCTCAATGAAATTATTTACCAGCAGTTGTGGCTTTCAAGCCTGAAATTGTGTACCCTAGAAGGCCACAAGGAAATGTGGATCCCTGTCCATATACATCCCTTTATTTATGGGTATGTCTGAGTGAGGCCCCTTTGATTCCATTTCAGGTAATGTCTTAATACTAATAATATTTGTATGAAGTGGTTTTCAACCTGGAATAAAACACATTGCTTCTACATGGTAATGTGCACACATTTTTGTGCATAGACAAAGTAAATAAAAATACCTAATAACGAAAACATAAATAATATAAATCTTCAATAAAACGGCTAAATGTGTTTTTATGCTGTAGCCTTTTGTTAGCTATTATCCCCTATGAAATTATTTACAGACATCTCTTTGGTGCCAGTGGCTCACAAGCTTGAATTTATGTACGTCCAGCTGAGCTTATCACTCTCCTCCTCCTCTCTCTGTCTCTCTGAGATCCTTTAGAAATCACCATACAATACCATTTTCCAGCTAGTGCGGCTCAAAGGCCAGTCAGCGGCGCGTTAGTCATGGAGAATTATCAATTAGCACAGATGAAATGGCCACTTGAAAAGACCTCTCAAAACATATCGCCCTCTCTCTCCCTCTCACTCTCTCTCTCTTGGCCTCTCTATTTCGCACTACCTCCCTCTCAATTTGATTCACTCTCTCTCTCTCCCTCTCTCTCTCTGTCTCCCTCTCGCTCAGTGGGAAGCATGCCTTTGAAACAGAGTATGAAAAGCACGTCAAGGATCCACAGTTTTGCACCACCAGCATTTCGCCCAGCATGTTTTGCTGTGGTGGGGTGTTAAATGATAATTAGAGCCTTTTGAGTGTAGCACCACATAATGGCTTGTGTACATCCACAGCAAAAGATAGTACCAACTGTGTACATTCATAAAGATCCAAGAGGCTTGAGGTTTCATAGTAGTCAACACATAA
This sequence comes from Toxotes jaculatrix, assembly GCF_017976425.1. Classification (NCBI taxonomy): domain Eukaryota; kingdom Metazoa; phylum Chordata; class Actinopteri; family Toxotidae; genus Toxotes; species Toxotes jaculatrix. Next base: position 7,570,494 of record NC_054415.1, read on the forward strand.
CAACACCATTGAAAAACAGTGAATTCATCATTGACTTATTACAAATTTGAAGCTACAATGAAATAAAAACACACAAATGCAGCAAACTGCTATTAAAAAACAAAATTTGAGAAGCTGTGACCATAGAAATATAGACATTTTTCTTGAAAACTGACTTTCATTGATTATTGCTTTGATTATGATTAATTGATTAATCCATTAACAGACTAAATTGCTGGCTAGCTAATTTCGAGTACTTTATATGCAAAATGTTTTTTCGTGAAAGTTTCATTGTCCTGTCTCTCTTTTCTTGTGATGATGTTTTAGCTATTTTGATGGGGAGAGAACAGAGAGCCAAAGAAGGATTTGTATATAGAGCAGAGACTAATGAGAAAGTCTATAAAATAGCCATTCATTAGGTCACTGAAAATTCACTAATTAACTCTTAGGCACGTGTCAGCAAGAATATGGGCTCTAACATCTGTGTGTATGTGAGAGTGTACATGTGTGCGTGCATGTGTGTGAGAGTGCATGTGCATGTGTGTGTGCCTCCAAGGTTGCTCGGCACCAGGTACAAGCTCTTTCACCCATATGGTGAACATTCCAGAGGGAGCGAACTCTGTCACTTCTCATCTATACACACACACACACACACACACACATGCACACACAGGCTGGGACAAAGGCAAGCTCTCATTCATGCACACACAGAGATGCAGCGCTGTCACAGCTGAACATTTCCTAGATCTGTGTGTCCTCTCAGGGTGTGTGTGTGTATTTGTGCTTCACAACTTTCCTAATGTTTTTTTCTGTTTTGTGTCATTTCCATAACAAGCTCTTATATTTAAATGACTAAATAGATCTAAGTCAGAGCCTTTCAAAATGACAAATTTCAAGAATGAAAGCTTTATTGAAAATTACTTGTATTGAGTGTTTTCTAATCTGCCGCCCTTTGGGAATGTTAGATTGAGCCAAACTGCTTGACTGAGGATAGGGAGCAGATTATGATTATGGACTGAGATCACCTTCATGATTCTTATCACTGAGTGTTGGTAGGAAACCGGATGCGAGCTCAGTTCGTGTTCACAAAATGAACAATGCTGTTGTTCTTCTGGTGAGTACAGTCTCTGTAATGATGCATTCGTATTGCTTTCAGCTCTACCCTAAAATTCGAAACATGCCTAAGCTTTTCTGTGAACTTCTCAAAATTTTAAGCTGTTACTGTGTCAAACAGAAAAGGGCAATTTGGTCACTTGTAAGTGTGCCTTATTTGGCCATGTGCAAAAGAAAAAAGACAAAGGGTTCACCTTGCGGCAAAGGAAACATTTAAGAACAGCAGGGAAGTCTAAGGAGGCCACCCTGGTTTAATCTCCCAAAACAGCAAGCACAAACCCTCCTGAAGTGTCCTTGAACAAAACACTAAACCCTGCTAATTCCAGAGCCACAGCTTGTATCTGGCTTTCTGACCTCGGTGTGGCAAGGTTGCAAGTAAAAAGACAATTTCCTTACAGGAATCAATATAGTATTATTGCATATTTAATAAAGTTGAGTCACAATAAAAGCCATAATTGAAACAGAGACAGAGAGAGGCAGACAGAGAGGGTAGATAACAGCGTAAGAGAGGTAAAGGTTGTGTTTATGCCAGGGGCAGTGGCACCATGATGCCAGCCGATAGGGTGTGTGTGTGTCTATTAAGAGAAGCCAACCATGTTCAGTTAGCAAAGGGTAATGTGAGTGAACACTTGACTGGCAATGAACAAGACTCAGTGAGTGTGCATGCATTGTGTGTGTGTGTGTGTGTGTGTGTGTGTGTGAGTGCATTCACAGAGCTTTCCTTCAGGCTGAGGAGTGCTTTCTTGCTGTCTCTCTCTTTTGCATGCGCACACACACACACACACGGTCAATTAGACCATTTTTATGGCATTAAGGTCCACTGGCTATTGTGGCATTACCCCCACACAACACTGTACACAAAGCACAGCTGGCAGGCAGGGCACGCACGCACGCACACACACTCACAGGCACTCACAGGCACAGAGGGTTTAGCAGATGGGCTATGTTGCTGAGTTGCAGATAAGGAAAAACAGAGCAGAGCTTTGCTATCAGCATCTAACAAGCTAATCAGTTTAGGCGTCACCAATACACTGTAGGCCAAAGTTTACTGTAGCTCTAATGTGGACTGACTGTAAAGAAAGCTTGCCTTAATGCAATACGTCTTTAGAAAGTCGTTGCTCATTATGGAATTTTATATTAAAGATGTATTAAAATACGACATATACTGAGAAATTAGTATTATCCCTATACACAAACAATAACACTACGTTCCTCTATCCATCTCTTTATTGACTTACATTTACATTCTGTGCCAGCAAATTAGATTTTGCAAATCTTCTGAATTACTAGTGAACTTAGTTTGTAAGGGTTAATGAAAAATGTTTCAGTGAAAAAATGTTGTCAAAGATACCTGGAAGTGCAGTAGCTTCCTTGCCTTTGCTACAGGAATTAAAGGTATTCATGGGAAATGTGATCTTAGTTCTGAAAGACGCTGACAACCTCTGGCTTTAGACAGAGGCTGCCAATCGTCTTGGCTATAGTTTCATTTGTTGACAGTAATTATACCAACGTACTATGATTAATTTGCCAATGATGTGCAGCTGTTTAAAAATGTGTCAGGTAGCACTTTTAAAAATCCTGGAAAGAGACAGTGAATTACATTCATACTGAACTTGCTATCTTTGTCGCACCCTCTATCAAACCACACAGATTCACTTAGAGTAACACAGGACCATTAAAAAACACTTCACAGCTTTTATCTCTTCAGCCTGTTTCTGTTCACTCACCCTACGACTACGATGATGAAGTCGAGCAGATTCCAGCCGTTCCTCAGGTAGGCGTTGGGGTGGAAGAGCAGGCCATAGGCTATTACCTTCAGGAATGCCTCCACCGTGAAAATGATGAGGAACAGATACTCCACACGCTCCTGTAGAAACACAAAAACAAGACAGCTCCATTTATTTGTCTGAACAGCAGCATTGTGAACTCAGAAAGCCTCAATATGACGGAACGAGTATTAGAGAAAGGCAAAAAAAAAAAAAAATAGCTGAAAGAGAGAGGAGATTACAGAAAGGCCTTTGGTGGTCAAGTTTACAGTAACACTGAGTTAAGCTTTACATGTGAGTAAATACTATTAACTGAATAGTTAATATTAACTAGGACTGAAATGAGAGAAAAGCACACATCCATCCAAAATTCTTTCCAGTAGATCACTTTTCATTTTGATAGGTAGGTTAGTTAGAGCAACTGGCAATAACCACACACTCAGGTTTACACACATTTATTCACAATCATCACATTTCTTATTTATGCCAACATAGATCAACACTTAAGACCTTGTATGTGACATGTGAGTACTTACAGCGCTGGCTGCTTAGTCCTCTACTTCTCTGGGTTTATCAGTCAGAACAACATGTTCTGTTACTGTTTATGTAGCTTCTGGTGTGTGTGCGTGTGTTTGATTATTTATGTGTGAACATGTATTTGTCTAAGTTGTAATCGTGTACACAATCAAAGCATTCTGATTATTTAATCAAAGCAGCTCTCTTCCTGTGTTTGAGAGGCTACTGTCTGAAGAGAGGAATGCATGCGTGTGTGCATATGTACACAAATGCTCATACACACACGCAACTTTTTTACTACAGAGCTCCTTCGAGATTGTTGTCACAGTGATGACCCCTGCCTAAAGGGGCCCTGGGAAATGTCCTGAAATGGCCCTGAGAGAGAGAGAAGGGGGTGTTATATAACTTTCTGACCCTCGTAAACTTCCAGAGAATTTGCCATCCACCTAATCATCTGTCATATCAGCTTTGTAATTGTTTTGTCGAGTTTATAACTGAAATGAGATCAAAGCGATGGTGAAAAACTATTGAGCTCCTGTGTAAACAAAACTCTCTGTCCCTCTGAGGTACGTAATTTTCTTAATATGAAAATATATTTAGCTCCATCCGTCCATCCATCTGTCCATCCATCTCAGTCCCTGCTCCGCCTCCTGTTTCCACTGTTTTCCCATGGACACACACTCACAGAGGGCCAGAGGTTTGGGACAGAAGGCCAGTCAGGTCTCTGCAGCCTCGAGCCTCAACCCTGGGAAGAACCAGTTAAACCTGAATCTGGAGGGACGGAGCTTCTGTATGTGTCCAAGTTCACCAAAATAGCTTGACAAGCTGATAGAGTTAGCAAAGAATCCCCACAAAATGATGCTACCGCAGCAGATGCAAGTTAGGTAGAAGGCAGCTTAATGTCATAATGGCCGTATTCAAGCATATTTACCTGTGCATGGTCCTGTAGCAACTACTGACAACACAAGACTTTGGATATGATTTAATAAAAATTAGCTCTGATACAACAGAATTAACCGCTATACGTGCTGTAAAATCTACATGCTCCTCAAGCTTTCCGGCCAAACAGTATCATCAGAATATTTTTTTTTTAATATTTAAAACACACAAATAATTTGTATTTTTAAGATGCTGAACATTCAACATGGACTTAGAGTATTAGTGTTGGATAAGCTCATATAAACAGTGGCTGCATTAAGATTTGCTGTTAAGGCTGATCTGAGTCTAAAGTGAGTCCAGCTAAACAAACAACTTTCTCAGCATGGAGAAAGACTGTCAAACTACCATTAGGCCAGTTGCACAACACACACATACACACACATCCTGGGCCATGGGAATCAGTCATTCATGAAACCACAGTTTTGACACAACTGCTGTGGTTCCACTGTCCCATTTGGACTGTAAACTTAATTTTCTAGCAGGGTTAGAGAGGTGTTTATTGAAGTTGGATGTTCAGAGCACAATATATGCGTGCAACTGTCAGCATGCACTGCATCAAAAATGACTCAGGAATCATAGCTGACACAAGATTACAACTGCTAGATATTGATAAAAGACTCATGTTGATTTTTTTTTTGTTCTTAATGATCTGATTATCATACAAACTGTTACCTAGAAGTGTTGTTTTCCCACACTTGAAAATGCTCAAGCGGCTTGACAGTGGATGGAATGACATGAATTCTAATAAAGAGGATTTGCACAGTTTGAAAGACAGGCAACTTGACAGGCACGTTGATTTTTGGGCCAGAGATTCTGCACCTGAATGGGCTGCTCAGAAAACTGTATTAAACTTGTTTTGTTTCCTCTCTCTGTCTCTCTAACCTCTTCTCATTTTAATTCAAATCCATCCAGTGTTCTTTATTGGCACCTGTCTACCTCTTCTGTGCGTATGGTGTAGTGTGTGTGTGTGTGTGTCAGTTTCAAGAATTGATCGTTTTTATATTCATCATTCATAATGCAGACCCTCCACCACACAGTGAATATTAGTAGTGGAAGTAATTAATCTCTCACACACACACACACATATACGCACATATCCTCCCTCTCAAACACACAAAAGCCCTCCATCACTCTCTCTCTCTCAAACACGCAGAGATACACATACACTCCCAGGCTGTGTATCTGCCGGTGACAGGCAGACAGTGCGGCGCTCTGAAGAATGAAACAGAGAAAAACATCTGGTAGGAACAGCTCAGCCTGACACACAAACACATACAGATACACTTCCCTGCCTCCTTCCCTTCCGTTCATACAGACCCATAAAGGGCAGAATCCATAAGGGGCACGACTAATCTGGTTAGTGACTGGAAAGAAATGAGAGAGAAAAGATGAGTGCCTGAGAGAGAAGAAGGGGATGGATGAGAGAGAGAGAGAGACAGACTAAAGAGACAGAGTGAAAGAGAGAAGAAGGCAGACAGAATGACAGAAAGGTGAGTATGTGGGAGCAATAATTCAGTTATCTGTGATAGGCCAACCAAACTGCCTATCCATCAACTAGGCCAATCAGATTATAGTATCGACATTCTACCATACAGCGGACAATGTTTCCATTCCCCGTGACCTTCTGTCTGTGTGTATGTGTGCGTGCTGGAAGACAGGATTAGCCATTAAGCTGTTTTTGAAAGTTCCCACAGACACATCACAGTCTAGTGCATGTTTCTTTCATGCAGTGTTCAGTGCATCAAGAAGAAGAGCAGGAAGAAAACCTTGAACAGACTGTACCAAGAAGTCAACCATGAAAACACCAAACAGCGGGAGTACTAACGAGATAGAATCTTTTAGTTCAAAACTTCTTGCTTATTCAACACGTCCAGAGCACAGACATCTGAGGAAAAGATGGACAACAACATGTAGTGTAATAGAATGATTTAGAACCTGAAAGCAGAAATATACAATTCATGCAGCTGGTGATTTAATCATATGTTTAATCTAGACATTAAATTCCAGAATACGGCTCTTGCTCTATGCTGCAAATGTGAACTCATCTCAGTCGTGTAAACAGCAGAAACCCACTGTAGAATCTGACTGCTTTTCTGCTTAGACAGGAAATATTTCTGCACAACTATACAGCAACACACTGCCAACCTCCAGTAATGATTTATTTAGAGGCAGCAACCACACTGAATCTAAGTACAAGAGTCTGGACTTGTGCACGCTGCTTGTGTGCATCCTATTAGCAGGCTAATGATGCAAGTTTGGTTAAGCAGAAGAAAAGACAAATGAACACACTGTAACTGAGACAAATGGAGGGAGAATGCACACAGGAAAAGTCTGGATTATTACGATTTATTTTTGAACTTTTGGCCATTATTCCTATCTGTAATGACATTGTACTTGAGATAATAATTGCTATATCTGGGGACTCGGCTTGAAAGAAGTCAGACGGGAGAGGAAAAAAAAGCAGTCAGACAATGGTACAAATTTTTAACAAACTCCACGGTTACCTTATTCAGAGGGGAGAATAAAGTACAGTTTTCCTTAGCAAAGAGGGATTATTATAATATTGTGAACAAATAAAGTGGTTTAAATAATTTCTTAGCCTGTTGAAGTGACGTCACTGTGTCTCACTCTGTCTTATCAATTACTTTGTCAAGTACAATGTCATTATAGTCGATAACTGCAACCACAAAAATAAGACCTAACTTGTAATAAACCAGAATTATCATTTATATAAGGCAGCCGCTTCATGTAAGCCATATGCTCAACACTCCATCACACTCTCTCCTCCTCTTTATCTCTGCAGCACCTTGGATTTGAACCAGCAACCACCTCTTCTCAAACTCAACAAATCCAGAGTCTGAGAAAAATTAATGAAGTAAGAAAAAGATCTCTGCATGGACAACTTTTATTTGACACTTACATTTTGAGGACTTTAAAACTCTTTATCCTTCTGTCTCACAGTTAACTCCCAGTCGTTTTTCTCTCTCCCTCCTTCCGCCTCTCTTTCTCTCTCTCGTCCCTCACTTCTATGTCTTCACCTCTCCTCTCTTTCTTGCCCTCATCTCTCTCTCTCTCTCTCTCTCTCTCTCTCTCTCTCTCTCTCTCTCTCTCTCTCTCTCTCTCTTTCTGTGGATGCCAACCAGAAATTACCATAGAGACCAAGATGGGTTCCGACGTTACCATGGAAACTGTGGGCTGCAGCAGCCGCGGCAGCAGCAGACTCTCCCTCTCTCTCTCTCTCACACACACACACTCACATGCAGATGACACTGATCAGTATTGTACCAAGAATATCCACAGCACATAGTCCTAATTACTACTCTTCTGTCAGCATCCAGATTTCTTATTGTGTGTCCCATGTGTGTACATACCAGTGTGCTCTCTTGTGTGTGTGTGTACAACAGTGTGTGTGCTTGTATATGTGTGAAATTGTGCGTTTGTGTGCTTGTGCTTGCTCCAGTGATCCATGTCATACACTTACTTAACCGCTTGCCACCAGTTGATAGCATCGAACTTAGTCTAATGTGACATTTTATTGTGCCATTCTGTCACTCTGCACAGGCCTTTGGCCTAATAAAGCTTTCATTGCCACAACATCATGCCACACTGTTTACGATCTACAGTATAATGCAACACCTGGTGTATAAAACATGAAATGTGGCAGTGGACTCACCATCATACAGTTTCAGTAGCTGCTACTGTACCATCTTTATTTCCCTAAATTAACCAGCTTCAGTCACAAAGTTGGGAATATGATGGGGATGAGACAAGCTTAGAGCTTTTTATAAATTTTGTGTACAAAGCTATGGACAGTGGATAAAAAAGAGAAAACAACTCATCAGGATTTGGGCGTTTTTTATTATTTTTCTCCAGCTGACTGTGTAATAGAACTTTTGATGGATTCTGAATCTTGGGTTAAGTTTTGGGTCAGTGAGCAAAAATTGGTTTGTATTTTTTCTATTATTGTAATTGCGATGGAATGGAGATAAATAAAGACGTATAATCAAAGCTGACATCACTCAAGAGAAGAGCTGTATATAAATAATGCATGGTGAAAAACAGCAGCCCTTAGGTCACTGTCTCAGTACTTAAGACAGTCATTTTGTTAAGTGAATAGTTCCACCACAGCTAACAGGCATAAAGAGATGGAATTTCCACCTGATATACTCTTCATTCTCTGTCCTGCACTAAGGACATACGGGTACAGAATAGAGATTAAAAAGTGTACCAAACTCTCTAATGTGGGTGGGCAAAATGAGTGAGCTACACTCTTCTCTCAAGAGGATCTACTATTGAGGGTCTATTGACAAAGGCTGTTAAAGCAATGTTTAACTTTGATAACACCTTAGGTTGTAAAGACTGATACTGTCAATCATCTATTTCAATGCTCTATGAGTAGGAAATGGAAGCGTTTTCTTCTTTCTCCACTCCCACTCACTGCACGGTGAAACAGGTCTCAAAGCCTAAATAGACCACAGCAAAATCACAGTTTTACATAATATAAACAGTCAAACACTCGCTCTCTCATATCTTTCTACAGGGGTTCCACCAAAAGTTCAATATTAATTTAAAATCCACCCAGTTCAATGAACCTCACCATTGCAGGTGGAAATATATACAGCAGACTGCTGAAATAGAGAATGAGTGCTTATTTAACATGTCATACAAAATGACATGTTAAATGACAAAAAACAACAAGGCAAAAAAAGCACTTTAAAATAATCAAAAATCCTAGAAGCCATCACCACAAAAAGAATAATAAGATTCTCCAGGATTTCCGCTTTGGACATAGCTTGTCTTTTGTCACGCCACTTGGGAGCCTCTTGAACCGCAGTGCTATTAACATGCCACGTTCAACACGAGTCTCATTAACAGACCTAAGCTCCAATCTATGGGCCTCTGGACAAGGATTATGTTTGATTAGAGATTACACTTGTGTGTGTCTGTGCGTGTGTGTGCATGTGTCTCTGTGTGAGATAGAGATTGTCTTATGGACACCAGTAATCTCTGACCCTTGAAAGGAAGCTAGATCACCAAAAACAGTGGATTGGGATTCCTGTCCACATACAGCCATGACCTACACTTTTGCACCCAACCCATATGTTGTAATGGCAAATGGCTCACAGCAACATGGTCTATGATTGGAAAATAATAGTTTAGACATAAAATATTCTAAAAGAAAACAATGTTTTGAAGTTTTTTCTGCATTAACATGGACACCGCCTTATTAAATCCATTTTTTTCTTCCTCTGTTTGTTTCCTCCAGCCTTCTGAATATCAAAGTTTACAGAAAGAAAAAAAAAACCTCCTGTTTCCAGGCAACAGGCGCCACCAGCTAAAGTAAGAAAGAAAGAAAGAAAGAAAGAAAGAAAGAAAGAAAAAAGAAAGAAAGGTTGACATACAGAAAGGCTAATGTGGAGTGTGGTTGGGTGCATGTGACACAAAAGCACGTCCGTGGCTGTTCATTATCAACTGCACTTTTAGTGGTGACTTCAGTGTCTCTAATGGGATATGTTTTATTTCTCTCTCCATGACATTTTTTACAAATACAGACAGATGACAAACTATTTCCTCTCTCGCTGGCACAGAAAATATGAGGACGTTAGCTGCAAGCTGCAGCCTTTAAGGGGAGGGTATGACTTAATGTGACGCAAAGCAAGATAAAATGTTTGACTGATCGGCTGTCCTTTTTCAGGACTAACTCTTTGAGATTGGTTTGGTATGTCTGGACCCGAAGACAAAGAAAATACAAATGAGAAGGCTGATTGGTGACAGAACAGAGAAATCTACTGGGACTCTCAGCACAGATCAACAGATCTCACTGAAAAACTGTCACATGCTATCTCACTTTGTACTGGTCTCACACAGAAATATTTCACATGCTATTTATTTCTTCCTTAATTTCTTTCACCTTTCTCACATACATATTTCATTCACTTTCTTTATCTTCTTTACCGTTCTATGTTGGCTGAAGCCTATCCCAGGTTGCAGTGGGGAGCAAGGGCTGGGAAATGCCCTGGACAGGTCACCACCAGTCCATTACAGGCCCTAACATTCAAACAAATCCAGTCTTACATCCACAGAGCTAAGTTAGAGTCAACCTGACCTGCGTGTCTTTAGACTAGAGGAGGACACCCGTCATGACGGTAAAACAAACATTTAAAATTGTCTGCAAATACAGACAGAGGTGCAGAAAACAGGAGACAATATTTGGAGAAGGATGGCAAAACAGAGAGAAGAGGGAATTTAAAGAGAGAGCAAGAAAGATACAGACAAAAGAGAGAGAGAAACAGAGTAATTGGTCTAAAAATAAAAAGAACACAGGAGCATAAATCATCTTGTATAGACAGCCAGGGTGTGTGTTAGTGAGTGTGTGCATAAATGTGCGAAGGTGTGTATATGCTACTTGGTGTCTGAGGGGAAGGTAGCTGGTACCCTTGAGAGAGGAGGAGAAGGAGAGAGAGAAAGCAGGAGATGGCAGGAAGAAAAAGAAAGTAAGATACTGTATATAGAGAGAAGGAAAAAGCCAAGGTGAAAAGGTAGAGAAATATCACTCTGTTTCCACGCATCCCTCCATCCCAGCTAACAACACATACTCTCGTTCTTTTCTCTTTCTCTCAAGTGTAAAATGCTACCTTTCCAGTTTTGCATTCTGGTGTGTGTGTGTGTGTTGACTTATCACGACTTCTTCTGCCTCCTGCCTCACCGGCAGGGAGACAGATGCTGTGCGGCCACCCCACACACACTCACACATATACACACTGTGACAGAGCTGAATTCCTCAAGATGCACACACACTTTCTCACACATGCAGACACACACACACACACAGATTTGCACATGCAGCCAGACACACAAGCAGAGGTACAAATGAAGACAAAGTGAAGTGACACACAAACACACAGATCACTGTAGCGCATCAAGATCAGAGTAGCTACTCGCTAAACTGAGAGGACAAGATAGATTACTATACTCTGTAACTCGTTGCATGACTCATTGTATGGAGCGTATGTGTGCGTCTATGTGTGTGTGTGTGTGAGTCATCTAATATTCCTCTGGGGTTGATGGTGCTGTTGTGACTTATAAGGAAGTGAGAAAGAGACTGAAAGGTGGTATAGAATCACAAGAACTTATAGCAGTATACTAGTAGTATACTATAGTACATTCAAAATAATATCATTCTTTATCAATTGTTTACAAATGTCTTCCCATTATAGCTGCACTTGAAAATTTCTTTTTCACTTTTGTTCACTGCCCTTCCCTCCTCTCTCTCCCCTGACTTTCCCTTTTCTGTCCATGTACATCTCTCTCTCTCTTTGGTCTCTTTCTTATCCTTTTCTTGGTCCATTTGTTTTTCTCATCCTGCCTCTCCATGTCTCTGCCTGTGCTCTCAATCAACTATCCTGTCTGCATAACAGGAACATAAAGAAAGTGTGGGTTGAACGAAAGGGCTGAAGTACCAGAAGAACCACCAAGACAAACAGGTGCGGAGAGCAGCACTGGTGTCACTGTGCTAGAGGCATCTGCTGAATCAGCCAGTCAGAAAAAGACTGTCATCACTCACTTGCTGAGAAGCTGTTGAATGACCAACCAGAGACTTTTCACCCAGCAGCTAACCAAATGAGACTCTACAAATTCCAATTATTGCATTCTCAGGATCCCCTGTCTTCAATTTAACAAGGCACGAGGCTGTGGTGGCCATGAGGTGAGTCATTTTCAAATTCTTTTTCTTGCATCAGACCTGGATTATCAGGAAAACCTTCACCTAAGTACAATCAGAACAGAAAATAGTCCATATTTTGTTTTTCCCTGATCCTTGTGCACTGAGGTTTAGCTACAGGATGGTAGCTACATATGATGGTTTTATGTACAGTGCACGCATGTGAACACAGAAGCACACACACAAAGGACAAACTCAAGGACAAATAAACAAACAAAATATTAAAGCCGCTCATGAACAAACAGACAATTGCAAACTAAACGTAAATGCCTATAATAAATGCCTGTAATGCAAAATCCTTTCTGTAGAAGTGACTTAATAAACACAATTTTAACCGGCAGTCACAACGACAGCAATACGAAAACACACAAACCACACACACACACTGTGACAATGTGCTGTGTGTGTGAATTCTGCCTCCTAGCTCTTTACCTACTGAGATCAAACACTGCATGAGTGTGTATGTGGCCACAGATGTGCCTGTGTCAGGCCCACTGTGTTAACATATGGTCTCCTCAGATATGATGCAGGATGGGCCAAGAGCCATGGAAGTTCAATATACAGGTATATTAAGCTTTAAATGACAGATTAAACTCCTCAGTTTGAAATGCAACCTGATGTTTACACATTTGAAAGGCCAATAATATATCCATTAATAGATTTTATTGATCTTTCAGTACTCAGTACACTGTACTTCAAATACCAATACCAATACGTTTTTAGCTCCCTAGACCGGTATCTGATGACAGCTCTGGCCTGGGTAAACCATTAGAAATACAGTAACACCGATTTGCACTAGAATCTCTTGGAAATATTGATTCACAACTTGCAAAACAGACTTACTTCCATGTCCTGCCTTTTTTTTCTGCTTTTTCAATATCCAAAATCTTGTAGCGAGAGAGAGATTCTCCTGGAACAAAAAAAAAAAAACCCCTTCATCCTCTCCCTCTCTCTCTGTTGCTCTAACTCCATGTTGAATTGGTTGTATTGCTCCTATCAGAACCAAACACACCACTCTATCTCCTCGCAGAGCGCTGGAAAAGCCCTGTCTGTGAATGAATGTGTGTGTGTGTGTGTGTGTTTGAGTGTGTTGAGAATTGCTCCATCATTCCTCCCCTGGTTAATGTCCAGTGGAGCGAGACCAGAGCACAGCACACTGAAAATGGAGAAACAGAGATACAATGGGAAAACACTGAAATATGTGTATGAATTTCTGTGTGTGTGTGTGTGTCACAGAAAAAAGTATATAAATAAAAAAAAAGAAAGAAAAGAATAAAGAAAAATATTAAGGTGTGAATCCACTGCTTTAAGACAACTGTAACTGATATGTCAATTACTTCTAACAGCAGCTGGAATCAGGGACTGTATGTAGTGAGAAAGGAATTACATCATAGAAAGTATTTCTTTCGGTTTCAGGAAGATAGTGTATATGTGCAGTGCAAAAAGTTTCCTCGAAGTAGTTTATCATAATAAAAATAGCAAGAAAAAGCAGGAAACTATGGCAACTAGAAAGCCGTGGGTCCTTGTAAGAATTGAGTCCATATCTTTGCGTGTTTACGGAAATGGAGGAACTATGACATCTTTAAGTGAACTCTGATTTGACTGAAAACCCAGCTTACTCTTCCTCTTACCCCCTGACCTCCCAAAACCCTTACTGATGAAATATGATTAAAGAGAAGAAAGCTTGTGCAGCTCTCCTACTGGGTGCCATAGCAATGCCACCATGACACCCAAATAGGATTAGCTGCTAACACCCACTCCCCTGCTGTTACCATAGTAGCACTGTTGAAACAGCGACCCACAAGCTATAAAAAGACAAACTTTACTTCAAGAAAGCAAAAAGTGAAATAGAAAAAGAAAGTAATTAAGATAAGGGAGGGAGGGGGAGAGAGAGAAAGAGAGAGAGAAGAAAGGTTACCAACTCATCTTTTGTTGGTGTTTAACATATTTGATTTTACTAAAGTGCATTTTAGCTGACAGGTCAAAAAGAGAAAGAGCAGGAAAGGAGAGATAGAGAGAAAGAGCTGAGGAGGACTATTAAAAAGGCTAACAGGGTTATTAATCAGGAGGGACGAGGACAAAATTCATTTCTCTCTTTTTTCCTTCACCATTGAAACCTCAGCGGATCTGTCCTCACCTTGTCTCCTTTCACCCTCTGTATTCTCCTTTTGTCTTTCAATCACTTCTCGTCTCTGACTCTGTGTAACTCAAACTCCACAGCTTTTTTTTTTCTTTATTAAACTGATGGGAACACCTGGAATTGGCTGCTGCCTCTGCTTCAGCTCCCACTTTCTCTGCTTTGTGTGACTTGTGTTACAAAAACTCTGTGGAGATTCATTCATGCATTTTAATTCACTCAACCTAACCCTAAAACTGATATCTTTCTTGTTCTGTCTATTAACATGAGACCACCTGGTCCCCATATATAAGGAATTCAGTATCACACAAATATACAAGGATGAATCAATGATGTGAGAGACACACGGGGGTAGAGAGCTCGAAAGAGTTTCATGATATTATCACAAGCTGTGGAGGGGCGCTGGAGGAAAACTCAACAGGAGGAAGAGCTGAGTGAACCTGCGGAGCATCACATTTGTTCAGGCAGAGCACTGAAGTCACAGACGCCATCAGCTGATCACTATCAGCTGACTCGGTTTATATAATCTGACAAGCTCGCTCCCTCTCACTCTCCTCTGATCATTCATGCTGCTGCGACTGGTTATGCTGATTTATTCCTCCGGCGCCCCAGCATCATCCTGTTATGATTTCTTACCAAGCATAACTTGTGATAGCATCTCTTGCCTTGCGCATTATGTATACTTCACATCTCAGTGATACAGTGTGAGTCTGTATAAACCAAGGGGTTTATTGTGCTCCCTGCAGAATCTATTGCCTGCTGCATCCTCCAGGAGCAAAGCCTTTTCTACATAGATACAAAACTGTATAATCCTGAGCTACTTTCCACCATCCTGTATAACCAATACTGTACACTGTCTTTCCTTCTCGTCTTCCCTCCTGTAACCAATCAAGTTAAGGAAAAAATGTAAGTTTTTACTGACCATGGTGACTAAGAGGGACAGGATGTTCTGTTTTGAGCTGCGTTTGTGTGTTCTGTATTTCCCAGATCAAAGCCAAAACAAAGCGCACACACACCGCCTACACTTTCCCTTTCAGCTCAGTGGGGAACACAATGGATGTGGCTTGTGACCCTGTTTCATACTGTACAGACATGGCCTTCATTAACCACATGAGAGACACACACAGACACACACGCACACCTCAGACATAACTCACTATCTCAGACCACACAGAAATCCAACTCCCACATACACCAGTCAATACGATATAATTGTGTGCGTGTGTGTGTGTGCGTGTGTGAGTGTGCATGTGTGTATGTGCCAGCAACACAATTAAGGGATACCTGCAGTGTGTGAAAACGGATAGAGAGGACGACAGTAAACGGGAGGAAAAGGGGGTGGAAAAGCCAGCTAAGTGAAGTGAGTGAAACAAGGAGATCTTGGCAAAATGACAAATGGATAAGGAATCATACAGATGAAACAATGGGAGACAAAAGAAGGGCGAAATATGGGAAAGAAGTGAGCAGAAACAAAACTGTATCAGCTGAAACTAAAAGCTAAATGTTAAAATAATTTTTAGGCTAAGGACATAAGAAAATATCTGTGATATTCGAGTGTCACAGCACTGATACTGACCTCTATATAAAACTTTTTTAAAAGAGTAAATTCAGCAAGAAACTGGTACAATGTCATCCTGTGGTGATCAGCCTGATGCAGCTCTGATGTGTATTTTTTTGACTGTGAGGCGGTCGAGTGCAAAGTTTGGTGCTGACTGGGGTCTTTGTGAAAAAACCTTTTGCTTTTACTGATTCAGCTAGTGCAACAGCAGAACAAAGTGTGTATATGTGTGTGTGCGTGTGTGCACATGTTTTTGGGAGCCTGAGCGCTGATTTTTTATGTATGTGCAAGTCAGTAGATCCTGGGGAGAATTCCTGCCTTTCTGTGTGCATGTCTTTGTTTGCACATAACAACATAATAATGCAATGCTTACACCTGTATTGCATACCTGTGTGTGTATGTGTGGCGTGTGTGTGCTTCCATCCTTTTACCACATTCATCACTTTATCCTCACTCTAACTTAAAAGTCCTTAGTAAGGTAACTCTGAGCTGACTTGTCTTTTAATGCACTTGGACAGGGTGTCTTTTTTGGGGGTGGCGGGGGCCGGCAGGGGGTAGCTGGGGGAATGCCCCTTAAGAATAAAAGTACATTTAATGCTGCTCCAATGTTTATTTCATAAATCTCTGGTTCTGGTTTTGAAACAGTGCTTGGAGGAAAAACTAAAAACTGCATACAAAGAAAAACCTGCTCTAAAATCGGATAAAACAATATTTGTCTGAGAACAAACGGAGCAAAAAAGTAGTGCATTTGTTCTCAAAATTGTCCCTGTTAATGAACCTGTGAATGTAACTGCCATGTAACTGTAAGATAACCCACCCATACCCACCCCAAGAGGTCTGTGTAGGCTCATAATTCCCATCTACATCCTTATGTATACTACTCTTATATACTTTTATTTACATTCACACCAAAGTGTGCTTCATGCCTGAAACAACTGCTTTTTGAGACAAAGGAAAAAGAGAAAGGTGAAAGGACGACAAAAGGAAAGAATGAATAAGGCAACACAAGTAATGGTTTATAATAGTGAATAATTGGAGTTTCTGTTTCTTCTACCATTTTATAACCCTGTTAAACTTTTAAGCTCCTGGTGCAACAGTCTTTCACTCAACACCCCTCCGGTATGGTTTATATTATCTCTACTTGCCTTAATTCAATTACATATGTGCAGTGTGATAAAAACATGTTGCACTCTGAATCAATTGCTGGGGCAATTTAACTGGTGCACAAATCAGGAAAAGTGCAGGGCGGGAGAGAAAAGAGGAGAGAAATTTGAAATCCTTAAAACTGGAACTATTCATTAAAAAAATCTACAGAACACATTATTTTGCCAATAAACATAGATACTGCCACTATATGTTACACAAACCCCATGTAAAAATACTGTTGCTACCATCTCACACATCTGCAGCTCATCCTTGAAGTCCTGAGGAATGAAACATAGGCTCTCATGTAGTGATGATCTCTTTCATGTTTGCTAGAATTAACTTTAATGTGACACATGATGCTGCCTACCGCCTGGCTGTCTAAATAAAGTAAGAAAGCACTGCTCAGGGAGAGATAAAGAGACATGGAAAGAGATAAGAGAAAGAGGACGAGAGATGGAGGGAAAAAGGGGGTAATAAAATTAGTCTAGTTTCTCATGAGCTCCTTCACCGTCTCCTTGCTGTCATTTTACCCTTGCTGTCACTTACTATGCGTGAGTGCCTGGTGCGTGTGTGTGTGTATGTGTGTGTCAGTGGAAGTGTGTGATGAGCCATGAATGATAACGGATATTGGACTGTCAGACACACACAAAAAACACAGACACAGACACACACTGTTCAGCCAGACAGCAGTATATCACACAGATAGTCTGGATACAAGGACATGCTCTACCTTCCTCTCTCTCTCTCTCTCTCTCTCTCTCTCTCTCTCTCTCTCTCTCGGTTTGTATGTTTTTGTCTGTAGTCCATCTGTCTTCGCAATTTCTGCCTCTCTAGTTCACACACATCCTTTTTTCTTTCTCTGTTTTCAGTGTCTATTATAACTTTCTTTGCAAACTTTTCTGCACGTGATGCCTTTGGGTATGCTTTTGTGCATTTGTTTTATCCGTGCGTGTGTGTTATATATGTCAGTACTAACAGCTTGTTAAAAGCTGTGTTTGCATGCCAATGTTAGTTTTTGATTGAGTCATTTATATTATCTCAGCTCTGGGACCCTTGTGTGCTTGTGTCTATCACTGTGTGTGTGTATGTGTGTCTGTGTGCGTGAGTTGGCCTCTCATTAACTTTCCACTCAGTGTTGTGATGTAAACCCCCACTGAGTTTGGCTTGTTGACCAGCTCTCGCAATCCATCGCTCCATCATTATCACACTTTTCTCTGCTGCCTGCAAGAAGGAGTAGGATTTCTAATAAAAAAAATACAATATGGATCTTCTCCTATTTCCCCAAACAAACATTTCTCACATTTATGTAATTTTGTTTAGCTGCTCAAAACTCATCTTCACAAATTGGGAGGGACCTAAAGAGTCATTTTTGTCGTAATTCCTGTGCTTGTTTAAAAAAATGTTGGTGCAGAAGAAGATGCTGTAAGAGCATTTCTTTTGTTACAGTCCAGATAGAAGTATCACAGTTATTTCAACCTTAAATCTGTGCGATGCCAGCTAGACATGACTTCATCTTGAAATATAGAAACTACCTAAATGACAGAAACCATATTTTGGCCCATGTCCCATCGGCGTGGGCAGTGTGTTCCTGTAAAAGAGAGGTCGCCTCTCAGAAACTTCTGAATAAATAAAAGTAAAGCGGAAACTAAACAGCAACCAGTTGTAATACCTTCATGTTTGTTTCATTCTGTGCTGTGGTATTATGCAACACTATTTTGACAAGGTTTGAGAAGGTTTCATGCTGTTGGCACTCACACGGCAAGAGATCCCAAGTTCGGCACAGTGATGATGAGTCACTGTTTTGGACTGCAGGGATAAGCCTCCTATTGGCCGACTATGGCCCACTGCTTCCTCTTTATTCCAGATTCTGTTCCCATTGTTAAAGTGCCCATCACTGTGGGCAATAACAGTAACAAGTGTTCAGACTAACAGGCTAAGCTTCTGATAGAGAACACTGACAAAAACTTGGATTGTGCACAAAGCAGGCCATGTGCAAAAAATGCCATCAGTAAAGTTTTGCCGCCAGCATTATATTTAGCAAGAGCATCAGTGAGCACACCACAGTTTAGCCCTACTGAAGAAAAATCTGATTTAATCAAGTCAGACAGTTCAGAACAATTCTTCACAAACACAGCATGTAGAAAGGGTAGATCTGGGAATGTGATGTTCAGTGATCCCGGGTTCAACTGCTGTAGCTGTGTAGCTGTGTGTCTGCGCCTCTAATGTAAAAGGAGCAAACCCTGGTTTATGAGCACTAATAATCTGATAATGGTAAACAAAACCCCATTAAGATGTTTACATGCGTCATTTTATAGTTATATTAGTGATTTTATAGTCACACAGTGTGTGACTAATGAATGAAGATGACCCTTTAAATAATACAGTCTCTCTCTGCAGTATTTAACCTCAAAACTGACAACAAACAGAAAACTGTCAAGTAGTTGCAAAATGCTATGAAAACTATTACAGAGTAATATTTGAATTAAGGTGTTTAGATGTCAAAAATGCTCTTGAACACCATGATTAAAATGGAACTATTTCCAGTATCTTATTGCATAATCACATTAACATAATCAGAGTTTGTTTGTACATGGGCTCCATCTTACTTGCGTTATTGCTTTAACGGCATTATAATTAGACTGCTGGCGTGCATGTAAACCTAGCCAATTATACGTTAGCCTGCTTCCCAGCTAAAACCTTGGAGCACAGCTAGTCACCATGGCAACCTGGACCTATTCCCTCTATAGGAAGCACATCTGTAGGGCGAAGTGTCCTAATGGTTTGCTAGAGGGTGATGTCACAACAGTGACCAGACAAAGAAACACGCCTGCCCCAAGGGAGGACAAACTGTACCCGTCTGGACACAATGATGTACAGCTATACAGCGGACAGGTCGCATAAAGACATGGACCGTGGACACAGGTGGACACACTTCAACATGGAAACATGTGGACATATTCACAAAGACACACACACACCTGTCCTTCAGTTTATGTCCCTGTCTGAGGACAAGTCAATGACAGAACAGTGGAGAGAAAGGAAGAACAACACAAAGTAAGACGATGCTTAAAATGAATAGAGGACAAAAGGAGATAAGAGGGTCTGTGATTGCCTCCAATACCGTCACACTACTTCTCATAGCATGACATCAAACATCTGCAAAATCCATTAACTCCCCTTAAATATTAGCATCTGCCATTAACATCCATCTAAATTTTGCACTGTTTTTTGTAGTTAGGCATAATTTAATTTTAATGTTAGAATACCATATGCTTAACAAGCTCTCAGAGTCATGAGCAATCATAGTTGAGGTTTCAATCATTAACTCTTTCTTGCAGTCTTTCACTGTCCCTCTGTCCTTAATCCAACACCTTCCTCATAAATTTCTTTTTCACCCTCTTTCCCTGCAGTATGTTTTCCACCCATCTGTCGGTCTGCCTGTCCTTGTACTGCATTCCATGCTACAGCTATTTATGTATCACTCTGACTGCCTTCCGTCAGAAATTCACCCCTTTGATGTTTGTTCATTCAGTCTTTCCTTCACCAATTTGCATTTTCCATATTTACATTTTCCAAATCTCTATCTGATTCTGTGCCTCAATTTTCTGATGTTTCTGTGTGTCTATCAGTCTGTCTACCAAACATATCCACCTATATAAATACACACCTTTCCCTCCTTAGTTCCCTCTTTTCCTCCAGAGCATGCCCATTAGTTCTGCTTGCTTGGTGTTTGATGGAGCCTGTCCCCCACGCCGGCCCCCTCAGAGACCCCGCTGGAGCCGCCATCGAACCTCTGATTCATCAATCTCCCTGCAGCTGGCAGGAAACTGACCCAAGGGGCACGGTCCCTGCTGGCCGACCTGGAGCCAAGATGGCTGATGCGGCATGAGAGGGAAGGAGAGGATAGAGGCAAGTGGCAGGTAGGAGCTTTTAAAAATAAAGCGATGAAAAAGGTTGCGCACAGAGATGGAGGATGGAAGAGTAGGTGTTTGTAAAATTGTATGAGAGGGGAGGTTTATACTGTATGCTTGAGTGTGTGTGTGTGTGTGCGTGTGTGTGTGTGTGTGTATGTGTGTGGTACTTAGCCTTAGATACAATAACAGAGAGCACCTGCATGGCAAAGAGACTCTTTTTCCCCTCCCTTGTTTTAACACAAACCCTTCAGCAGTGTTCTGTTATCATGTGGCCACCTCTTGTGTGTGTGTGTGTGTGTCAGAGAGAGAGAGAAGCAAGCATGGAGCTAAAAGGAGATTTCATGGTACTAAGCTGATACACTAAAAGCACAGTAAAGGGCACCAAGGTTAATAAGCATTCAACAAATGGATTTATAGGGCTTCATGTAATCCCCCAACATGCCTACACACAAACACACAGGACATACACACACACACACACACACACACAGCCAGGTGTACGCACTCATTCATAGCAAGATAGCCAAACACATGCACGGTATCACTACCACCACCATCAACCCCATTTTAACTCTAAAAGAACAGGAGAATATAAGAGAGGCAAAGAAGAGAAGAAGCGGAAGATAAAGAGGGAGAGGGAGGGGTGTTAGTGCAAGCAAGCCTGCAGTAAAATGGGATGTCTGTGACAGCTAAATTTATAGATCCTTTAGCCTGAAGCTAACTCTTTGAATGAAGATTTGCTTGAAATGTTTGCTCCTAAAATATTGACACTGGCATTGAATCCAAAAAATCTTGCATCTGGGCAGACTGTCAGAAAAGCAGAAACATCCTTTTCAACATCCCCTCTGCTTTATAGTCATGGTGTTACACACTCACCCCCGGGAGCTGCCCAGTGTAACTGCAGTCCTCTCTTGTTGGCCCCCGAGCAGCTTGACTGAAGCTGCTGAGGTTAAGTGCCTTGCTCGAGGGCCACTCGACCACAGTTACAGAGCCATCACAGAGTGTTGCTCAGTTCGGTTTCCCTGCCTGGGTTTTCCCTGCTGGTCTGGGCACCCAGTCCAGTCTGCTTAAAATTCTGGCTGCCATCAGCTTCACTTACCTCCATAAAACTAACTGCTAATCCCACAATGAAAACCATTTTAGAGCTTAGTCTGACGGTCCTTTTACAGGGGCAGCGTGTTTCCTGTGGAAAGTTTCATTAAACAGCGGACACCGTAATAAGGCAGTGACTAATGACTGTTTCCAGTGTCGATTCATATATCTGTTATTTAACAAATCATTTATTCTATAAAATATCCAAAAATAGCAAAATGTCTAATCACAATTTCTGAGAGCTCAAGAAGGCAAGTTGTTCTTTTTATGCAACCAACAGTTAGAAACTAAAATATATTTGATTTACAGTGATATAAAAATCGGAAAAGCAACAAGTCTTTACCTCAAAACAGCCAGTGTTTGGCATTTTTGCTTAGTAAATGACCTAAACGTTTAAACAGTCATCAAAACTTAAATTGATTAATCAGCTAATCAGTTAATCAGCTACTCATTTCAGCACCAGACTGATCGCACTAAAATATAGAGCTGTGTGTACCCTGAAACTGAGTATTTGCATGTATGGTACATGGATACAAATGAGCACCATACAGTACGTCCCCCCACTGATCACTTAATTGCTAAAACACACATACAGACACATAAATCTTTCCTCTCCGTGTGCTACTTTTCAGTAAGACTGAGCTGTGTGCTACTGCATTGATGAGTCACTGATGACACACACACACACACTAAAGATCGTTAAGTCTTTTGCTCCCTGTTGTAAAGGTGATTTGGGATTGGTGTATTTGAAGACTCATATTGTGTCATCTGCCAAGAACACACAGAGGCATACATGCACAAACATAAACACACATGCATACATACCTATACATCCAATAAATACGCTCACACATATGGATTCACATGCACAATTACAAAGACACACAAATGAGCAATGGGGATGGAGTCTGTTTCAGACTAGCGGACTGGGCTAGTAATGGGTAGCGAGACCAGTGGGACACACAAATGCACGCACACTCTCATGCATACTCCCTCTCTCTTTCCCTCTCCCCCTGTGGGTAGGGACACACAGTACATTCTGGGCTGTTGTTCAAGGCTTAGCAGGATTAGCTGCATGATCTTGCCACTTTTTTTAAATATATATTTTCATATTTTTAGCAGGTTTTGGCTCATTGAAGCAGGAGATCAGCTTTAGAAAAAAGTACTAGTATTTTAGTATAAACAGATTTCATCTCTGTTTAGCAAAAAAGTCCTATCCTGTAAAGCTTTGGCATGCTATGTACACTATATGGCAAGAAGTGTATGGACTGTATTCTTCTGTTTACTTTGGTGTGGGGCTGTGAGAAATCTTAATCTTAAGATTAACCACAAGTTTGTGGTTTGGGGAAGGCTATTTCCTGTTTTCAACTTAACCTTGCCCCCCCATCATCAATACCTGACCTCATTAATGCCATTATGTCTGAATGGAAACAAACCCTTGCAGCCACGTTCTAAAATTTTGTGGAAAGCACCTTCCACAGTGTGGAGGCTGTTACAGCAGCAAATTAATGCTGATTGTTTTGGGAGGTGATGTGTGAGTATGTGATGTGAGTGTCCATATTTTTGGGCATGTAATGTATAATCTAATCTAATCTATTACGATCATATTATTACGTAATCATTGACTTCTGCTTAAATTGTGTAATTCTCCACTCATCTGAGGGTGTATTTTCTTAACAGCCTCTTGGAGACAGACACAAACCACAGAGCATGTTGCTTGTGTAATAAAGTCATGTAATGGCACTGAGCTCATTCTAGCTCATTTTAAATAGTCTCCTTGGAGAAGGTTGACTTTGCCTTTTAAAACCAGTGCTGGTGATTTGTGAGTCTCCAGTGAATTCTCAGGGCTTGGTTTCAGTGAAGCAAGCAGTAGCAAGATGTCTCTGCCTCATTTTATTTCACATTTTGTCCACTTTGTGTCATTTTTTTTTCCCTTGCTGCACTCTCCTTTTAGTCTCCCTCTCTCTCTCTTTTACATCTTGAAGCTATCAGTATCTTGGCAGCGAGACAACAGAGAGGCAACACAGCACGTGGAGAGAACATACCCACAATTCCACTGCTGTGTCCAACACACACACATACACTGACACACACACGTGTCTATAATTCCATTGTGTTAGCTAGCTGGCAGAAAGCCTACCTCAGTGTTTCCAAGGCAACAAGTTTGTAAATTTAGCGACATTGTGGTACACTGTGTGTGCATGTGTGTATGTGTAGATAGTTCATTAAAACACATGAAAATGCAACAGACACCAACATACTTGAAACTGTGACTGAAACACTTTTGTTCTCCTCCCTCTTTCTGCTCTGACAGCTCTGTGGCTCCTCACAGGCCATTGTTCATGCAAATGTCTGTGTAAATGACAAACGCGTACATGAATGATGATGTTTGTGGTTGAAGTCGTAATCTTCTACTGTGATGTTTTAGCACAGCATCTCTTGGAGATTAGTTCAAACTCAATCTCTGCTCCCCAGTTTGATGTCTTCATGCTTAAGATTTCTTAATGCTGATGTATTTTGTTTTTAAGCTGAAGAACTGAAAGAGGGGTGAAAGGGGGGGGGTGTTTTTCTTACTGTCAACAAACCCTATGAAAAGACCAAAACCAACAATGTGTTTGTCCATCACTTAATACTCTCCTAAATACCCAGACTGTGGCACTCAACCCAAAGCCCAATGGTTCCTATTTAAGACAAAATCAATCACAAAAAATTATCTACTTTAAGGAAAAAAAACTAAACTATAGTAACCATGTTCACGTTAGACAGATCATGTCTGCCAGGACAACAGTGTGGGTCACTTAAGAGTTTTTAATGTTTTTTTGACAACAATGGACGTCTATGGTCCAGAGTAATACTCTATATGAGGCTTTAGTTACACAAGCCATAGTGATGGAAGAATCAGTTCATTGTTGGTTTTGGTCTTTTTATGGGATTTGTTGACAAAGAGGAAAAAATTAAGAGCTATGGCAAATAAAGTGAATATGGATATGTATGTATCTGTTTTTATGGTTTTCCTGACATCTTAGAGGACGCATGTCCATGTATGTGTGTGACTGTGTTTATGAAAGTATGGATGAGCCAAGATCGCAGTACGGTCAGCCAAGAGAGGGAGAGTCCAGTGGGACTTTAGTGTGTGTTTTTCTTTTGTGTGTGTGTTTAAGTGTGTTTGTGTATTGTTTAAACCTCGAACTCTTTTCCTTTCTTCAAGTGATAAGTAATGGAATTAAAGAGAGACTCTACAGGCAAGTTTCATACACAGAAACTCCCAAATAGGAATCAAACCTAATTTTATTCTCCCTCTGTCTGTCTCTCTTTTTTCTGCACAGAGCGCAGACAGAGTGAAACTTGATTTATCAGGTCTACATGAGGCTCTGACACGTAGGGATGCTGCAGGCTATTATGCTGAATACTCAGTAAAAACGCAAACACTTCACAATGTGTATAGTGTATACTACAGGGATTATGCTGGTATAAAGACACACACATACACGCACATGCATTTTGAAAGAATAACACCAAAGATGCACGTGATGTCAGTAAATTGCATAAACAGTGCTCTGCAGAATTGCTTCCCCTGAAGGAACCACAGAATAGGAGCCAGAGCTGGAGGGGGGACACTTTGGGGTTGCACTCTATCAATCTCCAGAAACTCATTTAAAAAATAAAATAAATAAAACAAAACACTGCATATGTTTGTGTGTGCGTGTGTGTGTGCATCTGCCCTGTCCTGCCCTGCCCAGCTGTCCTCCTCCTGATCTCATTTGCATCTACAAGCTACTAGAAAACCATGTGTTTGCACTCAAAGCGAAGACTGTTACCACTGTTATAAGAGTTTTTTGTTTTTTTTCATCACACTGAGCGGGAAAAAAGAGAAAGAGGCAGAGGAAAATGTTGAGAAAGGAAAGCACGAAGGGAGAGAATGATGAAAGAGAGAGGGAAAAGCGTCACTAATGTTTCCTGCTAAAATATTCAGTCTACTGCCGCATGATGCGTCACCCTGTCCCACACATACACGTACACTCACACACTGGCACATGTACACACAGAGCAAGAGCCGTTCCTTGCCCCTCTACCCAGTTGTGTGCTCCACCTGAGGGGGAGCACAGAGAAGCTGGCAGCCATATCTGACCATGCTGAACTTCCTGTTCACACGCTTTCCTGAGTCATGATTAATAATTTAGGAAAAGGGAACAGAAAGGAAAATGCAGCGAGTACAAAAGACAGATCGCTACTGCTGGCTTTGAAGAAACCTAAGAATTTAGCAACGAACCAACTTTACAGCAACCTTTTTCAAAAAGACGCGAAGATGCAGCCTTTGGCAGACATTCCTGGTTTGTTAAGCTACATGTAGTTGTGACGGTGGAGGCAGTTTGAGGTGAAATAAATTATCGAAAGACACTGAGAATGTCTCTGTGAAAACGGAATGATTATGAAGAAAGACAAACAAACAAAGCAACAAATGGCAAAGCTAACCACTGCCTAAAATTTATTTCCCTTCCTTCCATCTCTTAAAAACCTGGACTCAGCATTTAAAGCATTAAAAGCCAGTTGTTAGCTCAGGAACACAGGGCAGGCAGAGAGGACGAAGAGAGAGGAGAGGAGAATCAGTCAGTCACCGCTTGACAGATTAAAGCTCGACAGAGACATGTGTAACTTGTTGAGCGCAACACTCGGCTGTATTGCGCCCAAGCAGCAACCCCATGGCTGAATATGTTAATGCAGTGCCTCACCTGCATTTTTTTCTACTGACACATAGACGGTGTCTTTAAGAAAAAAACACAACAGAACAGAAAACGTCTCGGAATATGGTCTCAACAGCTCAGTGTCTTTTGTCGAGTTGTTAAATTTCCATTTGAAACAACTGGCAAGATGGCAGCAACCAGTCAGCCCAGCTCCAGCAACCTTCCTTCAGAAACCTATGGATGGATTCACAGATGCTGCGTTCATTTCCAGCCATGCCTTTTTAAATATATGAGCTCTGCTGCATTAATCTCCATATGAATAATGAACCGCTCATGCAGGAGATACAGCAGCTCATAACATACGAGTTACCTCACTCCAATTCTGTCTCTTTTTTTGTTTCATTATGAAAAGAACTGCTTCTTTAATACATTACTATTCCTGTCACATTTACACACACAGACACACACACACACACAGAAACACTGACACACACAAGCACACTCCTGTCCGGTCTCGGGTGGAAGCCCACTAACCACAGAGTTTTCAGGATCCTGATTGGATGCTGTAGTCCTCCACCCACCAATCCCATGATGGCAGTAAATTGCTATGGTGCAATATTGATTTTCAATGGGCAGGCATCAAACACACACATTCACACGCACATGACAGAGGGACAGTAAGGTAGATATTACAAGGACACACACACACAGTCAAAATTCAATTGTGCATGATCTGGTAAATACATACAAAAATACTTAGATATAGAATAGATTATGTAATTATATAATTTCATTACAAATGATTAAATTACTAAACATAACAATCAGGTAAAATAAAGCAGGGGGAATTATGACCCACATTCATCACACTGATCTCATGTAAAGTCATTCCTGAATATCCTTCTCTCCACCTGGGCTGTCTGTTTCATTGACTTCATCTTTCTGATCTTCCTGTCTGACCCATCCACAATTCAACACACACACACACACACACACACACACACACACACACACACACACACACACACACACACACACACACACACACACACACACACACACACACACACACACACACACAGCACTTTTCAAAGGATTTGGAGGCATTTTAATACCATAAAGAGAGCAAAACTGCACATCATATACTGTGCTGTAAACATACATAATGCACGAACACACACACACGCATACACACACAGTCCACTGCAGCTGTGACAGTGTCCCTCCAGAGACAAAGTGTGTCCAATCCTCTTCTTCTATCTAGGTCAGCCTCATACAAAAGTCTGCACACCTCTCTCTGCCTCTCTCTCCATCTCTGCTCCTTTTCTTCTCGCTCCTCTGTCCCAACACCATTCTTGCTACTCCTCTCTTTCCTTTTACCCTTTCCTCTCTGTATTTGTGTGTGTGTGTGTACTAATGATCTAAAAAAGCCAACCACTAGTCGGAAGAGAGTTCCCTTTATCCTGTTGCCAGGGGATAAGGTTGCATTTTGGGGGGGGAGGAAAACTAACATGTAAAAATGTGGCAATAACATTTCCTGATATTCATCGGCCCCATAGCTGTAAATTACATTAAAGAGTTCTCCCTGAAGACAACTTCAGAGTTTCTATAAACATTTTAATCATAAGTATAAAAAGTTCTGTTGATCGAGCAATGATCTGTACAATACAGAACCAGGAAGAGTTTCATTCCAAAACAAAACATCCACCATTTGAAAAATTCACACCTACGCTTAAAAAAATGATTGCTGGCAATGAAAATGAACTGCATTGTGGGTTTCTAGTTGACTTATGAGTCATCTTTAATCCTTTGTTTACAAAGTTTTACCTAAAAACTAATGTTTTTGAGGATCTGAGCTCATCTGCACTGATGAATTTGCTTCATTTTATCCTTAAAAAGTACAGTTTTCATTGTAAAAACTTTTTTTTCCTAGAAATAGACACAGTTTATACAAAAATGCCAACTGTAGCTAAAGGAAGATGTGCCTGTATGACAAATGACAGGAAGAAAGTCTCTTTTGTCATAGAGGAAGTGTAGGCCTACATTTATATAACGTGACATGAAGTAAAGTCTTGTCTGCTGGACTAGTTTTTATGCCCTTTGGGCAAAAGAGAGAGAAGTCAAGAGGAGTGACAGCAAACAGGAGCTGATGGAAGAACTGGTTACACACACAGTCAGTATTCACACAGGTCAGTGCACGTACAACACGCAGGCTCAGACACACACTCAAAAGACACACATAACAAGCACACAAGTAGTCACACAGACTTGAAAGCATCCCTGAAATGTGATGTGTGAATATGGGATGTCTTCAAAGAGCCACTACCTGACTGTTGCATCAGTGTAAGTGTAATAAGACTGTGTGCTGTCTGTGAATGTGGATATATGTGTATGTCTGTGCTCGTGTGGGTTCTGATGATCAAGATGTTTCTGTTTTCTCTGTGGACATTTGTCAAAGCTTCAAAGCTTTCTCTTTTTAATGCAGTTATCTGCAGGTTTGGATGTTTGTCTATGACTCTCATGTTGATTTTTTATTTTTCCTGTGATGGTGGTGAGTTGGTGAAAAGTTCATGTGCTGACTGAAAGCCCAGGCACCTCACACACCTTGATTGTTGTCTGCAACACATGACTTAAAAACTCATTTTCCAGTCCGTACAACTGAAAAGAATGCATCATAAACTTTTCAATCAATCCACACTTTCTGCACGTCCGCGGAGACATTTGGGAGGAAGAAATCATCAATGCAGAACAGAGACATAAAAATCTTTTAGGTACAGGGCAGCACAAATATTCTTTATCGTGGAAAATGCTGCCTGCACATGGTACTGTAACTGTTTGAGCTTTGACGCGAGTGTGTTTGTGATTGTCAGTATGATGTTGCACTTTGCTCTGTGACAGAGAGAGCAGTTCAGAGGTTAAGGTCAGACACAGACAGAAGTTAACCACTGAGATGAATCACTGAGCAAACCACACAGCGCACACACTGACACACACGCTACCATGCTGCCTGCCACAATCTGGAGACAGTGACAGGGACAATGAGAGAGGACAAGAAGAAGTGGAAGAACAAAGCAGATCTGATGCAACCATTTAGTAATTCATGTATAAGTGAAGCTTAAACATAATTCATGATAAATACAGAACAACGTACATACAGACTATCACAGTGTACAATACTTCAGTGCTTCATACATTAAATGTAAGGTTGGTGGTTTTTCCCATGAGAACAACATATTGACGATTGTGATTCTAAATTAAACTCACACAAGCACATTTTACTTTATCAATCACTCACTAGCTTATCCTTTATTTATCTCTAGTCAACTATGTGGCTCACAGGTTGGGTCTGGCTAAAGCTTGGTGAAGAGGGCTCACAGGCATAAGCCAACTGTTGAAATTCTCAGCTGTGGTACAAAATGAATGAGCAAAGGCTCTCCATTTGCTCTACAATGGCAGTTGAGAGGCCCTTGAGCAAGGCACTTAACCGCCAACTTTTGCTGTGTGCCAGCTCAGTGGGCACAGGGATGGAAAACAAACAGGGAAGGGCTGTGTTTTTCACCTGGCAAACCTTTATTCCAATGAACAAACTGTTAAAAACAAACCCTCCTTTAACAAATAAAAAAATTTAACAAATTCTTCACTTGAAAAAGAACCACCTTGCATAGTAAAGTGAGCATATTTCAGTTAAGAGGTGGATTTCCACCAGAGGGCTGTATCATTTCTATCACACACATTCAACAACCATCATGACGAAATCACTAGAGAGCGAGCAGAGAGGCCTGTTTGGCTTGCAGCCTCGACAGATGGACTATAACACCAGGCTAGGGCAACAACAGGGCCTACAGGACCATACAGGCCAAACACGCACATAGATCACACACACGCAACACACAGACCACAGGGAGATGGACAATCATACCGGTCTCTGTGCCAAGGTCAGTGACCCACTGAGAAAGAAAGAGACACGTTTTGTGTTTGTGTCTCGGTGTGTGGTGTGATTTCGCCATACATCTTTGATGTGATTGCACTTCATCTAGGTGTGGAATAAATCTCAAAATCATTCTAAAAAGATATATATGTTATGGCCGTATACCATTTGATCTCCTGCCTTTTAAATGCTCTACCGAATTGCACTCTTCACATTAAAGTATAAAAAATGTTTTATATAATTATGACATAAAAATATCTCCATGATTTCAAAATTTTTTCCTCTGTACAGATCTTTTCCATAAACTACAGTATTCTGCCGTCTATTCTTGAGTGATTAACAAACCCCCTCGTTTGACTAAGAAGCAGGTAAATGAGAGCAAGACACTGAGACGTGTTGAGAGTTTGACTCATTACTGTTGAAGGAGAGAGCCCTCTGTGTCTGTAGCTAGCATGTCATTAAAACTTGTTGAGGTAATTCCTCTCCAATTAGCCTCTCTGTGATATGAGGACCAGTTAAGGAGAGAGCACTGGAAGACGAGGCCACTCACATTCGAAGCCACCTTCGCGCACAAATCTCACCTGATCCCTCTCAACCAGTTCAGTTCACTGCATGTTGTTAATACTGATACTGTGCTACCACTAGAACTACTAAATTTAGTACAATAAAATACAGCATTAATTTGCACATGGCTCCCAAAGTTATTACCAGCCTCTAGATATTTATTATCCAGGAGGTCTTTTTTTAAATAAAACACTTATTATTATGGACAAGTAAATTTCTAGTTGTGGGTTAATTGTGATTACAGCTTCAATCACCGCAGCACCAGCATTTTCTGTGGGGCATATTTTCCTGCAGTGTGCAAAACCACCTCTGCTGCATTTTATGAAATTAAACATCCAGCTTCTGTGAAAAGGAGCAGAATTTCTATGCCACATGTTGAATGATTGTTAGGCTGTACCGTCTTTTCATTTCAGGCTTGGAGACATTTTTCTTCTTTCAGACTCATGGAAATAGGCCTCTCCAATTAACTGACACACAGGGACCAGTCAAGTAGCTCAAAGATGACAATTACACAGGAAGGAGTAGCCAGTGTAAGATAATGACACTTATGGAAAGCTGTCAAGGCTGGTATTATCCTATGATGTTTTAATAAAGCACCAACAACAAAGTGTGCTGTGTTTGTCAATTGAAATCACTTGTAATTACGAATACAAAAGCAGGTAGACTAAAAACAAATACCTCCACAGATAAAAGATGTGAAATTTTGGCCATGCATTTTGAGTTTACAGAGACAAGATGATCTCTCCTCTCTCTCTCTTGCACTCCCTCCCTCCATCCCTCTTTGCCTTTTTGACTCACTAAAATGTCATCTTAACACCGAAGAGACACTCTCTCTCTCTCGCTCTCTCTTTCTCTCCCTTTCTCTTTGTGTCACTTGTTCACCTTCTTTCTCCAAACATGGTAAACAGAACAGAGCTGCACCACCACAGTTTGGGAGTGTGTGTCTGTGTGTGTGTGGCTGTGGAGTGGTTGATAAACATCTCTCCCTTTCTCTCTCGGACAAACTGTAACCAAACCCATCTTCTTCACAGCCCATCTGTCTCCCTTGTGACTACAACCTAAAACTTGAGTGTGAAAGTCACAGAGGGAGATAATTTCTCATGGTTCTTTTATACACTGACTAAGAATTTCTAAAATTTGCTGCACACCTCTCAGGCAATGAGAAAACAAAAATGAGACACCATACAAGCAGAATTTACACAACAGCTAAAAAAAGATATATCTTATAGCATATCTTTTCATCACCAACTACTTTATTATGAGCATTTTCAAAACTAACTGTATGACATAAACAGCTCAAACAAGTATAACTAGAGGCCAGTGTTACTTTCCTGCTCTGACTTAAAAATATATACAGCTATTTATTTATTTAGTTATTGTTGACCATAAGCTACAACAATGTGTGTTGTCTGATTACTGTGCAGTAATTGAATTTAGTAATTGACCTTTTTGTTCTAAAGCCATGGGAATTAATATGCTGCTATCACAGCCTCCACTCTTCTGGGAAGGACTGGCCACAGGGATCTGGTCCCATTTAGCCACAAGAGCATCATTCAGGTCAGGGATAGATGATGGCAATACGGCCTGGTCACAAACAAATTCATCCCAAATGTGTTGGATGGGGTGGAGCTCAGAGCCAGTCACACTCTTCCACACCAAAATCAGAAAACCATTTCTTTATTAAAAAAATTCTTTTCAGTGTATTTACTCTAAAAACCGTGAATTACCTCATGCCAATCTCTGAATGATTAATTGGTTTAAGAAGAGGCTATAAGTGCACGTGTGAATTTCTGTCTGTTTGAGTTAATGATGTGCCTCCCTGCATGTGCATGCATGCATGAGTAAGAGCATGCGTTTGCTGCATGCCCTGTGTGTACCAGTTGTCACATACACACCCCCATCTCTGCAAATGTGAGGCTACTAAGCTCCATCACCAAGGAAACCAGCTTGTTGCCAGGTAGCAACAGAGAGAGAGAGAGAGAGAGAGAGAGAGAGAGAGAGAGAGAGAGAGAGAGAGAGAGAGAGAGAGAGGACGGGAAACAAGAAAAATTAGTGAGACAGAAAAGACTGAAATTCAACAGAAGTGAGAGACAACGTGCGAAAACATGAGGACGATTTCCTTTTTTTACAGCTGCCTTCCCAATTAGAATAAAAGTGTTATATTTATTTTTTCCATTTTGGTAAAAAGTAGTAGCGAAACATCAGTTAACGGACAAATGGCTTCCACACTTTGTTAGCACTGCTCACCAAGACCAAATGGTACAACACTGCTAACAGAAAGCTAGGTAGCTAGCATGCTGAAATGACATAATCTGTCTTTGCCTCCCTCAAAGCTGCATTTCTGCTGTGTGGATCAGAGGTCGTTTCATACTGTATGTTCCTTTGTGTGTGGATGTGGGTGGGTGTGCATTTCAATCTGTCTGTGTCAAAGTATTGGAGTTCATAATTAAATCTGACTTCAATGTCGCTGAAGATTAGAATTAGATTAGAGTTTAACACTCATTCAGCAATGTACGGGACACTCAGACAAGGTTACATCACAGCTCTGGACCAATAGGAGAGTTGCCTCACGTTGTCAATCTGCCAGCTTTCATTAGGAGCAGATGAGATATCAGCAGATCAACTCAGGATGGTGAAGGAGTTGGTGTGTCTGTGTATGTGTGGGTTGATCTGACAGTGACTCTTTGAGCACTTTTTTGTGTATATGTTTACTTGAATGTGATGGCGAGTGTTTTTACAGTAAACAGAGCTGCAGAGGCTGGGGCATGAAAGAAGAATGACAGAAAAGGAATAAGAGAGGCAGTTAAGACGCAAACAAAAATCCATGATACGATTTGGAGTGGGAACCATCACACTATAGGTCTGTTACCGCATTATAGTCAAACACCTCCATTTTGGAAAGGACAAATATTGGGAATACACACTGTAATCTATTTGAAGTGGGACTTGAATCCATAGCTGCAGCCTTCAACATGATGCAAACTTGCAAACACCCCCAGATCAATTCCATGGTGGCAATAATGGCCCCAAGCCTGCCTAAACATAACTTATCTTCAAAATACCTGCAACAGTCCCACTTAACATGGCACAGTCAAATTGTCAAACATGGCGGATCAGCCGCTAAGCTTCCAAATCATGACACAGCGGATTCAGACTTTTAATATGACACAGCGTGTTTACACTGCAGCAGAGCACAGAGAGAAGGAGGGAGGGGGCTCACCAGTGAATTGAAGATGGCATTTTAATTAGATCAGGGAGCAGACACAGAAAGAGCAAGGCTGGAAGAGAGGGAGAAGTAAAGAGATAAGAAGCAAAGAGAGGAAAAGACAGGAGCAGGAGGAGAGAGAAGAGAAGGAGCATGATTTCATGTACATCTTACCCTGTTACCATTTAGCTATATAATTTGTGAGAAAAGCATTACTTTTCATAGCCATGCCAGCAATAACCAGTTGTAACAGTGCACTGAACCACACAGGCTGACTGCTTTACCTGACTCACAATTAAATTCAAATTTTCACAATAGAAAAAAATAAGCAAACTCGTTAGAGTGGAGACCCAACAAAAACATGTGTGCAATATATCACAAAGCAAAATAACACAACTTCGTTATTCCATTTTCTGGCCTCAGAGCAAAGCTTGTAGCTTTAATTCACACTAAATTGTGGCACAGTCCTTCATTAGTTAAAAATGTCACATTGCTCAAAAACACAGGTACAAACTGCAAAGTGTTTCTCTGCAATCAGTGGCAGTGAAAAGAAAAAAGGCAAATTATTACAAAATTATAAGAGTCTCCTGAAGGTTATGACGATTGAATTGATAAGCTCAGATGTTAATTGGGGTGACAGACTGAGAAAATTCAAATACAGAGATGTTTTAGATGCACTGCCTTATAGCTAGCACCGACGGTACCTGGACCTTGTTCATAAAACATTCATATACAAAGATTTGTTTTTAACTTGTAAATGAACAGATTAAAACTTTTCGTGGGACTCATCAATATTTTCTTTCTTCCAAAGTGGTCGTAGTTGAGTTCAAAATTTGTAAGTCAAGGCTACAACAGAGACAAATAAATGGAGGAAAGGAAAACTGGGAGGGAGAGACAGAGAAATGGAAAAAACATGTAGGAGTAAATTTGTATATAGCATAAATACCTTTGATTTACCCTCACTATCTACTTCTCACAGACTTTGTTTAGAATTATAAACAGCCGATCTGTTTCTTTGGTGACTTTATCATAAAAGACATAAAAGAGCGAGGGTTGCTAGGCAGCAGCGACTAACTATAGTCCATGACCAAAGGTGATTACTAGTGTACAGTATATGCTGCACAGTACAGTGTACATGTGCTTTTCTCTTCCTGGAATCATAATGTGAAGTCCTAAGATGTAACACTCCTTTCTACACTTTCATCCATTTTTATCTCCTCATCTATGCCTCCATCCTTACTCCATACTATTTCACCCTTCTATCTTCTTGTTCTCAAATTTTCTGATTTAGATAACACGATCCTGAGTTTAACAAAAAAAAAACTGCAAAAGAAAGACAAACAAGGGTAGATGGAATAAGTGAGACTGAATATGAGTCTTGGAGGTAGAAACACAACAGTGTTAGAAAGAGTGAGAAAAAGAGGAAGAGAACCTGTAGAAACTGAAAACACCTGACTGAAAGCCAAAGAGAGTTAAAGAGTGAGAAGAAACAAAGAGAGTCAGTGACAGGAAGTCGAAGGCAAATATACAAACAGAAATGTCCATGTACGGTCGCTGGTGTCGCTCGAGTTGCCTGGCAACCTAAAAGTTTGGCTTGAATCTCACTGCCAAGTCATTATTTCTGTGAAACAATCTGTATCCTTTTTATAACTACAGTGAAGTCAAGAAGAAGAGAGAGAGAGATTTACCACGACGCAACTCCACACACGGAGAGACACAGACTGCTTGAAAGACGAGAAGCAATAGCTCGTTAAAACAGACCGCAGACAGGACATGGATGATTTGGACGTTTGTACAGTTTATTTATGTTAGATCTGAGGTTTGCTTATGTGCTTACTGTGGCACTGCTGTACTGAGAACTGAGATCCTCAGTGCATCTGCGGCTTTGTGACTTCCTGTAAAGGACTGTTTATTATCTAAAATGTTTACAGTCTCATCTTAATGGTGGATCAGATTAAACTGAATTCGAACGATGCAGGTTAATTTGACTTACATTATTTAAAAAGCACAGATGAAAGCCTTTGAATTCTTTTTGTAGTTGTCTGTCTTGAGACCACCAACCACACACCTTAGTTGGTGGACACATATTTTTAATTACCACTGTGTCTCTTGTCATTTTCACTGTGTGTGTAAACCCAGCTGGAGTGCCAGATCTGTGAGGTTGGTATCAGTCACTTGAGATAACCACAGGAAAGTATTTAGAAGTTTATAAAGCACTATTTATACAAAATGTGCAACAGCTACCTTGAAAATATTTGAATTATAAACTACCTCGTACTCATCACTCTTCCTTTGACCCTCTTCTACCCTGTCTCCTCCTCATATCCTTCTCTTTACCCCCAAACTCCCAATACTCAGCTACATACTTTAACTTCTCTCTGTCTGCCTGAGTTTCCCTCTCTCTTTCTCTCTCTCTCCCTCTAGTTTGATCCCCCACACACATCAAAGACCTTGTTAAGCAGACTTGGTGAGACTAATAGTAAAGGCTAATAGCTAACATGTGGAGCCATATGCTGCCTAACCTTCTGAACCAAGGGCTGTGGATGCTCGTGAGTGTGTGTTTGTTTGTGTGTGTGTGTGTGTGTGTGTGTGTGTGTGTGTGTGTGTGTGTGTGTGTGTGAACATACACCGTATGCAGAGTGTGCAGCATGTGTATTACAGCTGACTCTTTTTGAACTCAGGTTCACTTGTGAAACTGGAGGAATCTATAAAAAAGGAAATAACTTTATGTCACTGACTCGGACTGTAAAGCTCTGGTTGTAGTAGGCACAGCGGTGAACAGACCTACTTCAGTCTGGTCAGTTAAAACAATGCAGTTCACTAACATATGTGTGTATGTGCCTATAAAGTGTCATTTATGCTATAAAAATAAGTTAATGACATAATCATATTACACATGAAGCCATTAGCTGATTAATCAATTACTTGGTAAATTATTTGGCAATAACGTAGATGAGATTCAATTAATCATTCAAACTCATTTATCTAGTAAAAATGCCATACATATGATTTGCAACATGAGATCATTGCCTCTTTTGCTAATTTTGACATGGCTCCCGTAGGACACCCGAATTTATCTGCAATTTATAATCTGAAGAGTGACACTGCCATCATTTTGATCTGTGTGTTAGCAGTGCTCACAAATCACTTTTGTGAAACGTGCCCAGAATTCTCAAATGTGATTTCAGTGGTAGAGTGTATCAAACATGAATGGTTCAGTGATGAAATGTGACATGTTGGAAGGATGTGATTGAAAAAGAAAAAATGTTAAAATATAAAATCTATGAACACACCCCTGATTGTGGATTAAGTAAATTCCCATGTAAACCTGCATGTTACTGTGATATTCTGTCCCCTCCTTCTTTATAGAGGTCTTGGTTTAAAACAAGAAAGTCATTACAGCTTTACAGCCGGCTCTTCATAATTGTGCATGCACAATTAACATACTGGAAAATTTACTACAGGAAAACAGAAGGGCTAGACATGTTTTCAGCCCCCACAACATCCGTTAAGCGAGCACGGCTGGTTGCTTACATGCTGTACTTTTTTCTTTCATTTCTTTTATTGAGCAAATATATGCACGCCTGTGTTAACTTTCTGCTTTGAAGTTAAAGGCTCTGTGGGCGCTTTAAAGCATTTGTGATGAAGTGAAATATATCATTTACAGCAGCCAATGAGAGAGAGTTGTTGTTGTGTATGTGTGTGCGTGTGTGTCTGTGTGTGTTTGAACCCACTGCTGTACAAACTCAATGCCAGCCAAGGATTGACAGCTCTGGCAGAAAGGTAATGGCCAGCCACCGCTACATGTCCCTGTGTGTGTCTGCTCCAGAGAAAGAGTGTGTGTGTGTATGTATGTCTGTGTGTGTGTTTGAGCGTGTGACAGCTAAAGTGCTAATCAACAGGTGTGTGCTGCAGTCAGCAGTAAAGGAGATTAAATACAAGCTACACAAATGGTCACAGTGCACACACACACACAGACACACAAACCCGAACATGTCCCGAAGCCTTTATTGCCATGTTAGATGTTTGAGTCACCAACTGTATCGTGACTCGTTTAACCTGCATGTCTGGCCTTCAACTTCAAAGAAACTAAACTACACTACCCTTAAGCCACTTCTACCTCTCTGACCAGCCACAAAAATGGCAGGTGAAGACGTCAATTTACAATAAACTATACAGCTATGAATTTGTTTTTATTTAGAAATGAGACCACTGGTGTTTTCTCATATTATTGCAACATATTTTTATGCTTTTTCATAATATTTCTCTTCTTCTTTACATGATATAATGACTTAAGGGAGATTTCTATAGCATGTCCTATCCATATAAATATTACTGTAGACACATTTAACATGAAAGTTTCAACATCATAAAAAATTTATATTTATATGTAGGCCTCGTTTTCAGATTTTCACTTAGCATGGAAATGATGACGTTAATTTACAGTAGAAATTTTTACATACATGGCCCATTTATCGACCAATATTAACTTGACATGACATGCGATAAGCAAACAGAAATGTAAGTGGAGACAGGGAAAAGATGCAACATGTCAGAGGTACAGAGGTTATGTCACCATTACATAGTTTGTCCACGAGAGAGCACTGACAAATTTATTTTTCAAATGTACCATTTCATGTTCAGTGTTGTACAGAACATGATCCCATGAAATCTTATCATTACCTCCTTAATGTGATGTCTGTCCTTTAAGAGAAGGACGTCATGATGTGGCAGGACATTAGACAGAGCAATCAATCTTGGGCTATTAGTAGTGGAGAGAAGGACAATTTGATCTGATAGGACTGGAAGCAAGGTGGGATGACTGGAAAAATTGTGATGATGATGTCCGTTGAACAGTTTAGTAGTTGCACTACTGAAGATGAGCTGTTTTCTAGGTAGAAACAGCTTTCCACTAAGCTCTAACAAATCTACTAATTACCCAATTTAAATTAGTACAAATACCAAATCTCTGGTAGTGAGATGACCATGCCTGTTGCAGCAGCACAAACTTTCATTTTTCCAAATATTTCTTCTCCCTGTCTAGTTCTATCCCTCCATTTCTCCAGTTTTCATGTGTCCCCTCTTTCCTTCTGCCCTCCATTTCTCCTTCCAGTACTGTTTGGTTCTTCTTGCTTTCTCTTCTCCTAGCCTCACTTCACTCATCCATTTCTATGACTCTGTGCCCCATCTCTCTCCATATTTCTCTTCTTTTCATATCCCAACTCTCTCCATCATTCCCCCTTCCCCTTTATTATTTCTCTGCCCCCCCCCCCCCCCCTCCATCTAATACGCTGTCACTCTCTCTATCCATTATTCATGGCACAGTCACAGTCGGCATTAAAGGACCTCGCAATATCGCTACGGCAACAACGCAGCAGAAGCAGCCGAATTGGATCATGGGAAACTGGGTCACCTCCCAGGAGCGGGAGGGTGCGGGGGGTGCAGCGGAGGGAGGTCGCTGTCTCACACACACATATGCCAGCACGCGCGCACACACTCACACACCTGATGGTTGTCCTACAAAGCAGGAGGACAGGAAAGGAAAAGGTGATGAGAGTAAAGACAGGAGAGAAAGAAAAGTAGGAAATGAGAGATAATAGGTGCGATCAGTGATCCACATACAGTAACTGGCACAAAGACAATATAATATACAGTATGTGAGCTTTACGGATGAACAGATACATATACATGCACATACCCTCTTATATACATTCTCCTCACTCCTGGATAGAGAGCACACACTGCTCTGTACATCACGCTGCCATGTTAATCATGCAATGTTAACTTAGTTTGGCTCCACAGCATTAAATATGAGCAACAGAGGCAATGAAAGCCTTTCTGTATACTCTAAAAGCATTTTTTCATCACTTGAGCTTCTTATATTTGGACTTGGACTATTTAGCTTCATATTATACATGTTCTACGGCATGGACTCTGTTATGTTATACAAGTTTACAAAAACTAGAATTCAAACTCTGGAAGATGCTGAATGGCATTCTGCTCAAGGCCAGTGTCATAATACAGTATCTACGTCTGTGATGATGATACATTTGGAAACCAAACAATTGACATTATCCTTCATGAAATGTCCATGTACTTTTACAGTTTGATGTGATCTGTCCTGACAAAACAGTTCATGAGCACAGTGCTACTGGGCACCCATCAAATGCACTCCCTTAAATGTGCCGGAAGGAAAGTTTTAAAAACTTATGAATTATTCTCTTGAAACGTCTTGATATACATACAAATATATCTGATTTGTAGTTAATCGGATAACATAGGCTAAAACACTGGACAGCTCCTTAAAAAATGTCTCTGACTCTCCTGCCTGTTTTTTGTCTTGCCTAATGATTCCATGATAAACAGATTTCAGTGAATACATAAGTGGAAGCAGCAATTTATGAGCATGAGCAATGCCACTTTATTGATCATGACCAATCTACCTCCCACCAGCCTCTCAACAATGAACGATAAAGACCCAGAAGCAAAAGCTAAGTGATATTCATCTTTTGATGC
This sequence comes from Toxotes jaculatrix, assembly GCF_017976425.1. Classification (NCBI taxonomy): domain Eukaryota; kingdom Metazoa; phylum Chordata; class Actinopteri; family Toxotidae; genus Toxotes; species Toxotes jaculatrix. The sequence goes on from NC_054415.1 coordinate 7,611,269, forward strand.
AAATTCACTATTACACTGTAGATGAGTCACTGCAAAAATAAAACAAATGCTGGAGCTGCTGACTGCATGTTAAGCAGACCTAAATGGTGAATGTACAAAATATAAGGAACTTCTTTCCCATATTGAGCTGCAGCCCTTTTTCCACAATCCACATCTCAATTATCCTAAAGCTTAAAAATCCTTTATGTGCTTCTCTTTATCTACATCTCCTCCTTTGTGGTTGCTATACATTTAATGAGGGAGATCAATAAGGGATAAGGGCCTTTAACTGGATTCACCTCATTACTGTGTTTAATTAAAAAGCATGTGTCCTTATGTTAATACTTCCAGTGTATATCACACACACACACACACACACACACACACACAGTCTGTCACATGCTGCCACCAAGGAAGAAAACGGAAACATCTGTTTCTATGGGAACCCAGCCCTTTGATGATGCAGGCAAAACACACAAACCACACAAGCAAGCATGCAGATACACACACACACAACAGTGTTCTGCATTACGGTGACACACCTTATCAAGAGCCAGAGTTGCAACCCAGAGTGTGTACATCTACGTAAACCATCACCTTGTGTGTCTGTGTGTATATAAGAGGGAGACAGAGGGGGACAGGAACAGAGAGAGAAAGCTTGTGTGTGGCTGCCAGATCCCAGACCAGATGGCTAAATGTCAGTGAATACCTCACCATCATGACTGCTAGTTCTCCCTGACAGAACCTGTACACACTGCAACATAGCACCACCTAGTAATTCAGTGAGCGAGTGAGCAGAGGCCTCTGCACTGGATGGGATTTCAGATATTGTGCTTATTGTCTCTGATCTCAGGGCAACCAGGAGGCTTCCAAAACGAGCAGCGTGACTGCCGGACGTTATAGCAACAACAGTTTAATGCTGTACATCAGTGGAGTTGAAAAGAAAAATGCTATGGGTCTATTATTGACAAATCAGTTTCTTCCTGCTGCTTGTAAATGTCAATTTTTGCAGCTCAGTAGTTTTTTTAGTTTTTAGTACTGGAGAAATAAACTGACAGGTTTTGCATTAGGTTCAGTGGAGGCCGACTGATGGAGGTCTTTCAGCTGAAAGTAGCTGGTGTGTAGTTTGTTTTACTCCTCTGGTGATGTCACACCGGGCTTTTATGGCTGGTCAAATATTAGTCTGGAATGATAAAGACACACACACAGAGTACACATTACACCTGTTTGCCACCCTAATTTGCTCAGAGATCTACTGTGCACCTCCATTACCTTTGTTGCCATGGCGCTAATGTTTGCTGTATATGCCATTTATTGTGCGTGTGTCTAATACTGGGATGCCAGTGATGGGGTGATACATATAAAACTCTAATTTTCCAATACAAAGTCCACAGGGTGAACACTAACCATGCTGTCACCAAGAGAGGAGAAAATAAAGAAGAGGAAAAGGCCTTTTAGTATCAGTAGTATAATGTAAACGATGCCTCCACGTAGTTGAAAACTCAACGAATCTGTATCTGGGCATAACAACCGAAGATGAATCTAGTGAATTAAGCTTCATATCCCTCTCCCTGTTCCCTCTGTACACATTCACACAATGCAAATTCTCCCATGGGGTTTACTAAATCTAAACTCAAAACTGAATTTAAAACTTGGCACTGCTCGCTCATTCATTATTCAACTTAATCCTGATTCATGGGCTATCAGTTCACCATTTCTGTGATGTCATCTGTATTTTGCCATGTGCACGGTTACTGCTGCATTTAGCTTTCTGATTGGGCAGAAAAGCTTGCCTTGAACAGAGTCACTGAGCTTAAGTCGACCGCACTTACCATTAAAAGCAAACTATGATGTGAATGTTTCTGATTGAAATGGGGACATTAACACTGACACCGCTCCCTGTGGTATGGCTGCCCTGAGAACTTCTGAGTTTCAGTGATGGACAGAGACATTACTCTCTCTTTCTCTCTGTGTGCTCTGTGGGAGCTGTAATGTGGGTCGATGTGAGGCAGAGGTGGACACTTTTAGCTCAGTAAAAATATCCTGCTCTATCTCTTTCTCTTCTTTCTCTCCCTCGCCGTCTCTCTCGCCTCTACCACAGGCACATCTGGAGCTTCATACAAATGATCAAAAAAATTCACCTCGGCATTACAAGCCTCTTTCAGACAGCTATGTAATGCTGATAATTCTTGCCTCGGCGTCAGCATTAAGGAAACTTTATTTTAGTTTCCTAAGGCTCATTTGACCTGATTTAAGATGACTTGTTTGCCAAGTCACTGTTGTGTTAACTACTAATGCGGCATCACACAAATCCACATGCATATATTGTACATCCAAAAAGCCTATACATTTCCTCCCACACAAAAATGCACACACACAGACACAAATATATGCAAACAGAGCCTCAAAATCACAGTGGTATGGTGTGCAGGTTTGCAGTAAACAGGGGGCGTAAGATGGGACAATTTCCAGGAATCTGTTCAGGAATCATGGGATATATGGACAGCATTCTCACAAAAACCTAAAAATACTGATATGCTCTTTTAAGTTTAGACTGGCAGAAGCTAGACACACAAAACCATAAGTACATTCATGGTTACTCTTTTCCTCTCTTTCAAAATAGAAAAATGTATGTGAAGAAAGAAAGAAGACAAAGAGAAGAAAGAGGGAGAGGTCAGGAGGTTTGTGTGGAAATCTCCCTATCTTTATCACCAAAATGGGACTATTAAAAAGCAAGGGAGGAGGAGAGAGGGAAGAGGAAATGGCGTTGTAATGAATGTGGTGCCACAGCTGCCATCATTTAGAGTCTTTATCTTTCACTTTTATTAGAGGTGGAGGAGAAGAGCTAGGAAAAGAAGAGGAAAAACTGAGAAAGAAAGGAAGGGAGAGACAGACTGAGACAGTGAGAAATACATAAACTCTTGCTTATCATATATTTTCAAAGTAAAACAGTTATACAGTAATATCGCCAAAGCAGTTAAGAAAATGTTACGCTTTAATCATAGTTTCTGTTTCATAGCCATGCCAATGAAGTTCTTTAAAAAAAAAAAAAAGCAAGACAGAATAATAGAGTGAGTGACAGAAAAGCTTCAGTTTCAATAAAAGTATTTTTATGCTCATTATAATGTGTTGACTTTAAACTGGTGAATGACAACTGCAAAATGTGTCCAAATAAATAACAACACAAGCTGACGTGATCGCTTCAACAAAACTAATAGTTGTTGAAGTGCACAATTCAAAAGTGGCTTTATGTTTCCTGTGATGTACCAACCACAGTCCATTATCTCCTCCATTATCTCTTCCATGTGGCCACATGTGTGTTAGCTCATGTATTAGAATGCTGGCAATTCCATTTCTTTGTTTTCTCCAGTCAATAAAAGCATAAATGTGACCAGCACAAAAGAATAATTACAGCCTGCCCAATACAAATAAATTCAAGGCTTTTGTATTCAATTAAACCCTGTTGATGGAGACATTCCTGATTCCCATTTTATTTTTTTGTGCCATTTCAAACATTTTAATAAAATTTACCTCAACGGATAGACTTAAAACAGAAGAGAAGAATAAGACGTACTGAGAGAGATGTGCTGGTACAGCAGAGAAACTGTTTACACAAAAAGACACCTTGCCATGCAGATTGGTTAAGGTTTACTTTCAATTACACTAAAGTTCTGCAGCACTAAAGAATCAGTATAATGGAGCAGAAACCAAACAGCAGTCTGAAGTAGCAACTCTGGAGTTGGAAAGCACCCATGTCTCTGGCACAAATGGTAACTGGGGTATTCCTTGTTTCCTCTGGGAGCTGAAAAGGGGAACAGCATTTATAATTTCCAAATAATGACTCCCCAGGCTACAGCATAGTTGGAACCTGTTGTACTGAAGAAAACCTGCAAGAGATTTTAAGTTTCCCATCTGTGTAGAAGGGCCTACAGATGTGTATAAAAGCTGGTAAAATACTGCAGTGAATCATACTAATCTCTGTTTATATATACATTGCATATGCACACACACTCACAGCTACTGGTAAATGTAATATACTAATAAATGCATCAAATTCCACTGTAGCTCTTCACACACCCACATATACCACCAGACACACAACCATACACACACATCTACATCCTTATCCGGATGCATCGTGAGTGGCTGCATTCCACTGTGTCTATTCAGAGGTGCACACACACACACACACACACACACACACACACACACACTCACACTCACACACCACCGTTACTGCAAGAAAACACAGGCCAACATTGTTTAGATAAGTGAACGTACAGATAGATGCTGATCGTTCCTCTCCATCTATAAATAGACACTCCTAGCAACCAGCAGAGTAGCACCCAAAGGAACAGCATGTTAACTTGATCCTCTACAGCAGAAAAGACCGGGAGAGGAAAAAAGTGGCAGGACGACATGTGGAGACACAAGAACAGACACCAGGCAATATTTGGAGCAATATATGGATAAAGAACTAAATTCAACATAATGCATCCAAAGTGAAACACAGAGGTCAGTTCTGAGGTAAAATGTGAACAAAAAAAGGAAAAAAAAGTGTTTTATTGTTTTACAACACTGAATTAATGTAGATTTAATGTGGCTGTATATCATAACTGATTTACAGCCCTTGATTTTAGAAGCCACATAATGAAAACCACCTGTGTGCTGACTGTAGTAAAAATACACCTGTCCCTGAAAGGTTTTACTCCTGGTGAGTTAGTAAACCTAAACCATGAAGACAAAGGAACACTCCAAGCAAATTCATCAACTACAAAATGACATGCTTTGTACCACCACCTCTCTACCCTGACCTCCTCACTAATAAGTTTTGTGGTAGAATATAGTCAGAGTCACAGAGACAGGAAACACAAACATAGGCTGTTTTAAACGTTTCAAAACAAATCAGCAGTGCTGTTGTGTGTATAAAAGAAGATAATACACAGAGAGCGAGTAGGTGTAAGGTCCATTACCCTCCAAGAGGTGATTCACTGACTTAAAGGTGCTCGTTTGAAACACCTACTGCAGAGCCAGCAGCTAATTCATCTCACACTGTCACCTCCCGCTGATACACACACACACACACACATGCACACACCTCATCACACACAAATGAGTGACCATGGAAAACCATGAACTCAGGTAAACATACATTCATGAATGATGAGTAAACATGGCTAACACTATCCAAACATACAAATATGATATACAAGTTAAATAAACTAGCTAGACCTGAATGCACATGCACATATACACATGCACACACACACACACACAGTATCACCCTGAGAGTAACTCAGACCTCAGTCACTATGAATCCTATGAAGCTTCATTATCGTTGGAGTTCGGTGTCTAAAGTGTGTGTGTGCTCATGCCGCTCCATCAGTCAGAGTCTAATCAGGTGTATTGATTAGCTAATTGGTTATGACAACATTATTCTGTCGATCTGAAAGCATCCATATCGAACTGATTAAATGGAGGAATGAAGGGAAAAGTTGGAAAAAAGAGACTGGAAAAAAAAAGGAGCGAAGAGAAGTTTCTCACTCAAGCTTCACATTCTGGTTATAGAAAAGTCAGCCAGTTTGACCATTTTTTTATCTAAAAATGTTCCTGCAAATGAACCCGTGCAGCACACATTTCCTTCCTGAGAGAAGAGACTCTCACACTTTGGTTCCTACCCTTCTTTCCTCTGTAACCAAGGACAGATGAGGAGCATCACTACGGTTACCATATCCATGACAACCTCTCCTGCTGCTATTATTGGGCATGTCGTCAAGGAGACAGAGCAGCACATTATGGGATACAGACAGAAATAGAAATCTTGTACTGGAAGCAATAAAACAGATCTCTGGTATTACATAAGAAAGACTTGTGCAAATCTGGCGAGGGGGTGCCATATTGATTCTAAAACTCAGGCTCGATCACACATAGGGTCAAGAGCCTCTCTACAGAGCATTGTCAAGACACTGATGCAGCTGTTCTGAGCTCATACTTCATGAAAAGATAAAACTTTGCATAAACCTGTAGTTTATTTGCAAACGATAAAAACTAGCAGCAAGGAAAGAAAAAAAAAACTGCGTGGGTGAGCAAAACAAAACCACAAGGGGGCAAAGCAGAATGTGTCACCCCAAATGACAAAGAGAAAACAAATGACAACAATACTCAACAAGGGGGGAGGATGACACAAATGTGTGAAATAACACAAGGGGTTCACAGTGAGATGGATTAAAAGAGTTTTGATGCTGGGAGTATTTAAAAGCCCCCAGAGGCTCAAATGCACATATTTAATGAGAGAGGTACCTCACAGTTTGTAGCACTGCAATGCTGCAATGACACTGTAAGAAATACCATATGTTAGTGTAAAGGCAATGTTCAGACAATCTGCAGGGTTTCTACTGGTAAGACAATAAGGTGACAGGTTCATTCATGCCCCAAATGGGCATGAAGACTCATTTTCTCTGGTTGAGTATCCATAAGCAAAACAGTCCCTGTATACAGCTCTGGATAAACCCATCATCTAAATGACTAAAATGTGAATACAATGAGAATCACAACAGACACTCTGTCAAATTAACCAATGAGAAGTAATATGGATTCCGGCAGTCCTGTGTTTAATTACTGCCTTGCAAACACAATGAAGGAACCGAATAAGGTCGATTGTCAAAGTGAATGCACATTGTAAACACAATGTAAAGAGAGTTAAGATGCACTTCTGGCCATGTCAAACAAAGGCACTGTTTTTAAAAGCGATGTCTTGATTCAGACTCGTGTTTGCTACATAACAAGGCACTTAACAGAGTGTTAGTTTTGAGACATATACTGTATGAGCACATTCATCAAAAACATTTACAATGAGATCACTGGACACATTACGAGGCTGCCAAAGTACTTCAAGTTGAAACTGAATGTTAGAGTGGGATGTATTCCAGTTAAGAGCTACTCCAGCGGAGGTATGAAGCTTATTACATTTATCATAAAATACATTATCTTGAGCAATCATTAATTTCATATTTTTGGGCTGCATGGCGCCCAGGCAATATTTAATCTTGCAATGCATGTATGCACGCCTTTTTACATGCTGTGATTAATTATGGAGGACTACACCATGCTTTTTTTTGTGGGATCACGCATTTGGCAACCACTGTATCTGATCTCAACCAGCTCAGACTCAGGCTCATGCATCAGTATTGTTAATTAGTCAGACAGTTGGGCAGCATTTCATCTTCTTTCCCCACAGATACTATTAGTCTTTACTTTTATACTAGTTAATACCACACACATACACAAAAACTGTACAAATTAACTCTCACACACGCAGAGATGCAAGGTTCAACCGTATAGTTAAGCCTCTGGTGCATCTGCACACTGCTTCCTGTCTGTCAGTAGGTCATAAAAGTAATTGACCACAGCTGTGGTGGTAGTGAGTAAGTTTGTGTGTGTCTGTGTGTGCATGTCTTGTATCTTTTCATTAACTGGGGGGCCGGGGGGCGGGGGGTCACCAGTAGGGTCCAAAATAACCCTGAAAGAATAGAGGACCTGAAAATAGGTTCCATTAGGAGGCCAAGCTTTTCAGGCAAGTGTGTGTGTGTCTGCATAGATGCTGTATACTGTTTCAAAACGGAAAAAAGGGGAGCATTAAAATTCTCCTCATGGTGTTGACGGGCACTGAGAGACAGTAAGACTACTGTCCAGTGAGAAAATAAATTACACACTAAGCATTTTTAATGCAATGATTTACCTTAGTTATATGAAAGAAAATGTAAAAAATATATTTAATCTAATATTCATTATTCTTGTGTTGTTTTGTATATTATTCTGTGCTACCTGCTTTTTATGGGGACTACTTCTCTTGGGAGTTAAATCTTTCAAGATAAATCTGAAGGTGTATTTTAAGTTCTCACTGTCTGAGTTGTGTGTAATTTTCAAATAATAATTAATAATTTAAAAATAATACAATAGACATTAAACAAATGGAGAGCTTAGAGAAATTAAAGAACTCCTGAAATTGTTTAATTAGTAACTGTAATGTGAAAACTGAGACTTCATCTGTAAAGCCTTACATTGGCTCTGGTATTACTAAAAAGTAATGTATTTGCTGTATGTATGCCTCCTACAGAGAGATAAAAAAGAGAGAGAGAGAGGGAGAATGGGTGATGGACACAGATTGAAAATGCAAACAGCTGTCCTCCCTCAGTCCTATTTACTCTTCCACTGACTCATATACGCCTCATATATATAAATGATATACACCTCATAAATAATTATAGGCGAAAACAGATAGATAAACAGTAAACAAAGGAAAACAAATGTTTCTCCACTCACAAACGTCCTGTGAGCTTTATGAATAAGTAACTTTATGAATAGATATATAATAGGACAAAAGAGACATCATATCTGGATTATGTGACTGCAAAGCTCAACACTAACACTAATGCAGTTCTCTAAATCAGCAGTTAGACCATGCATGGACATATTGACATGAACGGGAACATGGCAGAGTCCACACACAACAAACAATACTGTATGAAAACCACAGCACAGCATGAGCTCTCAAGAATAAGTCAATCATTCTAAGAAAGAAAGAGAAAAAAAAAGATGTTACATGGCCTCAGAGGGATTAGTGTCCTCCTCACACTATCACACTGGCATACAACTACAAGCTGACACATACAAACACACACACACATATACATAGAAACATAGATAAATTGAACAGACATATATAATCATACTGACTTATATAAACACAGAGCAACAGTAATTTGCACACACTCACACCCTAGTGAGCAGCCAGGTTTAGGTAATTAGATAAAAAGTTTGGCCCGAACTAGTTTGAAAAAGTGAGTTTTGACGCAACAGATGTCTTCGTTTTTGTAAGACATTTTTGTTTTACTTTGAAATATTATTAAATTATAGTACATTTAGTATATTAGACTAGATGACATTTTGGCAACCACAAGCTCAACATCTTTACCCAATGAAAACAAGTCAAGTCAGTTCACCAAAAGAGCTCAGAATTTCTCAATCGTAACAGCTATTTTCTCCTCAGCCAAAAATATTCTTTTTCCCACGGGAGAATGATGCTTTACCTTTGATCAAACCAACTCACATGGCTCTATCTGATACAGCTCAAGAGTCCTCAGTCAAAATAACCGAAACACTCCATTTTCTTCAGGGTCTAAAGTTGAACGTCCTTATCATCGACCCTGTTGTAACCAAACAGTCAATGATAAGAGAACTGTCTTCGCCTTTCACTCTTTTCACTCCACCCTTCTTGTCTTCCACCTTCATGAAACAGTCACAACATCATACAGCATCTCCTACTCCTGCCTGTTAGACACGTGGCAGCAGATCACACACAAAGTGGAATCAGCTGGAAATGTGCAAATGACATGCTGCTCAGAACACGTAACATGTGACTCAAAATAATTCATTTACAGGGGAAACCCAGGTGTCAGACCACAGCAACAAAAACCAAGAGACACTGTCTTTCAGTACTGGAAATAAAATAGCCGATGAGCCAAGACGTTACTTAAACCAGCAACTAAGGGACCAAAAAACAAGCAAGTGTATTAAACAGTAAAGCAGTTAAAATATGGTAGAGTACTCACCAGGTTGGAGTTGGTGGCGTTCGAGTCGTCCTCGGGGAAGGGGATGTAGACGGCTAAGGCCACACAGTTGGCGAAAATGGTCATCAGGATGATGATCTCAAATGGTCTGAGAGGAGGATTAAGGAATATACACACCAGAACAGTGTATGGTGTAGAGACATTCATAGAGTACAGATCATCCCAGGACTGCTTCGTTCCTCTTAACTGATGTTTGACTGAGGACAGGGTCAAATAATATTCAGTCTAATTGGGTCCCATTCTGTTGACGTTGATCTTGGGTCTGTGTGAGGTGCATCATCATCATCATCATCAATCATTATTGTAGATTGTAAAATAAATTTCTGAGGTGAGGTGGACCTTGTGAACTGCTACTCTTTTTGACTCTGAGTCTATTTTTTGTTCTTTCTCCGTTTGAGTCTGTCCTGGGCGACCCCATCTTGGATCGACTCTAACTGCCCTCGGGTCTACTTTGGATCATGGCCCTTTTTTAAAATACAAATCTACATGTCAGGTTCACATATGATCCATGAAAACCTCTGGTACACAGCACACTATGACCTTACTGAACAGAAAAAAGTCTCCATATCAGTCCTGTTATTTTAACAAAGAGGTATTTTTAAACAAGCTAATACATCCTCACATAAGCAGAGGTATATATATGTATATATACACACACGTAGCAGAGTGCACAACCAGTGTACACAAAGAGAGAGATCAAAGCTGTTGAGTTTGCCTTTTCGTTAACAATAAGACATATTGGATCACTTAGGAACCTCTTTGTGTGTGCAGGGGGGGAGGTTTAGAGATAGGCAGTGCATGTCCTAATATGGGTGCAGCGAGGAGCAGGCCTGTCGCGTGGAAAACGGGATGTGGACAGAGAAAGAGTGAGAGCGAGATGGAATGAGAGAGAGGAGAGACACAGAGGGTTTTTATTTGGAACGGTCCTTGAGAGGGGAGTGACCTCATTATTTTTGGCCTCAGAGAGAGAGAGAGAGAGAAGGAGAGATACAAAGTGAGAGAGGATGGAGAGTGAGAGAGAGAATGTGAAGGAGAGATAGAGGAGCTCTGGTTTTCATCAACACAATTACAAACTGCCACTGCTGTCACCTCCGTCTACCTCCTTTTGCTCTACCTCTGCTCATCTTATTCCTTTCTTTCCTTCCTTCCTTTAGTCCTTATTTCAATTCCTTCCCTCCTGGCTGCATGTCAAATTAGTCTAGACTCCAGGCCTTGCAGTGTAACATAAACAGAAACTTACCGATGAGTTGTGCTTTCAGAGCCTGAAATCCAGACGACGAACCACAAGCAAACTCATACATTTTTAGCTGACATTCATGTTCAACATCACACCACGAACAAAGGCTTTTCAAGCCTCAGAACAAGCTATAATTATTTGCCCCGCTGAAACTGACTTTCCTGGACTTTCTATCCAACACAAGTGGCAGGTTTCGCAGGTGGTAAAGCCAATAAAGGATCATGCCCCTGTTGCTATGCTATATTAACTTTCAATGGTTGGATAGGGTACATGTGCAGAGGACACTGGATCTGCATATACTAAAACTTTAAAAACTTCTCACTGTGGGAAAATAGCAGGAAACAACACCAATGGTGGTAAACAGTCTAAACACTAAGGCCGAAAGACAGTGATCAGCAGTACTTGAGAAAGTGACCAAACTGGAAGAAACATGGAAAAAAAATACAAAAAAAAAATCTATCCATTTATTTACATTTAGAAGAAAGCAAGAATTTACATCTGTTGCTTTAGCTTTAGTCAGTTTGAGCCTGGCTACCCACTGAAATCCAGGAAGATTTTTATGCCCGCTAAAAGACAACAATATGAACATCATTACATTTATAAATGGACAAAAACTCTGAAATGTTTTGTTCTCAAATCCCTAAGCCACTGGCTGAAGAGTGAAGGAAGTGTCTTAACAAATAAATATCCAAGCTTCAGTTCCAATAAGAAGTGAACTTAATGACAACAACTTTAACAATTTTGTACTACCTATAATCACACTAGCAATCTTGTTGTTGTGTGACCCTGTTAGAAAAAGACCTGCTATCGATTTTAGAGATTTAGCTACTGTTTTGGGAATAGCCCTGCAGACAGAGGAAGAGCGAGAGGGAGAAAAAGATTCTTAAGCTTTTTACATTGGGGCTAATACTTTGTTTATGTTTGGATTAAGGACTGACCCTTGCACATCACTAGCCACAAGATCATTCAGCTCATTCAGCCTGGGACCAAAATGCATCAAAGTTAATCACTCACCCTTGTACTGGGGGCTCATTAAAACACACTCCAGACATGCGGGCACCCACAGAAAAACAGGCCTGTGACTCATTCTGGGTTCCTGACCCATAATTTAAGAAACCCTTGAGGTCCGCTTCCATCAACATGATAATAAATCTACTGTCTGCTCTGCTGCTGCGAGCGAAACAACACTTGGAGGAAAATCGTGAGGTCTGAACAAAGAATTAAACCAAACACAAAATCTATTAATAATGAACATTAATCAGCATGACAATAGCAAATATCCATCTTTCACAGCTTAGGAGCAAAGAAATACTTGTTATAAGTGTACTGACTGACAGCTACACAAAAAAACAGCAATAAATAACATAAAATTGAAATCATTATAGTTAACTCAGCAGGTTTCACAGCTCTCAAGATGTAGTATTCAGCAGGGTGCTACTGTCTGAGGCATTTTGGAATTTAAACGTGCATTTAGCATTTTAACAAGCTAACTGTATGCGCTTAGGACAAACTGTCACACTGGGACTGCATCCACATACACACCAGAATGCTATTTTCTATGAGTGCCTGCATTCAGCAATTGGCTCATGCTGCTCACAATAACAGATAATCTCTTATCTGGACAAAGCCAAATAAGAAACCTGGGATATATGGATATAATCTGGGAGAGCGAGCTCAACAGTCTGCTGTGTTATGCTGAATATTTATCCGTTTTCCTGATTGAGTTGAAAATGCATACAAATAGTGTGACCCCTCCTGTCACCTGATGCAATACATAACCTGTTAGCCAGGAATAAGCCCGTGTATGTGAGTGTGTAAATGCAGTCAATGCCACCTTCTAAAACTACAACTTAGAGTGATTTCATATGGAGAATATCATAGTTAGATGTACAACAGCCCCTGCTCTCTCCTTGTCTCTCACCCTGACCTTGCCAGTGTGCAGGTAATGCTTGAATGCTGTAATTACACAGCATGTGACAGTGCTGTCTCTATGTGTTTGTGTGTGTGTGTGTCCTTTATCATCTGCGTGTAAGGATGTGTGTTCTCTAATCTAAGCGTGTGTTTTATGTGTATGTGTGAGCTCAGACAGGCCCCATCGACCTGTTGAGAGCAGTAGCTGTTGTCATGGTAACAGAGGAGGAAGAGAGGAAGATTTTGGATCTGCTATCTCTGGAGACAGTGGTACTCGCAAAATACAGGACGCACACACACACACACATACACAAAGACATATATATACACACATATATTTAAAGCCTGTGGAACACAAACAACACATGGATGCAAAACTACACACACACACACACAACGAATGCATACAGTGTACAAAGTCACCCACAGACTAATGTTCAAACACATGCTGCATTTAAACAGGCTCACACTGCACTTATGAAGGACATCCCAAAGTAGAATGGTTAGATGGACAAGCAGGCAGACTGACTGACAGTTTGATGGGATTTTTTTTTAAACAAGTGGAGGACAAAATCTACTGTAATTTTGCTACTGCTCTGCTCCTTCCATCATTTTTTTTTAGGCTTAGACTCCATCCTGTTTTCTTTTTTTCTTAACTCTCATCTTCCCTAAGAGCCCACTTTAATGTGCCTCTTCTTTCTTACTCTCATCTCATCTCATCTCCTCACCCTTCTCTCTCTCTCTGTCGCTCTGTCTCTCTGTCTCTTCCATCCCACCCTTCCGAGCTGTTTAAAAGAATGATGCTGGGAATTGTGGGTAATGATCTGAACGCTCATCAGTCACTGGCTGAGATTGTTCCAACGACCCTGGGGATTTATGCATGCTTTTCTCCATTCGTTTTCAGTTCTTTTTCAGCATTAGAACAGCTGGACAGTGCAGTCTGAGGTGGGCTACTGACATTTTGACTATTGATAATTATAAATACAAAAGGCGACCAGCAGGAAGACTGTCTGTATCCACCGCTTTACAGCACAGAGGGAGATTACTCACAGCTTTTTTCTTTTTCTTTCTTTTTTTTTTTAGGAAAAAAGGTCTGTTGTTTGAGTGATCTGATCTGGATTGAGTCATTTGGGTATGATCTGGATTTTCACATTAGACAAATCAAAACCATGAAAACAAATGCAAGACTGAATACGATCAGTCATTTTGCAGATCTTTGATAAAACTTCAGGTCCATTAGAATATCACCAAGAATTATGGCATCATTTATCAACGGATAATTTAAAAAAAACTTGCTTCTCATAGATAATTATTTCTAGTGCTGTGAAAATGTGGTAGCTGCAAAGACAGAGTGGACGTCCAGTAGAAAAATTCTTTTAATCTGTAATTCCCTTATGCAACACAAACATACACTCAAGCGTATGCACTTCTTCTAACTCATCTTCTCTGCCTTCTGCTTCTCCCCTCTCTTCCCTGATGATCCCCCCATCCTCTCCACCTCCACGTCCCCTCCCTTACTCATTATTTGCCCTCCCCCTCCTCTGTAATTTTTTTGTTTACCTTTCTCATCCTCCCCTCGATCCCTCGTTGACTCCCTCCCTCCCTCCTTAGCTACTCCGCTTCATCATCCCTCCTGTCGACATCCATGTCCTGCCCACATCCCTGCCCTTCTCATTTACCAGACCCCTCCTCTTCCTCTTCTTCACTCTCCCTTTCAGGACATTCTGTGACTGTGCTCTTGCTGAGTTCATATGGACCCTCTCCCATTATAGATCACTTTGACTGTGACACCGACCATTTCTGTCTCCCTCCCTTTCTCCCTCTCTCTCACCCTGAGGGAAAACCAAGTCATTATGTTCGGCAGCTTAAAAAAAGAAAAATAAAACTCCAGAGGAGAGGAAGGGTAGAATGGAAGGACGGGTGGAGGAACAGCAGGAATAATGGGATTTGGATGGACACAGGGAGGGAGAGACGGATAATAAATGGTGGGACAGCCTCTAAGGTGGAGGATGAAGGGAGCGAAGGAGTGACAGAGGCATGGATGGACCTGGGGGAGAGAGGATGAATGCAGTTAGAAAGAGCTAGGGGGAGAGAGATATGCTGGGGCGAGGTGTGAAGGAGGGATGAAAATGACTATTTGTTTTATCCTCCTGTGAGAAAACAAAAAGGGTGGATGAAAGAGTGAGTGGAGAAAAAGAGAAAGAGGGAGAAGGACACAGAGAGGAAGGGGAGAAAGGATTAAAATGAGTGGAGAGCAGTGAATCCTGCTGAGTGAGACACAGGAGAGAAAAGATTGATTAAAAGAAAAAGGGAAGAATGAGCAGAAGAAAGGAAAGACGGATATTAAACAAAAGAGGAAGTGCGATGCATTCTCAGAATGTTTACATCCTCCATCCTTTCATCCTGCCATTATAGTTTCCGTCAGGCGATCCAACAATGTCACCTGTCAACCTTTGAAAACATGACATGTCTATAAAGTGCTATGCCTCCTTGCAGCATAAAAACAAACCTCCATTCATGGTTAGTTAAAGGATACTTCCACTCTACGATGCTGATGCAGGCCCTGCGTATGGGGTTCTTGAGCGTGAGACAGAGTAGGGCCCGAGGCGGCCTTGTGGCTGTCGTCGTCGTCTGTTTCTTGGGCTTAGAGCTATAGTGCTGTCTCTTCCTTTGCGTGGAGCTGGCCGTGGAGATGGGCCCGCCCCCTCCCGACCCAAGCCCCGACCCTCCACCCGATGCGGCGTTGCCCATCATCTTCGCTTGCCGCGCAGCGTCAATGGCCGCCTGCCAGCTCAGGGCCGCCCCCGGTGTGGGGATGTGCTCCGGAGCCAGGCCCACCACGCCCACCCCGTGGTTGACCCCTCCCCCTCCTCCACCATGGTCACCGTGGCTACCACCGCCACTGTGCTCGTTTGTCAGGCCGGGGGGAGGAGGTCGAGGCAGGGGGGGAGGGGGAGAATAGTCGGAGCCTGGAGTGGAGACACGAGGAGGAGAAAAAGGAGAAAAAAGTTAGCAAACCACACACGGGTTCACTGTCAGCCCCTAAATCACTTTCTTTAGTGAGTAAGTGATTCACTTGTTGATTTAATATATCACCCATGGTTCCTTGAAGTGTTTCAATTTTCTACAGTCTGGTAGTGGTTGACTTTGGAGGCTTGAATTGTTGACACATCAGTTAGTGAGCCCTGTATATTTTTCAGACACCGAAGACTCTCCCTGTAGAATAGACCGATGACTAATATACTCCCATCTGTCAAGCAAGTACAACAGAGCTAACTGTATGCTGTTTAGTTCCTCAGCATATTGTGCACGTTATGCTGTCCATTCACTTTGTGTCAACACACAACACACCACCCATCAGACCAGCAACTACTGGCTGATGCAGTGAATATTCTTTGTGCTATAAATAAAAAAGGCTCATTTTATATCAAACCCCCTTATCATTGTATTTTTTTTTTTTTATCACAGCTTTAAAATAAATCTGACACACCAAGCATTTGATCCTTTTGTCCCACACTTCCTGTTTTTCTTTTTCAGACTATAGAGGCAGTTTTTTTTTAAAGATTTTACAAAGCTACCAAAACCATTTTAGATGTTGTGATCAGACCCTTGTCCAAATTTCAAAGCATCAGGAAAGCAGTTTAAACATTTAATTTCCCTACTGTGCAACTTTTAGAAGTGGAAAAAAATACTAATTTTTTCACAAACCAAATGCAAGCATTCACACACACAGAAGTCTAGAAATCTCAGAAAATGTTATTATGACAGAGATCCCAGAGTGAACAATTACTCAGTGCGCGACAACTCAGACAACAAATGCACTAAGTAGAATAAAAGAAAAGAGGAATGTTAGAGAGAAATGACAGACAGAATTACAATAATCTCAGTGAGATTACAGTTGTATCACCCAGACAAATTGTAGAAATAAGACTAAGTGAGTAAAAGTAAGAGAGAGCGGATTATCCATACTGTATTCTTAGCCAGATATATCCCCTCAGCCCCTCTTTCCCTCTGACATCTCAGCAGGGATTCCACAAATGCTCTCACCCTGCACTAGATTACACACACTGTGAAATGATGTGGCCTACCATTTTCTGATTTAAGACAACGCACACTTGTGGTACTCTGTGTCAACAAGACAAGGTAATCATGCAAGCACACATGAAATTTAAGATGTGCCTGATAATGGAGAGCAAGGACGCTGCTTCAGGGAAACTACAAAATATTTCTGAAACTAACAAGTCTCAGGTACTGATGATATAAAACAATTTCAACATAACAGAACAGATTTTGTTTTAAATATCAAAATAAGTTAAAAATCATTTAAGTTTTCTTATTGACACTTTTGCTTGAAAGGCACAATTATCTGAGTCAATACATTTTTTTAGTTAAGGTAGCCCCCAGTGGACACAGAAACCTCCGTCTTGGCAGTGACAGCTATATGCATACAGTAATATTATCAGCGCTTTGAGCAGCATGTCAATATGCTGATTTCAAATGAAATCACATCTGACTGAAGGTAATTCCCAATGTGAAGTTCACAAATCCCATAAAGCACAAAGCTACTTTAGGGGTAATAAAAAAAAAAGAGCTCCTGTAGGGTTAATCCAACCATGTGTTACAACACAGATAAGGAAACAGAAAGAGAGAGAGAAAGACGAAAAGGTGAGAAAGAGATGTGCAGGGGTTAGCGAGAGGAGGCTGAGAGAAATAGACTTATCCCGTATGCTTAGTACGATTATAGGACGGTTACAATATCCGCTGAAATCCCATTGCTCTCACTTCAGAGCCTTAAGTTTCAGCATATGAACTCACAACGCCTGATGGCCTGAGGGAACATTACATCAGATCCTGTATCGCACATACATATACACATACAACATGCAGGAAGCCTCCGTCCTCACGTGTGTTTATAGTCACATGAAGGTGTTCATACTGCGACGTGTCCCTCCCAAATTAATATAATCTAAAGTCTGGTGTGATTTAAGTCAAAAACACACTTGCTCAGCAACCACATGGCTCACAATGTGTGTGTGTTACACAGCACACCTGACCTCTGACCTCCCCTCTCTAACACTGCTTGCTGCTTACTGCAAGATATTTATCAGCAGGTGCACTTGCCACAATTTGATTGGTTCACGAAACAAGGTGCTGAAAATGATCATTTCCAAGTATAAGGAGTATTGATTATTCATTAAAGAAAATAAATATGATAAATAATAAAAACAGTAGCATAGACCTTGTTGTCAACAGACATTTTAAGTTATTTAAGTAGGAAGAGCAAAGGTGATCTTAATAATGTTAGCTATGGCGCGAGCTTAGCCCCGTGAGCAGACGCACGGCTCCAGCAGCGATACAACAAACAGCTAACACCACACGGCGTGTAAACAGAGCAGATTTAACATCTCAGATTTAACCACGAAGCGCATTCCTCCACTTTTGGCGGAGGATAGCGTTCCGCTAACACCACCCACCTCCAGTCCGCGCAGCAAACTAACCATCATGGACCAGTCCACCCAAACAGTCCAGCAAGACAACAGACAAACGTGACTGTGATTAGGAGCTGTAACAATGCAGGTACCAGCCCACCTGTGCAGTCACGCCGGAGCATGCGTGCTGATCATGAGAGCAGGTAAAACAGAGGAGGGAACTGAGCCTTTTCTCACCGACCTGCACATTTTCATTAAACGACCTTTCATTAAATTTATTTTTAGCTTTATACCTGATTCTTAATGATGGATAATACACTCATTATTTAAGAATTTTATGTTATGGTTTGTTTTATTGATCTTGTGGTTTGTTGGTTTTATCCCTGTAATTTGTTTTTTCCTGTTTTATGTGAACCCTCTTGCAATATTTGTCTGGATAAGTGTTAAATAAATAAATTGTATTATTTTTATTACAGCTAAAATAAAACTGGAATGCCTTAAAGGTAATCCTAAAACAAATGCACCAACTAAACAAGAACACAAGACGTGTCTGCAAATATTTAGGAGCAGTGTGCTTTGAATAGAGTGATAATGCCCAAGTAGGTGTTCTGTACATTCACCAGCAGTGAAGTCACTTGGTATCAGATGCAGCTGTGCCTTATGGGAAATACCACTGTGGTTTCAATTTGGAGCATATCTTTCATCTCATTACTTGGCTGGAACTACATTTTCCTCATTTTCTCAAAACTCTGGGGCTGATTTTAGAGGTTTTCTGTGATATTTAAAAGCAGGAAACCTAGAAGTCAACAGTCCCACGTGACTTTCCATACTGGAAAATGTCTTCCTCATCCTCTCTCACCGTTGACTCCAGTGTGAGTTAATATCTGCTTCCTGACGGCTGTTGCACATCATCATCTCTCTCTTTCGCTCACTATCTTTCACAAACATACACTTACACAAACACACACATAATCACTTTCAGCATATTGTACTGCTGCGTGATCACTTTATCTCACACTGCCTGCCCCTCTCACAGGGTGTATCCCACTGAGAGTGTGTGTTTATGTGTGTGTGTGTGTGCTGCATGAGTGAATGTGTGAGGATTAGAGGAGAGTAAAACTTTAATAACACTGAGCTCACTAATCTGTCTGTCTGACCGCAGCTCTCAGTGTGTCTGTCCTGTCACATGCATATGCACAGTCATGTCGTGTGTGTGCTTGCGTGCGAGTGTGTGTGTCGTATGAAGGACTGTGTTCTGAGAGAGAGAGTGACCATAATTCCATTAGCAGCTCTTTATTCTGCAGGGGAGAAAAAAAGCTTTGGAAATATGATTCTGACTGAAGGCAAGAGGGAGGAGGAGAAGGGAAGGATGAAGGGATAGAGGAAGAAAAGGAAAGGATGAAGAAGAAGGGGATGGAGGAAGAAGGGAGGGAGTGAGGGAGGTGGATATATGAGGAGGGAAAGGGATTGTGAGAGGATGGACAGACCAACGGAGGGGATAAAGGAGGTAGAAACAAAAACAGACAAGGAAAAGCGGAGGAAACTAGAAGATGAGTTTAAAATCTATCAAACAAAAAGAGGAAGAGAGGGAAGATGAGTAGAGGGCTGGGGTGCTTATTCATCCAAACTTAATCCAATAATTTATCTGTCCATCATGTGACTTTACGGGTGAAAATATTTAATATTAATTCCCTCTTAATATTACCATCAATTCAATCAGTGGTTTTAATACAGACAAAGGTCTCCACAGTTCTTAAGTCAATCAGTGGCTGTTCAAGTACTACAGTCAAGGGTTGGAGCTCTACTTCAATCATGTTATTAGTACTACATTAAACATAAAGGTCTAACAGTAAAATACAGTATTACCATATACATCATTATTTTTAAAGCACTGCAGTAAATGGCTAAACTAGTTACACTGCAGTTAATGACTGTAAAAGTACTGTTGGTATATGCTAAAACAAAAACATATATTCATGTTGGTACAAGCATAAAACAGTAAATGCACCAGTGAAGCACAGGGATGGAGCGAAATGTTTTATGAGACTTTATACCTCAGTTCACACGCTGTGGAGACAGTCAGCATTCACTCTAACTGAACTCGAAATGAACCTAACTGAGCCGAACTTCAGTGTGAACTGAGCTGCAGACTGTAATGAGCTGTGATACAAGCTCAAGTCAGTGGAGCCGTTATCTGCTTAATGATAAAGACTGGAGAGAGAGATGCTATCGCTGCAACTCTAAGCACTCTGCCGTAAAATGTCATTGCTACACACACACACACACACGCACACATGCACACACGCACACACACAAAATGGTATTCTACAAACTGATCTAATATTGCTTGCCAACAAAATACAGGTCCAGCACGAATTATTGCTGCAAAAACTCATCCTGACTTCCAAAGTCTGAAGTTGCTCTGCTCCTTTAATTGGCTCAGTGAGATAACAGACAAAGATCAGGACCAATCACATTATCCCACCCTAAATTAGTCTCTCATGTCATCTCCTCTGTGCGCCCTTCCTCCTTTTCTCTTTGCCATCACTCATGTCTGTCTCATCTCTCACTCTCTCCCTCCATCTGCTTTTCCTTCTCCTCTGCTCATTCTAGCAGAGATCTATTTGGGTGGACAGTGATGATGTAATTATCAGTCAATTAACTGATGATGACACCTGATCAGACACTAATTAATGGGAGAGACACACATGCAGAGGCACACGCAAACACACCTTACAGCAGCTCTAATTCTCAGGCCAAAAAAAAGAAAGAAAAAAAAAATAGAAATCTTATTAACAGCCTCACCGAGGTCCTGAAAACTGGGCCTGACCAATGGTCTTTTTCCAGCACGTTTAGATCCCAAAAGACACACACACTCACACACACACACACACAGACACACACTCACACACATACACACAACAGTCCAGTCATCTGCTATCCCAGCTGAATTGTCATTTCTTTTGAAAGATGACCTCCTTTTGCTACTGTACCTCTTTTTCCTCCTCCTCCCTGCAAGTTCTGCATCTCCTCTGTCCCCCTCTTCCTCTCTTCCTCATCCTCATCAATGCGAAATCCTTCATCCATCTCACCTCCCCTCCTCCTTTCAATCTCCTCCTCTCTCTCCCACCTATATCTATCTCCTCTTCATCCTCCCCTACCTATTAACAGTCACCCTCCCTCGCCCTAACACCACCTCCCTTCCTTTTCTCCCTCCTTCTTCTCCCTCTTTTCTCCCTAATCTATATAGCTGTCACTCCCTCCATTGGCTCTCCAGCAGCGGACAAGTTCATTTTCAGCAGCGCACCCTCCCTCCTTTCCTCCATCAATCTACCCCTCCTCATCTCTCCATTTTTCTCTATCTCTCTTGCTTCGCTGCTTCTCACTCTTTCTTCCATCACTTCGCTCTCTGTCATTTTCAAATAGCTGACAATTATTCTCTCTCTCTCCTGCTCTCCACCATCTATATAACTGAAAAGAGCTGCTAGTCCATCACCAATCTGATCCACGAGACCGTTGCTTCCTCACTGCCTTTCTCAACCATTTTTAGACTCTGATTTTTAACATAAAACAGTATAATGGAGGTGAAGTCTTATTTTTGGCATAAAAACTGTGATTGCCACTGCTTCGATGTTTTTCAGGGCTTGGATGACATCCCATCATGCTTAACCGTCATTATCACTGTCATCATAAATACCGGTTGTAAGCTTAATACTATTTTTATCCAATTTATGTGTCATCCACTCACTCATACTCACACTCACACACACACATACACATGCGTATAGTATATTCACAAACCCAAAAGGAAAGTGAGTGCTTCTGTGTCAGTTGTATACACGTGTGCATGAATTTCGTAGGCTACATGTCCT
Organism: Toxotes jaculatrix; assembly: GCF_017976425.1. Lineage (NCBI taxonomy): Eukaryota > Metazoa > Chordata > Actinopteri > Toxotidae > Toxotes > Toxotes jaculatrix. The sequence goes on from NC_054415.1 coordinate 7,633,326, forward strand.
TTGTGAGTGTGTGTTTGTGTGTGTCTCATTTTTCTCTCTCTCACCCCGTCCATATGTGCCCATTATCTGGTCGAGTGAGCACACCACTCAGACACACCTGCTCCCCTTGATGCACACACATGCACAGACATACGAGCTCACATACAAGCGTACATATACACCTGCTCCCGTTGAAAGACAAGACACACACACACACACAAACTCACACACACCTGCCCCCCTTGATCTATGACCCCACAAACTGATGATTACAGTATGTGATCACACAGAAGTGTGCGTACACACACAAAACCTACACCGCACGAGTACGACGTGTGTGCAGTTTGCAAGGAAAACACATGAAGTGGCAAATCACATGATCGGACTAAAGATTCTGGATAAACAAACATGACGACCAAACAGATTGAAAACCTATCACACTGTACAGAGTATTTACTGTTAATGGACAGACAGCCTATTGTCAAGGGGAATTCATGTTCATTTTCTGTACATTGGAAATAAAGTGCTTCTCATTTATCTGAATACTACGGAGCAGTGAACACATCTCTGCCTGTTACGATTGAGGTTGTTGGTCCCATTTTGCCCTGTCAACAAAAAGATGTCACAGCTGGACATGTTTACTTTTAACATCAACATATCTACAGGTGCTTGTGCTGCTCAGCATTGTTTTTTTTGCAATAACCGCCTTGCTGATGTTGTACTTTTCATTTCAGTGAGCCCTCACCATAAAAACCCTATCGTATATGGATTTATTCATTAAACTGTAACGTTCCATCTGAAGTGGAAAGTGAAGTGGAGGGGAAATGAGAAAGTGTGTGTGTGTGTATGTGCACACTCTTCCACACATGAGATAGACATGACGGCAACATACCAAGGGAATACGTATGTATGAACGGCACATTGCTTACTGTCATCTGGACTTTCTAGTTTATTACCACAGGGCCCAGCTTCTCAAGCTGTCAATCATGGTTCTAAGGCACTGATTGGTTGGTGTCTTCCTGCTCCCAGGAGGCCATGGAGAACTGACTGCAGGGCTTTGAAGCGTAGGGTAAAAGAATGAGACTCATATGTACAAATTTGTAACTTTCTGTCAAGCAAATAATAAATAAAGATTTAAAAAAATCAAGGTGGTTGGTTAAGCGGAACTGATCAAATGTACCCCCACACAAAATCAAATGGTGTAACTAGAGTTCAAATGCTTGCATTTATATTGCCTTCTGTAGTTACATGTTTTGTGTCTTTGATTTGTATGCAGCTCATGCCATTTGTTCCCGAATTTTTACACAGTGTGATTCACTGCTTTTAAAAAAAAATCCTCTGAAAGTCAGTTTTTCAGAAAAATGTTGGAACTTCAGGAAATTAATCAAGACAGCTCACAGGGACTATGAAATATAGTTAATTGTCATGTAGTCCTATTCAAATGACAATTGTTATAACAATGACATATTATAGTAAATCCTCAGAGGGCTAACTTTGAGCTAAAGATAAGACTGCATGGTTTTAAGCTGTTTAATACTTTGGAAGTTGAGTCAAATCAGCCCTTTGGCTGGCTAGTTGAATAGTCTGAGCCAAATCCAACAGTGTCTTATGTTTTTTTCATGACAGGGCAAAGTGTGAATTTCTCTCCAGATGATTTTTCTTGCCAAGAGAAAATACAATACTTGAACCAAACCAAAAATATTATCGAGATCAAACTCTGGTTTTTTCAGGTTTGATTTTGAAATTTGATTTAATTTGAAGAGGCACTCATGGCTCGTGCTTCAAGTCATTGTTGACTTTTTCATTATTCCTCATCATGAAACTACAACTACATAAAACTACAACTCATCTTCACACATTGTTTGTACAAATGTGTTTATGTCATTTTCAGGCAACAGGAGTTGCTTCTTCACAGCTGTTGAGTAAGCAGTTGGACTTTTCGGTTACATGAATAAGCATGTGCACGATTCTGATTGGCTGGATCTGACTGCTAAGTGCCATGGGAAAGAGGGAGGAGAGGTCTCTTTAATGTTGCATCTGCAGCAATACTGATTTCACAGTCAGTTCTTAGCAGAAGCAGCTTAGTATAACAGAGCGGGATGCCACTGCTGTTACTGGATAATAGAATTTGACAATTACACTTCACTTTATTGCACAAAAATGACTGATGCATTTTCTTCTTTAGATAATTCTAATGCAGGACATGTTCAAATAGCCGACAAACAGCTGAAAATGAAGTCACTCTGCTTTGATTTACGACAAAACCAATGCCAGCAATGGCATCAGGATCCCTCCCTGAAACATAAGGAGCTGTGAGAGACTGGAAGAAGGAATGCAGGGGTGAGGTGAGTGAGATAGACAGATAGGAAAGAAGAAGAGAAAACAAAGAGAAAAGTCAGAGTGAGCATGAGGAGGAGGAAAGAAGAGCAAAAAGTGATGGAGATACAGGTTGTGTGGAAGAGGAGGAGAAGGAGGAGAAGCAAGAGGAGGAGGAAGGCTTGTTCACACTGCGCCTCCATGCCGACCTCGCATACCCACATATTCACACACACAGTGCAGGCAGCAGATATTAATAACTACTTATTAATATTCATCTGCAGTGGAGAGATGTGAGGCCAGAGTAACCCAGTTACGAACTGTCTCTCTACCTGTCTCTCTCTGCGCGTCATTCCTTACATCCAACGTTCGTGATCTCCGTTGGGTTCTCTGTCTTTGCATTGCACACATTAACCATTTGGCTGACACTTTTCTCCAGTTTGCTGCCACTGAAACAATATGAAGAGCTTCTGTTTCTGCATCATGAGGGCACTGTGAGCTGTGGAGATTGTGGAATAGGTAAATCAAAAGCCAAATACTTTAGGAAAATGATAGATCTGGCCATGGTTTTGCTTTTTTAAATACTAATTTAGATTAGTTGACATCCAGTATTTGATGGTGAATGGTCAAAAAGGGACATGCTTTTCTTGTAAATCCATGTTTAATGTTTAGTTTTCTTTAATTTTGCCACAATTGCTTTCTCCTACATCTCTTCTAATTCTATCCTTTCCCTTTTCTTTCTCTCCTGTCCCTGACTGCTTGTCCTTCTCACTCTCCTTCTCCACATCTGCCCTTTACATCAGTAAAAGGGCACAATGGTCTCCTATAATGTATAGTATATGCCATTCAGACAATGCTTTCATCCAAAGTGCCTTGTGGCAAAGTAATTGCATACATTTTCTGTGCATGTAGCCCCTCTGAATGGAACTCCTAACCTTGGCAAGGTCATTACGATGCAGAACCAGCTGAGCCACACATGACCACCTGTACGGTACAGAATCAACCAGTGTCTGGAAAATTAAGTGCAAACAAGTAAACCGGGCACATACGTGGTCTATTGTACTACTGTCTACTACTGTACTACAATATGCATCATCAAATAATTACATTGCACATTTGGGTACTTCCTGTATCATGTTTTCATTTTATTTTTCACATCGCTGCTACACAACAACACATCTGCCTGCACATTTTACTGCAGCATTTACATGTGGATGCATTATCCAGTCAGCCGTCTTCGGTCTGTGTCTTCATTGCCCTCTCCACGGGAAATCATAAGACAAAATGATTTTCCTTTAACCAAAAAATACTGCCACATTTAATTTATTGTTACTTCTGGTTTGATTGCTGCATTGTTGCATTTGCATCGATTCTACAGCCAGACTTTGAAAATATCACCAGCCAGAATCTAAACACTGATGGATGTCTGCTTTGGCTGCTTAACGCTGCAGATTTGGCAGCAAACCAAAGCATCATTTAGTTCAGTTTGAACGTAAAATATGGAAAAATCTGAAACTTTTCCAACTTTTTCTCTTAATTTTTGCTGAAATGAACATGCTACAGTGCACTTTAAATAAACCTTCACAGAGGGTGGGTTACCATGGCAAAGGCACTTGGCTAAACATAGCCAGCAGTGGCCTGTTTTAACAAACTTAATAGTTGAGCTCATCTAATGTCCACATAAGAAACAAAAAAGCTATTTAAAAATAAAGGATCCTTTGAATATACTGTAGGTGTGACTGTGGACTGTGTGTGCAGCCCGCGTGTGATCCAGCCTCTAAAAAATAAATGCACACCGCAAGTGTGTTTTCAGTCAGAAGTCACTTTGTCCATTCTAATACACAGATGAATCATGTCTAAAATCCCTACTGTTACACTTCATACAAAGTAAATTTTGTGTTTTTCTCACAGTGTACTGACCGCTCCACCCATCTGTTGGAACTATGCACTTTCTGTCTGTAGGACCCTGTTTCCATTCCTGTCAACAAGCTGCCTGCTTGTTTCTTCATTTCAAGACACAGGGAAACAACAAAGTGCACTGTGACATTTTTTTTAAAATAGCAGACAAAAATCAGAATTTGACAAAAACATCTCACTTTCAAGGTTGTGCCTTTGTTTTCCTGCTCTGTTGGCTATTAAACTCTGTGCCAAGTGTGCCAGCAGGACCCACCAGCATCACGCTTTTAAAAAAGACTCCAGCCACAAAGGAAGCACGTTGCTGCAAACTGTGACAGCTGCTACAGGGTCACCAAGAAGTTAAAGTGGAGATGTAAAGGTCAGGGCTTGTCACACTTTAAAAATGCCATCACAGACGAGGAAAATCTGCGTGGAGAAAGTGATTGACTGACACTCCCCCTGTGCCCTTGAGCAAGGAATGTAACTCTCATTAGCTCCACTGGGATCATCCAGCAGCCAGCAGTAGGAGACTGTGGTTAAACTGGGCAGCTGCCAGAGGGGGGAGTGTGTGGAGCTGTCTTAATCTGAAGCACAGCATTGATGGAAAAGTTGTACTTATAACTGAGAAGGGGAAACAGACTTAACCTAGGGTCACTAACAAAATAAAAAATTGTCTGTACTAATATTGTTCACCTTCATCAGTCTCATGTAATTTCAGAGAGAGAGGTCTTTATGTGTTGAAAGAGTGAAGCAGTCCCAGGATGATAACAAAAGAATTTGTAAAGTTTGAACACAGCTTTTATTGATTTCCATTATAAGAAAAGATCTCCTTTGCTGTTGATGTGCTGATGTTCTTTTGACCCCGGCTGAAATAATAGCTCTGCACTGCTCTCTATGCCAAAAATAAACAGCAGACATACTATACCCTGTTTGCATAACTCAAATACATGCTCACGGTAGCTGTTGCTGGGAAGCACAGTTGAACGTGTAACACGTATTTTTGTCAGCCTGTTATGACGTTAGCCATATTGACTTTGTATCTTTCATTTATATTTGGCTGCCTTAACTGTTGACAGATGGCAAAATGGAAGTTTCAGAGGGAGATTTATATTTATTTGGGGAAAAAAGGGAATTCAAACATGACTGTACTCTGATACACAAAACCAGGGTATTTTTAATTTCAACAGACTCCTGTGGGAAACTTTGCTTTTTGTTAGCTAGGCCAGAACAAGTCAAAAATCAATATTTTGTGTTTATCTTAGGGGCAACAAATTAATATTTCACAGCATCACATTCAGTCTGCTATTTTTAATTTTCTACTAAGAGTCAAATCGGATGTTTTTTCCACAGTATTACAAACATATACAAACAATATGCGTGTATGATTTTGCTGAGCAGGTTTGGGATGCTCAGAAGGTTAGAGTCCCTCTGGCAGGCTCCCTCTGACTGTTAGAGACTAGACTGTCGGCTCCTGAACTTTAACAGGCCCCACTGGATTGAGCCTAAGCCTGAAAAATTAATGTAACACCATAAATAAATAACTCGCAACACAGAATTAATAATATCAACCATAACCTAATAATACATAAGCTATTTGTAAATGAAATGCAAATTTAGACATTAGGCTTTGTGGGAAAAAAAAAAACCCTACAGCAGGATGGTTTTGTGTTTGTCCTTTTAATGGCTTTGTATGTTCTGCTAACAAATCCACGCTGTACAAAGCTGCTCTGCACAAATCCCCACAGCCTCACAACTGGTACCAGCATCACCAGATAAAACACAAATTACACGAGAAGTGTGATACTTTGCATTACCATGGCCATAGCTACAGTACTGTTTCTAAGACCTGAACCCCCAATATGGCCTTGCTAAGTAACAGTGCAACAGTGCATACTCTCACACGACACCATCTAACAACAGTCACCGCTTGTCACAAGTTCATCTGATCAGCAGTATTGAATCTTTGGCCTTTAGCTAAGCAACTTTAATCAAACCAACTCTGAGGTGAATATGCAGAAAATCGAAAATAACAAAATTCCTTGTAGTGCATTCTCCTCGCATGTTTCACGCTCCAGTTTAAAAATAACCCACATTTTATCACGCCGTCACTCGTGTCTGATTCTCCAAATATGCTCAAGTCAGGACTGATACAGGGCCACATGATAAGCTGTTAGCTCATCGGCTATCCTCACAACATCATGCCAATTACTGTTTGTTATGTAGGGAGATTTATAACAGCCCCACTCATTATACTGTGTTAGAGCTTATGGGTTTTTGGTCTCAGGAGTCATGATCCATGATGCTCAGTGTGACCGCCTCATGATGTGCTGGTGCTATCACTTTACCTCTGTACTACCACAGCAGTTCCGCATGAATACACAGAGAGAAACTGAATGTACTGAATATGAAGTTACAGCATAGTCTGCTGTCTGTTCTGTACACCTTGTATCTTGTATTGTTACTGCAGCTACTGTGATCTGAATTAGTGCGTATAAATGTTACAAAGTCAGCTTTTTATATATTTTCTATTATATTTCTATACCTGCTGAGTGTCATTTAAATTTGGACAATTTTCTGCAAACCACATTTCATCTAAAAGCATCTTTTTGGCACCTGTTTCCTAACTGGTTCAGTGCTCCGAAGCAAACACAAAGACCTCCTGTTAAAGTTTTTTTTCACTTGTTTTGTGTTGACAAATTCTGTCCGCTCCAATTTTCTATCATTTAATACCTGATTAAAATAAGCCTTGAAGAAGATTGAGCATTCAGTACAAGAACAAGAAACAAGGGCAAAACAGGCTAATTTATTTTATTTGTATCCAGCCCTTTTTGTGGTTTTAAAACAGGGCTGGATTGGAAGATAGGCTCATGAATGTTCGACGGTACAAAAAAAAAAAGTCAATTTAAGAAAAAAAAAAAGAAAAAGGAATATCTGCAACTTCGCATAGGCAGATTGAATTGTGAAATTCATTAAGGGAAAAAAGGTAAAGACAGAATATTGCTGTTGCAAATCAAAAGTGTTGTAAAATGGTTAATAACTTTGGACTGCTAAAGTCATTAAGACGAATACGCCATAAAATTCCTCTTGGAACACTTGTCGTTATCAGCAGATCCGCCACAAATACAGATGGTCCTGAAACTATAAATGAAACTACAATTAACCACTATTAAGATTCCTTCCATAAAACCTTCATCACCACGGTAGAGGGGAGCCGAGGTGACGCCATTTTACTGTTAAGTCAATAAGTGTCCTCACAGGAGGTACAAATACATTATATGTTAGTGTGTGTGTAATCTCTGAGGAGCAGATATATGGACCTAGGTAGAAGTTGTGGTTTGTAGTATACAATGCACCAGGGAGCCATCAAATGAAGCACATACATTGTAATGTCTTTGTGTGTTTCAAAGCAAAGACAACACACAATACACGTCTCTGTGCCGTACAATCCTCCAAGTATTTTTTTTTTTTGTGTTCAGAACCGTAAAAAGTGTGTGCGCGTCTGTATGCACGCCTGTGATTAATTGACGAGACTACAAAGCAATAAAACGCTAATGAATGTACTCTCATAGTTTAGCTCGACAGTCTGGCATCGCCACAGTCTCAGAGGGAGCGTTAGCTTTATGACTCAGGTCCTACCCACCCTGCACATCCCCCATCAGGAGATGTGGGGCCATGGGAACAGAGGTAGGAACTAAGCACCTTTTTAATTTAGGTTGTGCAACAGACAGGGAGCAATATTAAAAAAAAAAATCTGAAACATTTTTAAAAGAACAGGTAGCTCACAGGTTGATAGTGGGTATTTCTAAAGCAGATACATACAGTTCTTATGTTTAAAATACTGGTGATCAAATAGACAACAGCAGCAATCCTAACCGAATCTCTTCATTCACCGGGTATCCCACTATATATGTGTCATAGCCACGGGTTTAACAGGATGCCTCACCATAACCAACAGATTTCCACTTCTCCTGGCATTTCATGCACTGGCTCCTGGTTCTCTGGAGGTTACTCTCTTCTCACCAAACTGTTTGCCTTTGTTGTTCATTTGACAAGGTTGCTCAAATCTTGTTTTCAGTTACTGGAACTGGGGGGAACTTGATGGTTAAGATGTGTGACCAGATGTGTGTGACTACACTTCCAGTTTGTTAAACTGTAAAAAAAGTTTCAAACAGTTTAAATAGTGGGATCAGCCGCAAACCGACAGTAGCACAAATGCCACTTCCTCCCAACCAGTTAGACAGCTTGACATAGAATAGACAGACACTAAAACACACTCTCTTACAAGGGAAAATGTTACTCTGAGTGGCTGCTGAGAGGATACTGCAAACGGCTGTAAAAGCACTAAATAGTGTTAGTACAAATGACAAGTATTAACACATATAAGTGCCAAAAAAAGCTCTGTGGTATATAAAGTACATCTGTAAGTTACTTTTTAAGCTGTGAAAAATGTAGAACTCTTCATGTTTCCTTGTTCATCATCATCTACAGTCAGTCAAAATCTAAAGTGGCTCTTCATATTAGTAAAATGTAACAAATACAGTGAAGAAAAAAAACTCAGGCTTTTTAAAGATCATAAGTGTTTTATTCTGTATTAGCTGCTTTTCCCCAGTGATCAACGTGTATTTCCACAAATCCTGACAAAGTAGACACATGACAAATCTCATGTGCAATTCCTCGACAAATATTAGAACAACGTTTGACAGGCAAATACAAAGCATCTAATAGTTTTTTTTCCCTTTTTTTTTTCAGATTTATAGTTCTGAAGCTTAGTGGGTGCTGGGTTTACGCCTCAGCCCCTCCCTGCTCTTTATACCCCCACCCTACTGGGACATGTGGGGCCTGCAACAGAAGAAGAAATCAAACACCCCTTTGATGAGAGTTTGGCTACAGAGTGAAAAAGGCACAGTGTGTGTATGTGTGTGTTTATGGATATAAATACATCAGAAAGCGCTCAAGTGGAGCACAAAGGGCACTCTCTGCGACACAAACACGCGTACCACCCACATTTATATTCACACAGATAGCTGGTAGAAATGACACAACAAAATATATGATGATCAGAAGGATTAGGGATGGGGAGAGGAGGGGAGGAAAGACAGGAGAGGAGAGGAGGACATATGTTGAGTGGGTGGACAAGCAGGGAAGGCAGGGAAGGGGGTACGACTGGTAAAAATCACACACACACACACACACGAGTCTCTGCCATCTGCACTGTTTGCTACCTTGCCAGTCATCCCATCCAACCAAAACTCACTAACCCTTTTTCTATGTCTCTCTGTTCCTATGACACCCTTGTCATCTTACTGTCCTGCACTTGCAAGTCTCTCTACTTTGTCTCTTGTGAAAAATAACAAAGAAGCACTCATGAGCCTGCATGCACCCATACTGTATGTACAAAATTCATATATGTTTGGGTGCATGCCTCAGTGTGTGTGTGTGTGTGTGTGTCTCCTCTGTGTGCAGGGACCTCTAACAGCTACCATGAGCTAATGAGCTCCATTTAAATCCAGCCCCTCTGATCCTTCCTCTCGCCCAGTTTCTCTGCCCCTGGGGCCGTTCCCTGCTCTGGCCTGGAAACTGCGGCGCGGCAGCGGCCATTTTGGCTCATTAGGAACAAGCTGCTGAACCAACATGCATGTCTCACTGAATCAGTATAAGACTAATGGATGACTGGTGTACTGGAGTGTGTATGAATGTGTGTTTACGTATGTGTTCAAGCGTATGACTAAATATTTGTGTGCAGTGTTTGTGTGCGTGAGTGTGTCTTAGTATTCACGATCCTGTGTGTATGTGTGTGTATGTGTGTGTGTGTCCATGAGGCATCACTAGCTTATGGATGAGTCATCCTCAAGCACTCCAGTAGCATCATCTTTTTTTTCTTCGCACATCTAACTTTCCCTTTTTCTCGCTTTCTCTCATTCTCTCCCTCTCTGCATTTCGTGTTCTCGCTTTCTTTTTTCTCTTTTTTGTGTCACACTCCTCTTTTTTTTTTTTTTTTTTTTTTGGTTTTCAAACACAGTTACAGCACTGAAACCAGCCGACCCCTCCCCACTGTGTAATTAAAGTGTTTGGTTGAGATCATGTGTGTGCTGGTTTCTTTTATTCACATTTCACATGGCACTAACTTTGCCTCAAACACATGCTGTCTTTCCAGGACCACACACACACACACACACACACACACACACACACACACACATAGAAATACATGAAAGGTGATGTCATTTTAAACATCTTATTTATCAGTTTTAAAAGACAGAGATCAGCACACACGCTCAAAACGGCATTGTCTGTTCAAAAATCTTCATGCAAAATTATGTAACAGTGCCTAAAAACAAAACACTGTAACACCACTCACTCAAGCCCAATAAAGGGAATAACAAAACATCATAATGAATTAAATAAACTGTTCAAGGTGGTGTAGTGTCTTTACTACTCCTCATTTTAGATGCCATTTTCTGTAAGTGATGCTTTACTAAACTATAAACACCAAAAATATCCGAATGATTAAAAAAAAAAAAATTTACGCACACACAGAAACACACATATTGCAGAGGGTCTCTGCCTGTTTCTAGGATGGTGTGTGTGCAGGCTTGTGCAATCACATAGTGAGCAGATCATCTTGGTATGAAAAGAGTCTCTTTGGAGAACTTTCAACACGCACAGAGTTGAGGGCCAAGGCAAAATACCCCCTGCCTGAAGGTATGTGTGTGTGTGGTGTGTGTGTGTGGTGTGTGTGTGTCTGTGTCTCCACATTTTCATGGTATTCTGGGACAAGAGAAGAAAACCACAACTTCTCAGTATGAGCTGTGTATGTGTGTCTGGCTAAGTGGTTCGGAGGTTTGATGTTTCAATAAACAACAAGTGACTTCTCATTTACCGCTCATGACTGTAAAAAACACACACACACACACACACACAGAGGAGAGAGCAAGAGAGAGAGAGAACAATTGTACCTCAAGACTGCCAGTACTTCTGAGTCATAAAGCTATTAGATAGCTGGCCACGAACAGACCTCTTTCTCTCCTGCATTCCTTCTTTCATAACCAAAGGGTCCATTGTAAACATTTAGACTGAAGTGCCATCAGCTAAGCCATCTCACACATGCTTTCTTCACTTTGTATGGAGGCCTATGTGTGTGTGTTTAAAGTTTATACTACTCTCCTTTTGTATGTTTTTTTTCTTTCTTTCTTTCTTTCTTTCTTTCTTCTTGAAAAGGTTTTGTCCTGTTTAAGTAATGAGAAAATTGATACACACACACACACACACACACACACACACACACACAGACTAAAGCGTTTCCCAGAGGCAGTCTTCGACCAAAGCAGTAAGGGTATGACCGAGTTGTGTTTCCACTGGAATTCGACACTTCCAGTCGGAATAATTTGGAATACTGGGAAGCCATGTGGCATTTGGAGCTGGAGGTTTTCCCAGACTGCGAGGGTGGGAGGGAGAGAGAAGGGAAATCAGGGAAAACCACAGACTACTGTGGATAATAATGGTTAGAAGAAAAGAGAGGAGAGGAGAAGAGAAGAGAAAAGAAGAAGAGGGAAAGAAACTTTAGTTACTTGATGAGATAAGACCCGCTCAATAGAACTGAATAAATAAAACTGATAGCAATGATTCACTGGAACACAAAAGCACATAAAAGAGGAAAGTATAAAGCTTGCTGTATATTGAAGAGCCCAGGCTGAATCATTGCATAAGTTTTTTTTTTATGGCATAATGTCCTTTCCATTCGAGATCCTTCTTTCCTCTGTTCAAGGAATACAAATTTGAAGATTGGTCGTGTTTGACCTCTGTGTGTGCAGCATTTATCTGCTCTGTCCTCTCCTGTGCAAAGGCCTTAGTACATGGTGTGTGTGTTAGTGGAAGACATAAGCTTGCTCAGCATCATCCTGACAGCACTGTATGGCAGTGGATGCAGCACACACAGAGTTCAACTCTCCACCAGCTTTTTTTCACTGCACAAGAGTGAGCTGATCGAAGAGCTTACCAGCTAAAAAAGTTTGGGAATTACTGCGAAGGGCTTCTAAGGAAGGTTCAGATGGGGACAGAGCAGAACTATCAAAGACCTCTGGAGGGATCCTGTCATCCACCATTCACCAAACAGTGCGAGTGCTCGCCATCATTATGTAACAACACACGGCAAGAAACCACAACACCCACTGTGGCCTCTGACCTCTAAGCCTCAGCCTCCTCTCCTCAGATCAATAATGGTGTATTGACTATGACCCATGGTGTCACAGGAAATGTCTGACACATACGAACACACACACACGTGCATATACTCACACATGCTTCATAAAGATAGACTCCCTACACAAGGACAAAGTCAGCACAGTTAAAATTTTCCATTCATCCCAAATCTTTCTAAAATATGTCCTCACTATTTTTCTGTCCTTGTAATTGGACAGCTGTGTATTCACAGTGTCCATAGATTGGACACATGCACAGTATCTTATGACCGAATGTTGTTAGCTTCATTTACTACAGAGAGGATTTAAATATCAGTCGGAATCACACCGAGGTGAAACAAATGTCATGACCATGAGATACTGTTGAAAGCTCCTGAAAAGTTAGTAAATCAACTACATCAACAAAATCGCAATCATTGCACCACCACCACAGTGTCCAAGTTAATACAATGTTGGTCTTTGTCCTGCAGCTGAACTACTGGCTGGATCTCTTGTGAGGTCACTCTTAACGTGTCGTTGGTAAGCAATAAATGATTAGTTTTGCTGCTGTGAGTTATCAATAATTTGTTTTGCCTTTCAGGGTGATTCACCAAATGGAACTGCAACAGCCAATAAAGGCAGAGTGATAGAATAGGAGACAGACGAAAGACAGACAGGTAGAAACAGAGACAAATAGACAGATGGGATAAAGCAGAAGCGGAAGAGCAACAGTGAGACAGAAAGACTGAAAAGAGAGACTAAGTTTAGCTCTCCCCTGAGGACTCCTCTCAGGTTCCTCTGCTCTTTTCATTGTCCTCCTCTCCTCTCTTTCTTCCTCACCTCCTCCTTTTTTCGATCCATCACAAAATAATTAACTTGCTATAAGTGAAATTAATTCCACTAATTGGTTTTAAAGGTATTTTTGGACACTGGCGGAAAAAAGGATGAGGAGGGAGAGAAAGAGTCTATGCATGTGTGTAGGTGTGTGTGTGTGTGTGTGTGGTAGTTGTAGAAGATGGTACCTGTTCACCCAGTCATGTCACAGCAGGGAGGATGTGACCTCACCAGGCAGGAAGCGAACTGGATGAACTCGCTGACAGAATGAGGAGAAATGGAGCAGTCGGATTGAAGGAGGACGACGATGAACAACCTGTACTTATGTCAATTTTTCTTTTTTCCTGAGTATAGATGTGTTTTTCCCTCTACACTGCACTGTACTGCATGTCATTGTGTTCCTATTTGTTGCAGATTTGCAGTAAAGTGCGTATTTTTGAGCTGCCGAGGTCTGATAGGAAGAGAAAAGGCTTTCGTATTGAGATGATCCTTGAGTGAATAAAGAAGAGAAAATGACAGAGCAGGCTTTTCAAGGAGCTTCAAAGCTAAGGTGAAATGAAAACTGACTGAAATAGCATCTTTAGTTATCCAAGCAGATATTTTTATCTCATCTTTTCTTTCATATTTGGCATTTTATTGATGCATTAAGGACGCAAAATGGGAACACGAGCACAGCCGATCATGCTGAATACACAAGCAGGCCGATCAAAATGCAGGAAAACGATACTTGTGATCTGTGAAGGTATAAAATCGGGGAATGTGAAATGGAGTCAGTTAGAGGGAATAAAAGATGTCATTGCCGTTTAGCATCATTGCTTCCTGTGGGTATTCAGCTTTAAAAATTTTCAACATATAGCTCACGTTTCATCCCACTGCCATGCCCTCCACATCACCTGCCATTCCAGTGAGCTAATTTGGTGTGGTGTTTAGCACTACTGAAAAAAAAAAGAAAATCAGTCTGACAAAGTTGCTTAAGTTACTGGTGAGACAGTGAAAGACAGTCCTGCACAGCCATTTGTAATGCCATGACACACGATTTTACTCATTTCACTCATCGTCATCATCTCGATGACTGTGAGAACAGCAGGAGAATTACACCATTCACGTTAGAAAATACTGGATCGCCCTCTGTTTGTGAACCTCCGCTGTGCCCGTGACGTAGTCTCATTGAAATGAATGAGGATGCCGTGTTGTTTGACGTTGTCCTAATACTGGTCCAAACACGGCTTAAATCTGATTACAAATCCTGCATGTGGGGCAAGAAAGGGCTCGAGCGCAAAGTGTGACTTAAGAATTCCAAAAGCATCCAGCTGCTCTGCTGCCCAGGTATGGCTGTAAATGTGTTCTTTGACAACCATCCAAACATAACTTGCTGGCTCAGTTGTTAATATTCTGTACTTTAGCCCTTCCTGTACCTTGGCACCAAAGAAACGGGGAGATTGAATTGTTTTTTGTTTCTCTTGGTGACCAGGCTCCGCTGGCTGACAGACCTTACTCCACAGTACAAGACAGAAACTGAAAACTGTCGCTGCATGCTTACACCTGCTTTGCACACACACACCGTACTGTACTATAATATAGTCTCATAAAGTGAGTCCCCATTCTTTTCATCCTTGTACTAATATAGTCACTCACTTCTAATTTCTAACATTGCTCCCTCTGTCCATATTTTTTCTTACTAACTGGCATTTTCCCTTTCTTAAAGCTCCCTCTCACTTTGCCTCTCTCTGTCTGATTCAGTGCAACATATGCTGCCACTTCCCTCACACACAGAGACTAATTACGGGGGGAGGAGAAAGGAGGAAGAAAAATATGGGAGAGCCAGCCTGGGTGAGAGAGTAGGGGCAGAGAGAGTGAAAGAGGGAGGGAGGGAAAGATGGAGAGAGAGGGGCAAGGGGTCCTTGGGGTGAATTATTCATCTTACGCTGACATCTAAAGGCAATCTACCTCTCTGTGAGTCACCAAGTTAAAGAGAGAGAGAGTAGATTGTGTGAGTCAGACCTGCCCGAGAGGATATTAACACCTGTGTGTGTGTGTATGTGTGTGTGTCCTGCAGCGTATTGTCCCCTTAAGCAGATCATGTGCCGCCTTCATACGGAGACCATCTAAAGTGTAACCTGTGGCTGTCACTCACTCGCACACGCACACATTCACAGAGTCAGTAATAAGCTAGGTCAGCGCAGCACAGAGTAAATCTTACTCACGCTGAGACACAGCCGTAAGCAGGGCTAGCATTAACCAGCAGGGAATAAACACACACACACACACATACACACATTGCACATGGACATACAAAGGACACATGTACACAGGAAAAATACACACAGCATTCATGCTGTCACACGCTACACATACACATGCCATCTTTCCATTATCTGTTATTAAATGAATAGCTGCCATCATCCTCTTTGCCTGTAATACAGTATAATCTGCTCTCTCCACTCTGGCTCTCAGACTCTAAAGACAACTCGAACTGTTGACTGGATCACCGATATTCATCAGCATCAGGCCCGCTGCCAGCTGAATTATTTAACACACACATTTCTTACGTCCCAAAGTTCGGTGCTGCCGAGCGAAAGGGGGAAAAAAATCAATTCTGGTGAGGCGATAAAACTGTTGGAGTTCATCTGAGGGGTTTAATTGACGCTCCTGTCCAAAGTAAATTACAGTGATTAAGCAGGGTGTCAGTGTCTCGCTCAAGGACACTTAAGCATGTTGCACAGCAGCTGATGGACATATTAGCTGATGCTGGGATTGAAACTGTCTAGGTGGACAGTATAGGACAGATCCACAAGGCTAGAGAAGAGGAGAGTAGAGGAGAGGAGGATTTAATCACATTAATTAGCTACAAACAAAAAATATTCAAATCACACACACACACACCCACAAACACACACATACTGGAAACAAAGATTCAATGCAGTGTCTTGCTGAGAGGCTGAAAAAAGACGAGAAGCTGTCTCTGTCTTTTGGATTCTTTATATGCGTTCCACTTTCCCTGGCACTGAGCTTGACTTCCTACTGAAATTAACCAGGCAGCCCAAAAATAATCCACCGCTACAGAGAGAGAGAAAGAGAGAGAGAGAGAGAGAGAGAGAGAGAGAGAGAGAGAGAGAGATGGGAGAGAGGGAGAAGTGAGAGAACACGGGGTGATAAAAGAAAAGGAGGAGGAGGAGGAGGAGTAAAGCAAAAGATGACATGGATAAAGAAGAAAGGGGAAAAAGAAAAGAGATAGATGGACAGAAAGAAAAAAAAACAAAGATGAGCAGCAGCGACAGACTCTGTCCTCTGTGTGAATTTATTAGCATTCCTGTTTCCAGTTGCTGCAGCTTTTAATACCGACTGTCAGTACATGTACAAATGCACAGCCAGAAGACAAGATGCAGTCACATATTAATTCCAAAGTAGGTATTCTGGCTTTTAAAAATGCTCCTTAGCTGTGTGTAAAGTGGCTAAAGTGAAAATCTGAGGCCATGGTATTCTCCTTGAAAATGGTGCACTGCCACCTTCTAGTTGGTGCCACAAGCAGAGGAGGTCAAGTATCCTGGGGTCACAAAGAGGGAGCTGAGTCTGACGATAAAACGACATCCCAACCCTCTCTTTTGGTCATGAGTTTTGGGTTGTGACTGAAAGTGAATGCAAGCAGCTAAAATTAGTTTCCTCAGGCTTCACCCTTGGGAGACAGAGTGAGGACCTCTGACGTCCAGAAGAGGCTTGGAGTGGAATATTTGCTCTTCTCTCTCTCTCCAGCTGAGGAAGTTCAGATATTTGATCCCGTCTGGCTGCCTCTGAGGAGGTATACAGGCCAGGTCCAACGGGGAGGAGACCCCCAGGGGCAGACCCAGAACATGCTGGAGGTTTTGCATATGTTATGTGGCCTGGGAAGGCATCAGGGTCCCCCAGGAACAGCTGGAGGACATGGCCATGGAGAAGGATGTGAGGATGTCTGGGCTCCTTTCGTTTCCCTGCTGCCGCCGCTATCCAGGCTCCGGTAAGCAGCACAATAGGAAGACTGATTATTCTGCTGGTTGAATGATTGCATAAAGAGTGCAATTGGGGCCAGCACTCTTAGTCAAAAGGCTGAATATGAGGCACTGAATATTCTCAGAGGGACATGGAGACATTTACCCAACACATATTGCTTGTTGGAAAATCACAAAGAAATGACTGAAAACACATGAACATCCATCAAAAATGGACAGCCCTCTCAGATGAAGGCTTTAAGTGTTTCCTCTGTTGTCTGGACGCTCTAAAACAAAGGTGAAAGCAGAGAATACACACCCTCACGCACACCTTTTCAGGTAAACGACGCAGAGCTGAATGTCACCTTGAGGAGCGAGCAGGCCAGCTGTGGTGATTTGTAATGCACGGCTAGGTCTGCCTGCATGACCACTTTCTATTAGCCCACCACAAATTACATCCACTCTTGCTTAATAATGTATTCTGTGCGTGCCTGCGTAGAGACACACAACACACACACACACACCACAAGAAAGTGTAATGTGTGTGGCTACCAACATTTCCATAGATATACACTTAATGTAAACCAGCATTTAAAGGCACACAATTACACGTCCAGAAAGCCAAAGTGCACACACTTATACACATACACATAGTAAGCACATTCACTTGAACATATCCACACACACACATACTCATCTTCAGTGACAATCGAACAGAATTGTCTCATAATTAATGGATTAATCAAGGAGTAATGAACGTGGAGTGGCTCCACACGGTGCTGATTAACACAGATGATGGAGGGGCATGGGGAAAACTCTGCATCTATCCCTCGTTAATACCACAGTGGCGGCCGAGGGAGAAGCCTCCATGTTTGACTCCTACAGTTTGGCTGAGTGAACATTGTCACACAGAAAGAGAAAGTCATCTGGCTTCCGCTTCCTTTTAATCAAGTGAAACTGTGTGTGTGTATGTGTGTGCGTGTGTGTGTAATCACAGTGACTTTCTCTTCCCAATTAGGGCTTTAATCCATCAGCTGGCTGTTGCTATGGTGTTTCTCTCACCACCCAATCAAAGCCAGGCGAGTGAGCACGCTCAGAGAGGACAATCACGTAACAACTTCAACTGTAGCCTTTGATGCGGTGGACAAAAGGCCGAAGGAAGTGATGATTAAAAACAATAATAACTGACAACTGATTATGAATAAGAATGGAAAAAGCAAATACAACTGTACACACGTTGTTCAGTCTTTGCACACACTTTGCACCTGTACAAAATATAAATGTACTGAACTTTTTTGGTGCAGATGGGTAATTATATTGTGCGTATTATTGTGAAGTGCATTCAATTCCCAAAACTTATTATAAATTCTGACCAAGAACTGAATGTTAATCAAATTGAAGTAGCTGGTCTTAAATGAACTGTAATAAATTCACATTTTAGTAAATCATTCATTCTGAAATTACATTCAAAACCACATTTCTTTATTTACAAATTAACTTTAAAATTTTTTTTACTATTTTGTTTTAGTTGTTGTGTTGTGTGTATTTGACTTATATTAATACGTCCTCCTTCTTTCTCATGCTTTAATTTCATTTTTACATTTATTTGAGCCGGCAGGTTAATTATGAGAAAATTCAGATTTACTACAAGTGCACTGTTAACACAGCTGCTCACATGGATCCCAGGAGGGAACAGGACGACTGGGGGAAGCCATGTGTGTGTATGCTTGTGTGTGTGTTTGTGTTTGTGTGTATGCGTTGGGATGAGAAGATCATGAACAATAAATGGTGGGACCAGCTTTCACCACATGTCAGCATGTCTGACTGCGTCTGCCTGACGGTTCATTTCTGATACAACAGAAGCTTTTAAAACGAAATCAAAGTCCAACACACGATGATCAGTGGCAGAAACATGACATTCATTACACATGGAGTTTCCCTGTCACTCTGTGCTGCACGATGAAGCTCAAAAGTCAGCGTCAGATGTTACATGATGAAATGTTTTGATTGTTTTATTCTGAGCGGGTTTCACATGATGAAATATCTGCTATTTTTCGTCGAACGGTAAGCATTCAGAAATTCCATTTTTGTGTGCACGTCCATAAAATGTTTCACAAGGCTGCTTTGACCTCAAACTTGCCCAGATGTGGACACATGTAGACACACTTTATACAAGCTATGCAATAAAAAATACATGACAAAGCTCTCAGTGGAGCCCTAGAAATGTGTGGCATGTGAACCTTCCCCCGTAAACCTCAAAACGAGAGAAGGAAATGGAGAACATGACATTTTGAAGGTTGGAGCTAGATGGGAGAGATGAAAGAAGAGTGCCATAAAGAAACAGACAGAGTCAGAAAGAGGGGCAGACATATACAGAGTGTACCAGGTGTCCTGACCTTGTCCATTTGACAGTAAACTGTTTAGATGGAATACAGCTGTCTCAGCTGAGGCTGACAACTCCTCCACTACATGGAACAGTGTGGCACAGCTTGGCCTTTACCACAGCTCGGACAAAGTTACTTTACATCTTTGCAAATCAAAATGAGCACAAACCGGATTCAATGAGAAGGAAACTTAGGACAAAGCCCTTTTTCCCTAAGGTGGAAAAAGAATGATTTGGAAAAGAACAATTACGTGCCACCATAACAACTCAGACATTGTGTGACCTTTCACCAGTCCACCATTCGCTCACTTGTAATGATTACTATGGTGTAGCTTGACTCAGAAACTACAGAAGGCAGCAGAGTGTCAGTGGAAAAGAACAGAGCAGAGCTGCCTGCCTCCCTCCCTCTGTCTGTCTTACTTTCATAAGTGGATTTATCATTTCCAGGCCCTGACCTGTCCTCCCCGACAGGACAGCCCTGCCTTGACTCAGCCTTGCAAATTACTGCTCACCCTGACCATGAAAAGCCTTTGTCCAAATCACAGCGCCTGTGATGTTATAGTACAGCTCTTAGGAGGCTAAAGCTGACTCTGACCTCTGCTTTCAGACATTTTCAACACCAACATGATCAGAATATGGGAAGTCACATGTTGTATTGGCTCTGAAATTTTCACTTAGTCAGACATTAATTAACCTAAAGAAGAAGGACGCTGACTCTGTTGCGGGCAGTCTGAAGTGTTTGTTTTCATGTGTTTCTCCTCTGACTCATTCACCTGCCTCAGGCACACTAAACAAGCACTGATTTAGCTGTCGGGGCATTTCACACCTCCCGTTCACGTCTATTTAAGCAGTACAGCGGTGTCATTATCGAGTTCTTCCATTCTTGAATGCCAAAATGTGTGATAATCCGTTTCACACATACTGCCACCTTCCTACCCTCCTTTCCACCTTCATTTTCTCCCTACTTTTATCTTTCATTCGCTCCTTTTTACTGTGGCCTCTTGCTGCCCTCCATTTCTTCATCTTGCCACTTTGGCCACCGCTGTGCTGTCTACATTCGCTTTCCAACACTGTTTAATGCACTGTCATGTACCAATAAATGCTTTGTGTGTTTCGTTGAGTGTGTCTGCATGTGCTTGTGTGTCACGGGCAGTTGTAGGAAGCTTGGGTGATTAACTCTGATAGCCACCAGATGCCTGACTTTGAGGTACAGTCACACACACTTTGCATATACACACAGACTTCAGCACAGAAGATGGACAGAAGAGCAGCACAGAGACACGGTGAGCGACAGCAACTGAATGAAAGCTGAAGACACATGAAGTGACTTATAAAGAAGACACAGGAGTGTTGAAGAAAAGAGGCTGAGCATATGTATACAATATATGTCTTGTGTGTGTGTACTGTGTGTGCAGTGATTGCTAGTGTTACGGAGCGCTGACTTTGTTCTTAAGAAAAAGAGGCATGCTGTGTTTTCCTCCTGAGCTTGATTTTTGGAAAACAAACACCACATGACTGTCACGTTTCTCCAAAATGGCTGCGATGTGAACTCAGATCAAAGCTTTGATTGGCCAGATGTTGTTCCCTCTCTGGTATTTATGCATGTGTGTATGTGAGAGAGAGCGGGAGCAAGAGAGAGTGAAGGAGAAAGAAAGAGGGAAATAAAGAGATTACAATGCTAACATTCATGTACCTCAATAGAGCAAACTGGTTGTATAACTATATTTTAAATATATGCATATATGTGGATGCGTGTGCGTTCCCTGGAAGCCCTCTACCAGTCAGGCCCATCAGATCGGGCACTCAACAAGCAGCTGGCTCAGACTGTGGGACTGGCTAAATGGCAGAACACCAAAACCCTGAGTTAATTTAAAGAAGAAGAAAAAATCACACGAAAAAATACAGCAATATATTCCTTTTTTGTAGTTATATCTTTGAGTTATATTTATCAGGAGAAGCATATAATGACAGATATAATGCAGTCTGGAAAATGCAGACTATATTTAAGCAACTGTAATATTTTCGGCTGCAAAAATAGATTCATATTTACGGCAACGGCTCATAGTTGGATGTCACTGTATCGTTGGCTGAATGCTGGAATGCACATCCATCAAATTTAGCCAACTATAGTCTAAATCAGGAGCCATTTAAATAATTTAAAACAGTGTTTAAAACATGGGTCAGGGCCTCAAGTGCTTGTTTCTGGCAGGTCCTCCATATGTCAGAAATACTAGTACATTAGCTTTGACCAGCAGATTGAGTAAGTCAATCTCTTCAAGTGATGGTTGGAAAAATTTTCCAAACCTTTGCTTGCATATGTGGACAACATCAGCTGCTGCATCTGCCTGATTTTAGCTGACTGAGGTACCAAGTTAATATTTTCTTATGCTGGTTTTCAACCAGTTACGGACTGTGAACTGTTTATCACGAAAATTAATATTTGTCTAAACCAAATTTTCTTCGTCTGCGTAACTGTCTGCGTGGGAAGCTTTCTGTTGGCAAATATTACTGTAAGTAGGCTACATGCTTGCTGACCAGCAGTGAACAGGACTTCCTTTCATGGCCTGGTCCTCCACAAAGCACCACACTAGTTGCAGCTTATCACAAATTATGTGCTTGTTTTAATGAGGCTGACTCCTACAGCGAAAGTCAACCATATTTAGGCATTCTCAATTTCAGATCCCACAGTGGGGATGCTTCAAAGACCATTACCCCAATGATCTAACATTTTAGTAATGTATAATTGATTTTTTTTTTTTTCTGTTTCAGGTCCCAGCCCACCTCAGCACAACACCTTAAAAACCATTCTATTAAGTTCTTCAACATCTGTGCTCTGATCAACCCTACTGCGCTGTGACATAACTTCCTGCATCATTAACACTCGGCAACCTGCTGTCACATCGAGCTGTTAGCACTGGCAATAATTAGCATTAGCATAAGTTAAATGTTGTGGAATTAGCATCTATTACACTGCTGAGACACTGGGCCTTTGTTGGCACGAGGAAAACGTTGATTATGATGAAATGGATTCATTGTTACTGTAGGTTAATTTGACATACGGCTTTCCCGCCAGCACTAATGAAAGATGACTCAAGGGACCGCAACGGCGTGCAAGACGAGGAGTCACGGGATTGACAGAAGCAGCTGAAGGCATCAGCGAACTTCTACATGTTCTGCTCTGTAATCAGTGGAAAAGTGAACTCAACTGTCTTAGAAAGTCAGTCACAGCAAACGGAAAAATAGCGTAAGGGTTTTTAAACACCCTGCTGTGTGCTGTGCTCTGTTTGTTTTAACTATACCCTTGTTCTGTGCTATGAATGTAATCACATTTTTCACACCAAGAAGCAGGGTACCACTAAAATGCAAAAAGAAAAAAAAAAGCCAGAAAAACAATGATTACAAGAGAAACAAACTATGTTACCTCATCTCTATTTTTCACCATTTGATTATCAGGGGATTTACCCTTAAATGCTTTAATTGAGGTCAGGGGCCAGCAAAAGACTTCCTCTAAATCTGTTTGTCTAACAGAGCTATCGTAGCAGTTAGTAAAAGCCATCAAATGTCACGTCCAACATTTCATACCTAAATGAACCATATAAATGAAACCTAATAAAAACACAGAGTCAAACTTACAGCCTGTGGTGAGCTTTAAAATAAGAACACTGTATAATAGCTCTGTGCATAAAATGCTGGTCAGCACTCCAGCAGAATATCTTACTAGTGTTAGTGTAGCCCTTTGCAGGTCACGTGAACCTTGTCTTCAATGTTGTACCAGTTCCTTAGAGTCTCCAAGTGGAAGACAGTAAACACCTTTTCAAGAGTATTTTCTCAGCTGCGTCATCTAACCACAGAGCCAAATTATACTAAATTACATGCATGACCTATCAACATCATTCAAACAGGAACACAAATATCTGTCAGTGTGTATAAGAGGGACACGGTACGCTTGTGTACTTGCACATTTACTGTGTGTGTGTGTGCAATGTAACAAGAGGGCTGAGGAGTGCGACATGGTTCCCTGGGTCACTGTTAATATCCCAACTCTGGTAATTGGTATAGAATATTGATAGAGAGGAAAATGGCCCCAAGCAGATCTTTGCTTCATTAGCGGAGACTAGGGGGAAGGAAACAGTGGAGTTGGTTGCTGTTTGAGTAGGAGAGAGGACAAAAGGCAAAAGGATGGAAGATTGGAAAGATACGAAAAAAAGAGGAGTAAAGGGAGAAAAGGGCAAAGAAGTAAACACAAGAAGATTGCTGCTAACTAAAGGAGAGAAGGTTATCAGATGGATGAGGAATCAGTAGAGAAAATTGTTTTAAAGCCTGTGTGGGTTTGTAACAGCTTTCAGAAACCGAAGAACATTAAATCACTCCCTACATGAGTGGCTATGAAACAGTTCTAGTAAAATACAGAAAAAGCAGTTATGTCATTCTTTCCCAACATGGTAGCAATTCATTATATTTGACTGATGTGACCCTTCACAGGTTTATGCTGCATCCTGGCCTCCACTGTTATTAGACAACAAGCTATCAGGACATTACAACAATCACAGTGAGTCTCCCACAAAAACATCCTGCTCCTCTTCCTCTCTCTTCCCCATCTTTTTCTTCTCATCTGTCTCTCTCCCGCATCCCCTTTCCTTCCCTCTTTCCCTCTCGTCCTCTCTTTCTCTCTGCGTCCCTGTCGGAACATAGTGTTTGTTTAATATGTTATCGCCATGGTAACCCGTCTGCCACATTGAGGTAATGTCGTTAATCATCAACTTTATCACGCTGCAACTCAGACGCATGCACACAGAACACCAACTATGGCATTTTACACTGTCCGCTGCTGAGAGCGGTGAAGGAAACAGCAGCAGCAAACAGGCTGAGGTGTGTGTTTAACATGGCAACGTGACGGTGAGTCTGTGTTTTCACATGCAGAATGAAAACACACATGAATATTTAAAGTCCAGCATCTTCCACATGCTCTCCTCATACCTCTTCTCATACCTCCCCTCCTTTAATCTCTCTATCTCTCTCTCTTTATATGAGCATGTTGAATCGCTTTTGGTTGACATGACAACAGACAGGCGATATTGCGCCTCCTGCTCTGATGACATCACTACAGGCGCCAAGCCAATCCCCCCCCCAAAAAACGAATCATCTCCTCTCTCCCTTGCTCTTTCTCTCAGACATATTGATCTGGAATATAAATCACAGATGTGAAGAGGAGATGAGCCAGGGTAAAGGGTGGAGCGGGGCAGATGAAAAAAGAGGAGAAGAAGAAGAAGAAGAGAGGGGAGAGAGATGCACAGAGATGCACAGAGAGCGAGAAAGAGGAATAACCACAGTTACATTCAAACTGTTGCCACGCCCACTATCTCCCCTCCAGTCAGCTGAAATGGAGTGTGTGTTCACTCTCATTTCCATACTGGGTGACTTTGGTATAAACCACATGCAGACACACACATGCAGAATCAATCTTGTGCAAGGAGAAAGGCTGACATGAAGATGTTTTGCATTCTGTGTGTATGAGTGCAACTGAGAGACTAAGAGACTTTCTTAGTGCAAGTAACATGAAATACATGAATAGTACATGTGCAACAGCCTTATACATAGATACAAAAAAGAAAGCTCAATATAAAAAGGTATGTCTTGTACTTAAGAACACACACACACAGACACAGAACAAGACTAAGAGTCTACTCTTGCTAAAATTAACATGCTACCATGTTCACAATGACAATGCAAACATACTGATATTCACCAGGTAATGTTTATCAGATCCTCACTAGGTTCAGTGTGTTAGCATGCTAACATTTGCTACTAAATGCAAACAGCTGAGGATGATGGGAATGTGATCTGTGGTTTTTCAGGTATTTGGCCATTTTCCAAAGTACTGAAATTAGAAATTCAGCCTGATGATGATCTTATATGAAAATGCAAAGGATCAGTCAGACTAATGTATCCTCTAGGGAACTTAAATAACCAGTAAAGTATGCAATCCATAGTTGTCAAGATGTTTAACCCAAAACCAAAGTTGTTAAGTTTATGGTGGCATGAACGGAAAAGTCAGGGGATCGCCAAAGTTATTAGGATACATCATCTGGGATCCATGAATTTCTGTACCAGATTTCTTGGAAATCCATCCAGCAGTTGTTGAGATATTTCCGTCTGGGCCAAAGTGGAGACCAACTGTCCGCAAAGCCCCAAATACACATGCTAAAGATAATGTAAATAGTTAAACCAGTCATTTAAAACCCTCTCCTTTTACCTCTTACTGGAGCTGGCTACAGACACAGCTCTGGAAATGGAAACACATGCACACACACA
The DNA here is from genome assembly GCF_017976425.1 of Toxotes jaculatrix. Classification (NCBI taxonomy): domain Eukaryota; kingdom Metazoa; phylum Chordata; class Actinopteri; family Toxotidae; genus Toxotes; species Toxotes jaculatrix. The sequence goes on from NC_054415.1 coordinate 7,659,185, forward strand.
CACACACACACACACACACACACACACACACACACATGCACGCACGCACGCGCACACACACACACACACACGCATGCACACAAACATACTTACTGTAGAAGGAGTCCTGTAACAAGCCTGTTTTAGCCATTATGACTCCAGAGTGTGAAAGTGAGTCTGGTCTTTTGGGAAGTGGACTGTTCTATACAGGCATACACACTAACTCTTTCTCTCCCTCACACACACACACAGTGTGGTCTGTGGGGAAGTGGTCCATGGAGCACCCACATCAAGACTGCCCTAGATAGATGGGATGGCAGGACACACACACACACACACACCAGCCTCTTCTGTTTTACACACATAGACAGTCAAGGACACTCTCATGGCCTATATAGTTGGGTCATTTCATACCGGAACAGCTTACCCTTGTCTTGATAAGAAAAGAGATGTGGAGAGAAATAGAAGGGAGGAAAACAGGAAACAAACACACTAATGGCAAATTCCAAGGAACAGCAAGAGAGAAAAGGACAGAAAGAGAGGAGGTATGGAGCCACAGAATAAAAAAGAGGGGCCATCAGAGAGTAAAAGCAGAAGGAAGGAGAGAGGGATGTAACAGGATTTTTTGAAGCCTCGCTTTCTAACCTTAGTTTCATCCTCTAGAGTCCAGCCCTGGTCACTATGGTAACCACTGATGAAAAGAACAGGACAAAATGAAACAGAAACGCAGACAGACTGGACAGAACGACAGAAATAAAGAAACAAACAGGACTGAAGAGAACATCTAAGGTCAGACACATACATGTAAATTCTTGCAATGGTTCAGAAACTCGCTGTTTTTGTTTTCAAAGATACATACTTGGCTGGTGCTTGTTGCCATGGACACGAGTCAGCGCAGTAACCGATGCATCTTAATCAAGTTAATGAGAGGTCAAATCCCTCTCTGACATTTCTTTATGTTGCCTGCATTGGAAAGCCATAAGCCAGCTGCAGCAGAGGCTTGAAAGGGGTGCGCCGTCGATTTACTCGATCAGTTTACTTGTCATTAGGAAAAATCCTCTGCCTGTGAAAACAGTTGTTGAGCTTTAACATCTGAGAAAATAACCCTGAGGATGTCACAGTTATCGGGCTTCAGACTTTAAATTATTAACAAAACAACCGTGTTACAAGCTATAATAGAGCTGAGGAATAGAGTTTGAAAGACATGGGTTTTTTATCAAGTAGGGAGGGTCTAATGCTTTTTTAGGGTTTAACTCACACTAAAGAATAAAAGTTAGGATCTTTGGAACAACCTTTTCTTGATCTGTATCTCATAACTCCTCCAGCTTTATGACCTGCAGCGTTTCTAAAGCAGCACAGTATTCCCTGAAATCATTTCCATATGGGACAAATCTGCTCCCCACGATTTCTAATGCCAGTGCTCAGTGCTACAGCAGGTTGTATCATGTGTGGCTGGAAATAAGGGTGTGGAGGTTGGTTTGTGTTTTTATTAAAAGTAATTATGATTGTTCCCTAACCTTTACCAAGTGTTTTTATGGCGTAATTTGTTTGCCATAACCCCAAGCTTTCCCTAACCTTAAGTTTCATGTTTGTTAAAAGGGTTGTTCTAAAAAAAATATGGAATCTTTAGATCAACTGCCCTTCCTTCTCTTATTCTGAAGAGTTACGTTAACCTTTTCCTGTCTGGGTGCATAATAAGCAAAGGAAGAGAAAGCGCTAGCTTCCCCAGGCTACACAACAGGCTACACACACACACACACACGCACACACACACACACACACACACACACACAGCAGAACAAGCCAAAAAACAAAGCACCTCCACACACACCTAGAGGCAGAAAAACAAACACACACACACAAACAAACTAACACGCAGAAAAGCATCACTCCACTCTTAGTTTAATCTTTCTTGCCTGGGTGCTGTCACCCAGCAGGGTGATGCTCACAACAGAGTGTGTGTGTGTGTGTGTGAATGTGTGTGTGTGTGTAGGCCTGTGGCGACAGACCACCTTCTCTATAGTGCAGCTATCCATCCATGACAAACCCACCAGAGGCCCCTGCTAAAAAGACCAGTGGAACTGAAAGCCTGATAAAAACACATGACGGTACATCCTTTATGGTTCACACCTCACTTCCTGTGAGACAAAATTAAAAAAAAACCAGTATGTACGTTTACTAAGAACCAAGGAAACATTTACGGCATGGTTTCTTCAGGGCGAGAGGTGTGACAATCTCACCCAGAGAGAGAGCAAAACATTTTTACATCTACTAATACAAGCTCCTAAAGCGACGCATGTTCCACCAGAATTTTCAAACCATACTAATGTTATGTGCAATCAGCTGTTCGACAGGTAAGTATATTTAGTTCTTAGGACTCATTTCCCCTCAAAGACACAGGAACACTTGCTTTCTTTTTCTCCTCTGAATCCATTTCATTCTTCCTTCTGCCCCTCGCTGCCTCTCTATCTCCTCACACTCTGAAATTAGCCTCATGAAAATTGTGACGAGGTGGTGTGTCTCATGTCTGTAGAGGAATGAGTCTGTGCTGCAATTATCGACACTTCGTGTGTGTGTGCTTGAGTGTAACATAGGTCAGAGTTGGGCATGGCCTGGCAAGGAGCAGTGAAACTTGTCACTGGGTGTAAGAATGGGAGAAATGCAGTGAGAAATGTTAAATTTAAATAGTCATTTAAAAATGATTCCATGATTTTAAAACAGAGAAATCATTCAGTTCAATCAGACAGTATCAGAATCATTGGTGGTAAATACATGACAATGACAGCGTTTAATCAAATTGTACCTCAGCCTCACGACCTCAAGACAAAACTATCATTGCTGACACACAATCTGCATGTTGTCAAAAGGTGACCGCAAAATAGTTTGATAGCAAAGACACACAAAACCTGAACAGAGGAACAACATTTTACAGCATCAAGCTCACATGGTTAAGTAGATTTATATAAAGCTGTAAAACCTAGATTTATACATTTTACCTTTTATAACACATACCTCTATAGCACACCTGTATTAGGATTAAACTATGCCTGCACACAGTGTAGGTTTGCAGTTTATAATAGAGTTACCTTTATAGGACACATTAACTTTAGGTCTTAATGCTTGTAGAACACTGGACAAGTGACTGGAGTTGTGGGCTGTCTGTCCACTTTATGTTATTTAGGGTTTTGAGTGTTGAGTTTACAGTGAATTCTCCACAGGGACAATAAATGGTGTTTTGTATCTTGTTTTTCTGTGGTTACATCTATTGCAAATGCTACAAGATGTTACAGTAAGTGCACGCAGATGGACCGATTAATTCACAGAAGAAAGGAAATGCGGTCTCACTGAACGATAAACCTTCAAATGAGCTAATGCTGAGTGGCTAACTGAGAGATGGAGGGGGGAGGGGGGAGGAAAAGGGGGAAAAAGATAGAAAACAAAGCAAATTATGTACAGAGGAAAATGCGTGAAGACACTTTGTCAGATGGAGAGAGAAGGAAGGGAAGAGAGGGCAGACGAGAGAGAGGGGAAGATGCACGGATGGGCATGAATAATATAGACTGCCTTCTACTCTCGTCTCTCGTCATCCCTCAACTTCTCCTGTAACTTAGGAAACATACACACTCACAGACACACATGCACACAGATGTTCATGTGTTTTTTTTTTTCAGAGCACGGAAACGTCATTTTACTGTAGCAGAATTGGGGGTATACGCCGTACACACTTGGAGTTCTCCTCAGGGAGGCCATGAGGGTCACATGTAAGATGTAAACGACATGTAAGATTTAAATATTTAACAAGTTTCTAAATGCTCAAGGGATGCAAGGATGTAGTTTAGTTTTACGGATCCTCATGGAAAAAGGAAAAAATAAACTTTTTAACTAATTACACATATGTATTATAGTTTATATACTTTATCATTTTCATGGAATTGGTCAAATCATGTTTTCCATAATAACAGTAATCTAATAAAAGAATTGATGAGCCTACATAAAGTGCTGCGTAAATGCATTAAGCTGGAGAAAGCCTGTGAGACGAAAGGAAAAAAGCTTGGGCTAAAAGCTGTGACGCTACTTTTCTTACTTAATTCTAATTTCTGTATAACTTGCTTGCAGTTTTGCATGTAAACATGTTATCTGAAAGTATATGAACATTATAGCTGATGTTTTGGGCTGGAAAGTAAGAAAGCAACAGATGCTCAAACAACTTCAACAAGGGAGAGAATGAGGTGGAGAAAGTAAGGAGGAGAACAGAGCATGCTGCTATTATTTTCATTGGTGATTTCATCCAAACTGAGCAGAGATGGGAAAGACACACACACTCCACAGATGGAGGCAGCCAAGCAGGCACAATGCATATGGGCAGGCGGTGAGTTGCAGCTGCACACACACACACACACACACACACACACACACATGCACTCTGTGCTGCTGATGTTGGAGTATTGTCCCACCAGAAATGAAGACTAAGGCCCGATAGCTCTAAGAGCAGAGGACAGCCTCTGGATAGATTTCCAATACGCAACCAGGGGCTTAAGCAAGACAGAGTCACGGATAATCCTCCCTCCTTCTCCTCCTCCTCCTGTGCTCCCTCTCTTCTCTCTCTATTCCTCTGGCCCTCCCCCTGTCTCTATCGCTCCCTCTATTTCTCACTCATTTCATCCCTTTATTCCTCTCTCTTACAGTTCCCTCTATTCTCTGCATTGGCTGCCTCCATTTGCTCCCTTCTATCCCTCAGTTTCCTTGCCAGCCAGTCTATTTTGCTTCCTCTTTCCTTTTTGTCTCTACTCTTCACTCTTCTCTTTTATCTCTTTTAATGCAATCTGTCATTCTGTCCTCTTATTTCTCCTTCGATCCGCCCCTCCTCTCTTTCCTTCCCTCCATGCGTCTTTTTCTTTTTTTTTTTGTCTCTCAGATGGCATTTTACGTTAAGAGCAGCTGTTGTTGAGTCACATCCTTAAAGTTAAAGGCATGACACACTCTGAGGCGCTGACATAAACTTGTTTAATGCTGATTGGCCTTTAATCGCTCGTTACATCCTCCACTGCAGCTGCTGTAACCTCGTAGTGACTAATACATCTATAAACACATATACTGTAACTACTGTAGTCTGACGCTGTGCATGTAATGTACAGCCGTATGGAGCCTGAATCACTGATGGTGTGAGGCAGCAGTTCCCTGCATTTTTTGCTTGTGACCCCTTGATGCAAACACTCTCTTCTCAGAGTGTGTGAGGAAAAACTGTGCTATAGCAGAGAAAAGTCAAAATCTCACAACCACCTAGATTCATCTCAGATTCAGCCCTTATGGCAGTGCTGACTGCACCAAGGCTGCCACAAGGGGCTTGGATGCTATGAATTTGAACCATAATGCCTGTGCTGCAAACCAGGAGCACAGAGTTCGTAAAATGTGGGTATTAGCCAGGCAGGGAGAGTGTGACGGAAGATGCTACAGTATTGAGTTGCATTACGGGCATTGAAGGATCCAGCATTTTTGGTGTTTGAGCCATACTGAGGCCTAAAATTCAGGATATCTCTGCTTCTGCTGCACAGATTTGGACTCCTTTTCTAAAAGGCATTACTGCAAAAACATCAAGGATAGTGAAATGAATCAAGGTAAAAAGTAGAAGAAGTAAAGGCCTTTCCAGCTAGCTAATGTTCTGATTTATCCAGATAAAGTTTGCTTTGCATCCCTACTCTAAAACAGCTACTGAATTAACAACTACTAAACCTCAGTTCCTGTGGTAAAGCAGCTCACTGGTCATCAGCAGAACTGCGGTTGAATGAATTTGAGAGATGGCAAAGTTGAAAATTTTGCCAGCTTCTGTGCCTCAGCCCTGAATTACTGCAGTCTCTGTAAGCCATGGCAAGAAACGATCACTGAGAAGAGACACTCTGTCCCTGTCTCTTTCTGTTACTCACAGACATGGACACAAACCAGCTAACACACACTTCCTTCTTTTCTTAGAAAGTAAATGCAAGTTAATTTGGCTGGCTTTTATATGGTAAATGAGGGTGAGGGTACAGGGGTATAATCTTGATCAAAATGGGTCCTGTTTTACTGAAGCACACTAACAAGGTGGATTCTTTGTTGTTGGATATAAATAAAAAAAAAAAAAAGTCTGTCAGTGTTTGTGTTCACCGCCCAACATGTCCATCCTAAAAACGTATTATGAGTCTAGCAGTGGTTCCTCACTGAGGATAATAACACTTAATTACGAAAGACGTTGGACTCACATTTAAGTTACTCTACCTCAGGATTATTATGTCTGAGTAAACACTGGCTTCAGGCGGGTTTGAAAAACCACATCATCTGTTTACCATCCCAAACTAACACTAAGGTGTCAAACAGATAATCAGTTAGATGTAGCTTGGCAATGAAAAATACACAGACCCAGGCTACAGGATTAGACAGAAATATCTGTTTTTATTATTTTGAAAGAAAACCTTTCAAGTTGCAGACAAATAGCCCTAAACAATCTGACAAAACTTATCCAGTGACCGGTTTCTATCCATTTCACCTTGCCAGAAACTAACTCCAAACTGATATTGAGCAACAACTGGATTGAGTAACGGTAGATTTGTGCTTAATTGCCCAGGTTTCCATTTCCATCAGGCATACTGATAGATGGCTTAGCTCTCTTAGCTGTTTCTCTGCCCCTGTGGATTCTAATTAAAGTACGTTTGAAACAAATACTTGATTAGTTGTTGCCTTTAATCGAAGAAGGCAACAACTTTGCCACCTGCTGTTGATTAGTTACAAAAAATACACTGAATCAGTTGCATTTTCTTAATTATAATCATTGTCTTTGACAGTGTCTACCAATACAAAGTCTACCTTAAAGTCTAAGTCCAGCTGATGAATGGAAGATGCTTGTGTGAGCATGGCCGCACAGAAAAGCCTCTGCAGACACATGACCTGGCAACAGCTCCATGTGGAAAGCTACATACAAAACGAAAACATCAGTGGTTGTTGCAACATGTCTTTTGAGGTGACTTCAATAGAATCATTGAGCGTATCAAGTCAAGTCATTAGAGTGAAGTGATTTGGCAGGTGGCCAGCACCCCAGGGCAACCATCGGAAACCAATTAATATCCCTAACAGAGGTATCATGCCTCTGGCACAAGGCCCACAGGGAGAATCACTGATTACACTGCTGAAAACTGCTGCTGAAATGAGTGTGTCTGTGTGTGTGTGTAATTCAAAACAATTCTCAGCTCTATGTGCAATGACATGAGATGCCACAGGTGTGTGTTGTTCCATGTGTGTCTGTGTGTTGGGTTGTTTTTCTGCTCGTGTGTGCACAAGAAAAAAAAAATCAAGATCATGTCGATGCAGTGTAATTCGTTCATTCAATGAACATGAGCATTCAGTGCAATCATGTGGAACATCAACAGTTTGAATTACAGAGCGGATATAAGGATGCAAACTGGTGGTAGGCACCAGGAGCTGTAATGTAAAGCCTCAGAATGTAAGACATCATCTGCTCTGTTTTTCTGTGTGGGATGTTTTGTCCCTGAATCCCTCAAGGAGAAATCTGTCTTTTCTTTTGGCTCCATCGACAGCGAGGAGACAGGTCAGGGTCACATACAGAGCAGCATCCGACTGGCTGGTGGAGGTAAACTGAACTGTCGAAACTTTTTGTCAAAGGATGGTCTCTGTAATAACTACACTACACTGCAGAGAGCTGTCATCTTTCATCTGCAGGAAACTCATTAAGTGCCTTCTACAATATGTCCATCTTCCTAATAGCCACTTCACCACTGCCTTTAACAAATGAAAAAGGGGATAATATAGGTCAGTTTAGTATATATAATTCAATATGGCTGCCTTGACTTTGATCCTTATATACCATGCAAATGGCTCCTTCTAAAGCCAGTGATCTTGTACATGAGCTAAAACATGTACAAACTTTGACTGTAGTGACCTGACTGTTAAGTCAGAGTAAAACAATGCACCGGACTTTTCCAGATCAACTGAACTGAATGAAATAACCTGATCTGACAAACATTTTCAAGCTGACAGAATCACGTCTGAGTAAGCTTTTTAACTTCTGTCTCATCATGGTAAATTAAGAGCAGTTTAAGTCAGATTGCTGTGGGATTTGCAGCAAATTCATCTCGGGACGGAGTCTACTTGGGTGGTGGTTTCAGCACCACGGACAGTTCATTTTTCATTGGTCTATTGACAGCTGCTTGACAGTTATTGAAGTGTTACAAACTTAGACACTGACACTGAGGTATCACTGTTTGTATTCTGCTTCTCTCAGATGTGAGAAGACCGGAGAGAAGTCCGGTGCATTGTTTTACTCTGACTTAACAGTCAGGTCACTACAGTCAAGTTTGTACGTGTTTTAGCACTTCTGATAGACAAATGGGACAAACGCTGTGCATCCACAAGCCTAATCTGATGGTTTGCTGCTGTGTGATGTGGATCTGTGCTGCAAACTCACACGTAAGCTAAAATCCTTTCTGCAGTCATATTTGAACTCGTTTATTAGGCTTTAACGTGGCATAAAGTACCGATCACATGAGAGGGCAGTAATAAGTTGACAGTGGCACTGATCGTCTGAGGCTGATCACCTAATCTTGAAAAGAATTTTATATTTTGCTCTTTGAAGGTATAACAAGACACTACCTGTGTCTCCTTGGGTTGTCAAGTACTTTTCCTGATGTGGCTGAGAGGCAGACAGGTTGTACAGTATGTGATTATGACACTTGTTATGATGATGATATCCATTACTTCTTTGGGCATCTTGGACACAAAGGTCCTTTCTGATGATAATAATAGAAAAGATGACATCATGGCATCATGATAATCAAGCTGTGATTTGTTTTATAGACTGTACACACACACACACACACCTGCCCTTCGTGATGATGTTTAAGCTGCCTGTAAAGTATGTTACCTGGATGAACATGATAGCAGCTTCTGCAGGTAACATGCAGCCTATGATTACTGTCACCAGTTGACTGTTGGTGAATGTGCCTCGCTGCGACACACGCACACACACTTACATACATACATACACACACACACATATCCACCGCCACCCCTCTCCTCATCCCCTGTTGCTATGGAACCTGTCGCCAAGGCAGAGGTTATGTGGTTGTGATGGAAGTGGTGGACGAAGGCGTGGACGACGACGACGATGATAGTTATGAAGATGATAATAGTGATCGGATAAATCACGCCCTGCTGAATTACAAGGTCCGGCTGGCCATAAACGAATGCATTGCTGGGCTTTGCTCTCTGCAACGTGGGTGGAAGGAGCGACGCGTAATACTGCGCAATGCAAACAGACCCTTTCCTCACCGTAAGACAGACCGCAGCCCCCGGATTTCGACTCACTCTTCGCATGTGTTGCTTTTTAAACACTTAAAAAGTCGTCACGTTGAACTTCGGGCTCGTGTCTTGTGCGAAACAACCCACTGTCCACCGCTGCCATCCCCAAAATAGAACATCATCAACCCAATTCTCAGCAGACGAATAAGTCCTGCAGGCCCTCCTACTGCCACCTGTCATCTCTATGCGATTTCTCACCCGCGTCGCTATTAAGGAACCCTGCGGACATGAAAACTTGGATTCAAACGTGACAAATTCGACTACTGATTATAGAAGAAGTGAGGATCGATAGTGGTCGAGTGCGCGTCTCGGTGGGCGCTGCACGATTTCCTGCCCCTTAGCGAGCACTGTTCATTTCTAACACACGGCCAACAACACATAGGCTGTGTGCTGTTTAGTTTGTTCCCTAAACGAAAAGCCTTGGGGAGACAAGATCTGCCAAATAATTTGCACACACAGTTGTTGTTTTTTTTCTCTTTTTGTGCTGGAAATGTGTCTCAAACAATAATGTTCTCCACCTACAACTGCCTGTTGGCTAAGTATGACCACTGCCCACCCATTATGCCACAGTTCTCCCATGGACAGGCCTGTCAAACCCACAAGTGTGGACTGAACCAAGCAGGGAAAAGGCCTCATCCATATCTGTCCGCGGCGACCTGCAGCCTTGTTGCGTGATTATGAAACAAGTTCACTTGATGCACAAACTGCATATAAAGGATCAAACAAACTAACTGCACACGGAGGGAAAGTGGGGGACAGAGAAGTGCATCTGTCCATCTGTTGAAAACGAGGAGAGAGCTAACACCCCCCCTCCCTCTTTCCCCCATCCCATCCCCATTTCGAGATCATCATACCTCTCTTACTCCCTCCCTCCCACCTTCCCTCTCTCCCTCCCCTCTCTCATGCACAGTTACAAGATGTTTGCCAGTTCTAAATCAAAAAGACACTACATACCTTGATGGTTCTCAAGGGTGTCCTCCGGGATGTACATGTTTTTGCTTTCATTTACCATAAATGTAGTCCGGCGTTATCCCTATAGGTGAATGGAAGAGAGAGAGAGGAAAAGCTGGAGAGGAGGAGGGAAAATAACAAGAGGAAAAAAAGCCCCCCAAAAATAAAGAAATTAAAAAAGGGGGTAAAAGAAGAAAGAACTGCCTGGCACGGACAGTTTTGGGTATTCCTTTGTTTTATTTATGGGGAGGGTTTCTTCGGATGGAGTGAATATTACCTAATCCCCATGATGGAGGTGAAGGCGAGAAAAAAGAGGGAGCTTTCGGCGGAACCGGTTGGGAAAACGCACCGGTGCATCCCTCGGTACATCCGGGCCCTAGGCGAGAAACATGAGACCAGCACCGCGTTCAATTCAATTCACACCTCTCTCGCTCTCTCTTTCTCTCTCCCTTCTCCCTTGTTGTGTTTTTTTAAAATAAGGTTTGAAAAGGTTATAAAGCACGGGCGCTGTCAGTGACGGTCGCAATGGAAGTGCGCAAAAGACGCATTCGTGCGCATCTTCAGCAGCGTGTCAAAATGTGAGAGGATGAAGAAGAGGAGGTGGAGGTGGTGGTGGTGGAGGAAGAGAAGGAGGAGGAAGAGAAGAGGAAAACAATTAGAAAATGAGAAGAGTGTAAATATTCCATCACGGGTAGCACGGGGTTAAATCTCCCAATAGGCTGTCGGTTATTCCACGTATCTATAGCAGAGTCCCCCCAAAAAACAGAAGCCAGGCCGTCCTGTCTCATCCGGAGACGGGTTTCTCTGTCCTGATCCAGTCCATGATGGTCCGACGGTGTGTCTGTCAGTCAGTCTGTGAGCCTGTCTGTCCGTCTGCCTGCCTGCCTGTCTGTCTGTCTGCCTGTGTCTCACTGATCGGGAGTTGGAGCTCTCTCTTCTCTCTGCCTCTGCTGCCCCTGCAGCTCAGCTCTGCAGTGATACCGAGAGAGAGTGAGAGAGAGAGAGAGGGGAGAGAGAGAGAGAGAGAGAGAGAGAGAGAGAGAGTGAGAGAGAGAGAGAGGGGAGAGAGAGAGAGAGAGAGAGAGAGAGAGAGAGAGAGGTAGCCCCCCTCCCCGTTCATGTAGACGCTTTGACTGTTTCCAGATGTGTGTGTGTGTGTGTGTGTGTGTGTGTGTGTGTGTGTGTGTGTGTGTGTGTGTGTGTGTGTGTGTGAGTTTGCCAGAGAGAAAGGAGGGAGGGAGACTGTATAGGCAACAGTGGAGAACCAACGGCTGGTATCCAGATGATGATGATGATGGGGATGATGAAGGCAAAGATGATGATGTTGATGAAGTGTGTGTGTGTGTGTGTGTGTGTGTGTGTGTGTGGTGGGAGGAGAGGAAGGCTCACCAGATCTTAAAAGGAGCAGAGGGTCAGAGAAAAGACATAAAAAAAGGAAAGGAAGGTGTCTGAAACCCATGCGTGAGATACAGTCAAGAAGATAGAGAGCAAGAGGAAACAGAAAGAGAAAATGTGCACATTTGTGTGTGTGTGCGAGGGAAAAAGAGTGAGTGAAAGAGAGGTAGAAGGGGGATAATGATCCATAGCAGGCTCAAACCTTTCGCAGGCTCTGATTTGTGCAGGAAGAAACAGAGATCAGAGATGTACCTACATCCGATTTGCCCTTGGTTCCTACACATCTGGTCTGCTTCAGCCTCATTCTTTTCTTTGGCCATGGCTGTGTTTACACACACACTAAATATCTGGTTTTTCAACTCTTTCATGACTCAAGCTCTGATCTTTTCATGGCTCTCTTAAACAGGGCAAAACCACAAGGAACTTGATTTTTTTTTTTTTTTTTTGGATCTTTGGATGCTGTGTAAATACAGACTCAAATATCATGAGGTAGACTGACGCAGGAAGGTCAGTGCTCAAAGACTGAATGTGAACCTTTTTATCTAGAGGACAATAAAAACGATATTTAGAATTCAATTATGTTTTTTTTTTTTTCTTCCTTTAAACCTCAGGACAGTGATGTATGTTTTGACATTGTTCTCCATGGCCAGAAACAAATTTGTTCTGGCCCCTAAAGCACGCAAAGTCATTTTCTGGAGACATGGGCCCATTTTCCTAGGTAACACAACAATGAAATGAAGCTCATTTAGGAGTAAAATGTCAAACAAAGTCAGCAACATCAGCTCTTAACTAAATAGCTCTGGACCAGGCTTTGATGACATTGAGTCAACTTGGCTCTACAGCTCCTACTGAGGCTTTTTGGATAGACCTGCTCGCACAAATAACATGTCGGTTCTTAAATTGAGCTGTTTTCTTAAAAGCTCTCCACAGGCAGCGTGATATAAAAGATAAAAATGAAAGAAACATTTTTTTCCGCCATCTACTCAGCCTTCAGAAGGCTCTTGACCTTATTTTGAAAAGCAGTTCCTGCCTTTTTATGGACATACTCACATAACACAAACTCTGCCCTAGCATTTTGTGTTAAAGGATGATTTTGAGATGTCAAATGCGTAACAAAAATGATACGGCAATGCTGAACAAAACAGAATTATTGGGCTCAGTAGTACATCAGGATGTATCGAAGGTACTGAGCAGCATTTCCAGATTCTAATTATGGTGCTGGCCATCCCATATAATTGTCTTTGACACTGAAGACGAACTTCACAATGTGCAGGCCTCATGTCAATCTCACTGCAGGCTATAATCAGGAGGTGAATCTGATGACTCAACCCAGCCTGTATTCATTTATTCAGTGCCATAGTGCAAAATCACCACCCACCATCCTGTAATAGAATAAAGCTTTTTGTCTACATGTGTCACTGTAGACATAGTAAAGACAGGGAGACAGCTGATAAATGATTCTATTGATGACATTTGACAGATGCATTGTCTTTTTCTGAACAATAGCGTTTTGTGATGCAAGATGTTATATTAATATACTGTACATTTGGAGGGAAATTAAGGTTTGTTGAGTGCCTGTGCTGATGAATGAATGGAAACATTCCCAGAATTTTTGTAGTACATGCTGAATGTACTGTTGTTAGGAAAAGCAACACTTCGGCAGTGAGTAAATACATGTTCTGCAGGGGGAAAAAACTGATTCATTTCACATATTACCAAATAACACATTATCAGATTGTTAATACAGATGCATCAGTGCATAAGTAGCATTTTACTGTTCAAGCAGCTTAAGCTGGTCAAGGTGGAGCTAATCAACTCTTTTATAATCTGTAGTTTAACCCATGGCAGCCAACCCCATCAAAAGGGTTACAAGACAAAGCTGGGGGGCTGTGAGATGATTAATGAGGTTGAAAAGGAAAAAAAAAAAAAACAAGGGTCTGCTGGGAAATATTTCTCTCTCTCTCTCTCTCTCTCTCTCTCTCTCTCTCTCTGTTTTTAAACTTTTCTCTAATATTAACCTTTCTGTGAAATGTTTTCTAATTTGACTACATTGTGCTTAAAACAGTTATTTAGATGAAACCATCTGGAGAAAGCCTCCTTGCCTCCTTGGTGGAACTAATAACTCATACACAGTAGGAAGTATGAAAAGGGGTCCCAACTACACACTGCTCATTTGAAAGGGGCCACAAGCACAACAAGGCTGGGAACCAGTGGTTTAATCTTCAATGATGCAGTGTATTTTACAAGATTATCAACTGTGTTTTTATGTGAAATCTGAGAAGTAAGTAAGTACAAAGCCTCAAAACTGCACTTAAGTACAATCATTAGTCAGTTGTCTCGTCTTCACTTAGTCAGCCCTGTGGTGGTAGTGAGACAGATGGACAGGGAAAGGCATAATGGAGGTCTGAATCTCCCCTCGACTTTCTCGCCAAATCAGCCTCTGTTTAATTACACTGGCCGGTGAATGGAAAGATAGACAGAAGGAAGGACTGAGGGAAGGAGGAACGGATGGAGGGCAGATCGTGGGAACAGACACTAGTACCCAGGGGACACACAAGCACACAGACACACAAACACAAATGTCCCCTGTAATACAGCCGCACATGGAATATCCATTCTATTTATGACTGTTCTATATTTGTAGTTCCCGACCCCTTTGTATGTGTATTAGTGTGTGTGACTCTAAAGCGCAATTGGTCTCTGGGAATCTCTGAACAGACAAACACTAAAATGCTGGTATCCCATGTGGGAAACCAACAATCTGCTGGTCAGTCAAAGGGGAATCCCCTCATTACAGAGGGGGCTATTTAATTCAGCTGCACAATGGGATATTTGATGCTAGACCTTCATTAATTTATTGCCATTTCTGACTGAAATTAAGATCTGATGGATTCACACTTTTAATATGAATATGAAACTTTTTTGAGGGGATCCATTCCATCGTCAAATTGGGAAATATTCAAATCCGTCTCTTACATAGTCAGTTCTGGGAAATTTAAGCATTGGCATTTACATAATGTACTTTTTCTCTCTTTTCCCCCAAAATTAATAAGCAATAAAAATAAAGATTACAGGGATAAAATGAAATGCAAGATGAAATTAAACATATTAGAAACATTAACTACTAAAGGTTATGTAAAATATCTAGTGAAGAAAATCTTCTTCTTCAATTATACTGCTACATTACATTGACAAGGTTTCACATATTCTAAGAAACTGGCTGGATGTTACTTGCTAACTATTACAAACTGTTGAAGAGATTAAGTCATGTTCTCCAGGCTGCAAAATCCACCAAAGCAGAAATAAAATGAAAAAAAAATAAAACTCTACTTGCTTTTCAACATACAGTATGTCTATTTTAAAAATATGCTCAGACATTTTTTCCAGTGTGCAAACACAAACAGTGGCCATCCCTGCGAACAATACACACCTCTTCCCTTGTTAAATTTCAATAATTTGCTCAGTAGATACATCCCATTGTCCTTCCTACCTGTGAGCCAATCACCAGCATCTCTTGGCCTATCCCCACCAATAGCACTCAATCTTGACTGAATGGTTATTGACAGTATTGACCTGCTGATGGATAACTCATTAGCCTCATCATTGACAAACACACGCCCCCTGACAAACAGATAGATACCACACTGACAAATAGACACATATACCTAGAAACACACAGATGGCCGACACCAACACTCTGACAAGGTAATAGAGATTCTTGCCGAGAGACAAACAGACCCATTCTGAATCACAAAGCAGCTATTTTCATGTTAATGGAGAGGCAGACGTGTCACAGCCTGACCTGGAAGTGTTTCATTCATATTTAAGAGGAGAGGTTGTGGACAGCAGTGGCACAGTGGCACTTCCACTTGAAAGCATTTAAAGCAGGTGTTTTCCTCCAGAGCTGCTTAAACTGAGTGAGCAGTTGGATGTTCATTGTTTCTCTCAAGGACACTCTGATGTGGCTGTTGATGGATGCACATCAGCTGTTGTACATCTCCAACTTGTGGCAGTATAAATCTAATTACTGAAGCTCTGCAGAGGAGAGGTGCAAGTGCAAATTTTATATACAGGAAATAATCTGCTATCACATGCATACAGAATGAAGGGGCTATTTCCCCTCAAGTGCCCTTACAACAGAACAAGATATGTTGAACTGAATATGGAGATTCACTATCAGGTGATCCAACTGATACAGTAATATATGGGTATGGCTGATATGGATTTCAAGAACTTACAGTCCTGAAAGTCTTGTTCCTGTATCAGTAACTGTTCTGCCCTTGAGTGTTAAGTTTCCTAACAGGAAGGATAAGTCTCATTTCTGAACCTGAGAGATGGTTGATTATATACAGTATCTCACATAAAATTCTGCATCTGAATGAACACAGATACAAGAAGAACAACTTTCAACATACAGCATAAACACACAGGGACAGCAGCATGAAGGTGAAAATAAAACAGGAAATTGCAAGTTTAAACCAATGAACATGAAGGAAATGTTGCCTCGATAACTGCACCATTGTAAACTGTGCTCAAAATGACCTTAACTTGGTCCATGAACAAGGTACTAAACACATTCTAAAGTAAACACTCCCTTTGCTTGTGTTTCTGCTTTTCTATCGCCCATTTACAAAGAGCACAACAACGACCTACAGTCTCTCAATACAAAATAAAAACATGCTGTTTAGTTTCACAAATGTCGGATGACAAGTGAGTTTTGATAGAAATAAAGAGAGATATGTATGCTGAAGTGTTGTCTAAAGAGAAAAAAATCAGTGATACCCCACTGAAGAAAAAAAACAAAACAGAAATGAATTTATATTCGCTTTTTTGTGAGTGAGTGTGTTACATGGATACTTACTAACACACTGTCATGAATTCCTGCTTGGTTTTAAGATCAACTCCAGCTCGTGAAGGAAAAGGAGGGATGATTGTGTGTTATCCATTATCCATCCCTTTAATGCCCCCTAGTGCATTTGAAGGGAAATGTAACTGTGAATTGGGAGATCATTATCAGTGTTTATGTTGCCTAGCAGGCAGATATATACACAGATGAAAGACAAAGAAAAAACTTCAGTTGCATATTTGTAAGGAGAGAAGTGACAGGGCCATAAAGTTAAAATAGAACAGAGTCAAATAGAAACAAACACAATGGCGTGATTTTCTCACAGTACTAAAAGACCCTTCAATGCACAGCAAAATATGGTTTTACACTCACACACGCACACACTGAAATGTGTTCTAAAATACCACTAGAAGAGAGGATTTCAGCCCAGTTACCAAAGTAAATATCAACATAAAACAGAATAAAAAACACATTCCATAATCAACCCACTGGCAATGAAATTAACCCACCTGATGTAAGTTTAGCGATTACTTTTAGTGATGATCGTTGGGTATGTTTCTCCTGACATTACAATGACTTGTTTAAACAAAATAATATTAGATCTCCGTGCACCCGCACGCTGAATCGATTTTTTTTCTTCAAGTTGATTGATAAGTCTGAAATCTTCAAAGCTTGTGCGCAACTACTCATGTCTGATTGTTTACAATATCTCTGGCTAAATATGGCCGTTAACAAACTCAGCCATGGCAGTTAGAGGTCGATAACTCTTTAACTTTTTAAACTTATAACTCTTAAATTGCAAAACAGGCTACTGTGCAATTGCCGACTTAACTGTCTTTCTTCCCTGTCGCTGGTTTGGTTTTTATCTCATCTTTTTGTGACTCGTTAGCCGCTGAAGCTAGGTAGCGAGCTAACTTCTCCATAGGGAACAATGACAGCGACTTCTGCAGGTAGCAGCAGCTGCCTTGCCGCTAAAGGACTGGACATAAGCCTGGCTGCTCTGCAGCGACAGGACCCGTACATCAACAACATCGTGGACGTGGCCAGCCAGGTCGCTCTGTATACGTACAACAACAGATCAAATGAGTGGGTAAGTCTGAACTTTATTTAAGGATTTCGTGCTAACTTAGCTTAGCTTCGTCATCCTCCCTAGTAGGCGCGCTTTGTCACTGACACATTTAATTCATCTAAAGTTATATCAGTAAGGAAACCCAGGTGGATGGTTGTTCAGAGTCTAACGAGTTAATTTTTCGTAAGTGGAGACTTTTAATTTATTTTATTTTATAATCTATGACACAATATCTCAAGACGATAACAGTCTAATATTAAGGCAATCTGACATGTTTTGCCTCAACATGCATTGACACAAATGAATAAAAGTATTACTTTGGTTTTCTTTCTGTGTGTTTTTCAGGAAAAGACCGAGGTGGAAGGCACCCTTTTTATCTACACAAGGTAAGGAAATTGTTGTAAGAGTTGGACATCCTGCAGCCTAAATATTTTCCATGTCAAACTGTACTTAATATGGTGCTTGTTGAGAAGTCCAGCACAGCTCTTTGACATGCAGAATTCTCCCTGACATGAGAATTAAAAGAAAATCATAAAAAGTGTGGCATGTAGCTCACAATTTGAACTTGCATTTAGCTTAACTGTTTAATCACCATTGTGATAGCTGAGGTACTTTTTGTTTCCAGTTTATCAAAGACTATTTTTTTGCATGAATTCTTTACATTTATATCTATGCTGTGTCCTGTTTATTTCAGGCTGGCATCTCCCAGGCATGGTTTCACTATAATGAACAGGCTCAGCATGGAGAATCTGACAGAACCAATCACTAAAGACCTGGACTTCCAGCTCCAGGACCCCTTCCTGCTGTACCGCAATGCACGATGTAAGGAGTAAGGCACACAGCTGAACACACAGACACACTTCTTATGTCTGCCTATTAATCATCAATGCCCTCAGTTTTTCATGGGACACATTTTGTTCTCAACACGTGTTGAGTACAGCATGTGCAGTGACACCTTTAGTGTAGTTTTATACCCACTGCCATTTCTTTTAGTGTGATGTCCATTGCACTGAATCATGATCATCAGTGCCAGAGTTATATGTGTTAGCTGACAGCTTTATTGCTCAGCCACTTTCAGTGTAGCCTACTCTATGGTGACTATCAACCAAAATCTTGAAACAGTAAAGAAATTAGGATAGGTACATTTGATTTAAAGCAGTGTGATCATATGACACATAAAACTGCAGGTGTTTATGTAGCCACAGGGCTCATAAAAGACGGACAATTTTACAGAGTGACCAAAGTGTGCAGCATGCGGTTCATTTGAGTAGGAACCACTAGTTCCATATAAGGAGCAGAGGTATTCTGGTGCAGTCTATCAGCCTGACTCCCTCTCAGACTTACATCTGGCTTACACACACACATACTCACAAACACGTTGCAGAGTGTGCCTGCGGGACAGGAGCCTGACAGCACTACAAAACCAGCCAGCCAGAGATTAGATACACCACAACAGTCACTGATAATCTAAACACACACACACACTCAGGAATTGCTGACACACACAGACCTCCCTCCCTCTCTGGCCTCACACTCTCCATCAGGCTCAGTAAGAGGCAGGTGGAATGCGGTGTTTAGATACCACTGGATTCCTTTCGCCTGCTTTGATCCCTTTACTGTAGTACTTCATCAGTCTTACTGACACTTATACAACAATAGCCGTTATTAAACATCCTGAAGGTCCAGCGAAATGATGTGTATGACATAAACTTTACTCAGTGACCTCATTACACCTTTTGCACCAGGTTTAAATTCACTCAGGAAACATTAAAGATTATCTGTGATAGTTCTGGCCTCAAGATGTTGACAGAGCATCAGTAATGGGAAATAAATTGCAAGAGAACAGCTAATTCACTTTGCCTGGGAAGGAAAGAAATTTAAAAACACTTAAAGCCAGTAATCGCAGCTCAGTTGATGACTATTTCCTCCGATAAAAAAGAAAACATGGGTTGGAGTTAAAGAGTGGGTGGGTGCATAGCAAACCTAATGGTCAGTGGCTCCAGCTGATTACTCTGTTTGAAGGTGGATGATAAAACACCCAAAAAAGGAGAGAGTATGGTTGCTCTGATTTACTTTTTTTTTTTTTTTTTTAAGTATGCAGCTGTTTGACAAGGTTGAGCGAGACTTAGCCAACAAAACACACATGCACATAACCAGAGAAACAGCACCTCAGGTACTCTAAGAGACATCAAAATGTCCCAAGGACTGCAAGAGGAAGCTAATGTTCACCAACCATTTTGACTGGATGACGGTACATGTGTGGTGCAGGGATCTTTTCCAGAAAACTGTATGCTCAGGAATGCGTCTCAGCTCAGAAAATATGTTTTTTCACTGGCTAACATCTAATGCATAATAGTATTTTGGCCCCAGGCTGTTGGTAATGCTGCCAGTCCCACTGTGTCGTGACCTCTGTGCGGAGGGGCCGTGGAATCTTATCATTAGACAAACAAGTAGCTCTCAGTGTTGCCGTAACTTCCTGGAATGGCAGTTGGCACAAAGTGGCACCCCGGGCTAAAAATAAGCTGCGGAGATATACCACAGAACGGGGCAAGATTCACAGAGGAGAAATGTAGCCGGAGCAAGTCATTATTTCCTCTGGCAAATATCCCAGTGCACAGGAACTGATAGGAGACTTTTTACATTCCTTCTTATAAGCACCTACAATCCCTAGTAATGCTGTGGTTACCCCATTATCTGTACAGGGAGTTGATCCCCTAACCTTGGCACTGTTACTGCCTTGATATTTTGGCTGTGGCCAGTGAATGTGTCTGAGCTAGGTAGTCTAGATATTTAGACTTTTAACAAATCCTTTGAAGTGCTTATTTTTATCCCCAAAGGCTTATTTAGTTCACAAGTTATACACACATTCCTAAAAGTTAAGGTTATGGTATCAGTATTCTCTGTTTAATATAGAGTTTATATGTGGTACTGTGTGGGTATGTGTGTGTACATATAGATATAGATAAATACATATAACATACTTTTTTTCTCATTACACTAGCGCTCCAATTAACATATCAGTGCTGCTCTGTATATGAGGTGTATGGACAGTCTTACCTCCAGGTTGGACATATGTGTATCCTAGGTCTCTCTCTGACACCAGCAAGCCTTTAAATCTGACCTCAGGTTCCTCCTCCAGTCTCTCATGTTTAGGTTTCCTCTGAAACAGGCCTCTCAACATGGCTCCACTGGTCTCTCAGTAGTCTCACAGTCCAAGTAGAAATTGTCTCGTTGATTCTTTAAGGTGCTCAGTTTAGCCTTTAGTAGCAGCTCCAGTAATTCCTGATCTGGCAAAAGGTTCAATAAAGGTGCTGTGATAGTTCCTTGGATTAGATTTTTCTTCTGCTCCACTGAATCTAGGTGTGTAAAAGGCCCTTTGTCAGGTCAGGTAGTGCACATACAGCTGTCACAGCAGTTCTGGCGATGCCTCCTTAGAAATGGGCCTCACTAGCAAAAGATCTCACTCTGTGCAATCTGAATGTAGTTAAGTTTCAAGGGAAAAGGCACATGTAACAATGGTAATAATGTCTTCTCAGATAAGAGTTTCGGTAGCTGTAAACCTCAAAATATACTCCTCCTCCAATGCCATGAATTCCATTCCTACAAACAAAGGAAGTGATGTTTCTTCTCAGACAACAATTATTCCAAGCATGGATGTGCGTAAGTGTAAGAGCAGCTACCCCTGACCAACCTCCAGCAAACTAAATACAGATTAAAAGAACATCAGCACTGTTCATCATGACTGAAGCTGTGAGCTCTCTCCACAAAAATGATCACACACTGTACCAAAAGCACACCTAATCCATCTCGGACGACAGAACGGCTTAAAAATACGACAGGATTGCTAACTATACGAAAGCTGAGAAAAAAACATAAAAAGTTTTCTTGGAGTTGTCCCAGTAGTGCAGTTTGGGTTAGAGCCAAACACGGTTACTGTCTTGTCAAAGCACATTTAAACCTCCTGGAAACTGCGACGTTTCTGTGCAAGTTGAACAAAAACATATAAATCAGATGTAATTATAAATGTTTTCTTTGAAAAGCAAAGTCTCAACAGAGAAGTTAGAACAAACAGTGACGGTTTGGTGTTCTGCCTCCCAGACTCAAAAAAATAAATCTCTGAAGTCTTACTAAAGTTAAAAATGTCTTCTTATTTATCCAAGTCCCACCGGAGTCCCTTCAGAGAGCTGCTGTAGGTCTTCAGAAGACAACACATGCGCGCCAGTGTTCGCTGGTGGAGCTGGTTTGTCGTACTTACAGAGGGTTTGAAAGGACCACACAGCTTCAGTCCTGGATCACTCACTGACTTCAGCAGAGTGATTGTTGCCAAAGTTTCCGATACTCCTTGTTCACACTGTAAAGGGATACGGTCATATTCAGAAGGGACATTTCCCAGTTAGTGACCCCTCCTTGTACTGGTCTCAGACTTTGGTCGTCCTCCTGCTGAAGTTATTTACCCATGTGATGTTGCATTCCCAGTCCAATTCACTTGGTCCAGATCTCTCCTTCACCCATACAACGCAGTTTTCCCTCTGCCTTTCGTCCTCTCACTCTCTCCCTGTCCAGTGTGGTTGACTGGAGCCCTTTCCACTCTTTCTATCTCTCTAACATTCACACTGAGAGCTTAACCTTGTGACCACTGCCACTTTTTTGTTGATGCCCCTGGCTTTGGTCCTCCTCCCACTCTTTACTGTCTCTCTCTCTTTCTGGAGGTTGGGGGGGGGTTATCCTCCTCATTTTTCTCCACCTTCTGTCTTTGTGTGGATGAGGCATGGTAGTATAATGGTCAAAGAGACTGTCTCATGTCTAAACAGTCACAGGCTCTTGTCCAGCTGTGTGTCTTTACATCAGTTTACTTCAGTTCAGCATTTTTCATTCATTGACAGATATGTTTCCTGGCAGCTAAAGAGGACTGAGGACTTGATGTTTTTCCTCTGACGGGCTTGTTGATGACCTCCTCTCTAACACACCTCACTTCTTTCTATTTCATATCTGACTCGCTCGTTTTTTCTCAATTTTCCAGCTCTCTGACTTTGACTGTGTCTCTCTCTGTCTCTGTCAAGCAGTCTCATCCCCAGTGAGCACTAAGTGGCTCTGGCTCCACCAGACAGTCTCCCACTATAGTTACTTATTTGGTACTGGACTGATTTTTCCCAGGCTCAACTGAACCCTGTGTGTGAGTGTGTGTGTATAGATGTGTCTCTGCCTCTCCCTCTTTGTTTGTTCCCCTCTCTATACTGACCTCAGTGGCCTGTCCAACCTCATTTGTAGCCAAGTGTGTGTGTGTGCTTTTTTTGAGTATATCTGTCGGTGTGGGAATGTGTGTGTGTTCTTTGATAGGACTATGGTGGTAGCGCTGTCCACCACATTGTGTTGATCTCACTTGTTGCTTTTTGTGCTCGCTCGCTCTCAGTCTCTTTGTGGTCTGACTTTAAATCCTGCCTCTCTGGCTCATTCATAAGTGCTTCTCTGTCCTTTTACTTTCTCCTATCTTTAACACGCTTCTCTTTTCCTTTTTGCAACTGGCCTTATCTTTTCTTGACTCCATTTTAGGAAATTAGTGTGTGTGTTGAGGTGTGACATGATGTCTGGCTGTTTTGTTGGACGCTAACTGAAATGTGTCCGTAGCACCAAGTGTCAGCCAAGTGTCAAAAAAATTTACACGATACTATAGATTTCTCTAAGTAGATAAATGGAAGTTCAATCATTGGAGGATCTGGACCATCTGGATCGTTTTAGACCTCCTCTGTTTTTATTTCCTGGTACTAAATATTGTTTCATTAAATACACGATTCTCTCCTCACTGACTGGAATTGGATAATTATTCAACAACCCTCGCTTCTTCCATAGGCTTTTAGGATCGAATGAAAACAGTAACATGAGTCACAGTGTAATGTAATGCAGCCTACTTACTTACCGCTGTGTAATCCTATGACGAATGTGTGTTAGTGTTGCCTTTTTCCTCCCTTGTTGACCATGTTTATATAGTTCAGGAGACTCCTGGGGCCCATGTTTCACTGTGTAATGGCACTTCTGGCTTCTGTTCCCATTGGCCTGCCTGGGAAATGACTAATTTAAAATTCTGGGTTTAGACCCAACAGGGCTAATAATAAACCGTTAACATTATCTATCAAGCCTGCACTGATGTCATAGCAGCAGAATTGTGCTACAGCACGTCTGTGCATTCATTTGATTTTCAGGGTATGGCAGGTCAGTAGGCTCATTTTGCTGTCTGCTGACCTTAGAAGCTGGTTCATCTCAGAGCTGAGCAGGCAGTTACATTATTTCACCAGCTAACTTGATTTTTTAGCATTTGCTGGATCACGACTGCAAACCCTGACATTTTGCTGCATTTTTGTTTATGTAAGATGCTCAGAAGTTCAATTCTTTCTCTCTCTCTGCCTCCCATCCCTGCTCCTTCCCTCTCTTCCTTCCTCACCAGTGGTTATCCATGGGATTTGGTTCTATGATAAGGAGGATTGCCAACGCATTGCCCAGAGGATGAAGATGTAAGTACTTATGTTGCAGTGAGCTAATATATACAACACTTAAAGAAGTAAGACTAATAACAATGATGAATGAGTTATTTTCCAATACGAAAGGTTTGTTTTATGTCTTTAGAGCCAACATTTAAAGGTTTCAGATGTTTCAAGTGACAGTAGTCTGTTTACTTTGGCTGAAACATGTTGTAGGTGTAAAGACAAAGAGGTAGCCTTATTCTGAAGTATACTTCAGTTTACTGCTTTTCACGGCAGTTACCACAAATTTTTTGAAGAACCATAGACATGCATGTTTATGAATTTTTTTGTGCAGTCTGACCCAGCAGGAGCAGGTCCTGGCTCAGTCTCAGGGTGGCTGGTTGTCCCCAGCAGCAGGAGGAGGTGTCGGGGGTGGTGGACGAGCAGGAGGAACAAATGAAGGAGGCAGAGGAGGTGGAAGTGAAGGAAAGGCAGTAGACATCATCCAGATGTTGACCAAAGCGCGCACAGAGTACGACAAGGTAGGCAAGGCAAGTATTGCAAATAATATAATATTGATATAAAAGGAACTCATGGCCGCATAGAGGATAAAAAAGCTATAAATTGAATAAGACGTATTTAACAGGAGAATAAATATAATACTGCTACAGTGCAGTATATTATTTATATGAATAAGTAGTCCCAAATCTATTTTAATAAAAGCTGGTGGCAAAAAGAAAAGTCTTCAGCCTTGAAAAAACTGAGTTTTTTGGCAGTTTGTTCCAGATATGTGGTATATAAAAACTGAATGCTGCATCTCCATGTGTTGTTTTGTCTCTGGGGACAGCAAGCTGACCTGTCCCAGATGATCTGAGACGTCTGGACAGTGCATAATGTTGCAGCTTAGGAGATCAAAAACATATTTTGCAGTGGCACACCAAAGACAGCCCGCTATTATTGGAAAATATTACAAATACAATGTTATAGATTAAAATCAATTTCTGTGTTTCCATTCCCTTTGTGTTTCAGGAGAAGACTACTTCAGAGCCAAAGGAGATTGGTGGCAGCAGTGTTCTATATGGAAACCCCAACCTGATTAAACCAATACCTGTCAAACCGAACACTCAGGTGAAAGACCCAGTTCCTATGGACATTCAGTTCCACATTAGTACATTGTCCCTGGGTATCTTCTGTTTAGTGAGCCAATTAAAGATTGACTTTGTGCTGTACAGGAAGATTTCTAAATCATTTCCTGTAAAACTGTTTTATATGCTTTAGAAATCTTATTTATTTCTACCACTTGTGTTCTCTCTTATCCTACTGTCTCCTTCAGGACAGTGAAGGTGCTGAACCCAAGTCTCTCTCTCTGGCCACTCTATTTGGCTCTCAGCATAAACATCACCATTCATCCAAACCTGACCCCGTCCCTCCTGTGGCTGTCCCCGTGACGGGCTCACCAGCAGAGAAACTTGCTCGCCCACCTGTAGCCCGCACCCTGACCTACGATGATACAGTGAATTCAGGCAGAAGTGTGACCTCCAAGGGAGGTAATGCCGCCCTGGCTCGGTTTCCAGATGGAGGGATCAGGGCGGTAGTGGGCGAAGATGGTGGAAATGTTGTTGTGGGCTTGCTGCCGAGTCCGACTACCGCTCATCAGCAGCAGCAGCAGGAGCAGCCGCAGCACTGCCCGGCCATCCAGAAGCTCATGCAGGGACAGAGAGGGGTCGGAGGGGTGCTTCAGACTGTGTCTGAGTCCCCTGAAAACAGGCTGTGTGACAACGGGGTGCCACTGGAGCATCACCACCACCATCACCATCTTTACCATCATCATCATCAACAGCATCACCATCATCACCATCAACAGCAACAGGCTCAACCCGACCCAATCAAGAGACTTTTCCAAGCCCAGCCACCTCTTCCTCCCTCCACCTCCTTCGCCTCTGCTGCTCCCCCTTGTTGCTCCAACGCCCCTCCTCTGCAGCAGAGCTCCCACCTCTCCTCTCAGCCTGTAATGATGGATTCTGTGTCATGTTCCCACCTTCAAGCGCAACAAAACCAGCAGCTGTTTCTCAGCCTTTCTAAGCATCAGCCAGAAGCCCAGCACAACAGCCAGTCGGCTTCAGCTCCACAGGGACCAGGTGGGACATCTTTTCTGCTGTCAGTATGACAGTATGAATAAGCACTACAACCATCTACCGAATAAGTATACCACAACCAGCATTTTCAGCAAATGTAGAAGTGAACTATCAGACGTATAAGTAAATACTAATAAGAAATAATTGAATGTATAAAATAATAAATAATGGCTAAAAAGTAGAAAGTAAAAACAGTCTGTATATCATTTTGGAACAATATTTTTTTTGCTTTGCCAGGTTTCTTGCCATCTCAGGTGACCAGTGACCAAGTCATTCGACCTTCACAAGGTACAATATCAGTTTTCTTAAATAATAATTAACAGTCACTTTGTAGGGTCTGTTTAGTGAAGTTATACACAGATTCCAGTCTACTTTTGCAAAAGCTACAGTCAGAGTCCCCTCATCGAGTCCCTCGTTTTCTTTCGTCAGGTCTGTCTTCACAGATGCCAGGTGTGGTGTCTCCTCATGAGCTTCTCCAAAAGCTCCAGCTGGTCCAGCAGGAGCAAAGCCTGGCTTCCAGTGATCTCCCTCGACTCTGTCCAGGGCTTGCCCCTCGATTCCTGGGGCCCACTCAAAGTCAAAGTACAGGCTCAGTCATAGGCCCAGTCCCAAATCAGACTGCAGCCACTGCAGGTCAAAAGGCTGCTCTGCAGTTTCAGGTAAGTACTGTCAAGTCAGTTGGCAGATGTTTTTGACTTTGGAGCATAGCCACTATGTTGCCATTTATTTCTAACCATCATAAAAAATAGTATTTCTAACTGTCCCTGTCTATCCAGGTCATCTCCCCCCAGCGTATACCCGCCACTGTGGCCCCCACCCTGCTCCTCTCTCCCAGTGTGTTCACTCAGGTGAAGTCCAGCGATGGGTTGTCAGCAGTTGCCCAGGAGAACTGCCCCGCCCCATCAACCCTGCCCAGACTCCCGCTGCAGGAGGAGGTCAGAGTTCTCTCCAGAAGTCAGTTCCAAGCCACATTGCTGCATCTGATCCAGGTAAGATGAATATTACTAAAAGTATCATGACACTGACACACTGTATGTTTGATAAACACAATAACACCTTTGCTTGTGTGTTTCAGACTGACAGTTCATTCCTGAACACCATCTATGAAGCCTACATGAGCCGCTTTGCTAACGACTCAAGCAGCAAGTACTAATGACTCTTCAAACCTTCTGTCTTGCCCCTCTCCAATCAGTCAGTCACCATCTCCTCTGCACTCTACCACCTGTAAACCTGACTCTCTTCACTTCAAACCAAGCCTCTGTAGTTGCTTAAAAAATCAGTTTCCACATCAGAAAAATGCAACTTTTCAATATGTGACACCTCTAAAAAAACAGTTCCTCTCCATCTGAGGACCACTGGTTTTTGGTACAAAAGTGGCATAACCATACAGTCTGACCTCGCCTGTAGTTCAGGGGAAAATGAAACCAATACTGTAGTTTCTTCTCAGCGAAGACAAAATATGCTGCAACGTCACAGTTTTCCCAAGGTGTTTTCACCAAGTGTAGCAGAATTTTATTTTTATTTTATTTAGTTTTTTTATAATCTGTAGCCTTTACTCCGTCACTAGCAGCTAACACCCTCTGGGCTCCAACAAAGAAGTCCACCCAGTCGAAGAACTTGTGCTGAAGAATATGCTCAAACTATCTTCACTTATAAAATGAAATATAAAACATGTTAAACATGTTTTTTTATGCACATTTTGAAAAGCAAGTATGTTTAAATGCCACTGGAATTTGTTGGATTTGAATTTACAATTCTTTTAAATTAAGTTCTGACTAGGAATTTTAAGTATGTTTTACTATCCAAATGATTTTAAAGTTATTAAAATGATACCTTGTCATTTTGACTTTTTTTCCCAGCTAACACCAACTGTGATATCTGCATTGTTATCTTAGCTAACTGATTGAAACCAGTGTTGTTGACAAGCACATTAGTTAGCCTGCACAAAGCTACATCCTCTTTCTTTTAAATATAATGATAACTGTCTCAACTGGTGGCTTTTCTGAACACATGAAGTATGTCCCGGTGTGTAGGAGAGAAAATAGTTTTCTTCACAGCACTTCTCTTCTGAATATTATCATTATGAAGGAGTTCAAAATGACATGGTATCCATTTAACCTGAAGAAACAAGGAAACTACAGGAGATTGTCAACCTGCACTACCTCACAGAGAGCTAGTTTGGAGGTTTACCCGTGTTTTAACTTAGTAGTGGCAGATTGTCAGTTGTTGGACAGTGTAGCGGTGACATAATCTAATATCTATGATCAGAATTTTTGTTTCAGTTTATTTTTTTTCTGCCAAAGCTGTGGTTGTATCTTAAAGTGTAGTAATTTTGCATTCATGCCACAGCTCTTGAACACTCTTGTCGTAAATAAAATGGCTTACAGAAATCCGCTTCAGGTGTAATAAAAGCTCTTCAGATCAGATGCTTTGATGGTAAATATAGTTAATAAATGGTTTTGGTTTCGGTTAAGACAATAAAAAGCAACGAAGAAGGTATAGAAGTATATCCAGTAATAGTGTTTTGGAGTTCACATGTCTGTTCAGGGCAAATATTGTAGAATATACACACTATTACATGTTCTGTAAAAAAAAAAAAAAAAAAAAAACATCAACAAATTTCTCATTCACTGTCCCACAGTTCCCACTTTGTACAACAAGGAAGTCTGTCGATAAATGTGTTTCATTTTGTCAGGGTCAGGGTTTGTAATGTGTGTTTAGCCCCTGTGCTAAGCACATGTGATAGCCAATCAATACAGTAGCTACCGGAGAGTACACAGAAACAGCAGCAGCAAAAACAAAACAAAACAAAAAAAGAGCAGAAAACAGAATATATTTCAGAAAAAAAAGAGGATATTTTTTTTTCCTATTTTTGTACTCAAGAAACAAAATGTATTGTTCACACAGTACAAATAACCAGCATTTTACATTACAAATGTAGAGATAAAATATAAGTTTCAATTTCATCCTTATTCAGCTTATCTACAGTTATTGGTCAGATGCCATTTTGTTGTTTTAATTCAAAAGATGTCATCCATCTTTTTTTTTTCCTTACATGTACTTTACATGACATTGTTAAATGAGGCATTTTTTTCACAGGTTTGCTCTTACAGAAACTGGAAAATAATTTAATTGGATATTAAATGTTCTCAAACTACCTCTGTTCTTTGCTGTCTTTTTATATTGTTGTTTATATTGTTCATATGGATCTGCATGGCTGAGTGGTACTATGATGATGATGATTATTGTTATTATTTAAGATGGATGCAGCTCAAAGTAACACTGATCACACTGGAGGTACACTCATTATTGCTTTTATGTCACGTCATTGCTTTCTTTTGCCACAATCGATAGTGTAACATAATGTCAACAGTCATTAATCAGCCATTTTTTACACACCCAGCAGTATTGAAAGACCTCGCCCAATTAACTCCAATAGTCTTTATACAACATTAGTTTTTCCAATAATAAATCACTCCCTGTGTTGGTCGTGCTTAAGTGAGCACACAGCACAAGCCAATACAGCAGAGTTGCTGACACAATGGTGTTAATCTAACTGAACAAGGGACTTCCTGTTTGTAACAGGACTAAAGAGAAGAGGGTGTGTGACCCAGCAGACGTGACGAGAAGGTGACAAGGTCTATTTAGTAACTGCTGTGGAGCTTTCAATAAAATCACATGGACAGTGCATGAAGCAGCTACTAAGTGGGGGTGTGGTCAACTGAAGTCAACTGTTGTTTCCATTAAACCTCAGCTTTTCAGCTTACATCAATGCAAAGTCCTTCAAGAGCTAAAATAGAAAAAAATAGAAACAGAATATCTACTAATCTTGTGTTTACTGCCAACTGCCATTTTCAAGGTCAAAAATAAATTTAAAAACCTTATTTTTTTAAAAAACCAGCCGAACCTCTCTTAAATAATTACAAAACTGATTCAAGGAAATGTGTATCCTGTTTTTCCTTCCTTCCTGTTTTCCAGAGTCATTCTGATAAAACTACAGACTCGAGAAAAACAGGGTGTTTATTTTTTTGACACTGCAAAAGGACAAATAAATAATGCACAAATTGTCTCCTTTCCCAGTGCAACAATGGCACTAATTGACTCTAAGGGAATGAACTGACTGATTCATTGATGGACTGACTGATTCACAGAAAATGGCCCCTCAGTTGAAGACATCAGCTGGTCCCCCATGGTGACCACAGACTCTCTGGACAATAGTGATAATGACCTGTCAATCACTGCACCCCTGTGCATACATACAATATATTTCTTTAGGTGAAGGGAACTTTAAACCTAACAGGTGCTCTGCCCTCCCTCCCTGCTCATATTAGATTTCCAGTGCCTTTGGGAATAATGTTCTATCTGTGTGTACGTGTATGTGGCTACTTGTGTGTGACAGATTGTCATATCAGTCCATTAGTACCAGATTGTGTTGTCAGGGGTCTTAATGGATCCATAATAACAGCTGGGAACAAAAACAGTGGTAGAAAACACAAGCGATCAGAGTACAATCAGTCTGTTGTCCTCTCTGATTGTTTGGGAATTTGACTGCCTCTCCCTCTCCCCCTTCCTTCCTGTTTCCTCTCCCCAGCAAACACTGTCGTGTCATACGTAGTAATTAGCATCATTATTTACTTACAGCAGCGGATGTTTTTATCCAAAGCAGCTCACAGCAAGTTTGGCTTCAATTCCTATACACAAAAACACAAAGGTTTATTACAAAAAAAATGTTGTTTTTAGTACTGCATCAATGCCAAAACACATTTACAATATTGTTAGTGCCTACAAATTTTGTTTTAACAAGAATTTCACACACACACACTTTCCTCTGAGACTCTGAGGTTCCAGACCACTGGTTTAGCTGATGGATGCTAAAAGTAAAGGCTGACTATTAGCCCTGGCTTAGACTAATCAATGACTTCTGGTGTGTGTGTGTGTGTTGTGTGTGTGTATGTGTGTGTGTGTGTGTGTGTCCATGCCCAGAAAGGCGGGGTCCAGTTTGTATGGGGGAGCCCAAGCCACTTTTGTTGCCTCTGTGTCGCTGTATTCTCAGATGGAGGATGTGGTGAAGTCGTCTGAATTAACTAAAGCATCGAACTGAACAAAAAGTCCAAGAGTTGATAAACTGTTTTATTGAATTGCTCTTCATCTTTTTTCATACACAACACAGTGGTGCTGGGTTTGAATTTTAAGAATCATTTCTCATATTATTTTTTTTTCCTTCACTTCACAAAAGACAAGTTGGAACCATAATTAAGCTCCACAAAGACACAGGTGAGTGACACTGAGTTTTCTTTATGCTCCAGTGCTGCTTGGGGATTCATGTAGTTCATTTCTATGTAAAGTGACAAACACATGAATGATAAAATCTGGTTTGCAAAGTAAACTCAAAAGTGAGATTTTAAAAAAAAAGTGGGAAAAAAACTGAACTAACTAAACAGACATCTTATTCCACATCCACCATCATCCTGATTCAAATTACAGTGCAGTTTGCAAATTTGGACAAAAGCTTTCTTTTACAGAGCGTTGTTTCTGTACTGTATTGTTATATTAAAATACAGTATGTATTCTTGTAGAGGTGGCATTCAGTAGGAGCATGTGTCACTGTTTTTTATTAAACTGTTTTATCACTAAGTTCTGAGTTAGAGCCCCTTTCCTATAAATCCAGTCAGTCCAGAGTTCATCTCCATCATTAGTGATCTGATCTGGGTCAGTGGGGGAGGAGGGAGTCCCCCAGCTGTTACACACTGCTGGTGTGTAGATGTACATATGTCACATGTGCAGACATGTCTGTATGTCTGTTTGCCTGTTTGTGTCACAGTCAGTCTCTCAACTGCTTATTAATCTGAAACCTTTCTGCTTTAACTGCAGCGTTACAGCATTTTCATTTCCATAACAGCACAAGCAGATGTTTTATTGCGTGTGTATGTGTGTGTACATGTTTATGATATACGAAGACATGTTAGACTGTTGTAGCTGTGTAGCTGTTTGCTTTGTGTGTGTCCAATATGTGTGTGTGACTTTGTGGGTGTGTGTTTCTGTGTGTATGTCTGACTGTGCATCCCTGATATTTAGTTAAATGTAGCTTAATGGCCCGAGCAGCAGACAGCCCATTTGAGCTCTAGACGTCATTTCAACGTCACGTCTCTGCTGTAGCTCTCATAAAAAACAAAACAAAAAAAAAACATTTTTTTAGATAAGATTACTTATCTATACACTTCATACAAAGCTGTTAACGTGAGCAAAACTGTAATCTGCAGCCAAGAGGCTGAATTCAGCATTGTTGGATGAATGAAAAAAGGTGATGCTTCACAACAACATTGCCATAAACTCCTCAAATGTCCTTCTGACAAAGATGCAACAGAAGAACAGGAAAGAATCAAAAATGAAAATGAAAATGTACAGTATATACAGGACAGATTTAATTCCAGACTTTTGCAGCTGTTGTGCAGGCAGACCCAGGCAGATAAACCAAGCACACAGAGAACAGTTCATAGACTGTATAAGACATGGACGTAGCACCCGTGACGTCACCCACTGGTTTCGTGACCAAACCGTGGGTGTTTGAGCTGCGCCATCTTGGATTTTAGTGGGAATGTACTTTCCATATTTGGCGGAGAGGCGGTTACTCTACGGGTCAGCCGGGGTCAGCCGGCCGAGAACCCGCCCACTTAGCTCGGAGCAATATTTAATATTTACCGGCTTTCACGGCTGCTTCCATACGCTATCCACTTACAGCAGTACACATATAACAGCAGCCGCTTACTGACGGAGCTGCTCTGTCCATGCAATGTCGGACTTTTTAAACACAAAAATAAGACGGAATAAAATTGTAGCCTAGTATTCCCGCAATAAACGGACTCTGAGAGCACGGAACACACCGCAACAGCGTTCCTAACGCTTCCTATTAGCTGCTCCGGTCCTCTATCTGTATCAGCAGCGACCATAAATCGGCAATGAAGTCATAAGCCAGCGGCAAAATATGCTAATACATGCTAATTAGTGCAAACGTCCAGCTAAAATAGTGAGAAATTTACTTACCGAAAAAACTGCAACACAGACTCCTTCGACGGTCGGTTAGTACAGTCTACACTACAACAAGCCATAGTGTCACAAAAACCTATCCGAACTTTGGCGAACAAGCACGGACACTGCAACCTCTGGAGGTAGCCGGAGGCCTCTGGATGTAGCCGCCTAGCCCAGCCGATGCTTTACCAAAGAGCTAACTGCCAGTGCCTGTCTATGGAGCTGTCACTCAACGTAACCACGCTCTAATTTATATAAGAATTTTAAGCTTAAATAACACTAAAACGGTTGTGGTACAAAAAATTATTATTTTTTTAGACTGTAAAGTTGGCTATTTTAACATGCGGGTGAGTGGAGAATTGCTCACAGTGATCCTCACTGCTGAAACCTACAACTCCCTCCTTGGAACAGTTAAACATTAACAGGGGTCATTGAGATGGTTTATATTGTAGAATGAATATGAGATTGCAGATGTATTTAATCAGCTGCAGAAGTAGCTCAAACTTTTTCTTAAACTGGAAAAGGGACTAAAACCGAGAGCATATTTTTAAACCTACACGAACATATAGACTGTTAGAGTTGCACTATGGGACACATTTCCACAGCTGATAGATCAGTGTTGCTGTACTTGCTCTCTGGGTGTGTGTATACTATATATGTGTGTGAGGCAATGAGAGTCCACTAGGTGTCTCAGTGTGTTTATTTTAAAAGATGGTGCCAGTGAAGTGCGTCTTTTTCACACATCACGACTTCCATCTCACCAGGACTCTATCCTCCCCTTTAGCTCCATATTTCTTTTCCTCTCCTCCTCCTCCTCCCATCCTCCTATCCTCCTGTTCCCATTTGCTTCCATTTTCACCTTTTCCAGTTTTTTGCTTTTTTCTTCTCCTCTCCTCCCTTCTCTTCTCTCATTCTTTCTCCCCCTCTTCCCCCATGATTGATTACTTCAGATAATTCTTACTAGTGACACCTTTTCCTCCATTTCTCAGTAACAACAGACGCACAGAGAACGATTAAGCAGAAAAGTGAGAGAAACAGAAAGAATAATGGAGAAGTAGCAGGTGAATGAAAGCACGATGAGAAAGATTAAGGGAAAAAAGAGGGAGGGAAACAACTAGAAAGAAAGGCAGGACAAGAAAGACAGTAGGTCAAAGAGTGTTAGAGAAAGATAAGGACAAGAGGGAGAGATAGAGAGGGAGTGTATTCGTGTGTTAATGTGTGTGAGAGGGAGAGAGAGAGAGAGAGGGATGGAGAGAGAAAAGGAGAGATGGAGGGAGGAGGGGTTTAATCCTGCCTGGATTATGGTATAAACTGGTGCTGGAGAGCAGGAAGAGATATGCTGGAGAGAGAGGAAGTCCCACTATCCTTCCATCCATCACTCCATCCATCTTACGCTCCATCCGGTAGCGTATTTGTGTCCCAGTGCTGCGTGATTTTGGTTTTTGGATCCATGAGGATGTGAGGTCAGCAGAAGGGATGGCACAAAAATCTGAGGTTGCAGCAGGATTTCTTTTGGCAACGTGTGTGTCTGTGTTTGTTGGTCCTGCCTTGGGAATACCACGCTGCCTGACAACAGGGACTGAACTCGTGTGAAGTTTTTACCAGGACATCCCAAGTCTTCCTGGAATCCTGTAGATCCAAGTGAGGAAGCATAGAGGAGAGGAGTGGATGATGGGAGGAGTAGAAGTAGGATTAAGAGGCGTAGAGAGGGTGGTGTAGGAATATGGCGAGACTCCGTTGTGACTCCTGGTGCACAGAAGTGACCTTTGACTTTGAAGACAAACCCTTTCTGGTCTCTTTTTTAAGCCGGGACAACCATCTCAGCTGACATCAAATCTTCAATCAGACACCTTTCATTCACCATCAGTCACATTTGAACTGTCTGTCAGGACCCACATGCCTCAAAGGGATGGTTTTAAAGCTTTGACAACATGACATAGTGAGTAATCTTCTGTGCTATTCTGTGTGCAATAATTTGGAGAAGTATTTTAATCTTCCTGCAACCCACTTTTTGGCTCCAGCCTGTTTCTTTTAAATTAGCTTCCTGCAATTCCGAACAGCACATGGGACTGTTTCAATCTTCTGTCTCACAAGGAAATCAGCTCTTAAGTCTTTCCTCTTTAAGACTATGGCTTCTCAGTATCATTCCTGGAAGCCAAGCTGGGTCTTGATTCTGTGACTGCTTTTAGGACAACAAAAGTTACCTGTTGTCGGATGTTGCAGTGGAGTTTTGTGGATCCTTTGCTTGTTCAGAGCAGGGTTTGGACTGTCACAGACTCTCTCCATGTTGCTGTGGATCTTTGTATATTTGCCCAGTGACAAATTCAGCCTCCCTTCAAGACTCTGGACAGTCTCAAGATTTGAACTATACATGAATGTCTTTCAGGAAACTGAACTGGAGCTTTATTTTTTTGTAACAATTACTTTACCAGGCAAGTAGACAAAAAGTGTTAGATTTTTCCCACTGAAGAGCATCATTTCAAAATGCATTGGTGTTCTTGTTGTGCACATTTAATGTTTTTCTCAAAATCATAGATTCTAGATGTGATGTGTTTGGTTTTGCAGCCTGCAACTTTTCCTTTTTTTGGTTCACTCGGTTTCAGCCACAGCAGGTGATGATTTTCAAAGAAAAAGCTTTAAAAACCCCCCAACACTATAGTGCTGGGCAGGTCGTGTGACCAGAAACTAAACTCCAAATGAATGCTGATGTTGCTACATATCTGCTGAACTTAAAATCAACTTAAAAGATGATGATATGTCTATGATAGATGTATGTTCTGTTTAAGGCTCGTTTCCACTGCCCTGAAGTGGACCAAAAAATAACCCCCCCCCCCAAAAAAAAACAGAAACCCGTGGCTATTGCAGGTTTAAATCAAAACTGGAAAACAAATTCATAGTTGTACCACTTAGACAGACAAGGTCTTTACTTCTGAATGATGATGTTCATGTAAGTCTAGAAACAGAATGTACAATTCCTCAGATGAACTGTTCAAATGCAAACATGAGCTCTTGGTAATACAAATTTTTCCTTCTTTCTGAAAACTGTCAGAGATGTGCAGAAAGTCTTTCATTCATTTAACATGTCATGGAAAAACTGCAACACATCTGCAGGCACCTCTGGCAGGATTCTGCCACTGTCACTCCTATCCAGAGAAAAGCAGATATGTTCGACTGAAAGTAACAAATAAGATCTGCTGTAGTTGGAAAACAAATCAGACTCAGTTTTTGTTCCAGCCAGGTTATACAAACTCAGCAGTTGTTGGTTGTTTTAGATTCTCCCTTAACCCTGACAGATTGTAACCATGGCATCATCAGCAATTTGCGCCCCCCCCCAACTCATGACAGTCACCAGCTAGTTCATTGCACCTTTAACGCTCCCTTCCCTCAGTGTTTGCACTGTGACCTGAGCACATCTAATCTCACTTTGCACTGTCCTAATTTCATCCTTTTCTTTTGGATCCAGCGTGCAACAATAGCTGGACTGATGCAGATCGCAGCAGCTGCAGGGATGAACCGCTGGAGTCTGGGAAACGCTGGGAATGCCAGTAAATCGGACAGAAGTGGGCCGCACAGAGGGAAGCTGATGATGCTGATGTGGATTATCCTCTTCAGCTCTCTGTGCCTGATGGTCGACGGCCAGATGAAGATCCCACCAGAAACGTGAGTACAGTTGCACCAGGAAACCCCGACGACTTTTTACCCTCCGGAACTGAACCAGCAGGAAGAATCATTTCAGTCAGTTCAAGTTTGGATGTCAGTATAAAGCTACACAGAAAATACTGAGAAAATCCTGTTTTGTTTTTTTTTTTTTACATTTGACACAATGTGCTGCCATTTAGCAGTAAATACAAATAATAGTTAATATTTGTGTTTTTGAGCATGTTCTCCTTGAGATGAATTGTAATCCCTTTGTTGATCCCTTAACTTTTCATCCTCTGTAATCGTCAGGTCAAAATTTTGTTTTTGGTTTGTACTTTGTACTTTGGTTTATTACCAAATTCGTAAAACGAATAACACTCCCGTCAGCCTCAGCTGACTTGTGGACTTGTGCTTAGTGTTAATAACCATGCTAAACTAAGATGGTGAACATGGTAAACAGTACACTTGCTAAACATCAGCATGTTGACATTATCACTACTATGGGCACATCAGCATGGCAACGTTAACATTTAGTTCATCAGTGTGCCTCACAGAGCCATTAACAAGGCTGTAAACTGTTAAGTGAACTGTACATCAGGGTTTGTGAATGTTTTTCACTGAGAAAAAGATTTTATACAGTGCACATACACAAAGATGGCTTTAACAGAAGTTACTTACAATAACTCAGAATGCCTAATGTGGTTCTGTTTTTTTCTCTCCAGCTCTCTCTTTTTGTAAGATAAGCGTTCAGGTTTTCTCAGCTGAATATTTCTTTTGGGAATGAAACGCTGTGTTTGTTCTCCAGAAGCCAGACGAAGCTCTTTTCCCTGAACAGTTTTCAAACCTCCTGCTGACTAAAAACACTACAACAGATCGATACAGTGCTGTCAGTCCATAATAGCCTATTAACTGTGTGTCTGTGTGTGTGTACGTGGAAGGTGCTGAGCAGGACGGAAACACAGACTAATACACAGCATTTTGTTTCTATACTTGCACTGAATGGATGCTGTTAAAATTTGTATTTGTATGTGAACATCAGTTGCCATGGCATTTTGGTCAATACAATTTGATACCAAGAGATTTATCAACCTGAATCATAAAAACAATGGCTGCTAATGCAGGTTTGGGATGCATTTAGTGTGTGTGGTTTTTGTACTTAACCAGCTCAGAGAGTATGTGCTGTTTTGTTACTATGGGCAGACTGATGGAGTGACTGGGCGTGACTGATGGAGATTAAAGCTCCAGGGACAGCAGGGTTCAGCAGGCCAACACAGGTCACTGAGCCTAAGGTTTTTATTCTGCCAAGGGAAGATTTGGCACCAACACCTCTGGCTGTGGCGGTTAGCGGGGCCACGACCAGAACATTTCAGGCCAAGGAGGTCAGATCTTTAGTCTCTGAGGCAATGCTGCTTTGCTGCCATGAGGAGAACAGATAACTGACTATGTGAGATCACCAGCCAGTGACACATGTTTTGAGCAGCAGCTCAAATATGCGTGCATGCATATCACACTAATCCAGATGTTTCTCTTCAAAAAGCAATGATTCCTTCTTAGCTGAAAATGAGAATTTGTCATTTTTCTTTATCCGGACTAAACACCACACATACCCACTGTGTTGCACTCTGCATCCTTACATTTTAGAATGAACACACGCTCATATTTTGCAATGAACATATCAACAAGTCAGCAAATTATCGGCCAGTTTTCCACACTGAGGCTGGCAGGTTAGCCGCTACAACCCAGCCTGCTAACTAGCAGCGAGCTGGCTGACTCCCCATAGGTTGAGCCATCTGTCACATCCTGTCTACTCTCTAAACTCTATTACCTTACCTCAGCTGCATTCACATGGAGGATTTGTAGAACTACTACGTTATTGGGCACAGAATAACCCCTTGACCTGGCAGCCTGTCAGCTTTTACTGTCACCTTCAAAGTAATCTGTTTTAATCTGTCATTGGTGAATGCAGGGTAACCTCTTAACATGATTGGCTGTGCATTTTCATGGTCACCTTCAATACATGCTGTTTGATAAGCCCTTATTCTTCAAGATTTGGGCTGAGGATGACATATAAACAGGCTT
The DNA here is from genome assembly GCF_017976425.1 of Toxotes jaculatrix. NCBI lineage: Eukaryota > Metazoa > Chordata > Actinopteri > Toxotidae > Toxotes > Toxotes jaculatrix. The sequence goes on from NC_054415.1 coordinate 7,698,104, forward strand.
TACCTTCTTCTTAAATTAGCTGTTCAGCATTTCTTCCACCTGAAGGAAGTCAGGTGCTTTACTTTGTTCTTTGTACTTCAGGCAGTGAAACAAGTTCAAATGCGATTTGCTCCACAGTCGTCAGTTCTAATAGATCGACTGGAAATTTTACCTCTGGGTGTATTTATTTAGTGTACTACAATGCATCTCACTACAACTAATTGATCACCAAAATTTGGGAAGCATAATTTCCACAGAAATAGAACAGTGCTAACAGTTTAGAGTATCTATAAGAGTATGAGTATTTATAATGTGTCTCTTGTGTTTTCAGGGTGCAGCAGTGGGCTGTGTCCTTTGGCAAAGAGATACGTACCCTATCCTCAAGATACTCTGGAGCTAAACTGCTACAGAAGGTAAGAGACCGCACATATTATTACACAAAACACACACACAGCAGACACATTTCACTCACAGGGTTAAAATTTCAAGGGTATCTTCTCAATTTAATGTGTTTGATGGCAACTGAAGATGCATCATATTGTGTTTCAGCAATTTTCTGTGACAGACAGACAAATCAGTGATCAGTATAATGATAGTTGTGGTGGGGGGTTTAATCCCTTTGATTTATTATCCCTGACATACAGTATAGATCCATACCAGAGAAGGCTCATGTTCAAAGGTGGACTGGGGTCGTGTTCCCAGCCTGCACCTTCCAGTCTCAATAAATTACAAGCCTTTTAAAGTTTCAGAATTCACTCAGACTTCACAATTCTGTCTGATTACAGACATTTTCTGATCATTTCCGCAGCCAAAATGTTCCAATTTGCAGTTTGGCTTTGAAAAGACACAGACGAGGAACGAAACTGAAAAAACAAACTTAAATGCAGAAAAACAAATGTACTTTAGAGAGAGTGGGACATGGTGCACATGGCATCATCACATCAGACTGAGACTCGCAGGAGCTGAAGTCATCCTTCCCCCCGCCTCCCCTCTGCTTCATCAGCCAATAAGAATAGGTCTGACTGGCATACATTTGCTGTACAACATCTGCACATGGCCCAGAGACCAATCTGATGACACACTTAATTCAAATACACCTAACACATTCAAACACAAATGCACAGGCACAAACACACACACACACACACTTACCTTCATGGAAAAGATATGAGGAAATCCTGTTGTTTACTTGATTCATTTTTTTGTGCTTTACAAACACAGCATAAAATGTCATGCAGATTTATTGTAGCCTATTGAACTGAGTTGAATTGTGTTCATTTTTGTGTTACTTACCATAGAGACTCAAGAAGAGGTTATGTTTCCGTGTGTGTCTCTTAGTAATTAGGATGTGCGGTCTTTCCCGGCATGCCACCCTGTAGAAAATCCCTAGCAGGCCCATTCACCATCTGCCACACAAACACAAACACAAACTGTGTGTTCACAGAGATATGCACCTACTGACCATCTCCCTCTACAGCTTATATTTATCTTTATATTTGTTTTACCACATAATTTTCTATTGTACGTCACAAAACATGCCCCAAACTAGCTTTTTTGCTGTTGGCTCTAAGAGAGCTCTTTATAGTTCTTTCTCAATTTTATATCTGTTTGTCTCTCTTATCTGTCTAATTTAGTCTGGTTTGCTTTCCCTTATAAAGGAAATTAAAAAGCATCATTGGTGGAAGTGAAAACACAATATATCTTAGTTTACTTTGACTGACAAATTGGACATTTAGTTCTTTTTCTAAGTTTTCAAAGTTGTTAGAGTTTATTTTTTGGCCAAAGCCTAGCACAATTTGTAAGTGGATTGTGAAAGAGTTTTTCTCCACCTGTCTGGGGTTCTGGGAACTGGGTATTTGCCGTTAACAAGCCTATTTCCTTGACTTTTTGATAACCTATGTCCCAGTGTTGATGAAGGGTAATTATCTTACTGAAAGTAATGGAAAATGCATCCATCATCACTGTAGGAAATTAACTTTTCAGTCCAAAGGTAACAATGGCATAGGAGCATCCGAAATTCCATTTATACAGCTGTTTAAATTAATAGCATATAGTGGACAAATGCACCAGCCACCAGAAGCTAGAAAAGTGCATTTACTTCAATCAGAGACACTTACAAGAGTCTGGTACAGAAATCTTTATGTCCAAACACCTAATTTTGAAAACTGAATGGATTTCCTTATTTTAAGGATTTCATTCTGACAAGTTTCTTTCCAAGTTCTTTGGTGATTTTGCATCGACCGAATTGATCTTGCACCATCACAACTGTCACATCAGCATATTGAAGTTATTTGATTGGTGAAAAAAGGAGATAAGAAAGAGAAATAAGAATGATCTCACAAAGTTGTTTAAAAAAGTTATAAATCATTGTTATCATGTAGTATTACTGTCAAATGTATTTTAATCATTGTGAAAATGAGACTTTTTGGATTCATCATTTTGGACACAGCTGTAGTAAGTGGGGTTGAAACCAAAATGTCACTTTCTGATGCCTTTAAACATTATTTAATCATTTCATCTTTATAAAAAATATGAGCGATTTATAAACCCATGGATTCCATTAAAGCATCTTAACACACCAGTCGTGAAAACATGCACAGATGTCAATCAGAAGGCGCAGCATGCAGTAGACGGTTTTCTTGTGACATCTCTGTAATATTGCAGATTAGAGAGGGGGTCTGGGGAGGGGAAGAAGTCAGGGCTTGACCCCCCATCTGTACTGCAAACTGTAAATGAGTGTGTGTATTTGTGTGTGTCAGTGGCACTGCCCGTCTGAGTGTGTATCTCTCTTGCACGGCTATGTGTGCGTCGCTACGTCATTCTCCATTCAGTATTGAGCAAGATGTTGTGCCAGTAAGTAAGTGTGTCTGTTACACACAGAAATACAAGGACGTTGAGGGTGTGGTGAAGATAGAGGAGGTGGACGGAGAGGAGCTGGTGAAGAAGTTTGCAGAGGAGATGGAGGAGATGCTTGGCAGGAAGATGAAGTCTGTGAAGGTAAAAACACACGTGTAAAAGCAAACACACGTTTTAATCATGATTAAACCAAAATCATTACAAATTAAGTTACAGCATCAGGTTTAGTCTGTGTAATGATGGACTTCATAGACCTTCCTACATGAGCAGTTATACTGGCAGACTGTCTCCCTAACCAGTTCTGTTTTATCACAGAGGTTAGCAGAAGCAGCAGAGGATGCTGATCTTTACCACGAGTACAATGAAACTCTGGAGGTGGGTGACAGTTCATACTCTAATAGTGAGAATGTGTAACTTTTGGTTTATACCCACATCACACGCTATAATGATTACACTTCTTTAGTGGTGTCTACAAACTATACCAACTGTGCAGAAAGTCACATCAAACCATAAAGAGATTAAAGATTATCGGCTCGTGTCACATATTTTTCTTCTATCACTTCATTCTCCCTGAACTGAACATAATCATACATGACCACTATTCATACTCAAAGCAAATATGCAAAGTTAACAGAGGTTTTTACAAATATAGTTGCAAACTCAACAATATGATCTATGTATAATCTATATGAAGTCATCATCTGTTATTTTTCCATCCAGTTTGACTATTATAACTCCATGCTGATCAACACGGTGGATGAGGATGGGAACGCAGTGCCTCTGGGAGGAGAATTCCCTCTGGAGGAAAATGAACACTTCAATAAATTGCCTGTCAACACGCAACTGAGTAACATACAAGTCCCCACTAATGTCTACAACAGAGGTAACACACACATGCAGCTTGCATTCCCTTGAATATAACATGCAACGCTTCCGATTGCCGGTCAAATATCTATTTTGTTCTTTCTCTCACTTTTTGTAGATCCAGATATTCTGAATGGAGCCTACATGTCTGAGGCTCTGAATGATGTGTTCATCGATAACTTCCAGAAGGATCCAACTCTCACGTGGCAGTACTTTGGCAGCTCTACGGGCTTCTTCAGGCTGTACCCTGGTACGCACACATCAGAGTCTCTCACATTAGGACATAATGCACGCTTCCCAAAATTTTTTCAGTTGTGTTTTCTTCTGTGTCGGCACAGTGTTGAGACAACATGGTCAGAGGTGTACAGAAACATCCAGCTACACAAGCCAAACAGTACACTTACACAGCAACTGACGGTGCAGGAAACTGTCGGTCAAACGTGATGACTCAGTCTCAGCTACAGTAGAGCTGCTGATGAGTTCTCTTCTGTGTGTGTGTGGTGTGAGAAGTAATTAGCAGAGGATTTGTGACACAGCTTGTTTTACTCATCTGCTACCTCATCCATCACTCCCTCATTTGACAATCTGTCACCATCCATCCAGCCATCAGCTTTTGATCAATCTCCCTCTCTCTCTCCAGGGATCCAGTGGATTCCAGATGAAAATGGTGTGGTCACCTTTGATTGCAGAAACAGAAATTGGTAAGTCCACATTCGTGTCTTAGGTCTACTTCCTTTTTAATGCCTTGTGAACAGTTGTAGCTCTATGTATAGTTTGAGAGTTCAAGACAGTGCTTCTCAGGATGCCATCCTTATGATGGGTGGCAGAGGAACCATGACAACTCAATTCCTTAACCTCAGATAACACTCCAAGCCAACATTCATCAAGCACAGATGAGCACACTTTCGTGAAAGCACACATTCATGATTTACTGGGACCCTTGAATAGACCAGAACCATTGTTAACCTTAATAGTAATACCTGTGCTTTTCCTATGGTGACATGTCAAAATGTCTTCTGCGTAAAAGGTCTACCAAGTAAAATACAAGCTGGATTACTGCTCTGTAACAGTAAATACGTTTCCAGGAACTCTGTCTGGTTCTCAGACAGAATACAGTGTATCTTAAAGGACGAACATCAGAGTACAAGACAGTGTAGAGCCGGTAAGTTTACCGGTCACAGCTGGTGTGCGCTAAATCTCATTGATGTTAATGAGCTTGGAAAATCAGGGGACAATGATAAATAGATGAAGGGAAGCGTGGCCGGAAGAACACAGGAACAAATAAAAGGATAAGGCTTGAACTCTGTGGAGTTCAAGTTCTCTGTTCTCTGTCTGTCTGCTAGACTACTGGTAAATAACATGCAGTCTGCGTTAATGGCCCTACTTCCTCTCTCTCTCTCTCTCTAGGTATATCCAAGCAGCCACATCTCCTAAAGATGTGGTGATTGTTGTGGATGTCAGTGGCAGTATGAAGGGACTCAGACTGACCATAGCCAAGCACACCATCAATACAATCCTGGACACTCTTGGAGAAAATGATTTTGTTAACATCATAGCTGTAAGTACACACACACACACACACACACACACACTAGCAAAAAACACAGATGCACGTGAGCAGTCTAAGACTTACTGGAGTGTGTTTAAGTCCTGATGAGCATGAGATAGAGATTAACACCCAATGCACAGTCATCCTAATGTGCAGGTACAGTAAAGAAACTGGGGTAAGTACATGAAAAAAAGACGCAAATAGGCACAAATACACACATTCAGCATTCTATTCGCACTAAGCATTTACTTTCAGGAGTAACATCAAAGCTTGAAAATTCTTTTTGTTTGCCAGTTTTTTAGGATTTCGGCCATGTGTAGCCCTACAACTACAAATCGGTGTAATAAGCATGGTTTATCCTGGTATTACTGTGTGTGTAATCATACGCCTCCTGCAAATCTGCTGCCCTTAAGCTGTTTTTACACAGAATTTAAAGCTACACACCCCTTTCGACAGAGTGACATACAGCAAAATAAAAAGCAGTGGCTGAGTTTTACTTATAATAATAAGATAAGATAGCATTATTACAACAGCATTCAGATATTTAGAACCTTTATATATTCAGTGTAAATTCTGTGCACATCCAAGTGTAATATAGTTAAAGGATATTGTGATGTTTAGGGTGATAGTTTTTTTGATTTGAAGGTGGTAAAGCTGAATTCTTAATCATCACCTGTTATAGAAGTTAATCATGTTGACTCTTGATCATGCTGATCATTGATGTTTGATATTGATTTATACTGTTTCTTTGGTTTCTCTCTCCAGTACAGTGACTACGTTCGCTATGTGGAGCCCTGCTTCAAGGGCACACTGGTACAAGCTGATCTGGATAACAGAGAGGTAACCCTCATGCATGCACACACACACACGCACACACACACACACACACACACACACACACACACACACACACACACACACACACACACACACACACACACACACACACACACACACACAGGCTCACAGCTAATTAATTCACTTAACCTCTGTTAACCTATTAATCATAAGCTGTTATCTCCCTAATCCTCTAAAGACAAAGATTATGCTGTCATCAGATCACAGTAAAAACTTCACAGTGAACGTGTGCTATTAGGGTCAGAAACTGTTTGTTACAGGATTTAGTGATGAAACTCTGACAACCACTTCGTTTCTTTTGTTGGTTTGCTCTTTGTCTATTAGTGTTTTAAGACTACAGATATTTTCCCTGATTCTTTCCTCCTCCTTCAACATTCATGATATTTGTTTATTTTCTCTTTTTATTCTCATAATCTCTTTTCTTTCCTTGTACAACTCCATTAATATCTTATTGTTTCATTGTTGCTTTCATTGCTTTTTTCCTCCACATCTCTTTCTCCGGTTTAGTATATCCCAACACCTGCTCAGTCTTGTCTGTGTGTGTGTGTGTGTGTGTGTAAACATTATGTGTTGGATGTATGCCCTACTTTCTCTCCCCTTCACATCATCGCAGATCAGGTAAGGTTGCTGGCTGCTGACAATTTTAAGTAGGTCACATGACCTGTCAGCAAGGGATTTGACTGGTTGAATGCCTAGAGAGGCAGGCTGTAGCAGAGCGGGCTTACAGATGTTGGCTGACATACTTACGCATAAACTCATGTAACACACACATACACACACATTTACAGGAAGACAATTTTGAGTTTTGTGGCTGTTATATAAGAGTTCCTACCTTCTCTAACAACTGTTTACCTGGTTTACTCTCACTGTAAGCCAGAATGAGCTCACCCAAACAATCAAAGAGACCAATTTAAAAATATAATAATAATCAGTTTTGTTGATATTGGGCATTTACTTGTGACTTAGAGACAAGTTGTGCAAAACTGTTTTTAGAAAACACATATCAGGGGCTGAAAGGAGAGCAAGCAGGGGCTGCAAGTTAGATCAGTCAGTCTAATTTTTTGTCATATCTGAAATAGACATGTTTAAACAAATTATCTAATTTCTTGGCCATTTCATGGTTATTACAGAATACTTTTCAGGATGTAAAAATAGAAGAACACAGAACAGATCTTTAGGTTTAGTTATTTTTGATTTTAAGAGTGGTTGTTTGTTGTTTTTCCAATAAAAGGTATATCTGTGGTTTACACAGTGGTGGAACCCACAACAGTGTAGCCATTTATCACAACGTGTGTGTGTGTGTGTCAGTGTGTCTCTACATGCGCATGTTGATTAATCCTGATTACATCCCGGTGTTGTAGTGACTGTGCTGTAATTGGTCAGTGTGCCAGGGAGCCAGGGATAATCCCTCCTCTTGCTACACTCTTTGTCTCACTCCAATGACCAATTCACCTGCATTTACCAAAAGGCTATAATTCAGGGCTCAGTGACAGTGTCCATTTTTTGTATTTGTTGTGCGTCTCTCTCCAGCATTTCAAGCTTTTGGTTGAGGAGCTTCATGTCAAAGGGGAGGGCAAAGTGAAAAAAGCAATGAAGGAATCTTTCAAGATCCTCAACGAGGTATGTCCCTCTTTGAGGAACCACAGAAACTGCTTGGTTTTAACAATATGCAGAATTTCTGGCACTGAAATGGTAAATGAATTTACTTACGGGAGGAAATTTTATATCCAAGAATTCATAAGTCTGTCAGTCAGATGTTTTATTTAGTATGACGTCTCAAGATCAAATAAATTGTGTGTGTTCTTGTGTGTGCGTTAAGGCTGCAGCACAGGGCCAGGGCAGCCTGTGTAACCAGGCCATCATGCTGATAACAGACGGAGCCATGGAAGACTTCCAGGATGTTTTTGAAGAGTTCAACTGGCCAGATCGACGGGTATAACACACACTCTCATACACAAGCATGAGTAAAAAACAAGCCCCAGTGATATGTACTGTGAGCACACACATACGTCATGCTAAGTATTTGTTTTAAGTTCTTCAGAATTTATCATTTTACTATATACTCTACTCGATTGTCTCTCCAGGTTCGAGTCTTCACGTATCTAATTGGACGAGAGATGACATTTGCTGAAAATGTCAAATGGATTGCCTGCAACAACAAGGGTAAAAACCAAGTGTTTTTTCTTTTGGTGAAAGCTGAGTCATTTCAGCCACAAGAAATAGAGAAATTCTTTTGCAACACTCAATTACTAAGACTTGAATAAAACAGTGTCCCCCTCTTGTTCGTCTTGGCCAGATAAGAGGCCTGCTGGCCCTCTGTGGCGTTCCCAGGTGGTGCTGTATGGAACTGGGTATCAGGTGCTGCCCTCTTGTGAAGTACATGAGGTCATGCAGCAGCTCAAGCCTGAAATTAATCACTTTATCCTCCTCTGCGCACATCAAAAACCCCTGACTAAATACCTGATTATCAGCACAGATACACTGTAAACACATTCCTGGCCAAAAAATATCATATCTGTGTGTGTGTGTCTGTGCGTGTGTGTGCGATGGGTAACAGGTGCACTCCCTTCTGTTGCGTACACTGGCAGTTGTCCCTGCCAACAACAAAATATCAGTCATAAACAGACAAACATGCTTATTGTTACACTCCCGATTGTTTATTGTATATATGTAGATTCAGTTTTAGCTGAGTAAGGAGGTCTACATGATAATAATTACAGCACCACTCTTGAGGCAACCTTACAAAGGGAAAAAGGGTTTCACACGTTCACATATTCTTACCTGGCAGTGCTTCAGTAGCCTGTTGTCACTAGGCAGCTTCACTGCAGGTATCCCATTGACGTCATTGTCTTCCACTTGTAGAAATGCCATAAATCTTAGACTAAGCCAAGCTTTAAAGAATGTCAAAAGCACATTCGCATCGATGGGAGATTAAAGCTGGGTTTTTTTTTCATTAAAAACCAGCTTAGTGCTTTTTGGGACCACAAGGTTTTCTGATGTCTGATAAATGAATTTATTGCTCTCAAAATAATTCCCTGGCTGGAGGCAGACAGATAAAAATAATATGGTGAGCATTTTCTTTGCTAAAATGTATGAGTCCCAGATTTTCCATCTGAGTAATTTGTGATATACAGTATGTGTATACAACTATTTGTGTGTCCTGCAGGTTACTACACACACATCTCCACGCTGGCTGACGTCCAGGAAAACGTTATGGAGTACCTCCATGTTCTCAGCCGGCCTATGGTCATCAACCATGATCATGACATCATATGGACTGAGGCCTATATGGACAGTGTGGTCAGTCTGCTTCTCTCATTATTAGTGTATTTGATGGGGAACTCACACTATTCTATATCTTGCATCATTATTATCTGGCATACTTAATCAAAATATCAGACTTATTTCAGACAGCTGTGCTATTGCTTCTCTTTGTGATCCATTATATTAATCTATACCGCTGATCAAAAAGTTATATAGTGCAATGTCTCAGTGTACTCTGAAGTTAAAGCACATAACAAATAAATCATAGTTTTATAAAGGAATCAAAAAAAAAAAAAATTAAATTCAGTCCATCCGTCTCTCTGCATGATACCATTTGCCGGTCTCTTCATTTCTGTCTATCTCCGTGGTGCTGAAATACTCAAAGCCCCTCCATCCACTTCATCTCAGACACCGATACAATCTCCTAGCAACATCCTAGCAACTACAGAGAACACCACAGCAACCATGCAGCCTCCAAAACTACCTTAGCAGCAACCTAGCAACCAGTTAGCACTGGCCTACTAACAGCAGATAACACCAAGACTGAAAACACCCTGTAACCACCATGAACACCTTATCAATATTATGTTACATAACTAGCAACACCATAGCACTCACCATAAAAACTAATCAAACACCAAAGTATTTATTTATTTAGTGACAAAGGGAATTACATTCCTTTACTAATTAGTCCAAGGGAGTATTGCACAGGCATGCTCACAGTCTGCCTCACCTCTGCCTCCCTGCTTGTATATGTGACATCTTTTCACTGCCATTTCATGCTTTCTGTTGTCTTTCCTCCCCTCCATCTCAACCTTCAGTTCCCAAACACACAAGAGGTAATAATACTTAGAGCATTAGAGCTAAACTTCTATTTAAAAGTAATTTTAGCCCTGTAGTCTGGCTTACTTTTCATGTGAAACCTGACGGCTAACATGCTGATTTGGTGCTGCTTCCTAGCTTTCAGTTTTTGTTTGTTTTAGTCTTTAGACTTGTTTTCACTACTTTAATGTTTATTTAACTCATTTAAAAGTTGTATATTTTTCAACCATAAGCTAACTATTTTAGCATTTTAGCACGGGACATGAAATGAAAATCTTTGTGTGACTCTTTTGGATCACAGCTGTTCAACACTCAGGCTCAAAGCCTGCTCCTGATGACCTCAGTAGCCATGCCTGTGTTCAGCAAGAAGAAAGAGACTGTAAGTATTAATTTTATCACCATTAATACCGGCATCCCTTTAAATTAGTGTAGTTGTGTGGTGTCAGCTTCCTTTTTATTCTCTGTTTGTCTCTGTATGAACCTGCTGTGTGTGTCCATTAGTTGTCTCATGGGATTCTGCTGGGAGTGGTGGGAACTGATGTGGCCCTAAGAGAACTGATGAGATTAGCTCCAAGATACAAGGTAAACCTATCCACGACATGCAGTATACTGGGTCACAGCACAAACAAACACACCGTAGCATAAAATACTGCACTGATTTTCCTCTGAGACAGTCAGTGATGTTGGTCCATGGTGCCACATAAACTAGCTACATGTCAATGACCTGTAATGCACTATAGTGTATGTGATTGTGTCTTATCTCTCTGTCCTTTCAGTTGGGTGTCCATGGCTATGCCTACCTCCTCACTAACAATGGCTACATCCTGTCTCATCCTGACCTACGACCTCTGGTACAGACACATATTGTATTGTACAGGGAATTATTGCAGCTGAGAAACTTATACCTCTGCTTTATTTATGTGATGGACTATGCAGGGTAAAAACAAAACTGGGTACTAAAGACTTATTTTGTTGTTTGTGCATTTGTATGTGTGTTTGACAGTATAAGGAGGGGACAAAGCTAAAGCCAAAACCCAACTACAACAGTGTTGATCTGTCAGAGGTGGAGTGGGAAGATACGGAGGAGAAAGTGAGAAACACTTACACAGACATCTTTCCTTTTCAGTTCTCTGTTTTCTTTTTACTCTGTCAGTGTAAGTCGTGTAGCATGATATAACGAAACTCTTAAATTGCTGAATGCATGATGTCTGTGTTTTAGCTGAGGACAGCCATGGTGAAAGGAGAAACTGGAACGTTATCTTTAGACGTGAGAACTTCAGTGGATAAAGGAGTGAGTACTTTTGCGTTTGTGAGTGTGTTTGTGTGTGTCAGGACAGCAAGCGGAACTATCTTTAATATTAGATCAATGATTAGATTTTCCTCTCTTTCTCCCTTTGGGATTTTATTGTCTTTTCTTGTGTTGTCCAAGTTTTGTTTTCTTTTTTTCACTTGTGCTTTTAATCTTCCTTTTGTATTTTTTATATTTTCCTTGCAACCTGTCTGTCTTTGTCTCTGCTTTTTATAAACTCTGTCCCTCTCTTTGTCTCTCACAGAGGAGAGTGATGTTCCTGAAGAATGATTACTTCTACACCATCATCAATGAAACACCATTTAGGTTTGTCTGATCGCTTTAAAGTCAACAGGATCCCGATGTCAGCTTTTGAAATGTTGTATTTACTATTCTGAACAACCGCCAATACTTCTATGAAATAATTCATAGCAAAAACATAGCAATTTCTGTAAGTAATATATAATCCAGCCTAATATTATGTCTGGCCTACACTGTTGCTCAACAGATGCTTATTGTGAAAAACACTGTATTCCTGAGCCTGTAGTAGTTATTATGCATGATTCATTTGACCTATAACAGTAAGGTTTTTGTCACAGTATATATTAGCTTTTTAAAACTTTTATATATGATAGAAATAATGTTTTCTTTTCTGTGTTTGACAGTCTGGGCATAGTGTTAACTAGAGGATATGGAAAGTATATCTTCTCAGGAAATGTCTCTGTTGAGGAAGGTTAGTCTTTCTCTTCTGTCTCAGTTCATCTGTATTTGTGTCTGCATTTCGTTTTCTTCCACACTCATATCTGTTTATTTCTGTTTTTGTTGAGGTCTTCACGACTTACTGGCTCCAGATCTGACCATAGCCAGCGAATGGTGAGTAGAACAAGTGAAACATAGATATATTATGGGGTTCATACTGTATAACTGGTTTTAGTTCTTAATGAAAATATGCCTGCTGTACATTTTTGTTCACATGCCTGTGTACGTGTGTTTGCAGGACATATTGTGAGACAGACATTGACCCAGCCCATCGCAAGCTGAGCCAGCTGCAAGCTGTAGTACGATACCTCACTGGCAAAGAACCACATCTGGAGTGTAAGTGGACACTTCAGTTTCAGCACATCATCTTTTGATTGAGGAAAATTAAAATACACTTTAATCCTGCTGCTCATCAGCAAGTGGAAGCTGTGTGTTTACATGTACTTAGTGGCCAAAGAGCCAAAATATTAACCAGATTAATTTCGATGTGTAAGCTGCGTTTGTTATGTTTATGTTTGAAACTATGGCATTTAATGATTAATATTTATTTTCTTTGTCTTCCTCTTGTCTTTCCCTGTGGTTTCTCTCTACAGGTGATGTGCAGTTGTTGCAACAAACTCTGTTTGATGCTGTGGTCACAGCTCCTATGGAAGCTTACTGGACTGCTCTTATGCTCAACACATCTGGGTGAATATGAACACATGCACACCCACTGAAATGTTCCTACAGTTAAGATGTGGACTTTTATCGCAATTGCTCATTTAATTTTTAGTAATATTCACCTTCTCCCTCTCTGTCTCCTCCATCTTACTGTCTTACTGTCTGTCTGTCTGTCTGTCTGTCTGTCTCTCTCTCTCTCTCTCTCTCTCTCTCTCTCTCTCTCTCAGTATGGAGGAGGGGGTAGAAACAGCGTTCTTGGGGACCCGCTCAGGCCTGATGAGATTCCAGCGGTACACTGGTATTGAGAAAAGAATTGCCAAGTGAGTAAGAAAGCCACTCACAATTTTCCACAATTTGAGTTACAGTAAAGTGTGAGGTCGCCATTAAAGGAAAACTTGTAACAAGTTTCCAGGTCAGTTTTTAGCTGTTAAAAATCCCATTTACAGTTTCCTAAGCAACTGATTAGAATTATTACAATCAAAAGCAGTTAATGTCGCTCACACAATCACACAAATAGTGCGGTATGTTGTTTGACATCCATCTGCTGATATAACAACTGCACATTAACAATGCCTCCTTTATTTTAAATACAATTTAACCTTCTAATCTCTTCACTACTGAGTTCTTCTTATTCCCCTCCCCCTTAACTCAGTTTTCACTCTATCTCACTGCTTTTTTGCTGTTTACTCACATTGTTCTCCTTATCCTGTCCTCCTTTTCCTTCCTCCTTCTTAGCCTTTGTCATCATTTATAGGCAGTGGATAATAGGTTTCTCTTTAAGTTTATTTTTGTCTCTCCCCAGGTCTTTCCTGACCTCCACAGACAAGGAGAATATGTTCACATTGGACCATTTCCCAGTGTGGTACCGCAGAGCAGCCGAGTACCCAGCTGGACAGTTTCTATACTACATGCCCAGGCAGGACGCTAGAGGTATAGGAGATACCTCTACTGAGCAAACACACACACACGGACGCACAAAACCCTTTTTTATTACCAATTTTCTTAGCAAGTTGAACCGAAAATCTCTCAGTGACAGGCTCATTTATCTTTAGCCAGCAGGCTACAACTGCTCCTTTCTGTTTACTTCACTGTGAATTTGTGTCGTTTGTATCAACATGTTTTTGTTTTTTTACACAGGATTGGAAAGTCTGAAGAATGTGTTTTTTTTTTGTTTTTTGTTTTTTTTTTTAAATGAGGCAGTGGATATTTTGGTTTATAATTTTGCTGCCATGAAGAATAATCAGCAGCTCCAGGCTGACAATTTTAACAGCTACTGTCATCATATGTATCATCAAATCATACTAACAATTAACTCCATTTTTAAATTTAGTTGAGAAATGAAGTCAGAAAGAAAGATGTGACTTTGAGCTTGGCTCCTCTCTGCTTTTGGATTTAATTTTTTTTATTCATTTCTACTACAGTGAGGTGTATTTTAAGTGCTTTGCCAAAAAAAATTACTGCATAGCGCTTTAGGCAGCAAAAAAGGATAGGAATTTTACTTGTAATTACACTGAAGTAAATTCAGTGAGTATGAGACGGCTAATACTGTTGTCCCTCATGATGCAGAGAAGCGTATACTGTGTACTATGTATATCCACTTCCTCACTTTGTTAAATGTAGTTTGTTGTGTTTCACATATGCAGATGAATTTGAGGCTAGTTATTATGTCACCTATTTCTAATTCTATTTCTAGATCCCATTTTAAGATGGTGATAAATGTTTCATAATGTGTTTACATGACTATAATGAGACATGTTATCACACCCCCATCATTTTAATGTTTGACATTTAAATGCATATTAGTCCTCTGTAGTTATTTGGGTGACGGTAAATGCAGTGTGTTGTGTTCAGATGTGTTCAGGGACTATGAGGCTGACTATAGCCCCACCTTGAGTGCAGAGGAGGTGGAGCACCAAACGGAAGAGGGAGAGAGTAAACGGAGGAAGGCAGAGGAGGTGGAGGAGGAGGTGGAGGAGGAGGAGGAGGAGGAGGGTAGAGGAAAACTGTTACTGATACTTGGCATGCCTCCTGTTTTTATTAATCCTCGTTGTGTTCCTCCTCACCCCTGGTTTCAAAGCATGAGAAGTGCTGTGGTCGCTGTTTTCCATTTCTTCACCCTTCTCTTTGACACTGTTTCTCTCTAGCTCTACTCTGCTTTCTCTTTTATTTTCTTCTGTCTCATTCCTCCTGCTCCTCCTCTCATTCTTTCTCTCATTGCATGAGCATGCAATTAAAGTATGGAAGCCTCCTCTCCTCTCTTAGGAAGTTAGCAAGGTTTTGGTTTATTTGTATTTTGCTGATTTGATGAATTCTTGTTGGAAGGTCAGAGTTTGTTGCCATAAATTTTTTTCTCGTCATTATGTTTCTATGTCATCTTACAACATTCAGTGGCTCAAAATCCATTAAAATCCTATCACAGAATTTCCTGGTTACAAAGTTCCTTGACTGTCATGGAGTCATAGGCCGGTTTTGTCTTAGAGGAGTGAATAACAGAAATATAAATATGAGGCACATGGAAACACATAATACACACACAGAGTCCTTCTGCTATGAGTGTATTAGTCCATTATTTCTCATAATCTGTGTTACATAATGCTTAAAATGTTAATCTGGCTGGAATCTGTGGCTTGGTGACAGTTGGCTTCCGCTGGCACGAAGGCTGTGAATAGACGCACAGACAAGGAACGCATGACTTTATTAAATATTGCCTCCCTAGTCCAAGTCAGTCTGTCACTCACATATTTTCAGACACATTTTGGCATATCTGCTCTAACACTTCAGCTGTCACTATCACTGTGAGTGCTCGCAGAAGATGTATTCAGGACGTGAGAGCATAAATATTTCTGGGAACAGTTTCCTTCTCAGTCCTTGCGTATGCATATACTCGTGCATGTGTCTATGTTTGGAAGGAATATTTGTGTATTTCTGATGTGCATGCATGCACCCGTGTTTCTGCCCTCATGTGTTGATAAGGTTGCTTGCTATTCCCTTGCTAATTGTGTGTTTTGCTCTCCCAGCAGGGAGGATAGTGATCGCTACCACTGCTGTCACTGTGACAGTGGGCACAAAAACTGCCATCGCTGGAGGTAGGATGACATTTTTTTTTCTAGTTACACACTCTCACTTTCTGTCTGTTACATACATACTTTATTCCACTTTTCCCTCTCTTTTTCTCTGACACTTGAGCTTGCTGCTTGGGTAGATGGTGATTGTTGGTCATATCATCTTCCAGTCATTGGTTTTGATGTGCTGGGTTGTCACTAACACTTTGCCGTGCTCATTAGATATGCTGCGAAATTCACTCCAAGACAAACTAATGATAAACTTGCATACTTGATTGTTTTGTTGTGACAGGTTACAAAAAGAGTAGTTTGGAATGCACTTAAACTTGTTCTGTTGTTGTAGTAGTTGCTCTGGATGAGACAGCAAGATTCTGTGAGCTGTGTGAAATTTGTCTGAGATGTGTTGATCCATAGTTAAATCGATTGTAACTTTCCTCAATAGCATGAACAGTTTATGCAGTTCTGTGATCATCAGTGTGATCACGTACCTGAGATACTTGGAGAGTTCTGCAGCTTTGTTGTTTCTGGTTTCTTCAGCAGCTTGTAGTCTCTAATTTCACTCAGGCTCCTGATGATCATGTGTGTGATGTTTTTTCTTAAAGGTGTCTCACATGATCCCAAAAGGGAAAAGTTGTGTATTTTACACAGAAACATATTGTCTTGTTATTCATAGTCTCTGGCTTGGCTTCACTGCCTGCTGATGTGTGGGTTATTGTGTACGTGTTTGTCCTGGTAAGCCTATTTGTGACTGACACACTCATCAGTCATAATTATCTGCGTGCAACAAGACTCTCTGGAGCTGCATCCTGAGACTGTGTGTGCGTGGGTGTGTGTGTATTTCTGAGTGTATACCTGCATGCATGTGGCGTCTTATTATACTGAAAGACAGACAGAAAAACCACAAATAGACACTTAAACACACTTGCACACAAGCACACGCTTATCTATATTTTACAGCTTTCGTGGAATTTGTCTCAGGTGTGAAAATTCAATTAATTTCAATTCAGTTTATTTATAAAGCGCCAAATCAGAACAAACATTATCTCAAGGCACCTTACAGAGAAATGGGGGGAGAGAGGAGAAAGAGAGGGAGAGGGTGAGAGAGAAGAGAGAAAGAGGCCAGGAACAGCTGTATATACTGTTGTTTTCAAGTTGTTATAACAGTAATAATAACAGTGATACTTAGGGGTGGAATAGTGTTATTAATAATGATAGCAGCACTGATTTAAATAGGATGATGAAGATCCTGCAGCTCTGGAGTCAGAGGGAAAAGTGCTGGAGTTCAGCAGCCTCGGCCTGTAGCAGCAGAAGCAGCAGTGGATGGTTCAGCGCTCACCTGATCGAGTCATCACTAAGCTTTATCAAAGAGGAAAGTTAAGCCTAATCTTAAATGTAGAGAGGGTGTCTGCCTCCCAAATCCAAACTGGGAGCTGGTTCCACAAGAGAGGAGCCTGACAGCTGAAGGCTCTGCCTCCCATTCTACTCTGGTAAGCTCAAGTAAACCTTCACTGTGAGAGCGAAGGTGTTCTGTTGGAATAACAGGGTACTAATGAGGTCTTTAAGATACAATGGAGGTTGGTCATTAAGGGCTTTGTACATAAGGAGAAGGATTTGGAATTCTACTTTGGCTTTTATAGGGAGCCAGTGCAGAGAAGCTAACACGGGAGAAATGTGATCTCTTTCTTTAGTTCCTGTCAGTGCTTGTGCTGCAGCATTTTGGATCAGCTGGAGGCTTTTCACAGAGTTGTTAGGACATCTTGAAAATAAGGAGTTACAGTGGTCCAGTCTAGGCCTATGACTCTCTGGCAGCCTGGATACAGTGCTGACAAGAAACCTGGGGTTGTTCTTATTTTCTTCTATTAACGATGAATAATAGCAGGTTGTGGCATTACAGAGGGCTTTTTTATACGCTGTTTGATCAATTTGTGTGGGAGTAAAGTTGAGATAGCTTTCCTCCATTGTATAGACACATGGCATTGGAGTATATAACAATGGAATTTACTCCTTAAATTTGATTACAGAATTTTCATCATGTTATATTTGGAAATGGAAAACAGGGAAAGCAGGCAGAAGTGAGAAAGAGTTCAAAATAAATGTGTCTCCGTCTGTCTCCTAATCTCACTGCCTCTCCTTCATAACGTTTCACTTTTTTCTCGCTTTTGCATCATTCTTTCTCTCTCTTCTTGTTTAGGAACATTAACGTCACAGCGTGTTCAATCCAGAGCTCTGCTTTGGCCTCGTGTATTTACTGTCAGTGTTCAGTAATCCTGGAAACTAGAAATGGCAGACAGATCTGAAAAAAACTGTTACATGTAAAAAAAACATTTACACGGAAGTAGGACAGTGAACATATTCAAGACGAGTCAAAGGTAAAAGATCACTGATATGAAGAGGGCTTTTGTCTTTTCTGATAAAAGCAGGAGCTTTTTTTATGTAAGCTGATGGTTGATTGTCATATGATGATCACCAGTTTGAGGTCACAGATGACCAGACATGTTTATTCACTGCTGTATCACTGGATGTCAAGTGGAACAGCTTTTCTACCAGCTGCATCACTTCAACAAAAACACAGAGGAAAAGGCTGAATCAATGTTTTATGGACTTGCTCTTTCTGACTTGCCTTTGCACACACACACAAACATGACTCACAATGTTTTGCCCTCTGACACTCTTCTTTACCCTGTTAAACCCTCACATACATCTCTCTTTTTTAAGCCTCTCTCTTCCTAAGCTGTCAGACCTGTCTCCCTTCACTTCCGCATGCTTTTCTCTCTGTCTTTTTCTGCCCCTTGTTACTCCCTTTTCCCTGTCATGTCATTCTTTCTCTTATTCCTTAGCTCTCACGCTTCCTCTCTACATCTGTTCCTTGCCAGGCTTTCTCGTGCATACATACAATCACAAAGCTGCACTGTACCCACCTATGGCATTACTCCTGTGCTTGTAAGAGTGTGTATTACCTATGCCTTGATCTAGCATTTAAACACATCTGCATGTAAATATAAACAGAATTTTTACATTTTTAAATGTTGTGATTCCATTCCTGACCACTGGGTGTCAGTGTTTGACCCTGAACAGAAACTGGTCAGCTTTCAGTGCGTTTTGTGTTAAGCTTTCCTGCTGATTTGGTGGCAGATTTAATTTCTCCTCCTGTGATGAAGGCCAGGGATTTGGTATTTCAGAAGCTCATCCAAAATCAGTCAACAGTAACTATAAAAACACTGTGTTTATGCTGTTCTAAGGCTCAGCAATGGATTAGTATATCTCTGTGGCAGACGTGACAGGCTGTACGTAAATAAACTTAATACGCTCCTACTGACAGAGAGGCAGACTGTGGAAAAGAGAAGAAGAAAGAGCGATAAGTAGCTAAGTAAAAAAGACAGAGGGTGAGCAGGGAAAGAATAAAGGATAGAGAGAGGATATTTAACATAGAGGAGGAGGAAAGGAGGCAGGGAATAAGGAGAAAAAAGAAGGAGAAAAGGAAGTAAGATGGGAAGATGAAATGTGAAAAAATACACACAATAGGCAGCAAAGGATAAAGAGGGCAGAGATGAGAGAGGAAGGTGAAAAGACTGAAAAAATGATGGGAGGAGAGGCGACAGAAAGATAAATGGAGACAAGATAAGTGAGAGGAGAAGATAAGGAGAGAGATGATGGGAAACAGAGAAAGGTGAGAGGAGAGAGAGGGCAAAGGACAGAGAAAATGGGATAAGGTACGCTGTACGGGGGAGCTGTTATCATGACTGATTTATGCTCTCATTTGACTCTGTGTATTTATACCACCTCAGCTTCTGTCTCTATCTCATAACATCATATTTTCTGACTCTCTCTTTCACCCAGAAATGGGGTTTCTACACTGCAGATGATTTTCTTTCCTCCACTTTGGATAAGAAGGCCTCCCAAATCACTTGAAACTAAGTTGGGGTTACTGGCAAATATTATTTGACTTCCTTCTAGTTATTATCCAATATCTTTCAATATTATGTGTAAAGTATCCAGTATCTCGTCTACTTTATTTTGTGCTTGATAATGTTTGAAAGAATAGGTGGGTGTTATATAAGTTTGACATAGGTGTGATATGTTTTTATTTAAATCAATGCATATTGACCAGGAAATGCTTCATCGTCATCATATCATTGTCATAACCACAATCATCATAATAACACAACACACCATAGATCTCTGGGCAAAGTAGTCTTTGAGGCCCTCAGTCAACATGGCTGCTGCAGTTTTTACGTAGCAAACTATAATTTATTATTCTTTACACACACACAGGCTATAGGAACAGGATTCAGCTAGCTAAGATACTTAGCTACCAACAACACAAGACCTGCAGACCAGGGAGTGAGAGGACGATGTTTCTAGATTTATAGAAAGAGTTTAGACATTTCCTTTCTCTCAGTTACTGCCCCAGAGGCCCTGTGAAGTTAAAGGCTATGTTTGACACCTGTCATTTAAATCTCTTTAAAATAACACTTAACTAATCTCCTGAAGATGCCAGTTGTTAATTTATACATATACCTGATCTATATTTTCCAGCTCGTCCTCTCTTACATTAATGAGTTGTCTGTTGTTGTTGAAGTGCATCTAGGCTTAGGCTTAATTTGCAGTGTAAACTTGGATCAGTAGTGGGCTTAGGGATCAGATGATTGTAAACCCAGCTTTTGTGCATCTTGATTTATCATGCATCCCACCAGCTTAGTCTCTTACAAATAATTTTTATATGCAACTTTTCTGGGGTATCGCTATTGACACAAGAAGTAGTGTAGTGTTCATAGGTGGAGCAAAATGTAAGGGTGTGGAGATCACAAGAACGTGTCTTCAACACTGATTTCAAGCCCCATCTCATACAAGACCTGAGCTTTGACATTTTTATCATTTAACCAGACCATTCCCTCTCAGCCATTCCCATTTAGTGAAGTCAAACCAGTTGCATAATATAATCAAAGATCATTTGTAGGAGATAAAGCCAGCCCTACAGCATTAAGTGAAAAAAAATCATATTAAAACAAAAAGGTCATGTTTCCTATGTGACTCAGTCGCAAGTAATGTTAAAATGATAAATTTCAGGGACGAGGCAGCAACATGGGGCCCTTTTACAATCTGCCCAAACTCTTTCTATGCTTCTTGCAGAAACTTTACCGACTACTGAACACAAATAAAATTAACCACAACAAATAATCAAACATTGCAGAGATTTTAAAACCTAAAACAAACAGAATCATAGACATTAGAAACACAACAAAAGACATACATCATGAACTGATACAGAAACCCTTAAACAGTTACGTCAAAAACATTTTGGGGATCGCTGGGCCAACACACCATAGTAGAGACTAGTATAATAATATTTATCAGCATCATACCCAGGTAGAAGATAACACACTATTAATATAAGTTTACTTCCAGCCAATTATAAGTTGAGAGGGAACAATAGTTCTACTGTAGGGGAGCAATATGCAATGAAAGCCAGATTTTTGAGATTGTTCATCTCCGAAGACACAAATGTCCTACTCTGCTAACGATAAAAGGTTAAACTTTACATAAATATTTCAAAGGCATAAATCAGGATATTTATGAAAACGCTACGCAATGCAAACAAGCTAACTTTTGTTCTGTTCTGAATGCATTGAGAACGTGTGCTAATCAAACCGATTCAAATAAGTGATGATTGCTAAGTTGATAACAGAAGGACTCTTTGGCAGTTACTACAGTTTCAAGTTATAGTGACACAACTTCCATTGCATATTGCAGATCCTTTGGAAAAAAAAACACAATGGACAACAACATGGCAGGGGGGATGGATGAAAGGAAAGAAAGGAGGTGAAAATCTTTAAGGGAGTGAGAAAAACTTTCCATAAATAGCACTGGATGGAAAGATGGATGGAAAGATAAAGGTACAAGGAGGAGGAGGGGGAAAAATAGCAGCGTCTTTTTGTTTAATCTCTTGTTCGTTATCATCCCTCTGGGCAAATTGTCCTTCTTAGAAAGAAAGAGAGGGAAGGGAGGAGGGAGGGCAGAAGGGAACTGACTGAGGAAATAAAGTGCAGGAGTCTGAAGTTTGTAGTCCTTAGATTAATTTTTGTAGTCCTTGCCAGGAGACAGGGTTCTCTGAGATAGTTTTTCCATGCCATAGTAGCAAACGCTCACCTCTGAGGGTGAGATCAGTCTGAAAATGAGCTCTGGACAAAGAATACTTGCTTTAAAGCAAAGTCTGTGGTCTTTTAAATCTCTTCATTAAAACCATTGTGAAGACGTCTCTGAAATCAGTCTAGAAGCATTGTCCAAGTAATACCAGAAAATTTATTTGACCCCTCTTTTGCCATGATTCGAGGCTGTTGATCAAAACAAATATCGATCATGATCATTTAACAAGCATCAAGTAAGTAAGAGCCTTTTTCTGAGGGAAAGAATACAGGAAATTCAAGTTCCAGTTAAATGGTTTGTTCCCCATTTGATCCATTGTGGAATCTCATGCACACATCTCCAGTCTGTGACACCTGTAGGATACTGTTGGTCCAGAGAATATCCAGAGAGAAACAGATGTGGTCCAGATAGGATAGAATATCTAAATGTTTTCTAGCCATCATGAATGATCGGTTTGTCAGGGTTCTGTGTTGTGTCTCGAAAGACTCCATGTTCATTTTCCACACAACATGTAATCTGTGTATATCATCAGTATTCTCTCTGTGACAAAGCACTAGAGAGGTGTTGACTCTATAAATGACATCTCTTTGTGTTTACCCACAAAGTTTTCCTCATTTCCTCCAAGCTTTCCAATACTGGCTGTTTCTTTGGGATGTGGAGGTCCAAGTGAACATCAGAGGAATATTAGGCCGGATGAGGGTGAAGGATCCTGGGCCGGGGTCCTGTTTTTTTGAAGGAACTTCTGGCTTTGGATAGGTGGAGGAGGAGAAAGATACAAAAACAAAACAAGAGCTGGACACTGCCTAATACTACAGATTCTTCTCATTATTGTGAATGTTGGTACAAACACCACCGCACATACTGTAAATCCCTGAAAATTCAATCCACTTTTTACGAATACCAACTGACCGTACACCATGAGTGTCTTGCAACAGCTTAAATGATATGTTTCATACTAGAAAGAGTACCAATTCATTTTTAGTCTCGGCCAATAGAATGGTAAATTCAGCAGCAGCAGTAGGTGGTTGGTAGGCGAGTTGGAGGGATGATTGGTAACAAATGCTGCAGTGAGAATGGCTCCAAATTGAAGAGAAAATCAGGGAACAGATAAGGTATGTGTGTGAGGGAGCGTGTTAGAGAGAGAGAGAGGGACAGAGAGAGAAGGTTAAAAATAGAAAGAGGACGAAGAAAGGAAGACAAAAAGTGGGAGAAAGGTGTCAGTTTGAGAGTCAGAGGGAGAGATACCATAACTGTCTGTGTGCATAAAACAAGCCTTTCCTTCTCTCTCCTCTTTGAGCCCTTTAAATTTTCGCCCTTCCGACCTTCACCCTTTGACATGCCAACCCTCCCACATCCCATCACTTCTCTAGGCCACAGAGGAGATCTGTTTCTCCTCCCTATCCTCCCCGTCTGCCTCTCCATCTCCCATCAGCGGCTGCCTCTTCTTCAGCTCTCTCTGGTACTTGGCCATCAGGGAGGCGTAGATGCAGCCATAAGCTGCGGCCGCAACCATCATGATGCAAACAATGCCGCAAACCACACCGGCAATCACCACTGTACCGATGGCGCGGCGCACGCTCACGGGTCGGTATCGGGCACGCACACAATCAGATGGGGCCTCCCCACCTCCTCCTCCTCCTGTGTTTGAAGAGGAGTCATCACCAGTGTTGCCGCTGTTATCAGAAATTGGTGTTGCCCCACTGGGGTTAAGAGCGTTCCTGCTGCAGGGACGAACGCCTCCTTGTCCAGAACGGGAACTGTCACCTCCTCCATTCTCATCTTCAAGTTGGAGGCAGTAGTTGAACATTTCCACTGGAACGCCACGGATGTCTCGCCCACGCAGATCCTTCGGTAGTGTGCACTCCACCGCGTCCACCTTCCCCCCTGGAGGAGAAAGAAAGTGGTGCAGAGACAAGAGGACATGGAGAGGTCATTTATAAAATGCCTTATGCCTGTAAAGCACTACCAATTAACTGAGAGAGAAGATGGGGGGGTTGGAGGGGGGGGGTTGTGCCAACACTAGGATGAGTCATGAATCACTTAACACACACAGAGTTTTCTGTGCCCTCTACACTAAGTTGGAGATAGCCTCAACTAAGCCCTTCTATAATTCATGAGATGACATGCCAAGCTTCAGCAGAGCTCTACTGTGTGTTTGGAAGAGAGAAATATCTGAGTCACTAATTCCCACAAGTGGCAGGAGGGTGTGGGGGGGGGGGGGGGGGGGGGGGATCTACTTTGTCATCATCACATGCTGCATTTGTCTCCACACACAGCCGTCGTCTTGAGGTTACGTGTTGGAAAACCACTGGTCCGCACCCTCGTATATGTTAAGCATCAGAAACAATGAGATAAAGGCGGAGGATAATAGAAAGACAGAATGAGGAAAGTGGTATTTAGCCCCCAGATGCTTTTATCTCAGCGTGTGACTAAAGAATCCCCTCTGCAAACACCGCTCGCTCTCTCCAAATAGCTCCAAATATCCCAGCTGTGTGTGCTTGAAGTGGTTCGAAGCAGATAAAAGTCAACGCAAGCTGCTGTCACCCAGCTTTTCGCTCTTGTTCGGTGCTTTGTCTTATTTTCCAAAACACGTATCGTGCATCACCTAGCCTTTTAACGGATACTGTCACACTCTCGTTTTAAAGTACAAAATATCTCCTTGTAATTTTCTCTGCGGCTCTGATGATTATTAAATTACCATGTCCGCCATGTGTCAGTCTCTGTCTGAAGTGTACTGAGCTGAGCTGGAGAATGGAACCCAGCAAAGCAGAAGAGGGCAGAATGAAGCAGAGAGGAGAATGGAGCAGAAAAGAGAAGAGATGCTTCATTAGCGGGGCAGCTGAGGCTCGAGGCGCTGAGGTGAATGTAGATTTTTACACATGAAGAGAGAGCGGAGAGCAGCTGTGGTTATCTGATGTACTAACAGCCTGCAGAGACATGTGGGTAACACACACAGTACACAGAAACACACAATGGCCATGGTAATGTGCATTCACACACCAGTGCAATTATATTATGGAGCTGGAAGCACAGGGATCCACAAATGGAAACCCACACCTAGGCTCATCTATCTCTGAGGTAAACTAGCATTCTCTAGTTTCCGCCCACTACTTCATGACTTCTTTGCCCCCTTGTCCTATCCACTAATTCAAATCAAACACACCCTTTCAAAGCTCCTGTAACTTAAATCACAGATCTACCTCTGTACAGCAGCCATTCCATCCAGTGTTTGAAATCGCGGAGGTTGCAGTCACATTCCCAGGGGTTGTGTCCTAATTCCAGGTGTTGTAGGTTGGCAAGGGGCTCAAACGCTGCTCTCTCCAAACCATGAAGCCTGTTACCTGCTAGAGACAACCACCTATGGAAGAATAAGGATAAAATTGGTTTATTCTCTTGACCCCTGACAAAAGAGAAGAATTTACCCTTGTGGCACTGGTTTAAAAGGCAGCTGACAACAACAGCAGCTACTACATGCACTGCGACACAACTGTTGGGTAATAACATTGTGCTCTGGTGTTGTTCTGGGGGTCTGTAAGGGAACTTTGTGTTGAAAACACATCAGTGTAAAAGAGTTTGTGTAGATATGTGTCTACCTGAGGCTCTGCAGCTCGTCCAGTAGCCCCAGAGGAATAGAGGACAGTCCATTTAGGGACAGATCCAGACTCTGAAGACCCCCCAAACCCTGTGGGAACATCAGAACTGTTTTGTTGTTGTTGTTGTTGTTTGTTCTTCTTTGCTCATACAGCACAGTACACAGTGATTTTCAGTCTCTTTCTCCAATACTTCTGTTATTAACTTCTGGCTTAGATTGCAAGAGGAACAGCTAGCATCACTTGACAGGCTAATCTTGTTAAATAAAGCATCCCAAGTGAAGTCCTGACACAAGTTCATCGTGCAGACTGCTTTGGTTCAGATAAAAGTGGATAAAAGTGTTGAGCAAATGGTTTATTACTAATTTACCACCTGGATGGGAGCCCAGTCATGTCAGCATATCTACTCAGGTTGGCTCTGCTCCTAAACAGAGTCTGCTGAGACTCACCCAGGAGTGGAAACACTGTATGACAACTATTCACGTAGTGTTTTGGTGGATTGACTGATTTAATGGAATATTTCCTGATCCATGTAAAACATGTGTATGTTACGAGCATTTTGAGATGAACTCTTTTGTGAATTACAGTACTAAAATTTTGCATACATCCTGTCTGCTTCTTAGTTGAAATAAGGCTCGTTAGTCTTGTTTAGTGAGCTGCACAGTTTATTGTCCCATGTGCAGTGCTCACCTGGAAGAGGTCTCTGTCCATTACTGTCAGTGAGTTGTTGTGTAGAGTCAGTCTCGTCAGGTTGGACATGTCTCTGAATAATCCAGCTGGTAAATTATCTAGATAGTTATTAGAGAGGTCCAGCTCCTAAAATACACACACACACAAAAAAAAAATCACATTTTCACTTAAATACACATCTGCATGTTAGACGCTTGGCTGATGTTCTTATAGAAATTTAAGTGTAATTTTAAAAAATCAGAAACCATCTATGAGAAGGAATTTGAAAGATTAACTTTAACACACACTTTATACTTTAAGCTGACACCTCGGTTCATAATAACTTGCAAGTCTGAAGAAGTTTTTACAGCTTTACAGTAGATAAATGCTCAGTGCTGTGGAAGTAAATTGTCTGTCAGTTCATCTAATTAGGAACTTGACCTCAGGGATAGTTTCCTGAAAAGGTCCATATGCAGTGATATAAAGTAATATATTTTTTCTCTTGAAGGAAATAATGGAGAATGACCAAGTTAAACAGATAAATAACAGTTTTACTGTACATTAAGCACTGACAGTGAATTGACACAATCCACTGATTGATTGATTGGACAAAAAAACCCTGCCAGAAGCTGCAGCTAATGAGGTTGTTTTTACCAGCCTTTTTGGCAGGTAGTTACTACCCATCATTTTAACTGTTATATTTTAAAATTTAAAAGTTTGCTGGTTTTGCACACAATATCCTAATAGAGAGTTGTCCTGCATAACCTTGAAAATATCAACTTTCCTTAACTTTTCAGACTGAGAGCAGAGGTTGTCTGTAGTGTGTTCAGTATGAGACTTGCCACTTCCAAGTCAGTGTGCGAGGTCACTGCAGGAAACACTGCGTGTGCCACGGCAGACAACAACATAACAACAACCCACAACATGGAAAACTTCTCTGACAACAGTAAAACAATGAGCTGCAGA
Organism: Toxotes jaculatrix; assembly: GCF_017976425.1. Lineage (NCBI taxonomy): Eukaryota > Metazoa > Chordata > Actinopteri > Toxotidae > Toxotes > Toxotes jaculatrix. The sequence continues at coordinate 7,725,434 of NC_054415.1, forward strand.
CCTCCAGAAAGGAGAGGTTAGTGAAGGCAGAGGCTCCCAGCGAGGCGAGCTTGTTGTTGGCTAGCAGGAAGGAGCGACTCCCTGGAGGCAGGAGGTGCAGGGGAGGCAGGGAAGAGAGACCCCGGCCCCCACAGTCCACCACCAGGCCATCTGAGGAACAGAGACAGGGAGGAGGGCAGGAGGAGGCCGGTGGCAGCAGTGCCGCCAGGAGGCAAAGGACACAGAGGAAGACTGAAGAAGGAGACGGGTTAGGAGAGAAGAAGAGAGAAAAAAACATAGTTGTTTAGTTCTGGAGGCAAAGTGCAAAGAAAATCAGCTATCCTACTGTCACTGAGCCTTGTAAAGATATGTATACGATCCCCTTATTCATGTGGAGAGTGAGAAAGATTCAAAAGAGACTGGAGAAAAAGAAAGCAAAACAGACACAGAGAGACAGGGAGAGGGAGGAAGCAGCTGCCCAGTCTTATGCCAGAGGCAGTTTGGAAATGCTTCTTAAAGGCTGAAATTAAACAGGAAATTTCCATTTCCACCGTTTTGTACCGCAGAATGGACTTTTTCTTGGATGCTTCAGGACCTGATTCGTCACTCTTTGTCTGATTAAAATTACTAGTTGTATCTTAGCTTACACAGATTTCAGATTTCTACTATGAAAACTGAACAATCCTGAAAACATCAACCAGAGCCAAAGCATGGCCAGAGTAGCCTCATTGATTATTTGTGTTTGTGTGTGTCTAGCCTACTCTACTACTAGCTGGTATTTCCATGGCACTTGTCTATTGTCAAAGACATCGCTTTTCCAAAAAAAAAAAAAAAAAAGAAGAAGCTGTATTTGTGAGTTTTCTTTTGTGCTCATGAGCGAATGTGTCTGTCTTTGTCCTTTTCTTTGTCTTTCTGTGTATGCTTGCGTGCATCTCACAGCAGGCTCTCTTTGGTGGCACTCATGAGGGAAATCCCCATTGTTTTATTTCATTTTCAAGTCATTGTTATCCAGCAGACTACACTCATTTCATCATTTCCACTCATTATCTCTATTTCTCTCTGTGCTTTCAGCCTTCCTCTCCCATTCTGTTTGAAGTGTTTGCGGCCGCCTGTGTTTTCTTCTATTTCTAGATAACATTTTTTTCTTTCATCTTTGAGTTTTTTGCTCATTTTCTGTCTTTGCATCTGTCAATCCATGTCTTTTTCATTTTTGTTTCTCCCTGTCCCTCTTTCTTTGCATCTGTCTGTCCCTCTCTCTACTCTGTAATTCTCTCTCCCACTTGAGTCTCTTTATTTTTCTCATTCCCTTTCACTGTGAATCTCTCTGCGCTGCTCTGTATTCCCTCAGTGTCTCGTTACAGTGGCTGACTTTGTTTCCATCCAGTGGCTTATCAGCACGACTTTATGCTTTATCTCTGTGTGTATGTGTGAATACGCGTGTGTGGGCATACGCTTGTGCGCCTGTGCGTGTGTTAAGCACCAGCAAAGCGTGATATTAAGAAAACTACTCTGTCTCAACTCCAGACACAGACACAGCACTTTATACCTCCTGACGAGAATCTGTGCTTCACCAGCAGATTTCATCACTTGCATCATCTGCATATTATTAGCATCTATTTCTCAGCGTGCCATTGCCTTTTGTCACACTATGTCTCACCCGCTCTCTGTTGTTGTATCTTCTCTCTGTTAGTCCATCTGCTTCTCTCTACATTTGGTTTCTTTCTAATTTTCTCTCCCTCCTTCCTCTCACTCATAAACAAGACTAAATTCCCTTTCACCACACATACGGTCTGTCTGGCTCAGAATGTGATGAAACTCTGTGAAACAGCCCTTTACTGGCCAGTCTACAATGTGATATGTCAAAAAGCAAAACCAACTCAGGACCTTTGCATCTAATCCATGATAAAATATAACGTTTTAAATGGTGCAATGAAAGAAAGAGTTAATTCTTTATCTATTCCATTAAGATAATGTTTTATTCCCTTTTAACTGGGCATAAACAGTAAGAATAGGATCTAGGGAATAACAATTTCATCACAGAACTTGCGCCTAATTAATGATAAAATGATTAGTAATGAATTCAGAATGGAAAGAAGGGCAGAATAATTTGAGAAAAATGTCTAATTGCAACTTTTTGGACCAATATTGCGATTGAAATTTTAAGGGCTATCATTTTCTTTTTATAAATTTAACTCCAGGCGTGTCTGTATTTTTCTACAAACTTTTTAAACAAAAAAAAAAATCTGAAAATGATCTTGTCTTTTCATAGGCCCTTTCCACAACAGACGTTTTGACTTGTCATGAAAGCACAGGTGTTATTCAGCCATCATTCTTTTACACCTGTACTTTTCCCATTGTAACATGTCAAAATGTATCCCATTCATAATTCTGAATTAAAGTCAGTGCAGTTTCAGAATTGCAAGAGCAGCGATTTCTTTCAAAGCAAGATTTTAATTTAAAAACAACTAATTATTCAGCCCCAGTGGAAGGCTAGCCGTAGTTTCATTGAATCTTAATTTGAAGGTTTTTTTTATGTTTCTCAGCTCCCTCTGGTAATAACGTATAACTTTTTTAAGAACAGATGTTCCAGTATAAAACTTTTGGGTAAGGAATTAATATTAAGAAATTCATTTTGATATTTATCTTGCTTGTCCTTGTTAGTTCAAATTTGAAACTTTCCATGGGAATTGGATATTTTTATTTCATAACACACAAACCTCTGGAGACACCGTTGTGTCGTGCTGAGAGTACACACACTGACAACAGTCTAGAAATAGCATCTTTTCTCAGACAGTTTTTACCTGCCAGACAGAACATGACCTCCCTCAACCAGGACGCTGCCCTATTTTGCATTCTGAACCTGAAATGTTCAGAAAAATAAAGACTGTGGCCTTGTGAGAAAGATCAGAGTGTGTGAACTCTCTCCTGCTCCTGATCCATTCTACAGTATCCTTCTATTCTCTGGGAAAAATTAACTCCACTTCATAAGTGGTTGAAAGGGGAGATTTTAAAGGACCCTGAAGTGTCCTGTGCTGTCTTACTTTGTAGAGGAAATACTTGAGAAGGCTGATCTTTCACTGCAGCAGCTCAGTAGGAGTTTGGAACTAGTTCTCAATTCCCATACCTACATCATACCTTTGAAATGGTGCTGTAGTGCCGAATATTTGTGAGGACAGTTTAGCTCAGAGGTAGAAGCGCTGTTATACTGAGAGAGAGCGAAAGAGAAAAATTGTGTTTATTTGCTGCTTCATCCTCATGTCAAATTTTAAATTGCAGTCATCTTTATCCACCATTCATCTCCCTCAGTCTGCAATATGGGCCCTATAGTGCAAAGGTATTCTTCTTCTCCCCTCACTCTTCCTTTCCTCTCCTCTCTCCTCACCACTACCCCTCTCCTCTCTTCTCCCTCCACTACTGTACATTATAACTCCCCCTCACCCCCTCCCTCCCTCAGTGCTGAAGCCTATCTTCCAACATTTATGAGTGGTTTTAGCTGCTCTCGTGGAGGAGGTGGTTGTTGTTTTGGCTTATTTTAGCTGCTCCAAATCCTCTCTGCTGTAGCGCTCCACGCAGCCAAACCAGAAGGAAAATATTCAGCCACAGTCAGAGGAAGATAGGGAGGTTCAGTCCAAATAAGTTTAAGTGGCTCTGTGCAGTTTAATTCAGTCCAAACAGACTTCAGACTGAATCTTTTATAAGAATCCCCAAACCCATGCCGTAAAAGTGCTGACATTTTGGGCGAATGTAGGCTGGCAATGCTCTCAGCGATGGGAAACAAACGAAGACACGGCATTAAAATGCAACAAGATGTTCCTGTTTGACTGAAGCACTTCTTCTGCAACTCTTATAGCAGTAATGCGCATAATGCCCCCCAACACCCCCATCAAGTCTGACCTGTAACAATACTATGTAATGAATATATATTATACAATACTGGTAATATAATGTACTACAGTACACTGTACAATACTCAGGTGCTTTTGTATATAGAGCAAACCTTGAAAGATCAGATCAGATAAAGATCGTTTAAATAAAACGTGTCATTCTTATTGTTTGTCACCCGCGTGGCCACAAAATCTAAACCAGATTAAACTAATTCCTGGTATCAGGTGACTCTGTGATGTTTGACAGTGTCACCTAGGCAACGCTGCTTGACAACTCCGGGGCCTCAGCTGTCTGTAAGTTTATATCCAGGGGCCCCTCGGTGACACTGGACCCAGCCATGATGTCATTACCACAGGCACTTCTGTTACTGAGCCCAGTTGCATGTTACCAGGGACCAAGCTGTTTTCCATGCAAGCAGCGGACTTGGCGCTATCTTGTTACTAGAACGACCAGCTGTCCTCCATGCAACAGACTCGCTCGCCTGAATTTCTTAACTCTTTAATGTTTTACATGGAGCTCTGTGCAAGTGTCTATCCTGCTGCTGCAACAGCACAGAGTTTAAGAGCTGTCTCCTGTTTGGCTCACAGCACCCGATAAACCATTACAATATACCCTCTGTGAGAAAACAACCTCTGAATGTCCTTAGCAGGAAAATCTGTTTCTATCCAACACTTATGCTTAAACAATTTGTGGGTTAATTAACACGACATGTTCTGGTTGCATGATCGATGATCGAAAATGGATCGTTCACAAAAAACACTCTGATCAGTCTGCCATTAGATTTTCATGAGATTAACAAGTGCCCTACAGTACCAATAAAAGTGGCATAATGCGGACTACTTATTATCTTGTGTACTTGGTAATTACAGTAACATTTTGGCTCTAGTTTGGTTTAATTGAAGTGATGATACAAAACGTGAAAGGCATCAGAGACACGATGGATAAATGATAATTCAGAGACAGCTATGAGGAGAAGATGTGTCTTAAAAACTGTAATTTGTCATATATGATGTGTTACATCAACACACTGTCACACAGTGTTCCTGTTTATCTTTGGCAGCAGTTTGTAACACTAACTGTGTCAGTTGTCAGAGGCTGTTACATGTCTGATCTCCACTGTAACCTGAGACCTCATTTAGCCAGCAGATGGAAAATAGCCAGCCAGTGTGTGTGTACAGTGTATACTGCCACAGTAGATGCATGGTTTTTCTGTCTTGGTATAAAAAAAGTATAAAAGAATGCACAACACACATATAATATCAAGGTCCCAGCAGTACCACCACATTATTTCAACATTGACAAGGTAATGCTGCGTTACCGTAGCAACCAAGTGCTGTAGATGATGTTAAAGTGAGGAGAGGAGGCATAGGCAAAGAAGTTTTTTTGGTTCACATCAAATCCCATCCTTTGACCACATTATGTTATATATTATATTCTCTCACGCGCGCAACCTCTCTCCGCCTGACTCTCAGGCACGACCATGTATAATCGCTTACTCACACACAGGGAGTCACGGTCACGCACGCACACACACACACTGTACACACACACACACACACACAGTGACACACACATAACAGCAGTTGAGGATAAGCAGAAACAGGGTGTGGGGGTTTAGGCTGTACTCCTGCTGACAGTGTGATGAGGAGAGGAGAGGAGTAGACTTTCTACTAAATCTTCATCCTCCATTTTTCCCACCTACTTTCTCTCAGTCTTTGTCTTCCCCGTCCATTTCTCATGAATTCTCCATCAGTGAGACAAAATCATTATTTTGACTTGGAAGGGTGAGTGGGTAATACGTACGCTGACTTGCGTCTTAAATTCATGCTATCTGTATCAATTTGTAGTGACACACGTGCATGTTCACACAACAGTATAGCCCATGGGAGTGTGTGACATGCAATGACATTGTTTTTGTGATACCGGCTATTAATTAGCAGGAGTGACAGGTAAGACAAAGAGAGGGAGAGATAAAGGGATAGGAACAAAGGGGGAAGAAGTGATGGAAAATAAATTATCAGTAAATCCTCAAATAATTTGAGGCCAGCCTCAGCAAATACCAGCTACAAATTTCACTGCAGCACCACCTCTTTCATGGATGTTGTGCCGTTTTCTACTGACCACTGAACTGGGCATGTGCACATTCAGAATCTGAAGATAAAATGAAGGACGCTTGGCTTTGGATGTCACATCCACATCAGTGTGACTAGAATAGAATAGATTCTGCCTTGGATTTTTGACAGGTCGTAATGGATGCCCACTCATTCCTCAGAAGGGATGGATAGACAGATGGTATTGATCCGAAGTGCGTACACACACATACACACGATATATGAGAGACAGTTGTCATGGTGGTTTTACTGTCATTGTTTTATAGGTTTTCAGCTGATTATTTTGTTTTTTTAAGTGCAGTAAACTGCATTCATAGATAGATAGATAGATAGTAGCTTTAATCCTGTTATTAGACTTGGTTGTACAGTGCTTGAGATCTCTTATCCTGCTAATTGGTTGCCCTTTTCAGAGGCTCGTGGAGTGTTCACCAAGACAAATCGGGCACATCTCAAATAGCTATATTATCCAGAACCATTATCAGCCATTTTCTGTGATTACTTGGTGAGTAAAGTACTGTTTTCTGTCAGGAATGGGCTTTGCTATGATCATCGTAGCTTATCAGCCTCACGCTGGATCCATACTCGACTCGCTTTGAGTGTAATGCTGTATCAGTGTTGCTCGGCCAGTGCTGAACTGGAGTGGTGCTGTTTGTGGTGCAGAGGATTATCCAGATTTATCCCTGCCAATGTCCTTTGAAAGTGGGCCAGTGCCGTGTGTTTGTGTGCTTGAACTGGTACATTCCTGTTGTACGTGCACCCAACTAAACTGTGGTCAAAAGAGATGGGAAAATAAACCTGCTGCACTGTGCTGGCAGGCATGTGCGTGCATTTTTCTGCATGCATCTTGTGCAGCTGGAGCTAGTACAAGGTCACCTCAGCGCTAAAAGTCTTAACCGTGTGATACTCATAGCCAAGCTGACGTAAAATCACCACAACAAACCACACTTTAATTTATCCACTAAGGAGGTCAGGGGTCAAATCCACAGTTCCCTGACAGATGATATTATTTCTGTGCTCCTAGTAAGATTATTTGTCATAAAAAATGCGTGTTTGTACATTTGATCCCTACATCTCGAAATAACTAGCAGTTACAATAAAATAGCTATTGATTACATACTTGAATTTGCCAGATGCTATAGATTGTTTGCCAACAAGCTGTCATTCCAGTTTCTATTTAACTCCAAGTCTCATATAACACTATGTGAAAGGATCAGGCTCCGCTCCAAAGCTAATGCTGCACATACACACACACACACATACACTGTGTCACACAGCTGTGGCTTCATGCCAAACCCAGCATCCCAGCAGGGTTGAAAAGTACCACTGGGTATGAACCACCCAGCGATGAATTTGATTTGTGAGTACACGCTCACATCTGACCAGTGTCTTTAAAGAGTTCAAATGAAATTAACTTGTTAAATAGTCGATTTAACGACTCGATAGCTGCTGCAGGCAGAGAAAAATTTTGTTTTCACTGCGATACAGCCCGTTTAGCCCTAGTGTGGTTCTGCTCCAAACCAAACGCTACTCCCTTAGTCACTGCACTGTATTACAGCTGTACTCCAAGCATAACGCTACAGCCTTAGTCACTGTACTGTGGCTCCATTCCAAACCAAATGTTTTAACCTCAGTCGGTGTTAGTGTCTCCACTCAAAGCCAAATCCTCACGGCTTTCACTCCCTCTCTCTGTCACTTTCTCTGTCTCTCTTTTGATTAGAAGCTATCTGGTCAGTTAATCTGCCGGCTTTGCATGAGACTGCAACAAGGTGCATAAACACATACACAGTGTGCGACCAGATAAGCTACAGTGTGTGTGTGTGTGTGTTTGTGTGTGTGTGTGTATGTGAATAGGAATTTCTGTGTGTGAATAGGAACAAATTCATAAATTCTTGTGTGCGAATGTGTGTGTGTGCTGTGTCAGATGAGACAGTCTGCTGGGATTGTGGAGGCCTGGAGGCACCATATGGTCTCTGTGTCGCTCATAGACCTCTCTGTTCTCCTCTCTCGCCTCTCCTCCTTCATCCGTTCTTCTCCTCGCTGTCTTCTCTCTTTCACTACGCCTCTTTGATCTCGCATCTCGCTTCCTCCTCCTCTCCACTCCCCACTGTTTTCATTTTTTTTCTCACTTCCTCTGTCTCACGCTTTCTGTCACTCACATTTTATATTCTCCACCTCCAGTTTGCACTCTTTTTAAACGTCTGTTGTCTTTTTATTCTGTGCTTTACTCTGTCCCTTTTAACTCCCTTTAGACCCTTTTTCTTTCTAGTTTCTTTCCCCATTTGGTATAAAGAGTTTGTAGGCCTAATGGCTAATAGTTTTGTGGTTTGTAAATCATTTATCAGTCCTTTTATAAATCAGAAATAAGCCATTAATAAGAACAACTTTGAGGTTGCTATACTTTGTGAAAAATTCTTCTGTTTCTTCAGTATTTGTTTTTGACCAATTACAAAACCATTTGCTTAATATAGATATTTTTGATGAAAGAAATTATGCAATGAACTGTGATGAGAAAAATACATTTATTTATCATTTGACACAACAACTTTCAGCCCCAGTGGTTTAAATTGACCTCGTAACTCAAAAACACCCACAGAACATCTTTCACAACCTTTCAGAAATATCATATAACTTTCTGTCCCATGTAGGTAACAAAACTCCATCATAGTTGTACCGCCATTAGTTGGAAATATGGCCAACACTGGCTGACACTGAGGAATACTAACACTTCTGGAAAGACTCTTTCCATTTTTCTTTTTGATGTGTTTCCTGTCACACAGAGAGATTTTCAGGAGAGAGTCAGAGAAAACACCTGTTATAAAACTGCTGTGCAATATTGATAATGCAGATTTTGTCTCAATGAAATATATTGCATTGAGGTGAGACAGAGACTGTTTGGCAGTATTGTGTTGCATTCATTCCGACAGAGTAATTGCATGAATGGTTGAGGGACAGAGAAGATTTAGATGAATTCCTATTCCTAAAATTAAGCAATATTGTTAATGTAATATTTATGGTGCTAAAGCTGAATGATATATACGGAGAGAAGGAAAGCTAGGCAGATAATGGAGTTAAACTGAACTGAATTTAATGCAGAGATGGAGGGAAGGATGAAGAACAGGTAGAGGACAGGTGAAGTGAAAAAGGAAGAGGGACAGAGGGAGGCTGAGCGGCCCAGAGGGAGGTACATCTTCCGACTTGTGTGGGTGTGTGGAGGTTCTGACAGACAGTGTTGCCCTGTTATTTAGTGTCCTCAGTGTTACACAGCAGTTTGCGGGGGTGTTTTTGCCCAACACCTCTGGAACAATACCTCTCCAACAGGAGGACAAGGATCCCCATTTTTATGGTCTTTTGTGTACACGTGTGCGTGCTCATATTAGATGTTTAACAAAAGAGAGAAATAATGCAGAGAGTGAGCTCTCCTGTTTGCCTATTAGCAGAGGAAGTGACTGCAATCTCTCAGAGAGCAGGATCCATCCACTCCACTGTCTAATCCACAGCGCACACACACGCCTGCATACAGCTGTCGTATCTGTTGCTATGCCACCCGACTTCTGATGGATTTTTGTTTTGACAGAGCCTACCCATAGTATGAGACGGGAAAAGAGAGAAAGATTATGGGCTGAAAGAGACAGGGAACCAGGGAGGAGCAAAGCTGAAAGAGGTAAGGAGAGACAGGTGGAAAAAAGGAAGAAAGGGGAAGTGAGAAGGGAAGAGGAAGTATGTGAGGGGGAAAATGCAGAGGAAAAAGGAAAGGAAAGGAAGAAAGCAAAGAAGGCAAAGAAGGTGAGATAGAATATTAAAGAAAGGTAAAGTGGGTAGGAAAGGAAAGGCAGACAAATAATCTGCAGGTCTCTCCTCCGTCATTCGCTCCCCACTCTGTTTTGTTTCTACGGACTGCTGGCTGTTTTAATACATACAGTAATGTGGCATTTCACTGGTGGACTTGGCATGTGGCCACAGCATGCCCTCATCCTTTGTGTGTGTGTGTGTGTGTGTGCGCGTGTGTGTGTGTGTGTACGTGTGTTCAAGCATGCTGGGCATGCTAACATTAGCAGCTGTCAAAACAGACAGTGTTCCTCCTTTCATGCGTAGTTAGGAGTACAATAGATGGGAATAAAGTAGAGCAGAGTTGAGTAGGGACAGACGACTATTATTTCTTGTCTTCTTGTCATTTTCTCCCATCTTTCTCTTTTTTGCCTTCTCTCGATCTGCTTTTCGTTTTGTCAGCTTACCAGGTCTGGCCAAGAGGACGGTAGCACGGGGTGGGGGCAGGCCGAAGCCCCCAGGGGGGTGGGTGTGGGGGGGCATCACACAGAGCTGTGCAGCCTTCCTCTGTCGGAGGGGCGGGGCTATGGGGGCGTCAAGCCGCCATGCCTGCAGCCTCCACTAGGACGGTGACTGCAAAAAGCTACACCAAGACACCTGAGGAGAGAGAGAAGACACAACTGAGACAGACAGATAAAGATAGAGGGAGAGAGAAAGAGAGGGTAAAAAGCATGAAAGAAATAAAGCATTGATGGACATTCAGACATTTACAAACCCTAATTCTGAAGCCATATCACATTAGTTTGTTACTGCACAGAACCATACAAACTATCGACTAACGTGCACATACACACGTGTTGTGTGTGTATTGTGTGCGTGCGCGCAGGCATCACAAACAGCCCCCCGGAATTTCATAGGCATAAATAATAGATGTGTATGACTTTGGCAGTGTACACAATCAGTTTGCCTTTCCCACAGACAGACCCCCTACTGCCACTGTCTGGCACAGAGACTGACAGAGAGAGAGAGACTGACAGAGAGAGAGAGAGAGAGAGAGAGAGAGAGAGAGAGAGAGAGAGAGAGAGAGAGAGAGAGTGACACAGGGAGAGCGTAGCGAGGGGGAGAGACAGAGAAATGGAGGGAAAATGAAAAGAGAGAAGGATAAAGGTAGAAACTGGCAATAGCAGACAGATATGGAGGGAGAAAAAGCAGAATGTACTGTAGATTAAAGTTGAAAAAAGAAAAAATAGGGAGAATAATGAAAGGACACGTTGTGTGTTTTTGTATGTGCTATGCTGCCTGTCTACTTTTGAGCAAGGCAGCAAGTGGTCAGGCGATAGAGTGCAGCTCACACTCTTTCAACCCCTCACTGAATAACTAAAGGTAACATAGCAACAGCTGACCTAAGCTGAATCCGCTGCTTGCTGAGTAAATAATAACAAGGATGTCACCTCGAGAGAACATCAAGTTCCTGAAATTCTAAGGTTATCAGGTCTGAAAACTCAGTTTATACATGTGATCCACTTTTGCAAATGTGTGAAAAAAAAATTAATAAAGGAGCTGTCGTAGAAAAGTGTGATGCAAAAGAAACAAGTCTTGTTACTATTGTATATAATATAGTTAGTTATAGTATTGTTTCTTTCTCTTGTTATTGTTTTGTATTGTGTACTAATATGGTGGTCAGTAAATGGCTGTTAATCACGATAGGTTGTGATTCTCTTCATAAAACCGTTGGAAAAAGAATGGCCCTTTCCAATTACACCAGTGAAATGAAACATATCCCACACACATTGAACAAGATGAGTCTTCTTGACACTGTTGAGTCATTACAGTGAAAGTATGTTTTACAAGTGGGAAATTACCATGGGAGAAAACTTGTTGGAACCTCAGTGCCACATGACTGATGCACGCTGTTGACTCGCACCCCCTGGGCCAATCAGTGTAATTTTGAAAATGCTGGAGTGCTGCTGCGAGATGTGCCTTTTCCCAAAGTATCATCAAAACCCAATCAGCAGAGTGTGAAATATTGCGCTAATCTGATTAGGCTGTTGTTCAATGGTTAGCTGTTTACGGAGAAAACTACAGGAGAAAACATGGGGTAGACTTTTTCCTGCACGTCTTATTTTGACATCAGGTTGAATGGAGGTGAATGCGCATTTGTGCGTGTGTTCGCTCTCTGTGGATGCATGTGCAGTGATTATGTAAATTTGCACCTGTACAACCTTAAATAGGCATGTTAAGCAAAAATAATCCAGAGTAGTAGGAGGATTAAGTGGATGTGTGGGGGAAAAAAAAGAAAGAGGAAAAATATGATAGATGGATCGAGATGAAGACAGAGAGATGGATATATGTCCAACTTTCTATGCATATAGTCGGTGTCAGGAAGTTATTTAAAACTGGTTATATATGAATTAGTGGAAACTGGAGGAGAGGACAGGAGAGGAGAAGGAGAAGGAAGTGGGGGAGGAGGTGAAATAAGAGAGAGGGTGACACACGAGGAAAGGAGGTGCAGAAAAGAGAGAGTGATGAAAGAATAAAAGGAAAATATAGGTGAGGCAGGAAATGCCAGAAGGGGAGGGGAGGTAAAAATAGATGCAATGGGTAAACAGGGAGGACATTAAAATTCTCCTCCACGACCTCCATAGTGTTTTGGTGTGTGTTTAGTGTGTGATTGTGTATGTGCGCCCCAGTAGTGCTATTTGTGTTATCATTACAGCTATTAGTACCTGCCAGACACTGAGCAAAATATAAAACACTTGTCTAATCTCTTAGCTCTCTCATCTCTTTCTTTATATTATCTCTTCATAAGTATGCTTTCTCACTCCCTCCTCTCCTCTCCAACATTCACTCCACTTTCTTTCTGTCTTTTCTCTTTCTCCATGACCTTCGTCTTTTAATATTCAACATTCCCTTCTCTCCTTCCCATCTCCCTCATCCTATCTCTCCCTCTCCCTACCGCTTTCTCTCGTTGACAAAGAAACAGAGGCATGCACCGAGGATATTCGGCAGATGGATTTCCTGCATGTGATTAAAGTCACATTAGCCGGGCTCTGCTGGGAAATTTGAGTTGTTCTTTTCAAATGAGCACACAAGCTTCATTTGAAAAATTCAGAAGCGCAGATGAAAAATGGAAGGAACTCAAGGAATTTGGGAAAATTCCTCTCTCTGCTTCAAATTTCATGCTGTACATGTTTTCCTATTCCAGTCGGCTGGGTGATGTGAATTTATTTCAAAGCTAAAATGGTAGCACAGTGAAGCTGTTTCTTTTTTTTTTTTTGTTTGTTAAACAGCAAAGGATATATGACTATTTACTGTGTGATTATTTACAGTGATTACAGCTCACCTACTGTTTCTCTTATACACTGTAGAACATTTAACAAAGTGTTCTTCACATATCAAGGTGAGTTCTGTTTCTCCTTTGTTGTAGTTGTTCATCAAATTAAATATTTCTGCGGCAGTTTTTAGCTGTGTGAAATCAATCTTTTATTCCGGTTTCAGCTTTGGGACTGTAAGTGTTGCCTTGGTTTGCACGTTGGCCATTTGTCAAATGATTCATGGATTTGTGTATGTTTATTTTGATTTATTTTGAGGAGGAAAACGGTTTGGCTGTGAAGCAGTGTGTTACTTTATGAGCAGAAAGTAAAATCACTCAGTCCAGTGGAGTGGATGAGAAAGGCAGAAATGTGCAAAAAAATAAATAAATATCAATACACACAGTGAAATGTGCCAAAATGTCATCATGTGTGCAGTCATGCTGGAATTGTCCTTTAAATGATGTATTCGAGGTGCACAGAAGGTCACCTCTGCAGCCACATACTGCTGTTCACCCATCAGTTCCCAGTCATGTTGAATGGGTTGTGTGGTGGCGAGCATGCCCCTTAGCTATTCTCAGAAAGCTTTTTTTACCAATTTGACCTGGACACATATTCGTGCACAGACACACACACACACATGTAAATACTTTGGTGTCCAAGTGGGCTCGCATATTGGGGAATCAAGTAACACCTCCTCCCCTCTTCTGGGTTTCTCCGTCCCCCTTCTCTACCCTCTCGTCTTTCCATCCTATTTTTTCTTTCTGTTTATTCCACTAACTGTTTCCTGTCCACACTTAAGCCGGATTTATACTCCACAGGGTGTTGCAGAGGCTTCATGCAGAGCTACGGCGTGCATTTCCTTAAAAATTTGACCACACACCCGGGGGCTGAGATAACAAGTGGAGACCACCAACTGTGATTGGTCGGCTTTGGCTGTTTCTGTTTTCTGATATGTGTTTCTGAGGTAGAGAGACTCAGGTAGAGTTTGTTGATAGCGAAGCAGCAAAACTCAGTAATATTCTCCTTTTCATTCATGCTTAACAAATTTCTATTTTGTGATCTAGCAAAGCCATTTCCAGGGCAATGGAGAACTTGTGGGCCCCTGTTTGCCCGATTTGCCCACTTAAGCCCATTTTTCAGTGTTTCCTCTTTCTTGTGACAGGCATTCTTGGCTTGACTAATAGTTTTTAATCAATATGGTTGGAATTCTATCCAATTTGCAACCAAATTGAAATCCTCCTGCACACAAGAGGACAGTTATCCATGTGTGAAGGCTGGTGTGTGTATGTGTGTGTCAGGGTGTCTGTGTGTGCCTGTTTGACTGTGGGTGTGTGACCCCTGAGTGAGTGACATCACAGCTGTAAACACACAGCCCAATCGTTCACCTTCAGCTCTACACTTAACTTCATCTTCACACTAACACACACACACATTAGCATTTGGCAGTAGGCTGGCGTTTAAGCCTTGTTTAAGAGGTCCATCAATGTCAAATTATTTAACAAAACACACCATCAGTTCACAATAGGGAGGAATAAGGAATAAAAGGTCATAGTGAGTGCATACCTGCTATCGTATGTTCACGTGTTTGCACGTGTGTGTGTGTGTCTGTGTAGATGTTCTTGCTAACAAAGGCAGAGAGCAGCAGCCAAGCTCCCTAAATCAATTTTTAATGGCTTTCTTGGAGGGGAGAGATTGGGGCAACATAACACACACACACACACACACACACACACACACACACACACACACACACACACACACACACACACACACACACACACACACACACACACCTAAGCACATGCAGAGAGCTTGACAAATAGAGCCACATATGTGTTGACAGGCACATGGTGCAAAAATATGCTTAGCTATATAGTTACACTTGCATGTAGGTATGCAGACACATACTGTACATAAACACATGCACTGAGTGTGCTTGTGTCCAAAAAAAAACTAATTATGTACAGACATACATGTACAAACATGGTGTACAGGTCATATGCCACTGGTATGAGAGCATGTGCAGGAAGAAAATATTATGGTTTATATAAACAGAAATTAGGTTTTTATTTTTTTAATAAATCAACCTCATGCTAAAGTAATAAAGATGGTCAGTCGGGAAAGGATTTGGTATGTGACAGCTAATTCTTCTTTAACTATGTTGTCATTTAGACTAATCTACTAATCGTACGCCATGTTCAGTCAACTGATTTAACAGTTGCCTGGGAGCAGAGAGACTATATGTGTGATTTTAAATGTTTTGGGTGCATTAGTAACATCACCCAGACTGTTCACGTGTGTTTGTTTGAAATTATATAATAAGCAGTTTCACAACAGCTATCAGACTGGTGCGAGGTGTTTGCCATGCTATTAGTGGACATGTCAAACTACTGCGCTAATCACAGGCCCAGTTCATGATCATCACCGTTTTCTCTGGGATTATGTTAGAATGCATCTACATTACTTCAAGGATATTCACACAGTCCCATTTCATTTCTAGTTAATGTAGCGAGGCACAAGAGCTTTGAGGGCGTCAGGGCGGGTGCCTCACACCCAGTGCATCATCATATAATCACTGTGCAGCTCTTTCAAGTTAATTACTTTTATGTCACACCTTCTAAAACAGGGTTGGAGTCTGCAAAGGGCCATACAGCAGTGAAAAACAGCAACTCACCACACAGACAGAGAATCAGCAGGGCACCATGTAATGGAACTGATCAAGGGTTTCAGATTGATTAAAATTACATAAGATACTGTGAAGGTCAGAGAAGAAGTGAGACTAGACAGACGGAAACTGGCAATAAAGCATTACTGCCCTCATAAATATTCACAATAAGTCGACAACAAAACACTGTCAGTTCAATCAATTTGTCTGAGAAGTTTCCAACAAAGTTTGCATCAACTTTTTGCTTTTTTCATGGAAAAGGGGACAGATCACATTAATTGCATGGTATTAAATGTGAAGTTAGAGCAGGAGACATAGAACATAAGCATTCGTGAAGCTCCGATCACCCTGATGTTATATCTGCTGTATTAGCTCTGGCCTTGCTCCCACTAGGTACTGTGTGTTGGTGACAGACTCCACAAAGCTCCCAGAGATGCAGTAGCACTGTGATGTGCAGCAATGTTGGTGTGGTGGCCAAATGCAGACCTGCAGGTCACATGACACCCTGAGTTTTAGAGGCACTTTTTTTTTTACCATACATGTCCGCTGCAAAATAAATGCCCTTTCCTGAGCATTATGCAGATTCAAAACTTATTTGGATTCCCAATTATTAAGCTACTATGCCTTAAATATGTTTGAATATATATGTATGTATATATTTTTAAAATAACGTTAATTTGTGTTAAGTCAGCCAGACAGATAAAGACAAACCCTAAGTTGGAAGCGACTGAAACTTTTTAGGCATTTTCCTCATAACTCACAGTATATTAACATTAGTTAGACTAGCTTTCCACAGATTATGCACCGAGAGATTTGGTACAAGCAGGCAAAGATTTTTAGGATTCTGTTACAATGTAGTGGCTTGTGGTAGTAATAAAAATAGAAGTGCCCTATACTGTTCCATTATCAGACATTTAGACCAAACCATTTACTGTTTATTCCCTGCAGAGCTTGTTGTTATTTTCAAATATTAGAGCCATAAGTATCTACACAGCATAATGTTTCTTTTAAGGTCTTATTCTCTTTTGTCACATGAATTATTATGGCTGTCTGTCTTTGTCCATGTACTTTCTTTTGTGTAGAAAAAAATCATTGATTACTCCTGTCAAACCGAACCTCACATGCATCATACGCCCTTGTTTGTGAATAAACTACTGATGCTCTCACCTTCTCCCACTGCCCCTCTCTGCGAGTCTTACCCCAAAACCACAGCCCAAAAATTCCCATGAATGTGGATGTTGTGTATGTTGTGTGTACCTAGGAAACAGGTTGAGGGCTGACATTTTCAGAATCTACCTCCTCACAGCATGCAACTTTGGCTCCATCAAAAATGTCCACTTGTTCGTGGGGGGAAAAAAAGGCAAGTCTGTCTCTGTCTCCATTCTACTTTGTGTGATATAGTACATCTATAATTTCAGTCATAAAATGAGATGAGAAGCAGTTACGATGAAATGCGTGTGTGTGAGTGAGGCGAAGTAAGACCACAAACAGACTTACCTTTTTACTAAATATCTCAGACAGCACCAGCCTTATAGCTTTCTGCCTTCAGCCATCCCCCCAAAAAATATCCCCAAAATTTAAAAAAATTCAAAATCTCTCTCAGGACAAAACATTGAAGAAAAACTGTCACCACTTCAAGAAAAGAAATCCATACATTTAAGATCCCGGCCAAATGAATATTGCAAGAATAATCCTGCTTTCTGTATAGAGACAATCCCCCCCAGCTTCCCTTCAACCCACCAATGAATTGTGAAAAAGGAGGGATTGTAGAAAAAAAATGAGGGATTGTAGAAAAAAAAAACGAGGTGAAGAGAGGCTTAGAGACACAAGAGGAGGGAAGAGAGGATAAGGTCCTTAGAGGGAGAGGGATGGAGATAGTTAATCCTTTTCTTCGGATCTATTCCCTATATGAATGATACGTCCAGCACCGTCCTGCTCGCTGGCTTGTGTGCAGCGTGAGTGTGTGTGTGTGTGAAAGAGAGAGGGAGAGAGAGAGCGAGATGAAGTGTGTGTGTGTGTGTGAGAGAGAAAGAGAGACAACGGCATTAGGTTGCTGGCGTCACGCGCTAGCCCTTCTGTGTGTCGCTATGTTTGTGATTCCTGCACTCAGCACGCGTCGGAGTGTGTGTGTCTGTTTATCCACGCATGTACACTTGAGGGTTGTCTTTCCGGTGGGTCTGTGTGTGTTTGTGCCCCCACCTCCCCTTCCTCTTTTCCGTATGTGTGTGCAGTCGTGCATGTGGCAGGAGAATATGTGTGTGTGTGTGTCTTGTCAAATATAGTAACATTAGTGTATGCTGCTTCTGTCTGCCTGCAGCTCTCCCACTGTGACAGAGAGAGCATGAGGGAGGTGGAATACAGAGAGAGTGATAATACGAAAGAGTGAAAGCCAAGAGAGGGAGAGGGGGGAGTAGGAGAGAGGGAGGACGAGAGGGAAGGGAGGGCAAGGAGAAAGTAGAGAGACAGAGTGGGAGGCGGTGAGAGAAATAGAGAAGAGGTTGGTTGAAAAAAGATAAAGGTAGGAGGGAGGAAGAAAAAGAAGGAGGCAGAGGACAAGGAGGGAGATGGAAGGGGGAGAGACGGAAAGAGAGATGCGAGAAAGAAAGCTGTAGCAGTGGAGGGAGGGAGGGATCATCTGATTTCATTGAAGATGAGAATCTCCCTCTGCCTCATGGGCTTTTCTCCTCCCTCGATTTTTTTCCTTTTTTTTCCTCCTCATGTCTCCCTCGCTCGGCTTTCATTTTCATTCTATTCCCCGTAGCAGCTCTCGTAACGGCTGGCTCTGTGTGTGTGTGTGTGTGTGTGTAGAGTATGTTAGTGCATATGGCATATGTGTGCACGTTTTCGAATCTGCATGTATTCAAATGTAGTATACAAAAAATATTACATTTAAGGGCAAAGGTTGGGATTATGACTGAGGTTAATTCCCTGAGATATGAAGTCAAATGCAGTGTGTGTGTTCATTACTGAAAATCATTGTGAAAAAGCAAAAGTGTTTCCTTTGGAAGATACCATTACCAACTTTTGAGACAGACAGAAAGAGGGAGGGTAGGGGAGTAAAAGGGGTGTGAGGTGGGGGTATGAACTGGTTGGGGTGGGGGGGGGGGGGCTGTGTGTTTGTTTGCACACAGCATATAATTACTTGGCTGCTTCCTTACATGGAATGAATCATAGTTGACATACACACACACACACACATTGTGCTGTTAATGAGCATGTGAATCATTTGGCACGGTTGGCAGTGCCTAAATGAGAGAATAGTTGTTTCCATAAGCGGTTAAACCAAAACTTTTTTTTTTACAACAGCCAAACGCCATCTTCTGTATCTCTGAGGGCACCTGCATTGTCAAGAGAAGCACATGTGACGCAGGTGTTTTTTATACTGTCTCCCTTCTCATAGCCTGCAAGCTAGTAGGGTTTTTTTTATTGTGCTGATAATGTGCAAGTTTTCTGAAAGGAAAATCAATGTCACATCACCTTAAAGCTGCACTAGTCAACTGTTTTTTAATAAGATTATGAAATTACTTTGTGTACTGGCCACAGTAGGTGGATGTTTTAAAAGCTTTAATAAACTACTACCTATCCAGCTCCAAATGACAAACAGAAGCAAATAGCTAATATCCAGTGTGGGTGTGTGAATACACAACTTTTTGCTGACAAATTCACTGTGACAGCTTTATAAGTTGATAATGTTGTCATTATGAATCTTTAATTCATCCAAATGTACTCATAAATGAAATTTTCAGTAAATAAATTGTCTTATTCCCACATAATCAGACCTGGTTCAGAATCTGTAACTGCTGATACTGTAATTAATCGGGGCAAATAAGTATGTAATGGACCAGCAAAATACAAGTAATGCAATTAATTCATGTATTAAAATAGTTAGTGTTCCATGTGTCATTACCATGATAATTCTAATTTATTATAATATTGATTTCAGACCATGTCATCCACCCCTTCAGTTTCCTAGTCAGCAGCACCTACCTGTACATTTCCTGAGTGTGCACACATCACTGTCTGTCGCCAGCTCCGTGTTTTTGCACAGGCCAGTCATAACATTAGACCAGTCAGCTGCCCAACACAAACACACACACACACACACACATATATACAACCTGAGTATGAGTCCCTCGGTTTCCTGTTTTAACGTGGGCGCTGTGCTGGCTTCATTGGTCTTGAATGTACTTCCTGGCAAACAGAAATCTATTTCAGCTGCCAGTAGCTGCTGCCAGTGCTGGCTATATAGGACACACTCTTCAGTGGTAGTTAGAAAAGATGATTGGCTGGAATGACTGGAACAGCAGCGAAGGTGCAATATGCTGTTCCACATAAAAGTTTTATTTTGTTGTCTATTATTGTTGGACATTTTGATGTAGAAAGCATGTCTGCTTTTATAACAGCAACTGTAATGGCTGTGTGTGTGTCTGTGTGTGATGTACCCCTTCAGCTCAAGGACACTTTTCCACAATGGACACTTGATATCAAATATAGAAAAAAAGTTGTTAAGACCCTGCATCATTGAAAATAGACAAAAATGTGTTTATTTCATTATTTACCGGCACACTCACAACTTCAGGGACAAACAGTTGCATTAGTGCAGACGTTTCTGACTTCTCTGCTCTAGAGTGGCGACGGCAAACTCTGTGGCAGCACATCCCATTGCTGCACTCAAAATTCAGTCTGATTCAACTTTGACTTTGTTTTTCAGTGACCTTTCAGTTTATAGCAGATGAACGGACAGCTGTCTGTGATGTAACCTGAAAGCAATCTGGCTGAAAAGGACAAAAAAAGGTTTCTTACTTCTTGATCAGACCAGATCAGAATCTTGTTTCTCCTTCAGTGAAGGATAATTGCCTTGACTATTCGGTTTTTGCTAGTTTTGCTCCACTTTTGCTAGTATCAAAAATGTCATAGTATATACTGTACAACATGTTAAAATGTTGTACTAACTGGTTGAAAAGCTGAGTTTCTAGGTTAGTTTATTTCTATAAACAACAGTGTATAGACTGTGACTGGTGCAATCTCCTCAGGTAGCCCCTTTGAGACTTTGTCCACTGATTGAGAGGAAAGAGGTTTTTAACACCAGATAAGAACACGAGGTGAGCTTGATTTATTTGGTCCTCAAAGGGATGTGTCCACTTTTTCGGGCTGGTTGTGTGTCTGGCAAAGAGGCCGTCTGGCATGGGGATCCATTGTAAGGGCCAACACCTCCTGCCAAGGCGACTTTTATGGCCGGTTCTGTTCCATCAATGATGCAGAAAATACATGTTATGAAAAATGATTACTGGCATCGGTTTGGAACACGTAAAGATTTTTTTTTTACTTTTCTGTCTGGCTATTAAAGTCTCACCCAGCATTACTCTATCAGATATATTCATTTCCCAGCCACAGGAATATTGGTTTATTTATTATCTAGGAGGACTGATTAAATCCCTGCACTCCTTGCGGTTCATTGCTTCTAGTATTGATGATATATGAATTTAAACCTATTCTGTTGCATTCATTATAAGTTGCTGTGTGAACTATATGGGTGTGAATATTCTTTCGCCTCTTCCCCTTTTTCTCCTCGACCAGTTCTGTCTTTTCCCTCATCTCCGTCTCTCTCCCTTACTCTCTCTTTACACTCACCCTCTCACCCCCTCCCTCACTCTGTAATTTACTGTGCTATTGGGTGAGTGTCTGTGAAGATAAATTGGCTCTAGTCTTTGTATTAACACCAGGCCTGGCCAGGCACATTTAGGGCTACAACCACTAGTTCCTACACAGAGCAAGTGACTTAAAGGCACTATCCATCTTTTTACACACACGGACACACACACACACACACAGAGGGACAGAGCGATTGTATATGTCCATGGCTCCATCCCAGGAGTCATTTGTGTCTCTGTTCCCATTCATCAGCGTTTTCTATCATCTGTGAATCAGCCTCATATTGACTGGACAGTTTTATGGCCCTTTGGTCAATGTGGTCAATGAAGATTGCTCCAGTAGAAATCAATCATGTTTTAATTTACGCCTTGAAACACATTTTTCCAAGACAGGGTTTTATTGAATACTTAATCATATTCCCATAGCTTTTCCTTTGTATTCTGTGATAATATTTTTCTGGTATTCTTGTTTTCCTCTGAACTGTTGTGTAAAGCGCAGTATTATACTTAACCTATTGAAAGTGGCAATGAAATAGGGCTAGATTGGAGGAATATTTTTTGGCCTACCTCAGTACATAATTTCACTAAAAGGTAATGTAGCATGTTCTTCCTCTTCCAAGTGATTTCAGTGGACTGATTTAAAGATCCAGTGAAATGCACCTCATGCTTTGTGAGTAACAAATCACACAGTTTTCTCTGCCTTTTCTGTCAAATCAAACTGCCATATCTAATAGTTCATGGGTCTATATTTAAGATTGATAACCGTCAAATTACCCACCTCAAAATCCAGTTTCGAGAGGAAACTCACCAACTTTTTTCCAATTTGGCACAAACAGGGAGCTGAAAAAGCGACAAATGGAACATGATGTATTATAAGCACCAGTGTTAGGAACCAAGGTTATTTCTTCAGGCTTTGGAGCACTTCCTCCAGACTCACAGAAGGCATTAGTCAACTGTTTTCACAGGCGTGAAATAAGTATAACTCTTCATGATGAGTAAACTGAACTTGAATCTGAGCGGTGCCCCGTTAAGATGGCTGCTTTACACAAAGGGGATATCTGAATTTCCACAACAGTAATACATCACTATCAAGCCATGGATGGTGATGAGATCAGCTATTCAGAATATCCCAAGTTAACCTGACTAGGTGGCACCACAGAATCTGAACTTTCCTTACATCCTTGTTTTTTTAAAAACTTGGCTGAAAGTGAACGTAGTGTCTGAGCAGTTAACAACAAAAACTGGTCCATCTGTGGTCCTGACCTTTAATAGTTTAAAAAACTCAATGTGCGCAGCCAGCCTTGTCTGTTGTATTTCCCTGTAACACGCTATCTGTCACCGCAGGATAAATTAAGTGGTACAGTCGACGGATTATGAAGTATTTTAGGTGCACACACACTCTCTCGCACAGACACACTCACACAAAGTTTATCCCCTTGGAGAGTCTCATTAATTTGGCCGAGCTGATTTGTTCTGAAAGGCTCTGAATTCATCACAGCCAGACAGATGGTAGAGAGGGATTTCCTAGAGGAGAAGACGAAGGAGAGAGAAAGAGAGTGGCGTGGGACAGACACGAGATGAGAGCGAGGGAGAGAAAACAAGAGGAAAGTGGAAGGTAGAGAAGGGGAAAGAAAGAGAGAACAAGAGAACAACGGAGCTGCACAGAGTAAAATGAAAAAGAGAGGAAGAGAGACAAGCAACAAGAGAGCAAAAGCAGAATGGGTAAAAAAGAGAGAGGGATAATAGAGAGATAAAGAGGGGAGAGGTGAGCGAATACCATCTGTCTTCTTAGAGAGAGACAGAAACTGAAAAGTAGAGAGAGGATAGAGGGACATTGAGGGAGGAAATGGATAAGGGAGGAGGGTGGTGAGGATAAGTGATTTTAGGTGGATTTTCTCTTTAGCTCTTTCTGGGGTATTTTCGCCGTGTTACTAAAGGAATAGGTCAACATTTTGGAAATCTGCTTATCTGCTTTCTTTCTGAGAGTCTGGAGATGCATATATGAACTTCTGCTTATCAAAAAACAAATTTGGGTGAATTTCCCAAAACATTGAACTATTCCTTTAAAATTCAGATATTTAAGTTAATGCCATAATAAAACTGGATTAGTGAGGAAATGAAAGAGGAGTGATCACACACACACACACACACACACACACACACACACACACACACACACACACACATATACACACCCAGCACCACATTGATCTCCATTCACGTTATAAAAGATTGAATAAGTAATTGAATTTCACAGTAAATTAGTGCATCAGAATGCCGCCACTTTAATTCTTTTTTGATGTGTGACGAAATTGCCCTGTTATGAGCACAAATGAGCATGTAGTAGCATTCAGAATAGAAAAAAAGAGCACAGCAGTTTGCGTTTATTCTTTCTTTCTCTTTCACACACACACACGCACAGAGGAACATGTTTCTCCCTGTCTCTCCACTATGAATGATTTAGTGAGCGTGCTTCCAACAGGCCTGCTCAAGTAGGCTGTGAAACTAGGTTAACTTAAGGTAGGCTCTGCTGACTTAGAAGATCCACACACACACACACACATCCACCCAAAGTCAACAGCATTTATTTCCATTTTTCTGTCACCTTTAAAATGGCTGTGTCTTATGTTTCTGCCTTAATTTCTCTTTGTGATATATTTATAATTTAGTGTTTGGTAGTTCTGTCTCAGTTTTTGTGTGTTTGAGTGAGTGCCATGTGTCCTGTGTGTTTAATTTGAAGCTAGTTAGTCCCGGCTGACACGTGCCACCACTTCTGTTCTTTTAATTGAAAAATATCATGTGGCTCTGCCCGTGCACGCGCCTCCGTCTGCATCCTTGACGTTCGAAAAGTTGCGCATGAGAAAGTGAGAGACGCTTCTAGAGGGAGCGACACAGAGAGATTATGGTGAGAGAGAAGAGGAGGATGAGGGAGGGAGGTTGAGTCATCATCCTTTCGTCCAATCCCAGCCCTCTGCCTGTTGCTTTGGTAACATGATGTCAGTGCAGCCTCTGGCGAGTCCTCTGAGGTTAGCCAGCTTCGGCACAGAGGTGTGTGTGTGTCTGTGTTCTTGTGCCTCTCTCTTGAAGATGTCACAAAAATCCAACTGTAACACGACTCAAAAAAGTTTAGGGTCAGAGGTCAGGTTCAACTCTTTATCAGTTGTAATAGTTAAAATCGGTATGATGTGCGCCGTGTGTACTTTCATTGAGAGTGTGTGTGTTTCTTTGTGTCTATCCATACATTTGAATCTGTAAGTGGCTCTGTGAGTGCACATGTTTATGTCTATCCTGCATTAACTGCCTGTACATGTGTGGAAGTTTGTGTGTAAGTAAATGTACACTGGACCACAGTGTACGTGTGTGCGGGTATGTGTGTTTGTGTGCGTAGTCATACGTCAAGGATTCCTATTTAAAGTGACTTTTTATAATCAACTCTTACTGAACTTTTTTTTTTTTTTTTCTCAGAGTTGTCAACCAGAATTTGCCATAACTCCTTTTTACTGGCTGGAGCCGTGTTTGTTGCCTGGCAACATCAGTTTATTGAACACTCCATCAGAAAGTCATGGGATCTGCTGAGGCCTTGGTGAACATAGCACTGCTGCTTTTGGGAAACACAAACAGTAATTTTGGTATTTGAGTTGAAAGGTTGCACAGTTCTGTGTGTGTGTGTGTGGAGACAGTTTCAGTTTTGTCAGCCTATTGAAAAAGTATGTGGGATGCGAGATATTAGTCAGATAAAGGATGCCCTTATCCAGAGTGAGTTACAGCTGTAACTCACTCTACATTGCCAGCATCACAAGAAGAGGCCAGTTCCTCAGTTTGAGAACAAAAACCTTTATCTGCTTATTGTATAGATAGAGAGAATTCAATAAATATATAAAGATACAGCATAGAAATGACTGAATTAGTACTCAGGCTTCTTTAGTTCTGAACAGTTCCTCTCTCTGACGAGAGGTGAAGCATCTTCAGATGCCTTGATTCAACTCCTCTTGGACAACCATGACCTGAATGAAGGACAATCTTCACAGACATCTTAACAGCCAATTTCAAAGAATATAAAAGGAATGGAGCTCAGACATAAAAATGTGCTAAAACATTTTTTGTGTTCCTGGAATATTCATTCATCAGCAGCACATCACAGAATAAAATAATAAACTTATGTCCTTTAAATCATCACAGAAATCCATTTTGCCTTACCATTACTGTTATGGTTGTATTTCTTATTCATACATTGTGCTTCTGAAAATGGGATTTTAATGGCTGTATCTTCTCTTCTCTTCTAAATGTAAACCCTGCATATCAACTTTTAATGGAGGGCAGCAAAGAACATGAATAAGAACAACCAGAGCAAGATGCAGATTACAGTGGGATGCGTATTGATGACAGATGTCAAGACCTTTGGAAACATTAATGAGAAGATTAAGATTAGAACGGACGGGAGATTTACTTTCAACAGGGTCAAACAGTCACACATGAAAGAGGATGGAAAGAAAGGGAGATTCAAGAAAGAAGTGGTAGAAGTGAGAAGAAAAATGATTGGGGAAAAAATGCTCTGAACTGCTTCTCACTCTGTTCCATCCTCCTGATAAATGTTTGACATTTTTTGATAGAAACTGTAATTATGTGTTTGTGAGGGAGCCAGAGAGAAAGAGAACACAAGTGACATTTCTAAGTGAGGGAGCTATAATCTCTGAGCATGTCTGCGCTGGTATGATTGTGTCTTTGTCGGCGTCGATGTGTATGTTTGTGCGTGTACAACACTGACTGATTGTGTGTGTACAAGGAAGCAGAAAAGAGATAGAATAAAGAGAGACACATGATAAGACTTTGACATTTGCTTAGATAAACACTAATCGCAGTCAGTTCAAATAAAACATTGCACTTATTAAAGACTTCAAACAAGACACAAAGGCACCAGCATACAGCTTTTGTGAATCAGTTGCTTTTGCTAATATCAGACACCCTGCCAAAAAGCTGCTAAAATGCTTCCACTCTCATTCGTTGAGTGCAGACATTTAACAGTAAAACCTAAAGAGTCTCAGTAGATTCAGTCAGCCACAGTGCAATGCAAAGATATTGTGTTTCAAGGACAAACATGAAAAACCAGTGAACTGAGAAAAACCTCACTCTACAATATATCTCACTGAAATGCAGCAAGTTCTTTGACATTTTCTTGGTGTTCATTAACTGAAGCAGAAGTTGGGTGTGGTTAAAATGACACTCAAGCTTTAATAAACCAGAATTATATTAAAGTTAAGTGTGGATTTTAAATTAAGATCTCGAAAAAAAAGCACATACACCAACTCCTTGTTTTCCTCTCCACACCTCACACCACACTTCTCTTGTTGGCTCTACACTCAGACTCACAAATACAAACACACAAATGGGAAAGAATGAGAAACACACACGCACACTTGCACGCTTCTCGCACAACCGTTTGATCTTGCTTGCTCTATTATTAATAGCCACGCTTGGTAGAAATGAAAAGGGTTTCCAACTCATATTGTTATTAAAAATCAATTCATCCTCTTTCATCCCCTCTGCCTTTTGTCTTACCTCTTTCCTGTCCTCCCTCTTGTCCCTCTGCAATCCCTCCATCATTTTCATACAACCTGGGCCACCTGACTCCATTACATCAATTAATCTGTTCCTTTCGTTACATCTGTGTGTGTGCGTGTCCTTCCTGCAGCCCATGCTCACTTCCTTTTTTGGTTGCATGTGTGTGTACATGTAAGGTGTGACATGAGGTTAGGTTATGGTAAGGGTCAGGCTGTCCACAGTGAATGCAAGTCAGTGGAATGTCCTAACAAGGATAGTTGTGCAGACTTGTGTTTGTGTGGGTGTGAAACACAAAAGAATGAAATGACCTCCTCACTAGTGGCCTTATTTTCAGTATCCCCTCTCTGCCCAGAGACTTAGCCAGTGTGCCACTTTAATTTATTGACTCTGTTCGTGTGGTGTGTGTGTGTGTGTTTCCTATATATTTAGCCTCGACTCTAGAGTCTTGCTGCGGGAAACATCAGCACAAGCTCTGTTCACTGGTCATTTAACACAAGCTGACCTCCTGTGTCACCTCGGCATAACGCACACACATACACACACACACACTAAACGATGGCAAAAATGTATGAGCACACTCGGGCACCCATTTATAGAACTGCACAGTCATCACTCTCTGTGTCAACCTATTAAAATACAACCGAAAAGTCAAACAGCCTTCTATATACATGGATAGATAGATAGATAGATCTCTTGTTCTTTTTCCACCATCCTTCTCTCTTTCTCTCTCCCTCTCTCTTCACAGTCTGTCAGACACTTGACACTTGCACTGCTCCATTTAGCAATAGACCAGCAAGCTGGTCACCTTTCTACCTCTGTTCAATTATAGTAAGCTTTAGTGACACGACTCTGCAGCCCTGTCTCCTAAAAGTTATGTTTAACCTCTTTTGCCTAATAAGTTTTTTCCAGCCCACAGTCTGGTACCTCACAGGAACGTGCTCAAGAGTTACCACGGATATCAGCGTCTGTGCCCTGAATCATACATTAGGATTAGGCTACAAAAGCACTTCCTGCCGCATGTCACCACTGACTTTTTCAGTCATTTTGAAGTATGACTTTGCAAGTTTACAGATACAATCATGAAAAAAAAATTCCCTATTATGTTGATAAAAATACAAATTAGTAACGCATAAACATAATTTTTATAAAGACAGGGTTGCAAGAGCATCAGCTTTACATATTATCCTAAGTTACACTTTATTTACACCATTAATTTGGAGGAGTTAAAATTACATTTTGATGGTGTTTATATGCAATAATTCTAATATATTCAACAGCATTGTGATGAATCACAGCGTGGATATAAATGTGTCTAACGCTACATGCATAATGATAACGATAGACTTACTGTGTATATCCAAATATTTACAGTTTTCCTCCATTAATCTGATGCAGCTCTGCCAGCTATGCTCCAACACTGCAGATACAGTGATGCATCTGTAACAACTTGAAATGCATTCACTTAACTTCCCTGCATTATGAATATACAGTGTCACCAAAGCAGTGCAGGTTCTGCTTAGCCAGATGTGCACACTGTTTGTGCTTATGTATGATTATGTCTTTGTCTCCCCTTCACTCTGTCTGTATCTATTAGTGTTTTTCTGTCAGTGTTTGTGGCTCTCCCTGTCTTCCTACCTGTCCATCTTTGTTTCTGTCTTCTTAACTACTTGTCTTGCTCGACAATATATACACAGTGTAAATACGCACATTCTTATGAAACAGCTGTGCAGTGAGACGCAGTGTCTGTTGTCTGTTTACCCTTGTTTACTCCCTTTTCTTTCTCACATTCTTTTTTCCCCATCGTTCACAGTTCACATCCCTCCATCTCACATCCCTCTATCTCGTTAGTCTAATAACCAATTAACTCCGGCTCTTGGCTGCTTCAATTTTTTATTTATTTCTTCATTAATTCATTTCCTTTTGAAAGCACACTCCACTGTGATTGGCAGCTCACGCTAATTGCAACTCAGACTGTGACTGTACAAGATACGCTCTCACACGTGCACACACACACGCACACACACAAGCACACACTCATACCTAAGCACGTTCAAGCTCATGAGCACACACGTTTTCACTTGCATGCACACGAGGTAATGCATGTCCTTGTGTAAACAAGTGTATGCAAACTGGACACACATTAAGTGTACATGCTTGCTAGTTGTGCACACACGATAGAAACTACTATCACAGCACACACACACACACATACACACACACACACAGGGATCAGTGTGATGGTTTTAATTAGATTTGGCCTATCAGCCTCCAACTCAGAGAGGGAGAGAAGGCAGATTACTGCTGCCCTCCATAATGGCCTTCCAGAACTTTGAGATTATGGTGGAGGGAGATGACTTCAAGGTCACTAGCACTATTGATGAGAGGAGGGTGTGAGTGTGTGGGAGAGTGTTCAGAGACCCAAGCAAATTACGTGTCAGATACCACCAGGAAAGTTGCCTCTCCTTTGGAACAAATGTTAAAGCATCCTTTAGCATCCTTACATCTGATTTTTCTACATGGGCGGCAAAATGGTAGATCAGTTGCTGAAATTCCCACAGATGCACAGAAAAGCCCTCATTGTTATGCTCAGTTAGCTTAACAAACTCCTCTGTGTACATGACTGATTACATGCTGATTACAGCCATGATTCAGCATCATGACTGATTTTCAAGAGATTGAACGGAATCCATTATACACACATGCACGCACACACACACACGCACACACACAAAGCCAAACATGCATAGAGACACTCATTCACAAACTGACATACACACCCTCAGACAGAACATGTCAGAGCTATTTCTCTCTAATATCCGGAATGATCCCCACAAGGACGTACAGCTCACAGTTTATTCTTACCCTCGGTAATCCATAATTCATCAACTAATAGCATTTTACAAGCATAATTGAGTGAGTTATGTTCAGCCTATAGCTCTGACCACCGCTGCCCCTACAGCTTCAGGCAGCCATTGGATTACTTTTACAGGTTTACAGGCTTGATGTTGGATGTGACAGCTTATAAAACCCAAACAAATTTCACTAATTCTACTATTACTACTATATTACTACTACTAATACCTATACTGTGTGTGCAAGGATGTGTGAAGGGAGGGGCGTGTGTGTGTGTGTGCTGACATGTGTGTTTATATGTGTGTTTTCTGTATTGTGAGGCTTTCCCTGAGTGGCTATACAAAGCACGCTGGGAGAAAAAAAAAAAGCTGAATCTTTGATGCTAATATGAAGTGTCACGTCTTCCCTCGGAGTGTGTGTGTATTTGTTGTCTGTGTGGGTGTATACAGTATGTGTGCACTGAGAACTTATGCAATTACAGTTCATTTTTGCATTACCACGCTGACTGAAACGCTGACGGACGTACAGCCCTAAGCTGACACAAGCAATTGCTCTACTGCCGTGTGTGTGTGTGTGCATGCGCGTTTGTGAAACATGTACAAACACACACTAATTCTTGGCTTAATGTGTTGTGTGACTGAGAGGGCTATGTTGTAGGCAGAAGTTGGACACACGTATGGGCACACGCGCAGACACACGAGCACACACACTGTCTAAGAATAGTCCGTTCACACAGCGGTACTGAGGCTCAGAAGGCCAGTTACTGTAAAAGGATTTTCATAAGTTGAGTTCTGAAGGCAGAGCTGATCTGTACAGCAGGTCCTCATCTACTCCTCCATCCTGAGAGCTGAGAGAGAGATATAGTCTCTCACCCAGGGACTTTAATCGGCTCATTAAAGTTCTTTCTTCTAAACTGCTGGAATTAAAGTTTCCCTCTCCATTTACAGTCTACTATTGCTTCTACAACCATTATTTCTAAAGGAATCACCAGCACTTAAACTACAAATATTATCACAGGAGTGGTATCTTTGACTGCTGTTGCTAATACAACTTCTACAGTAGATTACTATTAGTGCCACTGTTATTATCACTGCTACTACTACAGTATAAAAACTGGTTTAGTTTTACCAAAAAAAAAAAAGGCTTTTCTTACTAACTTTTTCCAGAGTTTTCAACTGTATTAGACAGACGTAATTAATTTTGATGCTTAGCTTCTGAGCCAACATGGACAAGAAGTGTTAAAAGTGCTATTAGTTAAATCATAACTGAGCCCAAGGGATCCATCACCATTACAACTCCACAAACTCCATCTTCTGATCAAAACTAGATAAAGCTAGTAAGTGGATCTTGATTTGGGATTTTTTTTTGTTGTGAAATTTAAAATCTTTGCTTAAAAAAACTCAATCAAATGAACTAACTAATAAAAAGGAGGAAGGGGTTGGAGTTTTGTGTTTGGATGTTGTTGCATTAGTATATATCAAAAGAATAGTATTGACTTTTCTGACCAAATATGTTACAGGTCCACAATAATATAGAAACTCACATGATATTTATCAATCGTATAAAACATCATCGTATGTGCTTTTCTTTGCCTTGTTTGTTATGTCAATCCTGTATGTATGAATACTCCTGTTGTTAGAGGTGCAGTATGAACCTTGCAATCCTAAGAATAGAGGATGCATACGGAGGCAGAGAGTGCAACTTAAAAAATGCTAATCATACTGGAAAGATCCTGCTGTGTAGCCACAGGCAGTGTAATTTGTTTTCTTCCTTCTTCCATGTCGTTGCCATGACACTTTCAGCATGTGCTGATAATGTTTGCAGTGGACATTTGCCTTCACTAGAGAGGGACACTTTAGCATTCAAAGCCTCAGTCTCAGTTGGCAAGCAGTGGTGTAGCAGTGGTGTTGCCCTCCTTCTGTCCACTTCTGCTCAAATACATCTGCCACATCCCTCCACTATAAATAATCAAATGACTACTAAACAAATTATACAGTTTCCTTACTCATGTTCCCCCTGTTTATTCCACATACCTTCCTCCTCCCCTGATCATCCTTGCTTCTACCTTGAGGTTCATTTTACTGTACTGAACTGACCTCTCTCTCTCTCTCTCTCTCTCTCTCTCTCTCTCTCTCTCTCTCTCTCTCTCTCTCTCTCTCTCTCTCTCTCCAGCCATCGGTGTGCAGATGACTCTCGAGGTGATTGAGTCCAGATTCAGGGCCATCACGATACAGGTAAATATATACAGGACCACCGTGCCCTGATTTCTGAATCTTCTTGTTTGTAAGCTTATATGTTCAGTTTCAACCTTTGCCAGTTTTTTTTACACTCCTCATTTAACATTAAGATTTTATATTCACATTGTAAGCATTAACCACCTACCCTGATTGAGCATAAATATGAAGCTCCTGATGAATAGACAATCCTGTATTCAGGATTATCCCTCTAAACCACCAGCCCACTCTGACACAACATATTACTGAATGACAAGAATGATTATAGGTTCTTTTTCTGCTCCATTAGTTGGTAATTACAGCATTTAAACTTTGTTTAATTCAAGGCTTAATGCACTGTTTTCCATATCACTGCTCCCACCATTAAAGGACTGCATACCCTGCCTAAAACATTATTTTGAAAAATTAAATGTCATCATTGTTTCGTCGGAGAATTTCATCAGCACTGGTTTTCAGTGGAGTTTCTTTTTTGTTCTTCCACACCTTCAAGAAAACAGTTTATTCAGGGAAAACTTGCTTAATTTGGCGTAACACCTTCACTGTAGCAGGCGTTTGATAGCTTGGTCGTTCTCCTCGTCTGCTCCCATGGCTGTAAATGACAGCAGTTAAAAGAGCATTAAGGCTGCTGGCTAGCCATTAAATGATGGATAGCTACCATCGTTAGGCTTAGCAGCTCCCAAATGTGCGTGTGTGTGTGTGTTTATGTGTTTGTGAAGGTGTGAATAGTAGAGTACTGTATATGTGTATGTGTCTGTTAATGGCAATGTGTCATGTTGATGGGGACCATATGCATGACCATCTGTGCACAAGTGTGCTGTTATGTCCATATTCATCAACTAAGAACTCATTAGCGTCATTTGCAGTAGCCTTGTTATCCACTGGATTTATGCTGTGTAGAAAGTTTCTCATTTCCATTTACTGTGTGAACTCTGGTCTTTCTCTTCTCCTGACTAAATTCATCATTTTCTCCCCTCCTCCTCCTCAGCTCTCCCCCCAACCTCCTTTGTTTTCTGCAATACTTTTAGTCTTCCCCCCCTTTCTCATCTCCTTTACTCCCCTCTTCTCTCTTCTTCAACCCTCTTTCTTCTCCTCAGATAGCTTACATAATCATATTATCTTCCTGTCATGTATTCACTGTCAGGCATATTTATTTCATAGGGTTTGTGCATGCGTATACAGACAGTATGGGCTTGTTTTGACTGTGTATGCTCATGTGTGTCTGTGCATAGATGTGTATGTGTGTGTGTGTGTGTGTTTTGCTTGAAATCCTCTATTTTAAGTGCTCAGCTCCCTCAAGGGTGAAGACATTGTACCTACTGTAAATACTGAATGAAATACCTGCATCCAGAGAGGAAGTACAACAACCAGTCACGCTGAAGCCACAACCATCTTGCTAAAAAAAAAAAAAAAGAGTAAATATTCCCCCAAGTGGATTAAGAAACACACCATTTATTGGCTGTTTTGTAAGTGCGAATGCAGTGTTAAAAAACACATATATATCTTCAAATATTTTGAATCTGCAGACTTCAGTGAAGGAGTTGCATAAGTAGTAGAAATCCTGTCTGGCCTTATAGCTACAGTATAAAGTTGGCTACCTTAAAATAAGATGTTATTAGTAAATGAATTATGAATTAGTAAGAGTAAGAATAAAGCATGAGCCTCTATCTGATGGGAATCAGTCAGAATGTTAATAGGAAAATGTTCTGACATCACTCAACAGTGCACTCTGCTCTGTCTACTGTCTCAGTGTGTGTCTACCGCCGTGGTGTTTAAAAATTGTGTATAAATGTGTGTATAAGAGGCAGTGAAAGAGGAAGAGAAATATAAATACAAAGGAAAAAAGAGACAGTGAACAGGTGCAATCCATCGTTTTTCTTCCCCGGCACATTATGTCCCCTCCTTGGTTAAATCTGAATTATGAAGACACATCACATTAAAATATAGAGGGTGAATCCCACACTGTAATGCCCCATATGCCTCTCACAGTCCATTGCTGATATATTTGGTCTGACAGCAAGTGGAGATGTAGTGAGAGTAATGGGAATCAAAAGATGATAGATTTTTTGCTCTTCACATCTTGGCATGCTCTTTAACTCATAGAGAAGACTCAGCTGTTTTTCTTTTGTCTATAATTCCATGTTTGTTAAATCTGTACTTGCATACTGTTTTCAGTGTTTGCGATAGAACTACACTGCAACCTTTGAAACATGAAATTACAATAAGGTATTTTAGTTTTTCCAAACAAGATTATTTTGATTATTTCTAAAAATGTTTTATCTTAATAAAGTAAGCAACGTTCTTCAAAATCTACTTATGTAATTTGATCATTTTTAAATTCAGGGCTCATGTCATAGGAAAACTCAGTTTATAATGATTATGTGTGTTCTTCACTTGCAGTGAGAAACTGTTCGATTGAAGTTCAGGGAATGAGTGATAATTAATGCTCTCGCCATCACCTTGACTCCTCCTGGGGCTCCCAGACAAGACAGATTTACCAACACAGGATCTGAGGAAACAGCCTCTTGTTAAGATTTTGAAAGCTGGCTCTGACACTGGAGGAAAAGAACTTGTATGAGAAATAGAATTGTTCCTTAAAGAAGAGATAATAGACACGTACTGTGTATAAATTAGAGAAACAAAAACAGGGTCCAAGGCAGTTTGCTGTGATAACAGATTTGCAGTTTTGATTGTGAATCATTAGCAGGATAGCAGATGGTGATGGCCATCCATCTGTTGATTCAACTGAGGGTATGATTTTGTGATTACCTGAATGTTTTTCTAGAGCAACCGTCAGGTTATAAATTTCCTTTTGTACTCAGGAAATATAATGTGAGGCGTTTTCCATTAAATTTACCATGCATATTAATGCTCCCCTGAGGATGACCCTGTTCCAGTGTTCACGCTTCATCAGACCAGAATATCAGTTGTGCACACAAATAATGATCTATTGGGAATATTTCCAGTATAATTGCTGGGAAAATTAATGCTCCTGAGACGATAAACCTTTTTTAATTTCAGTGATCTCACAACTTTTTTTGTCCCCATCAGAACAAACTTTAAATTTCTAGCAGAATTTTCATCTTCCAAAGCTACAGGAATTAAAAAAAAAGTTAGTATATTGTTTAAGTCCAGTGAATATTGTGGGTTTCACTAGAACGGGTTTAAAACTCAGATTTGTTAGACTTTTCGTGAGCAGAGACATATATAGTTCTCTTCAAATTTCTTCCCTCTTCAAACCAGGCCATTTGCCCGTTGTGTGTCATTTCTGTCAGTCCACTCACTGCATTGTAGTTTATTTCAGGAGGCAGCGATGGGAAGCAGAGAGAAAGACTGACACTTAGCTGTAATAGGATTGAAAAGGATGATAGATTGTCTCATTCACACTTCGACACGCTCTATATAGCCTGACCATGATTCCAAAGACATATTGTCCATAGACCCCAATCCACACGTACTGTACTGTAGACGTAAGATGTGACCATAAGGTAAAGAAGAGAGCTATTTTGACTCATCACCAGTCCACTGATGAAGAACAGAACAGAAAAATTTACAGATAGTGTTGATGGAGAAAACGTTTTGTTATATAAAATCTACAGTTTAATGAATGAAGGACAATTTAGCAGAGTGCAATGACAATGGTTCATTCATTAAAGAAAATCTGCAGCTTTTGGACTTTTTTTTTTTCTTCTTTGAGAAGATGAATGGACTTGTCAACAGGAAACTAACAGTGGCAGAGTGAGAATGAAGATAGTCTAGTCAGTGCATTGACATACACATCATTAACTAAAGTAATGTTTCTCTCTTTGTCCATGCTTTTGTTTTGTCTCTCTTTGTTCCTCTCTTCGTATCGTCTCAGTCAAATGACACAGATGTAAGTATGCATAATTTTCCCTCTCTTCATTTCTCAAAGCATCACTCTAGTTTTTGTACGGAACCAATTTTAGCATTTTCAGCACCTGCTGAGCTCTCATGAAGTCAGCTTCACACCCCGCTTAAAACAGATTACACACACATCCGCGCAGTCACAGACACGCACAAACTAAACATGCACAAACTTGCAAACAAGACGCTCAGGAGCCCGTCTCAGGTAGACGAGACATATCACACACGAATTAACGCCTTCTCACCAACGCAGACGCTTTTCTTCACTTGTCGACATTGACTCGTGTTCAAGCCTAACACCTCCACAGACAAACACAGACAGAGCATGTGTTCAGATCATCTCCTCACATACACAAACACGGCCTCCTCTACACACACATGCTCATCAGATAATAACACCTATCACACTTACAATCATCACTTTCACCTATATTTTTTCAGTGAGAATCAGAATTGGTAATGGTGAAACACGTTGCAGACATTTTCTTCTTTTCTCTGTGTCCCAGTGCTCTGACGTGGAGGGGATTTGTCCTCTTCGGTGTGACAGCCTTGTGAGTACATCAGACCATCATGAATTAATGTCTTTGCTGTAATATCTGGTTGTTCGGGCCCCCCAGAAAAGAAACAAAAATTTGTAATCTATCTGTGAAATAACTATATGATTTATTGTGATCATTGTTATCTTTGTCAGTGGCATTTGACACAGAACTTTTACTTCCTCTGTCTGTGTCTCTTTCTCTCATCTCAGGATATTGATTGCTACGTGATTGACAATAATGGCTTTGTCCTAATTTCTAAACAGCGCAGTAATGTGAGTTCACACACACACACACACACACACACACACACACACAAGCAAACACAGAGCGAATAGAGCCAGAGTGCTTTGACTTGATTGTTTGAGAGCTCTAACACTTATTAATATTCATTACCCAACAGGAAAGGAAACACTTGGAATATAGATAAAAACTATTCTGTGCCTTTTATTCAGAAAGAAATTTATTCATCTCACAATCACTGAAATTTTCTCTGTGATTGCTCCAGGGTTCCCCTCTCTCAGTCTTTATGCATCATGTGTTACAGGTTGTAGTTTAATTCATCTGAGCAGACAAAAGTTTATAAATAAATATATTATCAACAAATACGACCATTCCATAATTGATTATAGCAAAAATTTTTAAGTCTGACTCTTACAGTGTACCCATATGTGTTTTTAATGTTTGAGTAAAACTATGGAAGGAAAGGAATAGTTTGTGATTTTGGGTATTACTCTTATTCACTTTCTTGCTGAGCGTTAGATGGGTCTACACTTGTTGCCTGGCAACCTCACGGTGATGACAAGACTTCACTAAATTACTGAGTGTCGTTTTTACACTTCGGTTTTTGACAGATTAAACAAAGGAGATATAATGTGTTAATAAGCGAAGTCTCAGATGATTTTGTCAGGAGACTTGTAGTGGCCCACTTCTTCTGACTGCGTTAGAAAGAGAGTCTCCAATAAAATCATGTGTGACAGCATACATTGCTAACCAACACACAATATAACATGGATGAATAATTGATCTTACAGTTCACACTGAGGTGAAAGTGGGAAGAGTGAACACCGAGGAAGGGAGCTAATATTCCCTCCGTCAGTTTATCATGACAGGAATTTAATAGGTTCAACCACACAGTTCCGTTCCCACAGCGTTTATCTGGCTTTTCTCTGTCCTGATAGGCCGGGAGGTTCTTTGGCGAGGTTGATGGATCAGTGATGACCACACTGATCAGAATGGGCATGTTCAAAAGGTAATGCCTGTCACCACCTGACGGACTAGTTTAAAAGATAGCTGAGAGTCTGTCTGTCCATCTGCCTGCTTCTCTGTCTGCTATCTCTCACCTAAGAATGGGAAATTACCTTGTCCTGAAAAGGTCTAAATCTCTGTGGCTAGATGTTGAACTGTTTTTACTTCACCTTGCAATGTAAAGTGACATCTTATGCATCCCAGTGTCTCATGCTTATAATACTAAGCGTTCGAACCTAACTCGTGAACATGATTACATGTCACCCCTATGCTGTATCACAACAGTGCTTGCAGTTGTGTATTATCTTAAGCAGATTCCTATTTTGTTTGTGGTTCTTATACACCTAAGCCTTGCATTAGCATGCAAGTGAAACCCATAGCCTGGAGGGTGATCTTTACTGTCGTTATAGAGACTCAAAGGCTTTGTATTTACCGCTGTGTAGTGGTACAGTCTCTGCCTTGTGTTGTTCTCTCTACATGCTGACAGTAATTAATTCACCCATCTCAGTGCTTGTGGTATAGATATCCCTGCTTTTCCCTTTTACTCCCCTTTGAGCTTCTTTGGCTGCTCTGGATTTTTTCCCCCCTCTTACTTTTTGCCCGTCTTTTATGTTTGAAATCTCATGAGTGATGTGCTATTTTTAAACAGCTAAAAGATTTCATCATGCTTCATTTGACACAGGATATTACATAACTGTTTTTGAGCATGCATGAACTTCAGGGGCTGTGTGTGTGTGTGTGTGTGTGTGTGTATGTTTGCAGCATATGTGCATACATCTGCAAATTTTTATTTATATTTATGTGTTCTTGTGCTTCTACCTGCATAAGGACTGCATATAATCAGCTGTGTAGAAAAGCAGTTGAAACAGTGTCAATCCTCTGTTTAAAAAAGAAGATAATTATAGAACAGAGATGAATTTTCTCTCAGGTTTCTTTCTTTTCCAAGTGAAGTTAGGGATCAGCGTTTCTACAAAGGTTAAGCTCAGCTGTATAGCACTGTGTGTAATAGTCTGCAGGGGGGGTCAAGAAATCGATGTAAGTCAGTGACATGCTGCCAGAAGAGCAACACCATGTGCTTTTGTGTATGTGTGTGTTTCCTCAGGGTGTCCTTGTTCGACTACCAGGCCATGTGCAAGATGAACTTGCACTCTGTCAGCAGCGCCCGTCCACTTCTCAGCGTATGTACAGTAAACTCACCCTGTATACGATGTTCTTCCCATAATGGTCCAATCAATTCTGCACTAACTATGATCTATCCTTCTGTCTCTTCAGCCGTTCTATGGTTTGGCTTCAGCACTCAAGTGGTTCCTCTCCAACTTCCTACTGTAAGTGTTGCTAGGGGCAACCAGAATTGGCTGTTGCAAAGTATATTGGATTTTTGCTAAAATTTGCTTTAGTTTTTCTGTAAAAGCAATGGAAAGTTTGTTTCTTGGCCGGCAGCACAGTTACAGTGTGCACGCAGAAAATCTCAAGGTATCATTAACAATGAAATATATAAAACTGTGTCTGACTTTGAAATCCAATGAATTATTTGGTCCAGCTTGATGTAAACTCTTAGAGCAAGAGATGTAGCTTGTCCTTATATACTACCATATCCTCATTACTACACTACATTAGCATTCTAATATTGCAAAGTAGTTATTTATTAAGGTAATCATAAATGTATTGGGAAAGTGTATTTCCAGTTATTCCCTTTAAGTACAGTCATCAGCCCAGGCTGGATTGTGGGCTAGTTATCCAGTTAAGACAAAAACAGCTAGCAAAGTTTCCAATTACTGCTGAATAACTCAAGGACCCATTTTAATATTCCCATGACACAACTTTGAGTCCTGGCCCAGTTTTTGAAAGCTGCATGCAATCTGCTTTGGTCTGTAATGAAGGCCGCCTAATTGACTCCCTCTCTCTGTCCACTCTCCTCTCTCCTTCACAAGATTTCTCCTGGAGTTTAATTTCTGCAGCTTCTGGCACACGGAGCATTTTGCCGATGGTGAGCTCACAGAGACGAAAGTGTGGCCAGCTAAGATCCAACTCCGTTTCTGTGCACCTTTATTACAAATGTCCTTCTATATGTGGAAAAAATGTTTATTTTGTAAATCATTCATCTTCAGAACAGACCTGAGTTACTGCAATATTTGCTTTATAAACCAGTTCTTTATCAATAATGCACATATCATCTACACCTACATGGATTTTAAATAAACCCTTAAGAGATCCTTAATTATAGTTAAACCTGTAAATACAAGCAGGAAGTCTTTGCAAATACTATACTATACTCAGCATCAACATTTCACTCACTAAAACAAACATTTCGTTTTCATTATCATCATCACTCTGTGCTAAGAGTCACTACAAACATGTCACAGTGATGATAAATGTGTGTGTTGTGTCAGTTCAATGCCAGAAGTGTTTAAAGTGTGTGCAACATTGATCACCAGTCTGAAGGTCATTATAGGATAACAACATTGTGTCCTTTGATCCCCTCACCTCTCGTCTCCCGCTTTCTCTCCATCGATCACGTGTTCACCCACCTCATTACTCCACCTGTCAATCATCTGCTCCTCCTCTTACTCCGTATCATCGTCATCCCTCCATTCAGCCAAGCCATCTTTCAGCGTGTGTGAGTATCTGTCTTGTAGCGTGTCTTTGATGAGGATCGGTTTTCAGTAAAACTACCTTTTTCTGAATTTTGTGTTCCATGTGCGGTGTAGCGTTTGAAGTATACTTCAAACAAAATAAAATTTGGTGTGTCCGGTTATGTAAGTACCTTTCAGTGGGAACGAGCACAACTGGCAAGTCCTTCAAAACAAGAACTAGGCACAGAGTTTCATTGAAGCTACTGTAAATCTAAAGAAGTCAAAAATATAGCTTGCAACCAGACATATGCCATTTCAACACAGCAATATGGCTCTTCTCTCAGGTTTCACCCTTCATTTTGCCTGTATGCAGGAACCTTATTCAGTTTTGTTTGGAATACACAGCAAGCTGGAGCACCTCCGGTAATGGCAGACAGAGCAATAAATGGCTGAGGTGTGAAGCATTTAAATAGTAGCCCTCGTTCTCCTGTCAGCCTGTCAGTCACCAGCAAAATGTCGCACACACGTACTGTCACACAGTCGTTCATATTCCAAACCTCGAGACATGACCCTTATCTATCTCTCTGTTAGCCTCAGCTCATAAGAAAAAAGGAGACATCCTGCAGCCGTGTGACACCGAGTACCCCAGCTTCGTTTATGAGCCGTCAGTCAAAGAGACCAACAGCATTATTAAGTGTGGACGCTGCCAGAAGTAAGCACACACTCATGAACACTTACACACAAATCTGCTGTGCACTCCTCTCTAAGCCCTAGACCAGTCATATTAAATTGTCCCTCCAAAATCCATTTTCTACAGCTTTGCTCTGCTCTGCATACTGAGAGCAGACTGTGTTTATACAAGAGTATCAGGAAGAGGGGAAATAAGTGGAGAGGAACAGAATTAGATCAGGGTGCACGGGGTTATAGAAAGACTGAGGCGCATATGAAGAATGAGCGAGAGAGGGACTGGAAAACTGAGAGGAAGTATTAAGGGAGGTAAATGAAAAAACAGAGACGGGGAAGAGTGTTTGACAGGAACAGAGATGGAAAAACAGTTGGAGGCAAACGGAGGGGGAAGAGGAGAAAGAGAGGGAAGCATGTGTGTGTGTGTGTGTGTGTGTGCATCTGTGAAAGAGAAAGACAGAAACGTGGAGAGAAACACTGTTCTGTGGTTAGTCTGTATTATTTCTGCAGGTTTGTAATCACAGACAGGGTGTGAACGCCCTCATGAGGCCAAAAGAGGTGTAACACATCACTGCTTCTTCTGACATTTTGGTTGGGTGGAGCTGATGGTGTTACCTACTGCAACCAAGTGATACAGCTGACTAAATCTGGATTTTTTTCCATGAACCTATGGCCCATGATTGTATTCACTGTACCTCCCTGGCCTGGATGCCCTCTACTGGAAAATGTGTGTCTCCGTGTTTATGTTTGTGCGCATGTTTTCATAAGGTTTTCATCTTTTTGTGTTTGTGTGCGTCAGGATGTTTGTAGTGCAACAGATACCAGAGACCAACCTTTTGATGCTGGTGGTCCAGGCGGACTGTGACTGCTCCAGACAGTACGGGCCGATCACCATGGAGCCCAAGGAAGTCAAATATATCCTTTGATATTTTGGTATTCACAGAGTATGCTGGTTCGAGCACACTTTTCAGAAAAAAACAGTAGAACGGAGCCGTACTTTACCTTTTGTACTTTTAAAAGTAACCTCCGCTGCTCTTGTTGTTGCTCCTTGACCCCGCTGTACATAACGCCTCAGTAAAGTGCGACAGGATGAGGTCGCAGAAGATTCGCAGACGACCCGAGTCCTGCCACGCCTATCACCCGCAGGTCAGCATCTCATTGGTCCACACAACTTACATGCAATTGTTTTTTTCACAGCACACATTATGATAAAATATATTTCCTTTCATTGTCTTACAACATATATCTATTTTAATTATTCACTGTTTGATTGGTGTCCAGTGGCTTGAATCATGGAAGAAACTCAAAGTGAAATCATTTTCTATTTTACCCCTGCAGGAAAACGCCAATGACTGCGGACGCGCTTCTTTCATATCTCTCTCAGCTTCTCTCTTCTTTATCTGTCTCTCCTTCTCTGCACTGGTCTCCTGATGATGGACAACTTTGCTGTTTCCTATAAAGGTGGAGATTGGAGTAAA
Source organism: Toxotes jaculatrix (assembly GCF_017976425.1). Taxonomy (NCBI): domain Eukaryota; kingdom Metazoa; phylum Chordata; class Actinopteri; family Toxotidae; genus Toxotes; species Toxotes jaculatrix. The sequence goes on from NC_054415.1 coordinate 7,767,851, forward strand.
TCAAGAGATGTGTTTGGACACTGGACACCTCAAGTGGATTTTTTTAAAAACGCACAGTTTTCTCATGACAACCACAAGCCTAGTCTCTCCTGACGGACTTTTGACGTGGTTTATGAGAACTGGTTTGTTAATTCCTGCAAATTATTACATCTGAAGTAAAACCTGCAAAGAAGGCAAGTTAATGGGTTGTTGTTGCCATGGATACTTTTCCATTAGTTACTTTCTCAGGCACCAGTTTGCATCTCAAAATGAAAAGGGACTAAAGAGATGCAGGTGGTGGCTGTGACATGCATTTATAAAAGGGATTATGAGTCACAATATGCAACATAACAAAGTCCAGGGGGAAAAATATGTTTTTCATTTCCCATATCACGGTGAATTTTGTGTTGCAGATGCACATGCGTATTATATATGCAGCTGCAAGCATGCATACCTCCAACAGACACACATCCAATATTTACCATCCACGATGCTTTATTTACAGACTTTTTTTTAACATTGAATCATAGCCACTGAGAGAGGGGCAACATAAATATGTGGGGAAGCACTGTTATGCGACTGGTCATGTTTTACATGGTTGTTTGCAATGGATTAATGGATAATGGACATGATTATGGCTCAGTGCCTAGAAAGTAGTCACAGTTGGGTTATATAGAATTTATATAAATATAAAAATGTAATAAAGTTAATAAGAATGGGGATTTTCGGCCCCCTGAGGATGTCACTATTGAGTTCATACTTTGATTACGTCCCAAAAATAATTGTTTCTTTAAAAAAATGTCTGTCTGCCTTTCTGTCTTTTTCTGCTGTGTCTTTCTCTGTGTTTGTAAATACTGTTTGTAATTATGTTTGTCTGTTTGGCTGGACATGTGGAAGCTGGAACTCTCACAGTGTGTAGGTCTAAAATCCGCATGGATAACACAATGATAGGCTAAGGATCAAAATCTATTCACATAGGTTATTTTAACGTTTTCAATCTGCATGTGTTTGCAACAAAGGGTTATTTTCACAATTACATAGATATAAATTATTCAGGATTTAATTTTAAAGCTATTTAAATGCATTTACTGGAGACTGTGATATTTCAATACTTTTCTAAACCCTCAACCTCATGTATCTGCTTCTTATTGCCATAAATAACTATGATTTTATAATTTTGTGATAAATGCAAAAATAAAGGTAGCACTCACTCTGACAAACAACATTGTCATATGAAAGAAACTTGGTCTCAGATTTTATTTTATTTTTTCTTTTTGGAAATGTCCTGTTCATACATTTGTAATTGCAATGTAAATTAAAAATGTAAATCTAATCTCATAAGGTATTTTTGTATACATCTTCTTGTGTGTCTCTTGCTTTGGACTGTTTAATCAGCATTTCATTGTATTCTGGGCTGTGAGTGTTCCTGTAGCTTTTTCTATAATATTTTTCATCATCTTTTAAAGCATGTCTTTGGGTTGGACTATTTCTGATGACGAATTTGCCTGAGATTTTGCCTGTTTATGTAATAGACTCAGATACATATTGTGTGCGTGGGTGTGCATCATTACAGTTTGTTCTCTCTCGCTGAAATCATGAGAGTAACTTAATTCGTTTCATTTTTGTTTGTAATTTCCACTGTACAATATCCTGTATATTGTGTGGCTGACACATCCACATTGTATGTTGGTTGACTGAAGCCATGATTTGTACAAAGTAAATAAAACGATCCTTCTGGGTTTTTGTACTGTATTTGTTGTCAGTGTGTGTTGTTTGGTTTGTCAGTGTTGCACGAACATGGATGCTGATACACAGGATCAGTGAAGTAATTCCTCTAAAATAGAAAGAGACTCATGTCATAAATGCAAGGTGAATTCATTTTTGGAGTTGCTTCAGTCTTTTGAACACAGTTAAATAAGATGCCAAACAAACAGTTACACTTTAATGGTTTAAAAATGGACAAACTTTATTTACATTTCTTACATTATAAAACAAATTCTCACTATCACTCATTCATCATTTTGTACTATTGCTGTGATGTTTTACAGAAAAGGTAGTGCAATGGTTGTTTATCTGAATATTGTGAATTTTTAATACTTCTTTTTTTTAATCTTTTCAATACAGATGTTTCAGAATTTCAGAAGATAATGTAGAATATAAATAAGAGATGGCTCATCTGAGAGTTCACCCATAATCCTTTTCTGATGACAGTGACCATGATGACAATAAACCTACTCAGGTTTACTTTTTATTTAACATACCCAACTCTTACTCATATAACATTCATAGTTTTAATTATATTCCCGTTTTTGCCACACTTATGAGAGACTGAGTTAAACTTGTACTTTCTACATTAAGTCAAAACATTTCTCATAGAAATTCATAGCATTTCATACTTTTCCCTGTCATGAAAAGTGTAGTAAAATACTTTTCCCCCCCAAATGCTTAAGCTTTTTTTGGCTTTCATATATTAAAAGTGTATTGTAATGAGTGAAGTGGACCAGCAGGGGCGCTTGCTGACCCGCTCTGTCTCATTGTTTGTGGCTCAACGCCGGGCGGAGAGAGCGACGGGTCAGAGGAAAATGGCGGACGGTGTGGATCATATCGATATCTACGCCGACGTAGAGGAGGAATTCAACCAGGTATAAAATTGTTATTCGGCTCACTTCAACTAATTGTGCCATTTTCTGGGTATCTTTGTAATTCTTTCTTGTTATCACGACTAGAGAATGGCGCGGTGTGGTGGTCTAACGAGCTTCTTTCGCAAACAGGCCCCCCCTTCACCATGCTGCAAGCCTGCAGCCTCAGCTAGCATTATCGGCTCGAAATGCTACATTATGGTGTTGTCGGCATTTAACACGCCGGTTTTTGCATGTAGTAATCGATGTGAAACGTGCAAAGGCGGTTTCTTTCTTTGGGTACACGCAAAATTCAACCGCTCTCGTTGTTCAGCATTCAGAGTTTCAGGCCTCGGCATGGCCGCCCGTGGCGGGCTGGAAACAAACACAGCTACATAAGCTAGCTAAGCGTTAGCCACTTGCTGCTTTACTGATACGTGTGTTTAAGTTCCTGTGTTGTCGGTTCATGCAAACGAAGTTAGAGTTGAAACAAATGCAGTTCAGTCGTTATTGTTAAAGGCTAAGTATGAAACACAAAGTTTACGAAGTAGAAGCGCATTTAACATATGTTTGAGTTGTTAGCTTTAGATTGTTAGCTTCTTGTAGCATTAATGTGTCCAGTCGACAGATGTTGTTTTCTTCTTCCACACACGCCCCTTTACTGTACATCTGGAAGAAGCTACAGGAGCCTAATGCTGGATGGAAATCATTTGTTTGTTCGTTCCTGTGGGAAAACGCTAGCCCCAACACCATCTCGAAGAAATAACTTCTAAGTTGCGTTATGTTCATTCTTTGTGTCTGTACTGTGAAGCTGCTCACTCATTGACTCATGGAAGCCGCACAACTGGTGGTTTCCTTCACAAACTTCTTCTGCTAAACAATCAAACTTGATTTCAAAAAGCAGATATATTGGAGATTTACGAACAGATTCCCACCATGTTGCAACATAAAAGGGAAAACAAAGTTTTTGTTTATATTTCAAAAGTTAGGGATCACTTACTGAAAGTAACATAATGCTGAAATAAAAGGTAAATAAAACCTACCCCTTAATCTGTCTGTGACCAGCTTATTATACCCTGGCTTGACTATACCTACATGTTCCCACGGTCAGAGGTGTCAGCAGGGCTGTGAAAACATTTACACAATAGCTGTCATGTCTCAAATAACCTGTTCTAGATACACACCACTAATGTCAGGTGCACATTAGTCTTTGTTTTACTTGAATGCTTAGCTCGTTGTATCTGGTCCAGTTTTCTGAACATATGACTGAAGCATTCACGTGCCCCAGGCGCTTAACGAAATGTAGGTGTGTTCACAAGGTAACATTTCCTAAGAACTGTGAATAAGATAGAGTGAAATATATATGTATAAACAGGCCTGGTTAACAGTTTGTTGTCAATGTGACATGTTACAAGTATTTGACCAAACTCTTACTGTCATGCTTAACAGGAAGCTGATTACCCAGTTCACGAGCAGATCGACCTGTATGATGATGTAATATCCCCATCAGCCAATAATGGCGATGCTCCAGAGGACCGTGACTACCTGGACACACTGCCTGCACCAGGTGGCACAGAGGGAGGGAAGAGTGCCCCACCCAACGTGGTGTACACCTACACAGGGAAAAGGATTGCCCTATACATAGGAAACCTCACATGGGTGGGTATCAGAATTCTGTTAGTGATATTGAAATCACATTGCTCATAAACTGCAGTTAATAATAAATTTATAGGAACATTTTCCTTAAAGTTTCCTTAAATGTTTTAAAAGCAACCCTCTAAGCTAAGCACGTCACTATGAATATACTGATGTTACTGTCTTTTCTTATGCAGTGGACAACAGATGAGGACCTGACAGAAGCCATCCGATCGATAGGCATCACAGATGTGCTGGAGATCAAGTTCTTTGAAAACAGAGCAAATGGCCAGTCCAAAGGGTGAGGCTTTTACTATCTGTGTGTGACATTAATGCATTAAATCACAGGTTATGATAATTACCTCTTGAATCCCGTATTGGGTGAGGTATTTTTATGCACACCCTGTCATAAGGCTGTTACAGTGGATACTCATGTTTTTCCATATGACCTTAGAGCAGATTTTACATTTTTTAGTTTGCTTTTAATAAAGTGTCACTTTCTGTCTGCACAAATGTGATGGTGTATGTCCTCGGCATGTGTGTCTCAGGTTTGCCCTGGTGTGCGTGGGCTCAGAGGCGTCATCCAGGAAGTTAATGGAGCTCCTGTCGAAGAGGGAGCTTCACGGTCAGAATCCCATCGTCACGCCATGCAACAAACAGTCCCTCAGCCAGTTTGAGATGCAGTCACGCAAAAGTAAGTAGCACATGTGCACTCTTGGCATCTGCATAGTTTAAGATGCACTCAGCAGGAGTAGACACTAGTCGTGTAAAAAGACAGTTGCACATGCTGTGACATGCACTTACACTGCAGCAGAGTGGACAACATTAAAATATATATATAGACTTCATGTACAGTCAGTCATACTAATATGTAGTGCTTTAGCTACTGACTCAGCCAGAGCTCCATGTCTGTTAGTGCACACATAGCTCACCTGTTTCGTATTTATTACATCCTATCGTTTCACAGGTACTCAGTCAGGTCAGATGTCTGGGGAAGGTAAAGCTGGTCCCCCTGGTGCAGGCCCCCGTGGAGGTTTCCCCATGGGCGGTCGAGGCAGAGGCCGGTTTCCTGGACCACCTGGCCCTGGAGGAGACCGCTTTCCTGGTCCCGTTGGACCTGGAGGACCGCCACCACACTTTCCTGGTTAGTTTGGTAACAGGTGTTCATGCCAGAGGGGTGGGGACAGTGTCCTTCTCAGTTCAGTCAGTTGAGAGAAGCTGAGTTGAGGAAGCGAATTTATGGCAGGATGTGTCGGGAAAACATGCACGTCACACTGAGCTCACCACAACGTGTCATCTGTGATGTGTATGGATTGGTTTATTGGGACTGTGGTCTTGCTCTATCACCTGTTGAGGTTTATGGGTCAGTGGATTCCTGATTTAGACCTGGTATTGTTAAAAATACCCTCATATTTTGAATTTATGTTTTTATTTTTTAGGCTTCTGTCATTCATGTGGTGATGATTATTACAGTAATATACCAGTGCAGCATACTGAAATAATAATCATCATAGTGTGACGAGCGCCTTGTAAATGTTAGACACAGTTAATAAGGATTCTCCTCAGTGTCTGGCAGTGCTGCTCTGTTAGCACAGTCCAGGCTTTGCTGCAACTCACACCCCGCATGGAACCAAGGCTAGTCTGTAGTAGTGTGTGTTTCTAGTGAGGGATCTCTCTCTCTTTAAATCTCCCCTGGCAGGGCTATGTCTTTGCATGTTTCCCTCCCCGTCTGGTTTGTTCTATTTTGTCCCTCCTCATTTCCAGTTGAACAAATAATCCTTCCCTGGCTGTAATTTTCTGCTCACTGACAGTTTCCAACACCATTCCTTGAAGAGCAGTTTGCTCAAAGCTTTACTTGGCAAGCTACCAACCCTCAAGTTCTTACAAATCTTGGAATGGCCGCCTTACACTTCTAGTAGGGAAGAATGGATTTGCCAGCTTTTTCTTTTTTCCGTTTTTGTGTCTTTGCCCTCCATCCCACCTTTTTCACATTTCTTGTTTCGCTTAGTGGCTGGTGGCCCATGCTGCTGGGCTGTGAAAGGCCTTCAGTTGGTAGGCATAAGTTTATGAAGGGAAGAGTTGTGATTGGTTTGCTTTTTTCCCCATTAGGCTCTGAGATGAGACCAGATCTGATTAGGCACCAAGATGGCCCTCTGATGGATATGAGTTTCAATCCCTTCCCGCCGGGGGGCAGGAACGGGAGCTGGTGTGGCAGAGGTGAAACACCTCGATTGATTTGATGGATCTCCTTTTTATCTTAACCCATAGCTGTTAATTGGTAGAAGTTGTGCCATTGAAACTGTCGGGATAACTGCCTGAAAAACAACTGAATTTACCAACAATCTAAATCCCTCAATAGACAGTTTCTATCAAATACTGTTGGTCCTACATGAGGACTGATTAAATATTTTAATGTGGTCACTTTAAACCTTTTAGAGAAGCACATCATTCAGAGGTGTGCTCTGTTCCTTTGACGTGAAAAATTAAGAAGCAGATGGTTTAAAAATCAGCTGTAAGACAGAGTAGGCAGAAGCAGACAAGGTTTTTGCATTCTGCCTACTCACTCATAGTCACATTGCCAAATGCAAATCAAACCTTTTTTCTCACTTGTATAAATTTTGTCAGAACGCACACAGTATTTCTGTACCTCTATTGCTTCTCAGTAGAAATTCCATTGTGCGTTTGGATGAGAGATTTACAACAGAATGTTTCTAATGACAAAAGCTGTTTAATCCCCATTCAGCCCTAAATGACCTCTCATGAATGGACGTTGTGGTGTATACGGTATGCCAAGTACAAACAAGCTTGGCATTCTGAACTTGGGGACTTATGGCAGTGCACTCCTCTCAATTAAGTGCTGAGGAAAAAGAAAATGGCATTAAATACCAGATAGATAAAAAAAAACTCTGCTTGAAACAATTTGCTGTGTGTATCTCCTCATCTACTCTGTTACCTTCTGATTTTTCAACATTTTTGTGGCCTTTTTTTCCATTTGTTGGTCCCTGTAGCTATGGCTTGCTCTTCCTTATCTGTCTGTCATTGTCCCTGCTTTGAACTTCCTCAGTCTGATGTCTGTATATGAAGGGAACAGAGAATATTCAGGCTGCTACAACATATCAAAACTAGATCCTGACCAGCAAAGCAGCTGGGCCGATATTTAATATATAACCCAGAGCAAGGCTCTACCTGCTGTAACATGAACTAAAGATAAAGAGTTAGTTTCATGAGCCTCTGTTTTGTTTCTTGTGCTCCATTTTAGGTGGGATGCAGGGCCCCCCTCGTCCCCCTCCGGGTCCACCTGGCCCCCCTGGCCCTCCAGGACCTCCACCTCCTGGACAGGGCCTCCCTCCTCCCCTCGCTGGCCCTCCAAATCGTGGTGACAGGCCTCCACCCCCTGTTCTCTTCCCCGGTCAGTTTGGCCAGCCACCAATGGGACCCCTGCCTCCAGGCCCCCCTCCTCCAGGTTACGGCCCTCCCCCTGGCCCCCCACCCCCTCAACAGGGCCCCCCACCTCCAGGACCCTTCCCTCCTCGGCCCCCAGGTCCCATTGGACCCCCCATGGCTTTGGCTCCACCTCCACACATGCCAGGTCCCCCACCAGGTGGACCGCCACCAGCCCCCCATGTCAACCCTGCATTCTTCCCCCCACCTGGCAACAACAGCATGCCCCCTAATGACAGCCGAGGACCTCCCGGACCAAACGACCCATATGGACGCCCGCCGCCATATGAGAGAGGAGACTACGGCCCTGGAGGCCGGTAAGAATGGATGGTGAATGTGGAAGGAAAAATTTATACCATGTCCTCTTGGCATTATGTTATTGATGTACAGGCAGGAAAAATTACTCTTTTTATTAAGTTCAGGGGTTATGGCCTTCTTTTTTCTTAACCTGTGTGTGTTTATCTGTGTCTCTGTAGGGAGATGGAGGCATCACGGACACCCCTGAGCGAGGCAGAGTTTGAGGAGATCATGAACAGAAACAGAGCCATCTCCTCCAGCGCTATATCTAGGGCTGTGTCTGACGCCAGTGCAGGTAACACATAGTAATGTACATACAATGCAACTACATGCTTGTTGTGTTAACATTCTGTCAGTAACACAAAAATTAGAAATCAACATAAATCAAAGTTGAATGCAACCTTGTGTCCTCTCTTTAGCTGATTATGGCAGCGCTATAGAGACGCTGGTGACTGCCATCAGTTTGATTAAGCAGTCCAAAGTGTCAGCAGACGACCGCTGTAAAGTCCTCATCAGTTCTCTGCAGGACTGTCTTCACGGCATTGAGTCAAAAAGCTATGGCTCTGCCTCCAGGTAAGATTTCCATTTAATGTCATTAAATGTCCCGTGGTGGTACTTGTGGTATTTAAAACTTTGAAACCCTGCTATGCAGCCTAATGACGCTTCTTTGTCTTTGCCAGGCGAGAGCGCTCCAGAGAACGTGACCACAGCCGCTCCAGAGAAAAGAGCAGACGCCACAAGTCTCGCAGCCGCGACAGGCACGAGGACTATTACCGAGAACGCAGCCGGGAGCGGGACCGTCATCGCGAGAGGGACCGTGACAGAGACCGGGAAAGAGAGAGGGAGAGGGAGTACAGACATCGCTAAGCGAGGATGGAGGTAGGTACCACCTTTGTTATTTTTTTTTTCTGTCACAAGCTCTGTTCTTGTCTTCTTCATCACTTCATTTGTCTCAGACCTGGACTCAGCCTGACTAGTTAAGGCCTAAACTACATGATGGGAGAAGCAGACACCAGTGTTCAGTTTTTAAAAGTCTGTCTCGTTGGCTCATCTCCTCTCTTCTGGATTCACTGTCCAAAAAAATAATTTGCTGTAGACATGGTCTTTCAAAATTGAATCTATAGAGTGTGTCATGAAAATACATTGACCATAAGAGCTTCTAAACATTTTTAATACTTTTGAAGTCACATGGTCACGGTTGATTAAAACATAAAGCTTAAAAATTTTGCAAGATAGAATGACCTTAGTGTTTATTTAAATGTCCTTCCATACATTTTTGAGGAAGTGGACAAAGAGAGACAAGGTGAGCAACAAAAAGACTTTTAATACTCGTTCCGTTGGTTTCAGGTAGGTGTTAAGGTAAGTACTTTCATTCAAGCTTCCTAATCACACTTGTGTTACTGTGTATATACACTGTGTATATTTTCACTCAGAGAAATGTGTGTAATACACACTGACTGTACTCACTTTGCTCAAAGGGGTTTGTAAGAGTTATATCTGTGCTGTGGTGTTTTTTTCATAACCACTATCCCAAAAACAGAAATTACACTGGCAGTCGCTGGAAATTTGACTTTGTGAATGAACTGTTACTTTTTGGTCCACAGGCCTCTGAGGCTGGTAAATTACTAAATTCATGAGCCACTTTGTGTATTCTGCTAAATAAATAAACAAAGAAGAGCTACACATTCTGCTGGAGAAAGCATCTGCCTGTGAGAAGCTGTAGAGCAGCACTAACTTGATGCTGTTACAGACTGTATATTTGGCAGAGCAAATAGACTCACCTCTGCAAATGTAAACATGCGACTGACTCGTTGAAAGTGGAAATAATCTGAATTTGGGTTTTACCAGCAGCTATGGCCAGTGGATCAAAATATGAGTATTTTTCTGGCTTAAATATCAAGTTTCAGTGATTTGGCTTTTCATTATGTGCAAGTTTGCAGCTTATTGAAGTGTACTGTAACCTCTGAGTAGGTTTGTCACAGTGGTTGTAGTGGTTTCTTGATTGATTGGCCAGTCTCAGATGTCAGTATTCCCTAGTCATTGTTTCCGATACTTATTACAGATTTAGCAATTTATATGGTCTGTTCAGGTTTGATTGTGTTTTTAGAAAAAAATTACAATGTTCAACTTGTCCATAGTAGACCAATCTACACTTTGTAAATGTCCCTTTCATAGTAATGTTGTATACATATTACCATTTCAGTTTAAAAGTTGAATATATATCATTGTCATGGTTTAATTAAGAGAAGGTGAAAATTTATTTATCAAATCGTGTCAATATCTGATGATTTTTTGACACAGAAAATTTTCAAATGTGATTGTGCCATATTTGCATGACAGTGCTGTTTCCTGGCATTTTACTTTTGTCAAACTGGATGTTTTGTAGCTGAGTGTTTCTCACTTCTGAACCATTTTACCTCAGTTTAAGATGTTGAGGTGAAGTGAAAAAATATCTATGCCTATGCCCTTTTCATACCGTGGTCTGACAACATAGACGTCAGTGTGATGTCCAGATGTTGATGCCATTAGTCCACATAGATCATTTACTGAGGCCAAGGTCAAAGGAAATACAGAGTTTTGATGGATTGATTTCAGTATCTTACAGATATATTATCATTATCAGTAAATAACATGTAAAGTTGGAATGATAAGTTGAAAATATAGGAAGCTAGGTTCAGGAAATTTATGTTTTCAAATCATCAGGTTTTTGTGCCCGTCACCTGGCCATCCTTATATAATTTTTTTCTTGAATTGCCTGGTTTAGTTAAGTAGAATAAAATCACCTATAAATGATATTTTCAGGTAAATGAGAACTCTATTAATTTTTTTATCTCAGCAAAACAAATTCAGAATTACATGCCGATTGTAATTTACTGACACATAGTAGAAATTTACATTTTAATATTTTACTTTCATGTGACTCTTGTATGTACATTGAAATGATTCCTGTTTAGGCTGCAGTAATGAGTTTTCAATGATAAATAATCCTCGGTCGGCAAGAGATCATGCCAGTTTTGTTCAGTATTTTGGCTCATAGCAATACGAGTGGCTTGTTTGGATGTTAAGTCATGTTCTGGGTGAGCTGCAGATGAATTTATCTGAAACTGCTTTGCACCAGTTTGCACCCAACTAAAATGTGCTGCTGTCAAATTGTTTGAGGTGCATATTTTTTTAGGCAGATTTTCTGAGAGTGAGATTCTTGGTGTTAGTGTTTCACAAATCATTTTGTAAACTTTTGTGGGAAGATGCTCTCTTCCACTGCGCCTGCATGTTGCGTGTTGAACAACATGATAACCTTTGTAAATTTTTGGAACTGCAGTTGAAATATGGGGTTTGAACTATTTTGTGTCGCTCTTATGTCCTTTACTGCCAAAGCCCTAAGATGTCTGTGGTGTTGTGTAAACCAGTTCTTATAGAGCAGAGTCCAGTAGGTTACATGGCCCCTTCAGCTTCTCTGTACAGTGATGCATCACCCCAAATAATATTTCTCATAATTTTAAATGACCTTTTAGATAGAAACTTAATTCACTCTTCAGACCTAATGTCTCAGTTGTGCTTGGAGAGCAGGGAACGTGCTCTGTACATGACACACATATGTTTATGAGCTTTTTTTTTAGTCTCCTCTTGTTCTGAGAAATATTAGCTGGGGTGGTTTTGCTTGCAGAGTTGCTGAACTCTGAAAACTGGCAAAACTCATACCAAAACCAAGTAACTGTTCTGTGATTATAGTGTAGAGTCCTAATATTTAGCTGTCAGTGCCAGCTCAGTCGACCTGACCTCTGTTCCACTCAGTTGTCCTTTTTCTACACCAGGTTTTTACTGAAAACTCAGACTTGTGTCCACTGGGAACCTCTTTATAAAATTTACTGTTTCTAATTTAGTAAAATTAGAAAGTAGATTTTTTGCTTTCACTTACAGCATAGCGGTTTTACACTTTCGGAGAGGAAACAGCTTAATGTAGAAACTATTTTTAAGTTTCAAAACAGCCCCAGCCAGTTTCAATTGTAACATTGCAGCTACGCAGTCTCCTCTACCACACATCTCTGTCAGATAAGAGATCCCCAGTGGGTACAAGGCCAACTAACATTTGGTAATGTATAGATGCCAAAAATGCACTTGTGGAGTATATTTTGACAAAAAATGTTTCTTGCATTATAAATGAAATGACTAAAGATCAAAAGGAAGTGGGCAATATTCATGTACTAAGGCCAAATATGTCCATTTTCCATTTGACCATGTGCAAAATCTGCCTTTGAATTCAGTCTGATATCTTGTTAATCAGGAAACAACTGAGAATTGAGTGCCAAGCATATTGCTCTTATCCCTGAAAGTAGTTTGGCTATTTGTTGTGTCCACAGATGCTTGAAAACTATTTTTACATGTACATATTGGGGGAATTCATTGTTTGTACCAGGCTTAATTGAGTTTTTATGCTATTTGTTCAGTTTGACTGTAGGTGTATGTGTGATGGGGATCAAAGCCTAATTTCCTTTAAAAAAAAATCAAGCTTACTATTTACTCTTATCAAACCAGGGTCAAACAGAGTTTCAGTTCAAGGTTAGCAGCAGTAGTAGTGGTAATATATCTGACGCTCATAGCTGGCATAAGGTCAAAATATAAAGCAAGACAATTGTAATGCTTTAACAGTGTTTAGTTCCCAGATTATTACAGTCAACAAATAGTTGTCATGGTGAGTTGAATTGCAAAAGGGTCAATTTCCCCGCATGTTCTGCAGTATCCGTTAGCTATTTTCTGAAAAACCAGGAGTGTTTTACAAGCTTTTCTGAAGACGAGCTCATTGATGGTGGAAGTAAAGGTGGTCCCCACAGCGACAAGCCTGTTACAATGTCCAGACATTATGTATAGCATGGGGATTTTTAAATGGTAAGTATTATCAAATGCCAGGCTGTTTAATGAACTGTTTGACCCTGGTTTGACTCTGACCTGCTTCATTTCCATGCTGTGTTAGCCGACCCACTGCTGCACATTTTAATGTTTTCTATGAACCGTAATCGTCTATAATGAACAAAGGTTCGACAATGTGGCACCTTTTTTAATATGATAAAAGACTTGTTAGTATAATATTTGGATGTAATTTGACCATTGACAAAAGTTCAGTCGTGCCCGTTCCCGCCTGTACTGGATGTTGTAGTCACTTTTGAAAAGTGGTGTGACGAGAAGTGCCATTTAGCTTGACTACTGTGTTATGTAAAATATTTTTATTGTCGGCTAAACTGTTTCTGTCTGCAGCCATGCATGTAAAACAAAAGCCCTTCAAAAGCAAAAATATAAACATTTAAAAGTTTCAATATGCTTTGAACCATGTAAAATCCTGTGTACTGTCTTGACCTGGTGCCTGTAAGTGAGGCCTTTTCCCTCTAGATATCACTTCTATGTGGCATCTTCGGAAAGCAAAGCCTCTTGTCATCGGGGCCCAGTGAACTTGATTTTAAATTGTTAGAAATACCGAACAAATTTGACATTGACATTTCATTTGGGTGAGCGTATCATTGATGATACTCCAATTAAGCTTTGCAGCTACCAATTTTTTTATAATGATCAAGAGGTTGCCTTTATAGTTACCTGTTTCCCCTCATACTGCACTTTGTCTTTTTCAGTGACACAAACTATTGCTGCTTATTCATTGGCATTATGCTAACAAGACCATACAGGGGTATACTAAATCACACTGACATTAAGATTATTTTTTTTCTGTTACTTGTAAAAGTCCTGAGATGCTTTTGGCAGCCACATCACTGAGTTGTGGCAAAGTATCACCTGCTGTGTCTAAGTCCGATGCGTGCCTTTGTAGTTTTGTGTTTTCCTGCTGTCCCTTTGCTCTGTTCTACACCTAAATTACTTCATTTCCTAAAAACCAGTGTCATACTTGATTCAGTGTTTGTTATAATTATGGTATTTGACCCAAGTTGGAAGCACATTCCCTTTTTGCTAATCCAAACGTAATAAATGGTAAGGGATCTGGGCTGGGGTGAAAAGCTTTCAGGTCTTTGTCTTGTTCCAAGCATTTTCATGGGGTTGTAAGGAAAAAATAATAACAGGGTGTTCTTGAATTATTTGAATGTAGGATCCATTTTGAAAATTCATAGTCACAGTATGAAAATTGAATTAATTATGCACGTTTTGGTTTCAACAATAAAAAAAAAAAAATTAAGTGTTGCACTTGCACTTTAAAAAACTAAAGGGGGAAGAACCAAATCCTTTAGAGAATCGCTGTTTTTTTTTTAAATTGGAAAATTACATTCTAACGATGGCCACTGACATAGACACTGTAATTAATGTTTTCACTCAACATCTTGTACTTTATACTTTTCCCAGTACATTTCATAATTTTTGCAAATGACACTGAACACTTGTAACAGTACGTAATGCAGAGTTGACCCTGTGAATTCACTATATATAATCGCATCCTCGCTTAAGCTGTCCACAATCGAGAATGACAGTTTTATATATGGATCCCATTGACTGTCTGTCTTCATAAGAATGTAATCAGTAGAAGTTTTTAACTTTGCTTACATACAGTATAAATGAACAGCTCCAAGTCTGCCTTTCAGTAACAGCCATAAATTGCATTTAATGTCGTTAGATGTTTTACTGTGTACATGCAGATCGATTTCACCTCTGCTTCTTGGATATTTCCTGTTCAAGTTTGCATGACATGTTTCTCTGTCTGTGCTGGGGTTGGGGGCAATACACAGTCTGCTGAGAATTTCAAAAGAAGCAAATGTTAGTTTACAAAAAAGGTAGTTTGAGACTGAGTCTTTAAGGTCTGTTTCCTTAAACTTCTCCTGATCACACACCCGTTGTCACCACAAAATCTTAAGTAAGTGGACTTGGATAAACTCCAGCCTTGTGACTCAGAGTGATGGTGAATTGAACCCAGCCCTGTTGTGCACTTTGTATGTGTAGTCTAGAGGTTTAATGGTGGGGGCGGGGGGGGCGGGGAGAATGTTCACTGTTGGGCTGCCTCGAAACCAAACTCCACCCTTCATTTTGACACCTTTCAGCTAACGAGGATCAAGGATGGATGGAAGGAAAAGGAGGAACGCTTTCAGTGCAGCACCACCACCACCACCACCACCTCCTCCTCCCCACCACCACCCTGCATGACCGGACAGGATTACAACCACCACCTCTTCCTCCACCCCTCCATCTCTCTTCTCCTCTCCTTCTCCACCCATCCTTCTCTCTGTCTGTTCATCTTGTCTGCCTGACTAAGAGCAGTGGATGGAAGACCCAGACCTGTGTAAGGCTATGTTATCCAAACACCTATACTCATGGTAACTAAAGATGAAAGAAAAGAAACTTTCCAAACAGCTCTTTTATTTTTATGATGTTTTATTTGACATGAAGATGAGTATGTGTGACGCTTTTTTGCAAAGACACAATAAAATGGCCCAGCACGACCCCCAAATAGAAGACGCAAACATTACATCCTATTTGTTTTTGTTTTTTTTTTTTTTTTTTTCCTTGGCTCGCTGTACTGTGTACATTCAGTTTAGAGATCAGTTTTTATAGGGTACATGTTTGATGTTTTCTCCCCACCCCTCCCTCTCATTCTCATTTATTCTTTTCATGGTTAGTATGTTTGTAAATGTCTCTGCTTTTGATTAAAAACTAGATGGTGTTGTAATAAAAAATGTTTACTGAGGTACTCTGCTTTTGGTGAATTCCTCTACATGTTTGGCTCATTTATATTAAATGTGTATTTTGAAGTGCAAAGATGTTTTTCATATTCAACCTGTCTACTATTAGATGCCACTTTTTAGCTGTTAGTGAGTGACTTATAAGAGCGAGTCCCTTATTTTGTTTATTTCTTTGTTCTTTTTCTTTTGGATAAATTTTACAAGGTAAGAAATAAGAAGAATGCACTACTTTTCAGTGTGCTCTGATGGATGGATGGATGCGAGTATATACAGTATAGAACAAGTTTGCTTGTACATGCATCTTGTTTTTGGACCACACACAGTAACCCATATGAAAAAAACCCAAACACAATAATGTTCACAACGTGGTTTCAGATGTTTGATTCATGTGTAATCACACTGAACAGTAATCAAAAGAACATTTCAGAACCAAATTGTCTTTGAACTCTGTAATGTTGTGTTAATGTTGCATTCATTATTAGACTGATTCCATATTCATTTAAGCAGCCATTGTACATGAAATTAGTCTTCATTCAAACATCAGTTAATCCCATTTGTTGGAAAAATAGCCATTGCAAGCAATTGTTCCATTTTTTTTTTTTTTTTTTTTTGCTCCTATGTTCCACACGTAACATGTTTTTGTATGTTCATTTTTAACACCCGGACACATAAGAAATAAATTTAGTAGGACTGGTAATTCAGATGCACTTTGTTAAAGGCATCGTAACACATATGCAGTGTAGCGCGTCTTTTATTCCACCAGCCATCATGTTTATGTCTTGCGTTTTTGTTGAAATAGAGTGATTGTAAGCACTTTGTGATACCAAGCTTTTAGTTGGTAATGTTGCATATAATGGGTTTGGGGAATAAGCACAGTTAAGGTGTATGTGTGTGTGTTTTTTTTTTCTACTGTTTCAGATCAAAAACTTCAATTATAAATATAGGCCTGGCTGTCCTCAATTCTATATATCTGACCTTGAATCATGAGTCCGGGCAAGTTTTTAAATTTGAGTCAATAAAAATACTGTAAAGGTTTGCAGCAACAGTGTTTCATCAGGAGGTGCCATATTGCTGTTTGTTTCATTTGTACTTCAATGACAAAGGAATATGGGCAAATTCACTAGTACTGATATTTATAAATTAGCAAACACCGCCTCTGTTAAGTTTGTTCACGGTGCCTCACTATATTGTTTAAAATGAGAAACCCTTTTTTTGTGTTTATTTGTTTTGTCTTATTAAAGGTTGTTGTTTTACTTGTTAGGATGAATGTTTTGTATCCGTCATGTCAGTTCAAATATCCATCACCATCCCCCTAAAATTCTGCATCTCCAAAGGTGTTTCATGGATGTAAAAGTTGAAGCACTCTGAACTTTGATGAAAAGATGTTATTCAGACTGTAACAGAATCCAGACATTTTTAAAACCCTCATGACTCTTTTATGTATTTTTGTTCCACCAGTATACCTTAAAAAGAGTGTATTATATTCACAAAGGTCAATATTATTGATGTAAAAAACAGTGGGGCACTTCAGGGGGAAATATGTCCTTATGCCACTTAAACAATTCTTTAAAATTTTAATGCTGTTAAAAAAAAACACAGCTCCATCCTATGACAGCCCAAACAGTAGTCTAATCAGTCAGAGTAAGAGCTTTCAGTAGTTGCCATGCACTGACTTCTCTCCACAGCACTGAAGGTAAGTGTTTTCAGGTGTACTGCAGAAGAAGAAACTGTCCAGTAGTGAAAAAGTCTGGCTAACTCTGCTGCATCGAGCCAGACCAACACTTCACCTCACACAAGATTTTGGAAGGTATATTTCTTTTTTTGTGTTTTATTTCCTAATGGAAGATTTATTCTCTCTAACCATGAACTGATCTTTAGCTACTTTTTCATTGTCTGGAATATGCCATATAAATGTTTTGAAATTTTACAAAGTGTGAGCCCAAACCAAAACTAAATGTGATGAAGACTTCTAACTTTATGACTAAGGTTATCTGTATTTCAGATTTTTCTGACTGTAAATATAAGTGATTAGCATACTTAATGCAGACTTTCCCAATGAAAAGCAGGAGTGTTTGTGGGGCACACATAAGAACAGTTTTACAGTTGAAGAACTGGCACTCAGTCTTATTAGTATCCATGATAAGTTTGATTTGGATTTATAGATTGATTGGCTCAGTTCTAATTTATTTCCACTAAGGATTTGTTACCCTGTGCAGCTGTGCTTAATGTCTTACTAAACATTTACACGTCTTGTCAGGGAAAGGTACATGGTCCAATCCAAAATAATCCAATGGTCTGAAAAATAAAGCATTTCTAAACTGAGTTTGGTTTTGTGGTTTTCCTTTGTACGTAATGTATCTAATTAATAAAAGTAGTAGCAGTGGACGTCACTTAATTAAAGCTGGTCAGAATAAATTACGTTTTTATTTTTATTTCTGTCTTTTGTTTTCGTAAGTCACTTATTTGAGAGGTGTTTTTCATTGGACTATATATATATATATATATATATATATATATATATATATATATATATATATATATATATATATACACACACACACACACACACACACACACACACACCAATATACCAATAGAAGGTTGATTCCACTCAAAGGTGGTTTGAGTTACAATTTTTTTTTTTTAAGTGTCCTGTATCTCACTATTTTCCGTCAAATTAGACCCAGCGAATCAGAATCAGACATGGAATTTGTGAAAGTACTGTCATTTGGTCAGATTCGTTTTTAATACTAAAGAGAGCCAAACCTGCATTTGCAGTTTGTGTGAACAAACACGGACATTATTATCCAAATTCACACACACAAATATATATATATTTAAATTTTGATACATGCAACAGTCTAACTTGTCCGGCGACATTGCCGACATTCACCTGGAACCTTAGTGTCCCTGTCGCACTCCAGTCGGACAGCTAAGCGCGTTACACTTGCAACTTCCGGCGCTTGTTTGGCTGGCGGTTCGAAATGAGGTTCCTGCTTTATAAATCATACTTTTGATGCTCAAATGGCAGGTTTATTAGACGCCTTTGCTCGCTGTGAAGGACCAAGAGTCATCTAGAGTGTAATACGGGATCGACTTCACTGTAGCTTCACTGTACTATGTTCAAAAAGATGACTGAATTTGGTCCAGATTCCGGGGGGCGAGTTAAGGTAATGTAACGTCAAACTAGAGTAGTCTGTGTTTGTTTATGTTATTAACTCACTGTAAGACTTTAAAATAGTTTTTAAAAAAAATAGTAGCATCCGTATTAATCCTTATCTAAATGTGTTTTCTCTTTGTTAACTGCAGGGAGTGACTATCGTGAAACCTATTGTGTTTGGGAACGTTGCCCGCTACTTTGGGAAGAAGAGAGAGGAGGATGGACACACACATCAGTGGTCTGTCTATGTGAAGCCTTACAGAAATGAGGTTAGACTTCCAGAGTTTTAACAGAGCTTTAGCCAGGTCTATTAAATACTGCAGTTCCTATTGAATTAAAATTGCTTGAAAAGATTATGATAACCAATGGTTGCTGTGCTGTGCTGTTTTATTTGATTTTATATATTAATACATGAATCCGTTGCTCCAGGATATGTCAGCTTATGTGAAGAAGATCCAGTTCAAGCTACATGAGAGCTATGGTAACCCACTGAGAGGTGAGTAGACCTTTACATCAGTTTCTGTTGTTAAAACAGAGGCATTTTCCCCTGTGGGTTGTACTTAATTATGTTAAAATGAAAATATGACAAGCAAGGCAAGAATAAGCAGAATATATTTAATACTTATAGTACTTAACATTAGTATAGTGACAGGTTTATAATGGCTGTACTTGTTATGGGGTTTTACTTGCTTCAGGTGTGATCCAGACTGAAATTGCATGTCTGTGTAATTTACTGTTTTTCTGCCTTCCAGTGGTGACAAAGCCTCCATATGAGATTACCGAGACGGGCTGGGGCGAGTTTGAGATCATCATTAAGATCTTCTTCATTGACCCCAATGAGAGACCTGTAAGAGTCACAACTAGTAGACACAGTGATTTCAAAGAATTACTACTAGAACACTAAATTCAACATATACTGTGTGCTGATCTTTATAGTGTAGCTGTGCATTAATGTGTGGCAGCATTTTGTGCTGAAGTAAGGTAAATACTCAACATATGGTAAGAATTGGTATTTCATAAAAACTGTGGTTACAGTCATTTTAATTCCCTACGTGTGCTTTTTGATATGGATTTGTCCCTGTGCTTTTGTGTGTGTGTGTGTGTGTGTGTGTGTGTGTGTGTGTGTGTGTGTGTGTTAGGTGACTCTGTACCATCTCTTGAAGCTGTTCCAGTCAGACTCCAGTGCTATGCCCAAGAAGACTGTTGTCTCTGAATTCTATGATGAAATGGTACGACTGCTTTGACACTGCAGCTTATGATCACAGTTACTAATATTTAATCGCTTAATGTAATTTGTTGTAACAAAAGAAATGAATCAGGGAGGGTTGGCTTTAAATAGAGAATAGTTTGAAAGTGAAAAAGATATATCTGTTGTTTTCTTTCAGATCTTCCAGGATCCTACAGCGATGATGCAGCAGCTACTGACCACATCCAGGCAACTCACTTTGGGAGCATACAAGCATGAGACAGAGTGTATGTACACACACATTGAACATGGAAATACAAGACACAAGGGTGTGTATGCAGACTAGTTTTGTCACATTACCCCAGTTTTGACTTTGGTCTCAGCACCCTGGATAAGACAAATCCAGTATGTGCCTCTGTACTGAAACACCGTCATTATGCTTATGTGTGTTTTCCTGCCTGTGTCCACAGTCGGTGAGCTGGAGCAGAGAACCAAGGAGAAAATGGAAGCAGCAAAGAAGAGAACCAGCCAGGAGATCGCAGAGCTGAAAGACAAACTAAAAGCCAGCCGAGAAAACATCAACCACCTGAAGGCAGAGATCAGGAAACTGGAGGAGGACGGAGACCACAAGGAGCACTGAGAAATGGACAAACACTGCACACACATGAGTGCGGTCATTTGGCAGGGCTCTGGACCTCATCTGTGATTTGAAACAAACTTTGCATTGTGCTGATGTATTTTGTGGTTAAAGGTAACAGTAATGGTAAAATGCCTATCATTTTCTGATTTGTGTATGATTCTTTACAAAATATATTAGTGTATTAAACCTAGGCTTATGCCCCTTTGCTATTCAGTTTGAATAACTCATTTGCTATTGTTTTTTGTTTTTTATTGATTCTGTCATTTTCTATGTAAAGTAAATATGTTTACAGTACTGCTTGTGTAAGTGTCCTGTGTTGTGACTATTAAGCTCAGACCAGGAATGATAGCTGATCAAGGTCCATGGAAGGAAATTCACACCAAACATTTGTAGACTGCAAAGGTAAATATTGGGTCACAGTACAGTATCAGTAAAAACAGTTTTTACTCTGCGTTTAAGAACATACTATCTGCAAGTTATGCAGTAAAACAGGTTAAAAAAAACCCTTTCATGTCAAACAGCAGAGTTTGACCAGCTTCTCCAGTCCTGATTCTGTCTTGGTTTAATTTGTAGGATCCACCCTTGAATACTGACAGTCCACATGCTCATAGGCTGGATAAGTACTAGTTCACTGGTTGTTTGCTTTTGAACACACCTTATATGACATATGTATGTATATAGTTTGCATAATCCAGATTCAGACTGACCCATTGCACTATTGGTATTTGTGGAAAAAAAAGTAGTTGTTCTGTTGGTTGTGTTGTTGTTCTGTAGTGCCTGAGAGCAGAAGAAAAACCAAAGTCAAATTCCTTGTTTGTTTGCATAAATTCGGCCAATAAAACTGATTCTAATTGAAGTCTTTAATGCTTAAAGCCATGGAGTCAGACTGAAAGTGAACCCCTGGCAATTTGTGATCATTTCAAACACCTGTTCTGTGTTGGACCCAGATTCAAACGTTACTGCTGCTTTATGAGGGCAGTCACCGCAGGTCCCTCCTACCACTTAACCTATCAGTCCCGTCCAATCAGAGTCCAGTTTGAGCCGCGCCAAAAATCAGTCGCACCTGTCGCTCATGCGCTAATCAAACCCATGTGACCGGGGAGGAGAGGGCTCAGCCAATAGCAGGGCAGAATTTTATGTCAGGTGCGGCTGGCTCGAGTCTACCGTGAAATACGGGAGGCGTCGGTAAAGTTTAGCTTTGTCCAAGCTCTTTTTCTGGTAAGTGGATCGAACTGAGCTCGTTACCTGTAGACAGAGGAAGCCTGTGTTCATGTTTAACGGGTTATTTGTTATTGTCCTTTCTGGTGCACAGTGAAAGCTGTGGCTGAGAGCAGAGAGACGATTCAGGCCTAGTGGAGCTGGAACTTCGGCGTGGGCCAGAGACAGGTGGTTCACCTGTCCGGAGCACGCCAGAGGTAAAATGGCTGACGCGGAGGCCAGGTAAGGCCCACGCGGAACGTTTAAAATACAAAGCTTGAGTGGATTATTGACCAGAGGCTAACATGTTTGATTATGTGCCGGGTTTCCGCAGGACGGACGAAGGGATCCAGCGGAGCAGCCGCGACCGTTTGGGAAAGAGGCACCGCGCTTGGCTTCGCTCATCGGCTCTACACTTACGTGTGTGTGTGTGATCTGAGTGTTGGAGGTGCAGGCTTGCGTCTTTAGCTCGGTTGAGATGGACTTTGTAACCAGTACAGCCGCTTTGGAGTTAGGGACTGGCCAAGTGTTGGCAGGGCTTAGTTGTGGATGGATTCAGTGTGTGGAAGGCACTCGGGCCTGCTTATGTTTGGAGCGCGCGTTTGCTTTTGCTGGGCCGTTTCGTCGGTGTTGTCGGTCTGTGGAAGCATAAATGCAGTTGTGATCCGGACACAACTGTGTATATGTGGAAGCAGATAGTGTTGGCAGTACGGGTTGAGTTGCGTGTTGTGTTGTCGGTGTAGGGTGTGTGTTCAGCAGTGTGTGTTCCTGAGGTAGGCCATTAGCTGCACCTTGAAGCGTTGCAGAATGTTTAATATCCAAAGCCTGTGTGTGTGTGCATGAGCTTTCTCTGCAGGAAGGATGAGCTGCTCCAGATGATCATCAGAGGGTAAGAGAAAGCACATAAGCCAACATTGCTCAGTGTTTCTACATTTAAACATGTATTTGTCTGTGTGTGTTTAGCAGGTAGCTGCATCTGGCTGAGTGGGACTCCAGCTTGGATGAAGCCATGGCCAGTGTGGAGCACAGGTAGCCCCCCCTGCTGCATGTTGAATGGTAAGGTGTTTTAACTTCAAGGGTTTGACTTGCCTAGCACCTATGGCTAATGTTGAGTGTGTTTCTTTGTGTGTTGTGCAGGATGGAGGAGCAGCTGATCCAGAGAACCATGAGGATGCATGTTGGCCAACACTGCTCAGTGTTTCTACACTGAAGGATTCATATGTGTACACTCCCCAGCAGCTGTGTGTGTACTTCATCTGAGTGGAAGACCTGGAGAGAAGAACCTCAAGGACTCATCAATCACAGTGGTCACGTGACTGTAGGCCTGCTGAAGCAGCGCTGGAACACCTGTCAACGCTTCTGCTTCAAAAGATGGATACTGCTTCGAGCATAACATCACTATTTATGCAGGATGGAGCTGATCAAGAGGATCATGAGAAGATGCATGTTAGCCTGTACTGCTCAATGTTTCTGCATTTAAGGACTCAGTTGTATTTTGCTGTTTGTTGGGGTTTTTTTTTTTTCATATCTTGCAGTTTTTTTTTTTTTGTTTTTTTTTTGGTGTGTGTTCCTTTGTGTCCAGCAGGTGGCTGCATCTGGCTGAGTGGGATGCTAGCTTGGATGAGGCTGTGAGCTGATCCAGAGGACCCTTTGAGACCAGGTGCATCAAGGCCACATTCTACAGTGTTTTTACCAGCATGCATGCATCCATGTCTGTGTGAGAATGTGTTTATTAAAATCAGAAAGAAGTTCCTGCTTTTGTCTTTAATGCACTTTACATGGGGCTTAGATCAGTTCTGGTGGGGGGGTGGGCACTGGGGTCTAACCGGGTTTGGAGTGTGCATTTGCCATTTTCAGGCTGTTGCATCAGTATGTGGAAGCACAATATGCAGTTGTGATCCGGACACAACTGTATATGTGTGGAAGCCTATCAGCAGGTAGTGTTGGGAGCACAGGCTGTATTGTGTAGCTTAGTATTGTCAGGCTTAGTTGTGGGTATTTGTCACTATATGGATGGCACTGGGGTCAGTGTGGGTTTAGTGTGTGTGTGTGTGTGTCATAGTTGGTGTTTGATGTATAAACAAACTTAGGCATGCATTAATGTCTCCTTGTTTCTTTCTCTGTGCTTCTGGCTGAGTGGAGATCCAACTTTGAGGCCATGGGCAATGTGGAGCTCAGGTAAGGCCCCTGCTGCAGCTGGAAGTGAAGCAAAATATTACAAGTTCAACCATTGACTTGATTAGTATCTAAAACCAATGGGTTTATGTTTTTCAGCAGGAGGGAGGAGCTGAGTGAGAGGACCATTTGAGAGCAGGTGAGCAAGAGCCACATTGTAGTCTTTCTACACTTATGCATGCACTAATTTTACACTTTGTGTGTGTGTGTCTTGTAGGTGTATGTGGGGTGGAGCCAGTGAAGGTGCTGCTTGTGAGGATAGAGCGACATCCTGTGGGAGTGAGGGACATACCATGGCAGTTGTGTGTTGTCAGAGCTCTTTGTGGTAAATGAATTAAAAAATAAATCAAGGTCCGTTTCAAAGATGGTTCATGTGCTGATGCTTCTTGGTTCTCTTGCAGGATGGCAGAGCTGATTTGGAGGGCCATGAGAGACCAGGTGAGACGTTGCCTGTTGGTTAACATTGTTTAGTGTTTCTACACATATGCATGCATTAATTTCTCTGTGTGGGTGTGTGTGTGTGTATGCATGAGCTTTCTCTGCAGGAAGGATGAGCTGCTCCAGAGGATCATCAGAGAGTAAGAGAAAGCACATAAGTCAACATTGCTCAGTGTTTCTACATTTAAACATGTATTTGTCTGTGTGTGTTTAGCAGGTAGCTGCATCTGGCTGAGTGGGTCTCCAGCTTGGATGAGGCCATGGCCAGTGTGGAGCTCAGGTGTGCCCCCTGCTGCATCTGGAAGTGTTGTAAGATGTTTTAACTTCCAGTGTTTGACTTGCCTAGCGCCTATGGTTAATGCTGAGTGTGTTTCTTTGTGTGTTGTGCAGGATGGAGGAGCTGCTGATCCAGAGAACCATGAGGATGCATGTTGGCCAACACTGCTCAGTGTTTCTACACTGAAGGATTCATTTGTGTACACTCCCCAGCAGCTGTGGGTGTACTGCATCTGAGTGGAAGACCTGGAGAGAAGAACCTCAAGCACTCATCAATCACAGTGGCCACGTGACTGTAGGCCTGCTGAAGCAGGGATGGAACCACTGTCTCAACGCTTCGGCTTCAAAAGATGGATACTGCTTCGAGCATAACATCACTAGTAGTGCAGGATGGAGGAGCTGATCAAGAGGACCATGAGAAGATGCATCTTAACCAATAATGCTCAATGTTTCTGCATTGAAGGACTCAGTTGTATCTTGCTGTTTGCTGTGTTTTTTTTGTGTTTTGTTTTTTTTGTGTTCTTTGTGTTTCTTGTGTTCAGCAGGTGCCTGCATCTGGCTGAGTGGGGCTCCAGCTTGGATGAGGCTGTGGCCAATGTGGAGCTCAGGTAGCCCTGTTGCACAATCTTAAAAAAAAAAAAAAAAAAAACTTTTTTTTTTTTTTTAAATAAATTAGTATCCATTTTTTTTCCCTTTAAATTGCTGCAGGAGGGTGGAGCTGATCCAGAGGATCCTTTGAGACCAGGTGTGTGAATACCACATTGTTTTTACCCATATGCATGCATCCATGTCTGAGTGTGAGAATGTGTCTATTCAAATCAGAAGGCAGTGCCTGCTTTTGTCTTTAATGCACCTTAGATGGGGCTTAGTTCAGTTCAGTTCTTGGGGGGGCTCAGGTTAGGCCCCTGCTGCAGCTGGAAGTGAAGCAAAATATTACAAGTTCAAGGACTGACTTGATTAGTATCCAAAACCAATGTGTTTGTCTTTTTTCAGCGGGAGGGAGGAGCTGAGTGAGAGGACCGTTTGAGACCAGGTGAGCAAGAGCCACATTATAGTCTTTCTACACTTATACATGCACTAATTTTACACTGTGTGAGTGTGAGTGAGTGAGTGAGTGAGTGAGTGAGTGAGTGAGTGAGTGAGTGAGTGAGTGAGTGAGTGAGTGAGTGAGTGAGTGAGTGAGTGAGAGTCAGTGTTGTAGGTGTATGTGGGGTGGAGCCAGTGAAGGTGCTGCTGGTGAGGATAGAGCGCCATCCTGTGGGAGTGAGGGACACACTGCAACTGTTCATGTGTTGTCAGAGCTCTTTGTGGTAAGTGGATTTAAAAGAATTATCAAGGGCTGTTTCAAAGGTGCTTTGTGTGCTGATGCTTCCTGTTTGTGTTTCTCTTGCAGGATGGCAGAGCTTATTTGGAGGGCCATGAGAGACCAGGTGACCAGGTTGCCTGTTGGTGTTTCTACACATATACATGCATTAATTTCTTTCTGTGTGTGTGTGTATCTGAGTGTGCGAGCGTTGGCACTGCAGGCTTGTCTTCAACTCAGTTTAGATGGGCTTTGTTCTGTATCCAGGTACATTGGAGTTTGGGTCTGGCTGAGTATTGTCAGGGTTTAGTTGTGGATGGATTCAGTGCAAGTGAAAAGCATTGGGGTCGGTTTAGGTTTAGACTGTTTGTAGTTGTGTCAGTGTTGTCTGTAGGTGGAAGCATATATGCAGTTGTGATCCGGACACAACTGTATATATGTGGAAGCCTATGGGGAGATAGTCTTGGAAGTGCAGGCTGAAGTGTGTAGCTGAGTGTTGTTGTGGTTATTTGTCAGTGTAGGTTTAGTGTGTGTGTTAGATGTAGTTGGCTCTTGACGTAGAGGCTGTCAGTAGTTGTGTATTGTTAATGGAGCTGTGTGGCTCCGTGGTTAGGTGCTGTACTTGGGCCTGTAGGTGTGAGTCTGTGTGTGGCTGTGTTTAACAGGTTGATGAAGTTTGGCGTGAAGGTCGTGGAGGAGGTCACAGTCAAAGTGGAGCTCAGGTACGCCCCCTGCTGTATGTGGAGGTTTTGCAAAGTGTTTAAAAATGCAAGTTTAGACTTTCTTTCTTCCTATGGCTCATGTTTAGTTTCTTTGTGCAGGATGGAGCAGCTGATCCAGAGGACTGTGAGAGACAAGGTGAGAGCAAACATGTTGGTCAACATTGCTCAGTCTTTTGTTTTTTTTTACATTTCAGGGTTCATTTGTGTCTCACTGTCTCCATTTCTGTGTTCAATTCAGGCAGTGTTGGATCAGAGGCAGTTGGTGTGTGTCCTGGGCCATGAAGAGGAAGAATTGTAAAGAGCTTTGTCTCTTTTTGGAGTGTGGAGGGTGTGTTTGCAAATAAATGCTTGATTTGTACCCAGTGGCAGTTGTCTGTTTGTTGTCTGTGTTTATTTTGTGATGTACAAACTGATTTCAAGGCTGCATGGAGTTAGGAGAATGTGACATGTTTAAACTTAGTGACTGGCTCCACACTTTAGGTTAACATTTCAAACATAGCTTTAGGACTTTGTTTAAACGGTTAGAGTCATCTGTGAGGTCTGTGAGAGTGTAAATGTAGTTGAAAAATTTTAGACAACTAGTTAATATGTAGATGAAACAGTTCAGGTTGTGCTGTGTGGATGCCAGATTCTCAGGCTTTAAACTGAGGTGTTAGATGTACCACTTAGACTTGACACTTTTACATATTCTTGGTTTAAACAGACCAAACCTATGTTAGAGCTGTATGCTTTGGCTGTTGGCCTGTGGTGTCTGGGTGCCATAGTTTAAGAGTTTAAACTGGGGTGTTGGGTGCAATAGTAAGATCTATGGGTAACTGTTAGCTGTACCACTTTAATTTTAGACATAGACATACTTTAGACTGTGCTGTGTGGACGCCAGGCTGAGTTTAAACCCAGATGTGACAAATGTTGATTGTTTTTACACATATCCATTAATGTGTCTCTCTTCCCAGCTGTATGTGGCCGAGTGGGGCTCTGGCTTGGATGAGGCCATATCCAGGGTGGAGCTCAGGTACGCCCCCTGCTGTATGTGGAAGTGTAGCAGAATGTTTGAAACAGGTTTGACTGTTTGAACCTGTATCTGATGTAGAGTGTTTGTCCTGTGCAGGATGGAGCAGCTGATCCAGAGGACTATGAGAAACAAGGTGAGAGCAAGTATGTTTGTCAGTGTTTCTACAGATATGCATGCATTAATTTCTGTTTGTGTGTGTGTGTGTTGGAAGTGCAGGCCTGTCTTCAACTCAGTTTAGATGGGCTTTGTTCTGTATCCAGGTGCATTGGAGTTTGGGTCTGGCTGAGTAGTGTCAGGGTTTAGTTGTGGATGGATTCAGTGTGTGTGAAAAGCATTGAGGTCGGTGTAGGTTTACAGTGTTTGTGCTTCTGTCAGTGTCTGTAGGTGGAAGCATATATGCAGTTGTGATCCGGACACAACTGTGTATATGTGGAAGCCTATGGGCAGATAGTGTTGGCAGTGCAGGCTGAAGTGTGTAGCTGAGTGTTGTCAGGCTTAGTGTTGGTTAATTGTCAGTGTAGCTTTAGTGTGTGTGTTAGATGTAGTTAGCTCTTGATGTAGAGGCTGTCAATAGTTGTGTATTGTTGATGGAGCTGTGTGGCTCGGTGTTTAGGTGCTGTGCTTGGGCCTGTAGGTGTGAGTCTGTGTGTGGCTGTGATTAGCAGGTTGATGAAGATTGGCATGAAGGTCATGGAGAAGGTCAAAGTGGAGCTCAGGTAGGCCTCCTGCTGCATGTGGAGGTTTTGCAAAATGTTTAAAAATACAAGGTTAGACTTCTTCATGTTACTCATGTTTAGATTCTTTGTGCATTGTGCAGATGGAGCAGCTGATCAAGAAGACCATGAGAAACAAGGTGAGAGCAAGCATGTTGGTCACCGTTGTTCAGTTTTTGTTTTTAACATGTCAGGAATCATTTGTGTCTCCTTGTCTCCGTTTCTGTGTTAAATTCAGGAAGCGTCGGGTCAGAGGCAGTTGGTGTGTGTGTCCTGGGCCATGAAGAGGAAGAATTGCATCTGGACTGTGGAGGGTGTTACAAAGGCTTGATTAAAGGCTTGATTTGTACCCAGTAGCAGTTGTCTGCTTGTTGGCTTTGCTTATTTTGCAATGCACCAACTAATTTCCAGGCTGTGCAGAGACTGTACCATGTTTAATCTTGGTGACCGGCTCCACACTTTAGGTTAACATTTCAACCTTAGGTATAGGACTTTTCTTTGTTCAGAGCCATCTGTGAGGACTGCCAGAGAGTAAATGAGACAAATAGTTAATATGTAGATAAAACAGCACAGGCTGTGCTGTGTGGATGCCAGATTCTTTGGCTTTAAACTGGGATGTGTTAAAAGCATCACTTAGACTTGATAGAATTTGAAGAACTCTGTTCTTTTTTTGTTGGTTTAAACAGACCAAACCTATGTTAGAGAGTTTTATGCTTCCTGTCCACTTGATAGTCAAAGTGCCATGATTTTTGTTTTTGTTGCTGCAATAAAGTGGATTTGTGTCTGTTGTCTTTTTTTGTCTTAAGCTTGACATGTAACAAATAGGGCAAATAGAAAGAAAGTTGACTTGAGTAGCCACGATACAGGTCTACATGTACAGTGTGTCACACTTTACAAGTTTTTGTTGTTGCTGCAATAAAGTGGATTTGTGTTTGCGTTGTCTTTTCTGTCTTAAGCTTGACATGTACCAAATAGGGGAAATAGAAAGTTCACTTGAGTAGCCACGATACAGGTCTACATGTACAGTGTGTCACACTTTACAAGTTTTTGTTGTTGTAGTAAAGTGGATTTGTGCCTGTGTTGTCTTTTTTGTCTTGAGATTGACATCTACCAAATTGGGGGAAGGACAACAAAGGAAAAAAGAAAAAAAAAGGACTTTTCTGGCTAAAGACCGAAAGATGCAGCATTTAAAATTCGAAAACAGTAAGTAGAGATGTAATGAATGAGAAGAACAAAGTCATTGATTTTTGACGTAATCACATACCTAAAGAATTGAGTAAACAAACCAGTCAAGTAGTGAAATATCTGAATACTGAGGTAATGGAGTAGTTAAGCCAAATGCGATAAAAGAACAAGTAATGGGGTAATTTAAGTATTTGAGCGAGTAAAGTAATGGAGAAGTAAATCAAATATATTAAGTATTGAAGCAGTCATGAGGTTAAATAAATGATTAGTTAAGTAATGTAAGTTAAAAAGAAAAAAGTTGACTTGAGTAGCCACGATACAGGTCTACATGTACAGTGTGTCACACTTTACAAGTTTTTGTTGTTGCAATAAAGTGGGTTTGTGTCTGTGTTGTCTCCTCCATGACTCAGTCCTACCGGCCCTTTATCAATGAACTATTTTCATTTTTCATTTATTCACAATGTAGACGTGTAGGAACTTATGCAGGGACAATAGAGAAGAAATAAAATCAGCTTATGTGGGGCTTTCTCTGCAAATGGAATTGCTGAGTTTCTGCTAAAGACAGAAAATGCAGCACTTAAAATGAAAAAAACAATAGGTAAGTAGAGATGTAATGAATGGGAAGAACAAAGTCATTGATTATTGAAGTAATCAGGTAACTGAAGAAATCACATACTTAAAGAACTGAGTAAACAAACCAATCAAGTAGTAAAAGATCTGAATACTGACGTAATGGAGTAGTTAAGCCAAATGCGGTAAAAGAACAAGTAATCAGGTAATTGAAGTTTTTAAGTGAGTAAAGTAATGGAGTAGTAAATCAAAAAAATGATTGAAGTAGTCATGGTGTTAAATAAAGTAAACGAGTATGTAATGGAAGTAAATCAAATGAAGTATTGAAGTAGTCATGAGGTTAAATGATTTATTAAGTAATGTAATGGAGTAGATATGCAAAATATAATTTTCGAGAAAGCTTTTTTTTTGCTTTTATTTTTGACCGCTTCATTTTAGCATGTATTTTCGCGACAGTTAATATTTAAATAGAGTAATCTGTTGCATAAGTAATTAAGTAGATTTGCAAAAATGGCGTTGAAAAAAAAAAAGATTTTTGAAAAACATTAAAATTCTTTTTTTTTTTTTAAGCCTCCAATTTTTCTGCAAGCCCCACCCCCACAAAGACACACGCACACACACAGACAGACACACACACAGACATATAGACATTACATACATTTCACAAGCATTACATACATTACATTACATTTCATACAGATTTCAAACGGGGACCGAACCCCCGACCCTGTGATTGGGAAGCAACGCGCTCTACCGACTGAGCCATCCAACCACGCTTTCGGCCCCCCGTTCACCGCCTTATGAGCCTCTCCTCAGTGGATTCAACAACGGGAGCTATGCTATAGTCTATTGTGCTTTAGTACAGTTCAGTTGCCAATTGAAGAGGGCTCCGAATGCGGCGGCCAGTGCGACGGCCAGCGGTGGCGCACGTGGATCGCTCGCGGTTTGAAAGCCGTACCAACCCTGTAGACGCAAGTTCGAGACCAGGCCCTCCCCATGGGAGCCACCTATATTTTTAAAACGAGACACCCCGGTTGCCAATTGAAGAGGGCTCCGAATGCGGCGGCCAGTGCGACGGCCAGCGGTGGCGCACGTGGATCGCTCGCGGCTTGAAAGCCGTACCAACCCTGTAGACGCAGGTTCGAGACCAGGTTGTTACTGGCAGTGCAGAATGGAAAGCCGCTGTGCGTTTTTCCTTTACTTCTTATAGACAGCTTCATTGTTAAAAAAAGCGAGCGCAAACGGCATTGTTCTTTTGTTGAAAGTTTTTGCTTTTATAATGACAATATAGCGAAAGACGGCATCGCAAGCGATGCCGTCTTTCGCTATATTGTCATGCAAAACCAAAAAGTAAACGTTTTTTTTCTTCTTTTCTTTTTTTTTTTTTGGAGTTTTTTTTTTTTTACAGAGTCATTAAGAATGTACGCATCACTATACGCAGCTCGCTCGAATCGACCCAGGGAGCCAAAATCCGAGCCGTATGGTCCGCGCAGCAAGCTGCGCGGACCTACTGCTCGGATTTTGACTCCCTGGGTCGATTCGAGCTCGCAGACTCTCTTCCTACTCTCTTCCTACTCAGCTTTACGCCTTTGCTTGCATAGTAACCATACAGCCATATTATTATACAAAAAGAAATCCTTTTCTTCTTTCTTTCTCTATTTCTTTCTCTCTTTCTTTCTTTCTTTCTTTCTTTCTCTCTTTCTTTCTTTCTCTCTCTCTCTCTTTCTTTCTTTCTTTCTTTCTTTCTTTCTTTCTTTCTTTCTTTCTTTCTTTCTCTCTTTCTTTCTCTTTCTTTCTCTCTCTCTCTCTTTCTGTCTCTTTCTTTCTTTCTTTCTTTCTTTCTTTCTTTCTCTTTCTCTTTCTCTTTCTCTTTTTTTTTTAATCATTACAAAAAATTAATGTTTTGTATTTTTTTTTTTTTTTTTTTAATATTATCATTAAAAAAGCCAAAAACTTTTACCAAAATAGTTTCGATTGCGCTTGCTTTTAGTAAACATTTATGTTATATTGTTAAAGGGTTTCTACACGGTGGAACGACCTGGTCTCGAACCTGCTTCTAGAGGGTTGGTACGGTTTTCAAACCGCGAGCGATCCACGTGCGCCACCGCTGGCCGTCGCACTGGCCGCCGCATTCGGAGCCCTCTTCAATTGGCAACCGGGGTGTCTCGTTTTAAAAATATAGGTGGCTCCCATGGGGAGGACCTGGTCTCGAACTTGCGTCTACAGGGTTGGTACGGCTTTCAAACCGCGAGCGATCCACGTGCGCCACCGCTGGCCGTCGCACTGGCCGCCGCATTCGGAGCCCTCTTCAATTGGCAACTGAACTGTACTAAAGCACAATAGACTATAGCATAGCTCCCGTTGTTGAATCCACTGAGGAGAGGCTCATAAGGCGGTGAACGGTGGGCCGAAAGCGTGGTTGCATGGCTCAGTCGGTAGAGCACGTTGCTTCCCAATCACAGGGTCGGGGGTTCGGTCCCCGTTTGAAACGTGTATGAAATGTGATGCTTGTAAATGTATGTAATGCTTGTGAAATGTATGTAAAGCTTGTCTGTGTGTCTGTGTGTGTGTGTGTGTGTGTATGTATATATGCGTGTGAGTGTGTGGTGGGAATTTCAGAGAAAGAGAAAGGGGGGATAAAAAAACAAAAAATGGGGGTAAAAATGTTTTTTTTTTCAAAAAAAAATTATTTTTCGACGCCATTTTGCAAATTTAGTCGGTTACTTACGGTTACATCAGCGTACCAAAGCACAATAGACTATAGCATAGCTCCCGTTGTTGAATCCACTGAGGAGAGGCTCATAAAGCGGTGAAAGCGATGCCGAAAGCGTGGTTGGATAGCTCAGTTGGTAGAGCACGTTGCTTCCCAATCACAGGGTCGGGAGTTCGGTCCCCACTTGAAACGTGTATGAAATGTAATGCTTGTAAATGTATGTAATGCTTGTGAAATGTATGTAAAGCTTGTCTGTGTGTCTGTGTGTGTGTATGTATATATGCGTGTGAGTGTGTGGTGGGAATTGCAGAGAAAGAGAGGATAGGGGGGATAAAAAAACAAAAAATGGGGGGAAAAATGTTTTTTTTTCAAAAAAAAATTTATTTTTCGACGCCATTTTGCAAATTTAGTCGGTTACTTACGGTTACATCAGCGTACCAAAGCACAATAGACTATAGCATAGCTCCCGTTGTTGAATCCACTGAGGAGAGGCTCATAAAGCGGTGAAAGCGATGCCGAAAGCGTGGTTGGATAGCTCAGTTGGTAGAGCACGTTGTTTCCCAACCCAAGGGTCCGGGGTTCGATCCCCACATGAAACGTGTATGAAATGTAATGCTTGTAAATGTATGTAATGCTTGTAAATGTATGTAATGCTTGTAAAATGTATGTAATGCGTGTGTGTGGGTGTGTGTGAGTGTGAGAGCTTCCAGTGGTTGAATGTGAGTCAGAAATAACACCAAAAAGGGGTTTTTTTTATTTATATTTTGAATATCTAGTCTATTACATTACTTAACTAATCGTTTATTTGACCTCAATACTTAATATATTTGATTTACTACTTCAATACTTAATATATTTGATTTACTACTTCAATACTTAATATATTTGATTTACTACTTCAATACTTATATATATGATTTACTACTTCAATACTTATATATATGATTTACTACTTCAATACTTATATATATGATTTACTACTTCAATACTTAATATACGATTTACTACTTCAATACTTATATATATGATTTAGTACTTCAATACTTAATATACGATTTACTACTTCAATACTTAATATATATGATTTACTACTTCAATACTTATATATATGATTTACTACTTCAATACTTATATATTTGATTTACTACTTCAATACTTAATATATATGATTTAGTACTTCAATACTTATATATACGATTTACTACTTCAATACTTAATATACGATTTACTACTTCAATACTTAATATATACGATTTACTACTTCAATACTTATATATACGATTTACTACTTCAATACTTAATATATACGATTTACTACTTCAATACTTAATATATACGATTTACTACTTCAATACTTAATATATACGATTTACTACTTCAATACTTAATATATACGATTTACTACTTCAATACTTATATATACGATTTACTACTTCAATACTTATATATACGATTTACTACTTCAATACTTATATATACGATTTACTACTTCAATACTTATATATACGATTTACTACTTCAATACTTAATATACGATTTACTACTTCAATACTTAATATATACGATTTACTACTTCAATATTTATATATACGATTTACTACTTCAATACTTAATATATACGATTTACTACTTCAATACTTAATATATACGATTTACTACTTCAATACTTATATATACGATTTACTACTTCAATACTTATATATACGATTTACTACTTCAATATTTAATTTATATGATTTACTACTTCAATACTTAATATATTTGATTTACTACTTCAATATTTAATTTATATGATTTACTACTTCAATACTTAATATATATGATTTACTACTTCAATACTTAATATATATGATTTACTACTTCAAAACTTAATATATATATGATTTACTTCTCCATTACATTAATTAACTAATCATTTATTTAACCTCATGACTGCTTCAATAATATATTTGATTTACTTCTCCATTACTTTACTCGCTCAAATACTTAAATTACCCCATTACTTGTTCTTTTATTGCATCTGGCTTAACTACTCCATTACCTCAGTATTCAGATCTTTTACTACTTGATTGGTTTGTTTACTCAATTCTTTACGTATGTGATTACTTCAATAATCAATGACTTTGTTCATCTCATTCATTACATCTCTACTTACTGTTTTTGAATTTTAAATGCTGCATCTTTCGGTCTTTAGCCAGAAAAATCCTTTTTTTTTTTTTTTTCTATTTTTCCTTTGTTGTCCTTCCCCCTATTTGGTAGATGTCAACCTATAGACAAAAGAAAACACAGGCACAAATCCACTTTATTACAACAACAACAACTTGTAAAGTGTGACACACTGTACATGTAGACCTGTATCGTGGCTACTCAAGTGAACTTTCTTTCTATTTCCCCTATTTGGTACATGTCAAGCTTTAGACAGAAAAGACAACGCAAACACAAATCCACTTTATTGCAGCAACAACAAAAACTTGTAAAGTGTGACACACTGTACATGTAGACCTGTATGGCGGCTACTCAAGTCATCTTTTTTCTATTTGCCCTATTTGTTACATGTCAAGCTTAAGACAAAAAAAAAGACAACAGACACAAATCCACTTTATTGCAGCAACAAAAATAAAAATCATGGCACTTTGACTATCAAGTGGACAGGAAGCATAAAACTTTCTAACATAGGTTTGGTCTGTTTAAATCAACAAAAAAAGAACAGAGTTCTTCAAATTATATCAAGTCTAAGTGATGCTTTTAACACATCCCAGTTTAAAGCCAAAGAATCTGGCATCCACACAGCACAGCCTGTGCTGTTTTATCTACATATTAACTATTTGTCTCATTTACTCTCTGGCAGTCCTCACAGATGGCTCTAAACAAAGAAAAGTCATATACCTAAAGTGTGGAGCCGGTCACCAAGATTAAACATGGCACAGTCTCTGCACAGCCTGGAAATTAGTTGGTGCATTGCAAAATAAGCAAAGCCAACAAGCAGACAACTGCCACTGGGTACAAATCAAGCCTTTAATCAAGCCTTTGTAACACCCTCCACAGTCCAGATGCAATTCTTCTTCTTCATGGCCCAGGACACACACACCAACTGCCTCTGACCTGACGCTTCCTGAATTTAACACAGAAACAGAGACAAGGAGACACAAATGATCCCTGACATGTTAAAAACAAAAACTGAACAACGGTGACCAACATGCTTGCTCTTACCTTGTTTCTCATGGTCTTCTTGATCAGCTGCTCCATCTGCAAAATGCACAAAGAAACTAAACATGAGTCACATGAAGAAGTCTAACCTTGTATTTTTAAACATTTTGCAAAACCTCCACATGCAGCAGGAGGCCTACCTGAGCTCCACTTTGACCTTCTCCATGACGTTCATGCCAATCTTCATCAACCTGCTAATCACAGCCACACACAGACTCACACCTACAGGCCCAAGCACAGCACCTAAACACCGAGCCACACAGCTCCATCAACAATATACAACTATTGACAGCCTCTACATCAAGAGCCACTAACATCTAACACACACACTAATGTGTGTGTGTTAGATCTAACACACACACACACACACAAAGTGTAAAATTAGTGCATGCATAAGTGTAGAAAGACTAGTTTGTCTGTGAATGTTCTCATTCATCCAGGTCATAGTTCTCTCTTTGAAAATTGAATCGAAGGCAACTGGACATATGTTTGTCTGGGAAGACGTTTCGCCTCTTATCCAAGGGGCTTCATCAGTTCATACGCATCGGTCTATCTAGTCCGCACTAGTCTGACCAAGAAAGTGGAGTAAGACCCAGGTATTTAACCTGTTGTGGGTGGGACCACCAAAGTACCTGTGAAAGTACTGGTTTCACCTGACCATTGTTGTGGTCCCCAGTGAACGACAGTCGTCAGGCTCATGTGACCTAGTTTGTGTCTCATGTGAACGACAGTCGTTAGGGTCAGGTGAGTCCCTGGTGGATGACGCTCGTTGAGAGTCGTCAGAGTGTAGAGTGTAGAAAGACTACAATGTGGCTCTTGCTCACCTGGTCTCAAACGGTCCTCTCACTCAGCTCCTCCCTCCCGCTGAAAAAAGACAAACACATTGGTTTTGGATACTAATCAAGTCAGTCCTTGAACTTGTAATATTTTTGCTTCACTTCCAGCTGCAGCAGGGGCCTAACCTGAGCCCCCCCAAGAACTGAACTGAACTAAGCCCCATCTAAGGTGCATTAAAGACAAAAGCAGGCACTGCCTTCTGATTTTAATAGACACATTCTCACACTCAGACATGGATGCATGCATATGGGTAAAAACACTGCACAATGTGGTATTCACACACCTGGTCTCAAAGGATCCTCTGGATCAGCTCCACCCTCCTGCAGCAAATTAAAGGAAAAAAACAACAACTTTGGATACTAATTTATTTTTTTTTAAACTTTTTTTGTTTTTTAAGATTGTGCAACAGGGCTACCTGAGCTCCACATTGGCCACAGCCTCATCCAAGCTGGAGCCCCACTCAGCCAGATGCAGGCACCTGCTGAACACAAGGAACACAAAGAACACAAAGAAAAAAAAAACACACACAGCAAACAACAGCAAGACACAACTGAGTCCTTCAATGCAGAAACATTGAGCATTATTGGTTAAGATGCATCTTCTCATGGTCCTCTTGATCAGCTCCTCCATCCTGCACGAGTAGTAATGTTATGCTCGAAGCAGTATCCATCTTTTGAAGCAGAAGCGTTGAGACAGTGGTTCCATCGCTGCTTCAGCAGGCCTACAGTCACGTGACCACTGTGATTAATGAGTCCTTGAGGTTCTTCTCTCCAGGTCTTCCACTCAGATGCAGTACACACACGGCTGCTGGGGAGTGTACACAAATGAATCCTTCAGTCTAGAAACACTAAGCAGTATTGGCCAACATGCATCCTCATGGTTCTCTGGTTCACTTCCTCCATCCTGCACAGGACAAACACTCTACATCAGATACAGGTACAGTCAAACCTATTTTAAACATTCTGCTACACTTCCACATACAGCAGGGGGCGTACCAGAGCTCCACCCTGGATATGGCCTCATCCACTCAGCCACATATACCTGGAAAGAGAGAGACATTAATGCATATGTGTAAAAACACTTTAGATTTGTCACATCTGGGTTTAAACTCAGCCTGGCATCCACACACCACAGTCTAAAAGTCACAGTGCCAAACTATCATACATGTGATCATACCAAACAAGTCAGACGTAAAGCCAACTATTACACACACATCTACTTATTTAATTCATGTCTAAAGTCAAAGTGGTAAAGCTAACACTGACCCATAAATCTAACTATTGCATCCAACACCCCGCAGTTTAAACTCTTACACTTTGGCACCCAGACACCACAGGTCAACAGCCAAAGCATACAGCTCTCTAACATAGGTTTGGTCTGTTTAAACCAAGAGTTTGTAAAACTGTCATCTAAGTGGTACATCTCACAGTTTAAAGCCTGAGAATCTGGCATCCACACAGAACAGCCTGCACTGTTTCATCTACATATTAACTATTTGTCTAAAAATGTCTGTTACCTACAACTCAAAATATTACAACTACATTTACACTCTGACAGTCCTCACAGATGACTCTAGCCACTTAAAGAATTAACTAAAAGTCCTAAACCTAAGGTTGAAATGTTAAAGTGTGGAGCCAGTCACTAAGTTTAAACATGTCACATTCTCCTAACTCCATGCAGCCTTGAAATCAGTTTGTACATCACAAAATAAACACAGACAACAAACAGACAACAAACAGACAACTGCCACTGGGTACAAATCAAGCATTTATTTGCAAACACACCCTCCACACTCCAAAAAGAGACAAAGCTCTTCACAATTCTTCCTCTTCATGGCCCAGGACACACACCAACTGCCTCTGATCCAACACTGCCTGAATTGAACACAGAAATGGAGACAGTGAGACACAAATGAACCCTGAAATGTTTAAAAACAAAAACAAGACTGAGCAATGTTGACCAACATGTTTGCTCTCACCTTGTCTCTCACTGTCCTCTCGATCAGCTGCTCCATCCTGCACAAAGAAACTAAGCATGAGCCACAGGAAGAAAGAAAATCTAACTTTGCATTTTTAAACATTTTGCAAACCTCCACATGCAGCAGGAGACCTACCTGAGCTCCTTTGACTGTGACCTCCTCCATGAGCTTCATGCCAAACTTCATCAACCTGTTAAACACAGCCACACACAGACTCACACCTACAGGCCCAAGTACAGCACCTAACCACCGAGCCACACAGCTCCATCAACAATACACAAATACTGACAGCCTCTACGTCAAGAGCCACTAACATCTAACACACACACTAAACCTACACTGACAAATAACCACAACTAAGCCTGACAACACTCAGCTACACACTTCAGCCTGCACTTCCAACACTATCTGTCCATAGGCTTCCACATATCCACAGTTGTGTCCGGATCACAACTGCATATATGCTTCCACCTACAGACAACACTGACACAACTACAAACAGTCTAAACCTAAACCGACCCCAATGCTTTTCACACGCACTGAATCCATCCACAACTAAACCCTGACAATACTCAGCACCTGGAAACAGAACAAAGCTCATCTAAACTGAGTTGAAGACAAGCCTGCACTGCCAACGCTCAGACACACTCAGACACACACACACTCAGACACACACACACACATCCACACAGAGAAATTAATGCATGCATATGTGTAGAAACACTAAACAATGTTAACCAACAGGCAACGTCTCACCTGGTCTCTCATGGCCCTCCAAATCAGCTCTGCCATCCTGCAAAAGAAACAACCAAAAAGCATCAGCACACAAACCACCTTTGATTGTTTTTATTATTATTTTTTTAATCCACTTACCACAAAGAGCTCTGACAACACACAACTGCCACAGTATGTCCCTCACTCCCACAGGATGGCGCTCTCTCCTCACCAGCAGCACCTTCACTGGCTCCACCCCACATACACCTACAAGACACACACACACAAAGTGTAAAATTAGTGCATGCATAAATGTAGAAAGACTACAATGTGGCTCTTGCTCACCTGCTCTCAAATGGTCTTCTCACTCAGCTCCTCCCTCCTGCTGAAAAACATAAACCCATTGGTTTTAGATACTAATCAAGTCAATGGTTGAACTTGTAATATTTTGCTTCACTTCCAGCTGCAGCAGGGGCCTTACCTGAGCTCCACATTGCCCATGGCCTCAAAGTTGGATCTCCACTCAGCCAGAAGCACAGAGAAAGAAACAAGGAGACATTAATGCATGCCTAAGTTTGCTTATACATCAAACACCAACTATGACACACACACACACACACACACACTAAACCCACACTGACCCCAGTGCCATCCATATAGTAACAAATACCCACAACTAAGCCTGACAATACTAAGCTACACAATACAGCCTGTGCTCCCAACACTACCTGCTGATAGGCTTCCACACATATACAGTGGTGTCCGGATCACAACTGCATATTGTGCTTCCACATACTGATGCAACAGCCTGAAAATGGCAAATGCACACTCCAAACCTAGTTAGACCCCAGTGCCCACCCCCCCACCAGAACTGATCTAAGCCCCATGTAAAGTGCATTAAAGACAAAAGCAGGAACTTCTTTCTGATTTTAATAAACACATTCTCACACTCAGACATGGATGCATGCATGCTAGTAAAAACACTGTAGAATGTGGCCTTGATGCACCTGGTCTCAAAGGGTCCTCTGGATCAGCTCACAGCCTCATCCAAGCTAGCATCCCACTCAGCCAGATGCAGCCACCTGCTGGACACAAAGGAACACAAAAAAAAACAGAAAAAAAAACAACAACAACACACACCCAACAACAACACTGCAAGATATAACTGAGTCCATCAATGCAGAAACATTGAGCAATATTGGCTAAGTTGCATCTTCTCATGGTCCTCTTGATCAGCTCCTCCATCCTGTACAACTAGAGATGTTCTCGATGCAGTATCCATCTTTTGAAGCCGAAGCGCTGCGAGACAGTGGTTTCATCGCTGCTTCAGCAGGCCTACAGTCACGTGACCACTGTTTGGTTGATGAGTGCTTGAGGTGTTTTTCCCCCCGCAGGTCTTCCACTCCGATGCAGTACACACACAGCTGCTGGGGAGTGTACACAAATGAATCTTTCAGTGTAGAAACACTGAGCAGTGTTGGCCAACATGCATCCTCATGGTTCTCTGGATCAGCAGCTCCTCCATCCTGCACAACACACAAAGAAACACACTCAGCATTAGCCATAGGTGCTAGGCAAGTCAAACACTGGAAGTTAGAACATCTCACAACACTTCCACATACAGCAGGAGGGGCTACCTGTGCTCCACACTGGCCATGGCCTCATCCAAGCTGGAGTCCCACTCAGCCAGATGCAGCTACCTGCTAAACACACACAGACAAATACATGTTTAAATGTAGAAACACTGAGCAATGTTGGCTTATGTGCTTTCTCTTACTCTCTGATGATCCTCTGGAGCAGCTCATCCTTCCTGCAGAGAAAGCTCATGCATACACACACACACATCCACACAGAGAAATTAATGCATGCATATGTGTAGAAACGCTAAACAATGTTAACCAACAGGCAACGTCTCACCTGGTCTCTCATGGCCCTCCAAATCAGCTCTGCCATCCTGCAAGAGAAACACAACCAAGAAGCATCAGCACATGAACCATCTTTGAAACGGACCTTGATTTATTT
The DNA here is from genome assembly GCF_017976425.1 of Toxotes jaculatrix. Classification (NCBI taxonomy): domain Eukaryota; kingdom Metazoa; phylum Chordata; class Actinopteri; family Toxotidae; genus Toxotes; species Toxotes jaculatrix. Next base: position 7,809,533 of record NC_054415.1, read on the forward strand.
TTTTTTAATTCATTTACCACAAAGAGCTCTGACAACACACAACTGCCATGGTATGTCCCTCACTCCCACAGGATGTCGCTCTATCCTCACAAGCAGCACCTTCACTGGCTCCACCCCACGTACACCTACAAGACACACACACACACTAAGTGTAAAATTAGTGCATGCATACGTGTAGAAAGACTACAATGTGGCTCTTGCTCACCTGCTCTCAAATGGTCCTCTCACTCAGCTCCTCCCTCCTGCTGAAAAACATAAACCCATTGGTTTTAGATACTAATCAAGTCAATGGTTGAACTTGTAATATTTTGCTTCACTTCCAGCTGCAGCAGGGGCCTTACCTGAGCTCCACATTGCCCATGGCCTCAAAGTTGGATCTCCACTCAGCCAGAAGCAGCCGCACAGAGAAAGAAACAAGGAGACATTAATGCATGCCTAAGTTTGCTTATACATCAAACACCAACTATGACACACACACACACACACACACACTAAACCCACACTGACCCCAGTGCCATCCATATAGTGACAAATACCCACAACTAAGCCTGACAATACTAAGCTACACAATACAGCCTGTGCTCCCAACACTACCTGCTGATAGGCTTCCACACATATACAGTTGTGTCCGGATCACAACTGCATATTGTGCTTCCACATAGTGATGCAACAGCCTGAAAATGGCAAATGCACACTCCAAACCTAGTTAGACCCCAGTGCCCACCCCCCCAGAACTGATCTAAGCCCCATGTAAAGTGCATTAAAGACAAAAGCAGGAACTTCTTTCTGATTTTAATAAAAACACATTCTCACACTCAGACATGGATGCATGCATGCTGGTAAAAACACTGTAGAATGTGGCCTTCATGCACCTGGTCTCAAAGGGTCCTCTGGATCAGCTCACAGCCTCATCCAAGCTAGCATCCCACTCAGCCAGATGCAGCCACCTGCTGGACACAAAGGAACACAGACAAAAAAAAAAACCTGCAAGATATGAAAAAAAACCCCCAACAAACAGCAAAATACAACTGAGTCCTTCAATGTAGAAACATTGAGCAATACAGGCTAACATGCATCTTCTCATGGTCCTCTTGATCAGCTCCATCCTGCATAAATAGTGATGTTATGCTCGAAGCAGTATCCATCTTTTGAAGCAGAAGCGTTGACAGGTGTTACATCGCTGCTTCAGCAGGCCTACAGTCATGTGACCACTGTGATTGATGAGTTCTTGAGGTTTTTTCCCCCACAGGTCTTCCACTCCGATGAAGTACACACACAGCTGCTGGGGAGTGTACACAAATGAATCCTTCAGTGTAGAAACACTGAGCAGTGTTGGCCAACATGCATCCTCATGGTTCTCTGGATCAGCAGCTCCTCCATCCTGCACAACACACAAAGAAACACACTCAGCATTAACCATAGGTACTAGGCAAGTCAAACCCTTGAAGTTAAAACACCTTACCATTCAACATGCAGCAGGGGGGGCTACCTGTGCTCCACACTGGCCATGGCCTCATCCAAGCTGGAGTCCCACTCAGCCAGATGCAGCTACCTGTTAAACACACACAGACAAATACATGTTTAAATGTAGAAACACTGAGCAATGTTGGCTTATGTGCTTTCTCTTACCCTCTGATGATCCTCTGGAGCAGCTCATCCTTCCTGCAGAGAAAGCTCATACACACACACACATCCACACAGAGAAATTAATGCATGCATATGTGTAGAAACGCTAAACAATGTTAACCAACAGGCAACGTCTCACCTGGTCTCTCATGGCCCTCCAAATCAGCTCTGCCATCCTGCAAGAGAAACACAACCAAGAAGCATCAGCACATGAACCATCTTTGAAACGGACCTTGATTTATTTTTTAATTCATTTACCACAAAGAGCTCTGACAACACACAACTGCCATGGTATGTCCCTCACTCCCACAGGATGTCGCTCTATCCTCACAAGCAGCACCTTCACTGGCTCCACCCCACGTACACCTACAAGACACACACACACACAATGTAAAATTAGTGCATGCATAAGTGTAGAAAGACTACAATGTGGCTCTTGCTCACCTGCTCTCAAATGGTCCTCTCACTCAGCTCCTCCCTCCTGCTGAAAAACATAAACCCATTGGTTTTAGATACTAATCAAGTCAATGGTTGAACTTGTAATATTTTGCTTCACTTCCAGCTGCAGCAGGGGCTTTACCTGAGCTCCACATTGCCCATGGCCTCAAAGTTGGATCTCCACTCAGCCAGAAGCAGCCGCACAGAGAAAGAAACAAGGAGACATTAATGTATGCCTAAGTTTGCTTATACATCAAACACCAACTACGACACACACACACACACACACACTAAACCCACACTGACCCCAGTGCCACCCCTATAGTAACAAATACCCACAACTAAGCCTGACAATACTAAGCTACACAATACAGCCTGTGCTCCCAACACTACCTGCTGATAGGTTTCCACACATATACAGTGGTGTCCGGATCACAACTGCATATTGTGCTTCCACATACTGATGCAACAGCCTGAAAATGGCAAATGCACACTCCAAACCTGGTTAGACCCCAGTGCCCCCCCCCACCAGAACTGATCTAAGCCCCATGTAAAGTGCATTAAAGACAAAAGCAGGAACTTCCTTCTTTCTGATTTTAATAAACACATTCTCACACAGACATGGATGCATGCATGCTGGTAAAAACACTGTAGAATGTGGCCTTCATGCACCTGGTCTCAAAGGGTCCTCTGGATCAGCTCACAGCCTCATCCAAGCTAGCATCCCACTCAGCCAGATGCAGCCACCTGCTGGACACAAAGGAACACAGACAAAAAAAAAAACCTGCAAGATATGAAAAAAAAAAAACCCAACAAACAGCAAAATACAACTGAGTCCTTCAATGCAGAAACATTGAGCAATACAGGCTAACATGCATCTTCTCATGATCCTCTTGATCAGCTCCATCCTGCATAAATAGTGATGTTATGCTCGATGCAGTATCCATCTTTTGAAGGAGAAGCGTTGACAGGTGTTCCATCTCTGCTTCAGCAGGCCTACAGGCACGTGACCACTGTGATTGATGAGTTCTTGAGGTCCCCCCCCCCCCCCCCGCAGATCTTCCACTCCTATGAAGTACACACACGGCTGCTGGGGAGTGTACACATATGCATATGGTTCTCTGGATCAGCAGCTCCTCCATCCTGCACAACACACAAAGAAACACACTCAACATTAACCATAGGTACTAGGCAAGTCAAACCCCTGAAGTTAAAACACCTTACCATTCAACATGCAGCAGGGGGGGCTACCTGTGCTCCACACTGGCCATGGCCTCATCCAAGCTAGAGTCCCACTCAGCCAGATGCAGCTACCTGCTAAACACACACAGACAAATACATGTTTAAATGTAGAAACACTGAGCAATGTTGGCTTATGTGCTTTCTCTTACCCTCTGATGATCCTCTGGAGCAGCTCATCCTTCCTGCAGAGAAAGCTCATACACACACACGCGCACACACACAGGCTTTGGATATTAAACCTGGAGTTTTAAACATTCTGCAACACTTCAAGGTGCAGCTAATGGCCTACCTCAGGAACACACACTGCTGAACACACACCCTACACCGACAACACAACACGCAACTCAACCCGTACTGCCAACACTATCTGCTTCCACATATACACAGTTGTGTCCGGATCACAACTGCATTTATGCTTCCACAGACCGACAACACCGACGAAACGGCCCAGCAAAAGCAAACGCGCGCTCCAAACATAAGCAGGCCCGAGTGCCTTCCACACACTGAATCCATCCACAACTAAGCCCTGCCAACACTTGGCCAGTCCCTAACTCCAAAGCGGCTGTACTGGTTACAAAGTCCATCTCAACCGAGCTAAAGACGCAAGCCTGCACCTCCAACACTCAGATCACACACACACACACGTAAGTGTAGAGCCGATGAGCGAAGCCAAGCGCGGTGCCTCTTTCCCAAACGGTCGCGGCTGCTCCGCTGGATCCCTTAGTCCGTCCTGCGGAAACCCGGCACATAATCAAACATGTTAGCCTCTGATCAATAATCCACTCAAGCTTTGTATTTTAAACGTTCCGCGTGGGCCTTACCTGGCCTCCGCGTCAGCCATTTTACCTCTGGCGTGCTCCGGACAGGTGAACCGCCTGTCTCTGGCCCACGCCGAAGTTCCAGCTCCACTAGGCCTGAATCGTCTCTCTGCTCTCAGCCACAGCTTTCACTGTGCACCAGAAAGGGCAATAACAACCTGTTAAACATGAACACAGGCTTCCTCTGTCTACAGATAACGAGCTCAGTTCGATCCACTTACCAGAAAAAGAGCTTGGACAAAGCTAAACTTTACCGACGCCTCCCGTATTTCACGGGAGACTCGAGCCAGCCGCACCTGACATAAAATTCTGCCCTGCTATTGGCTGAGCCCTCTCCTCCTCGGTCACATGGGTTTGATTAGCGAATGGGCGACAGGTGCGACTGATTTTTGGCGCGGCTCAAACTGGACTCTGATTGGACGGGACTGATAGGTTAAGTGGTAGGAGGGACCTGCGGTGACTGCCCTCATAAAGCAGCAGTAACGTTTGAATCTGGGTCCAACACAGAACAGGTGTTTGAAATGATCACAAATTGCCAGGGGTTCACTTTCAGTCTGACTCCATGGCTTTAAGCATTAAAGACTTCAATCAGAATCAGTTTTATTGGCCGAATTTATGCAAACAAACAAGGAATTTGACTTCAGTTTTCCTTTGCTCTCAGGCACTACAGAACAACAACACAACCAACAGAACAACTACTTTTTTCCCACAAATACCAATAGTGCAATGGGTCAGTCTGAATCTGGATTATGCAAATATACATATACATATATATATCATATAAGGTGTGTTCAAAAGCAAAGCCAACCAGTGAATCTTCTGTCAATTGTCTTCCAACATGGTCATTATAACCATGTCACAATATGAAGTTTACCAAAAGTTCCCTACTTCAAACGGCCACAGTGAATTTCTTTCAAAGGTGTGTGTCACCTGTGGCCTTCCCATCACAATTACTCAGCAAAATCTCCAGTTATGCTTTTGTTCCGCACATACACACAGAGTGAGGTCTCAGTAGAAAGAGCTCACTTGATTTCACTTTTATTAGTGTTTAAGGTTCATGAGGCATGTCTCATTGTTTCAGTTCATGCAGAGTAAAACTGCCAAATCCATTCGACAGTCCTCATTGGGAAATGTGTCTTCAAAACAGTTAAGAAATATCAAGAGGCAACACAACAGAGTTTATTTGGACTTTTACACACATAATAAAGACCTCAAAACAAATAAAAGCTCATTAAAAGACATCAAACATAGGCGACAAGAAGGGCCAACAAGCCACAGACACAGAAAGTGAACCTGCCCAACAGAATTTAACTGACATAAGATAAGATAGCACTTTATTGATCCCACAGCAGGGAAATTCACTTGTTAACCAGCTCACAAGCAAAAACAGGAGAAAAGAAAAGGATAAAGTGCAGAAGTGTGAATGTGATTCAAGTATAAGGAACAATGTGCAAAAAATAGTATTTACAATCTAAAGAAAAAGGAAAGTTACCAAAAAAAAACAGTACACAAAATACAAAAACAGTAAAACTAGTAAAAACTGGCAATATATACACGAGATTATTATAAATAAAGAACAGTAGGTGGCGAAAATCCTGCAGCCGACAGGCATATTGTATTTCAGGCATATTGTATTTTACCCTTTGTGACTATTGTAGTGTGTTTGCAGTTATATATAAAGATTAAATTAAAAAAAAAAAAAAAAAAAAAAAAAAAAAAGGAAAGGGGGAAAAAAAAAGTGCCTGTAGTCATACCGGGAGTTTCTCATGCGGTCACGTGATCAGAGGGTTTTTCACCGACGTCAGAGCTGGTACCGACTAATGTTCCTCACCGTCCTGCTGCAGGACTTCAACTCCTCGTCTTACCTTTTTATACAGACATCATACCGACAGCTTTTACTGCAGCTTTCAAGTTTCCACTCGACATATGCACTAAAACATACGTTACAGTAATGTAAACTGCATTGGAAATGCTCTGCGAACCGTAACAGCGACTGTTAACGTTGCCCAGCTCGCACTGAAACGGCATATGGCTAACGTAAATGCACCGAACATGTCTGGTCGATGAGAAAACAACCGGTGGTATTCTGTTGCTTTCAACTTTTCAGGTGAGTTGGCTGAAAATAGTCATCGCTGGCATGATGTGTAGCATGTCACGACGCTTGTGGTGCTCGACATTGAGTGTGCGGTGGCCTTATGGTTCCCCCAGTGGCAGTTTAATCTCTGTTTTATGCCATCACTATTGTTCCCCAAGGGACACATTTTGCTTGGCAAGACTTTTTGTTGTTGTTAAAATGTGCTGCTTTGTTACTACATTTCCTGCTTTTTATTTGATTAAAAAAAAAAAAGAAGTTAATCATGTAAAAGTAAATAATATAGCATATGTTTGCAGCCTGTTTATCTGTCAACGTTGTTTCTGGTTTCTTTCCTGTCTGAGCCAATATCTGTTAACACATTTTAAAGAGGAAATAGTTGAAGAGTAGGTTAGGTAAGTTGAGACTCGTATATCATTTGAATTGACAGTCAGTGTTGCTGGGACCAGACTAATTCTTGCCCAGACCTGTGTGTGTAAGAGAGAGATCATAATAGCAATTTTATCATTGATTTGTTTGCTTCATTTTAGACTTACTGTGAACTGTTTTCAGGAGGAGAATATGTGCTGGATAAATGTGATTATCTTTAATTTTTTTGCCTATACAGGTGGTGTATAATCGGGTCGTGTGTTTCTCTTTAAAGAGCTGCGGGACAACCCTAATTTAACTTAACTACAGAGATGAGAGAGAGTCTGACTTGAGGCTGTGTTTGTTGTTTGTATGACCACATCAGGCACGCTGCCTCGCTACATAGATCTTTGTTTTGGTTGTTGTCCACAGAGCTCCTTTGTTGTCCCAGTGTCTGTGTGTAGTGTGCAGTTAAAGTCCATTCATGAAGCTGAGTGCATCATCAGGATGCCATAGCTGTAATGTATGGAGTTCCCCAAAGGGGACAAGTGCACAGTTGGATATTGTTGTATTATTGCATCAATACATTGGTGTAGAAAAAAAATCCTCATCCATATGAAGACACCATCACAGCCCTCTCCTCAATCAATATGGGATAGCAATGCATTTTTCCTAGTGCATTTTCTCATGACGTTTAAGTGTATGAAGGAGTCATTCACGAGTGGATAGTACTTAGTAAGGGTGTGTACTGCACTGTGATTGCTGTAGTGTAGATAATGGCAGGATAAGGAAGGGCTGTGATTAAATTTTCTTTGGAAAGTGTGTAGGTGCCAACATCAGTTTGTGCGTCTAGTAAATGTAGGTATTTCTTCTCTTACCTCCCTAAACTGAAATGTCACATTGCCTTTTTTTAAAAAAAAATTTCAACTTTCAGCAGAAGGTATAATTCCCTTGAGTCACACATTCAGCCCAGGATTCATATTGGAGAAATGTGTGGTGGTGTTTTTTTGTTTGTTTTTTTTTAACCCTGGGTCAGCTCTGCTGTAGAGCAGGCCTGCAGCTTAGTGGAGGGCTCAGCTCAAAGTTGTTAAAACTGCACCACAATTTTCGAGTTCGATTACAGTCTGTCCTTATCTCTTGGGTTTGATAATTAATGGGAACTTTTTTTTTAGGGAATTCCTTTGCATTTTTTGTATCCTGCTTGCCTGCATACATCAATATGATAGTTACTTCCTAATCAGTATTACACAAGAGTAAAAACACTACTGTTTGTGTCACAGCAACTAGGGAACTCGTGTCTTAATCTTTCCTGAGAACAGTGTGTTAGAGATAAAAAGTAATGTTACAGCTGAGACATTAGCTCGTCTAGCATGGTAAAACAAATTTCAGCCACAGAATTTCGTGCACTCTGGAAGCACTAAAATGTCACATCTGATAACAGTTTGGTTTGAATACAGTGAAGCTGATCCTGCTCTGTTTGATTTCCATCTTTCCGTTTCATATGCAAACTATTATGGTTTAACTGTCAGCCCTTTAATGTGCTGTTAGCATTGCAGTAGCAGTTACGGTGAGTGAAAGGACCCCGCTTGTGACTTGGCTGTTAGTGTGAATGTGTAATGCTATCCCAGTCCTCAGCAGCGTCTGGCGTTCCTTTAAGCAAGACATGTGAGCCCTGGCTGCACCAGAAAAGCACTTTGAGGGCCAAAACTGTGGTTGTGCTGACTGTGAAGCAGCTTCTAAGTATGTTGTAAAAGTGTGTGTGTGTGTCTTCACGCTAGGTGTGGTGGTGTGCCCATGGAGAAGCCATCATCTTCAGGCAAAGCAGCACTGGAGGAGCGAAAAGGTTTGGTGGAGGTAATGCATCCTGCTCATCAACTTCAGATTAAATGGTGCGAAGTACCAAGTTCCTAAACTCATTTTGGAGAATCCTGTTTTGACTGGGGATATCTGCTGCTGTCCACTGTCCAAATATGGTCAAAAAGATGCTATCAAGGGCTGAAGATGGACATTTTCAACTGCAGACATTTTGACTTGTCATAGCAGGAAAAGTACAAATGTTACTACTCAGACTAATGATAGCTCAGTTCCATCAAGTGTCCCAGTAAACCATTCCAGAATTCACCTGTTATCAGAGTTAATTATTACATCTTTGCTTTTCCTACAATGACATGTCCAAATGTTTGCTTTGAAAAGGATCCAAGTCACTGCCGTTTAGGACACGTGATACCTGTTAAAGGGGAACTGTGCCGATTTTATACATACAAGTTTTAATCTATGTAACATTAAATTAAATTGACCCCATGACTGACTGTGTGTGTTTGTACTGCTACTGCAGGATGGTGGAGTGCTGAGAGGTGCTGAAGGTGGAGAGGTGGATCCTCAGACCCCGAGGAAGAGCAGCTCCTCCCGCTCCTCCCGCAAGAGCTTCCGTCTGGACTATCGGTTGGAGGTAAAAGCTCAACTTCCATCATCCTTCTGTCTCCTTTAACTTTCTTCACTACCTGAAACACACACACTTGCTCTTCTTCTTCCTCCTTTACCTCAACTACTCCTCAAATCTTTTTCATTTTCATAAACTCTCTCTCCAGTTCTTTAACAACTGTATTATTATTTTTTAATCTCTAAACTCTAATCTGACTTTTCAAATTACTTTCTATAACAATCGCTCTTCCTTTGCAGTACATGGCTGAAAAGGTGGCTAAAATGCCATTGTTTACTTTTGATTGCAGGAGGAAGTGACAAAGTCCTGTCGAGACAAACATGGCCGCTGGACCAACCCCTGGTCCACATGGCGGTTCCCTTCCTACTCAGTGCTGCTCAGATTCTTGTTTTTGGATAAAAATAACAGCAATGTACCAACTTCTAAAGAGGTGGGTAATTATTGGACTAAAATTTTAGTTTGCTATTGACCACACTTTTGGCTTTGTTACATAACATCACAAATAATTCAAGTTCCAATAGAGCATCACTACATGATTAGTGTCAGATTTATTTATTTATAATGTAAAAATTGGAATTTTTTACATTATCATCATGTTTTAAATATAACCATCGCTCACAGTGAGCTGAGTTAAATACGTTACATTTTCCTGTTTAAAAGTTATGGAACACATTTGTCAAAGCCTATTTAAGATTTTACTTGTATTATCCTTGTAGTGATTCGCATTATGAGCTCTCCTTTCTCACTTCTGTTTGTAGAAACATTTCCTTTTGTCGACTCTCACAGCCCACAGTATTTATAGCAAGTACTGGAAACCTTTCTGAGCTCAGTGGGGGCTTAACAGGCTTCAAAGGCTGCTTTCACCCAGCAATAGAAAACTCTTTAACCCCTTATTTGCACAGAGTGCACAGTGTTTTGTTGTTGTTGTATAAAACCTAGAAAAATCAGCAAACTAATCAACTACCTGAGAGGTCACAGGTCAAAACTACAATGACTGAAAGGAAGTTTCTTTAAACATACAGTATGTAAGGATGTAGCCTTGTAAGCTACACATATAAATAATATATATAGAGAAATTAAACTTCAAGTCATACAAAAAGCTTTTAGCGTAGAGTCTGTAAACAAAAGCAGAATCCGACTGAAACACCCTGTGTTTCTACCTTCTTTCCTCTGTCCACCTCCTTCTGTTGCTGGTCCATCCTCTTCCTCCAGGCCCTGGACAGCGAGCTCCCAGTGATGGAACCGTACTTTGTCAAGAGCCCAGACCTCTCTGACACTGGTCCAGGTCTGAGAGTCACCTGGCTGGGTCACGCCACAGTTCTGGTGGAAATGGACGGACTGAATATTCTGACAGACCCAGTCTTCAGCCAGAGGGCCTCGCCTTTCCAGTTCATGGGGCCGAAAAGGTACAGAGGGCCTCCCTGCACTGTGGAACAGGTTGAGTACTTTTTATTTTTTCTTATTTCAGCAGATTCCTTTTATTAAAATAATAACAAGCACAATTAATTAATTTGAGTCCTTCCTACCTTTGTTTTCTCTTGTCTTCTCCTGCCAACAGCTGCCCAGGATCGATGCTGTCGTCATCAGTCATTCTCATTATGACCATCTGGATTCTGGATCTGTGGCCAGCCTGAACACACGCTTTGGAGGGGAGCTACGCTGGTACGTGTGGTGAATTTATGGGTAGTTGCTGTTTTGATTGGCATCCACACTCTGCCACATTTATAGTAAGACTAAGTAAGACCAGCGTGTGGTTTGTAGGTTCGTGCCCCTGGGTTTGATGGACTGGTTGGTGAAAATGGGCTGTGAGAATGTGATGGAGCTGGACTGGTGGGAGGAGAACTGTGTCCCGGGCCATGACGACGTGACATTTGTCTGTACACCATCGCAGCACTGGAGCAAACGCACAGCTCTGGATGATAACAAGGTAATTATTGATTAGAATGATTTGTAATCACAGAGTAGACTGCAGCTTTAATAATGGTGCTTATTTGGACAATTACATTGATTGTACAGTTCGAAGTCTTTTTTTGTAATTTAAACAGTTTTAAATTGTTTGAATTCAGAACAGGTTCAGTCCATAAAAACATGTCCTTTCTCTCTCTCTGTCTTTCAGTCTTTATGGGGCAGCTGGTCTGTTTTGGGTCCGGACCATCGATTCTTCTTCGCTGGTGATACTGGCTACTGCTCTTCCTTCCAGGAGATAGGACGACGCTTTGGACCATTTGACCTCGCAGCGATCCCCATCGGAGCGTACCTGCCCAGGTCCTGTACATAAAGTGTGATGACACTCATTGACATAATGCATTCCCTGGTCCCTGACTCTACCCTGAACCTGAAATCACATCTTAACTGTAAAACAGCTTTTTAAAAGTTGTGATAACTGGCCAAAATGTCCTCACAGCCATAGAAAGACATGTATACACACACACACAGTGTCCACTTTATTAAGTACACCTGTATAATCACCTCTATAATCTATTATCTCAAGATAATATAGTTCAGTGCAACACCACCTTTAACTATGACGTATAACATTAGAATATTTCTGTTTTTCAGGGATGTGATGCAGGGGCAGCATGTGGATCCAGAGGAGGCAGTTCAGATTCACCAGGACCTTCAGGCCAAACAGTCTGTGGCCATTCACTGGGGGACCTTTGCGCTTGCCTATGAGGTAATGATATAAATAGATGGGGAGGGAGACCAAGCAGCAGCACACCAGACTTGACTCATTTAATCAACTGATCTCAGTCTTCAAACAGTTGATTGGTCAAACTGTGTGCTCTTGACTGGTTGGAACAAAAACCTGCAGCCACATGGCCCTTTGTGGAACAGTTTGGACACCTCTGCTCTACAACATGTAGCACTGAGATAAAAAGAGAACCTGTTTAAAAAGTTTTTAATACTCACCTTTTTTTTTTCTTTCCCTCTGGTCCCTCCTTTGTCCAGTACTACATGGAGCCACCGCTTCGTCTCAGAGAGGCCCTGGAACAGAAGGGGTTGAAACCAGAATCCTTCTTCACCTTGCATCATGGGGAGTCTCGCCTCATAACCTCACAGGAAGGAGACGTCTTTGACTGATGGCCATCCTCTCTGCAGCGATCGTGCGCTGAGATACCGTAGATTTGTGTCTGTAACAAAGAGCAGAACATTTTTATTAAATATAGATGGACTTCAATAGTTAAAGTATGTGATGTGTATGCAGCTTTTTCCCAAGTGAAAATTAAACATGTTCAATACTGTTTACATCCTGAGTGTTTACCCTGCCATCACATGGTCACTGGTGAACATTACAGCGTAGACGAGAAGTGACTCCACTCAAAAGCAATTAGATCTGTTCAGTTTACACAAAAAACATTTTCTTAATTCTTAAAAGCAAAAATTAGCTCAGTGAATGTGGTATGAAAAGTTGAAAAAACGTAATACTTAGATGAATAAAATCTACTTCAATTCTCTTAATGTTAACACTGAAAAATAAGCACATGTATCAGGAAAAAGAAATTGCTGTTTTTGAAATCCCAAAGAAGAATAATTGCATTTAGAACATTTTCTGCAGTGTGTGATAACTTGTATTTTGGTGCACATTAATTTGAGAAGCTTTTGTAGTCTGCACCTTTAAGCCCTGACAAGGACAAATTTCTGGCAGATGCAATGTTCCAGACCAGAGGAGTGAGTTAAAAACCACTGAAAAGAAAAGCCTGCTTGTTCATGCCTTTGGGTTTGTGGAAACTTACTCATCAATTGACCAAAATGTGACCAGAATTCTATTTCTGACTTTCTGAACATCAACAAATCAGAATTAAAAATAGTTGAGATGCAACAAGAATTAAACTCACTTGGAGTAAATGACTCTGGTCTGAAGTTACTTAAGTAACCAGCGCTCTTAAATTTAAATATAAACGTAGGTAATGTTTGTGCACAGGGAGGAGTGTAGAGTTGAATGACAAACCTTCACTGTGAAGCTGGGCAGGAGACTGCAGGCAGTGTGATGCAGCTTCATATTCACACACAGCTGGACACCGCTTCTCGAGGGCTGTAATATCAAAGAGAAAATAAAGTATAAGAAAGTTATTTAGACTAATGATTTTCAAGGACTGGTGCTAATGTCACACTACAGTACTGTCTTTTTCTGCAGAATGTATTCTGGCCAACCCCAAACTACACAAGACACAAAAAAAAAAAGTGCTAGAAGAACTTATATTTTGTCTGTGATATAAATACCTGTGTGCTTCTAGAAAATGCAGCTGAAATCTTGTTAGATTTATGCACAAGTTGAGCTGGGTTCAACTTCATGCACTGCAGATACTGTGCATTGTTCCTGCATCACACATTTGCTTTTGATGAGCTGAAACCACAGCATATTTTTTTCTTTTAAATCAGTGTGATCATCCACATTTGCACTTCTTAGAACTTCAGTTAACAGATGTGTTTGCTTCCGTTAGCAACGGCAGAACGATTAGTTAGTGCTCAATTCAAATGATTTGAATTTTTTTTTTGTTTTTATTTTTAATGCCATAGCTTTAAGGCCAATCTGTAAGAACAGGTAACAGCACAATGTTGAGTTAATTTAATAGCCTGCTTAGAATTACATGGTCAAACAGGGCCAGCTGTGGTTTAGTTTGGGTCTGTGTCAATGAATTTCCCATTAAATATACCTTGTATTTCAAATGCGTTTGTTTTGTGTTGTTCTTGTTGTCAGCGGCATTTAGAGCACCACAACCCAAGGAAAATACAGTTGGAAAATATATTGTGTGACAACTAATTGCCCCTGTGCTGAGCGTCAAATTTATTTTAAAGCAGCAAGGATATTCAAGCCATTATGTGAAAATCCGTTTCTAAATTTGGCAAAGAGTGGTTGCACTTATAAAGAAATAAATAAAAATAATAATTAAAAAAAAATACTGGCAGACAGAAACCGGCAACAATTAAGTAGATTTTACAATAAATAATAATGAACATGAGCAAAAAATATATTCTAACCTTTAGATTGTGTATTTTTATTGGCCTGAGTATAAAAAACACCGTGTACACTGACAAAACATGTGCTACGTGTAGTGTCAGGTCAGGTGCGTTGCGCCAAACATACTTCTGATTAAAGCAAGTCTCAAGAAGATAAAAATAACTTTACTGCTTAACTGAATTCAGGCCAGAACATCTACGACTCAGACACTGATCGCATCTGATGCATCACTGTTTTCTACCTGTTGTGTTATTGACTTTAATTAGCGTACAGCAAATTACACACGCGATGTACAGAGTGTACTCTGCATGTGGAGACACCAACACTATGGTTACAGCTAATGTGTGTTATTACTGTTAGGTTGATCCATGTGGGCAAAGTCTGGACTCAATAATTTTACAGCTGCCGGTGGTTGTCTGCAGGATATAACAGCGGCAAAATAATAAACAAACCACACATAAACAACACTGCTGACATAGAAATGAACTGAGCACAGATCTTAGTAAGAGCGAGGCGATTGTCATCACATACAAGGAGACAATTCAAAGTTTAAAACTAAGAATTCATCGTTTTTGTCTGGTGTCAGTCAGACTGGCTCTTGGTGTTTACGGATTTGACAGTAAATCTGACCACAGATCAGCCTGTTATCACGACTCCGAGGCACCTGGCATCTTTGTGGGCAAGTAACGGAGCAGCTTCCAGTACACTACACACAATAAAAAAAACACTAACCACACAATTTGGTTTAAAGAGAATTAAAATTATCTAGAAGCAGGGAAACAAAATAACCATGCAAGTTAGCGGTTGTGGGGGTTTTTAAGATCATAAATTAAAGATAAAATAAACTTTGGATCCAAACCTGCTCCAGGGATGATTCACCGAGGAAGTCCACAAAATCCAGTCGCTTCTCGAAACAACTGCCTCACAACTTTTCATCTGTACTTTACTGCTCAGCTGTTCTTTAAGGGAAAAAAAACAAACAGCTATAAATAAATTTGAAATATCTCCGCAGCGTCCCGTGTCTGCCTCCATTTTGCATTTGTTTGTTTCCCCTCCCCGAGCGTCACAGGTGTGTTTCGCGAGCCCATCAACTTCCTCTTTTCCCGGTAAGGTGTTAAAGGGCTATTCTGCCTTTTCCTTGCATGCATGCACTTTGCACAGCGGTAAGAACAACACAGGGTGGCAGTGTCTGCAAAGGTTTCTCATGCTGCATTTAAAACTACGGACCTAAACAAAAACACTGCTTGATACCATTGGTTTATATCAAGTTAAACAAGTTTGGGGATTTTATAACACAGCTGTGATTATGAGGAGTTTGTATGTATTTAAATATCACAGTTACTCTGCTGAGGAGGGCTGATAATGTCATTAATAAGTGCTGAGAGGATGCTTTTCAAAAAGTTGAAGTCTGTTCTTAGAATAAAACACCATATTCGATCACTTGGTAAATCACACTGACCTCATTGTTTGGACGTATTAAACTGGGTCCATCATTTGTCAGCACTGCACACATCAGATTTCTTTAATGGAATTCATGCAGAAACAGGAAGCATTCGTGGCCTGGATGTGATTTTCTCCCAAGGAAATCTCACATTAAAGGCTGTTTGTCCCTGTTTAGACAGATTTGAGAAGAACATACAGTGCGACAGTCTTTGCACACGAGTGTCTGCCATTTTAAATGGCTACAGATATAACGTGGACAGAGCTGAGATAAGCCCAGGGAACAAATTAGTCTCTGGTAACATACCTTAAGTCTGTATGGTCCTGTGTATGGTCCTGTGAAAATACTAAAAATACTGTGTGTCTATATATATATTATTATTATTATTTTTTTTTTTTTTTTTTACAAATAATCACCATTCAAATAATCAAAGAAACAGAGACCTCTGCCCATAACAGTGACCTTTGTCAATGCAACAAGCTAAAAATACTTTCTTACAAAAAAAAGTCCCCAATATCTACTCGAATGAAGAGACATTGACTGACTGAATCACCCACTCACACATCCTCCACGCACTGACGCAGAGGCAAGTTTCAGTGACGATTTTGATTTGACAGGAAGTGGAAGGAAGAAGTCCCAAAGTCTGAGAACAGTAGAATAACATCAAAACAGCAATGGGAAGGAGGAGGGTGGCTGAAGCCATCATCATTTAAAGGCTTTCGCTGTTAAAAATGAATGTCCTTTAAGAAAACATCTTAAAATGAATTAAAAAAAAAAATTAGCTGCTGTGAACTGATGATGATCATTGATGCCAAACTTTTTTTTTTTTTTTTCACCCAAATCCTTTATTTAAAAGCTAACTTTAACTCAAACCTACAGTAACTTCGGCTTCACTGAGGACTGACTACGCACTGGGACCAGCTTTTTATTTTACTGATTCCAGGTAAAACGTATTTGCTCAAACATCAAAGCAGCAGAAAACAGCTGGACGTGAAATTTGTCACTGATCTCATGTAGAGGAGGCTGAAAAGCAAAACAGCTGAAATACATTGGAGCCATTTCCAGTTCCCTCTTCTCATGAACTGATTTGTGAATAAACCACAAAGCACTGTCTCCTGGCAGGAGCATAAGCCTCTCTCAATATGCTAAAGATACTAAATACTCATATCTTTCTAGTTTCTAAAAACTAAATAAGGGGCTTTGATTAACAGCAGAGAAACAGAAATCAGCAGGTTTAGACTTAAAGTCAGTGAAAATCTAAGTGCAAAATTAATATTTAATATTGTTTTAATGATCAATCAAATACATTGAGGTTTAACAATATTAAAGTGTCAAATTGCAAAGTTTGTTTTATAATTGAAAAGTTTTTCAGCATGTGGACCTGCTCCGGTCATCTGTCATCACCGCTGCATCTTTGCTTTTTTTTTTTTTTATTTTGTTCATAAGAGAAAACTGGGAAAACATGTTACAACCTGTTACACAACCTCTCTTCTTCTACTGTATAATCATTTTCTTAGTTACAGTTTAGTTTAGTTTGAAAGTCAAATGATTGATTGATTGATAGTTTCCCAGAGGGACCAGTGCTGATGTTTCTAACTGGGGGCATACAGCTAAAAAAGCTACTGCTCATCAGGAGCTTAGACTTGATGTTACAGATAAAAGTTAAAATCACATAGAAAAATAATTCAGTTTGAGAGAATCCCTGATGATCGAACGTCTCCAGGAAACAGAAGGAGGCATCGCAGGGTGTGAGGAATGTCAGTAATGGCTCAGCATTGTTTGCACACGTCCCTGCATCATACAAGTGTGTCTCCTTAGATAAATGTGCATGTGTGTGTGTCTGTGCGTGTCATGCCACACTCTGCCTGCTGCTGTCTCTGCTGTGTGTCGAGGCTCCAGAGCAACGCTGTGAGAAGTCCAGGAAGATGCCGTCTTGCTCCGGCTCTGAGTCCAAAGACTCCATGGCGTGGTCCACCATCATGATCTCCGGACTGGACGACGGACTGGGACCGGAGCTCGTGTCTTGAGCCAGAGCTCTGGAGGACGAGGGGGAGTCCCATGCCAACGATCCTGTGCCGTGTGCGTCCTCGCCCGGGGAAGGCTCGGGGAGGATGCCTGGGGAGTGATGCTGCGGCTGGAGAGGGTGGGGCCCTGCGGGACTGTCAGCGACTCTGGGCTGGGGGTCCTGGCTTGAGGTCACAGTGTCTATACAAAAGACAGTAACAGTTTTACAGATAAACAACTCATTGTCTTATGATCATTATGATATCAGTAACTAACTACATGAATCAACCATGTAAAGATTAAAAAAAAAAAGTTCAAGATAAAAAATGTTTTTCTTGAACAATCGAGTTTGATTTAAAGGCCAGAGATTCAACACTTCACTCAAACAACATTTTTAAAAGGTCATTCCTCCCAGAAAGAGTTACCTATGTCAGCCTTGAAAGTTGTGGTTATATTTCTTGTTTTCTGTGTAGTTCTACCTGACATTGCAGCAAATTGTGTGGAACCCCTGGAGTGGTTGGCGAGGCTGGATGTGCTGGTGTGACTGGTGGCGTTGGCGGTGGACTCGGCCACAGAGCTGTTCTCCTCCACACAGGAAGTCATCTCAGAGACCGAGTGTCGTCTGATGCCTGTGCCGCCTCCTACAGAGGAGTCCACGTCATATTCCACCACGGGGGTCAGCATGGGAACGTTGTAGCTCTTAGAGCGTACCACTGGATTTTTGGCAGTGGGGGAGTTACCTGGTCTGGAGGACCAGGAGCGCTGCAAACGTTTTTCTAAAGAGAGTGAGACAGAGGGAGACAGAAAAGATGGTGTTTTGATTACTTTATACACAGAAACACAGAAACATGGAACTTGTAGCATTTAGAAGCACATTGTTTTCTGCACACACACATTCACACAAACACACACACCTAATAGGCAGGAGGAGCAGTGCAGATTGGAGGATCCATCTCTGGAATATAAACCGTGAGTCCCCAGGTAGGGAGAGACCACCTTCTGGATGAGGGACTCCAGACGCAGGTAGTCGTCTGTGACACCTTTAGATTCATGGACACCCTGCATCACACCAACACACAAACACAAACTTAGTGTTAGCTGGTGATTGTGATTAGTTGGCTGGTGGTAATGGAAACTTTAAAAGCCAATGGAAACAGAAGAAAGAAAGAGAGAAAGACAGACGGAAAGAAAGAAAGCTCAGTTTGGCTTTCAGCTCTTTCAGACAGTTTCTGAAAGTAGAATCAAAGGTCTCTGAGTCTACGTTTGCATTCAGCAAACTTAGACCGACACATCTGCATCTGCTATCACAACACAATCACAAACAATTTCCTTCATGGAATAAAGGAGGCCTTTCTCCCTGTGAAGGAAACTTGTTACTTCAAACGCGTCACACTTCCTCATACATCCCCTCTGCATATGTGGAGCCCCTGTTGCCAGGTTAGGAAAGGCTCAAACCCACTGTGCATTTGATGTTAGTGTGCTTTTAAGTAGATCAGTAGCAAATAAATGACCCTCATAATCAAGTTTTATGAACTCAGAGTCATCATGAATAACAAAGAAGAATTTTGCAGTCTGGTTAAAGCCACCACCCCATGATGCCACATTTCCTAGAGAGGTGACCTCATCCTCGACAGGACGTTTCACCATTTAAAGACATAAAATACTTTTAGAAGTTGGATAAAGTTCAGAATCACTTCCACGATTTTGTAAAATTAATTTCCCCACTGAGAGGTGTGATATGTGTCGATATATTCGAATAACGGAGAGGAGATCAATCAAGTTTCAATACTCTGAATAAGAGTCCGTGAGCCCATGCATCAAAACCACAGCACAGAAACAAACCACATAAATAGAGCAGGCTTCAGTGAACTGGCGTCACAGCATCTTAACAGAATGAAAGGGAAATTACTAACAGATGAAACAAGCAGAAAACAGCCAACATCCACTGCTGAATTTTATCTCTTGCTCTCAGCCTTTTTTCTTAGCCGCCCTGCTTTCCTGTCCTCTTTCACATCCTCGACTCTACCTGTTTTTCTCTACTTTTTCACTGCTCTCTGTTGATTTGATATTTGACACAGATCCGTTCAAATTCCTCTGCAGTACAAGTCCGTACATGGTGAATAAAACAAGAAAACAAATATATCCTGTTTCCTGATTTCACGTCTTTTTTTTCTCCACCGTTCCTCCCTCTGTCTCTGAGTCGGGGAGCAGCAGATTTGGGTCAATGAGTCACTACAGTGATGTCCAAACTAACCCAAACACACACACTCTCACAGACTCACAGTTCATGCACCCAGACACACTTGAGAGAACATTTCATCCACTTAATTCACTCCCTGACCCACATCTTTCCTCTGACTAATAAATTCTTAACTTTAAAGGAATATAATGTACTATGTATACTATCCTTTCTTCTTCTTAAACATCTGGATGATTATGGTACTGATAAAACATCTCAAAGGTTCATTGAAAAGCCATTTTACCAGCCGAGGTCTCTGAAGGAAGCCAGTGTGCTGGGTTTCTAAGTTTGGTTTTAAACGATGTAAAGAGATAAGCCTGGGGCTCACATAAGCTCCAGTCACAGAGCCGTTTATTCTTTGCTTTCAAAGCCTTAAATGAGATAGTTAGTAAAATATTCAGAAATTTCCTAAATGTGAATGCTTCTTTTATGATTTATTTTTTCTTCATCTTGTTTTGTATGTTCCAAGAATTTAAATGTGTTGAAATTCACAGCAGGTACCTCGCCTCTGAGCTTCCTTTATTATATCTGCACTTCATTTTTTTCTCTTCTCATGTACTTTTTCTCCTGCACTCAGAAATGAGACTTTCTGTTGTCTTATGGGAACTAGGGCACTGATTACTTTGGTGCAGCAGTTACAAAACCTCTAACTTGTCGCCACTTCTCTATTTTGTGAACGGTTCAATCAAGAATGTGATTTTCCCTTTTTAGATGATTTCATTGGAATTATTTTTACAGGCTAATGAAAATACATAGTATTAAAATATAGAGTTGGAAAAAAAAACATGAATGCATCCTCAACAATCCAACGTGCAGTCATAGAAATGGAAACAACTTTTGTGAATTTTGAGAAACAAGCAGTGTCTTAACTTGAAAATCCAGAACCTGTAGTTTCCACACAAAGTGCAGCAACACCACAGTTAAACGGTGAGTAAACAACTCTCTCTGTTCCCATGGGAAATGAAAGTAATGGACAATTTAGTGTGTGTAGCTGGGCGTCACTACACAGTGTATGAGTAACTAAACCAAATAAAACTGGTTTAGTTTTTTATTTTTATATATATGTGTGTGTGTGTGTTTATTCTCTTTGCTTTAACACTAATT
Organism: Toxotes jaculatrix; assembly: GCF_017976425.1. Classification (NCBI taxonomy): domain Eukaryota; kingdom Metazoa; phylum Chordata; class Actinopteri; family Toxotidae; genus Toxotes; species Toxotes jaculatrix. Next base: position 7,830,285 of record NC_054415.1, read on the forward strand.
CTACAAATAAAAATCAACTTTTAACTAATCAAGTCTAATAAGCTCTACTCACAATTGGCTTGCCAAGTTTTTCTGTCTCTCGAGGACGTTGCGGTCTTAAAGGACAGTGTAAACATGGGTAATTCACACAGACAAACGTTGACACAAACACTCCCTCAGACACACACACACACACGGACAGGGTGCAGAGGGTACTGAGTGGTCATGGGAAGACGAGTCTGCTCTGGGTTCACACTGAGATTACTTCCTGTGAGATCTCTTTGCAGAAAAAAAAACCTCAAACTCTTTCGCCATCTGGTGTCACTTATCCTCTTCCCTCACACCACATCAGTCAAAGATGTTTGTGTGGTGTATGTGTGTACCTGTAGTATTAGCAGCATCTGTATGATAGAAGGAGGAACTCTGGCTCGGGGTCGAGAGAGAGCCTCGTCCAGTTTCAGGTTCAGGGTGATGATGTTCCTGAAGTGGAGCAGAGCCAGCTGACGCACTGATGGCTCCTTCCCCTGAGGACACACACGCGTCAACATACTAAAGTTGCGTGAGGAGAACGTTGATGTGTGAGTGTGTAAAGAGCAGCATGTACCTGTACAGGATAGAAGATGGCCTGCAGCATGGACAGTACATCGCAGAAGAAGAAGTCCCACGTGTCGGCCAGAGAGTCCAACAGCTTCTGACCTATTTGACAGAAAATTAGAAAACACAAAGAAATAAAGAACTGCTTAAACCAGAACAAAGGTTCTGTGAGACACAGTGGTTTTATTTAAGTTTCTCACAGACTGAATGTTGTTCAACTGACGTACCGCTTCACTTCCTGTGACGACAGCAGTGAAAACCTGTCCTTGTCAGTGTGTGCATGCGTGTATGTGTCTGTTTCATCATATCAAAGGAGCTTCAAATAAAGGTCACACATTTACCACAACAGAGAGAACAAAATAATTTTGCTGTCCCTTGTTCTCACCTATTCAAGCATGCCATTTTCAATCTGACTGTGTGTGTGTGTGTGTGTACAGGTGTGTGCTGCAGGAAAAAAAGTCGTTCACTGGGAGAGATAAAGCCATTTTCTCACAGTTTGAACTAATAGTTAAATGGTTAACTCTCCATCTGGAATTTTAGTCAATTATTATTTTTCCCTGCTAGACTTAGACCTACGAGACTGTCACACTGAGATAAAAACTGAACACTCAAGTCTGGGTTTCCCTGAAATGAATCACTGGCACCAGGAGACCTTCACAGAAAGCACTGTAACCAAGACAAAATCTAAAACTCAGGACTCAACAAAAGACCTTAACACAGTAGATCCTTTTAACACCTTTTAGCATGTCATAGAAATTTTGCTTCCCTGGAAATGTTTTCAGATATAACTTCTTTCAACAGCTTAATGTATTTATACCATTCTTAACTAACCTGCAACTGATACTGCTTTTATATTCAGATGATTTTATATTTACAGGCTTGTATTTACAGGCTTATTTGTTCATAATGTGTGTGTTTAAGGGCACCTTCATAGAAGCGGATCTTGTCTCTCAGTATGACCATGCCTTTAGTGAGCAGCTGGTTCTGAAGGTACTCAGTGAAGAAGGAGCCCAGCTCCGTCTTCAGCAGCTGCCTGCAAATAAAAAACAAACGGGCATATGAGTGTACGCCGAGACAGACAAATGCTCACATACACACACACACAAACCATCACTGGCACATCCAAATGCTGAATATGAACCAGAAGTAATGAGATTGCATGTGTGAGCTGCTGTGTTTAAACAGCAGCAGACTCAGGAAATGAGAAAATAGGTTGTTCACACGGAAAACAAAGGCTACAGCAACATCGGAACACTTCAACAACAGGATTTTAAACTGATAACTGGTTAACACACACTCTCACACACACACATGGAGTAAAGATCAGTATGACAGCTCAGTTGCTGTTATTATAGGAAGAGAAAAGTTGATCTTTAATCTTCGTGGCACACAAAACATCTCTGGGCAAACACAGCATGTTTGGAAACATAAAAATATAATTAAATACAGCTTGCTTGTCTCTTACTCGATCCAGAAAGCATTGTGACTACTGCTGTGTGAAGATTAATTCCTTATTTAGTCCCATTTTAGATACAACAGCTTGACTCTATTCACAACCACAGACCATGTGTGTATGTGTACACTGGATATAGTGTATTATATTTACTGTACATGAGTGGAGTCGGTTTTGACAGTGCTGTGTCAGCTGCCCTCAGCTACACTGTATTTAAACTCCAAACACACAGCCGTGACCCCACTGTGACCTCAACCTGTCATTTCCTCTTTTGAACAGTTTCGAGGTGCCTCTGATTCAGTGGACATTACACAGTCAGGAACAGCAGGAGAAGAAAAACATTCCCCGTGGTGCAGCTGAGAATGATGCGACAACAGTAACTGTTACTGGCTATGTGCTAATGTTTCAGTGAAGACTAAATTTAGCGTGCCGAAGCTGTCACTGTGTGTGTACATGGGAGAAAGAGTGTCGCTTAGTGCCGCTACAGTGAGGGAGCATGGGAAATTACAGTCAGACATGCAGACAAATAAAAACCAGGCAGACGGATGGTTGAAAGGGACAGGAAGCTAACCTGACACCTTCATTCAGCGTGTAGAGTTCATTTTCTCCCAGATCCTTCCTCTGGAAAACTGAAATCACTGCGTTGTGGATGCTGTGAATAAACACACAGGGAAGCATTTAACTGACACTTATTTAAGACTAATGACTAATGTGTAGAACATTGGATTAATCAACAATAGGCACCATCTCTATTTTCATCTGGTGTTCATATGCACAATACAGTAACATTGATTTACCGATGTGACATTGTGAAATCCCAATAATAATAATAATTAATGTAAACCAGTGTAAACCAGTGTAAAACATAAAAACGTCAGAATGGACATGAACTTGTCTGAGAGCAGGATTCAGTCCAGCTCATGTGAGACATGCAACCCTGCAACCACCAGGAAAAATGAGAGCTCTCGCTTTCCACTGCTACTAGTTTTAAATAAAGTTGAAAACCATAAAAATAACCAGAGAAAAAAGAGAGAGAGAGAGAGAGAGAAGACCCAGGAAGAAAAGAATCTATGAGGCAGAATGAGATAAAAAGAGGAGAGAGAGATGGGTGGTGATAAAGAGAGATAGCGATGGACCCTGAGGGCAGGGAGACAGAAAGAGTTGATGCTTATGTGCGTGTGTGTGTTTGTGTCAAAAAAAGCTTCCTATTCATAGCATGAACAATGGCAGCAACACAGCTTTCTGCTGGTGATGTTTATTCCAACATGACATCGCCAGCGAGAGCTTGAAGATGGGACACATATTCATAAAGTAAACCAACATGGCTCACATTTGAGACCAAATGAGAAAACACACATCAGTCTCTCTCCCACACCGACCTGTTCCAGGTGGCGTTGGCCCCGGCCCTCCTCTGCTGGGTCCCTTTGTCCTTGCTGCACTCCTCTGCCGTCCCTCCCTTCTCCCCACCGCCCCCCGATGGGGTTTTCGCCTGCGAGAGGTCGGTCAGACTGGAGGAGGAGCCGCTGCCCAGCCTCAGTTTGCTGTGGAGACTCCTCGAAATCCAAAAGGAAGAAAGAGAGAAACAATAATAACCACAAAGTGCATTCATTCAGTCTTGGCATTGGACAGCACTGATGTGGAAAGTGAAGCTAGTTGATCCAAGTCACACAAACACAATAGTAGGTTTTTTTGACCTTAAACAGAATATTTTCAAAAGAGGTGAAAACATACAGATTTCTGTTTCAGAATACTTTTTCATAATGTAATTTTTCCAGATTTTAATGGCTGACAACATTAGTATTTATTGAGGGATGATTTTTATTAGCCATCTGTTAATGTTTACACAAGCTGATGTACTATACTGCTTTGGAAAACTACATCAGAGAGACAGGTACAGCGAGTGACCACAGGAGAACAGTCATTCTACCTGAGGGAGGAAAGAGAGAGAGAGAGAGGTGACGATGAGAAACTCAAGAAGAGAGTAAGAAAGAGGAAGGATGACGTTAAAGGGGGAGATGAAGGGAGGCGACATGAGGAAGAGAGATTGAAAGAGCAGAGACATGACAAGACAAAAAAGAAGTGAGAGGAGAAGCGTATAAAGAGGCACAAGAAGAGGAAAAGATGCCAGAAATATTCAGGAAGAAATATCAATAGTGTTTTCAGTCTCAGCACTGAAAAGCAGAGGGGCTGAGATGATCCAGTTTTTACCTTTAAATACAATAAACCACTAACCCCCTCTCCACACACACACACACACACACGTGCACATTATGTACTTACTCTAGTAACTGAAAAGGTACCACGTATCCCCACTCCATGAGTGTGTCTCACTGATTTGAATGAGAGGTAGATGAAGACAGTGGAGGAGATAAAGTGTCTTTGTCCTCATGCGTCTCTCTCTAACTCTTTCACATGCTCCTTTGCTCTTTCCACTCTCTTGTTTCTTTTCAGTCCCTCTACCTCCACACTTCCTACTCTCCTCTACCCTCTTCTCTCCCACTTCACCTCTCTTTCTCTTCCTCCCTTTGCCAGTCTGTGCCAGTCGGTGGCCATGTGACCCTGTGAGCTTCTGTGCCAGGCGAACAAAGGAACCCTTTGAGGTTCAAGAGCTGCCAAATGGAAAGGGAAGGATTTAAAGGTGACACACATTTCACTTCCTTCTCCTCTCTGTCTCTGTGTATGGGGTCCAAGGCAGATCGAAGCTGTGTTCTTCTTGGTTTTCAGAACATTTGTCATTATCCATGTCCAGTGAACACTGCTCACATGAATGGAATTAAACTTAAGTGAATTTAAATTAATTTGGGCATAAAAAGCAGAAGAAAAGAGAAAATAATGGTCACAGAGGAAGGATAGAAAGCTGGAAAGAGGTAAAAAAAAAAAAGGAGTGGATGGAAAATCAGAGGCACGTAAAAGAATATGGCAAGGAAGAGGAGAGTGTGTGAGTGTGAGTGTGTGTGTGTGTGTGTGTGGGTGTGTGTGTGCACGTAGGTCCGTCTGTCAACCTGGATCTTAGTTCAACTCCACATAAATAGGTCAGTGTGAGAAACAGGAGCCCTGAGCTCAGTCTCTCACACACACACACACAAGGAGACACTCACACACACTGCTCACGTCAAAGTCAGAGAGAGTTTCCAAATTCTCCCACAAAAAAAGGTCCAGTGTTGCACCTTGTGACACTTCAGTCAAAAGTTTTCTCCTGAACACTGGATGACGCAGAGCATAAAACCGAGGCAGAAGATGCCGAGACTCTAAATAATCAGCAAGGTGCAAAAAGTGTTTATAGACAATCCCTCTGCTGGCGGAAAAAAGCAATTTACTTCTTCATATGCATGAATTAAAGGACGCAGGGTGTAACCCAGAAGTTAAATACTTTCTGTTTTTGGCTCTGAAACAACAGGAAGAGTTGAGAGAGAAAAGGCTGAGGTCTAATTACTAAACAAAGAGGAATAAGGGGGGATGTTTGCATGAAAGAAAGAATGAATGAGGTCATTCAGGAATGTGTGTGTATGAGTGTGTGTTTCACTTTCATCCCTCTTTTTGTGTCCCAAAGGACCGAGACAAAGAGAGAGAAGGGGAGAGAAAACGTTTTGGAGCTGCAGTGAGACTCCTGCATGAATGAGACCTGCTGGTTGCAGAGTGTGTGTGTGTGTAGGTGTGTGTGTGTGTGTGTGTGTAGGTGTGTGTAGGTGTGTGTGTGCGTGAGTTCTTACCTCCTAAATGAGCCCTCTCTTTCCATGTTAGTCTTGACGGACAGCTGCAACCTAGTGACCGCCCAGTAACTGCCACCAACCAACCAGCATCTGAAAAAGAAAATCCTCGTCATCGCGTCTCATCATGTTCGTGAAGGACTCAGACTTTCATTTCTGAAAACCAGGAAACAAACAGTAAACTAAACATACTTAATGAACAGAGTTGATTTTCTAGTTTGAAACCAAAGTGTACAGGCCTGTCTCTCTGAACATATTTTGACATATCACAATAGGAAAAGCTCAGAGGTGTGAGAGATAAACGTAACGATGGCTGAACGGGTTTCAGCTGATTCAGTTTCAGGGTCCTGGTGCCAGGCCTGCTGGCTCACTGTCACACTTTGCAGAGCCATCGTTAACATTATTACTTACAACTGCACTTTTCATGCTTTGTCGAGTCAAAACGTCGGCTGTGGAAAATGTCACGTTTGTTGCATATTTTTACAAAGCAAACCTCGACTCAGTTCACTTTGAGCAACCGGGAGAAAATCAACATGTTGTTTATTTTAAACTGGAAAAAGTTTTGCACAGAAATATAGTGTCAGTCTTTTTAACTTTGAGATCAGCAGCACAAAAGTGAACCTGTTAACATCTACCTGATCATGGTACTATCATTAATCATGGTTTAACAGCAGCCAGAGCTCTCATCTGCTGTTCATGAGACTTTGCATGTTTTTCTACACCAGGGGGTTAAAAAAAAAAAAAAAGAAGAGATTATATGAGTCACCTGTACTAGATTTTCATGAAAAAGTGAGATCAAGTGAGTTTTGAGAAAAAGACATTTTCATTAGTGAAAGCTGCATCTCAGTTTCAGAGCTGTGTGGTTTGATAAAGCTGCTATAATTTAAACGTTTTCAGCTTTGGCGGCTCCCAGTGAAAAAAAAGAAAAACCCAAAAAAGACACTGGCAGAAGTACACACAGATACCCCCATGTATCTGACCCCAAGATGAATGGGACTAAAAACAATGAATGGATCGCTCTAATTTTCAACAGGATTGTTTCCACAGAGAAAAACATTTGCCCTCGCCATAATTTGAAAGATTTTTTTAAAGGCACAATGAACATAGAAGATAATCGAACAGATCACAGCACCTTCCATGTTGTTAAAATAGGAGATGATGGGAAGTCCAGTGCTCTGTAGCTGTCGCAGTAAAATGCGAGCTTTCTCAGACAGATACGGTAAAACTCACTGACACAGACAAACAGGTGTCTACTCACCGTCTGGCTAACAAGACACAGAATTATAATCAAATTACAGTAAAGTGGTCGAGACAGACATTTGATCCTGCCACGAACTCAAATGCCCCCACTCGCTCATTCACCCACACACACACACACTCAGATAGAATGACACACACAGTATATTAGGCAGGTTTATATGCACATGGCCAGGCAGGGTAAGGCTGAGGCTTCCTCATGACCTATATCACTGTAAAACCAAAACATTTTTTTTTCTGTTGTCTTTTCTCCACAGTTTTGTAACAGCATTGATAAAATGTGCAGCATTAAAGTGTTTTATTTTCACAGTCAGGGCAATGATTATCTGTTTACTTTAAAATCTAAACAGTAATGATTCTCCAGTGGTTCAGCCTTTACTTCCTGGAACTTGTATATGTCGCTATGCTATATAAACCATAATGTGCTGTTTGTGTGTGTGTGTGTGGCTTTGTTTGAATTTCTTTATGATGCACATTGGATGACACAAACGTGCTCTTGATATGAATTTACTTGATCTAACCAAATGAAAATAACTTAACCTTCTATCTGCAGCAAGTTTCTATGCAGAGGAAAAAGTCAAGGTGAACCCGCTCAGAGAAGCTGATCTGATACCACAAAGGCGCCACTTTCAGTCCCACAACTGTTAAGGTTTGTGAACGGTAAGAAAAAAAAAAAGACAAATAATATTATGGTCATAACTCTGTCTACATAGATGTCTCTGTCTCAGTGTGGATCTGGTAAATCACACTTGGCCCTGCAGAGGGAAATGTATCTGGACTGAGTGACACACACACACACAAGCGCCGAGGCTTAGTCCTGGTGCTGCAAGTCCTGCTGCCTGTCTCTGACTAACCCTGTCAGTGCAGTGTGTGCTTTAATGCCTTGCTTTAGGGGTCTTAGGCTGTAGTTACACTGGATCGTGGTTATGGGAGGTTGTGAGTGATAAAATTCAGCCTCTGGGCAGATTTTCACGAGCAGTCTAAGCAATGAAACCAGCGAAACTCCCCCTCATTTAAAACCTGACTTTTCTGAGTATGAAGCCTCTTCGTCCTCCTCCTCCTCCTCCACCTCCCACCTCTTACTCAGCAGTAGACAGTTTATATTGTAAGTAGATATCAGAGACTCCACTGCTGAAAATTAACACCCATAATCTGCTTCAACTGGTAAACACACACACACACACACATTCTGTGCAGACTGGCAGCAGGACAGGGAAATTACCACCCTGCACCAGACAAGTGCTACAGTAAATGTCGTCTGTGTCTTGCAGCAGGTTTGTCTGCTGTCCCAGCCCCACTGGCTGAGAACCAAACCACAAGTTGGAGGTCCTGCTGTAGAAAACCAACCACTTGTGTCTGTTTTAAGGAACAATCCTGCCCTGACAAATACTCTAAAAGTCTGCCTGCTGACTACCTGTGAGCAACTGGTGTGCAGCACAATACCTTCAAACTATGCAATGCACAGAAAATCTGGACTCTGGTGCATGAAGATAGTAATTAGCTACATCATTAACACCTGTCAGAGAAAATTCCCTTTAGGCGAACTCGTATTTTTATATTGAATTAAAATGTAAAAAGTATTCGCTTACTTTGAGGGTTTAAGGCAATAAAAACCCAATTATTTTATAGTAATATCTTATTGTTTTTGCTCTTCTACCTACATCTATTGGAAAGAGTTGCTTTTCTTCAGTTTGGAGTTGATATTGTGTACTCACGTTTTCAGTAGTCTTCCTCGCTTCACTTTTATAGCAACTGTCCTCTGTGTTAAAATCGCGCAACAAAGCCCCAGAATAACTCCCGCACCTCTGTGAAGACTGGAGGTCCGCGCGGCGGTGAAACGGCTCACCGTCGCGGCTGCTCAGCGCGTGAAGGCTGCGCGATGTTCTCCTGAGAAGATCCGATGTCTGGATCTGAACCCCGCGTGAGCTGCGAGCTGTCAGGGCGGCTTTCAGGACTCTCCGCGAGCCTCAGAGAGAAAGAGAGAGAGAGAGGGAGAGAGAGAGAGAGAGAGAGAGAGAAAAGGAAGTGAGAGAGAGTGACGGTGTGTGTGTGCACGAAGCTTTGTGTGTACACTGGTCGAGGGGTGAGAAATGTAGCCTATGGAAAGTGTTTGTGGTTTTCGGTGTGTGTTTGTGTTGAGTGTAAAAATATGCGATGGCACTCTCAGCAGTGGAAAAGGCAGATGAAAAGCAAAAGCAGTAGAATTATCATCGCTGCTGCTTCTTTCTGCTGCCACACATGACCAGCAGATAACTGTGCGCGCCGTGCACACGCAGCCTCAGTGCGCGCCCTCTCCTCCTCATACGTCCCACGGCCGTGTCTGTGCAGATAACCGAATCAGCACGAAAACCTCTGCACATGCGCTGGTTATTAGGTTATAACACATTAAGAAAGTCTGCAATCAATGCGTGAAGCTCTCACATTGTTTCTGTCAAGGTTTTTTTTTAAGTCTTCATTACACTTTGGATATAAGATAAAGGTGGAGAGTCGTGTTACCCTGGCCCCCTGCACTGAGAAAGAATAATTACACTCTGGACCAAGAGGCACGAGAATGGTTGACGACTATGCCAGAAAGAACTTGGACTGATGAAGGAAAACTGGAACTGTTCAGCCCTAAGGATCAACAGTTTGTCTGGTGAAAGACGAAGACGAAGCTCATAAGCAGAAGAATACTGTCTTCCACGGTCAAGTATTGAGGCGGGTCTGGGATGATGTGGCCACATGACAGGCACTGTGGATTCAAAGACATGCCAAGACATTTTGAGGAGGACTGTTCTGTCTCCTGTGGTGAACTTGGACCTTGGTGATAACTGGATTCTCCAGAAACACAATGATCCCACACACACTTTTAAGTTCATGGCAATTCACCCCATTGATTTTGAGACATTACACTCAAAACCACAAGTGTCAGCTGTGTGATGGCACGAGAGCAAAGGTCCAGGGATCACCTCATAGAATTTAAGGGCAGGTCATCCAGTGAGATGGTGGTGAGATTCAGGTTGATTAACAAAACTAAAGGAAGAAAGAAAGACAGACAGAGGCCTCCTCCTGGATTTGTTACTCCTGCCTGGATGCAATGTTTTAGTGCAGATTAAAAGCAGCTTTGTAAGCAGGTTGAAAACACTGGGGAGTCCTTGTTGTCAGCAGACTGGACTCCCATCATGTTTAATTCATAGTGAAATAATTCACAGCCAGACCAATGAAACAACAGCACAGTGAGAACACTGGACATTACACTGAGTGCTTTTACTGCCAGCAGAGAAGGCCACTCAGCAGCTTCACAGGCTTTTGTGTGTGTGTGTGTGTGTGTGTGTGTGTGTAGGTGTGTAGGTGTGTGTGTGTGTGTGTGTAGGTGTGTGTGTTGTCACTTCAGGGCCAACTTGTTAGCTCTGTCTGGACCCATTAGCTGCTCACAGTATCTAAGGTACAGATCACCACATCAACCCACGGGGTTCACTGTGTCACATCAGACAAACTCTGTCTGCAGAGACCACATACGTATACAACTCCGCTTCTCTGCTACACACTCACACAGGCACACGCACACACACACTCATACACAAAACCTTTAGCCCTTAACCTCACGTCCTGCTCCTCCCCTGTGATAAAGAACAGGTTTATAATAGCAAATTCTGCTGGTCAAGGCCAGATTGTATCTTAAAAGTTCTCAGGACAATAAAACACACACACACACACACACAAACACACACACACTGGAGCACCTGGAAAAACACAGTTTGCCCAGAGTTCACTAATCGCTTAATATTATATAAACAGAGTGTTACCACTGTGCACACACACTGTTATTTATTTACAGTAGTGTTTTGACGCATTTAGACACAGTAGAAATGCAAACATACTTAAAACAGACACACACACACACACACACACACACACACACACACACACACACACACATGCACACACACACATACACGCGCACACACACACCACATTAATCAGTTTCTAGACACCTTTCATTCAATGATAGTTCACTACTAAAACTAATTATTAGTTGAGATACTTTAGTGTTGTGACTGTATAATTTGGATACAATCCATCCTTGGCCATACATTCATGGCAGGAGGACAAGATTAAAGTTCGGCCCCAACATCCGGAGAGAGTCTGCTCATTTGAATTCTGATGCTCGTTTATTTCTGCAGCACAGAGGCAGTAAAAATGCTTTTTCTGTTTCTCTTTCACAGACTCTCTCTCTGTGATATGGTTTATGGTTGAGAATTTACAGCTATTACAGCACACTTTGAAGTTGATTTTAACACGGAAGCTGCTAGTTCAAAAACCACAGAGCACACTGTAAGAATGTACAAGTGTTCAGGAATAACGTTCCTCTCTGAATATAACATCATTAGATAATCACATGTGGGTGTTTGAAGCTGGACTTTTTTTTTTTTTTTTTAAATCTTGAGTTGCTCCTTAATGCGTGTGGAACCTTTAAGCTTATGTCAGGATGAGTTGCTCTCACTTTTCCCTGGTTTTACATTTCCTCTCCTACACACACACACCTCTCACACTCGAGAGTGAGTCTCTAAAATCTTTACTTTCAGGTGATTTCATACAGCAAGGGCTTCCCCTTCCTGGTTGCTGTTGCTATGGCAAATGGAGTGAGGAAACTATTAAAAAAAAAAGTTTGATCTTTTAGGAGGAGGAACGTAGGACTGAAATGTTGTGGGTTTCACAAAAGACAATAACAGCTGATAGAATTTGCTGATTTGAGTATTTTTATGAAACCAAAACAAATTTTAAAAAAGCTAAAAAAAGTAAAAAGAAGTACAGGGTTCAAATTGTTTCTAATTTCCTACAAACCTCACTTCAACTTACAGACAGACGGAGGTTCAGTGCCTTGTTTCTGTGAGCCTTTGGCTGCTGGACAAATGGTCTGTATAGAGATACACAGTGTTTGTTTGTGTTCAGCTACACTCCAGCTCCTTCACTCTATTTAAACACACAAACACACAGAGGACACGTACACACACATTCGAGACCACAGGCGAACACGTACTTTCACCAAAATGGGCTGAAATACTCACGTACACTCAGACTAACTGATGCACTGTTAGTGCCATGTTAATCTGAGCCATGTAAACAGGCGAGAGGAGAGAAGCTGCTGCTCTCAGGCCGGAGGAAACAGCAGCAGGAACTTGTAATGACTCCACTGAGGAGCCCACATGGCCCGGTGTAAACCTGCAGCCTCTGCTTACACAGCTACACGATTACACTAAACACGCCAGGGTTGCAACATCATCGCTACTGCATGGGGGAGGGATGGGATTTTCCTTTAAACTGGTCCCACGCCGCAAATGTGCAGGTCATTGTTTTTTTGTGTCTCATGTCAGCAGCAGAACCAAGTTAAAAAAAAAGATCTCATTCCTTTTTTTTAAACAACATATTTTCACAATAAAACACACTTAATGAGAAACAAACTGAGCTTGGACGAGTATTTCTACTCTGCCTCCTCTTAACCACTACTGAGCGAAGTCAGTACCGTCCTGCATTTACCCAGATCAGCAGGGGTGTTCCCCTTCAGCAGCATCCCGGTCCACACTCAGCTGCTTCATTCAAGGGCAGCTGAAGGTGAGTGGCAAGCAGCTGATGGATTAATGAGTAAATGAGTGAGAAGGAAAAGAGAAGGAGAGCAAATACTTTTGAGTTAACACTAAAATAATTATTACTGTCTAAGCAGCTATAGTTAACAGAATAAAGCGTGGGTGATGTCAGAAAGTTATAAACTATTTTTATTACTTTCAGGAGACAGATGAGAACCAATGATAAGGTTTTGATTTCTCTTTGGGGGTTTCGGCCATTTAAAGCCACAGTGAAACTTGATGCTACATACTAAGGGCATGTTTGCAAGGACAAAAACATGCAAGGGTGACCACTGTTTAGTAAACACACACACACACACACACACAGAGGCCCCACAGAGCTTCCAGCATGGCGGCTGATTCTTAGTCTCGTCAGACAAAAGGGCTCATTTCTTAAATGTTACACAAACCTTAGTCGTTTCAGTTTGATTATTACTAAGTAAAATATTTGCTCATGCCCCTGCAGACTCCTGACTCGGCTGCAGGATTTCCAGATCTGACAGTCTCACGGTGTTGTGGCCGTTACCTGGTGGCTTTTTGATGATTATATGCCGTTTCACTTTATGTCATTGCCGAACCACACCTGTCAACAGAGTGGAGTTAAGTCGAGGCTACCAATCTTCTCAGCAGTACTTGTAGATATTTATGGTGACTATAAAAGTGATTTTACTAATTTACTGATGCTGAAGTACATAACAGCCATAAAAAGATGAATATGATAAAGCATCTGTCTATAAATACTTTGCATATTAAGTTTTTGTGCGTATTTCCTGTGGATTCATACAGTAAAACAGCTCTACAGCTGATTCACGTAACATTTACATAAACAGAAGCATAGAACTGGCTGTTCTCTCTGTCTGCAGTCTGTGCATTTGTACCTTCTCCCACACACATGACATCTGAAGACCCCCCTCGTCTCTTCCTCTCTCGCCTCACCACCATTTCTCTCCCCTCCCTCGCTTTCTCTCTCAGAGTGTCCTTTCATTTCATGCTGCTGAAAAAAAAAAACAAAAAAAACAAAAAGGCCACTCTGATGTAATCTACTAATTGATCATGACAACAGGATGAATAGATGGAGACGACAAGTACTGTACATACACACACACACAAACACAAAAACTGATTTTCTAGTTTCATTCACATCCTGTTCATTCACTTCTTCTCCTTTTAGACTAAATTTGATCAGTTACTTTCTTTATTCCCACGTTCATGTGGTTCAGTTATTCTTTGCAGAGCAGAGAGGAATCTCCTCCTGTATTTGTGTAATTATGTTGTGTAAGGCCACTGTTTACATGAGCTTACACTGTGTGTGTCTCAGACTGTACTTCCAAACATGAACTTTTTCTGCATTCAAGTATTTCTCAGCTCATCTAACTCATATTTAAGTCATCTGAGAGTAGATTAGGTCTTTATCTCAACTGCACAGTAAAGATCAGGGCTGATTTAAGTTAAGTTGTCTTCAGGGCTCCATTAGGTGATCAGTGAACACGTAAACTGACTGCTACTTAATTATTCACCTGTGTTTCTGGTGTAACCAAGGTCATTCTAGTCCTCAGGCCACAGCGAAAGGTAACTCCCAAAATTCAAAAGCCACTCAGCCAGACAGGGCCTCAAATGTCGGTAGTTTCCTGCCAGATTTAGACAAAAAGAAAGAAAGAAAAAAAAAGGAATTTCCACGCATGGGTTAAAGGGCATCACGCTATTATTCGGATGAAGTTGTGGTCAGAATGTACCAGCATGTGGTGGGTGATAATTTTTTTTCTGTCACTCGGTGTCTGGCTCTTGCAAATGTTGACACAAAGTGAAAAAACAGAAGAAATATCAATTGCGTTATTCTTCACAGATGTAAATGTCATTCGATTGACTTATAGGTGACCTTAAAGAAGACCAGTATGAGTGGGAGGTGTCGATGACACCTTGTATATGGTGTGAATAGTGTGTGTGTGGGTTTGTTTACATGCCATGATTGTCACATTCTATCTCCACCTTCTCTGATCTTTACTCTCATCTAACAGAGCAGAGTTTATAATCATTTAAAAAATAAAAATAAAAATGAATAGTGGTTATGTGGTGAAGTATTTAAATAGAAGTTTTTTTTTCCCCTCAAGCTACAAGATACACCTCTGTGAAGATCTGGATACACCTCTACACCTCTGTGAAGATCTGGATACACCTCTACACGTCTGAGAAGATCTGGATAAACCCTGCACTTGGCTGTGGTTCACAGTAAAGGCTGCAAAAAATGACAAGTACAGGATCTTTTTTCTTCTCAAGCTTTTTACAGGCCATGCAATTTTTTTCTTTTACCTTAATATAAAGATCAGGACAAGGAAAAGTTTGATTCCTCAGAACTAATAAATCAATATTTTGAAGCACTGAGAGACCTGGAGCCACTGTCTTTAGTTAGGTTTAACAAAGTTGACTGCAGGATAAAACCCAAACACCAAAGTGTTGCATTTTTTACAGTGAAGTATTCATATCATAGCAGGAAAAGAGCATGATGGAAATTTATTGTTATAATCTACCGGTAAGTCTCATTTTCCTTCCTCCCTTCCTTCCTCAGGCCGCTTTTCTCTGCACTGTGTTATTTTCATTGTATCCATAGTGACAGATAAGCACAGGATTCACACCTCACAACGAGCTGTTTCCTGATTGGACCTGAAGCAAAGAGCTGTTTAATATGGTCAGTGGTATATACAGTACATCCTGCAGACTGCACAGTTAATAAGGATACGTGCTGCAGCCATGTGGACAGGACCAGCACTGCAACGTGAAACACTATCTGTACTTTCCTCTGAGCTTCTATTGTTCGTTCATGTCATTGTGTACCTGTCCATCCATCTGTCTGTCCTTCCGTTTGTCCCTCGTTTTTCAAAGTTGTTCTGGCGCTTCATCATGACCCAGAGGCCTGTTAAAAACACATTGTTCTACATATTAAAATATAAAAAGCAGAGAGACAGTTTCCTTTAATCCACAGCGGTTTAACACCCCATGTGCTTCATTAAGGTGCAGTCACTTCCATTCATTTAAACAACTTTTATTTATTAAGTTTTTACAAATAAAGTAACAAATTTCATTGTATTGTAGCGCAAAGCGCAAAGTTTTTTTTTTAATATGAAGCTTGAACACTCTATACTTAGTGCAAAACATACCATTAAAGGCTGCCGATGACTCCCTACATGTATTTTTTTGTTTTTCTTTCTTTCATTCATCCATGTGTTTTTTTTCTGTTTTTTTTTTTTTTTTATTCAACCACTTTTGTACAATGTCAAACACGACACAGAAAAATGAAACCACTGAATTAAGTTAGGTGCCTCTAGAGACATTAAAACTGCAGATAAAATGAGTGAGAAATAAAAAATAAAATGTGAGAACAGAAACATAATCAACATGTTGAGAAAAAAAAATGTTTTCAGTAACAGTCAGAGAAACTCGAAACTCAACGTCATTCCACAGGAGGAAGCTACAAGAAACAGCGAGGAGATGCACCGCATGAATGTGTGTGTTGATGTTGGTTGTCGGTGCATGAAAAGGCATTTTTTTCTTTTTTCTTTTTTTTTTTTTTTACATGTGGGCACTTCTACAGTAAAAAGCATAAAGGGTAAGCGAGTCCTGAACAGGCAAAAACTGTAAAACACCAACAGAAACTAAATCTGATCCTAATGCGAGTGACTTAAAACAACTATTGCTACACTGTACGTGTGTTACCAGAATAATTTTCCCCAGCTTTAAACTCAGGAAACTTCACAATAAGAGTGCCCGCACTAGAGAACTCCCAAAGCCTTTCACAGTAAGAGTCCTCCACTAAAACTCCCCACCCCCCCCAAAAAAACACTTTTGCACCCACTGAACTCTAGAAGCTTTAAAAATAAAAGTCAACCAGCAGGGGCGTAACTGTCAAAGCCAGCTGTAACCTCAGAGCTAACTTTAAATAATATTGCATTGCAGCCATTGCACAGAAGGCATTTCCTTTCATAGTAATTATGTGGCAGAGACACGGCAAAATATTATCAAACTTCTACTGTGGAAATCATTTGAGGCTGGAGCTGAAAATCCAGGATGTTTAACTGGCAACCAAAACAGCTCCCGGGAGTGACAGCAGGTAACTACACTCAATCCTCTTTTCTATTTTTTATTTTTTATTTTTTTATTCTTCACCTCTGACGGTTCCACTCCTCTGACGAGTCAAATGGCACTGAGTTGGTGGCATCATTAAAGATTCGACAGAATGCTCATAACCAGAACTAAAGCAAAGTGGCTCAATGATTATTCACAGCTTCAACCAAACTTGCCTAGTAGTAAAAATGTTGCATTATTATTCATGAGAAATGGAAAATATCACAAAAACAGGCAAAAGCAATATTTTTTTTTTGTACAAACTTTACAAAGTGACCGTTTCGTAATATTTCTCAGTGAATCCAGAACACCCATTCCCAGCGTGGAAAAAAAAAGCAAGATGCTAGTTTTTTGTTGTTGTTTTTTTTTAAAGTGAATGTCAAAGTTTGTACCAGATGTTTCATCTGCACTGACAAATGAAACAGAAAAAAAAACAGAACAGGGTGTCAAAGGCCTTGAACCTAAAACCTCCATAACTCAACTATCACCATCACTTCTATCATTTTAACCACCATCCCCATAAACCAGTACAATCAGCATAACCACCACTGTGCTCACAGTCAATTTAACCACCACTGTTGTTATCACCACCACCATTTTTAGTGCTTACATTTTTTGGCTTGTTTAACCCTCAATGGTGCAGCTGCAGAAACATAGAGTGGGAATAGGAGTGGATGAGACAACATTCATACCTTTTGCTTTTTCTTGCCCAGTAGCAGCAATTCTCAGATGAGGAGGCATTCCTATTCAAATCTGTTAAAAGGACAGAACAGTGCTACTGGCCTCATAAATGCTTTTTGATTATAAAAGGTAAGATATCTCACATCTTTCTCAGTGGGACAGAAATTGCATGATAATATGTGTTACTCTAAACTCTTGACATTTAACAGGCTCTGGAAACTTATTTTCTCAGTCAGCTTCTTACTAAAAGTGATAGCTTCCTATATGAAAACACTATTTTGTGCCAGAGTTTGAACAGTTTTGGTTATTTCACGTCAGATTTCCTTTTTTTTCTGTGACTCCTCTCACTGGTTTTGAAGTGGGCAGAAACAAAGTTTTGTGCATCACTTCTGCAACATCTGAATCAGAGTCTGATCAAACCACACAGCCCTGATGAAGCAGATTTGGTCAGTTACTATGTTCTGTAATGCTATGTAAAGTTTACAGTAAATGTCAGTATAATCTGCGAAACAGAACAGGGTGATCGGTTTGTCTGCGAAAAATGTCTGTAATAACCATTCATTAAAAAAAATAAAATAAAACTGTGCACAAAACCAGAGTTTTAACCCAGAGGCCACAGAGATTAGCATCAGGCGCTCACAGAGCAGCACTGCTATTCTGGTTAAACCCACTTCAACTGACAGCAGAGTAAAACATCATTACCTCTGTCACATCTTAGCCACTGACTCAAGAGTCAAAGATTTTGAAACAGTAAGCTGAAATGAGTATTTCAACCTTAGGTCCTTTGATTTCACATAGAAGTTTAAAAAAATTGACTAGAGATACGTCAACATTAAAATGAAAGTATATCTATGCATCCTCTCCTGACTGTATGCTGCACCTGGGCCAGTGCCTCTAAAGTACAGAGTGGTACAAGCTTCAAATACAATCTTCAACAACCCCCCACCCCCCTCCCTCAAATCTACATTTAAAACCCTGAAAAAAAAATGGCACTGATAAGGTATCATGTTCTTTCTGACTTTCATCCTGTTGGTGGTGTGACCGGGCATCATGTGTAGCTAAAGCACAGCAACGGGCCTCACTTCAAAGAAACAACACTGACGTCAAATGGTGGCCTCCTCCAGTCTTCACTGTTCAGTCTCATTAGTTTACACGGCAGCAGAGACAGAGTCATTTTATCTTTCTATCAATTCAAAGCATTACGTAGTTTGATGGTTAATTTTTTTTTTTTTTTCCAACACGATGGAAAAAAAAAAACAGTTCACATTTTTGCATTTTGAAGAAATTCCACTCAAAGAGAATTAACCACAAACCAGCTGCAGAGCACACAGCTAACACCAGCAGCCATTACTACTGCACCCCAGCTCCACTAACCAGGTCCAACCATCACCGCTGACTTCAAAGTGACACCCCAGAACTGTTCACACACACTGTGCTTACTTTAACCCAAATCCTTGACCCCCCGACAAAGAAGCAACAAGAAGGATGCAAGGCACTAGTAAATACCTCCAGTAGTCACCGGAGGATCAGGGGAAGGGGGGGTCAGGGGAAACAAAAGAGAAAATAAAAGACAGACTTTTTTTTTTTCAAGTACATTAAAATGGACACCATTGGTTTATACATTCACATTCATCTAACAAAACCAGGGGAGAAAGGGAAGAGGAGGGCTATTTAAAGTGTCTGATATATAAGTACTGTATTAAGAAAAAAAATAGCTAGCATTACTTTATTATCTAAATATCAACTATCCTGCCGTTCACTCTGGTTTTTCTTTATAAATCGGGCCTGGAGGTCAGTTTCAACTTTCAATTCAATCAGTTATAAAGATGAACTGGAACTGCAGTTGATTAGTTGTTGGTAAGGCATTTGTTTTGAAGTATGTCCTTAGTAAATGGACGCAAGGACGTTTACTGAAAAGAGGGGTTTTCAATTTTCACATTTCGATGAGAATCCATTTGCAGAAAGCAGTGAATTGAAAGTGAAAGGACCCCAAACCGTTCTCTGTATGCTCGTTTTTTTTTTTGTTTGTTTTTTTGTTTTTATTTGTGACATTTCACCCTAAAACTAATGTCGTCCAACAACATTTGCTAATAATAAACAACAATAATCACAGTGTTTCCACATCGTGCATCGATGTGAGTGTGTAACAGGTCCATCGACAGAACACATTTTTGTTTGTTTCTTTTTAAATAGAATAATAATCATTAACAACAATAATGATGATAATAATGTACATTGCAATCATTTCAACCCAAATGTTGAAACCAGCTTAATGATGACACTAAGAACTGAGACATTAGTCTATGAGTCTATGTCCTTTAAACAGCTGCTATGCCTCCAACCGTGTGTGTGTGTGTGTGTGTGTGTGTATTTACATGAGTCTGTGCGTGACTGTGTGTGTATCGTTATTGTCTCATGCACTGCGTGTGTGTGTGTATTTGTGTATTTGTGTGTGTCAGATCGCTAACTGGGGGCAGCAAGCAAACCAAACTCAACAAAACAAAACCAAAACAACGAAATGGAATCATCATAGCTGACATCCTAAAAAAAAACAAAAACTGAAGAACAAACAGAACAGAAACTGTACAGGGACTCTGATATTATTCTGATAACAAGGCCACTTTTTCATGCTGAGTTCTCTCATGTTTGGGCTTTTTTTTTCCGTCTAAAAGGTTTCTGCTGTTATTGCTTCAAATGGCAACAGAGAGGCGGAGAGAGGGATGGAGGAAGAGGTGGAGTCGTGATGGTGAAGAGGTGTTTGGTGTGCAGAAGCATCTGTTGTGTCCATTCAGCGCTTTATCAACATATGTTCCTACAGTGAGCGGTGGATCAGGAAACAGAGGTGTTGTTTGGCTGTTACCTCAAACAAAAACTCTCTTTGCTGCTCTCCATCTTCACCTGCTTTCTTTCCTCCATCTCTCTCTCTCTGCTCGAATGGTTTGTCAGAACTAGGGAGGATCAGGACACAGAAAGTAGCAGTGGAGTAGCTGTCACGACTTTCCTCAAGCTGACGAGTCACAACTCCACCAAGTGCTGAGCTACACCTATTCTCAGTGTGCAGTTTGATTTGTTCTCGATATCCTTTGTGCTTTTAATCTTTAAGAAAAACTTCTGAATACTGAAGAAAAACCACTTCCTGAACTGATTAAACCTAAGATACTAATTGCAGACACAGTTCTAAACGTCTCTCTTTTTTTTTTTTTTTTCTGCTCTCACCTGATATCGAAGCGTTCATCGGCTGACATTTACATCCTTCCCTGTAATCATTAAATTTAGCAAAGAAAACTTCTGTCAAAAACACTGCTACCGTTTCATTTCAGGGTGATACGGCCTCCTGTGAACCTGTCCGATGGTGACAACACTAAAGCAAGACCACTGTAATGTGATGACCAGCCATGCCCATGTTTTTATATTATATTAAGAGATACCGTGTGGACAGAAGGGCTAAAGCTGGCCACCACATTCTTCCCCTTCGACCTAGTAATATATCTTCCCACCACTGTCTACCACTGTCTAGCAAGGACACGTGTGTGTCCCGTCATGTACTAACTTGTTCACTCAATTTAGAGCATGAAATGAAACAAGTGTGACCAAGCAACAATAGCCCATACACAACACCGTACACACAAGCAGTTCTTAACACCAGTCCCACACCCTGTCAGAACCTCTTTGGCCTTTAAACATTGCACTCATCAGTCTTTTTCCTTTATCCTTGAGCATTTGGCTGGCTGTCACAGGCCCACAGTCAATACAGCCGACAGGAAGATTGTGTGGCTGCATTTGTGTGTGTGACAGCTTCTCGCACACTTGGATAGAAGTAGAGGCAAGTGGAGATGGCCAGATCGCACTCTGAATTTCTCCTTCTTGATTTCTTCTCACTTCCCCTTTTCTTCTTTTCTCCTCTCAGACAGGTCAGCTTCTGACATTTTAAGCTCCACGCTCCTCCAGTCCTTCTGTCCTCTCCAGCCGATCCAGCCCAAAACACTTCAATCCGCACCAGTTCAATCCGATCGGGCCGTGATTCGAACCAGCCCTCACCCCCAGCCCTACGTGGTCCTCAGATTGGGTCCTCCTGGGTTGCTGACTGACTTCTGCAGAGCATTAGTCAGATGGAAAGCCTGGAGTGGTCCCTGCCCGGGAATTTGGCCCTGTGGGGTGGGATAGGGGCCAAGGGGCTGAGAAGTGCTGACCAGCAGAGGCCCAGGCTGTGCTGGAGCCTGGTGTGGGGTTGACAAACCATGAGCCGGACCAGACCACTGTGCGCTGTAGGCGGCAGTGGGGGTGTAGGGGATGAACTGAGGAGGCTGGGGTTGGGGTGGAGTAGAGGTGGCAGGGGGGTGGCACAGAGAGCCCTTGCGGACAGCCAGAGAGGTAGCAGTGGCAGGGTTTGTGGGGAGATGGGCAGAGCCTCCAATGCTGCTGGGACACAGCTGGCTGGGAGCTGAGTACTTCCTGCCCAGACTGGCTGACTGGATTACCTGGGGGGGGGGGGGTAACAGTAAGGAAAAGATTCATCTTTCATGTGGTGATATGTTTACTTACTTATATTTTAGATTCAAACAACTTTATGTGTATTTATCTTTTTTTTTTAAAGTGTGTGTAAGTGTAGTGTGTGTTTAGACTAACCTCGTAGCTGTGTCCCTGTGCTGGAGCTTGCTGCAGCTGTTTGGCACTCCTCTTACCCTGAAAAAGTTTGCTTGTTGTTAATGTTTGATTTAATTTACTCACCTGTATAAAACACAAATACAAATGTTTCTTAGTAGCTGGCTAGTGCTTGTTTTTCACAGCATGTAGCTGACAGCTGTAGCTCCATCATAATTACTTTACTTCAACAGTTATTCAACTACATGAACCACAGTAACTGTTTCAGCTCTAGAATGATCAAAACCTTCGGCTGCAGACAACTATCCAAGCAACAAAAGAAATGAATTGGGGGGAGATAAACATCAGAAATAAGAATTTGGAGTTGCCCAAAGAACCAAATGGAAATATAACACTGTAGATGTTTTAAAAACATCCCATCAGCCCAGTTGCCAGTAGGTTTTGGCTGAGTTTTGTTTAACCTACCAACCACTTTGGCTTTTAAAAACTACAACTAAAAACAAACTAAATTCAGGAGCTGGTGATAAATTTTTGTGGATGGAAACTTTTCTGTGTCAAAACAACTTCTGCTGGCATGAGTCATAAAATGGCAGCAAACCTGTGAGAGGTTCATGGCGTCTCTGGCCCAGTTGTCCACCAGTTTATGGAGGTCGTCTGTGAAGGTTCCTTTCCTCTGGTGGGGGGCTGACATGTTGGGGGGCAGACACTGAGAACCCCCCTGGCTCTGACCCAAACCACCTGAACCGCTCACTGCGTTGGTGCTATTAGTCCCTGTGAGAAGAAACAAAGACAGGGAGAGGAGGAGAAGAGCAAATAATGTGAGATACTGTTCAATCACTAAGATGTGTTGCTGATGTTGTTTGAATGAATGTGAATGTATGTCCTGTCTTGACCATGAATAGGGCTGTTACTTGGCGATGGAGGCTGGTCAGGACAGAGTTTTAGGGCAGGTCAGCATGTTGACATGGTCTTAGAATCCTATTGTTTAGTTCTAATGATGGATATTATGATGATAAACAAGAACAAACTGACACTAGAGCAACATGTGCACCAAAAATGATAACAACTGCTGACCAGTATATATATATCTATATATAAATATATCTCATTTGTACTGTGGCATCAGATGAGCGACACACTGGGCGATCTGTGAAGCTGACATGCCCAGCAACATTCCCCTCCAAAATGCTCCTACGAGACAGAAGCGATGCTGAGCCAGCCCCCTGAGTCCTGCTGGTGATCAGAGCTGCCCTGATCTCTGTGCTTCAGTTCATTTTCTGACCATTAGATGGCACTCAAGCTCCACCACAGCTGCAAGCTGTTTGCTCTTTGCCAACTCTCAGCATCAAACTCATCGTGGTAAATACGCTGCAGAAAAAAAACACACTGCAAACTGCCCTGCATGTACACAGCTTCTGTTCAAGATTAAACAATTACTATACATTCTACCATACCAGTACTGTCTTCATACCATATTCCAAGTCTGTATTTCTTCATGTTAGTACTTCTCTAACAAGCCAACAGGAAACTAAATCATTATAGACTGGGATGTGAAAGGACTACACCTGTATAACCTCAGCTCTTTGCTCTAGGACACTCCACACACTCTGCTGGTTCAGATTTTCAGATATTGATACCATCCCTCCAGTGCAGTACTTCGGATCCCTATTATAAATACATGGAGCTGGTGCATTTCCTTTGCAGACAAATGGAACTCAAAGCCATGCTTACAAAATTAGCTTGGCTGTGAAATATTCACATGATCTGCTCCTACCAGACATAACACGAGAAAGGACATAATGTGCACAATTAAGCTTGTAGAAAATTAATCGTATAGTTGGTCTGAGAAAAAACTGTCATGTCATGCTAAATAAAATGGAGGAAAATAAGAATGAGAGGCTGAGTCATGACTGACTGCAGCAGCATGGAATTCTGGGCAACGTAGTCCAGACCACAAGCCATGATGAGGGAGGAGAGGAAGGGGGGGGCAGGGTGAGGAACAGCCGTTCAGGTGAGTTAGTGCGTGTTTGAACATGTGTGTAAGAGCTTGCACGTGCATGCACTGTCAGTTTGAATCTCTGAAGGTAGATCGATTCAATCATTTCAAAGCTCAAACGAAGCTTTCGCTGATCACAAATGTCTTCACCAAATTCTCGAAATTAAAAATACACTGTTCCGATTAGACACACGAGCTGAAATAACTGAATTGATCTGATCTCAAATCTGGCAGAAGGTCAAAGTTTAAATCTACGGGGGCATCAGGGGGCCGGAGGAAGCGTGGGAGAGCAAGTGCAAGGGCTGAGGAGGGGGATGGATGGAGGGAGGAAAGACCAAAAAGAGAGATAGTTACTACAGAGCTGGTTGCAGGGGCAGACTTTTTTCACCATCTTCCCTGTGCGGCCGGAAGACAACAATCGGAGGATTGGGAGAGAGTCAGAGTTAAACCCCACCCACAACACCCGACAACCAAACACAATGCATCCGAGTACGATTACTTGAACTTGAAGTAGTCAGTAAACAACACTTTGGGGTTGAGTTGCCCAATAACATCTTACCACAGATCAGTGCCTGTCACACAGTGCAAAGTGACCATGGAAACCAAAGCAAACAGCAGATGAGAGTGTGTACCTGCAATTTTTGTATAACGTGATATTCATACTTATTCTGATGTGTCATGATGTGTCTGCTGTGTGATCTGTGTGCTGCACTGTGAGAAAGGCTGACCACTGAGGCTTCCATCTTTATACACATGAACGACTGGGTAAAGATGCTCTCTTTGGCAAGGCCGACGATAAGTGGGCAATCTTCTGAGGAAGTGCAAACACCAGCCTTATGCACACTTTTACTCTTGTTACTGTGGCAGCAACAAGAGCCAGTTAGTCCTAGAATATAAATATTTTGCAATAAAGGTTCTTGAAGATGATGTGTTTGTTTAACTGTGAGCTAAACTAAGCTTTACTTTGAAACCACCAGAAACCGTTGGTAAAACCATCCTTGTACACCGCCTCAAAGTCTTGCCCGAATACCGTGGCTTGAAGATGCTTTTGGGTAACCAACACCTGGTTCTGATGTGATTCTGAGTCCACTCAGCAGCTCACAGGGCCGTACCAGAACTGGGTCCAACACAGGATTCATATATATATATTTCAAAGTTACATCATTCCAGACCTCTGAATTGCTGCCAACATCTCTGATTTGTTCAGTGATTTAAACATTTCAGTGGGATTATCAGACTCATATCAAAGGTCATTAACATAGACTTCACACTTTTATGTACTTTTCCTAAGCTACCTGTTTACAAAAAAGAACAATTAACGACAACTGAGACCCAGGTCTGTCTCTCTCCCCTCCTGGCTGTGCAGTGACAGAGGGACAGGTGAGGGAGAGAGGGGGTGAGGATAAGGAGTGAGGTAGGGAGGGCAGGAAGAAAGGGAGAGAAAGGGTTTGAGCTGCAGAGGGTTCAGAAGCATTCATAAACAACCCTTCATCAAGCACAAAACATTTCACCAACACTACATATTATGATTATAATATGGCTTAAGAAAAACAATTTCTTAATTCTGAATAAATGATAAATAAATGAAGACTGATGCACAGTATTTGAACAGAACCGTGCTTAATTAAGTTGAACTGAAAACAAGTAAAAATGTCCTGTTCAAAGTAAAACTCTACATCAGAACTCTCAAGTCATCAGGTCTCAACTTTCCTTGTTAGTCTGTTTGTTTTAACAGAGACAAAGGTTAGAAATGGAAGCAGTCTGGATTTAAAATCAAGACTTAACATAAAAAAAAATCATCTGTCTGTAGCTTATGAGGCCTTCAGATGAAATGGACTGGATGTACTGTGGTATGCTGGTGATACTACTGTCAGCTCATAATGCTAGTTTTGATGGATTGAAGCTTAGTCAACAGGTTTCCATAGAGAATTAGTTGATTGACTAAAATTTATATGTACAACACAACGAAGCTACTGGAAAAATCCATGTGAATTTTAGCTGCTGGTTAAGTGTTTTTTTTTCCACCATTCACCTGCTTCCCCAGGGACTTCACTTACACTCATGCAATTATTTCTGGCTGTATTGCACTAATGCTATGAAATTAGCAAAAAAATTGTTATCCTTAAGATTTTCATGTCAGATTTAAATTTTGCAGGGAGTAATGGAACAACACGTCCAACTCCTCAGCAAGGTAACCGACCCCACTGTGTCCTGCTGCTGTTGTGTGCAGCATGAAATCAGATTGCAGCTGCTCATGGCAGGATGGTAAAAGACTTTTTTTTTTTT
The DNA here is from genome assembly GCF_017976425.1 of Toxotes jaculatrix. Classification (NCBI taxonomy): domain Eukaryota; kingdom Metazoa; phylum Chordata; class Actinopteri; family Toxotidae; genus Toxotes; species Toxotes jaculatrix. The sequence continues at coordinate 7,856,559 of NC_054415.1, forward strand.
TAAACAATGGGAGTTGGTTCAGCTGCACGTTTGTCAGATAATTCTGACAAAGCAGCCGCTCAGCGATCACTTTCTGCAGTACTAAACTGCACTTGCTGTTACCACCAGTAACAATCAAAACGGGTATGTTTTATACTAATTCCTGAAAGCTGACTTTTTTGGATTCATCAGATTTCTGCAGGACACTGGTGATAATCAGAAGCAGAGGGTCTTCCTCCATCAAAGAAGAAAACCCCCGGGAAGACAGGATGACTGTGACTTGACGGATATAGGAGTAAAAAAAAAATAGAACAAAAGTAAGTAAGGATGACGGATAAAAGAGAAGAGCAAAGAAATAAAGCGTTACACACAAAGAGCCAAGCAGGGCGTACTCAGAAAGCGCGTCCTCCTGCCGCCAGGCTTGAAGGCCAAACGCTCCGAACCCCAGCTGAACTTTACACAGCCTGAAGAGAGGGAGGAGGGAAGGGAAAAGAGGAGAGAGGAGATGAGGAAACAGAAGAGGAGAGTGTGCAGAGGAGGGAAGGGAGAAGCAGAGATTGGTGAGAAAGGTAAAAGAAGAAATATGAGAAGAGAGGAGAGCAACAAAGAGATAGAAGAATGAGAAAAACAGATAAAAGAAGGAAATATAGACAAGAGGAAGACAGAAAAGGAATCGATGAGAGGGAAGAAAAGAGACACAAGTGAAGGATACAAAGAAAGAATGTAACAGTCAGTTAGCCATCACACTGCTTTACACAAAGACAGAGAGAGAAATAGACCAAGATAGGTAGAGAAAGATGTGAGGAGTGTCCATTTGTGAGGGAGTAAGGACAAACCAACTGCATGCTTTTGTCTTTGTCCACATACAACGAGCTGTTTAGGCTCAAAGTCTGTGTGAATTCAACTTTTCCCTAAGTGTTTTCTATGTTGTAGTGATGTGATGAGGCCTGCTACAGCCGGGAAGGTCCCAGCACCATGCCTACCTGGGGTGGGAGCACACAGGCTGGGTACAGAGAGCGCCGCCTCGCTGGTGTAGGCCGAACACAGGTTGTCACTGGAGGGAGAAGGTTTGAGGGGCTGGAGCAGAGTGCTGCTGCCCGAATCGGCTAATCCTCCCGGGGCTAACAGAGCCAGCTGGCCAGGGTACATGGTCGGGACGCTCTGGGCGGATAAAGTGCTGCCTGGTGGTAGCACAAGGCATAGGCAGGAGAGGACAGGGCAGGGACGACACACCACAGAGAAAAGAGACACACACGCACACACACACACACGCATACACACAGATAAGACACCCGTCACCCCAGACATTTGCATAGACACCCCAACACACATAACCACACACAGAGAAAAACAAACGGGGAAAGCAGTCAGAAATTTTCAAGCTCCGAGCCTGCTCCAGCGTACACCCACATGCACGTGTAACCAAGCAGATGAACACACACACACACACACACGTGCACACGGATGCATAAACACAGAGGAGGTGTAATGTTAGTGTAAATGTTTGTGACCACCTTGGCTGTAGTGGATACAAATAACCTCACCTTATCATTATCATCAAAAAGTTCATCATCTTGGAACAATGAATGTCTCTACTAACGTTCATATGTGCACGGCTTGGCGTAAGTTAAAGAATCAGTTCTTTTTCTGGAATTTGGGCAAACTGAGCCTTTAATATAAAAATTGAGGCAAGAGCCTACCTGGCTGTAATGGACTCTTGCTGCCGTGCGTGGAGCTGGTTCTGGACGATTTGGAGGATTTGCTTTTGGTAGGTCGTCTCCTCCTGCCAGTCAGAGCTATAACAGGAGGGAGCACTGCAGCCGGAGGAACCTAAGCCAAGACCAAAAGAAGAACGGCTGTTCGTTATATTCTGCATGCGATGCTGTTTATAGTGTCTGCACCGATGTAACCAAGGAGAGTTACCTTTCCCAGCCTGGTAAAAAGACTGTCTATTTCCTCCTTCTGGCGGGAGTGGAGGGCCTGAATCTCACGCATGTGCCTGACGGTAGTAAGAGGTAATAATAAATCTTTGGAATATAATGTTGACAGGCAAAAAAAAGAAACAATGAGGATGAGGGATGAGGGCCTAGTTTTCTTGGAACAGCAAAACAATCCCATGTCGAGAAAAGAAGGAAGAAGAAAAGTAAGGAAGGAAAGTGGGTGGTTAACCTCATTCTAGAGGGCGAAGAAAGAGGAAAAGAGAAGAACAGCACAACCTACTACTTTTGGGAGAAGAGAGGGAGATAATTTACTTTTCTCTGAGGCGGCTGACTTCACGTTTGAAGTCTTCATCCTCAAATTCGGAGTCGTTGTCACTGCTGATGTAGGAGTTATTGAAGGAGTTGTTGTTTAGACTCGGCAGGGAGGCTTTATGAGTGGAGTCTGGAGTCAGAATCTGCCCGGGATCGCTGGGTCCGTTAGCAGCCTGGGCAGCGGGTGGAGGGGTCTGCCTGGACTCCAGGCTCTGCTCCTGGGCACGACTGACCGAGAATCTACCAACACGGGCCTCAGGGTTGGTGGTGACCTGAATCATACGACAGAGGAGTTGTATAAGAAGTTTTGAAATTTTGAAAACGTCCTGTAAATTTATCTGTTCATTGGATGTTTTAACCCACAACCCAGCAGTAACAAAGGCTGTTTTATTATTTGTGCTGGACTGTGACCCTTCAATCATTAACCTACAAGATCAAAAACAAGTTATACCTGGAAGCGTCCGATGGTAGTGGTGGGCTTAGGAGAGGGGCAGGGCGAGGTGAAGGGAGAGGGGTGGTGAGATCCTCCCAGAGTCCTTTGAGGGAGCCCATCCACAATGTCTCCTCCTTGTCCTCCTCCCCCTCTCAGAGGAGATGAGGAGTCTTTGTGCAGTGTGTTCTCCGGGCTGGAGAGACTGGAGGACGAGGAGGAAGAGGACGAAGACGAGGAGGTGGTGGAGGAAGATTCAGTGCAGGCCGGGGGCTGGACTGGAGGCTCTTCAGTGGCCAGCGAGACCTAAACAGGTAAAAAGGGAAAGAAAAAGGGAAAAAGCAACGAAGAAAGACAGAATTATACGTTACTTCATTACCTTCTACTTTTAAAATCAAACACAGAAGTGAGAAGTTCTTATTAGATTTATTATGCTGTACTGTAGGTATTCATGGTCTGTGGCTTTCACCTGAAATCTTCCGAGTTTAATTCCACCTGCAGGAGGAGGAGCAGGAGAGGACACTCTCTCTTCCTCCAGAGAGAAGGGTACTGAAAGACAAATGTTTAAAATATAATACAGACACTGATACAAGATACAATACACAAAATCATACATTTATTTATTTAATTTCACTACTGCATACACACCTGGTGGACCAACTGTGGGTATGCCACTGTGAGAGCCCTGGAGTTGGCATTGAGTGAGGAGAAAATGGATTAATATTGAGCAGTGTGATGGATTCAGTATATAAAGTACAATGTCAGTATGAGTTACCTGTGTGTGTGTGCTGACAGGAACAGTCTCTGGGCTCAGTGCTCTCCTCAACTGCGCATCCAGGTCCTCTAGAGGCTGCTGGGACTGAATGAAGACAGATACACTTTTAGATACACGCACACAAAAACAAGTAATCACACACACACACACACAGGGTCAGTCACTGTGGTTGATTAGCAACATGAGGACAGATCGGCCAAAAGGACACATGTGGCTAGCAGGGCTGGGCGACAATTCAATATTTTCTGCAAATTTCTGTTGTTTAAATGGATGATTGCAAACAAGCTATAATTTAAAAAATCACATATTAACACTATGAATTATCCTTATCAATATAGTGATAAGAATTTCAACCATATCGCAGAGCCCTGATGCCAACACAAAGCTCCGCAATGCTGTGATTCAATCAACCATGATTAAACAAGCAAACACATCCTGTTTCCCCATTGTTTTCTGCCTGAATTTTTTTACTTTGGTTTGTGCCCCACACTGTTCTTGTGTGTGCATTTTTTAAAAAAAAGCTGTAGCTGGAAAAAAATTCACCATCTCTCCAAATGTTAGTGAATCAGAACCCTGTCCATCTCCCGCGCTGACACACAAAAACAGGTGATGTAGAGGGCACGTAAGGTCGTTTATTCACTTGAGCATTTTAACCGCTATTAAAAAAATAAATCATTAAAACCCAGTCTCTTGTGAGCTACTGTTGGATTATCTTAATCAAAGAGGACAAGTGGGCCCATGAGAGTTACATAAGAGACGAGAAGTGACCAACGGTAACTTGGCAGAGTCTGATTTTTCATGAAGTCGTATCTCTCTATTCAGTGTGCCGCTCTAGCTAAATGGAAAGTCTATTTTTGGACAGTGGCATTCACAGCCACAACACAACAGTCTGGAAATTAACGTCAGTTCAGTGTCTCTCTGCCCCGGAGTACCCAGCACTCAGCCTGTCTGACAGCTGCCTCTGTCTCTCTGTCTCTCTGTCTCTCTCTCTCTGTCCAATTATGTTCCCATGTCTCTCGCCCTTTTTCTTCACCTGTCTCTCTGATTCTCTATCTACATCCTAATCTCTCTCTTTTATCTATTCCTTTTTGATAATGGCTTTGTGTTTAGACTTGTTTTCGAATCTCATCTTGTTCTGATGTGTATTTAGTTGTTTAGAACGTAATTTTCTTCTTTTGAAGTAAGATGGGTTTATGATGGAGATGCAATGTCTGTTTTTGTTTTTTTGTTTTTTTTAGTTTTTGATGTTTTTCTGTCTCCTTCTGGGGATTTGTCACACAGAGTCAGGCTTCAAAACAGTATCTCTAAGTATTAAATTATTCAATATGCACTATGGAATTTAACATATTCTGAATCAAGCAGAATTTAAATAAGCAGAAGCAATGTTTAGAAACAACACATACCCATATTAAGGCCAAGACAGATACAACAAAGAACGAATGCATTTAGAAACACGTTAGGCTCAATATAAATACAATATTACATTGCAATGGAGACAACAAAAAAAAATGAACAAAAAAAAACACCTGTATTACACAAGGTCCAGGGAAGGATGGCAGGAGTTCTGAAGGAGGAGAACTGGCCTAATTCCAGAGAAAGAGAGGGCGGTGAAAAGACAGAATGGGAGAAATGAGAGAGAAAAAGATTTGTAGAAGAGGTTATAAGAATAGTGTTCATTGGGGAGAATGTTAAAAGAAATTTCCATGCCAGATGAGTTGTAAGAAAAGTGAGTAGAAACATGATGGAACACCTGTGATTCCTAAAAATTTAACTATCTCTGACTTGCTCTAACTTTTGAAAGTGTAGCAGAGTAAATTAGCTTGGCAGCTTCACCTAAAAACATGCACATGCTCTCTGAAAATGTAATTAAACAAACATTAATGGATTAACTACAGCTAAACTAAACTGATACCTCTGTGTAATGCAAAACTGTTTCACTCACCGGCAACCTGGATAAGGGGGTTTTAGATGGAGTGGTCTGGCCGAAGGATGAGGGAGGGATGCCTGTGGAAAATGAAATCAGAAAGTTAGAAAGCAACATTATAAACACAGGTTAACTAACACTGGCACACATACAGAAACACATCAGCATATTCTTATACGTACCAGTCTGCGCAGGGGTGGAAACAGGTGTCCCAGGGCCCTGGATTGGAGCAGGTGACCCCAGCGCGAGGCTGGAGGGGGGCTGAGGAGGATTGACTGGCAGGCTTGAGCCAGGTGTGGTAACAGATGTGGTGGAGGTAGAGCTGGGCCCCACTGGGGACGAGGTACCTGCCACAGAGGCTCCAGAGGCAGGGTCAGCAGCTAAAATGTCTCCCTGGGTGGAGGACACTCCTCCACCCAGGTCCATGAAGAGAGATCGCAGCTTCTTCTCCAGAGCTTGGATGTCGTCCGGTTTGCCTAGGGCCTCACCCAAGGCCTCACTCCTGAGAAAGACATTAATGAGTGTTTTTCAGATTTGCTTAAAGATGACTCCAAAAGGACTTATTTGTGGCTAAATAAGCAACAATCAGTTAAAATAAAGTTAAGATACAAGACCTCTCACCTTGTATCACATTCCCCACAGTGTGCATGCGTCTGCCCAGGCAGGGCTGTTGTCTGTGGCTGAGAGTGGACCAAGGTTGGCTGCACTGAAGGAACATTTGTGGTCACGGACTGTAGCCCCGCAGAAGAGGATGAGGAAGGAGGGGGGGTTGGATGGGAGGCGGCAGAGGGAGCAAGCTGGGCGCCTGGGATGGTAGTAGTGGGGATAACAGAGGAGGAGAGGCAAGGAGTAGAGGACGAGGTGGAAGAGACTGATGGATGACTGGAGGAGACTTCATTGGCTGTAAGGGTGGAGGATGGAGGGGAGGATACAAGGGGAGCAGTCTGGGCAGGTGGAGGGGAGGTGAGCATTGTTGGGGCGATGCTGGAAATGCTTGCCGGTGGTAAAGTGGAAGGTAGTGACGTAGTAACGACAGCAGAAAACGTTTGGGACTGAGGCAGGGTGAAAGCCTGGGGCTGAATTTGTGCTTGTCCCTGGGGTTGGGAAACAGCCTGCATCCCTGGCTGTGAAAGTACCTGCGACTGAAGGACGGACTGATTCACCACAGTAGGAGGAGGAGAGGAGGAACAAGGAGGACTGAGACAGACAGTGGGCACAGAGGAGGGGGTGGAGGATGAGGAAGGGGGAGGAAGAGGAGCATCCAAGACCGGCTCCTGTGCCTTGTTTAAATTAGAAGGGACAACCCCAGCAGTAGCATCAACAGTAGGAGGGACAATGCTAGCATGTGAAGGGACAGGGACAGCTGCAGGCTGTAAAGGAGGATGGGTGGGGAGGATGGAGGCTGGGGCCGTGCTAGGTCCTGCATCAAATTGATTCTGGTTCTGTCTGAGTTCAGAGAAGGCTTGTTGTAAGCTGATTGCTCCTGCAGACTGGGACAACCCCAAACCTTGGCCTGGAGTCTGAGATGGAGCTGAAGCTGGAGGAACTGAAAGAAGACAAAAAAAAAAAACTGTTTTAAGCCACAAAGTTGATCGTTTTCTTCTGAGTTTTGTGAGTCTTTCAGTGATATCACGTAATTCCCAGCAAAGCTCCACCCAACTTTCACCTGCTTAGAGGTCTAATCAGCCAGTGCTGAAAGCGCCTGTGTGGGTGTGCCCTTTTATTTCATGTATAGGTATTACTGTGTTACAGTTGAACAGGTTTCAGCATGTGTTGAGGTCAGAGAGTGGACAAGGGGAAGACAGTTAACCACTTTTTGTTTGTCCACCTTCAGTCTAGTGATCCTGATTAGATTAGTCCCAGTAGTTTTCCCTCTGTTTTGCAAAGGTATGTGAATCCAGTAACAAAATACACCATATTTGTCCTTTGTATTATTCCAAAAATTAGGAAGCCCTAAAATCACTGATTTATTTAGCAAAAGGAGTTTTTTGATATGTTTTGATAGAATAATGTTTCAATTCCACAAAATCTGATAGAAGATTGCAAACAGCTATTTATATATAGAGTTCTACACTATCAAATTAAATAAGTGTGTTATTGCATTTGGACAGAACATTTGGGCAATTTCCTCTAAAAGCATTACAGCTTAATCTGATAAGTATGTGTGCGCGCGTGCGTGTGTGTGGATGGCACATTGTCACAGACAGGCTGTAAACAAACCCCAACTTGTACTTTGGAAAACACACACACACAGTTCTTACCTGTTTCATGAGGAGGTGGAGGTACTGGAGAAGAAGAGGTGGGAAACATTTGTTCCTTCAGCCTGGCTTCAGGTACGGGGCTAACGATGAACCTCCGACCTGCTGAATGGACCACTTGTGCTGTTGCACTGGGAGGGATGTCTGTGGAGAAAGGAACAGTCACACACAGCACTGTTATACTACTTTTGCTACTGCAAAAGAAATGTTAGCAACTTATTATGATTATGATAACTGTTGCTTTTACCTGGCATGGGGACAGATATAACAGGAATCTGCTGCTCCATGTCACCTGTCATCTGTAGATCAATGAGACAACATTTATATATAAATGTATGTGTGCACATGCTATATACAACATTTCACTCTAATTTTCACTTTAAAGTAACAGGCATCTTGTGTTTTTTAGAAATCAAAACATCAATTGCAACTTTCAACCCCAAGAAAGAAAGAAAATACTCAGTGTTGTTTTCACCTGGCTGTTTGAGTCTCTTTCCAGACCCTTCTCATCAGCATTCTCTATCACCTCCCTGACCTGCTCGATGAACGACTCCCTCTCACTCTCCAGAATAAACTCACTCTGGACCTGGACACACACACACACACACACACACACACACACAGCAAAAAAAGTCAGATTCAGATGTTTGTGTATAATATGTGACAGAAGCAACAGCCTGGTTTATACCAGTGTGCATCCACAGAGGGGTAATTTTGCCTCATGAGTGAACCTGGTAACAACTCTCTCAATGAAAGCACAAAGGACAAGAGCGAAGCAATTATGTGTACTTCAATGGTTTTGGATGACAAAGAACAGGCAGCACATGGACTCACATGTGAGGCATATTTCAGCCTAATACAGAGCCATTAACACGCTAATATGACAAGAGAGAGAGCAAATTAGTCAAAAGAGTGGTGGAGAAGTGACGGTGCGTTTACCATGATCTGAGCGATCTCCTCAGGGTTGTCGCCGTCCAGGTCAAACCTGAAGGTCACCATCTTTCTGTTGTGGGTCTCAAGCTGACACTCTGCTACCCTGTCCCCTCGGTTAGAGATCTACATGTGCGCACAAAGACACACACGTATAGCACACAAACATACACAAGAACACAGAGATAGAAAACTACAACTGAAAAGAAGGAGCCAGAATATAAAAAGATGAGTGTCTCAATTAGATGGTTTTCATTACTTTCACGGCAGCTCATAACACTGTAACAGTCTATAAATACTGACAGAGGGTAGAGTACAAAAGAGGATTTACTGTGTAATTATGATATTATAGGATTTATGGGATGTGCTATTACATTGAGAACATTGAGTTTCGCCTTGGAGATCTTCTCGTGGCGTGATCGACTGCGTACAGAACGTCTCTGATGGCGCTTGGTGGAGCGCCCTTCATGACGACCTCCCCCTCCTCCCTCGTTGCCGTCACTCAGACCTGAAGTCTCAGAGTGGCCACTGAGGTACAAAGGACAGATGGAAGCCAAATGTAATAAGAGAAAAAGAAGTAAATGGGCACTGACGAAGAGAAAGCGTCACAAAGACTGAATATGATCAAGGACATTTGATTTCGTTTGAGGACGACAGCATCAGTGAGGTTGCTTGTGCATGAATTTATTACCTCTCTATAGATGAGAGAACTTGAGGTGGCTGTAGCTGGGACTGGGACAGCTCTGAAGACTGAGAGGCAGACTGAAAAACACACAGGCACATGAAAATGCACGTACATATTCACTCGGTCTAATTACCAACAGCACAAACACCAACACCAGGGAAATTCTGAGGAAAGCAAACACAGCAGGAAAGCATGAAATATAAGCAACGTGTGACAAAAGTAAGAGAGAAGCCTAAGTAGATTGCAAGCAATGCCTTCGTGATTTTACAGTAACAAGAACTCAATTGAATTAAAATATACTGAATAGACTTAGGACACATCACATAAGAATTGGGTCGAACAACAACTAGAAGTAGAGCATGGAAAAAAAGAAGCAAAACAGGAACTGCCACAGAAGAGAAAATAAATTATATTATATTTATTAGATTCATACAGTACCTCCAGTAATATATGTGACCTTGTCTCATGGTTAAGATTTATGAATGATTACTTGTGGTGTAAAAAAGGAGTTCATCTAAGACCAACTTGGACCAAAAGCAACTCTGCAGGCAGTGATAGATTGATACTATTAAACACCAGTCATTTGTGGACCAATCAAAGCTGTGTTGTGCAGTTTTTACAGATGTTTTAAGTCTTTCACTGGCTCACGGACATCACACAAACAACCCAGGAAACTTTTCCAGCAATCAGTACTTGATTGTGGGTTTTTCACTTATAAATAAACCAATGTTGCTTCACTCAAACCAAGCCATACAAGCTACTCAACATGAAACAACAATCTGGTTATTTTGGGTAAATGCACAGTAAACAACCTATGAATCACAGATCTCATAAAATTAGACTAAACTGGCCACTCAGGCGTCATTAACTCTCACTGAAATTTATGTACAGGATGTGAAACTCACATATACACATATACTGAGACAATACTGCTTCAGCAAGAGGGAACAAATATAAATCACTACTCTTAATGAAACCGCAGTAAAATACCCAACATTTGAAACATCAACTGATGGCAAACAGAACACTACTATATGCATATTTATATATACTTTAGATATACTCAGTTTATGTCAGCAGTCAGAAAAGCTGCCCTGTCTAAGACAAACACATAACTTGTTAAGCAAGCAATAATTATCAAAATCACTAGACGTACAGCAGTCCGAAATAGTGACTGTCAGAACAAGTGAGGGAAATATTTGTTTGTAAGCATATAGTGGAACTCACAGTCTACTGTACTGACATCTTTCTGAGTAACCTACAGTGAAAAGGGGATGCCATGAAAAACAACTACAAACAGTATAAAGCAGTGCCCTGGTTTTAAAAAAAAAAGTTTGGGAACCACTGCTCCAGTAAAAAAAAAAATTGACCATCTATGACCAGTACCTGGGGAGGGGCTTCCATGGGAGTATCAGGCGGGGCGGTGACTACACTGATGATTGGCACCACGGTGGCCAATGGCTGAGGCACAGGTGTGGGCACAGGAGGAGGAGGGGAAACAATAGCAGGCACCACCCCAACAGGGAGTGGCAGAGGAGAAGGTGGGGAAGCCACGACCGCTGTCGGCATGGTAATAGGGAGGGATGGCGAAGGAGAAGGGTGTGTCACCAAGGAAACGGTAGAGGTAGACGGAGTTACACTGGGCTGAGAAGAGGAGGAAGGGCCAGAAAGAGGAAGAGGAGGAGGCAGAAATGAAAATAAAGAGGGGGAAAGAGAAAGCAGATAAAGCAAGAGGATGGGTAAAAAGTGAGAAAAGGAAAGGAGCAACGTCACAGGGAAGACGAAGAAGTAGATAAACCTGTCGAGTGATCCAGCTGTGCACACAGAGTGGCACACTACAGCCAATCACCTTGATAATGGCACGGTGAGCTGAGGATGGTCTTCAGCTGTTTCATCTAAAATATAATAAAGGCTCCACATCAAAGGATGAATGAGCAGACAAATCTGTCAGCTTGTGATCTCCATGATAAATCAAGTTAAAATCAAGCCACCAGAGGAAAGAGCCATCCAGAGTTCACTGACCCATTACTGATATATTTAACTCTGAGACCCGCAACAAAGAATTTTCCGAGCAAGAGAAATGGAACATAGATCATCTCTATTAACGACAACATCTCAAGCTCTTCAGTCAAAAAAATAAACTCTGTGACACGACAACTGTGTAGAACACACACCACTCGAAGACCATGCAGCCACAAAACAAAATGTCTACGGACAGTGTTAAAGGTGGCGCAAGACCACCAGATTCTTTGTGCAATGCAGATGGGCAACACTCATTAACACCACATTACAATGAGATTTAAAGAACTATGCTGAGGTTAGTCTTCCTGCTCACCTGTTTTACATATGAAAAAAATGTCCTATGAACTGATGCCTTAAAAGCCGTGATTTGGAGATAATATAGACAAAAATAATTTGCTAATCTTCCCTAAATTGTCAGAAGTTCTTGGTATCTTCAATGTTGCATTAATACAAAACTGATTTTAAAAGGAGAATAATAATTTACCGCATACTTATTTTTACTGTCTATTAATGCACAACACAGCAATAAATGATATATTGCACGGGCTGCAGAACCAACAAACCAGCCAAACTGGTTAACTTACTGTTAATTGAGGTGGTCAGTCTCTAAATGCTTCAGATACCTGTCACCATTCCCGACAAGAAAATGCTATTCTTTGGTACAGTACTGACAGAAAATAAACTTCTCCTGTCAAACACAAAAGTTAAAATCTTATGATTCCTCTAATCATTACATGTCTACAACTGAAGATTGAAATAGATTTCACACGTCACTGCCTATTTTACAGATACAAGTATCTGATCTATGACATTTCAATCTATGACAGATCTATGACAAATTTTGCTTGTGTATTTTCATGCTTTTCCATTTTAGTCCCATGCTTATAATCAGATGGTCAGTATGAACATCTGGGTGGAGCAAAGGAAAACTACAAACTATGGGCATCAACACAAGACATAATATTCTCCTCAATATCAGACAGATTCACCAACCAAATCAAGGTGATATACAATTACACACTAGGATGAGCACAAACAAAAACACACCTATACATAAGGACAGACACATTCAGGCACCTACAGTATATCCAGATACACTGCCATTCACAATGGTACCTGAACCAGAGCTAGTTGAGCAGCTTGGTACAGAAGATAGAGGTGTTCAATACTGGGAGACGGACTGAGGTCACACAACTAAATACACACACATACACCCATCCATTTTGTGCATTAAAACAATAAAAATATATGACCAAACACACATACATGCATACAGGTAGACATGTAGAAACACACATAAAAACAAACCCGGTGATAAACAGGCAGCATGCCGATGAGCGAGCCAGAGAATGGAAAGAAAAATAGAAGAAACAAGGAGTCGAATAAGCAAAGTGCACAACATGCAATAATTACACTTAGACCAAGAATGACAATAACATGATCTATGCATTTCTTTAATTTTTGCTTACTGGCAACGTGACTAACCCATGTCAATAGATGGCACAGACGTTTGACTGATGTGCTGGATGTGTTGATCGGCTGTGAGACATTTCTATTATTGTTGTCCATGTCCACAGTTCATCAGTACATTTATTTATGCCTGTGATGTTTCAAACTAACATCTAATCTAACCTCTACATAATTAACTCTGAGGTGTGTTCAGAGACTGTAATGAGTCACTTCAGCTTCAAAACGCTAATTATCACTGTATGCATAAGCATGTAGGTAGAGATGTGTGTCAGCAAAGATAAATGCAGACACTAATGGCAGATACTGAATACAATCCAGCACCTGTCTTCCAGGAGCTACTTCCCATTTGTGCGCATTGGGAATGTGTTTATTAAGTACTGTGCTCTGTATAAACTGAAATTAAAAGCGTTGCTGTACCTGTGCAGAAGCCTGCGGCAGAGTTGTGTGTGTGGGGCTCTGGATTGATGTACTACTCTGACTGGATGAAACGACCTGGAGAGAAATGCACACACAGACAAACTTTTACATGCACATCTACATCCTTTTTTGGGCTGATACTTTTTTAACTAGTGCAGTTCCCAGTCATGTCCCACTTATAATAACCTGGATGAACTCACATCCCAGTTATGAGAATTGAGTGATATGATTCTCCCAAAATGGCTATTAGAAAAAATATTTTGTAAAATATATAAAGGTGTCTACAGGTTTGGAGTGCAACTCTTTGGTAAACATGGTGAATGTAATCGTGCAGGAACGGATATTTAAATAGTTCAAAAAAAAGAAAACTTATTAAATTCCATCAAATTCTGGTAAGAAACATTTGATCTCCAATTAACATCCAATTTCATGCTCAATCAAATCAGTTTAGGGCTGCAATTAGTTCCTATCAGTGGTGTGTGCTCGGGACAAACACAGTTCTTCAAAAAGATTATTATTACCACAGGCAAAGCGCCAGCTCTGTGGGAGGGGTTACCTTGAAGCAAAGGCAACAACTTCAAAGAGAAAGCCGACATGTGACTTATTACTGTATAAGCACAAAAATAGGGTGGGTCTATTTTAGGATTTTATCTTTACAGAATTTGGACATCAAGGGAAGGCATTGTAAATGTGTGAAAACTGATAAAGGAAGGAGAAAAGAGAAGTCTGGGTGTTTCAAAAGTGACTTGAATTTACTGGTTTCTGCTGTTGAGTTTCTGGCAGTCTTACTTGTTGGGAGGTCCCAGAGGGAGCTGGCTGGGAGGTGGAAGGGACTAGGGGGGGTCCTGGAGTGGGCTGAGGGGTCGGAGCCTGAATCTGCTGCTTAGAAACAGATGAAGACAAAGAAAGAAAGATGGACAGAGAGGAGGAGATGCAATGTTGTGTGATATAAAACGATGGGGGATGAGGGTGAGAAATCAAGAGAGATTAGGGAAAAGGAGAGAGAGAAAAAGAAACAATCAGAAAATGTTTTTAGCTTCTGGATCATAAACTGTACATGAGTGCAAACACAAGGTACTTATTCAACTTCTTCTCAAGTGATCAGTTTTTAGTCTAGATTTTCCTCTTGTGTCTGCACACATGCACACAGACAGCACCTACGAATGGAAATCCGTCCGGCAACAGATATATACACACCAACATCTACTGTTACGTATATGCACATATACACAGCTCATAGTGTAGCATGTGCAACACTACCAGGGTTAGGCAGGGTGTAAGTACAGGGTTTTCTTTACATGCAGGTCAGACCCTATGTGATTGGCGGTGATAATAAGTGGTTGTTACACAATCAGTGAAGCACAGAATAGAAGCTGGAATACTGACACCAAACATTAAACCTGAAATATTAAAAAGACCCAGGTACAATAATATCTGGTAACTGAGTCCTGTTCGATTGTATGTTTTTAATGTCAGGTGGATAGTGAGAGCCACACTGCCTAATAAAATCACCAAATCACACTATGACATGTCCTAAACCCCACCTTTCCTGTGAATCCTTATGTCCTTATGTCATACAAATAAAAAAAAATATAAAAATAAAATTCCAAGTTCCAAATTCCATTTCCTTTCTATTTCCCGGCAGTTGTAACTGATCTATTGATTAATGAACCCTTAGAAGGTTGTATGCAACTTTATACTTGCCATGAAGCTCGCCATCACAAAGTGTGGTGGGAGCTTACAGTTAAGTATAGTTGCACCAGACACACTACTACCTACCTTCTTCTAACATCACAGGCAGTTACATAAACAAAATAAAGAATTTCACAGCACAGAAACGTAATAAATATATAGGAAGATCAAGAACTTAAGATAAATGACATAAAATAAAATGTAGACGTAAAGACAAAAACAAAGACTGAAGAAATGAAAAGAGAAGCCAGTGATCTTAAGTGATTCAAAGTAAAGAAAGTAGAAAGTATAGAGGACACTGATAATATCAGCGTTCTAAGGGTTTAATGAATTTCAACTGCAACCTTTGAACCAGGAAGTTGAATTGCAGTCTGAACAGGAAATGACAACATAATATGCTAACATGAAGAACTGACTTGAAGCCAAGATCTTCAGCAATTACAACACAACACAACAGAAAGAATCTAAAATACACAAATGAAATGTCTCTGTGCATGGTTACATTGCCAGGTTTGTCTAAGTCCCCTTGGTTTTGTTGTATGTTTCTGTGTGTTTGACCATACAAATCAACAAAGTCGCGCAGCCTTATTATACTTCAATAATTTTCTTAGATTCAGTGTAGATTAATAGTTAGTAATACTATTCAGTGTGTAGATGTCTAGAATATACAGCTGTATTCTGAAGTTTTTACACATACAATTATCACCAAATGGCAGTTTTTGCTTATCTTTGGATGAAATGGACTTTGGATTTGTATGAGCAAAAATTCAAGTATACCTAAAGTATACCTGCACAAACACACATTTCTCATATACATTCATATATGAACATACAGACAAAATGTTACTTACTGATATTGACAAATAAAAAAAAAAAAACACAACATAAAGACAGAAAGGAGGGGGCTTAGACTGTTTGCTTATAAAGCTTGTACACCGGAGAGTGTCTCAAAGACTACCTTCTGAATGTTGCTTTTAAAGTCATTATTACTTAACAATAATGACTCTTATGTTGGACTTGAAATTAGATGTTTCTGGCTTTGGTCTTTCCCAGATGTGCTCTGGGCCGTGCCCATCTCTGTAAATCTTTACAGAAGGAGCACGGACAGAAGCATGAGCTCGACAAATGTTTTTTCTACAGATTCTTCCTCTATAAGCAAACACTGTCAAGGACTGAAAAATGTTGAGACATTATGAAGGCAGACCATGAGACTCGCTCTGTGGTGCGTCTGGAGGGAGTTAAAATCACAACCAAAGACTACATGGTGACAAATAAGCATCAGCTGGGGCACCTGGGTCAGTAGCATATAAAAACAACAGGGATTTGTATAATGGCCTCTGGGTCAAATTACTATTATAAATTAATCCAGCTGCTTTTTCTAGAATGATTAACTTTGCTTGAATTTCTCAGTCTGTGAGACTATGACAATTTGCAGTTAAATAAGAAAGGGAGAGAATAAAATACCCTAACATAGCAATGACAACATATCCACCAATCAACAGCTGATTTCAGATCTTTGCTAAATAAACAACTGTAATTTAAACTAGTAATTGGCCCAGGGGTCTAGGGGGTTTTAAGGTCTAAACTCAGTACCAGAGCGGGGTTTGCGGCCTGCATGGCCAGCAATGACTCATGGTATGTCATATCGGGTTGGGCTGGTACCACCCCTCCATGCCGGGCCCAGGCGCTCTGGATCAGAGACTCCAGATGAGTTGATGACACTCCCCCAAGCTGGAGCTCGGAGGATGGGGTGGGAGGGAGAAAGGTCTGCATGGAGGGTGGATGTCCCTGGGGATCTATGGGGAGCACTCCCCCGGATGAATCGTAGAGTGCAGTGGAGGATGAGTGAGGGATGGACTGAGCGGCTGAGGAGTCAAATGGGGGGAGGAGAGGTGGGGGAGGAGGTGACTGGAACTCTCCTGCGTCAGAGGAGGCCAAAGAGTCACTTGAAGGTTCTGGGCTTCTGTCCTTTGTGGTTACACCTGTGTGGTGAAGAAGAAGGCTTCCTGGGGGTAAGGGGAGCTCAGGACTGATGTAAGAGTACAGCTCTTCCGTCACTGGCTGGAGACGGCTGTACGTGCCTGAACCACCTGATCCAGTTCCAGTGTTATCTTCCAGAGGGAGATCCATGGAGCTTCTTCGAGCCCGGTAAAGTCTGGATGCCAGGAGGCTTGGGTCCCCTGCGGCTGCTGCAGCTGCAGCAGCTGCAGCTGCAGCTAAATGGAACTCAAAAACACTTCCAGTAGGTGGTGGGGCATCAGCCATGACTGGAGGTGCAGAAATAGGGAAAGCAGACGGCGAAGCATGCTGTGGTGGAGGATAGCAGCCCTCAGATGATGAAGAAGAAACAGAACCACCAGTGGATGCACTCATGGGAGGTAAGGGTGGCGGGATTGGACTGTGTGCACTCATTCTTTGCATGATGTGAGGGTGAAGGAACCCTGGCTGAGGTGGAGGACCAGGATCAAAACCCAAACTAGCAGCAGCAGCAGCCGCTGCTTGCCTCTGCTGATGGAAACTCAAGTGACCAAGCTGGTGTGCAGTCATTGGGTATCCTCCATACGCCATTGCTTCATAATGATCCAATAAGGCAGCTTGATTTAGACTTAATCTCCTCACTGCTTCTTCATGCTCTGCTCTCATGTCTTTATAGCCGAACAAACTCGGGTCCGATTGTCCTGGGAGATGAAGTGGCTCCCCGACACCAAGTCTTTGAGCAGCTGCTGCAAAACCAGGATTTACCATAAACAGAGAGGGGGTCTCAACACCCTCTATCCCAGAAAAGGGGTGCAGGCTGCTCCCATAGCGAGGGTAGGCAGGCTGGAAGTGTCGGGTATGTGCCTCGAGAATGGACGTGCTTTTGCGTCGCTGGGTGTTGTAGGCCTTTGGAGGCCCAGTGGGTGGAGGCGAAAAAGAAATGGGGCGCTCGGGGATGGAAGGGAAGAAAATAGTAGGGGGGTCGGGAAGAGTTGGGAGGGGAATGCTCCCTCCTGCTCCTCCTCCTGCGCTTGTTCCTCCGCTGTAGGGGTGCGGCATTGAATGCTGCTGCGACAATGAGATACAATGGATTTAAGAATGAAACTTGGAGAATGGGAGAGAGAGAGCACCACAACAAAGACCCACATGAAATGGAGAAAACTGTCAAATAGTCCAAAAAAAAGCATACTTTCAAAACAATGCCAAGAGAAAGGGGACATACATTCTCTCTCCACACTAGAAACAAAATGATGTGGTTAAGATATAACAGAATATACTTGTAGAAAGAAGTAATGAGGCTGTAATGTAAAAGTAATGAGACTGTAGAAAGAAGTAATGAGATGAAGCACACTGGTAATGTAAAGATACAAAGCTGGTTATAACAGGCTGACAGACCAAGTGACACACTGGTACAGCACAAACACAGACAGACAGCACAGAGACAAGACAGAAAGAGACAGACACAGACTGATAGCTCACAGGTAGACAGAGAATGGAGTATTAATGCAAAGACAGGAAAGGCCAAACGCTGACTCTAAGCTCAACAATATCCTGATGCGTCTGCACTCAAGAAAAATGTCTTGTATTTCTGCTTGTCCCTGTAAAACGCTAACCTTTTAGCTGAAAGGCTGCAGCGGGAAACTTCACATTAGAACATAAAGAATCTGTGTAATGGATCAAAATAGACATTTAATCCAAGGCACAGTCCTGAATCACTATGACCTAGTATACAGTTTTCCTGAGGGCAGATGCACAGGGTATTAGGTAGTTGTACCTTAGAGTGAAGTTAAGGGTCAGCAAAGTCATTCTGTGTTTAATATAAGAAACAAAGGTGGTCTATTAGAGGAAGAGAGTGGGAAAGAAAAATGGAGGGGTAGAACAACAAACTCACAGCAGTGTCTGAAAGCAAACAGCTGAGGTCATATTAAAGTAGTGAGCGGCACTTAAAATGCCTTAATTTAAGAATATAGATGTGGCATTTTTCTACCTAGCAACTGGGAGAACAGACACTCTATACATATCAATGTTCAAGATGTTTTTCTACTGTGCATCTCTCAGCAAAGCTGTGTCCTTTACAATCGTTTCATTCATTCTGTATCATCCAACAGTTAGAAAAATTACTGATACTTGAACAGTACATTGAATTTGCAAGAGACTTCCATTTACAGTGAAAATGGCACTCTTCTAATAAATACAAAAAAAGCTGTTTTAGCAGTTTTCTTATCTCTAATTTCAGACACCACTGTGGCCCATACCCTTCATCTTCCTCTCTCTCCCTTCCTCTCTGGTTGTCACCACCGCTGTGGCCTTTGGTGATTAAGACTGTGAACCTACAGGGGTGGAGAACAGGGCAGGTAGACTGGCCCTCCGCTGCCTGGCCCTGGGCAGAGGGGAGGCAGAGTGACGGGGTAGGACTGTCTCCAGGGCCTTGGAGAGGCGCCCAGCAAAAGTATCCCTCTCGACAGCGAGAGGCATGTAGGGGGAGGTGGTGATGTAGGAGGATGAGGAGGACAGATCTGGAGGAGGGGTGGAGGGTTTCTTTGGAACTGCCAGAGGCGGAGGAGCATGGGAAAAGGAGTAGGAGGAGGGGGGGACGCAAATGGACATGCTACGACTTCGACGACGGCGTGACACAGACTGTAGGCCAGGGAGGGGTGATGGAAGAGGGTGGGATAAACATGAAAAACAAACACAAAATTTTTTTTTACAAACAACAATAAAAGGACAAACATAAAAAGTCAGAGATTAAGTGAAGAAAACAAATAGTTACAGTTTTAAATTTCAATTTTGTGGAAAAAAAATGTGATATCAAAAATGTGTAAAAAAAAATACAATAGGAGAAAGACTCACAAATGATCTTATTATCAAATGCAGTAAAGAAAAATGAAAGACAAACTGAAACACAACAATGACAAGTCTAACGTCAATATCATTTAAAATCAAATAAAAAATAAACACATCATAGCATAAAAAGGAAGGATTATTATCCAAAATAATTCATGAAATAGTTAATAAATAAAATAAACCAAGTCACTGTGTCTACACAGAGTCCGCTGGTTCCAAGAAATGACCTTTGATGAGAAAACAAGTCTACTGAGAAATGTTATGTTACTTCAAAGAAAGACCTAAAAATCTATCATTGAATTATTCAATCAGCCTACAAAGTAAATAATCATCCAATTCAACAATAAAATCAGTCACTGGGGGTTCTGGTAATCTGGAAGTCAGACAACATTTGTATCCAAAAGGTCACCAGATGGAAACGTCTCGTGTCGAGAATTAAATGAGAAATTTTCTCCTCCCCATTAAAAATTACTCATAAGGTGCTCATGAGGAAGGAATTTGACTTTGGGGCTGCAAAAAGGTCAACAACGGAGGATTATGGTTAAATCAGCAAGTATGTTCAGGAAACATCCCCTGAGTGTGTGAAGGAAGCCACATAAATATCCATGGGCCATAAGGAGTAGGAGCGTGGGTTGATGAGTATCCGAGCAAATATACCCAGATATGAATGTATAAAACAAGTTTAGAAATATGAAAACAAAGAAATATACAGCAAAACAACTATAACAAAAAGAGTAGTAACTGAACAGACAATGGATGCAACAACTAGATGTACACATGAGGAATCATAAAGAAAAATGGACTTTAACATTCAGTGCAAGGAGGTTTGAGGGAAGGTGAAAGAAAGAGGTAACTGGTTGATAAAATGGCAGGACTGAGGGAAAGATATGCATGATGTCTTAGTGAATGGCAGACTTTTACTGAGTGATTGACTGACTACCTCAGTTAACAACTGACTGAATGACAAGCTAAAGATTGGAATAAATATCAGACAGTGTATTATCCAAAAGGCTAAAATATTGGCAAGACTGTGCTGTGTTTGTCAAATGCATTGCTTTCTCTCTGCACAATACTGCAGGTAACATGCCTCACTGGGCAACAAAATAATGAAATACCTTCTGGCACTCTTCTTCTTCAGCTTAAAGGTTATCATTTCCAAATAAAATAAACAATCGGCAGCATGCTCCCATGTATTTTGTTCAGCATATAACGGCAATCAGAATTCCCAGCCTGCTCACAAGCACTGCAAACGTCACTCCAACTCACTCCCACTCCCAAAACACGATGCAGTGCTCACTTCAAACTGATGAGTCATTTTCAACACATCTGTGAGAACAGCACCACACATAGAAGTGCAAATGAAACCTACACATGCATTTTGTCTAATGTAGATGACGTCACCACTCACCATTGGCTGTGGCGGCTGGGCGTAGCCTGGGTGCTGCTGCGTGGTAGCAGAGGGGGTGGAAGGATAGGGGGTCTGGGGCTGGGAAGGGGGCTGGGAAGGAGGCTGGGTGGAAGGGGGGCAGCTGTAGGACATGGTCAGCTGACCGAGGTGGGGGGAGTCTGAAGAGAAAACAGAGGAACCCTGGCCGCTGTCCACGCCTCCTTCAGCTGAGAGAGAAAAATGTGTTGAGATACAAGGGTGGTAACCTTTTCTCCTGTCCCTCACAATGCTAATACATCTCTGAAATCCGGAATATTCTTGTCTACACAATGCAGGGGTTTACTATATCGATTAAATCTGCTATATGCAGTATGTCTTACATGTGTGTGAAATGCCGCTCTGCTGATAATGAAGCTGCTGCTGCTCCACTTCGGTCTCTTCTGCCTCTGCCTGTAGACAAGCACAAGCTGAGGTTAAACTAAAGAGAAGGTAGTAAAAAAAAAAAAAATTCCCAATGTGCAAAAAGTCAGCACTGACCACACTCAAACAGAGAATACCATAACTGGAAAAAGGACAGAGAGGAAATGGCACTAAACATAAATCACAAAATGATCCATTAGTGGTAAAGACTTGTTGTGTGATGAATGTATGTAGGGCCAAATATCCAAGTACTATTTTTACATACGGACTGAAAAAAACATCCTTGACAACTCCTGATCAGTCTGTCGTTCCAACATTTTAAATTATACTCACAGACTGAAACAAATTCAACAAACCTGTGTGTGTGAAGTTTTGAGAGTTTCTTGTTGATGCTGCTGGTGTTGTTGTTGTTGTTGTAGCTGTTGTTCCGCCTCTAGTTTTCTCTTCTCTTGCTCCTCCCGTACCAGCTGCCTTTGCTCTCTCTTCCTACGGATCAGAGACACACGGTCCTTGATGGCCTTGGCCATGGT
Source organism: Toxotes jaculatrix (assembly GCF_017976425.1). Classification (NCBI taxonomy): domain Eukaryota; kingdom Metazoa; phylum Chordata; class Actinopteri; family Toxotidae; genus Toxotes; species Toxotes jaculatrix. The sequence continues at coordinate 7,878,551 of NC_054415.1, forward strand.
CTTATGGTCACCCTCTGCAACGTAGCCAGACTCAACCTGGAGGGTCAGACAGACACTCTTTTTAAGGCAACATTTCTTAATGTTGGAGTTTTGGAGATGGTGATGGATGACAGCTCTCCTAACCATATAGTTCTTTCTATCCAGTCTATTCTCTTTTGATTAAATCCATCACTTCCTCCCACCACCCATACCAGCATCCATCCTTCCGTTACATCCTCCCCTGCTTCATGCTTACCATTTCCTGGGCCACATCTTCAGGGACATCCTTGTTCAGGTCAAAAGAGAACTCGATGGCTTCGTTGTCTTTGTATTTGCCTAAAATCAAACAGACTGCTGGTCAGGCATGTGCCTGCTAGTGATACAATCTATAGTGTAAATATAATCTTATTAAATAAATTAAGTGCTTTGGTTTTTCAGCAAACAGCTAAATAGTGATTTTTGAGCTGCTAAGAAAAGCTGCTACACATCAGTATTTGCCAAATTAGAACAAATATGATTATAGGTATGTGTTTATCGGGACTTTTACAATGCTAAAATAACCAAAGATATTTCTTTCACATATAAAAGACTTCAATCAGACAAAAAAATAATTTGCCTTTGAGCTTTTTGACGTCTTCTATCCTGAGCCAAAGCTTGATGGCGATCATTTCCCCATCATCCTCTTCTGCCAGTTCAACCCTGACCCCTGTCTCTTCCTGGAAGAATGCATGGTTCAACAGGATCTTTATGGCATACCTAGAGGAACAAGAGATAACAAGATTTAGAACACAGGAAAACGAGGTAAAGATATATGAAATTTAGATGTACACAAAGATGAAAAGAAAATGTAAAAAAAAAAAGGGAGAAGTGGATTTACTTCATGATATTACGTGGTACAAATTTGTTCAATACTAGAAATGCTGTGTGAGCTGGTCTCCAACTTATAAGCTAACAGGAGAGACATGGCATGTAATTAATCTGCTGGGAATGAGAACATGTTGACAACCTTTAATCCAAAGACAGCCTTCCACATATGTCACATTGCATCATTTAGTTTTGTGGGCTCTTGTAATCAATAACAGGGTTTTACTGTTCAGTCTCTCTGCTTGTGTAGATTAAAACTGGGCAGAAAGTCACAAAACTCATTTGAATTGTATCATCAAGCAATACTTTGTGTAGTGATGATGCTGTGATCTGATTCATTTTATTACCTTAGAGACCGACTGCAAACGTTGACTGTAAAACTAACTAAATTGTAATATGTCAACAGACGCAGATTTGCCGTTGATAGCTTGTGTTTGTGTGACTCACCTCTCATCCTTGTTTGTTCTGATGCAACCGTCTATAATTTCCTTCACCTCAGGAATGGCTACCTTGTCAAAACTGCCAGGCTTCACTCCCTGCAAAATCACACACAGAGAAAGAAGAGCAGTGAAGACAGAAGAAGATTTTAGAGGAAGACAAAGAGTCATCAAACACACAGGCGCTCACGCACAAAAGGGAAGATAAAATTGCTGGAGTTCAGAAAGAACTAAAAAGCAGATGTGTTCTTTGTCACTCATGCACAGGAGAGATTTAACCCAGGTTGTCATCTTTGAACACACACGCAAACATACATGGGCTGTACATTAATCCTGTGAAACCCTTTACTTCCAGAAAACAGATCTATGTTTTCTTGCAGTTTTTGTTTTGTTTTGCACAATAAAATCAGGCATAGTAAAATTCAAAAATAGAAAAATGGATAACAGCACAAACAAAATGCAAGAATTGTGTAAAAAGTGAAAGTGATAAACAGAAAAGGGGTTTTCAGGAATAAATAATGAATCGCAGCCTTTCAGAGCCCATAAAGAACACTACAATAGCTTTTAAAGGAAAAGACTAATAAAAGACAACAGTCGGAACCCACTCTGAAGCTGGGCACTACGAAAAGGCACTTCTGAGGCCTAATAACAGCAAAGGCAACACTGGAAAAGCCTTCCTGTAGAAAAATGTACAACTAAATCCAGAAAAAAAAGGAAAAGACAACATATTAGCATGACGCAGCACAATGCAGCTGGGTTTTAGTGCTAACTGATACGATGGGAAAATGGTTACTTTCAAGTGCCAAAAAACCTCTAAAGGTTAGGTACACCGTTCAGAGGCCCAACAGTGAATAGAAGTTCAGCTGCACAGCTCGCCAGAAGGCATCTTAATGACCGGCCCATTTGTTCAAACGCTGCTAATGGAGGAACAAAATAGAGACTGAAGAAAAGAGAAGCAAGTCTGGAACTGAACCTAAATCCTGAATAAAAAAAAGAAAATAAAATCATCTCCAACTGTCATACACCTGTGTATTCAAAAGGAAAAGACTGAAATATCACACTGTCATACAGACATGTGACAAATTAAAGGAAAACCCCTGAATAAATGAGTGGAGAAACACAACGAGCGCAGATGCTTCCACGCAGGTGCACTGCATGGTACAATTAAGCAATTAACATTCCAATCATGCTCTGTGCTGAGCAGGCCCTGCTGATTCTGATTCTGTATGAGTAATGAACACAGACAAAAACTTTTAAACTTTTCCTAACAGATACCAATTTCCTCAAATCACACAGAATATATTAGACACACATGCATGAACTAACTCTTAAAGATGAGTGCAGGTTGAAAGCAATGAAAAACTCAGAGCGAAAAGAGAAACCCAAAGTAAAAGAGAGAATACAGAAACTGTAAGTAAATGACCTGTTGGCTATAAAATATTACAACAGCTAGACGTCAGGCAGTGAGGTGGACAGATAAGATGATCAAATAAAAGGTGAGTAACTTACCTAGGAAGTACTCAGGCAAGTGGACTAGAGAGTCACTTGCTGTACACATGTTTTTGAAAAAAAAGTTTTTAGTCTAAAGTGGCTGCTTGTCAGGCAACCTGTTTGTGCCAGCAAATGACCAGCTTCTTCTGCTCCTTCCTCCAGTCGTCCTCCCTTCCTCCTTTACTTTCTTGGCCTGTTTCTCTCCTGCCTCCCCCCCAGTTCACCATTGCATAACAACCACCCATCTCTCTCTCCCTCTCTCTCTTTCCTTCTTTCTTTCTTTCTTTCTCTCTCTCCATACACACACACACACACACGCTGAGATTCCAGGGCCAAACAAAGTTAGGACTGATGGAGGAAGTAATGGTATTAAGTCTGACAGAAGAAGGGAGGATGAAGGAGAGAAACTGAGAGAGAAAGAGAGGGAGGAAGCTAGATTTTAGTTTAACAAGGATGATTGGAGGTAAGGAATGTTCCAGAAGGAAAAGGACCGTGAAGGACATCAACATTGTATGTCAAGGTATGAGAGGATGAGCCATAAAGAATATCCCCACAGTCCTGCCTCAGTCTTTCAGTTCCCTCCTGTATGATATATATATATATATATATATATATATATATATATATATATATATATATATATATAAAAAATCCTTTTATAAATATATAAAAAAATCCTTTTATATATATATATATATATATATAAAAGGATTTTTTTCATAGTGAAAAATACACTGTACGCATTTTCACTTTGGTGCACTTGCTTGCATCTGTGTTTTCACGCAGACAGTAGATCTGTCACCAGTTCAAAATGTCTATGCTGACTTTTTTTAATATAGGCCTGAGGAGGTAAAATTATCCAGTAATTCACAAGAAGAAAAAAAAAACACATTACAAGAATGTCTACTTTTAATTGTCTTACAGTGCCTCAGAATTCTTATCCTGTGACCCCACCAACAGTTCAACTGACAGATCAAGCAGCCAATTCAGATTCATGTGGTGGCAAAAAAAAATGTTACTGCAAAACTTCCTAAAATAATTTGAATTGAATAGCAGACCATGTCAGCTGAGAAGGCTTTACAAGCCAAACTACCAGGTGACAGTTTAATAACTGATGAATGACTCATCTACTGTAAACTGGTGCTTAAACATCAGGGGTTAACTGGGCTGAGGACACAGTGAGAAATGGAGGGTGGAAAGTTGGAAGGATGGATGAGGAAACAAAATGAAAGGAAGCAGGTGACTAGGGCACCCCGGGGTTGTCACAAGTTTGCGTGTGTGTGTGTTGTCAGTGACAATAACAAATACAGACAGCTGAAAAATGTTTTGCTGAATGAATACAACAATCTGCGCAAAATTGCTTCCAGTATATGAGATTACTGCTATTAAGTTACTACTCAAACACTTACACACAAACACAGTTGAGGTCACTAAGGTAATCAAATATGGTTTGATTAAATTGGGAAAGAAATTTCAGTTATCTGTGAATGAGTGAAGGGAGTCTGGACAGTGGACCAGCGTCAGGACAGAGGACCAGACACACATATAGAAGTATAGTGTCTGAATATATTCTGCCTATAAAACTTTGTAAATTGAATTGAGAGATTCTGGGACAGAAAGACAAGGGTCTGGATAGTTTCTCTCACAATAAAGTTAAGAAGCTGAGAAGCAATCTTCATCCAAAACCCGTCAATTTGAATTTTCTGGCAGTATGGATGGTGACTTCCATTACTGAGTGCTGAAACAGAAACTAGGGCATACATTAAATAATATGGGAGTCACCACATAAATGTAATTACTGATGCTCATGCAGCCCTTGTCTCATTATCGTTATCTAAAATACCGTGAGTGAAGTAGAAATGATGGCACGTTAGGAACACATCAGCTTTTCTTTCTGGTATATACATTACAGGGAAAAAAAACCCACTGCTGCAGCTTGTGTCTGAAGTTACCATTAAAATTTTATGTTCGACTTCACCTGAGGTAAAAGCAACACTTGTTTTAGCTGAAGGGGATGCTGCACTCATCCATGAGCTATAAACAGTAAAGCCTTTCTGCAGTATTACCAACCAAATATTTAGGAATCATGGTGTTAATCCTTCCTTTGTTCGTAATTATTGTTTTTGCAAAAACGTAGAATGTGTCCACATGTTTGATGAGCATCCTCTTTCTTTTGCACCGTTTCAGCCACATAAAAATGATTTGGTGTTTCCAATGAAGCTTTACTGAATTGAAATAAGAGATGCATTAGGAGAGAGATGCAGACAGAAAAGCGAGATAATAGAACAGTAACATCAGAAGGACAGACAGAGAAGAGAGAAAGAGTGCTTTCTAGTAAATTCCAATGGTCCATTAACCATCACTGTCAGCCTCCACAGAGCTGAACTGGGTCCCATGAGGAAAGGAGGGAGACAGCTCTTATCTGCCTGTGTGTGTGTGTGTTTTGGGGTGATGACCTCAGCAGCACTTAACTTAAAAGAGCCCATGACTGCATCTGTTGTCCTCTCTGTCTATGTTTTGGTCTCTGTCTCTCTCTCTCTCTCTTTTTTATCATAGCCTACAAAGCCTAGGAAGGATACTAAAACTAAAGGGGAATTAGGTGCATTTCAGTCAGACGGGTTGATGCACAAGGCTTTCTGTCTGTCAATAAATAGAGCAGAGAGTGGAAAGTGGAGATTCATTCTGATATAGTTTTTGAGGGGTTGTAGTGGAGAGAGCTTTAGCAACTATTCAGACAAAAAATTTTATTTAATTTTTTGTTTTTCATTTAAGGCGCTTTTTGTGGCAGACAACGTTTCTGTGGTTCTTGCTAACCTACATTTATTTTCAGCTCTCTCTCAGGGAGAACAATACCTCTGGCTCCTGAACAGGACTAAGGTTAGAGCGTTTTGCTCAAGGCCAAAACAACAATATCTGTTGAGGGAGCATTAGTTTTGGCCTGACATGACAGGGTTTGCTCAGTACTGCTCTCTAGTGGTGGAGAAAAAAATGTAGCCAAACATGTTCTCCTAGTGCTACTGGTTTTTCAGCTATAACAGAGTGGATAGTATTGATACCACCTTGTGAGTGTGTGTGTGTGTGTGTGTGCCATCATGGCAAAATGTAAACCTGGAGACATGTACTATAGTGGAAACTACCAAAGAGGCAGTCAGACTTGCAGCTGAGATCAAAATAAAGGATGAGTTCAAAGATGGGTCTGGTCGACCCACGAGTGCCGAGGACTCACATTATAATGTAGTAATGACTAATGGGTACTCATGGGTCGGAACGACAACATGTTTACGGGCTCTGCGGCTGGTGTGACCCGATCGCAAAACGGTCGTTTCATTTAGTAAGAGTGAGGTGGGGAGGGCTGGAGAACAAGAGAGAGAGAGAGACTAATCAGTGAAAACACTGTCATATGACTGAATCTCCTGCAGCTCATGCCAAACTTATTAATACAGTCAGTAAACAAGTATGGGGGGAGTGGCAGAGAGAGCCGGGCGGAGGAGGATGTAGATCAAAAAAGACAAACAAGGTTTTTACATCCACCGCACAAATGTCACAACTTGGTTTCTCAACAGCGTACCAACGCACTCAACAAAAAAAAAAGTTTCATTCTTTCTGTCACACACATACTGTACAAGTAATGCAGGCTTACACTAGTAACCCGCCTGTAGATCTGGGCAGCATTTTGGCATTCAGAGTAGGGATACTCTGAGGTAGCCATCTCCAGCATACACATCCCGAAGGCATAGACGTCTACAGATTCATCGTACTTCTCCTCATACATCTCTGGAGCCATAAACTCTGGGGTACCTGATGAAAGGGAGAAGGAAAACAATTATACTTTTATTATTTTTTATTTATATCATTTATTAACATGCTGGCTAAAAAACAAACAGGCCCAGTCATTTACATAACACATACTAAAACGTTATGGTGAGGACAGGACTTAAATCTGAAAAATTTGTTAAACGCAGCTGGAAATGTAAAATTGCAAACACACCATGGGTACCGCATAGTAGCCTGGTAATGTTTGCTGAGTGTGGATTTCTTCATGTGTCCAAATACTTGAGGTTTGCCTAATTACTACAAAGCAGCTGTGAGATTTACTAAGCCTATCATTCTTGCCCCAAGTGCATGAGAGTATGTGCATTCAGGTACTTTGGGTGTGAGAAAATATGTGAATACCGGAATGCCTGTGGTCAACTATACAACTAGACCACTGAAAAGCTGACAAAATATTATATGGAGCAGAACAGACACTTGTGTATTATATGCAGGGTGTGTTTATGCAGCCATAACATCTCCAGACAGCTTAATCCTAGCTCTCTAGCAGACTGCCTGGTGTGTGTTTCACTTTTCAAATACCTGCAGTTTGCTTTAACTGCCAGTCATTTTATAAGCAGTAAAGTTAATCTGCAGTGGGCATGTGCAGTGTGTACAGAACGTGTCTGTGTTCATGTCTTTGTTTATACAAGACTGTACGTGTGGATATGTGCACGTAAAGTGGTTATTGTTTGGTCAAACTCACATACATTATGTCTGTTGTTTAACTTTATTCACCTTTTCAAATCTCAATGTTTCATTCTGACATACAAATTTAAATTTGACTACAGACAAGTATGTCTGCATTGAAGAGATAAGGCACGTGTCTTCAGTGGTGGTGCACATGCATCTTCTTACCTATGACACTCTTAGCAAAGGAGGCCCTCTTTAATGTGGCTAAACCCAGGTCTCCTATCTTGACTGAGCCCGTGGGCCCCGTGATGAAGATGTTATCGCACTTCAGGTCTCTGTGAATGATGGGTGGAGCTCGGGTGTGCAGGAAGTGAAGGCCTTTGAGGATCTGTCTGCACCACGAACGCAGAACCTTGATTTTCATCACCTTGAAACGCTTCAGGTAGCTGCAGGACAAAGAAATCACACACAAAGAGAGAGTCAGTCAACAAAGCGAGATAAAGTGTACAAAAACATGGAGAGAGCACCAGTTTCAAACCAACAACAGCCAATGCAGCAACAGCCATGTATTCTGTTTAAGTGGCCTTTGTCCTGACATAATATCTGCCAACATGGTTGCTCTCTGAAAGATGCTCCAAACAAGTGCACCAGCTAAAAACAGGTGAAACAATTTCATGAACAACTCACACAAAACACAAAGCTGGCCTCTTATGTTTCTCATATCAAATGTTAGAAACAGTGCAGCATTACAAAACTGAGTTTTAGCTTCACTCAGGTGACACTTTGAAGTGTTACTGCAGGACACTGAAAATCAACAAGGGTGGAAATTAATTATGGCAAAACAAAGCATGCAGAGGCAGACAGCAGTCAGACAAGACAGTGCTGTGGTGGAAACACGGATAATGCTTCAATTAAAGATTAAAGCTTACACAACCAAAGTGGATTACTGTAAGACAATTCCAGCTTAAAGAGATGCATCACAAATTCTCACACACACATGAACATGCACACAAAAACACACACACACACACACACACAAAAGACAGGCAGCCATTGAGAGATATTCTGGTGTCTGTGTGGTAAACAGGACTTTTAGACTTGTTTTATCGGTTTAAAAAGATCTTCGATTGATTTTAACCTGGACATAAATACCAGCTGAAAACACACAGGAGTGACACAGTAAAGTGTAAAAGGTTTACACACTTGTGTCCATAATATATTTGACTTAATACATTTATATTTTGGCAAACAGAACAATTCATCTTAAGCAGCAAAGCACACTGTTGTTTTCATTATTACTGATTAAATTACATATGATGAAAAGGCTTCTGTCAAAACTTCTCTTTAAGAATTTTGAGAACTTATTCAAAAATAATTTGTCTGTCACTCCTGATTAGCTAATTTAAAATCCCAATCGAAGCTCATCTGTTGGGGACTTTCTCTGTCCAGCTCGTCGGTGAAATTCAAGTGGAGTGCCGAACAGACACAGTGAGACCTGGTAAGCAGGACGTCCTCCTCGGTTACCCTCTGATCCTCCAGACGATGAGGAAGATTCACAAGAGATCATCTGTTTCATGACTCATCACCTTTTTGATTCATTTAATTCTGCTGTTCTGTGTAAATTTTACGGCATCATATTGAGTAAAACAATTTGATTTAAGCTAATTTTTGTTATGTGGTAAAGCAATTTGGTTCCTAGAGCTCAAAATAATCTTGTTCTTATTCTATTTACTGCATTTAATTCCATTACCAAGCTTTAAACTTAGGTTAAACTGATTTCGCCCATAGTCCTGGTGAAAAACTGTTATCTGGCTGAATTGCCAAGTGACCCTAACAAAGAATGTTGTTGTCTCCACCAGTGATGCCCTCTCAGTTTTCTTGCTCCGGGTCCAGACAGCTGACCTGGTGCAGAGCAACATCAGTGAGTCTGGCTGCAGCATCACTGGCAGCTCCACAGATCCTGATTGTCAACAGCTGCTCTATTAATGCAGCAACAGCAAATCTGTCTTAGCTGATGAGCAGCAGCTCGGACAAGTCTGGACTCAGCATCACACACACACCAATCTGTCCTGACCCAGCCCCAGACTGTTGGGTTAAGATACAGCTGTGACCCTGTGTCTTTACCAGAGTCGACTATGTTCATTTAATCAAGTGCTGGACCTAAGTATCATTCTAAGATACTTGAACTTGAGTCTTTTAATTTGATGCTACTTTATAATTTTACTCCATTCACATTCACCAGGAAATATCGTAGTTCTTACAACACTACATTTATTGACAGCTATAGTAAGACATTACTCTGCAGACAATGTTTTTCACTCATCATGTGATCAATTTATGAAATATAATGCCTTGATGCATAGGATGCAGACCCACCATCATTAAACCAATGCCCACAGAAAGCACTGAGTGGTGCTTTCTCACTGCGAAGTCAGCTGACATAGGGATATCTGCAACAGCATCCAACATACCCTCCAATACAGAGGACACTAAACGCCAGTCAGGCCGGCAGGCAGCATCTCTGCTGACTGGTGGAACCAAAATAAACAACGTTCAGTGCATTCTCTCCGCTGCACTTAGCATAGGATGAACTAGCTGTTTCAGGATTATCGGTCATGCTACATGGTTCACACCGGGTATAAAATCAGTTAAAGTTGTCACGGGTGCTGCCATCTATCATTTCAATGCAGCGGTGCCCTGCAATCTTAATACTATTAGAACATATCAAATGTGTTCTCCTATTGTTCAGTCCGAAAGAAAACTAACACACAACAATTAAATAATCATAGCAATAAAGCTGGAAGTTAATTTGTCAGTTCTTCAGTGTCTCCCCTGACTTTGAATGAGGATTTTGTCTCTTATATAGGCCACCATTTCTCTCTGTCCTCAGAAGTTATATGAAGGAATTTACTGCAGCAAAATATCTGGGTGGATTCACATATTCTCATCAAGAGTTTGCCCTCAGGGCCTGGAACATGTTAACCGACAGAAAATAATCTTCTGGGGACTTTTTAAGTTAACATACCCCAAAATCCTTTAACTTTAGTGTTTACACTGAAACCTTTTACAGCCTATCCGTCTTCCTCACATCCACCCCTGTTCCATCACATTCCATTTCTCACTTCCATTTCTACTTCTCATGTATCTCTTAAGAAATAACACCCTCTTTTCCGCTTCCTCCTTCTGTACCTTCCTTCGCTTTACCTACCCGTACTCATCTACCTCGCCTGTCTCCTCTGCTTTCTTTCTCTCCCTCTCTGAAGTCAGAACAGTGCTGACAGACAAGTTAAACCCTGTGGCATGCGATGGTGGACTGACACTGAACAAAGCGTCTCCTCCGCACACAATCACTCAACCATGCCCCTCTTTTCAACACACATACCTAAATACATAGATTTGTATTTGCACTTTCAAAATGTGCAGATATATATGGATATATAGTATGTAAACAGTACACACAGAACATACACACATAACCTGATTACCATCCATACACACAAAAGCATTAATAAAACACACACATACAAATGCAATAGCAGCCGTACACAAACATGCCTTTCTATCACCTCCCCTGTCTCACACACACAAACACACAGCCAAGGACACACACACACACAGATAAGGGGCCTCTAATACTCTGAACCCACGCTGGTCAGTATTTCCATCCTCACTATATCCCTCCTTCCCTATCGCCATCTCTCACACTTTTTCCACCACTTCAGTGGACAAGAGCCCGTCTCCTTTCTGAGTATTCATCTGGATGAGGGCCAAATCGCTCCACAGCCTTGAATCTGTTCATATATGTACATGAATGCACTAAATGACAAAAAACGAATGAAACCAGAATTTAAAAGTGAATATTTGCTGGTCTATGATTGTAAAATAAGTTACTGACTGCTGGTTGGACAAAACTATTTTTATCTGAATATTCAATTCACTCATTCATTTTTATTTTTTACACTGCAGGTAGTAGAGAGCAGGAGGGGGCTAGAAAAGCTTGGTTAACCTCACTTCAGTTTACTGTTCAACTTGCTGAATAGTTGCAGATTTCAGAGCATCTGCACAGTTGCTGCATTTATTAACACATTCATGAAGCTTCTTCATTCTTCCACTGGAGGGAGCTACTGTCCTTGTTAGTACTGTGCTGCTGGATTAATTCTCTCTGTGGTCACAGGTGGGTCATTAGTTTGTCAGTCAGTCTGCCTAGCTGCCTTTTAACGGGACATCTAGTTATGCATTCGTTGATCTGACATGTGCATCTCCAGCCTCTTCAGCTGATTGTCTCACTATCTGCTGATCTGCTTCCTCTTTCTGTCACTCTGATTAAAACTATCAGTGTGGTCATCCATCAGTCTGCCCCCCTCCCCATGCGCCTCGTTTGGTTTCTCCCTGTCTGTCTGTCTCTCCGTCAGGAATGAGAGGAATCTGCAGCAGAAGCAGCAGCTGGCAGGGTGCAGGTGCCGATGTCCCACGATGCACTGCATGGGGCACGCCGTGTGCCACTCGCCCCGCATTTAAGCTTTTATTGTTTCAGGAGCTCAACAATCGCTTTCGCATTCACAGTCGAACATCCATTCTGTACAGCAGAGAGACTGGCATGCGGTCATAGCACGGACAATGACGGCCACAGACACATCAATTCTCCACAGTGAATTCAGGGGAGGGAGGCAAAGACTGAGGACAGAGACTGACAGACGCCCCTGTTATTGATGTTACACATGTACAGATGTACAGTTTGTAACACATAAGAACAAGCCTACCCATGATTCATGAGCTTTACCAGCTAATTCTGCGTATTTGAGGCTAAAATCGGGTGAAAATATGCTTCAAACACCATAACTAGGAGGAGGAATCGATAGTGCTACAGTACAGAGTGATTGTGCAGTGAAATCATTTCATTCTTTCAGGTTAGAAAGGCACTCAGTCACATAAATACAGTACATAACAGACACACTGACACATACTGTACATACAATGATTCAAGACGAACTAGAAAACCCACTAACAGCTGCACTCGGCACAGAAATCATGCTGGGATGTGAAGGGCTTATGACACAACTGTGAAAGGCTATTTCCAGAGTGCAAATACAGAAATGTGCAAATTGTATGAGTGCATATGTATGTGTGTGTGTGTGAGTGTGTGTGTGTGTGTGTGTGTGTAGATTTTACATTTCAACAAAAAACTGGAGGTGAGTCATCATCTGTAATGACAGTGCCCTTCAAAAGCAAAGGGGGGGAAACAGGTGATGGGTGATTGACAGTGTTAGAGTGTGTGTTTGTTGTGCATGAGCACCAACAACACTGCAAATTTGTGTTAATTTCCTAAATTGTTATCAGGGAAAACTGATTTTATCTCTCGTGTACTCACGTTTTAAGCGTGCCAGATGTCATGAGCTCAGTGACCAGAACAATACATTTCTTTCCTTTGCATGGTCCCTCCCACGAGTCATAGAAGCGGACAATGTTAGGATGCTGGAGACCCTTCAACATCCCGGCCTCCTCTTTGAAGCGCTGTCGCTCGGACTTGGACAGCTTACGATCCTACACACAAGACAGAAGAGGAAAATTAGTCATACATCCACAACACAAAGGAAACATTGTCAATCTAAAATCTTGAGGGAAGAAGATTCTACCCAAACAAAACATGCTGTTTTAACAGTACAACACAATTATGGAGAGTGTGATTACAATCAAGTCAAGGAGGAAGAGGTTTGGAGGGGTGGAGAGGAATTCTAAATAAGAGAAGAGGAAAAAAAATGGGAGGAGAGGAGAAGTAATAAATGCCTGCAAAGCATGAGTCCAACTATGGTTTGACAACAAGACACAAATCATCTTTTATATCTAACACCGATGCAGGTTCTAAATGTGCTATTAAAATACAAATTCTGGTGAACTATGAGACCAGGTACAATCAGAAAATGTCACCGTATTGCATTAAAACACAGCTGCAGAGAAGGATTTGGACACAGATGAAACAATACACTGTCCTTTCATCTTAACTCAAAGCAACCACAAACATCCATTACAGTGAGTCAGTATTTTGATCTGTCCTTTTTCTTTTACAGTCCCTGCTTCATTTCCTTGTGAGGCACTTGGTGACAAACTGGTTTATTAAAATGATTTATAAATAAACTGATTTGAATTCACAGAAGAAGCTGCTGGTGTTTTATTTATTTATTTATTTATTTGAACTTTTACACTGTAGTGTCTTCCTTGTCAGTGCTAGCTGTGCAGACAGCCATGTCTCTCTTCTGGTGCATTATGGTGATTATTAGCTGTGGCCGTGGACACCCAGTGAGAGCTTGACCAAAACAGGCTAAGAAAAGAAAGTTACAGCCTACATTCTTCCATCCTGTGGAAGACTAGCTTCTTAGAAAAGTCCAACACATATACACACACAGAGTTTAATGGGCATTCCAGCTCTACCACTGAATCCTCAATAAACACAGATGCAAAGGGCAGTGTGCACAGGTTTGATCTTGTAAAGAAGTGTGCTTGTGTGTGTATTTGTACATGAACATGTGTAAAAGCTGTCAGACAATCATTTGTGTCTAGCCTGTGTTGTGAAGAGAAAAAAAAAAAACCTAAACAATTCATTATTATTTTTTGTTGTTTTAGATTACTTTGCATTACTTTTTCTACTTTTAATTAAACAATTATTTATGGTCTGTTGAAATTTGAAGGGCTATATATTTAGTAATTTATGAGAATTTGTGCTGCGTGTGTGTGCATGTGCTTATTTGCTTTTGTCTATGTGTGTCTGCTCATTGATGTTTCTAGTATCTTCATCAGCTCTGTGTCTAACCGTAGCTGACACATCCAGCACATCACTGCCCCAAAAATAAACAAATTCAGAGTAAGGTGATGAAACCTGAATACTCTGAGGATTTTAAGTCCAAATATGGTTGCAACTTCCTCTGTGACTCTAAATTATTAAGTTGTTCATCCCAAATATAAAGTCTTCACAGCTAACTTGCAGTTACAAGTAGGCTGCACCAGAAATACTAATAATAATACTACTAAAAAAAAAGCAGGTTAAAACAAATCTGAAAGAGGTGTTTCAATTAACCTGGAACAAACAGAAATTTGTGCTTTGAGAGCAAATCGTGACACACAGCCAGAACATTTCATAATGTCTGTGACCCTTTTAGAGGATGAAATTACAGGCAACTGAACAGACAGACTGGTCTGCAGACAAACACAACAAAGAGCAGCTGCACTGACACAGAGGCTGGGCGTGTTGAAGTATAGATGACAATAACTCAAACACAGAGTGAACGAGGAGCATGAAGAAATTTAGGCTGCATTTAAAGAAGCAACAGTATTTTTAAGGTGACGCGAGATCAGACGTTGGAGGTTAGACACCTACTCCTGCAACATTATCAGGACTATCACCATGGCAACCAGTTTTAAAAAGAGGTCCAATGAGGAGCACCTTGACTGTTTCATTGTTTCATTCAATAAATCAAAAACAATCTGGCATCTTTCAAGTACACAGATAAAATGTTGTGAATGGTGTCCTTTTTTTTTTTTAAATAGCGCTGCATTGTTTCATTCGAGTATTTCATTTGAATATGAATTACACTAAAAAACAAACGCATCCAGTGCATTAGCGCGAACCATCCGAGACAAAGAACATGCTCGCCATCAATCATTCAAATGGTTTAAAGCTACACTCCCTGATTTTGTAACAGAGCCACAAAATACCCCCCCCAAAAAAAACACCCACTGCACCAACCAATCAACAACTCAGCACTGAAGATTCTGCCCGGTCACGGTGAGTCTTTTGAAATGTTATAAAGCTATTAAAAACCTTGTGAGCTGCTTCAGAGATTAGGACAATCTCTGAGGTGATGATCTCATATTGTCATATTGTATAACCTGGGGCCTCATCTATATCATATGACTTACGGACACACACACACACACACACACACACACACACACACACACACAGAGCGAGAGAGAAAAACTCTGAAAGCTTCAGTGTGTTTCTGAGCCCATTAATGTGTGTAGAATCTGTGGGTCTAGGTGTGTGTGTATGTGTGTGTACTTGTTCTTACATCCCAGTGGGGACTTTAACGTGAATGTACACAAACCCAAGGGGACTCGCGTCACCATGGGGACAAAGACGGAGGTTCCCCATGGGTAGAGATTGCTTTTTGACGGTTAAGACTTGGTTTTAGGGTTAGGATTAGGATTAGGTTTACGTTAGGGTTAGACATTTATTTGAGAAGGTTAAGATTAGGGTAAAGGGCTAGGAAATGCATTATGTCAGGGACTGTTCCCACAGGGAAAGTGGAACGAGTCTGTGTGTGCGTGTGTGTTTTAGGTCCCATATCAGCTTATCCCTTCATCCCACAGCGAAGCCTTTCAGTGATGATGGCCCATTAGCAACTGACACACAGAAACATCCGTGTGAGCTCACTAACCCTTACTCCCATTCTCCCTCACTCTCCTTCGTTTGCCCGTTATGACCACGTGACCCGTGTGGTCACATGACAATAGCCGTAGGCCACCTGACTGACTGGAAGCCAACATTCCATTTCCCGGCAGCACTTAGAAAAGACCCTGACCACCCATTTCGCTGTTAGACACCTCCCTCAGGACACTAGAAGATTACTTCTCCCTCTGTCTTGCTCTCTTATTGAGTGTGCATGAGTGTGTATGTGTATGTGTGTGTGTGTTTGTGTGTGTATGTGCCCACAGATGCGAGCAGACAGCAAGTCTAGGGGGGCTTCCTAATCATTATTAATGTTTCCTTCTTCATTCTTCTGTATAAATGGGTACACATCTCCCACACACACACACACACAGTATATGATTTATCAGATAGAGTAAACACAGATCTGGAAGCCACGTTTAGTTCGTGAAATTGCTGCGATGACGTGGGTATTTAAAGAATTAATTTGAGCCAAGTCTTCTTGTTGAGAGTGGTTGTTTTCTTTCTCTCTTTCCCCCACTCTCTTTATCCCTTCTTTTCTCCTCTGAGCTTCAAAACATCATGAGACTTGAATTTGTCAGACTCAGAGAAACCCTCTCACTCTCCATCCAAGCCTCTCTCTCTCTCTCTATTTCTAATACACACAGGCTCACACAAACACACACCTAAGCTAGACAAGCCTATTCACTCAAATCTGCAGCTTCTTATCTGACTCACACTCACACACACACACACAGACTTCTTTTCGACATAAGGACTTCTCACTCTCTAAGCCCTGCATTGCTTACTCACTATCCTCCTCTCACCTATCTGAGGACTTGAAAGAAGCCACCTATACATCCCTGCGTGAGTGACAGTCAGTTCTAAGTCTGTCTGCCCTATTTCTGCACATACATACACCCACATACAACCAGGCAGCCAGACAGGGGGCAAGAAACTGAATCAGCAGTGTTAAAGCATTGTGCAGCTTCCTGCAGAGAGGCTGAAAGCCGAAACCCTCTGATCAACTCATCTAGTCTGGACATCCCACTGTGCTTTAACACTCTGTGATCATCTGCTCTGGTCTGCTGCACCCTGGCGAGTGAGCAGCACTCACAGCACCAGATGGACGGAGGTCGCAACAGAAGACAACACCACGAGTGCCAGAAAATTCAGAATTCAATAAACACTCTGACGTGGTAAAAGAAGAGTTCCTGGGCACAAAACTCACAGGATGTCGTCCAAAGTGCTTCGTTTCTCTCGGGGGCAGTGGAAGACTAAATATAGCATAAATAATTGCATATGATCCCTCTCTCATGCTTTCCATTATATAATATGAATCTAATTTTTGTTTACAGAGGGAACAAAACAAATCCAGAATGGAAGGATGGGAAGGAAACTGTTCTGTTTGACACACTGGATGGTAAATTCACAAATCATCAGGAACTTTTATTGTTTCACAAGCGAGTAGGTTTTAGATCAAAGTAAGTCCCGTTACCTGGGACTGGTAGAGTTTACAATCCTACCACAGAAGTGCTTATCAGCACTGAGAACTGAGATCCACTTATTTCCTTGGGATTCTCACCAATTTCTGCTCTTGTTTCTCAGGAAAAACGCCTGCAGGACTACCGAAGTTTCAGCACGCACATGCTTGTGTTGTGTGCATTCAAAACAGGTATCACCTGACCTTAAATCAACATCACTGCAGTAAGAGAACTGGATCATCTTTTCACCTGCAGCAGTTTTTTTCCAATAACTTTTTCATGTTAAATGGCAGTTTATACTTCAGCTGTGTGTCCTTTTAGACTAAATGAATAAAATTAAAATTATTAACCATGCACACACAATTCAACAAGGGGCTTAATCAGATATGCAGACCTCCTCTCCAAATCAGAACAGTAGGGCTGGCTGCAGAGCAGCATTCAACAGATGAAGCATTGAGTGCACAAAATACCTGGATCAAAATCCTTCAACTCAGTTTATGCACATTAATTATGGCCATACATTCAAAATTAAACACACATCATTGTACACAGGGATGTTCCACAGCTGATTACTGTTTACTTGAGTGATATTATTCACCCTATATGAGTAATATTACAAATATAACACACATATAGATGTGTTACATGCACCCATGTGACCAAGATGAAAATCAAGTTAAGAAAACTGCGTGCGGAGCATAAAAAGTATGCTCAGGGTCAAAGACACTGATGAAAATGATTACTTAGGGCCAGTTCATGAAAAGCTTTTATTGCCGAAAGCATTTAGAGATGATTTAGTTTAAAACCACATGATGAAAAAGACACAGGCTCTGCCAAGGTCTGCAGCTGCACCCTAAAATACACGTTGTACATGAAGAATACAATAAAGAGTATGAGAGGGAGAGTGATAATTTAAAAAAAAAACCTATGAAACATTTTTCTTCCCTGAAACCGAACATGACCTAATAGTTTTGCCTTAAAATCATTATTCCAACACGTAGCAGAACAACTGGCAGCATCGTTTTTTGTCATAATCACGTAACCTCTTTTGGGAGCCTAAATAAACTATAAACGTTTTATCCCAGTTTCTCCAGCATCTGTTGTTGAACGAATCTGGTTTTCCTCTGTGCAACCTTCACGTCCTGACCCACATTTCAGATGAATATCGATGTGTAACTTGAGAGAAAAATCAGAGCCTGTAAATCTTTATTACATTAAGCCTCTCGGTTCAGTGAATGAGCTGATTTGTTTCTATGTACAGTAAAAGAACTACAGTGGTGGTGGATAGGGGCTCATGGTGGGGTCGTGTGTGTGTGTGTGTGTGTGTGTGTGTGTGTGTGTGTGTGTGTGTGTGTGTGTGTGTGTGTGTGTGTGTGTGTGTGAGTCCCAGTGTGCTCCATTAGTATGTAGCCAAAGTGTCTCTCAGACCCCCCACACTCTGGAAATGCTCTCCTGCAAAGAACCACAAACCCCCTACAGCACACACACACACACACACTCATCTACATACCTAACATGTACCCAAAAAGACACACATATGTACATGTTTCGCTTGCGCACACACAAACCCAAACCTTTCCAGTACCCTCACCACAGCTTGTTATGGTTAGCCAGCATGAGTGTGCGAGAGAGAGAGAGAGCATCTGTTATGAATAAGAATGATTGAAAAGTGGATGAATGAGCTCCAGTAAAAAATCATTTTATGAGACGTTTTAGCTTATTGCACCGACAAAAACGAAGGACACACCAAAATCTGAGTCTGCTTGTTCACACCCTCCTCCTGTATCCCCCATGTGTTTGCTTTATCTTTTTTTGTCTTCTTCTTGCTTCTCTTTCCGACTGCCTCACTCGCTCTTTGTTTCTCCATCACCACCCGCCCTCCCTCCCTCCTTCTTTCCTCCTAGTTAGGAGGTTTTTGGTTTCCCCATCAATCACCACTCTACCTATTGCAGTAACCAGGGCCATGTGTCTGTGTGCATGTGTGCATGTGTGAACTATAGTCTGACCTGGTTGTGGCTGAAAATCTGTCGTTCCCGCAGAAAATGCGGTGAGACACATACACTTTGGCTTCCTTTCCATGTTCTTTGGAAATATAGTTATTAGTGACGTGTTCATTATATTGTTTGTAATGTTTCTGTTTACTTTTTTGCGAACAATGAAAGCAACCATGTGCTCCACAAAGTACGATGAGGTATCAATCTCCTATAGGAGGAACGTACTGATTATCTTTTTTTGTGTGATTTTTAACAGACGCTATGAACAAACTCATTCATCAATAACAAGCCTTGTGTGTGTGTGTCTGTGTGTGCGTGCGCACATGTTGTGAAATTGTGTGTTAACAATAGGTGCCATCTCAGCCTGCCACTCACTGTGCACCCCATTGTCTCATCTCTCTGTGCTTGGCTGTGTGCGCACACGCACACACACACACACACACACACACACACACACACACACACACACACACACACACACACACACACACACACACACACACATACACACATACACACACACACACACCCACCACCAGACACACCATGCGCCAGTGCAGTCATTACCCTCTGCTCTGCTGGTCACGCCTCATCTCCCATCCGTCCTCCTCACCCGTCTCCTCACTGCTCCTCCCTCCATTTTCCTTTCTCCTTAATCTCTCTCACTCCTCTCCAATCGTTTCCTATCTTCAACCCACTTCTTTCCTCTTTTCCATTCACGGGATTCCCCCAGAATACAAGCAGGATGCATTTCAAAAATGGCCTCCCTCCCACATCACACCCCACAGTTCAGCCACTTGATCCAGTCATCCTGATCCAAGGGTAATGACAGGAAATCTGAGGATAATGAGTGGAACTTCTGGTGTAAAGTTCTTCCCCTCTAAAGTGTTAATCCTTAACAGAACAGCACACCATGCACAAAGAATCACATTATACCTGGAATATCCCCAAATTTGGAGCTAATGAGTGAAATATGGTGCCATGCCAGACTTCCAAAGTTCACAGAGACAGCTGCAGGAAAAACAAATGATCAACTTTAACATTTATACCACCTTGAAAACACAGAGCTGCTAGGACTGAGTGCTTTGGTTAAAACACCTATGAATCCGTGACCTTCAAGCTACAGGACATTTTTCCCTCATTCTCAAACGAATAATCTAATACCAATCTAATACCCAAATCCTGAGTCAGCTGAGCAAACCTGTTCCAATATTCAGGCCTCTAATAAAGCTAAAGCTCTATTCATTGACTGTGGTTTTGATTGAAATGATTAGAAACAAACAATGGCCTCCTTTGTCGCTCATACAGGAAACAAAGATCCAATGAAGTCACGTGAATCAAACAGGGATCCAAAGTTTTATAGTTTTACTTTAGAAGCCTTTTTATTATTTGCGTCAGCTTCATTATTACATTAGTATTAAAGGAAGATTATCAGGAGTAATCTTAAACAGAAGGTCTGGAGGAGTGTGAAAGTTCAGGGGATTCAATGTAATGAAGTGAAAGATTTCACGGTGGAAATAAGTTGTAAACAAGTTGCGTATGGACCAAATGCTTGCATGCAAGAGCATGTGCTACAATGTGTGTATGTAAGACAGAAAGAGACAAGTAATATGTGAGAGAAAGCACAGGATATCACTAAAAAAAAAAAAAAATTTAATTCCTGTGAATTAGAGAGAAAATAATTTAATCTATTTCTTTAACACTGATTCTAAATAAACAACATGCCTGTTAAATTCTTCAAAAACAAGTGGCATCTAGTAAAACTTTGTGTACATGTTTTGCATGTCTTCTTTGATTGATTAGGCAGTAAAATGCTCTTTGATCTATAACAAAGATTAATTGGAATCATGAGACACTCGGACGTAATGACCGTCATATATCAGCAATCCTGTCAGCCTTGAAGGGACCAAAACGTCTTTGAACTTTTAAGGATTTGACCCTTTGCAGAGGAGGCCACATCGTGCCACTGCAGTGTGTGTGTGTGTGTGTGTCAAGTGTGTAAGTCGAGTATGTATGAAGCAGTTGTGTTTCTGTGTGAGTATATGTAAGACATTTTTTTTCTATGTCTGGGTATGTGTGTGTGTGTGTGTGTGTGTGTGTGTGTGAGTATATTTGGGTGCAAAAGGTTGCAGCCTTAATATAGCGTACATCCACCTGCCTCTCTGTTAACACACCATAAACAAACAGATCACGCAGAGACTGATATGTTGATGGACACAATCCATTTCCCATATGTCAACAGCTCAGACATTTAAATGTTCTTCACTATGCCTGGATGAGTAACATGTCTAATGATTAAAAAAAAAAAAAAGACAGCACTACTGAACAAGTGTGTATGGAAGCAAAAAGAAACATCCCATACGCTGTAGGGGGATCATGGATAAAATCCCTGCTAAAGCCCACTAAAATACCAACAGATGCTACTGGCAGAAGTTCATTACCAAGAAACATTATATATCCATGCCTGTGTGTTGTTAAGTGGTGTGTGTATGTGTGTGTGTCTATGTGCTTTTGTGCAAGTCCCCCTGGATTCCACAGGGTGTAAATGACGTCTTATAGCGAGGCCCTGACACTGTTACAGTAACTGATGATCTAACAGCGGGTTAAGGGCCAGTGTTCGAGAGAAGACGAGGGCTGTCCCAGAAAAACCGATTACATAACGTGGGAGGACTATCCCTTTACACTCCATTAAATGCAGGCCTCCACTATTAACGCCCAAGCTGAACTTTAGCACTTCTCAGATTTCACTTTAAAGAGCATCAACAGCCATAGGCATCCAATCACATAGCAGCACTCTGTGTCTAATATAATGCTGCAAACAACATGGATGCTCTGATGAAGCAAACAGCTAGAAGTTACACTAAGTGTGTGTGTGTGTGTGTTGGGGGACTCAAACGGAGTCTGATCCATCCTAATGGAAGCTCTGGAGGTGACAGAATTAACTAATCAACCATTTTTACTTTAGAAAGAGAGATAAACGTATTATTAAAGGTACACTACGGAGTTTCGGACAACTATTATGTTGATGAAGCAATGTTTTGATGACTGGGTCCCCATTTTGATGGCATCTTGTCTGCGTATGAGCATGCAGGCCACGGAAAGTACATTCCTGCTGTCCAGCTCCAAGATATTCTATTAACTGACAACTGGTGCCGGTAATGCAGCAGGAACCGTAGCAACGCACCAAAAAATATGAGGAAAGAATCAAAATATATATTTATGAGGAACTAAAGAGATTTTTAGGTCACAGATGGAGGGGAGAGTACAAGCAAGCAATTAAAACTGTGCGTTTTAATATTTATGCTCTGTCAGCCTAACAACCACTTTAGTGAGAGTAACCAACTGAGTGTTTACATGTAGACAGAGTAGCTTTGGCACAAACAGATACTGACTCTAAGAATACTACACACTGTCAGTGATGCGTGTGAGTGTTTGTGTGCTCGTGCTTGTGCAGTGGTCTTGTGTTTAACTCCTCTGCAAGCTCCTGAGGTTGTCCGCAGATTAACAGAAACCCTGAAGAGACGCACATAATGTATGAAAAAGAATACACAAACAGTGCAAACCCACGTGCATGTGTGCATAAATACACAAAGACACACCACGCCACACCTCTCACCTATACAATAAACATAAAAGAGGGATTAGCTAATGTCAAGAGAACAGCAGAGAGGGAACGAGACAGCGGGAGAGCTGGAAATGAGTGGAAAAGGAGGTGAATGTGAACGAGAGGATGAAAAATAAGTCAAAACATCAAATTTATAAATCACCAATACTTTTTCTTCCCTCTTTGTCTCCTTCATATCTCTATGGTCCCCTCTGTCGTACAGTCTGTGTCTCTCTGCCCTTTTCCTCCCCTCGCCGTGGCCTATATTTCCTCGGCAGCTGGTTAGTTGAGACGAAGGAGAGGAACTGATTTAGGCTCCAGCTCTGACAGGGTAACTAGAGACGTTAAACAGATACAGGCTACCGACAGAGCCGTGCACCAGAGGCCGAAGTAATCTGTGACAGACAACTGGACGGGCTCCAGAAACGTCCAGCAGCCAAACAGACGTGTGAGTGTGTGTTGGTGTGCATGTACGCTGTCCGCTGTATTTGTATGTGTTTCTCTGTGGGTCTCTCTCTGATGACTGACTGCTGTTTTGTTACATGCAGGTTTTGGGGTTAATTTGTTCCAGATGAGAGTCCATTACAGCCAAAGCGCACACTGTTACAAGACATTAGCCTAGTTTTTCTTGTACTTTTGTCTCTATCGCACTGTCTCAGACACACAAGTGATTTGAAGCAGACATGTTTAACTGAGAATGTTAGAAATCATATCCAACATTAGAGAGATACCTGACGAATGAATTCACTTTTCTTTTAATTTAAAAGGCCATAATAAATGCACAAGTAATGATGTCACATTTACAGATGCAGACACTGTGCGCAAATGTGACCGACAAAACAGGGGTGGGAAGTGAGGAGGAGGGGTGAGAGCAGTGGTGAGGACGGAAGTGAGGTTAGAGGAAGAGGAAATGGGCATATTTGTCCTCTGAAGTCTTTCCTGTTACGATGACACACAGTGCAGAAATGTTCCACACATTACCTACTCCTTCTCACTAACAAACAAGCAAAGAAGTACCCTTTTGAATAATGGCATTTCACAGAAATCTCAAGGAAACATGACAAGATAACGGTTTCCTTGACAGCTAAAGTCCAGCCAACTGTGTAAGCAGCAGCAGATCTAGATGAGGAGACGAGGGGGGGGGGGGGTTGGAGAGAAGGAAAGATGACAGGAGAAAAGACGAGAGGAGACGAGCAGAGAAAGGACAAGGGAGGCAGAAATGAAGGTCGGATTATATGACACAATGATGCAATAACTGTGAGAACATCATGTACACACACACACACACACACACACAAACGCTTGCGGTGTAGGGTTACTGCAGAGGTGCCTGTCTGTCTCAGTAATGCCTCGCTGAGAGACAGATGTCAATGTCACAAGGACTGAGTCAGTCTAACGCTTACATCAACTAGAAACACACACTGCCTTTGTCAAGGAAAATCACCGCTTCACAAACACACTAGACAGTCAAGGAGAGATGAGGCCACTGCTGGATGAAGACCCAGTTATCCTACTTTAGATTTTCTTTTGCTGAACTGAAACTTCATCCTAGACCTTGCAAGAGTGTTCATTGAGTGAATAAGTAAAAGAAGAGGAAGAGAAAACTGAGTAGTGGGAGGCTAGAAAACTGTGAAGAGACAGGAAATGAGTGAGGTGAGGTTCAAGACCTGCAGGAGGAGAGGATGAAAGTGAGGGAAATATGTGAGGAAAGTAAAAATAGGAGGGGACAGTGGGAGGAGGACAGATGGGAGAAGAGCAGAAGAAGAGATGAGGAAAGGAAGATGAGAGGAAAGTAGAAGAGCGACAGATGTTAATGGCTGATCAGAAGCACAGAGAAGGAAAGCTAAAGGGCCTGAGAGAGGGACACGATGGAAGATGGGATTTGAGGAGGAGGAGGAGGAGATGGCTGAAGGGGGGTGGGCGGGGGGGAGATGGCTGAAGGGGGGTGGGCGGGGGGGAGACAGCCCAGATAATGAGCTGTCAATTGAAACAAAAGCAGAATTGCAGAACTAACTTAATAATGAGTCTCATTCTCAGGAAAGATAAGTGTAATAATGACAACGAGGCCTCGCTAATGAGACTACCGCACCAATTCACACACAATGTAACAACCTTTTCCTGAGCAAACTATTATACCCTGATAACCACGAGCCCAGAATAAAACTTTTAACAAAGACACTTTTATAAAGGAGAAAGTTAAAAGGTTTATTCATAAAGTGACAATCAAAATCGCTTGTTTAAAACATAAAAGGCACAAAATTAACTTTTTTTTAAGTTAGAAAGATTTGTCCTCATTATATTGCTGCTAATTTCTTTCACCAGGCCTCCGGACCAACTACTCACATAATCTTTTCTTAAAACTATATTTAAGAAAGTTTAAGAATTCACTGACCATATCATAAAATTGGTAATTAGTTCCTGCTGAATGTTGTTCTGAGACCCGAAGCCACATATAACATTTCACCTTATGACAACAGGCTTTAAAGTTACCTTAACACAAACATTAAAACTACTTTTTTTTTTTTTTTTTTTTTTTTTTTTAAATCGAGGTCTCACCAGAGTTCAACCTGTGACCCATTTTGTGTCCCATCCCAAAGCTTAACAAGTGAGTTTGTTATTTCACCTGCCTCTGTTTTGGTGTAATGGTTGGCAGACGTTCTTATGAGGAGAGAATTTAGATAATTACAATAATGTACAGCTCTGTCGCCTCTGAAAGGAAACGCTGTAATTAATCACAAAGTACATCTGGCGACAATTAGCTTTACAAAGCCTTATACAATAGCCGGGCTCATACTGCTGTCACTGTGCACACACACAATCTTTAAGCATCCACGTGCACACACACTCAGAAAAAAAAAAAAAAAATCCTTAACTCACAAAGGCAAGAGTGCACACACACATGAACTGTAACAAAACCTCTCACTGTGCCTATGCTCTATTTCATACCTGAATGTGGTACAGTATAAAAGATGTTCGACTTTTTGTCTTTGGAACAATGACAACAATGAGCAATGATCATGTGATTTCCAAGCCTAGGTTAACACAATTACTGCATAAAATATCCATACAATGAAGCATAAGATGACCTAAGGGTCAGGCCAAGGAAGAAAGAGACACTGAATAGGACACTGATCCTGTTCTTTTCTTTTCATGTGTCAGATTCTTCGAAGCACAGCATCAACCGCCTGAAGATAAACTGAGCAGGGCTGTGAATGATGCTGGTTTGAATTTCTAGTAGATGAGGTGAGAACGTGATGGGCTACCAAATCTTAGCAATGACTGCTGGCAATGATTGTTGCATCAGGTCATCAACACACATTAAATACATGACATAGGTCAAAGCATATACACACTCCTGGATGGAAGCGGGGAAAAAAGAAAAATCTGGAAAAGTTCGTCCAGCAAAGGGGGGGTAGAAAAAGAGGGGGTAATGTCAACAGAAAAGGCTCTACTAGGCTTTCTGGCTGAGATAAAAACACACAAAAGCACGTGTACACATACACAAACACGTGTTGCATCACGCAACTGGAGGTTTATGGGAGGTCAGAAAAACAGGTTGAAGCCAAAGGGAAGAAGAAAGTAGGTAAGAAAGTTCGAGAGTCGGGCAGAAATAGAGTAAGAGGTAGGCAGGCACTGTACAGTACAAAGACACAGTCGTGTGTGGGTGCACGGCTAAAGGATGTGCTGCTCCAGCAGGATGTTTGCATTGATGAATACATTTGGTTTTTCAAAGCCAGCTTCACTTTAACTGGCTGCCTGTTAAAACAGCTTCTGTGGGAAAATACACTTTACGTGACAACTGGCAGCAATTCAGATTCACTCACGGGCAAACCCTGAGAGGGAAGAGAGAAGCGAGTGCGCTACGACATGATCCATCAGAACCACAGCTTCAAAAGGCTTCCCATACCTGTCCATACTAAGTGCTGTGCCAACACATACAGCAGCATGTGTGCGTGTGAATGTTGTGGTTGGAAGTTCGGGGTAAATCATTAATTTCTCTGATAAAAACCTGAACAACACCCTCTCTCTATCAGTCATGTTCTGAAACACTGTGACACTTATGGAAATATCAGAGCAGGGCTATTTATCATTATGGGGCTCTCTGCAAAAGGCACTTAGCATATCACGGGCACAGGGAATCAAACTATTCTAACTCCAGCCTGCATTTCTGTCTAAACCCCACCCTCTTAAAATATTACCATCATGATTCACCCACTGAGCAGGGAATGCAAAATCTGACGTGATAGCAGATAGTGCAGATAGTCCTTTACATTTCTAGCTACACAGCCTCATAGATGAGGAGCAATTAAAAAAGAAAAACATCAGTGGCATGTTCTCGCGTGGCAATATGGTGTTTTGCTGGGTGCAAACTTGATAGAAGGACAATGAGGAGGTGTGTTACCTTCATAAATCTTTCACAAGGTACCTGTTAAATTGCTGCTGTTGTGCACTGACATAGTTCACTGACAGGTGCTGCTGAGATTCTGGACAATAAACTGCCATCACCTTGATTTATATCAATTAACAATGTTGTCATAAAAATAGCTTTTAAACGTTGTGGAACTCCAGAACTTGTGGAGTGATTGACTGCATGTGTGTCTTACTTTACACTGGGAGTCATCCACAGTCTGTCTACCTGGATTAATAGTCACGGTAGAGGCTAACATGGACAAACTCAGGAGCGGAACTGAAATTTACCAGTGCTGTAAAGTTTTCTTACTGAATACCAAACCATCTGCCTCATCAGTTCACCAATAACAAAGAGTGATGAGGGACTGGCACGCACACACACCATCCTCTGAAATCAGCACAGGATATCAGATATGATTCATGTGCTGGGTGAGTTTTTCTCGTTTCTTCTTCTTCTCCTTCTTCTATCTGTCTCTGCTAATCTATCATCATTGAGAGGGTCTCCCCCAAAGGACCCCTTAAGTGACCCAAGTGCTGACCCTAAATCTGACCTCAGACCCCTCTACTCAATGGAACCTTCAGTGCTTCTCCGTGTGTGTGTTTGTGTGTGTTTCCAAGCATGTCAGCGTGTGGATGCACTGACGTGGACGGTTGCACGTATGCTTATCCCACCTTGTGTCCATCTGCATACACTGGTTAAGTTTACATAAATATGCATATCTGTGCCTGGCTTTGTGGAAACGTGTGTGTATACATCTTTTCATATTTGCAGTTAATGTGACAACCACAGCCTCTGTTGTCTATATCTGCTATTATGGATATAAGATATTTTAACTGATTCAAGAAACTGATAATCAACAAACTGTTTTTTTCAAATTACCTCGCACTGATATCCCACATCTTGCTCACATATTAATGTTGTGAAGTTTCCATTAACAAAACACCTTCCTGCACAGACTCCTCAAACAAATACAAACAAACAGTCAGCAGCACAGTTTGCAAATAAAACTTTTATGGAATTTATTTTTCCTAAGGCAATCGTCTTCCCAGCAATTCAGATCACTCCTCTGGTTTACTACTGAACCTTCGTGTTGTAACAGCTGATAGAGACAGACCTCACTTTGACCCTGCAGGAGAGATCTTTCACTTCTGAACAGGTCTGTGTGCCATATACCTGTGTGTCTCAGTGATCTGCAGAGATTTACTTGCTAGCTTCAGTTTCATACATTTACCTTCCCCATGCAACCAGCCTCTTCTCTGTTTAACCACTCAGCAGTTGTAGGAGAGAAGTTGGAGGTTATGTGGGAGTTTGAAGAGGAGACTGCTTGATGAATGGAGGCCATGATTGTTCATGGCCTCTATTCAGGGAGCATACTCACACACACAGAGTTTACTGGGGTGAAAGTAATTTGAATATGATCCAGATGCCGTCATGTGTGAAGAGAAGATTAAAGAAGAGAAGAGAAGATTAGAGGAGCAGAGAGGAGAGGAGAGGAGAGGAGAGGAGAGAAGAGAAGAGTCCGGTGAGAAGACTAGTGAAGGTAAATAAGAAGGCAGAATATGAAACATCAGAAATATGAATCATGTGCTGCTGCTGTTGCTGCTGCTGCAGCTAACACCTCCAGCCCACGAGACTGCTATTTATAGACAGAGAGAGAGAGAGAGAGAGAGAAGGAGAAGGAGAGGGAGAGAGAGCAAACAGATAGCAGCAAGGAAGACAAGTTCAGAGACAAACAGCATAGCAGAGAGTAGACAGCAGGAAGAGCAATGAAAGACTGAGGAAAAGAACAAGAGACAAAAAAGGAAAGAAGTGAAGGAGTGAAGAGAAAAAGAATCTGTTAAAGGGTGAGAGTTGCAGACAGAAGAGATAAACAAAGAGAAGAGTTGGAAAGAGAGAATGAAGAGATGGACGAATGATTGTGCACCAGACTGAGAAAATACCAGGGTCAAACTGCGGTCGTCTGGAGGATGACTGGAATGACAAACCAGAAGTATAAAAGAAAGAAAAACTAAGGAAAGAGCAATATAAATACACAAAACCAGGCAGTGAGGCGGAGTAGCTATTTCCTGGGAACTGCATGTAATCTCACCCTGACACACGTGTATGTACCTGTCATAGAGATGAGTGATGGGGCAAGGTCATCCGCCAACAAAGAACATGAGATGACAGTATGTTTTTGACACAACCTGTTTCATTTGCATCAAGACTAAACCTGCCAATTAAAAAGTGTTGTCATAACTGACAAGCTTATTTTTTAGATGATTACAATTCTTTCTAATACAAAAAATGAATAAATGAATAATAATAATAATAATGTTAATAGAAAAAAGTTTAAGGAATCCTTATCTATGTTTGCTGATATTATGTGACTATTCAAAAAAAACTTCTTAGCTCATGTATCCTTATCTGATTATATCTGATTATCTCAAACTCTCAAATGCCAGTTATCAGCCTAAAAGAATCTATTATCAGTCAGACTTTAAACCAAAGTTATTCAACAGCTTAGCCAACCGTTCAGCCATGGACAAACACACTGGGACAGGTTATCCACACATGCACACCCACAAAAACATTTTCACACACCCATTCATACACAAATGCTGCATCTGTCCTTTTGAAGTATTACTCAGTTCGCAGTTTGCTCCCTAATGGCCAACACACCGAGCTAAAGCTAAAGCTTGCCAAACCCCCTTAACAAAAGCAGGTGTGTTTGTCTGTGTGTGTTCTTTATTCTTATGATGTAAAAGATGGAAGAAAAGACAAGCAAGCAGCTATCGCTCATTTTGTTTAGTTAGTGAAGCAGAAATACTTGCTGGCAGAACCTGTTTTGGTTAATGAGAAAAAAAAGGTCCTCCAATAACAAAAGATATATTTATGATCAGGACAAAAGAGGAAAAAATAGCATAAACAACTTTATTTAACCAGAAATGGAGGTCTCCATCAAAAATAAATCTGTACTATGTGGGGATCCTAGGATTAAAAAAAGAAAACCTCCAACCAGAGATGTGTTTGCCTGATAAAAATAATCAGTCACAGACATGTTGAAACATGGTGGATACACCACAATTTATGGTCACAGTTTGGCTCGGGTGACAGCCCTTCCCGTATTGAGCCGTTACGTGCTCATTGCCACTCTCCATCAAACACACACACAAACAGACAGTTGGCTACTGCCCAATATTTAACCAAGCCACGCAGACGGATTTCTCTGTAATCTATTGTCCAAGAGAGACAAGCCTGGTGGCTGACATGCAAGTGTCAGCACACCAACACCACCAGTGCTTCCACAATGACAACGGTGTTACAGATGTTGAAGACAGACTGACAGATGCAAAGAAACGCAGGTGACAGTGCTAAAACGTCCAGAATCGTGATTCAATCAAGACAGCATCAAGCCGTTCCATGGCACTCTATGGTCACTGCCTATCTTCCCCTCTCTCCTCCTGTCTACACTCCCCCTTTGCCGCCCCTTTTTCACCCCTTTACCCCTTTTTTTATTCTGCTCATCTTCCCCCTTGCCTGCTACAAGCTAGTGAGCTGAAACAGAGCTAATGTTTAGGCTAATTAAGGACATTCCCCACCACTGCAGTCAGAGCAGCTTTGCTGTTTCAACAAAAAGGAAGCCTTCTAAAGAGTTTAGATTTAAATCCTCCCTAAAATGTGCTGGAAGACACTTACCAGAAATACCAGCAGTTCTTAGCCTTTTGGCTCATAACACCCCAAAACAAAGCCATGCTCTGTTGCAAACATTATCATGTACAATAATGAAATTAAACACCAAATGATCTCGTTATGCTGCCATTCTGCACACAGTTTTACTGAACATGTAAAGTGGTTGCAAATACATATCTTAATACAAAAAATATTACACAAACAAAGCAGCAAATACAAAAAGAAGATCAGTTATTTGATCAAAATTATCTTGCAACACTCCCTGGATCACTTAGTATGCCAAATATTCTAGAGAAGCCTTTAACAGTAGACTTGATTCATAATACTATCATATTATGACCAGTAGTATTTCTCATGAATCTCACAGGTGGCTTGGCTCATCCTGTTTGGACCTGCTCCAAAGTTATTTCATCATGGCATACAAACACAGAAAGGCCACACTCTGAGAAAAAAACAAATTTAAAATGCAAAATATTTGTCCATGGTTAGCAGCTCAGTGGTGAATCATATAACTTTTTTTTCTTTTGTATTTCTGTTAGCCTGTTTTGTTGTCATCAGTGCTGACTGGTTATGTGCTCTCAGCACACAGTGCTTAACAGTTATAATGCTTGCTAGCATAAACACAAATTGATAGGATGTATTTATCAGTTCCAAGTATCAATTAACATCCGCACCAGGCAAAGGAAAGTCCCTTTACTGTGTGTTAAATTTTAAATAAGCTAATTATGGCAAATGAAATACTTGATAAAGAAAATAAGTAAAGGGTGAAATATGGACACAACTGTCTCCTTCAACTTTTGGAAAGGAAAAGGAGCAGTGCAAAAGTATATCAAAGGTATGTCTTTACAGGTAGCAGATAGCTGGTGGCTGACCACACTATCTAAAATATGCCTCTTAGCATACAGAAATAGCACCGTTCACAGCGTCTGTGTGCACATGCAGAGTGCGGATGTGTTGTAGACTGTGGTGTGGTTTGATGCCATCTGCAACTTTGACTGCATTGCTGCAAAGTTTTTTTTTCTTATTTAAACTACAGTGTAATGAGTGTCTACATTTTGTCACCTTCTCTTGCTCTGTCACAGGAAGATATATAAGAAGAATTCAACAGCAAACACCAAAAAGCCTCCGGATACTGAGCTGCTCCCACTTCTGAACTGTCACATACTTGAAAAATCCTCATCTACTTCTCAGATTGAATTGATTACTTTGGATAATCAATAAGAGAAAAAGTCTTATGTCCTTAATTATCGTAGAATTCAGGATATGAACACTCTAACCTGTTCTTCTGCAAACAAAGCCACATGGCTGTGCATGCATGCATGGCCACCCACACATCAAACAAACTATGTAGACACACACAGAGGCACATGGTGACACCGCTGTCTCTTTAGCATATGGGTTTGTAGACTAATGCTTGACTTGCCCTCTTTCTTGGTAGCATGGTGGTGCAGTGGTTAGCACTACTGCCACACAGGAAGAAGGTACTGGGTTTGATCCTGACAGCCGGCTGGGGTTACTACTGTGTGGAGCATGCATGTTCTCCCCGTACCTGGGTGGGTTTCCTAAAGGTCGCCCAGCTTCCTCCCACAGTCCAAAGACGTGTAGGTCAGGTTAAGCGGTGACTCTAAATTGGTCATAGGTGTAAACATGAGAGTAAATGGCTGTTTGTTTTTATGTGTCAGCCCTGTGATAAACTAGTGGCCTTGGCTCCAGCGTGCCCTGTGACCCTCACAGGATTAAGCAGTATAGCTAATGGATGGATGGATAGATGCACTCTTATTTTCTCACTTCCTGAAAATAAACAGGTTTATTACAACGCACAAATTCAACCAAACAAGACAAATAATTCCTCTCCCAGTAGAAACTGGACTGCAGCATTGGCGGCTGTGTGAGCTGCCCTGTACTCTTCTGCAAAAGCCCCAGGGCTGGGCAGCATCTGGATGCTGAATATACAATGGGGCAGACAATGTCTAAAGTACACAGGTTGAATGGGACTACCATCAGACCACAGGGGATCTACAGTCCATTACCTTCTAAAGCTCCCCATTAACTTTCTGTCTCACTCTCACTCTCCCTGTCTGCGTCACTCTCCCTTACTCCCCACCTCTCTCTCTGACTTTGCCTGCATCTCTTTTTTTATCTTCCTGTCTCTGTCTGTCTGTCTGCATTTATTTCTGTGAATATCACACTCTCTTTCCGGGTTGTTTATCATCAGCCCGTTTTGTCTCTCTGCATTGTCTGTTGGTTTTTCTGTCCTTGTCTCTGCCTTCATCTCCCATCTTATGTGTGGCTTTTGATTATGACTTATCTCTCTGGCTATTTTATTGTCCCTTTCTCTCTACACTGTGTTCATTGTAATCAGTAATCAGTTTCCGCCTGATATTCCTGTTTCTGTATTTGTCTCTTTGCTACAGACTATCAGTGGCTTTTTTTTGTCTCATCTTTACTCAGTTTTAGTTTGTAGGCCCAAGTTCATGAGTTCTCAAGCTGTGTGTTCCTTTTCAACAAGACTAATCCATAATGTTTAATGGAGGTCAACTGTTTATGGATCCACTGTAACACTGAATGATCAATATGCACACTTGCTGAAACAAACAGACACATTTCAAGACCAAAATCATGTCTACATGTATATGTAACTGCACTGAAATTAACTGAACTGGTCAGCTGGCAATAACAACAATTTCCACGGTTGATTAATCTTTTAAATCATTTTTCAAGAGAAAAAAAAAACTAAAATTGTCTGCTGAAGCCTCTAAAAAGCACCACACAAGTTTACACGCACGTTTCAAGCTACCTGCATGACTGTATTTACTACTGGTAACTCCATTCACTATAATTTGCACACATGCAATCACACAAGAACACTCAGCACTAGAAGAAGAAAGAAGAGATACTTCCAATCAATTATTGATGGAGTGAGAATGTACGGGGGCTTTCTGATAAGCCAAGGGAAACACACACACACGCTGACACACACACACACATACACACAAACTGTAACCCTATTAAAAAGGCAGAGTCCCAGCCGTAAACGTCAGTCTCTGCCTCTCTCTCTTTCTTTACGTGGCTGTATGTCTTTCACTCTTTCTTTGCTTACTCTCTTTCTGTATTTACTCCCTCTTCGTATTTCTTCCATCTGTATCTCTCTTGCTCTCTTAGCTCCGCCCTCCTCTCAGTGTAACTGAGCCTGAGTCAACAACAGGGTGACAGAGGTGAGCTGTTTATCACCCATAACACAATGAACAGACAACACAACACAATCCACACACATCGAAGCACACAAAGGAAGGACAACAGTAAACAAACAGAACTGACCTCTCAGTCAACCCTGCTTTGTTATAATTTGTGTGTGCACGTTTGTGTGTGTGGCAGCACATGTTTGTGCGAGCAGGAAAGATGGGTAGGACACTCGTGTGCTTTTCGTGTGCGCTACAGCTTTAACAGCTAAAATGTTAACATTTTGGGACATATTGCAATCATAACAGCTCAATACACCTCAGCCGTATGACCCCAGGAACAAGTTCAGCAAAATCTCATTTTGAGTTTCATCTCTTTGTAAAGCTGTAACACAACAATTTCCTGTGCTGTAACATAACAATTTCCCTTAGGGGATCAATAAAGTATATCTATCTATCTATAAAGAAAGAAACTTACCTAAAAAGGACACTTTAACAGTACACAGTGTTTGCTGCAAAGGTCCAACATTTGCCCTTTCAATCCTAAGATAAGACAACTAGACAATATTTGCACATCCTGTCTTATCTCATCACAGAAACTAATTTCTCAGGTAAATCCAGCATCACCTCAGGGGAGCATAAAACCTGCTGCCAGCTGAACTGGTGACTTCAACCTTAAACTACTCGGTTTATTGACCACCACTATGGACACAGACCTCAGGAAAGAGGACAACTATTAATACAGGCATGTAATAAAAGCATGATGTAATACCTTCACAAGGGATGGGGACTGACAATGGCTACAAAACCTACAAGGAATTTTTCATACCATAAGGATTCAATGTTTTCCAGTGGCTTTCACAGCATCTGGCACTTTAGAAACAGAAAGTAATACTGAGACGTGCTGCTGGCAAACTGTCCACGCTGTCTCACAATCAGTTTATTACACACTAAAATGATTGGTGGAAGATGGCGGCTGCAAATCATGCAGCTGTTCATCCTCACACCCGACCACAGCATTAAAAGGACAGAAGGGGCTTTCCCATTCAATTCAAACAGCATTGAGCGCTGCATGCTATCCATGTGACCTCGCTCTGCGGTGATTACATCATGCAGACTGTGGCTTATGAGGGACTGACTCCTAATCTGGTGTGGAGAACTTCCTACCTCGCTGGCCACAGTGCCTGTGACTGTGCGTGATTTTGAGTGTTTATCCTGTTGCTCCGGTTGATACTTTCCCTACATAGACTGACCACGGAAGTGACCATCAGGATTAGGAATTCTAGTTCATCCAACTTTTTGACAATTAAAACTTGCGGCATTCATGGGAGGCAACACAATGTAGAGGAGACTCAAGTTTACCCATATATATATACAGCCTAAGAATCAAAAGTATAAGCCACGTGTGCCTAGAATGAAGTATAAGAAATAGTATATAATGAGCAAACATGCAGTCCAGGAACAACAACAACTGCTCCTTTTGTTATCATTTTTAAAATAAAAGATGACATTTTCTTCAACTCAACATTATCATTACAGGACATTTTCATCTTGATGGTGTGGTGTGAAAAAAACTCTTCTGTTTTTCTAATTGAGTAAAGTGTAGAGAACAGAGCCTGCACAGACACAGACACAACAGACTCTGACACACATATATCCACTTTGACACATGCAACCACACAAACTCATCCCCACTCATTCTGCTCTAGTTATGGCTCAGCAGATGACACTCTGCTGCTCTGCTGCTATTTAAAGAACAGAAAGAAAAAAACATGGGAGGGAAAAATCCCATCTCTTCTCTCTCTCTCTCTCTGCTCCCTCTCTGTCTCTCTCTCTCTCTCCTCTTTTCCCAAGAGGCTTTAGTTAAGGTCATGGAGGATGGAGAGAGACAGACGGAACCAGAGAGCAGGAGAGGAAGCCGGAGACAGAGAGAGACACAAAACGGGAGGGAGAGTGACAGAGTGCGACACACACACACTCACAGTTGCACACAGACAGAGAGCATCAATACAACACTTTGTTCTTTGTGTCTCACTGTTCTTCAGTTCTATTTCCAGGTGTACATGAACCTGTTAAACCCCTTGATGCTCTTGAGCATCAATTGGTTTTACTTGGATTTTCTCTTAATATAGACTTATTGTATATCAGAGACAAATAACAATAATTACAATGACTATATCTGTGTGTCTGTCAACCTTTTGGACTGTATGTCATCACCCCCTCAATTACAGTAATAATTGAAAATATTTTTCAGAAATTTACCTCCGTAATTCCACTAATAGCTGGTTTTAATGCTTTTTTATTTTTAACGAGCCTACAAGATATCAGCTCTGGAACGTACTTGTATTGTAGATATAGCCAACATGAGCAGCACTTGACACCACTGTAGAATACATAAAAAAAAAAAAAATCATAGCTAACTACTGAAATTTCAGCTTCATCAGAAAATCCAATATGGTTTGAATGTGGCTGGGGTGCATGTCATCCCTCCTCTCTCTTTCTCTTATTACGTGTCTCCTCTCTACTATCAACTATCAAAATAAGGCAAAAAAATATATAAAAAAATATCCAATGGGAAAGTATTATTATCAGATAAATGTATGAAGTGTAAATCCACAGGGAACAGAGATTCAGGCTTGTAAGACTTTCCAACACACACAGATTAAACATTCTCCCCAGCACAGACACACTTATTATGGGGGGGGACTCACATTATGATGGGCCCCCCACCCCAAGCCCCATTCTACTAAGGAATGACATCTTATCATTGGAATGTGGGGAATCTGAGAGGGATACAAAGACACCAAGGAGCTACCTCCTCCCCAAACACACACAACACACACACAGACACACACACACAATAAGAGGTGAACACAAAGAAAGAAAACAGGAGCTCACTTGCACGTGCACACACACATTCTATAGACAGCCTGAGCGGCGCACACTCACACACAGCAGAATAGTCTGTGCAGAGTCAGAGCACAGACAAAAGCAAGAGCAGACTAAACACAGAGACAAAGAAAAGACACACATAAATAGGCACACACACACATAGTGTTGTAGAGCAAGCAGTCTGGATGTGCAGGCCAGGTCACTTTACGCTGATGCAGGCGACAGGCAGTTTAGAGACTCAATCTATTTTAGACTGAGGTGACTCTCACACACTCAGTCTCCTAAGCCCCTTTCCTACAGGAGATGCACCAGTCTACCCATTCAGCCCCGCTGTCACTGGCTGATCTGTTGTATCAGAGAAAGTGGTCTGCAACTGCAGTGTCTCCCCTTTTGTTCTTTTTTTTTTTTTAAGCATGAGTCAGCCACATTTTGTTAGACCTTTTTTTAATACTTTATAAAACTTGATGAAGTCAAACGACGTGTGCCGACACATTACCGTCATCATCACAGTGATGTGATTTAAATAACATTCATGACAATGTTTCCCAAGAAAATTTACTGATGAATCATAATTACTGCAACAGCAGCAGCCAGGATTTTAGCACTAGTGTGGTGAGGCCACTAAATCCATTAAACTTTTGCTGATGCTCCTAACACAGTCACTCTAAATCTCCACGCTACATCTCCACTTGTTCTGATCTCGCTACCGTTTCCTTCAGTTTAATTATAAGAATGCGTAATTTCCCCTTATTCCAGTGGTTAAAAATAATGCCCTGTAATAAAAAGGCAAAGGGTTTAATTTCAACCACAGCAACTCTGAACCTGTCTGTGGCACCTGGGTAGACTGGCACAGCTTTATATATATATGATAGTCACTTAAGCCAAAACCTGAATTCTTACCAATTAAACTAGAGAAAATAAAGTATCCTTGAGGACGGTCTCTAATAGTTTCAAGCAAAACAGTAACATTTCCAGTGAATTATATGGTGTCTCGGGTGTTTTTGCCGTATCCATTGCAGTTTCAGACTGTCTGAGGAATGAGAAGCTGTCCACCTGATCCCAGATTTGTCATTTCTGGCTCAAAGCAGCGTGACCCAATCCCCTGCCTCTGATCTGCAGCTGTCAGCCAATCGTAGCTCTGAATTTCCAGGAAGTGATTATTCTTACAATGTCAGCATTGTTTAGCAGCTTCCTGGCAAAACACATTAAAATGGGAAAACCATAACCCTCTTTGCACTAATCAGGCGCACACTTGCATTTAGTCAGGATACTGTGAGACTGTGTGTAGGGTTGAATCTGGGTTGGAGTTACAATGTCCAAATTACAATAGAAATTCAGGCTTCCTTAAGGATGATGCAGAATTTAAGTGTTGTAGGTTGAAATGCACGATCTGTATTTCACATATTTCATACACATACCGTACACGATGTTTCTGTGGCTCTATCTCTCTCAGCAATGTAGCATCTAACAGATCAGGGATGGTTTGATATATTCTTCAACGTGAAGATTACAAAAAGATCAAGGATGGAATGAATGAGTAGGCGGTGGAGGAGGAGGAATCGGACCAAAAAGTTACTCCCCCTCCTAACGTGTGAAATTTAAGGAGGGAAAGAGATTGATGTCAGTGGAAGAGTGGGAGGGATTAAGATTGGGACACAGATGAGAGAGGGAAATTAACGAGAAGAGCAGGAATTGACGAAGGAGATAAAGGGAGGGAGGAGTGAATCTGACTGGCGAGAGCAAAGCTGGAATGGGAAGAAAGAAGCCAGAACGAGTGAGAGAGAGAAAAGAAGAGAGAGCATAAGCTATGTCATCATGTCTCACTGTGCAAGTCATCTAACATCTGCCTGATGCATTCAATGTCCCCAACTCACCCCTCAGAGCACGCACGCACACACACACACACAATCTCTACATCAACTGTAAGCACACACTGCCTTTCCATGAGTCGACAACACAGACATACACATGCCCTGTTTCCAATTAAGCCATAATCATATTAAGTACACTTAGCAACACATACACACACACACATTCAATGTGATGTAACCCCCCCCCCCCCCCGCCCCAACGACACACACCCTCAGCACTTTCTACAGGCTCGTTCAGCCTCTTTATTTAGTTTGACTTTATTTAGAAGAAGGTGCCAAAACACTTCAGCATCTTCGACTTTACGACTTGCAAAAACAGACAGAAGCTCACACACATTCTCACACACACACACACACACACAAAGTGCTAGCTCAGGATAACACTTGCTTCTTAGTTTTTTTTTCTAAATAAACACAGAGAGTGGGAGGGAGAAAGGTCAGTAAATCAGTAAATGTTTCACTCTGAGCACACACACAGTCACACACATAACTAGACTGTTAACACACATATCTAAGGCCTCAAAGCTATCAAGAGAGATTTATGTGTGTGTGATAAAATGCTGCACTCCCATGGGTGGAAGGTCTAGACTACATGCAGTATTTTTTAACTATGTTTCAGTGACCGTGCACAAACACATGCTACTTTAAAACTGTGATTTTGTTTATTAGACAGGCAGACCTATTTGACCTCAACTCACACCCAACACTAAAATCCATACTAATTAAATTCTTAAAAGGCAGCGTGGCCTGTCTTAACTATTCATCATTAGGGGAAATTCCGGTGTAAAGACACACATTACACAAAAGGAAGTATGGGGATGGTTTGCATATGAGGAAGTGTCAGCTTCTCTGTCCCCTTTCCTTTACTTCCTTACTGACATATGACAGAGAGAGAGAGACAGAGGAAGCAAGAGGAAGACTGAGCACAACAGTGAGAGGACGAACAGCAAAAAGAATGAAAAAGAGATTTCCTCTGTGCCCTCTTCTTACCCTCTTGTCATCTTCTGGTTATCTGGTTATCATGAGTGACGTCAGCCCACGACATTCTCCTGTTTCATTAGTCATAAATACAACTGGCTGGGCTTTACATATCTGAACTACGCATCTGTTAAGTGTTTATACACAAGTGTGTGTTGGAATGCTGTGTATGTAACACGAGCAGCTCTTAGAGGTAACGACACCCTCACTTTGACAGTAGGTCCTAAAAATTCTCCTGGACATGCTTCATTCCTGCAGTTTATGTGGCAGGAAACAAACTTGTTTGGCCATGGTGACTGCTAGATTCCTGAGTTGAGACGCAACAGTCGCACATTTTACAGCTAGTTTTATTAGAGACGAATAACAGCGTCATGAGTGATGTTATCACGATGATTGATGGCACATCGACCCAACAACTGTGGGGTAGCTGGTGCTGATTTTCCACCCTGACTGCAGAAGAGAAAAGGCTCAGTCCAGCTATAAATTCTCTATTCAGGTGGTTCTTAAATTACTTAGTCCACAAAACCATCTGTCTGTCTGTCACATTAAAAACAGGAAATATCCTGCAAGTTTAAAAAACGTTTCCACTTTAGGTTTTTTATAATTAAACAGCTGAGCTCATCTGCAGCGAGGCTCAGCCAAATGAATAAGTTAACAATTCCCAAAGCTAGCTGCAGTGTGCACACAGCCACACCCCCGCTGCATACACACATGAACTCTGATACTGATACACAGACTTACATTTCCATGCACATACAAATTAGCCTAATTGTTAATAAGGAAAAGGAACTGAGCAAACTATTTGTAGCCAGCATTTAAAACATTTACGAGAAAATGTTTAAGCTGCAAAAACAGTTTCCATTCCTTTTTTCACACTGTGTGTGTTTTGGGGCTTGCTTTATAAGAACTTCAGAATCAATCAGCAGCGAGAACCAGTCTTTGCCGAAGGCTTGACACAGCTGCAGTTTGCTGTTTTGTCAGGGAAATCCGAACCTCTGGAAAGTCTAGCTGTTTCACCCAGGCTCTGCTGCCCCAGAGAAATCTGAGGCTATTTATCTTTTGGTAAAATACTTTGTCTTTCTCTTAGACATGTGTACTCATATATATCATTTCCAATTCAAAATATGTACATGTAATGTTTCATCTTTTCCAAAAGCATCATTTGACTGTTGAAAGTGGGCAGCGGGGTGGATTACGCCTATAATGTGTCAAAAATCATTTTTGGAAACGCGGTTTTTCAAGCTTTTTATCAAGATATAACAAAAATGTATACAGATACTTGTCTGTTAAGGCAAAGCCCTGTAATTTGCACTGAGATAAAGCACAACAGAGAATCCATTGTTCGGTGAAAATGCCTTTGGGGAAATAATACTTCTTAAACGCCTGATATAAACAATCTTGACAAACATCTCAGTGTCCTCTTTCTTCCTCTTGCTCCCCTCATTTTGTGCCTCCCTACCTCCAACATGATCTTGTCCTCTGTCCTCCCTCTGTCCTTTCACCAACACGTGGACAGATTTCAGGTCAGTACCAGGTTAAAATGGGTCATCACTAGCAACAAAGTGCTGCAATGCTAAAATTGGACACTGTGAGCCATATTTATTAACCTCGTTAGACAGGATTAATTTAGTCTATTTCATGTTATTACAGCGATATGATTTATCAATATAAAATGAGAATGCAACTGTAAAATAAAATGCACATATGATTTTATAACGACAAATATCAACAAAGAAATACATATTCTGCATTGGTGCAATACTTCCACAGGCCAAAAGAGCTATTTGAGTTCAGAGATCAGTTTCTTTCTTATGGCACTGACTGAATATCCGTTATTGAAGAGAGGCCTTGGAGCCCCAGAAGCGTGTGCATG
Source organism: Toxotes jaculatrix (assembly GCF_017976425.1). Lineage (NCBI taxonomy): Eukaryota > Metazoa > Chordata > Actinopteri > Toxotidae > Toxotes > Toxotes jaculatrix. The sequence goes on from NC_054415.1 coordinate 7,920,145, forward strand.
TGCTTGTATATGTGTGTGTGTGTGTGTGTGTGTGGGGAGGGGGCTAATCTGCCTTGTGTTGCTGTTGAGAGAGAAATTTCAAGGTCTTTGAGTGCCAGAGGAGCCAAGAGCCTAAGGTCACACACACACACACACGGGGTCCCTCCTCTTTTCGTCCTCAGTTTCTCTGCTCCGTTCCCTCTTCTACCCCCTCCTCCCCCTTTTCACTTTGTCTTTTCTCTCCCACTTTTCCTCCCTCCCTCCTCCCCATGTTTCCCTTTTCTCTATTCTCTCTCAGAACTCTGTCCACATTCACCTCCCTCTTCCTAAAACTCCTGATATTTCCCACTGCCTTCATCCTCCTTATCCTCTCCACCAAACATCTCTCCTCCAAAGGTTCTCCACTACTAAACTTTTCTGTTTTGCAATTTACCTCATCTCCACTCTTTGACTCTTTTTCTGCCAGAGGCAGTTGAATACTCATGATCACCTCTGACACGACAGGTTGAACTCTGACCTTTAACCCTCCATCCCTCATCTCTGCCCTCTTATAGGACTTCATTTCTCTCCTTCCCCTCCTTACTTTCTCCTTTCTTTTTACCTCTTAGATGACTCACGTTTCCAACTTTAACTCAGTTTCATGGGGCTGGTACACTATGCCAATCTGTTGCCACTTACTGGGAGTTGTCTTGATTGTGTGCTTAACCATAACAGCTCACTGCTGTCCTCAAGTGCTTCTCATTTCAAGCAGAGACCAAAACTGTTTTTCTGTACAAGCCACAGTAATGGTTTCAAACAAAAACACAAAAATAATTAAAAACAGTTAGCAGAAATGATAAACGCCATTGTAACCACTGTCATCATCAGTGCCTCAAGATTAAACTGACCCCAAACCTTTTCCTTTGTCTCTCATTCCCGGAGAACTGCGTCAGCCTCTTTTTTTCCCCATCCATCATCTACCATCCAGTCTAACAAGGCACCTGAAGATAAGCTACTGTGACCTTCCTCCTCTCTCTCTCTCCACTCCTCCTATCTATTCATCAATCTAAGCTTAAGAAACTATCTGCTCCATCTTCTTCCTCCTCCTCCTCCTGCCCTGTTTCCATCCATCTATGGATTCCTCTGGAAACAGAAGTTAACCCCCCCCCCCCCCCCCCAGTCCATCTCTAACAGACACCAGAATTTAAACAACCGCAGTTCACTTACATATGCTCAGTCCAGTGACTCAAAGGGATTAGAAACACATACGCACCACATAAACACATACGTACAAACACGCGTTTTCACATACGGAAAACCGACAAGTTCCAGATGATCCTGACTCCCACAGATCTCCAGTTGCCATGCCCACCCAGTGAGTGAATGTGATTGGTTGTAGTGTGTGTGTGTGAGTGTGTGTGAGTGTGTGTGTGTCTGTGTGCATGTGTGCATGTAACATTACTCCCACCATTCTGCCACATGTCAGCAGTTGCTCAGTCATCTTTCACACACAGACACACACACATACACACACAGGATTACAGCCAGGCACTATAGAAAAGTACTTGTCTCCGCATGCATATAGCCTGGTCACCACAGGCCTTCAATACCCTTATATAACACGGGTTTAATGGAAAATTTCACTCCAGTGCATATCAACCACCATACTAATACTAAATGTGTCGTCCTGTTTATTCTGATTGTTTAGCCAAGGTACAATGTCACCTTTTTTTTTTTAACTCACCATCGAAATCAATCTGAGGTCTGAATCTGTCCTTACAGAGACCTCCTTGACACAGAACATTGTCACAAGTCACCAGGTTTCCTCTTCCTGACAAGCAACAGAGGCAGAAAGAAAGAAAGAAAGAGGCATGTGTGACAGAGAGAGAAAACTCAACAGAGGCCAGACGTTTGTTTTCTGATAAACAAACTGGCGTTTCCTAGACGCCGGGAATCAGGCGAAGCTGATTTTAGCTCCTGGGATTCAGGAGGACTCGAGGAGCGTCTTGTGATGGAGATGACAGGAAAACAACCACACAGTCCCACAGGAAATAATCGCGAGCTGAGAAATATAATCACGTGTAGATTTGAGGAGAAAACATTTAATTACACAATCCCACCTTGTTTGACTTTTTTCTGATTCTAATTAATTTGTCAATCAGTCGTGGAAGAGCCTTGCTGAAAAGGCTAAACACAAAAACCAGCTTAGGTTACCCATGCTTTTCACTTCATTAGGGAAAAAAAAATCAATTTTCTTTGCTTGATTTCTGACGCATTACAAATTACTCTCAGCATGCAGCTAATTATGTCATCCCTAAAGTTTCCTGTCATTCTGCAGCGGTGCAGCAAAATAGCAAATAGAAAGTAATTGATTTTTTTTTTTTAATCTTGTACAGTTGTTTCTCTGGTTCAGTGTTTCATCAGGACGAGCAGCTCCACATGAGTCTGTGTCACAGTTTTCTTCCTCCGCTAAAACCTCACGCTGAATGTCATAAGACTGTTATACTGCATCTCCGACTACGACCATGCTGTACTTGTCAACAAGACGAGCAGCAAAGGCAATCTGCATTTTATTAATTTTCTGTCACCTCTCTCCCCACCATACATACATTAAACTCCTCTGCATGTCTCTTATTCACACTTTCTGTCTCTCTCTCTCTCTCTCTGTCCTTCTGACACACACTCACTGCAGAAGTTGCATCAATATACCATAATGTAGCAACAGCATCCTGTGTTGAATTGTGTGCTGCCCAGTTCAACCTGTCTTGTTCTAGACACACAGAGAAACTATACTGGAGCAGTTAGGAGGTCGTCTGTCCTGTTCAAGGGCAGCATAACTGAGAGAAGCAGGTGAAAGATGCAACAGTTCTACTCATTCACTTTCATTACCCTGAATTTCCCAGACAGTCTAGGGATTTTTACCAGGAAGTCTCCAGTCATAACCTAAATTTTATAACCTTTGGATAATGCTGTCCTATATTAAAAAAAAAAAAATCACCCTACATTCTACGGATATAAAGTAGGCTGATTTATGAGGTTTGATTTCCAGCACATCAAACTGCCACAGTCATCAGAAAATCCAACCCACATTCTTACACTTACAGTTAGGCCGCGATTATTCGGCGCCCTCTTCCTCATCTGATTCTCGTCTATGCAGCGTATGGCAGTGGTAACCAGATTCGCCACAGCATCCGTTCACACACATAAATTAACCGTTGACACCATAGAGTCAAAGCAATAGAAGAGATGTAGCAATGAAAAACAAAACCATGAGTAAGAGGAAAAGAAGTGCCTGAGCTACCGTGGCAAGCAGGAGTTGCACCATACCTCCTCAGTCTGTCAGATATTTTTGTCATGCAAAATCAGCACAACCAGGGAGAAGACTTTGATACAGCAAGGAGAAATTCTGTACCTCACAACTATGTGAAACCTGAAGCAACATTTCTATAGAGATATTTCCATACACACAGAATACAACAGTGAACATCTTCAGAAAACACATATGAGAACTATTGTGGTGCCAGTGAAACTCAACCGTAACTCAAGACACACAACCTAAGAAGAATTGTACAATTAAGTCCAAAGCAACCGAAAAGTTAGACAAATGACTCCAAACCAAAATTAATCTTGAAAGAGCGAGTTCTGAAGATGAACAACCTCATTGCTGCTGCTTTAAATTGCACACAAACATCTTGTTGATAGGAAACATCTGAATAAGGTTTTTCCCCCCGGTGTTGCGCTTTGCTACTTGCTGGTAGGACTATGGCAGTTCTAGACGAAGTCATGCCTTATCTAAACTGCAGCAAAAAAAAAATCAAAGCATCAACTACATGCAGCTTTAGCCAGAGTGCAATCTGCAACACTATCTCAACCTTAATCAGATTACAATCTCATTCTGTGAACATATATACAGGAAAGCAGCTGAGCGAGCAGGAAGTTTTCACATATCAGTAGCCTCCAGTTCTCAAGCTATTAAAAAAAAAAAAAAAACATACAGTACAAGTACAAGAAATAGCAAAAAGCAAGATTAAATTCAGCGACTGGATGGAATTGAGTCATTTCAGGGATGACAACAACCACAAAATGACTCTTAATTAAAGCCTTAGCCAGATGAACAGGAAGCAGGAAGAAACATAGCACAGACACTGAAGAGGGGACAGTTTTATGAGCCTGGACTTACCTGGAGTTCACACCATGCCACTTCCACAGTAGTCTCTGTATCCAGCCCCTTGTACACAGTCTTAAAGGACCCTCTTCCAATCTCTATGTCAAATTTCAGAAAGCGTCCATCAGGTGAAGTCCCAACCGCTTTTGTCTCTACCTCCTCTATATCCTCTTGCACTCGTTTCTCAGCTTCTCTCTGCTCTGCTCGTGCTTTTGCTAGACCCTTCTCCTCCTCTGTCTCCCTCTCTTTCTCCTCGACCGGACTAGTAACGCTAACGTCATCCACATGTTCCATGACTTTTCCATTTTTTGCCACCTGTTGTGTGTTCTCAGACCCTCTGGGACGCAAAGTGACGTCAGGCTGTTTGCCTACCGTTTTATCTGTAACATCCAATACTGTCGGGCTGGGCTCATTTACTGCCCCATCTCCACTATGTTCAACACTGCTACTGGTGGGAATGGCAGCCGTGATACTGCCTGCACCCAAATCTCCCCCAACGCTGTGTACGTGCCCCGCTGCAATTGCACCACTAAGCCCAAGACAAGGCTGAAGGGTCGTACTCTGCAAATAAGAGCCTCTTGGGGCCTCCCCCTCCTCAGCATCTTGCACCCCAGGTCCAGGCCCTGAGGGCTGTGGAGTGCCGAAGGGGGGAGGCCCTTCACAGTCTGGAGGTGAGGTGAGTATCACAGCTCCTTTGCTGGGCAGGTCCAAAGCTGTGGCATTGGAGTCACAAATGACACTGCGACGGAAGAAGCGGTGTTCGGCTGTTTTAGAGTCTCTATCCATTGTGTGACGCCGGCGTTGGACCTCGGGGTATCCGTCGAGCTTCTCCACCAGGTGCGAGTCTGAACTGGCAGAGCCGTTCACATTCTTGTGAGGGGTCTGGGGTGATGGACAGGGAGAGGCAGAGGAAGGAGGGGGGGCCGGGGCAATGAATTTCACTGCTTTACCGCTGCTATTGCTTTCAGACATTTCTCCCCGAGGCTCAGAGCACAAAAGAGAAATTCTATATGTATAAATAAGAATTTTTTTAAGTGTAAACTGATTGTAGGTGTAAATCTTGACCAGCAAGCTCCTTTTTCAGATGAAAAACTCTCCAACTTCTGATCAAACTTGAGGAAAAGCAAGTGGACGGTTACAGAAAATAAATCAGTAAAATCAACTGGCTGTAGCAATCTTTGCTGTGTTAGTTTTTTAGCAAGGATTTATTAACTCTTCTTTCTCTTTGCAATGTCAACTTGTTTCAACAAAACAACTTAAAGTTCCTGCAAGGCCCTTCTGTATAGGGCACGCGGAAGCCCCAGGAGAGGCGATGGGGCTTTCTCTTAAAGACTGGGGAGGGAAGGGACGAAAGGCAGTCACAGGAGGGGGAGTGCAAGCACTGCAATGAGGTGACACCCTTCAAATTAACACCCGAACCCATCCTGCTGCCAACATTCAGAGAGCAACCACCACAACATGGAAGAATTGGAGATCTAACAGACCAGTATGGCCTCCCAAAGGCTGATAAGACAAAATATTGTTCGAATCCAATCTGCTACAGCTTGACTTTGAGGTGTGGTGAATTTTTGTAAGAACAGGCTGAAGCCTCCTCTGCTCAGTGAAGGCAGGACTCCTTGGAGAGGTTGCTGGCCTGCCTGGTAAGGCCAGACAGAAGGCTAGGTAGGCCTAGCCTGGCCTAGCCTGGCCCAGCTCGGTCTGCTTCTGTTGTTTTCGCTGGAAAAAAAAACAGAGAGAGGGAAAAGAAAAAATGAAAAGATGAAACTGCATTTTTTTTTAACATATCTCCTGGACTACATCGCTGACCCAACCAACTTCAAGGGAATCCCAAATGGTACTTGGTTCCCTGCCGAAGTGCCTAGTAGAACATACAAGCTGTCAGATACTGTGACATTCTACCAAGATTTGGCCCATGATCAGTGATGAGTGACACAAGCAGGGAAGGAAACGAACACCAGCCAAACGCTGCCACAAGTATGGTAACAGTTGACAAATCTGTCAGTCTCTCTGACCACTAAGCAGAGATCTATCCCCCCCGTTGGGTGTTGGTTTCATAAACAATTTGCATGGTAAAATGGTGAGACAGGGTCACTGTGAACATCTGCCTTGGGTTGAGCTCGGCACAATGTTTAATCTCCAACTCAAGCTCATTGACAAGAAAGAGGCCTGCATCCCACCCCCAGTCTTTCCCTCCCATTTGCCCCCTGTGTAGTTAATGCAGTGGAGTGATGCAGTAGTGTGTGCACCTAATTGCTCCACGTTCCAAATTTAGCCCAAACTCACCACAGTCTGGCTGACCCTAAGGTTAGGCTACTCTGTGGCAATTCAGCAGCTTAACATGAGAGAGGAGGGGGGCACTCAGAGTGGCAGAGATAGAGCCACTGCACAGAAACTAAATGCATATCCAAGGACAGTGCACTAGTATATTAAAGTACATATTGCATTATTAAAGAAAAACTTTTGAAAACTTACCAAAAAAGTTAAAAAAAAAAAAAAAAAAAAGTTACTGAATTTGCAATATGCCTGACATAACATACAAATAACTTCTACTGTGTTATCATAGTGGCACTGCACAGAGGAACAGCAGCTGCTTTGGTGTATGATGTTATAATTCAAGTTTAAAATACCCCAAAACATGCTTTCTACAAGTCAGCATAACTGTCACATTTTTGTTTAGTCACTTGTAGAGTTTCTTCAGTAATTGGTCTCCTATGAATGGGGATTTAAAATTGCACTAAGCAACTGTGTGCAAAGTGTGTCAGTAAACTGGAAACTGCACAAACCACTTTCACATCATTTTGCCTGTAATGGCACCTGGCTGCCCTAGAGGTTAAGAGAAGTCATCCATTCAGCCAGATGTGTCAACTTCCAGTCCAGGGGTAGATCGTAGAGAAAGGACCTATAACGATCAATGAGGTAATACATTACACAGTTCGATGACACCAACTGAAGAGACTAGACTGATGACTTACGTATGAAACAGCGGTTCTCACTGAAGAGCATTACAGCTCCCAGTCTCTTAACTTCTGAGCCTATGGTCTGAAATGGATAGATGCTTGGTGCTGTTTATTTATAATTTGGGGTAACGTTCAACTTAAATGAATCCCCATGGGGATATTGTGGTGAAATTACTTAAGCTCATTGCTGCTCAAAAACATGTGTCTCTCTGTGGTTGTTATTAGGATATGTTGTTTATTTAAGGAATGAGCCATGAGAAGATATTTTTACAGTGATTTCACAACAGCTCTGTGGTGTTATTAGGTGTAACACAGAGCAGAGGCTTTATGTTTCTACAATCATGCAAAAGGAACATAAATAGTAAATAATCCCCCCCCCCCCCCCCAAAAAAAAAAAATCTCTTTTAATGGCAATAATAGCCAATGGTGATTTTACGGTTAAGTGTATGACATTAGCTTATTTCTTATCCTCGACAGATTACAATCATCACAGGTGTCTTTAATACCCCTTAATTAGCCTTGCTAGCATGGACTGTTTCACTCAAATGCCCAAATGTACTGTAACAAAAAGACAGAAATATCGATTTAAAGCCTTTATACAATATTACTGTCATATTAGGCTCCCTGCAAATGTACATATAAACATTCAAGCAATGGCCAGATTTAGAGGCTCAGACTTGTCTTTCAAACAGAAGTTAAAATAGATAGCTAGTCTTAAAAAAATAAAATGATACAGAATTAAGTATCAAAATTGTTATTAAACTGGTAAGGTTGTGTCGGGATTTTTTCCATGCAAACAATTAACTGAATTTAACTGATTTAGTTAAATGAGGCTCATTAAAACCTAAAGAAAAACAGATGTTCATCCTGTTAAAATGAGCAACTAGAAGGCAAAGAGACAGGAGAGTCTTTAGCTACACCAAAAAGTTCAGGGGCTTATAGGTTAACTCATGACAAAATGTCGCTCTAAGTTATTATTATTATTAATATTATATGAGCTGCAAGTTGACTGGCTGGGCTGGAAAGAGTGCAAGCCTTTACTACAAGTCCTCAACCGCGAGAAAGACGTGCGAGTGAGGGGGTTCACCGCTGCCTGTTGAGGAACTCAAGAAAACGAGGCTATGCAGCTAACTTTGCCTACAGGCAAAGACAAGACACAGACCCAAAAAAAAAGCAGTCACGATTTAGACAAAGCGCCATAATGAGACAAAAAATGTACCGTTACCTGTTACATCCGTGTGGGCTTTACTGGCACCGTAGAAAAATGAAGATATATGTAATAAAGGGAAAAAAACTTGCTTAAAAAGCCTTTAACTCCTCTGCAGTAGGGATCCGATCCGACACATAGCACAAATGTCAGTATAGTGCGTCACATTAAAGCCACAGTTGGTTGCTGAAAACCCCGAAAAAGACGCTATTTACAAAAACATGACTTAGCTACAGCCTTATCCTTCTTAAACGGTCCGGGAACGCGACGCCGCGAGCGGAACGTGCAGCGAACCGCAGCAGGCAGACAGACACCTCCCACCGGGCAGAGAAGCCAAGTTCGCTCGCTGGTGCCGCGGCGGCTCTCGTACTTCTTTCTGTCTGTCTGTGTTGTCTGTGCCCGGGTCGTGCAAACCGCTACCAACAGGCACCAGCCTCGCTCAAAGAACGCGATATCCTCATCCGTATCAGCATCCAGTCCTCTGCCTGCGAAAACCGCCGCTTCGCGCCCCTTGGCTTGTGCGGTGCAATAAATCCGCCGTGATCCTCACTTATTCCCCGTTTTCAAGCCATCAGACGGCTGCTCCGTCTGCTCCGTGCTCTTCTCTAGCGATGACTCGACAAGGCGACGGTAGGGCTTTCAGACTCAAGTGCTGCGTCAAAACGGCGACCGTTAGCCCGGATGATACAGGAAAAGACGCGTTCTTTCAAAATAAAGCAAAAAAAAAAAAAGATTCATCACCCAATACCCATAATCATGAGCGCTGTGTATGTTATGGAAAGACCACCAATTAAATCCAGCTAAGCATAAGTCTAGTGAACAGATCTATTGTTTAATAAATAATCCTTTTTTCAGGCTACGTGATTCTTCGTGAGTACATCCTGCAGCTCTCACGCTATTTACTAGCGCCACACCTCCTGTTTGTTATTTTGTAGTCAGCAGTCTGCATCTGTTTGATCTGACGGAAGATCCAGCTGTGGCCCTGCTGTGTCTTCTTGTTCAATCTCAGCAGAGCTGTGGGTATAAGAGGAAACACTTCTCACCCCCTCTCTGACTTGGTACAACAGTTGTGAGCTTCTGAGTATATAAATATATATATGCACATACTTTTTTTAAGCAGCTAGAATTTTTATAAAGAAAATTATATATATTTTTTTGGGGGGGGGTTGAGTCAATGTGGCCTTACATAACTTACTGTTATCCGACTCTGGTAAAAACATTGTTAAATACATTTAAAATGTGTTCATTTTACTGGTTGCCCATTTGATTTAAAGCACTGAAAGTAACCCAGTACACTCTCCAGTTTATTAGTATTCTGTCAAGTGTAAGCCAAACGGAGTCAAACTGCGCTACTGACGAAATGTGGCGGTACATTTGTTTACAAGAATCTTATTTTGACTGATCAAACAGGAAGTTGTATTTTTTTATCCCGACTGGCTTGACACCCACAGCCAGAGGAAAACTCCAGCAAGTCAACAGCTGCAGTATGAACAAACACATATCGTTCATCGTGCTTTTATTTGTCTTTGTTCAAAGTCAGCCTTTCTAATTCATTCTCACTGACCCTCTGAGTGCATGTATGCATGTAGGTGTGGGTGCGTGTGTGGCTTTCACCTGCTGGTCATCACTTTTATCATAAAAGCTGAGGAAGTGTCATACAAGCTCCTCACCCTTATGAGTTCCCTCAGGCTTACACGCACCTAGAATGGGTCTATAAAATACTAAAGTGTTGTTAAAAGTCATGCTTTTGTGCTCTTTCCCTCTGGACGATTTATTACAGGTTTACTGCAGCTTTTCAGGAGGTATAGAGAATGGCCACACCTCCAGTAATGAGATCATAGTGGGCTGATTTTAGTTCATTTATTTTTGTCCTTTTTTTCTAATTTGCTTCTAAAGGTTAAAGTCTGTTCCTGTGACAGACTGCACGTCACAGTAAAGAATCTGACATTTTGTCTATCAGATCCATCTGATGCTGAGCTGCTGCGCCTCTGGCAAGAATAATGAAAACAGGATAATGGTTTTAACCTGCTCATCAGTTATGAAAAAGGAGGAAGAGTTCCAATACTCTCCAGAGTTGGTGTGCGTCCCAACCCTGCTCATCACACGCACACTATTGTTCGTTTTTTCTCTGAGGGTTTTCCTGTTTGTATTTGACAGCGGGGGTCCAAACATTTTAACGCCACAGCCCCTCATTTGAACACACAACAAAGAGGGACCCCCTGATTAGGACATTCAAATATTATTATCTCAATGACCCAACTTTGAATAAATAAAACTATTCACATAAAGAGCTGCTGGTCTGACACATAACCACCACCTTTCACTGAAATACTGAAGACCTTTACATTAGCAGCTGGTCCACCTTAGCTCACACAATAGCCTGTTTAAAAAAAAAAAAAAAAAAAAACTTGTATTTTTACTAATGAAGAAACTTACCTCACACTTTCTACTCCCCCCACATATTCATGTCAATGTTCATTCTCATAAAGTAACCCTTGTGAACATGCCATACAAACTCACCACTGACCTCTGTGCTGTAAACTGTAAACTGACTAATTTACAGAGTCATTGCCGTATCTTATCAAATACAGCTGTTATCTAAGCTTCCACTGTTAATAGCAGGATAATCTGCTCAGTCTTGCCGCTACTCAATCGGCAAACACTTCTGAGATGATAAAGTATTGCAAAGGATGTTGTCATACCTGCAATTCTCACATACACCAGTGTTTTTAAGCGGTGAGTGGAGACACAAACTGGGTCATGGACTTGTTGTTTTGGGTCTTCACATGACCACCAGGAGTTTAGTATTGCAGCAGAACATGAATAAGCCTGTGTGTTCCAGTAGAGAGCACATCATTCAATTTGGGTCCTGATTCCTGACCTGAAAGGAGTTGGGTGTGTGTGTGTGGTGGAGGTGGTGGGCGATGCTCCCCTGCCTGTGTGCACACACTGTGTGCACACAGGCTGCACATGTTTATAGTAAGGACTGAGCCATACGCTTTTGTAAAGTGTACAAAGACATCATTAAATGCATAAAATACTGCTGAGAGATAGTCCACCAACTATTGCATGGTTTGTACTTTACCCTCAAACATGTGTGATTCTAATGTTGTTTTTATCAGTACAATCTCCATAAATACTATCAACATATAAGTCGACATTTGCTGTATAAGCAACATTTTCACTTTATTTCCCTTATACAGCCTCTCTTATCCCTCTGTCGAGGAAGTAAAATACATTATGATACATCTCATTGAAATCTGGCCTGATCTGTGTTATATGTTTCTCACATCTCACATTTGATGTATAACTCTGTCTTCATTTTTGCAAATGCATATTTGAATACTGGTTATATTTATATTTAAACTGGTTCCACAAGGGTCATGAATATGAGAGCGTTCATTGGAAGTGGAAGATTGGACAACACAAAATCCTGGAAAGAAACATGTGCGTGTGATGTTAACACCTTGGCAGGTAAACCTATTCAGCTGACAGCTACAGTTTACCCTCTGCATTCCTTCAGTATACACACACACACACACCTGACCACACCTTAGCCTCCTCCTTCTGTAAGCTGTAAAACTGCCCCTGAATATTACTCTGTCAGAACGGATGATTTATTGTACTCTCTCTCTCTCTCTGCTGTGACCTGTACCTGGGTTCACCTGAAAACCCAATGCTGGCCTGCAGACTAGAACAACACATTTTAGCCCCCAAAGATCCAGAGAAACTGAGATACCAGAGGAAGGCCCTACTCTGAAGGTAGCTGCAAACCATGAGGTCCCAGTGAAGTGACAAGACACACTCATATCTGTTAACCACAAATTGGCTGGACTGGACACAGTGGGAGACAACTTGCCTGGTGGTCAGGGGGAAACAAAATCTGACAAGCAGCACCTCTAAAGATTGCTAATTAACAACTTATATCATGTTTGTTTGTTCAAATCAAAACCAAAAGTGTACGCAGAGCCAACTGAGCTAGCTATTTCCTCCTTTTTCCAGTCTTTATGGTAAGCCAAAGCTAACTTCCTGCTGGCTGTACACATATATTTAACACACGGACTTGAGAGTGGTATCAATCTTCTCATCAAATTCTCAACAAGAAAGAAAATCAGCTATTCCTTCACCCTAATGACTATCACAGCTTCCTAATTACAGAGTGGCTCCAGGTGTGACAGATGCATTTCTTGCATGTGTCAAACAGTGACTGACAGTGACTTTTCCCATGGAAATTTCTATCTGTTCAACAGAACAGAACATGTCAGCATGCATCACATTTCGCTGGTAAGAAAAAAAAAACCAAAACACTTTGGTTGACTCAGGAATGAGCTATCATTGGCTCATACTCTATTTGAGTGATTTAGAAACTGAAGCTTATTCCAGCGTTGCAGTATTTTCACTGTATGTCACTTTGGATGTCAATACAATACCTGAAAGCTAAATTTTATACGTCGCTTTTGAAATTTCTTAATGGCTGTTCTTACCACAGGCAGCCACAGGCCATGAATGTTCATGGAAGAAACATGTCGTGTTGATTGACAGCTCAAGCAGTTGGAATTCATTACAAAACAGGATTCTGACAGCTTGAGCTTTCACTCATTGTCTTGGACAATGAGTGAAAGCTTTCAGTAATAAACCAAAAGGGACATTTGAACCTCATCGTCGTTTGTCATTTTCTCTCAGTGCCCCAGTCACCTAGTTTTATCTCTCCTTCCTTCAAACACAAACAGGCTGTAATCTAAACTCCAGCTTATTTTGCTGTGCTCATCTTGTTTTTCCATCTTCCACAGAACTCTGCGATGCATTTTCTGATTTCCACAAAAACATGGCAGCGAGATATATATTTAGGATAGACAGTAAAATAGAATTTGGACAGTTTGTGAGCTATTGTCCAATGAATAGGTGATTGAAGCCATGCCAGAGCTAACGCCTGCCAACCTTTAGCAGTTCTGTTTACATTAAAGACTGGATTATCTGCTCATTCTTTCTCAATAACAGGATGCAGTCCTAATCTTAAAATAGCCCCCTTGCTTGCTTGATTTTAACACCAGAAAGACAACATTATTTTCTGTGACAGTGGAAAATAATGGACCTTCAACAAATTAATGTAAAGTTCAGAAAGTCTTTTTAAAAAGTAGTTTGCATAATTGCTTGCCTTTGGCAATACTGGCTCACTGACAAAAATATGTTCTTCTCACCATCTTCATGCCTCACTGATAAAAGGAAGACATTTGAAAACATTTTCTTCTTAAATTTGTTTTCAGTTGACCTTTTCGGTGAAAAAAAAAACATCAACCTGAATCTGTTCAAAAATAATGTTTCTTCATTTGCATTTAAGGAGGGAGAGAGGTTGTTTGCATATCTCTCTATTTTTTTACGTGTTACTGTTCTTAGTCATATTTGATATTAGCAGGGATTTCTGTGTGTTATGTGTGGCATGTGGAGGGAATTCACCTACATGTCTCATTTTGGTTCACCTACTCACACACACACACAGACACACACACAACAATATAATCTACAATCAAGCAAAAGAGGAAAAGAGGAAGCATGAAAGTAAAGTATAATCAAGAATATGCAGAGGGGAAATATGCAAAGCAGGGCTGCTGACATAGCAGTGTGTGTTTGTGTGCATGTGCGCACATGTATGTGTGTGTACCGTATGTGTATATTTGTAAGTGTGTGTATCTGTGCATGCTGTTCTGCCTCCCGTATCAAACATGCAGTCTTGCAAACTCTTCTTCTACACTTCAGGTGTCATCGATCAGCTCTGGGTGGGTGAATTTTGATTGAAACAAACAAAAAACATATTTATCGATAGTTGTGCGTCTGAGAGTGTACTCTAACCTTACTGATGTCCCATTTTTATAAAGGTCATGGTATTATCTCCATTTTTCGTGTCTCTGTGAAAAGCTGTCATTTCAAGTTAAACATGCTGCAGTTTCTCCTTTGTCCCTCCATTTCTCTGTGTGTGTGTGTGTGTGTCGAACTGACAAATTGTCTCCTCTGTTAAAGGGCAAAGTGTGACCAACTGTTGTTGACCTTGTTTACTGATGTCAGTGAGAATTTGTCCTTCCTAACAAGTTTTAACAGGTTGGAGAACTTGTCGAAACTCAGCTCATAGGTGAATTAGGTGTCTCTCTCTCTCTCTCCCTGTGCATGTCTTCCTGAATACCATCTATCCCATTCTCCTCATCCTTCTTTCATTCTTTTACTTTAATCAGACTTTTATAAGGCATCAGAAGCAGATTTTCAAGTAAACTGGGACCTCTGTCATGAACAAGTGCTGCATAACACATTCTGGGACACCTGACATTAAATTCAATTAATTTGTGAGGTGAATTTACCTCTAAACATTTGCAGAACAAGGAGATAATAAATCCCGTATACACTGAGCCTCCATGGCTTTGACACAAGTGACCAATCAGACGCTGGCTGTGGGTGTGTGCTATGGGAGAGAATCAGCTATTGTCTTCATTCTTTAAAAACAAAAACAACAAATGTTCACTTTGACACTCAAACACCAAAGAGCTTCTTAGTACAACTCAATTCAACAAGTGGAGCCGCAGAATTTGCTGAGGTGGACAGCAGTACAATGAATTCTTTTCTGTTAGATGAAGGACAGATCTTCTTTCTTCTTCTGTATTACATTTGACAACTTCAAGTCAAGTCTAAACTCTCTTGAATAATGACTGGCATCCCAGTAACTCAGTGCATGTACTACATGTACATATGTGTGAGTGCCTCTGTGTGTCAGAGGGTAGGGTATGCTTTAAAAGCTCTCATGTTGCAACAGTGAACCTGTCACTTCCCTTTTTAGTGTCACTGCATGCAGAGAGAGAGAGAGGGTGACTTGGCCTTGCAGGATTAAGTCTTCATGCATGCTTCGGTATACAGTGCATTGCACAGTTGTATGTTCAAGCTGATCTTTATATTTAATATTTCAGGAAATAAGTAATTCTAGTAGAATGACACTGCTGTATTATGCAGGTCATGAACCCTGTTCACTAGAAAATCAACCATTTGTCAAACGCGTGCATAGTAACAGTGATACTGATAAATGATTTTATCAGCATACATGCATTTTTGTTAATCTTAGCATTTAAGTGGTATTTTATCTTTAGAGAACTGAATTTAAGAGAGGAAATATTTTGACATTTCATACATTGACAAATGTGACATCCTGTATTACAAATAAAAATCAGCTGCCTTCCATTTTTATGCCTCTGCATTATGTTTTCAGACTGTCCGTCCCATGTGTTTGAACACAACATCTCAGTAACGCCTTGAGGAAGTTTCTTCAAATTTGGCAAACTCTAATTTAGACCTAAGGAGGAACTGATTAGAGTTTGATGGTCAAAGGTCAAAGTTCAAGATCACAGTGACCTTGCAAAACACTTTTTTGGCCATTACTCAAGAGTTTGTGTGCTAATTATGACAAACTCCTGCACGCCACCATGAAGAACTGGACTGCACTGGATTTTACAGACTGAGAAAAGAAAGAAACCTGTTGCACACACTGAAAGAACCATCTGCTCCTAAACTGGTTGGAAGTATACAACAACCATGAGGTCGTAATTTTATTTTTTCTGTTTGTTTTGAAACCTGTGATGATGCCTTAGTGTTGATATCTTATTTTGTATACACAAACTTTTGAATTGTGTTTTTTTAGTGATGAAGGCTCTTGAAGGAAATATGTGTAACATAATAAAGGGCTCGCAAAGCACCAAATGAATACCTGCTCTTAGGTGTTGTGGCAATTACACAGGATCAAATGGAGATCATTACCAAATCATTATGCAGTGCATTCTTCTACCAGGTAGTGTCACTAATGAGTCCAGTGTCTCAGTCTCAGCCAATGTCCAGTTTGACAGATTTCACCTGATCTTTCTGTAAACTTTAATTCTCTGCCTTCTCCTTTACTTCTTCACACTGTGGTTCCATACGTCTCCCTACTGACCAGTTAGAAACCCATTATTATGGTCAGGCCAAACAAAATGTATCTACACATGTTCTCATTCTGGTTATGCTCCAAATTGGAGGCAATTAATGTAAATGAGGTCTCTCTCCCTGCGGGTGAACGAGTAGGTTAAACATGACATGACAGAAATGATTAAACACGAAGAGTAATTAAAGAAGAGCAAAAACCGTAGATAATTACTCACTTACTAGAAATGGTTTTGTTTGGCAATGTTTTTAACTTGTTTTTACAGCATTTTAGTATAATGACTTACCTCTGGGACCAAAGATAAATGCAAATAATAAATCACTGTTCGTTTTTACCTCCTGGAAATCCCTTGCAGGTGGGGTTTGGTGCTTTAAGACAGCTGCAATTTTGTGAGGGACGTTAGTAGCAATACAAAACTATTATCATGTCATGTTAAAGCTTCCTCAACTAAAAGGAATTTGCAAATACTCTAGGGTTGAGTTATTTCAATCCCAGAATTTACAGGGATTTCCAGCCAAAATAAGTGCAGGAACCCAGCACCTGTGTGTGAGTGTGCCGTAGACTACAGTTTGAACTAATACAAAGCCACATTGTCCAAACCGCAATTGTCAGAAATAATGAAGTGTGGCCTTGAAATGTAGTTATTAGGGTAATAAAATATTCCAAACTTTTCAGCCTGCAGCAGTTTCTTCCAGTTACTGTTAATGCCAAAATGACAGCTTACAGTTCACTTGTGAAGCTAAATCTTGTTGGAATAAATGTGCGATGGGAGTGCAGAATCTGTAAAAGCAAGATAAAACGTGCAGCTGGCTCAACAAAAGACTTAACTATGCAAGTCTTTATCGTAAAAATCTGTATCAGAGGTATCATCAGAGTGCAAAGGATGTTCAGCAGGTGGAAAGTATTACACTGTCTTATCAAAGCCCTCCTGCTGGATTGAGTCAGTTTTCATTTACAGCACCTTTGGAAACATCTACATAAATTGGAGTGACTACAGTCCTCGTATTATAAAAGACTTTAATGAGTACGGCAGGGGTCCAGGGAAGGGACACACGCTCAAATGGCAAAAATCAAGTGTTGACCCATTTAGCCTTGAGGGGAAAAATGATGTGTATTTTGGGATCACTGCAAAGCTGCTAAAATAACAATAAGCTGTGTCAGTTTATACTTTCCACACTGGCACTCACATATTGTATTTAAAGAAATAGTTTGACATTTTGGGAAATTGTTCTCTTTCTTGCCTAAAATTACACAAGAAGGTCTTTAGCCAGGAGACAGTTAGCTTAGCCAGTCCAACAGTAGCTTGATATTTAACAGACAGATCCTGAATGAAACTGGGATGGTGAATAATAAGTACAAAACAGCTCCTCTAACTCTTTTATACGAAATCAGCTGATACCTCTGCTGTTAAAGGTCATTTCTATTTCAACTGAATTGCTAAAGCTCATAAAAGGTGCTGCCGCTGGTTTAAAAACTGTTTTTAGTCACAGATTTTAAAGGCAGGCAGAAAACAAAAAAAACAAAAATAAAATAAAATAAATGTAAAATGTCATTTTCTCAAATCAGTTCATTTTAGTTTGTTCGTGGTTTGTGTAGCAGGGCTCACCCTCATCTCTGTACGTTATTGCTGGTTGGTAGTAGAAGATGTGTTTGAAAATGCTTTGGTCCAAGAAAGACACTAGGAAAGCCTAAAGTAAGAACACTGAACTGCAGCACACACTCTGGCTGAGCAGGTGAAACATGAAAGCACATGTGCGACTGTCAGCGGTACAACCCAGCACTTTGATCTGTGCTGTTACACTGTCACCCCGAGGTACATGTGAATGTGTGCGTGACCTTGTGTGGTTACATACATGTGTCCGTGCATGTGAGTGTTGGTCTGATAATGAATACTGTAATCAGCTGGTATCAGAAGCTCAGATGTGCAAAGTCTCTCTGTTAACTTTGAAGTGGGCTACCTGTTCCATCTGTGAGTGTGTGTGTGTGTGTATGTGTGTTTCCATCACTACAATGAAGATACTTGGAGCATAAAGGGCCTTTTATCATACCCAGAATGAGAGACTGGCACTGTCCGGTCAGTGTGTGTTTGTATGTGCATGTGTGTATGACTGATAGAGGTAGACAGTGAGAGGTCAGCACTGCCTGGTACTCAACTGCAGAAGCCCTATCTTTGTGTGTGTGTGTGTGTGTGTGTGTGTGAGAGAGAGAGAGAGAGAGAGAGAGAGCACAAGATTACAAATGAATGACACAAAGACTGATAGAGCAACAAAGAGCAATGACAAAGACAAACAGAGGATTGTACATGTTCCAGTCAGTATCATTACCCAAAGTGTCACGTGTTGCCGAAGCCCATTTTGAGTTCTCTGGAGCAAGTCCAACTCAAGTCATTTGACACAAGTATAAGACAGGTCTCAAATCTGTCAGAGCAAGTCTTAAGTCCTTGGGGACAAGTCAAAGTCAAGTCCTCGTAAGAAAACAGCACTGTCATTCTGCATCTCAGACTGTGTCGTAACAAATGTCTTAGTGTTTGCTGGAGACGATACCAGGTGTTTTTAGCTGTTTAAAAAATGTTTTTTTAAAATGCCATTGTTTCCAAAGGTCTCAGTGAGCCAGCTCACAAACGCACCTCATTAACACCACCTTACCAGTGTCATGCCTGTAGCTGTTGTTTACGTACATTTAAAACAGCACATGACGATTTAAGCAGCACGGTCTTGATGGCCATTCATTTTCACCTGGACATATCCACTCATGAGATAAACCTCATGATTTCACTAACTCCATCCCCAGCACCTTTATGTAAAATGTGATGCGTGTGTCACTTTCACCTCTACAAACAGCATGAGTCATTTTATTTTTATGGATTCCAAAATGGCTGCAGGCAAATCACAACTGAAATCTGCTTGCATGGAGAGCATGCTATTAATAACTTCCATACACAAATGAAAGCTATTCTCATTCAGGTGAGAAGAAGATCTTGTGAACCAAAAGCCTGTGTTGCAGGTTTTGTTAGTGTTTCGCAACACATTCTCACAACTTTGTTTATAGCTGAGCAAAACTGCTACATCAAGAGCAGAAGAGCCGAAAAGCTCCCAGAGGCTTTGCTCACATAGAAAAAATGCTACTGAGGTTTAAACAGAATTACAGGTATGGGCTTTAAAGTTACTGGTTTAGCTCCCACATGTCCATGTACACATAGAAACATGTACAAAACAATACCCTTCATGAACAACTCTTTGCGTGTATATCCGGACAAACAAGAGCAACCTTTATAAAGTAGGATTAGACATTAAGCTGGCTGGTTGTTAAAAACATCACTCTGTGAGTCTCTTTAAGCCAAGAGATTTAGTAAAGGTGTTCACCCCATAGCTCAAACTATTTCATCTACACTGCAGTTATTCATTTTAAGAACTGGGAAAAGGCAGTGCATAATGTAATTGGCATCTTCTGAGGGCTCTCTGTTTCTAGGAACCAAAGAATGAGGAGGTTTGGCTCAATAACTGGTGTCTCGTGTAAACTCTGAGTTTCTAGGAACGATTACAGAAAGAAAAATCTGTGGGCCGGCTGGTTTGTTTTTAGCCTCTCATTTAGGGATTAACTTGGAATCTATTGGTCAAATAGTCCAACGATCTACACACAAGTTAAATGGTGCATTGTGTGCCGGTGAATAGTTACTATACAACCCAAAAATCCCTGAAAGACGGCAGAAGTGTAATTCTAGAAACCACAAAAAAACAAAATAACTTCTAGGACAGTGTGAGCTGAGATTAGCAGAGTTCCTGGAAACTTGTTAATGCAAATCGCCAAGAAAAAAACGAAGTAAAAGAGCTGATGTTTTCAGCTTCTAAAGTCCCAAGAGAGGAAAAATGATCCATTATTAGAGAGAAACAGCTCAGTCCCTGAATCTAAAATGAATACTACACAGCAATTGCATCCATGTTTCCAAAAAACAGTTTATCCATATTGAAAAAATACAACACACATACACACACATAATGTAGGTTATACTAGTTTGTTTATCTGCTTTGTTAATAGTTATTATATTATTTGAGAGCACATTGGGGAGGAGAGTGTTACAAAAGGATATCAGTGCTGATGGACATTAAGCCATACAATACTTAGCTCAGGCAATTAATGGCAACGCTCTTCAATTCTGTCAACAGTTAACGATTGTAGAAGGCCACAGTCCTGGATGTGATGTGATTAAGTGAGACAGATGTGGGCTAGACGAGCTGCATAACCTGAATAAAAACTGAAACCATATCTATGGTCCAAAAAACATAAAACTAATTCAGTTTGATTAAAAAAGACAAGTGAACGCACCAAGTTAACTTTTGGCTAAAATAGAAGAGCCCTTTTTCACCCCTGTGTGACACCCTTAGCATGTATCTGTACAAAATAGGACAAAGGTTTGCTGTGCTTAACGTGTGTGTGTGATGTTCTGTTCACATACACTTAACATAATGAAATTCCTGCCATTGAGGTGATCATTTTTTGAGGATTATGGGCTTGCAGCAGTGTGTTTAATCACTGTTGACAACCACCTTTTCCCCGCAGGACACTGTGTGTTTGAGTATTTGAACAAGAGAGAGGGGAAAAGACACACATTGTTCTTTTATCTGTGGTCCAGAGCTGCTGGTCCGATGTGTGTGCCGTATGAGAAACAGGCCACTGAGGAAAAAATATAACAGTTCATGTATAAATTTGTGTCATTTGCATGTTTGTTTGTGGTAAGTTATATTTGTGTGTCCACTGCCAGCCTTTTTTCAGTTCCTGAATTTTCCATTAAGGTAGCCTCTGGCTTTCAATGGCTTTCAATGTCTGTTTTCCTTCTTCTCTGCCTGTCTTTCCCTTTTCCTTCGAGTTTCTGTCTTAAAGTCAACAGCAGCACATTCCTGTGTCACCTCAGTTTTACTTAAGGCCATTCAACCTTATAATCTAATAAACCTTCATTTTCATTTAAAAACACACGACTGTTGTGTCCTCAACATTTATTTTCCCCTATATTCAAACATTTTCAACACGTACATCAGTCTAAGTCTCTTTTACATTAAAGCGAGACTGTGTAACCATTGAAAGAAAGAAATATATGTTGTTCCTTTAATAAATAAAAGGTTCATAAGAAATAAAACTCAGCTTTGTTCGAGTCATTACACTCCAGGGGTTTTGTTGATCCAGCCTCACTGGGTCTGGTACGACCAGTAGCTCATGGAGACTAAAGTTAGAAGATAGATTTAGCTCAACTTTAGCAGCATCAATGTTTGTTACTGAGACAATTCATTGACTTGATAACTCTTCTCTGCAAATTACAAGAGATCTTTTCTACTCACCTCTAGTGCTGTGTGCTGCTGCAGGCAGGTTTTGAGGAACTCCGTCTCTAACTCTCCTGATGTTACCAGGCCTGTTCCCTATGTCTCCCTGTGACAGAGCTTGGGGGTCCCCTGGTTTAGAGACCTGTAAACTCCTAATAGTGGAGCCTCAGTGCTTTACTGGGAACACGTCTGACCTCAGTTAACTTAACAGAAATACAGCTGAATGTTTTTGTTGAGCAAACAGGCACAAATAGACACAACTCGGTGTGCGTTTACTGTTATTGGTTTGCAGTGGTTAGTCTTTCAAATACAGCCACAAACTGGGACAAGACTAACACTTAGATAATATTTGTCTGGTTTTCAGTTTGGTGGTTCATTTGGTATTCTAGCATTTTTACAACCTAGATTTGGTACAGAGGGAGAATAGAGTGAGAGAAAGAGACAGAGAGACAGA
The DNA here is from genome assembly GCF_017976425.1 of Toxotes jaculatrix. Taxonomy (NCBI): domain Eukaryota; kingdom Metazoa; phylum Chordata; class Actinopteri; family Toxotidae; genus Toxotes; species Toxotes jaculatrix. Next base: position 7,942,146 of record NC_054415.1, read on the forward strand.
CCGAAAGACTGAAAAGTGAGAGAGAGGGAGTGGGGGAGACCAAGATGGGGTGAATAAGCCGTTTGTTTGTCCCTCTGCTGTCCTCCCTGGCCTTGCTTGGTGCTTGGTGCCTGGCGTCCAGGGTAATTTCCTTTCATAACGACCACTGCCATCCATGCATTAGCATTTTCACTGCAGTAGGGGCAACACTTGGTGCCTGAGTGTGTGTGTGCTTGCTCGGTTGGTCACTCGCTACGGGCTTTATTATGCAGGGACTGGGGAAGACAGAGAGAGGGGAGCAGGGCCGAGACATCGACCTGACATCGCTGAGATCCACCATGCCAGCCAGCGGCCCTCTCCAGGTTAGTGCACCCAAGTGGACGGAGAAAACTGTGTGGAAAAGAGGGGGGAGACAGAGAGAGAGACAGAGTCAGGTGAGGCCAGAGACAGAAAGATAGCAAAAGAAAAAAAAACAAAGAAGAAAGGAAAAAATCAAGTCGGGCTAAAAAGCAGATGCGTTTCTCTTTCTGTTCAGCAGTGGCCTCCCCCACACCTCTCTCTGCCTTTCAATTACGCTGTCTCTCTTGGTCCCTATTCCCTTCACTCTTTCATGTCCCTTTCTCTCAGTCTTGGTTGATCTGTAACTCTGAATTGCTGCTCCTGTCTTAGCTTTGCCACAGAGCTGTGGTATGTCCTGCCTATGTGAGAGCTGAGGATCAGAGGGTTGCTGTGTCGCTCCCTGGGTTAAGCTGAGTGTCTGTACTCTATTCTGAGACCAAGAGATGATCGCAACGTCCATCAAATATCAATTAGGGCCTGGGTGAAAAGGCTATTAAAGTCCTCTAATGTAGCTACAGGTCAACAGAACAGGTACTCACTAATGCCAAGAAAAAGGGGTCATGGTAGGGCTGGGGACTTGATATATTGTTGTTGAGACAACACTTTTAGGAACAGTGTTTTTTTTTTTATTATTATTATTTCTTCAGTGTATTCCTTATTAAGGCATATTTTGTTTAATTTTTAAAGGATTTTCATTTTTGCACTTGTTTCTTTATTCAAACAATCTTCTGACTCATCATTCACTACAGTCATGGGGATGCAGAGAGCCTCCCTAACACCGCTGACCTCCCACACACGCACACACACACATACACACACCCTCCCCGGTGACTGTTGCGATTCATCTTCTGTATCAGTGTCAGGGCCAGCAGTGTTCCTGCCCATCAACCAGCAGGGCTATCAGTTACTGGTATATTTAGCTACACAGTCTCTAGTGAACAAAGTGCTATTACTCAAGACAAGCTCTGTGTGTGTATGTGTGTGTCTAAAAAAAAAAGTGTGAGAGTCAATGTGTGTGGCTGTGAGACAGTGACAGATGTGGAAGAAGAGATATACTCAGCATTGCTAGTCTCGGTGAAGGTCTGTAAATGAAGTATATCATATGATATTCCGTTTCATCTTGTATGTTGGACATTGGATTGGATTTATTTCGGGTGTTTTTTCCTGTGTTATTTCCACATTCACACCTTTGGAAATGCTCTCCATTTGTGGCCTGTGACACAAGGAAGGAGTCTTTACTCCTTCCTTCCATTAGATGAAGGTCATCTTACGGTGTGGTTGTGAATTTTATCCAGTGCTGCTCAGTGAAAATCTTCCGTAAGCAGGATGTCAGTTTTAGTCGAAGGTTATGAATTTAAGTAGCAGCACAAATACGCTTGTTTACCAGTCTGCTAGCCACCTCTAAATTTACCAGTCATGAATGCTGACTCTGTTCATCTGTGTACCTCCCCCACCCTCACCCCAACAAAATACATACACACACACAGGCTCACAAACCTTCACTATCTGTACCTTTTCATGAGTCACAGTATATAGTAGAGTGTATCTGTGAGGTTGGGATAATATAGAGTCACATAATGTTTGTAAAATACCCTGTTAAGTGTGAGCAGTGACTACTCGAACCACAGTCAGCTGCAACAGTAGCCATCACAGAGGCCTGGTGTATATTTTCACAGCAAGAATTAAAGTGCTATAAGAACCACCACTACTGTTGGCAGAGCCTGAGGTTTTGCACCCTTAAGCACAGATAAGCTGAGAACCTATTGCACCATTTGGCCGCCATCCGCTACTAGCTATGGCAGTAATGTTCATATCATGTGGCGTAGAACATAAATGTTTACATCCACAGATGCCAAGTCCTCGCCACAACTATTCATCACAGCCCCGGTTGCCTAATGACATGTTGACAGTTGTGTGGAGAGAAACGTGTGATCCTCAGAAAAGCGGAAATATGTGTGTGTGTGTGTGTGTGTGTGTGTGTGTGTGTGTGTGTGTGTACATATTGTATACGGACACACAGTCTGTGTGTCTTTGTGTCTGTGTGCACGTGTGTGGGTGGTCAAGTAAGCACATAAGTGTTCAAGAAACCACACTCTCAGTACAATACACATCATGTCAACTGGATGTGATACTACACTACATACTTCACAACATTATGCATCTCATACATCTTTATGTTGTTTTAACAGCCGCACTGCAACAGGTGTAGTGGTATGTACATGTAACAGTTCTCCTTTAGAATTCCAGCTATATACTCAGGTGTATTTGTAGTTTTCCTTATAAACTGAAAATTTATTTCATAATAGTCACTTGTGATTTACAGCCACGTTTGAGACGCAGGGCTCATTCATATACTTGAACGGTACGACTTCCTGTTCTTGAAAATGCTGCAGCCGCATTTTCTTTGATCTCGGTGGCTTCACGTGATCTCTTCCTGCTACTACTTTGTTGACAGCAGAAAAAACAATGTTTGGCCGACAAAAACCCTTTCACCAGCCTTTCTGGAGCTTTTGATCGTATCATATGATCTTCCCTTTAAGTCCTATTGAGTTATGAGCTGGCTTTATGTAATCTACTCGCAGATGAATCCCTTGTGTGTCAAACAGTCACCCGGGACTTCAAATACTGTTTGATACTTTTAGATTCCTGCAACATCTGATTGATATTGAGTAGGTTTCACAGTTTCTGAGTTCATGACATTTACATAATGCATTCAGCATAGCTTCAAATCAAGTCCACAGGGAGGCGTGTAATTTGCTGAAATTGGATTTATGAGGTTCTCACACGGCGTCTGTGCGAAGCTGCCATGATGAATCTATTTCTATGGTGCGAAGGTTTTACACCTCCAAGTCACTCTCTATGTATAGAGCACAGCAACAGGGCGTGGAGCACTGACATAGAATTAATAGGAATCACACAGCCTCTCCAAGCATGGCAAGTCATGTTTCAGAGACAGAAACATTGCCTTAGAAGAGTTTCTAAGTTTAGTGGCTGAACATCCCCTATCTGTAATAATTTTTTACCACAGTTGAAACTACTAATCCATAAAGTGAAAAAGCCTAAAAACAGATGATAGGCCATCGTGTGGTGTAAGTGGTCACCATTTAATGTGCTTTTCTTTTGCTTTTCAACCTGTAGAGGTCAGCACAGGTGATATTTTCTGCTTTCTTTTTTTCATGTCAACAAATTCCATAAAAAGACTGAAAAAAAAACAACTAACAATTTTTATTCTCTCAGTACTTTCCAGCATTTCTGAAAGCACCTGAGCAGGGTGGTTTTTTGGCAAATGTTATTTAAACTGGAGTCAAGAGTGGGGATATTTTCAGCTGTGGAATCAGTGTGCTAGAAATTTACGACAGCAGGACAGTTGGGAGATCTTAAAATAAACTACAGTGCCCATGTGCATGGTAATGACAGAACATGTCACCCAGTGCAGTGATGTGGCTCACTGGTTTTCAGTGTTTGGACAAAAATGAAGGTCAAAGCCACAGAAGAATAAGCTATGGCAGGTGTTGGATGCACAGATAATACTGGTCAGCTGCATCAATTTATGTTTTTTGAAACTTGGCTTGGACCCTTGAGTGTGATCCTTCACCCATAACCAACCCTCTTCACACCCAATCTTTAAGTTGCACAGATGTATACCATTTTCATCACATCCTAAAAAGAATTTGGCAAAGATGCTTCAGTTCAAATGAAAAATATTTCACCTTGCACAAATAATCGAAAAGAGAGAATCTTATTTCTTTTGTAGCTTGAGCAGTTTTTTTTTTTTTCTGACTGACACTCCAGCTCCACAATGTACCCAGCGGTTCAGCACAGAAACACAGCAGTCAGGTCTCAGTGGTAGGGCGTGCAGCACAAAACGAAAGCTGAAATCACAGCAGCCCTACAAGCATGACAGCTATATTTCAGAGACGTGTAAAGTCGTTTCTTCATGTGAACAAGCCTGAACTGGCCACTGAGTGACTTTGGCAAATGCCAGAAGGGCAGGGCCACTTTAGAGCAAGTCTTGCGCGTAGCTCATAGTAAATGCACCAAGAATAACAGTAGTCATACTAATACCTATGATCATAACAACAGTGTATGTATGCATGGGTTGTGACAATGGCAACAACTGTATTTAACTGTATTGTCAGGTCTTGTTCCTCCTTTGATGACAAGTTGTTTACAGGAACAGTTTTTCTTTTATCCATCTGTTTTAGTGTCTGGTGCTGTAGGTCCCTCCATGGCCACCGTCCTTCTCGACTTTGTCCAACTTCTCTCACCTCCCAGAGTACATTGCTGCCTCTCTTTGACATTACATGTTTGTGTGTGTGTGTATGTGTGTAACCCCTTCTTGTGCCCCTGCACGGCAAATGCCACATTCTGAGTGTGGGTGTAAAGTACGAGAAAGTGTGTGTGTGTGTGTGTTTGCGTATGCGTGTGCATGGGATTTCGGGAAATTTCATCCGAAATCCAACAGAGCCTCATCTTTACATGGCTATTGTTGTGTAACAGGTGTGCAGTGTAAATTTTGCTTTGTATGTCCAATCTATGGCACATATATGTCAGAATCAGCCTTTAAATATTTTGACAGAAACAGAGCATGTGCTTTTCCATTCTAAGATAAGATTAAGTAAGAAGACCTTTAGTGTGATGGCGGATTGGTGTGTGACCACATCAGAATGTGAATGGAGCAGTAGATCATCTACATCCTGCACATGCTGACAGTGTTGCTGGAAGGGCCTTTGCTCAAGGGCATCTCAGTGGTAGGAATGAGGAAGAGGAAAGTGCGACCCTTTCATTTCCCAGCCCAGATTTATCCTCCTGATCCAAGAGGCTAACCTCTGACCTTTTTTCTCACAAGCTAGCTTCTCCATCCTGCACACCTGTAGTGTGTTACTACCTGTACTGACACATTTACATCTTGGCTTAACATAGCTGCTGAAGTGGAACTTCAACCATGTTTGTGTGAGATTATGTTTTTTATTTTTTGTGCGTCCTCTCCCAACTATTTTCACCTAGTTTTACATGCTTCTTCCAGTTCAGTTTCTTGTTCTTTCTTGTTCCTCGTGCATTCTTCCTCATCTTCTTCTCTTTTTTCTTGATTACCCTATTCCTCTTTCCATTTCTCTCTATTCCTCTTCTTCCTCTGTCCAGGGGGGAGTGAGTGTTTACTTTTCATTTCTGGGGGGAAATGACAGCTGACTCAGTTTGAATCTGAAACAGCTTCACGGGACTAGTGTCTAATTCACTGCCATGTGCGTGTGTGTGTGTGTGTGTGTGTGTGTGTGTGTAAAAACGTAAAAAGATTTTTAGATGGTGTGTGTGCAAAAAAAAGTCAAGATGAGTGATACCAGACGATACTTTAGATCCTACCAGATATAAACAATTAGATTATCACACACACACCAGTCTCCCTGTCTCCTGCTCTGTCTTTGTCACAAACCCACAATTATGTTGTCACAGAGTGAAACACAGCAGATGTAAAGCGAAAGTATTCTCATTACAGACACACAGGTCTGCTCCTTTACATCCACTTGAGCAGGATTTAAAATCTTTACTCCTGTGTCTAACACTGTTTCCAAACAGTGAAAGACTCATTGTGGGCTCTGCGTGATATATTTCATAAAGACATTGTTTGTCATATTTACCAAGTGATCATCTGTGAAACCTTGAGCTGATTATTACACATGAAATAAATCACTTGCTGCAGCTTTAGGCCAAGAGTGTTGTAACACACTTTTGTTCCTCATCCACTTGTTCCAGCCACATTTGCCAAGAAAGAACAGGAAACCCCCTTTTTAGTGCTGAGGCTCCCCTGCTGGGACACTGTAACTCACAACACTGCGACTCACACATGCGCACAAACACACACATACAGATGCACATAAATCACAAATGCACACCAGGCTTATAAATCCAAGTTCACTGTAAGTCATTCTTTCAAGGCTTTTCACACATTTTCCATGTAGCTCTGTACACACACCCTGCTTATAAAAAAACTTGTAGCTGTTTAATGGTTTTTACTCAGAATTCATCAGGATTTATTTATTTTCAGAGAATTGTGTGTCGCTTATCATTTGCACATATAGTACAGCTACATTTAACTGCAGTGGTTTGCGGTGCTGTGCACTTCATTTGAAACTGTAGCTCATAGAGGTGCTGTGCTTGGATAGTAGCCAAACACATATGGAGGCACAGCCACACACATGTGGCCACACATTTGTGGAAAAGCATACGCATAAAAATAGACATGAACACACACAATGTCATAAACACATACAACGTTTTAGAGGCTGCATGCGGTGTACTGTACGATGCATGAGGTCTGCGCGTTAATTGCTCTGAGGCTGACGCTCTCATCTTTTATCTTGGAAGATAAAGTGAACGTATTTCCCAAAATTTGTATTCCTTTAAGAAACGTGTGAAATGATACAAAACACAGAAAGAGAGGGGAGCAGAGGTAACTTGGCAAGAGACATGGCAAAAAAAAAAAAAAGAAAAAAGAAAAACTTGGCAAAAAAATCAAGAAAAAAAATAATTGGAATACAAACAGATACACACACAGAATCTGACCTCTTGTGTTTGTTGATAAAACGTGTTGCTATGCGGCAGGCTGCTGGCCAGTGTGGAGGATGTGTGTATGAGTGTGTTTATGTTAATTGAGGGGTGATCTAAAGGTAAATACAGACCTCTCTCTATCTCTGTTTTCCTTCTCTCCAGCACGAGTGTTAGGTCACCGGATCAGACTGTGTGTGTGTCTGAACGTTTCTGGTCAGTCTTGTATGTGGGTTCACAAGCGTGTGTGTGTGTGTACAAACTGTCCAGTCAACATATGTACAATATTTGATTGTGAATGTGTAAAACTGCAGCTTGTTTGGCTGCCAGCATGTGTGTGCATGTATGCAAAAGAATGTGGGGATGTGCATCATTGTGTGTGTGTGTGTGTGTGTGTCTGCATACCTGTTGTGCGTGCAGAGGTTAACACAACAATCCCAATGAGATGAAATTCCTTGTTTTGGGTGATCAATACAAAGTGTTTAGTTAGCTCAATTATTGGCTTTGATTATGTAACAATGCAAGCAACATAAAATGTTACTTTATAGGTTCTCTGATCAATATTTCTATATTAACAAAGATAATTGTATAGTATGAAACAGGTTAGTGTGAGTGATGTGGTTAAAGGACACAAAATTAATACAAAAAGACACAAAATGAAGTATCTTGTTGCTTTGGTCTGCAGGTTTAAGGGATCAAGTGAAAGACATTTATTTGTTATAAATAGATTCTAAACATTATAAATAAATAATAAAGTTGTGTCCTTACATATGATTTATCTCCATTTTATTTAATACAGCATACAACCATTGCATTTTAGACAAAGATCCCAGGTAGATTATACCATCAAAGGACAGAAAATGGGCTCAGTGTGTGGATGAAACACCTTGAGGAACCACAAATAAGCAGATTAACAATGTCCAGGTAATCAGATCAAAAAGGCAACTTTTCTTTACAAAAAAAAACAACAAATCCACAAAAGATGCACATAGCAGGCAAGGAAAGACATTTTTTGCTTTTACCCAGGTCAGGACATCAATAAAAAGGCAAATTTGCAACATTGAAAAGACATTCTCGTCTGTGCCTGCAAAAAAAATGTGGTGAAATGATTTATGTTTCCATTTAATTCAAATTTTGTGAATTTGAGGACATAATACAGACACAATGGTACCACTTCAAGCTTTATATACAAGCACACAACCATTGCATTTTAGTTAATGCAACAGAATGAAGTGGCTGTGTGAGGTCATGTGTGATTTTAAGTGTGTTTAAAGGAAAAAAGTGGGAGCAGGGCTGCAGTGTTTGTGGGAGAGAGGGAGTGTGGGAGGTGGGTGAGGTTCTGTCTTACCTCATCCCGCCTCCCTTGCTCACGTCCCCCTGGTGCCTGTGGTGCTCATGGGACTATTGTTGATTTCAACACAATGAGATCACACTAAAAGTGAAACAATGGCACTCTGTTATTAATTGTCCTCTGTGTAAAACCATGAAGCCACTGAGTCTCAAGGGAACACGCTCTGAAAATCACTGCACATTTGCGCCCACATTTTGCAGATTTTCTACTTGGCAAACTGTGTTGTTCTGCTATGAGGTTTAATTGTCTGACCACAATGTCATACGTGTTTTTTATTTTTAAAAGGCAGTGAGACAAGGGGGAATGCCAGCTTCTGGAGAAGAAATTGGGTGGCATTTTTAAAAAAATGTTGTCTATGAAGTTGCTAAAAAAACATTTCTAAGCTGTAATGAGTAGTTATTAGCATGTCCAGCATGCTCAAAAAACTATAATTCTGGGAATTGCTTTGGCTGTGCACTGCTTTAACAAGTATGTAGCTGTATGTTGTATTTTGAAACTTTCTCATGATCAGAAACATAAAATGTTTCACAGCATTTTTTCCTCAGTTTTCTGTCTACATGAACCTGCTTTGTGCAACATATATATATATTGTGTGTGTGTGGGGGGGGGGGGGGGGGGGGGGGGGTGTATGGAGTCTTTTGCTCGTTCAAGAATATCCATCTACCCTTTGACCTCTTCAGTGAAAATAAACAGCCATAACTTCTCTTACACAAATAGTCATTTACTTCTTCTCAGTGCCACACACACACACACACACTCCAGCCGTGATAGAACATCACAGTCTTGTGGATATCTGAAACTGATATCTGCCTGAGTGGCTGGTGAAGCAGCTTTGATCAGAGACGTCTCAGATCCATGTTAATCATTCCCACATTGCCGCAGAAATACGAACTCTGTCGACTGTGCTTTTCTCAGTTTTCTTCTGTTTGTTGGGGCTTATATGTACAGTGGTATAAAATCTGTAGAGGAAGTTATTTACTGTCGCTGGAATCTGGTACCACCACACCAGCCACACAGTTATTACAGCGAAGAGTATCATCATGATTTTCATCACTATACTAAATCAAGATCCCTGTGTATGTGCATGCCACTGAATTGCATCAGTCTTACTTCGTGTGAGTAAAATTAGATAATAGACTTTCATATCATAAGAACTGACTTGCCTGTGCGTGTGTGTATGTGGGTCCTGAGTATGTTTGCAGCAGTGAACACTGTCATAACCTGAGTAGAACTCCTGTGACTAAATGTAAAATTGATAATGCACCCATTTAACAAAAGAGAAAAGGGTGAAAAAACACTTTTTAAATAGCAATTTGTTTCACTCTGCAAACACGCAGTTTCTTTTGGGTATTTTCTGTCTGCTGCGCTGACCCCTCCTGAGTGATGGCAGACCTTTAAAGACCCAGAAAAGAGTCTTGAAAATCAAAAGAGGATCACTAAATTCTTTAGAAGAATTCATATGTTAAGAAACAGAGTTGAAAATGTGCTGCGCTCAGTGTTTTGTTTATAGGGCAGAGTAGTGCTTTATGCCTTCTTTCTTTTTTTCTTCATGTTTTCATCCTCAGGCAGACTCCGTTTCTCTGTGTCCCCTCCGGTGTCTATAACTGTCTCTTTCTATTTGAATGGTCCTCATTTGGGATGCAGTTTCGACACAAAACAGCAGCATTCGTGGAACTCGGGAAACGGGAATGCCCACATACACACAAACACAAACGCAGAGGAAGGAAGTGTGTGTTGTGGATGGTGATGAAGGCCGAGCCATAAAAGCCAGGAAGTCGCTGGGAGGAATGTCCTGCGATGTCACACATGGCCGAGGCCTGAAAGCTTGTACGCCCGAGGGGGGGGGGTTTAAACTCCAAACAGCTTCGGCTCATCTGTGGAAAAAACGGCACTGGAGAAGGAGAGAATGACACGACAAAGAGAGTCAGTGTCACTCTTCCATCTCTCACTCTTCCAGTTTTCCATTTTTTTTAGTCCACCTGTTCACACCACACCTGAGCCTGTAAGACGCAGTTCCAGAACACAGCCACACGTACTTCAGGCTGTTTACCGTATACAATATGTACACTCACACACTTCCTGCAGTCGTGTGCCCCTCCCACACTCCTCTTGTCTTGTTTGTTTTGGACACAGTATGACTGTAAGTCAAGATCATTTTGTGACAAACTGACGTTTCACTTCAACAAAATATAATTATGCCAAACCACAAACACTGTTAGGACTGGTTGTGTAATCACAGCAGTTGTTACTCTACTCTAAGGCCTAGATGACTCACAGCACTGAGCTATTTAACAAGTTTGTTGCCGTTCTTGATGCTTTAATGATTTTTGTTCTCACTCTCACAGTGTGCCAAAAACACTTGGTGCTTTATTGAGGATGATTGTTGCATTCCCTGATAGTTATTCATCATCAGGTGTGGTGTGTGATTGTGAAGGTGTCATATCTTTCAGGCTTGCAGACCCAAAGTATGTCTGCTCTGACAGATATCATTATGATAGAATTTTAAATTATAGCATGAGCAAAGTTTGTGGAACGTTCAATTTTTTTTTTCATGTAATCCAATAAACATTTGACTGTTAAGTGTCCCAACAACAACAACAAAGAAAAGACTCTACTGCACTTTTAACCTCTCTGTCCTGCACATTTTCATGTTAGCATCTCTCCTTGGTCATTACATTAGAATGCAGCTCTGCAGCATTGCTGTTAAGGTGACTGGTAAACTTCAGTTTCACAAGGACTGGGAGCTGCTTTAAGAATGCTCTGAGCATTTTTTGGCAAAATGTTCAACCATCTCATGGTCTAAACGTTGTTTCATGGAGCATTTCACTTTGAAATGACTCATGTGCTGCAGCAGCCGGGTGGCACAGTGTTCAGAGGCGACATTCCTTCAAATGGAAGGCCTGAAACCAGCTCCCACGGGAGCAAACATCTACACCCCTGAAGGGTCCTTGAGCACCTCACTGCTGACCTTTGACCTCCTGGGAGATGGTGGCAAGAGATTTACCAGCTTGACAACACTATGGGATTATCATGGGGTCGCATTTATTACCGAAAAATGATTGGCCCTTAACTTTTCATGAAAAAACAACCCCAAAACATTTCTAGTATGTGTGATGCACAGGTTCACGGAGTGCACAGGTCCATTTTATGACAAGGTAAACACCACAAAGAAAAACAAGAAATTCCAGCTTTTACTGCCATCTTCATCCTCACAAAGACTCTTTGACAACAGTCCGTCCACTTTCCAATCATGTCCTCCCTGTAATAAAAACTTTGAGCAAACACTCAACAATGACTAGTATATTTTTACAACTCTCCAACTCACACTGGAGGGACCAGGGTCTTTTTACACGCTATTGTGTAAAGTACATGTGTATTTCCCCTAGTAATTGCAGGATGTATGTTTTGATGTGTGTGTGATTATTTGACATGAGGAAATGTGCTTCTTTGCTGCATGACTGGGAGTATATGAGCAGATCAAAAATATCTGTGTGCTGTTTTTATAAACAACATTTATGGCATTTCTGTTCATCGTTACAAAGGAAAAGTCGCTCCTTTGTTGCTCTTCCTGAGGTTGCTTCACATTAAAATGTCACTTCCATGTGTGTGAACTTGTATTTTTGTTATAGTTGACACATGAGTTCTACTGTAGATGTGTGCTTCTTCCATGGACTTTGCATAACGCATTATTTGGTTAGAAAAACTTTTGTGAGCAGTTCTAAGAAAAATATGATCGAATGAGATAATGTGCTGCATGTTCCAATACACGTGTTGTTGGTGGAAGAATTTTACACACATTTGGACACAGTCATTAAATCCAAGCATGAAGAAAAGCTGCAGTACAAGGCCATACACTGAAGCAGTTAGCAGGTCTCCTTGACACTGGTCAGACTGAGCTGTAGATTCAAGGGATTTAAGTTTGCTGTGAAGCAGTGAAGTAACCCTGGCTGTACATACTTATCGTTCCTGCTTGTCATCATCAAACTCACCTGAAGTCACCACTTCAGAGAAAGCATTTCAGAAACAGTAAGAACCTCCCTGTTTATGTGTGTGTTTGTGATGTTGCCATGAGAGCATGTACACTTTGAGCTTGCGCACACTTCTGGCATGTGACACACACCCATACCCACCTGGCAACACGCAGATTTGGATCTACACACACACACACACATCTGGCACACATTGCTTCACGGGTATTTAGCATTCCAGATGATGCTATAACAGTACGCAACATACGTCAGCCTCTTATGCAACAGACTCCTGTAGAATGACTGGTTCAGAGAAGAACCAGGTGTTTATGGACTCTTCTTCACACACACACACTGAAGTATAGACCTGTACCTGAAGTCATTGTTGAGAGTTTCCCACTTTGTGCATTCATCTAGCCTGTATTTTGGATCAGAGATATAAGCAGCTTTTTCTTAAGGTCATAACACACCAGAGTTATCCTTTAAATACTTGCAAATGGAAACTGGGAATTTTCCAAAATTGCTGTCAGCGATGAAGCAAAAGTCACACAGCAACAAAACAATTTTGTAATTATATTTGTAAAATACTGTCATTGGAAATGGGAACCTTTGTCAGGTTTCCTCAGGATGCCCCCGCAGGACTGGAGAGTGTAGCTGGCTGAATCATTGATATGGGAAACTCTGTTACACCATGTGATCACGGTCAGGAATGCAGAGAGTCAACTGATATCAGATCACTGCCACGCTTTCTCTCTTTCTACTCCCAGATGGCAGATGGAAGTCCAAACACACAAATGCACGCTCCTGTGGTCAAGTGTAGCAGTTAGATTACAGTGCTGTGGTTGCCAGGGAGTCCTTTGGGTGCTCTCTTGTATTTGTCCCCCCTCTACTTGCACACATGCTGTGTATACCTTTACTCTGTGCCTGTATTCGTCACGTTAAATCATAGTCCAGCGTTTCATCTTTGTTTTCTGTGCTTGTGGGTGTCACTGTGGTCGTGGGTTTGTGTGTGGGCGAGTGTCCCACCATTGGGGGTGGAAGTTCAAAGGTCAGAGTGCACTGGGGTTGTGTGGTTTGTTGATTTTCCCAGTATTCTATCTCTTACACACACACACACACACACACACACATGCACATGAAGTCATGCTCTGTCATTCAAATCCAGTATTTACATCCTTTACTGTAAAAGCAGCAGTAACATGATACAAAAATACTGCACAACAAGTTAAATGAGTACAGACGCACAAAGTGTTGGACTGTTATCACTGTACTGAAAACTGCTTTAATGTGTGGGAAGCATTTTAATGTCATACCTGGCTGAGATGGAGCTTATTTTAACTACTTTATATATTGTCAGGGAATTTAATCTGTCGCAGTGCATCATATTTTGCAAGATGAAGATAGAATCTGGAATTGAGCACATGTTCCTATGAGGAATATTTTGGCAGTAGAGTAGGAAATGGGCTTTTGACTAAGCCTGCATTATATGATTATATTTCATAATACACACAAATTCATATCAGGAATGTTTGAGTGTAATAATGTCCTTTGAACTTACAGTATTTCTGTCTGCTTGTCTGTCTGTCGATTAAAACAAAATGTAGTCAGTGGACTCAGGAAGAAAGACATGATTTATGTGATTGTAAACAGCAAGAAAGGAAGCATCAAAAAAGGATGAAGGTTGGTTGTATCCGGTGTGTTCAAGTGACATGTGTGTTCACTCAGGCGTGACATAAAGGACACAGCAGGGAACAAGTTTGTTGGGGAGAGTCACAATAACATGACCACAAGTACGTTTCCAACCATATGGTAAAGGCCAGCATCATCCTCATGGGCTTTAAATGATAAAAACACACACACCTTTGTAAGACTGTTTTCTCATGCCAGTTTTGCAAATTACAGGCCAGTCAGCAGGATGATAGTTGGCCATGGGCAAAGGTCAAGGGTCACTTGCCCTTAAGTTGTGAAGCTACTGCCTGTGTGTGAGTGAGAAGGGGGCACAGAAATGGTGTGTGTGTGTAGATAAAAGCCTCCTCCCTGTGTTTTTCCGCGTCGAGGTTCACCTAGTGAGTCTTTTGGCTCTAATTGAGTTTGTGCGTACTTGTGTGTGCACGTGTTGAATTTTGTCCTCTGTTTGTTTGCCTCTAAACATAATGAGTCTTTTCACTGACATGCCCCCCCCACCGATCATCAACACACACATAGACAAATAAATAACCTGAAACGCAGCATTTCATGGGCTGACCGTGTCCCCCAACACAAACAAACAGAAAATGTCAAGAGGTGATGTTTGAAGGCGCTCAGTGCTCGACTGAGACCTTTTTCTGGGAAAAAAAAACATAAATAGTAAGACATGGGGTTTGATATTATGAAATCTTAACTTTTCTTTCAAGATTGTTCCTAGTTTTGAGTCAGTGCTTCTCTTCCTCCATTCATGCTGACTCCTCTTCTTTCTGTCACTATCTGTTTCTCTTCATCTGCTTTTCTGATTCCTTCCTACTCCCTCTCGCTAAATGGAAGTTACATAAAAACCAAACAGAAAGATGGTGCCTTCAGGCAGAGAGAGCCATGGAGAAAAAAAAAAAGAAAGTCAAATAGGCAAGCACTGAGACAGACAGAGAGACAGACAGACCAGACAGACAGAGAGACAGTTAAAATAAGACACTAAAAGAAAACCAGAGCTCCACTCCTAGTTGAGTTTCCTTTCCCATTGGTTATTATAGCGGCCAATAGGAATCCAGGGGAGGAGCACTTCCTGTGAGGTCGAGGGGGGGCCTCCCATGTGGTCTAGTGTGTGTGTATGTGTGCATTAACAAGCGCATTAAGAAGTGTGCAGTTTTGCAAGCATGATTTTGTGTATATTCTTGGCATAAATGTGCTCATCAGTATATTTGGAATGACATATTCTTGTGTATGCCTGTACAGGTAAACATCAAGCACGTGTTTTATGTGTGTATATAGTGCTGGTGTGTGTATGTGTGTGTGTGTGTGTGTGTATATATATATGTATGCTCGGGTCTGTGTACATTATGTGAGGTGGACCTGTGCCCAGAGCTGTGGATCAGTGAATTTCAGGAATGGGTTTTACAAGGACTCTGGATTTAAGAGTTTACTGCAAAAATACCATACATCCACAAAAACCAGTAGGAAAAAAGATCTAAGAACTTCTGTGTAGAGAAGGGCATTTTACTTACTCAGCTTAGTGCTGTGTGGGGAGCCATGTCCTAAATACATTGGGGAGTTTGTGCTAACTCTGAACTGTGAAAAGCGATTTCATTTTTTTTTTTTTGTCTTTTTATATTCCTCAGGGGAATCTAAGTTTAAACCTTATAAGGCCACAACGTGATTAACAATCCTATATATGCATTGCTTATAAAAAATTTAAAGGAAAACTGGTTCTTGGAAGGCTCCTCTGTGAGATTGTTTTGAATTTGAACCCTGTTAAGTCTCTCGTAGCCTTTTCAAATCATAACTGTGTTCAGCTAAAAACGTTACCATGAAAACATCTCTAGTTGATGTGCATTCTTTTATCATGTGTTTTTCAGCAGGGAGTCTCACATGATAAATGTTTTCTAAGCTGTTGCACGATGTTTGCATGATGAATATCCTCGATTCAATAGCAGGTCACATTCCAACCATGAGGCTGAAGTCAATTCAAAAACAGTGGGATTAATGTCTGTTACTGCCACCAATCCCATGATGCATAAACACGTCCATAAATTCTTTGCAGGTGCTGTTTCATTCCCGACTCCTCTTTTAATCTATGTGGACATTTTCAACCTAGTGCAGCTTTTTCAGCTTCCAGGAACAATTTGAGTGAGGAGACATAATGAGGCCTAACAGCAGGATCTTTTTTAGAGCTGAAAATACATTTATATGTTAGCATTAAAGACTGCCGCTAAGTATCCACCCACAGAAAGAAACTTGAATGTGTTGGAGACCAAATGACTAGACAAAACACATAACAGATTATTAAACGATTAGAAAAAAATAACTTTTGCTCGATGCTTACTCACAGACAAGGTAAGAAAATGAGCAGGAAACCTTTTCTCATTCTGCAAAGGCAGATGTCAAGGTGTATGAGAGCCAAGTCGTCAATCTTGGACATTCATGATGGAGCTGCCCCGCGGCCAAGTGGCTGTAATTCACAGCTTCTGAGGGTAAATGTGAGTAACCCCCGCTGACCTTCTGCAAACCACTTCTCCAGACTGCTGCCGTAAATAAAGATCTATGGCTGCTCTATCCGTCCACTGAAACAAAGGCTAAAATAATAATTCATCAACATATTTGAATACATCAAAATAATTCCAGATTAAGTGCAATAAAAGCACAGCCAGTACATTTAGAGAGACATTACACTAAGTGAACACACATGGCCCATAAAATTGTACGTAGGCCATTCCAATGTTTTGGTTGTGGAGTGTGTGTGTGTGTGTGTGTGTCTTGGAGGCATGCCCACGGCTGATGTTGATAAAGTGTGACCACATGAGTCCCCAAAGGAGAAAAAATGGAAACGAGCCAGTATATATACATACCTTTTCTCTCACTCTCTCACTCCCTGTGTCTCTATATCTTTTTTCATCACTTCTTCGTGTCCCTCTCTGTGTTTCTCCCTCTTTTCACCCTCTTTCTCTCGTTTTCCTACCCAGTTTCTCTCGCACACTCTCAGAAAAACATACAAGAGGGCATGGTACATGTGTTCATAGTGTTTTGACAGTCTTGCAGTTCTTGGAATTGCTTCATACTTTCTCAGAGATTAACCCACTGTGGATCAAACTGAACTCTATTATAGGCCGTGTGGGGGATGAAATCAAGTTTTCCAGCACAACATTATATCACATGTGCACCAGCTTGATGGGACTCACAGCATCAGAAGAGGTAAATTGTTGGTCACACAACAATGATTGACTAAATTTCAAATTGCACCCTGTGACATTTGGATAAACTGCAAGGTGCAGGTTGTTCAAAAATACCAGACAACATATATTTTTCCTCTTACGCAAAGGGTCAGTTTGTTTTGGTTTTGGTTTGTGGAACTCAGAGAGTCCAAAACCTACATTTGAAAATGTCAGCGTCAACACTTTATTCCAGAAATCAAGGCCCAGTTATGATAAGCCACAGACCTCATATGAACGTTGTCAATGAAACCTATTTGTTACCGAACTGCACCTGCCAACTTGCTGTCTCCACACAGGGGGAGCGGTGCCAGCGCTCATGGGCGAGAGGGAAGTAGATGTAAACACACTGGCTGAGCTGTACAGTAGTTTTGTGGTGCTGTTGGTTATTGCCACTGGTTAGCTTCATAGAAATTTGAAAGAGGTAGCATTGCCAGACTCTCAGGAAGAAACCAAAGCACATGATCTCAGCCAGCAAGATTACTGTGTGCGTATGTGCCCTGTCCACAAGTACTGGAGTGCTTCCCCTGCACAGATAGGAACTGAAAACAGTGCAGAGTTGGTAATAAAGGGTTCAATGTGCTTTAAACAAACTAGTTTGTCTGAACGCGTCTAAAGTGTTTATACCAGCTTGGAAAGGCCCCCCGTCATCGCAGACTTGGGGAACATGGGATGAATGCTCTTTCCTCACTAACTCATTGTGTTGCACTCAAATGTGCACATGAGAAGTGAGGTAGTCATGTGAAGAACGAAAAAAGAGAGCATGAGAAAGAAGTTGAAATCCTGCTTTGATCTTGCACCACCCACACACATATAATGTACAGTACATCTTCCTTGAACACATCTCTGTTTCTGTGCAGCCTAAAGAAAAACAGACTGATTAAAACTACACAGACGCAGCCTGGAGGAAAATTATCTATGTGTGGGTAGAATACTTCAATCTATAGCTCAGTGCTATAACTAGATCTATAAATTTTAGTTCCTGACGTGCTGAGTCATAAATTAAGGTCTTATGTAACACACACACCACCTCTCTTTGTGGCAGTTGCAAAAGTTGCAAAGAAAGAAGTCATTTCTCCCTTTGCTCTTCACCTGTTATTTCCTGCTTCTCTATCAAATGATTGTTCTGGGTAAACACACGAAACACAAACAGACACACACACAGTCAATTTCTGAAACCCCTCATGTGCAACAAAGTGAAACTCCTTATCATTCTAAAAACAATTGCTTCCAAATGAGCCGCAGTTAAAACGCTCCTGATAAATGAACCACAAGAAAATACGGGAATTCTCTTTTTCCAAACATCCAAAATCTGAGAAACACTTATCTCATTTCAGAGTCTCCTGAGACTAAATTTGGTGGGATGAAAACCCAGTTACAGTGATGTATGAAGTGCTTGTTTCTAAAGCAATGATAATAGTTAGATTTGTCTTTTGATGGATCACTGTCAGATGTAATCAGTATCTTGACTCTCTCATTGATTACGTTTGTGGTTTGGATTTGGCTGCAAGCACAAAATCTGTGCAAAGGGATTTTTTGGTATGATAGTTAATACACTTCATCTTGTTAAATAAATAATGTTTTTTTTTCTGGCGGCACACTGTAGTAGTCTCCATGGTCTTTGCTGCCCTCTTCTGTTCAGATTCATCTAACTTTAGAAAAGAAACTTGGAAACAGATTGTGTTAAGGACACGAACATTACAACTTGTACCCTTGTGACCTTTTCCCTTCAAATTTTTTTCTTTCTACTTTTCTGTGCCTCCTCCTCATTCCTGTCTTTCTTCCTCTCAACGTCTCTTCTTGATGTCCAGAAGCTCCCATAGGATGTCCTCAGTTGCACATTTAAAGTGGGTCCCACTTGTCTTTGGCACTGAGAAGCTTAAAGCACAGGTGCAAAGGATGAGAAGGATCACTTGAAATCTGAAACCCGTCGTGTCTCTCTCGCTTTCTCAGGGAGGTTCAGCCTCTAATCTGAACATGAACCTGTACGCTACCAAGAAGACAGCAGCTGAGGGCATGCTGGACATTGCTCTGTTCCTGGCTAACATCACACACATGAAGACCGTCATCGAACAGGGAGCTGGATACAGGTACACTGTATGATGTTTTCAGGGGTTTCCTCACAAGAAAATATTTGCTGAATGCAATTTTTTGTGTAACTTTTTTTTGTGTGTCCTCAGGTACTATGTCGCCGTCCTGACGCTCATCTCTTTTTCCCTGGCTCTTCAGATAGTGGCTGGAGTCCTGATCATCATCATCGGTGAGCATCACAAAATGAGTCTGCTTACAGGTCTTCTGCTTCAGAAATCCACCCTCCATGTTTTTAACCGGTCACATTAACATACTAACTCACTGACGTGCTGATTTGTTGAGAAAATACAGGTGTAGGGTGAAAACCAGTCACTTCAGGTATTTTTAAAAAAATGGGAAAAATGAATATTTCTTTTGTTTGGTGTCTCGTTATTGTTTTGTCGTTATTTTTGGTGTGTGTGCACGCGTGTGTTGCAGCCCGGCGAGACATCAACGAAGAGGCGAACCAGAAGCGCCTGGACAGCCTGAACAACCTCACAACCATCCTCATCTTCCTCATCTTCGTGACCAACATCTTCATCTCTGTCTTTGGGATGGAGCGCACCGGCCTCTTTGCCAGGATGCATTTCTGACTCTCTGACGTAGGGACCGATTTTAATATGTGGGACTTTTTGGAAACACACACACACACACAGAGTGTGACTTATTGTTCTACTTACAGTACTAATCTGCTACAGTGTTACTGTACTCTGGTATCTTTATTTGATTTCATTCAGAATGAATGGACTGGGCCAAGGGACCAACTAGATGTATGTGTGTGTGTCTATGTTTCTGTGTGTGTGTGTGTGTGTGTGTGTGTGTGTGTGTGTGTGTGTGTGTGTGTGTGTGTATGTATGCATGTGTTCTTGTTGTCTGTGTGTGTATGGTATGTATGCATCCTCCACATGTCTGTGTCTGTGTGTGTGTTTGTGTGTGTGTGTGTGTGTGTAGCTCGTTTAGAGCTGACCCTCCTCCCCTCTTGGCAGCGGTGGTTAAACTTCCTGAACAATCTGATCACCGGCCTCATTTTCCTCACCCTCATCATCAACATCATCAAAGCCGCCTTCGGCACACAGCGCAGCTGCTTGCTGCGGTGGCTGTTTCACCGTTTCACTCACTGAGACACGCTCAGCAGACACACTCACACACTGTACGTACATCCACAAACACAAAGCGAGCATGAATGTGCCTGATTTAAATGGCTTTGTGTAGAAGTGGCAGCTTTAATCTTTATCCATTCATGCACAGTTGCTGAACAAAATGCTGTTAATCACATCACTGTTGTGTGACACCTGTTAGCACACACATTTATACTAAGTTTGCTTGAATTTTCAGCCTCAGAACTAAACGTGGAAAAAAAACTCTCAGAGTCCTAAACACATGCCATATTCACATTTTACTAGCGTCTACAGGATATTCTCTGTAAAGTGAGTCTGGTCAGGATGTCACATAAATTAGACTCAGCCTGGAGGGTCCGTGACTGAAATGAGTGTGATATTGCTGTTTGTATGGATACATTAGAGTATGTTTGTTTGAAATGGGTAATTGTGAGTGTCTCAGGTGAGTGTTTGTGCGTGTGAATGTGTATGTATCAACTGCATGTGTGTGTGTGTGGGTATGTTTGAAACGTTTGAAATATGTGTGTTTGTGTGTGTGTGTGTCTGTCTGTCTGTGTTTATGTGTGTGTCATAGCCCGCAGGGACCTGAACGTGGTGTCCAATCAGAAACGACTCGACTACCTGAACAACGTTGCAACAGGCATCATCTTTGTCACCACGGTGATTAACTTCTTCATCAGCTTCTTCGGATCCAAGAGGACTGGCTTCTTCCGCTGGCTGCTGGCTCGACTCCACTTCTGACACATGCTTACACAAAACTCACATGCACTCACATATGTCAAACACATTTACACACTTGCATGCATGCACCCACACACTCTGTGCACAAGCATTTCATCTGTGCACTTGTTGATTCAAAGTTAAAGTTCAATTTACAAATGTCTGTGCCCTTGTAATTTGTACAAAGCCGAGAGACATAAGCCACATACATTCAAACATCATATCTTACATATTATTCAGGCTTTGAAAGGTGTTGTTCAAATGCTGATTTCAGGCCATAATCCCACTAAAATACCTTCACTTTAACCAACTGAACATCTATTTAAATATGTATTATTTTATTTGCTGAAATAACATGCTTGAAGTTTCATTTCTAAAGTTGTGCATCTTATTTATTCTCAAAATTTGTTTCACAAAAAAATGTTTTTTTATGATTCAATCTTATAGAGATACCAGGGTAATAGAAACAAGCGACATATGTACACACTGTCCTTCAGAAAGCTGAATAAATGTAGTGATTTAACAGAAGCCTGTGCTTTGCTTGTTGTGGTTTTTGGTGTTTGGTGCATTAGTGACTGTGACTGGTCAGTGAAGTGTGAAAATAATGAATGCAAAGTAACATTAGCATGAACAAGGAGTGGGTGTAATTTCAGAAACTATAGTGTGTGTGTGTGTGTGTGTGTCACAGGACGCCGGGACCTGAATAACTCTGCTCTACAGAAGCGTCTGGACTACCTGAACAACGTAGCGACCATCATAGTCTTCATCACCACAGTCCTCAACTTCTTCATCAGTACCTTTGGCATGCAGCGCACTGGATACTTTCCATGGCTTATGATGCGCATTCACTGATACACACACACACACACACACACACACACACACACACACACACACTTCTGCTGACAATTATACCTTTACATTGCATTACTACAGACACACTCACAACAGCTCGTAACATGTATAGACATAGAGGACTGTTTGCCTTATATTTGGACCATTTGTTGTGTAACTTAAAACACATCAGTTTCTAACACAGGTGTTCACGGCTCACATGTTAATATTAGCCTACTCAACGTGTGCTTTTCTCTACTCTGCAGAGCCTCATGAGACTCATTTCTCTCTAAATATTTGTCTAAGCACTGAAATAAAAATGTGTTAAAAATGTTTTTTTCTCAGTGTTTATGCAAATGGTAACACATTTGCCTTCAAAGCTATTTAAAGCACAAATCCAGCACTTTAATTTGAATGAGATAACCCCTATACTGTGATATGTGCCCTTCTTTTTTTTTTTTTTTTTACAGTTTAATCAGTTAATGACGCCATCTAGTGAGATAACTCAGGATCACAGAAGCCATCCTCATTCATCATCTAACAACTGCTCACACCAGTAAAATCAAACAAAATCAACAAATAAAACAAAATAAAACAAAAAGCGTCAGTCTTTTTTTTAAGATGAAGAATGACTCATTATATTAAGGTGAAAGGTCAAGCTCCAGACCAACCTACTCATCTACTTTATTCTTTTAGATCAGTTGTACTGCTGCACTGATGACTCCATATTGGCTAATTTTACAGAAAATAAAGAAAATGCAGGAAGAGGTATCTATCAGACAATACTATAAGTTATTTGGATTTTTTTGGTTTTCTACTACATTACCATAATTTTCTAGGGGCACCATCTCCATTTAATCTCAGATTTGTTTTTTAAAAATATGATCCTTTTAATCACACCAGGCAGACTGTAAAATTACATAAAAATAAAAGGCCACAACTATTAAGAA
The DNA here is from genome assembly GCF_017976425.1 of Toxotes jaculatrix. NCBI lineage: Eukaryota > Metazoa > Chordata > Actinopteri > Toxotidae > Toxotes > Toxotes jaculatrix. Next base: position 7,964,913 of record NC_054415.1, read on the forward strand.
ACTGTCCAAACAGTGTGAGGGGAATGGGCCAAGATGAAGTGAGCTTTAGTTCGTTTTTCCAGAGGGAGGAGCTGGGAGCGATGAAGTGTGTCCTTCCGAAGAAACGAAACTACACTTAAAGTCAAACTTTTTCACAAACAACACAGACTTCACTGCAGGTAGAGTGATCGTTTTTAGTCTTAATCTGAATTATTATTTTATTTCCTCCATTTTGTTTGTTGTGCTGTTATCCTAACAAATAATACCAGTTTGAATAATTCAGCAGACCGTGTGCAGATTATGCATATGGTATAAAAAACATTAGATCACGGAAGTTCGCAACCGCAGATCTCAATGCTGAACTATCTCTTGGCTGTGTTTTACAGGGGCAACTCAGCATGTCTTGTATGTAATTAAAGATTTAAGATCGACTAATTTCAAGTTGGTTTTATTAAAAAAAATTAACAGCTTATAACGTGTTTACTGTTAAGCTCAAATGCTGTTTTTCTCATGTTTCGAAGGGGAAATGGTCACTGGCGCGTTGCCAGCGTACGTTTCAGTGCGCAGATCCTTTGAATACGGATCAAACTGGGAGTTTTCGTTCGATTATAACCATAAATCTTTTTTTATTTGAACTTCCTTCAGATGATATAATATATCCTGCACTACTGGCTACTTCCCATAGCTCATGACACCTATGCTCTGCAGTAACATAAAGTATAACTGACTACTGCGATATTCCACAGCCTGGGAAGATTTACTGTAATGTGGGTCAAAATGGTATTTGAGAAGACTTAGAAGATGATACATGTCCTTTACTGCACGTTTGTTGCAGTAACCACTACTGTAACCACAATAATGACTTTTTAATTTGACTGGGCATGTTTGCATTGCTTGGGTTGATGAGTAACTCATCATTAGTTTCAGGGGGGTGCTCTGGTGGCCTTGAATTTCAGGCCAGGAACCTGTGTTGCATCATCCCTTATCTTTCTCCACCCTCATTTCCTGTCATCTCTCTACTGTTTGATATCCAAAATGCCACAAAAATGATAAATAATGAAATTTAAAAAAATTTTATCGAGTGAAGCTCAGTCTTAGCTTTTATCAAAACTTCCGAAGTTACCAGAAACAGGTTAGAGTTCAATGAGGCTAATAAACTAATCAGAAAATGACTGCACACAGTACTACTGCTGCATATTAAATCCAACCAGTATATCTACAGCAGCATTTAATACCAGTCACACCTTTTCACCTTTTCTGACCAAAACCATAATCATCAAATCCTCTCCTCTTACCTAGACATGGCCTCAGCCAGCAGCCTCCCATGTGAAGAACAGCTCCTGTGTTCTATCTGCCTGTGTGTGTTCACGGAGCCTGTCACTACTCCATGCGGGCACAACTACTGCAAGGCTTGTATCATAGGGTACTGGGCCAGCAGTGGCCTGACACAGTGCCCTCTCTGCAAGAAGAGGTTCCGCAGAAGACCACAGCTTCAGGTCAACACAGAGTTCAGAGATATGGTGGAGCATTTCAACAACATGAGGGTGAGAAGTGACGATGAGACCCTTGCAAAACCAGGGGAGGTGCCCTGTGACATCTGCCTCGGGCTGAAGCTCAAAGCCCAGAAGACGTGTCTGGTGTGTTTAGCCTCATACTGCCAGCTTCACCTGGAGCCTCATCAGAGAGTCAAAACCCTTAAGAAGCACAAGCTGACTGACCCTGTGTCAAACCTGGAGGACAGGGTGTGTAAGAGGCACGATAAGATGTTTGAGTTCTTTTGTCACTCAGACCAGACATGCGTTTGTTTCATGTGCTTGAAAGATGACCATATGATGCACGTAGCTGTCCCGTTAGAGCATGTGTTCAGAGAGAGGAAAGCCCAGCTGGAGAATGTGTCATCAGAAATGAAAATGATTGAAGACACTGTAGCCACAAGTATTAAGGAAATTAAATACTCAATTGAACAGAGCAAGAAAAAGTCAGAGAAAGAGATAGCAGACATTGATGAGGTTTTTGCTGCTCTGGTGGCCTCTCTGAAAAGAAGACAGGCCGAGCTGGTTGAGGTGATCCAGGAGAAGCAGAAAGCAGTACAGAAGCAGGCTGAAGACCGTGTGACACAACTGGAGCAAGAAGTCAATGAGTTGAGGAGGAGGAGATCCAGAATTGAGCAGGTCTCACAAGCAGAGGACGACATCCACCACCTGCAGAACTGGCCATCCCTCTATTTCTCTGCACTCAACACGGACCAGTTCCTCCCCGAGTCCTTCTCCTCCCCTCCATTTGCACCAGATCTCTCTGACAGCAGTCAACAGAATTACGTGGAAATGGTTAAAAAAGCAGTGGCTAAGACTGAAAAGACACTCAGTAATGAGATAGAGATGCTTCTTCATGGGGTAACGCCGTCTGATGACTGTGAGAGCGCTAAACAGCCTGATGCAGCAGAAAAACTGATGACAGATGTGTTTGTTAAAGAAGCGTGGAATCCGCCTCGGGACAGGCTGATGATGATCCAGCAGTGCGATGCCATGGATGTGACTCTGGACTCCTACACAGCCAATCACAGACTCGTGGTGTCTGAGGATGGGAAGCAGCTCCGATTTAATCAAGGCCAGGTCTTGGTTAATGCTTTGTTTGTGAGAAGATTTACCTATCAGCCTTTCATCCTTGGAGAACAAGGCTTTTCCTCAGGCAGATTCTACTATGAGGTTCGGGTCAGTGGGAGTGCAGGCTGGGTCCTGGGAGTGGTCAAAGAGTCCATAGACAAGGAAATCTTTTGGCCTCCCACCCCCGAGAAGGGAGGCTGGACATTTGGTAAATTGCACGACGAAGATCAATATTTTTTTGAATCTGGTTCCCTGCTCTTGAGGCAAAGCCCCCAGACAGTTGGTGTGTTTGTGGATTATGAGAAGGGAGAGGTCTCCTTCTATGATGTAGACACCAGGACTCTGCTCTATTCTTACACAGAATGTATCTTCACTGAGTCCACTCCAGTACTAAAGCTTTTGCTCTATTCCCTGGCTGGCATTCCCAGTCTCATAAGCACTAGGCCAAAGCTTTACCCTTTTTTTGGTGTTTATGGAGACGACCAGGACAGCGTACTTACCATCACTCCTGTAGCTCCTGCACCGTAATGTGCCACATACAGAATTTGATGTGTAACTTTTACCGAAAGGTTTTCTCTCATTTCACACTTCAGCTCTGTTTGTTAGTAATGGGGAGTATACACATTATTGGATTTCACTGTTAAACACTGTATACTTCCTGGAATAGAGACCTGATTACAACTATGCTCATCAGACAGCAGAAGTAATGTGTATATATGTTCTATATGTTGTTTTTGTGTTAACCAAACAAAGCAAGTAAGATCACTAGTTTGACAGTTGGTGCTGAGGTTAATTTCTAGTTGGTAGGAGGGAAACTGTAGATCAGTCATATACACACAAGTTGCAATACCCACATTTGACCAGAAGGTGGCAGGATTGTTTAACAAGTGTTCTGGTCCGTTTCTGAAAGAAGCAATGAGGAAACGAGGACTGGACAGTGGGATCATGGAAACTCAATTCCATTTTATAGTCACTTTCAAAAAATACTTTTAGTAGTTTAATATTAGTATCATTAGTCGTGGTTTACATAGTTGTTGACGTCTCTGAACATCAACTTTTTTTCATTATCAATAATCATGTTCATAACGTATTTCTTTGAATTTTAGCATACAGTTCTGGGCAGATAATATTTTAGCTAATAATGCTAATCAGGACACGGTACTTACATGGACATACTTTTATGTTTTGATCACTTCAGAGTCCATAATTGATTTTATGTTATCCTTTTATCCACCTGGCATGATTGGCCAAACCGCACCCGATAAATGAGCTTCAGGTGTTTGCTATGTATTATGTGACTAATGTGTTTTTTTTTCTGCTCAATAAAACTGGATTTCTTTTTAAAAAATTGTATTTTTCTGTGTTCCCCGACACAACATCCAAGATCAAGTGTCTTGCTCATGTCTCAAGAGACTGTTAAGACTTAATAATCCTCTATAGCTTTAAGCCTACCTTTATCAATATGCTTGATAGATTGCATAGATTGATGAAGATGATTGGATTTAATTGAATTCTGAACTTTGTAGCACTTCTCAAAACAGTGATACAAATCTTCACAATAATAAAACACATAAAAGCCGCTGGCAACCAAAATAACCGGTAAAAGTTCTCACTGATGGAGTCAGTGGAGACATTTCAGAAGAGAGCGCTGGTCCACCACTCCTGATGTGTTTCTCTCGAGGGGAACTTTAGCCAGCAAACTATTTATACCTCAGCTGTCTGACTGACTGGCGCCCAGGGAACTAGGACACTGTGCGTGTGTGGGGGTGTCTTTGGTCAATGTCTAGTTGGGAAAGATGTCTGTGTAATTGTGTGTGAGACAGACACACAAAGAAAGAGACCTGTGGGATCACAGTGACCAGCCATGAAATATGCCACATACTTTACTCTCACCCGATACTGTATGTAGGTCATTCACTCATCAAACGCAGACTGACTCTGAAGTGTGAACCTGCCACAGGTCCTGAAATGGTGAGACAATGCATAGATGCAAAAAGATCTTACAAGCATCACACTAAAGAGATGAGACACCTCTTTAATTAAACGTGAACAAATAAAATGAGAATAAGTGATCTAAGTTACCAAAAATCAAACTTTGTGAGCTCATCTCCTCCTAGTGGCCAACTCACATCTGACCAGAGATGAATTTGACATCACATGATGTCAAATTCATCATGTGATGAACTCAATACAGATCCATGACTGCGCATTAGGAATATTAGACAACATTCATTGAACTGGTTAAAACCTGTTATCTAAAAGCACTTAATTAAAAAAAACAAAACAAGTTCCTCTTCTCTGTTTCTCTAATATATCTGTTACTAGGTGGTTACCTGTGTAACCTTATTTCTGTGAGTAACCTGTATTCATGTAAATGTTTAGAGGTACTTATCCTAGCATTTCCATTTTTATGCTATGTTATACTTCTATTCTGCTACGTTTCAGAAGCTAAATTATATTTTTTTACTCTACAGCCTTTATTTGACAGTCATTACAGTTTAATAGTTCAGATAAAGAGTGGTGTTGAGCAGAGGATTAATTCTTCTTCTACGGCACTTAGTATATTATACAAGACCATAACACTGAAGTGGGTTTTGATTTCTCTCAGTTACAATGTAAAGGAAGGACAACAAAGACAGCTATGAAGATTACCACTGCAAATAATTTTAGTGTTGAATGCTTTCATCATATAAAAAGGATATAAAAATAAAAGATTTTTAAAAATATGACAAGTGATAAATGGACAATGTTTGGATTTATGGGAATATTTAGCTTCCGACATTAAACGCATTTCTCTCATTTAACTGTGACTTTTCATAACGGAAGGGAGAGGGGAGGGGGGAGGGGGGAGGATGAGGGAGAGAGGGAGGGAGGGAGGTACGTCTCGGGGGCGCGCGCTCCACCGTCGTGACGTCACGGGAGCGCCCGAGCAGCGGGGAAGCCACCAGTGGTGGAGCTGGCAAAGACGGAAAAGAGGCACAGATAGACAGGGGAGATAGAGACAGGAGACAGGAGGGGGTGGGAGAGAGAGACCGCCGCAAGACGGGGGAGACAGGCCGTCAGAGAGAGCGTTTCACCTCGGCTGACCGTGTGTTACGTTTGCGGAGCGTCACTTTGAGGTCTGACAGCGGCGGAGTTGCTGAAGAGGATATGTGACTGGCCTTTTTCTTTAAACACGGAGCTTATTTCACAACCGAGGGCAGCAACGTTAACACAGCCGCAGTGAGTACTGGAACTTAGCCGGCAGTCTGAGTGTGTGCATGTACACATGCATGATTTATCACACGGGCCTGTGCTTATGTGTGTGTTTATATGCGTGTGTGTGTGTGGTAGTCATGTTGGCCACTTCTCGGTCAGCCTCACATGTGTGCTGTCTGTGTCTTGGTGTGAGCCGCTTGCAGCGTTTGCACGTTTGAGGACCGACAGCAACGTGAGCAATAACATAATTAAAATTTGATGGCCGCTTTTTGAGGTGCAGCAGTTTCAGGTCAGCTGTGAGACCCGCGGTCGGGCTCTGTTATATTTCCACCCGGAGGGGAGCAGTAACCTCTATTTCTGCCAAACTGACATTATGATACTTTTTTTTTTTTTTTTGTATTTTACAAACGACAAATCGAGCCCGTTCAACAAGGCGTCCTCCCGCTTTGTTCCATAAACCAGCTGAAGCTGTGCAGCCAGAGGCTTCCCCGTGAAAAACAGGCTAATAACACTATGTGTTGTCTGTGGAGGCTACCTCTAAATGCGATTATCAATCTGTTCACCGTGTTGCAGGCGGCAGATGAAGTGCTGCTGACAACCTTGTACTTTCTCAAAGCCACACAAGCCACACTTGTGTTACAGCACCAGTTTGGTGCACTTATTGTACTTAATAGTTGGTTTATCTCCTGTGGTATCACTAATATTCTCTTAGGGACTTAAAGTGTTCATGTGGTAGTCAATAATAAGTTTATGTGTCATCTCTTGCCGTAATATTCCCACGGGGACTTTCAGTTGTCTTGTGATGTTTCTAACAGGATCCATCAAGTTCTTCAAAGCGATAGTTTGTGTGTTTGTGAACTTTTTTTTTTCTTCCAAGAGAGGACACAAAATCTGTGCACGTCTCTAAAATGATGTCTTCATTGCTGTTGTAGCTGCACCGAGCTGTCAACAGCCACGTCTTGCCAGCTGACAGATTGCACGCAAAGCCACTCAGTCTAGACCAGATCAAGCGCAAAAGATTGATAACAACATCTTTGCAAACCAAATCGATTCGCGCAACACATGGATCCGATGGATCATGTTGGTGAAATCTGCTGCGTGTGTTTTGCAACTCTCAAGGAGGGCGGTGGGGGGTGGGGTGGGGTGGCACGCCGTGATTTCCTCCGTGTTCCGCCCACAGCTCCATGTCTTTGCACCGCCCCTCCTCCGGGAACACAGAGTCAGGGAACTGAGCTGCTTCCTTCCACTGAGATTGTTGTTACAACACTGGACATTTTTAAATGTCCCGGCTCTGCACACCTCAGCACTAGTAACACTATTTTATATGGTTTCATAATTAGTTTTAACAGTGATTTGCAAAAAAAAAAACCTCCTGAACTTTTGATCTCGAACCAACATTGCCTGGGAGACGTCTCACTCCCCTGTCTCCAGGCTCCACATCTAAGGTAAAAACTTTTGTCTCAACAGCTCCAGGCTTTGGAACAACATGAGGAACTTGTCCTGAATAAGACAGTAGCTCTTTTGATTCAGTTCCCAGAACTCACTTTTATCATAAGACCATCTAATCTTTGATGCTTTATTTGTTGTTTAGGTACACCATTTATTCAAGTTGTGTTATCACTTTGCAAGAGATAGGATTTATTTCTGTCATATCAAATCAGATAGACTGATTGATTGATTGATTGTTAGATTGATGTTTCAGGAGATGTGTGGGTCACCTTCTCATCTCGCTTCATCCTTTTTTTAAACCCTTGCAAGTTGACTGTTTGAGCACATTCCTCTTTACTGGATGAGCCTGGGGGAGTAACACTCTCACTGTCTCTTCCATTAACAACTACACACTCCTGAATTGGTTTTGTACTTCCCTGCCTTTGTGTTAATTGTCGAATCTCAACGGTGCATTTTCCATATTTGTTATGTAGGCAGCAGCAGCTGAGATTAGAGAAGTGTACTGTGTGTAATTGCATGCGCATGGCATCAGTGTATTTTTTGTGCATCAGTGTGTTTATGTACATGGACGTGTGTGCTTGTGAGTGAGTCATTGTGTGTGCGTGTGTGTGAACTCCTGATTGTATGCGCGTTTTGTTTGCCCAGCCTGCATCTCGGATTAATTTCCTGTGGTACACAATAGACTGAAGCTGATGCTATCTGTCTCTTATCAGTGTTGTGCTTTCCAGTGTCTGAGCCATATTATATATTTTATCGCAGATAGGAGCCGTGCTGCAGAGTGAAGTTACAAGTAGCACAATTATTCTGGTGAGCCAAAATCTGTATCTTGCCCAGACATCTTCTGCCTAACACATTATTCACTGTCACAGGCTGCTGATATTTTCTCTCAAGTGTAATTGGGCTGTTGAGTTAATTGAAAAAAAAAAAAAATCCATTGCAGTTTTGGCTATTCCAATATACTGGGTGCAGGATTAGTTGGTTTTTCCATTTGTGGTACAAGTGATGAAAACTTTTTAATTATTGAAATTTAATTTTTTTTATTCCTTTATAAATTTCCACATAAGTCCTGCAGAAATTGTTTTACATCTTTTACAGTTCAGTTAAAAATGCATAAATCAGCACAAAACTGTTGAAAATGATGATGAATGGTAGGTCATCAATATCATGTCCTGACATGGAGACAATATCCAGTGTCTGTACATGGAACCAAGCCAAACCACTAATAATATAGTATTTAAAACCAAAACAGCATCATTGCATGAGTTATGCATTGCACAGCAGAGGTAAATGAATCTCTGCAAGCCCAAGTACATCATGAAGTAATGAGAAACTGCACTGGGAGCAACTGAAAACTACAAGTAAAAATCCTTCACTTTTACTTATACCTGCAAACTCGAGAATAAAAGCTAAAATTCACTTGCAAGTTTTCAGAGCCTTTTTAAGTGTATTTCTTAGACGTTTAATAAATACAGGCCCTGAATGACACATGATCTGCTACACAGGCTTGCTTTTGTCTTATATTCACTATGATGTAACAGTAATACTTTTCGGGTTGAGATGATTCACCTCACCTTTGCACTCGTTAGACAAATAGCAATCAGATTTTCACAGAGGTAATGTTATCGTTGTCCTGATAAAGCAGCTGTAAAGGTTAAAAAAGTTGAATCTGCTGAGCGGCGGTTCATCACCTTTAAATCTTCAGACAGATTAGGTGCAGAACAAGCTCGGCTCTCCCCTTCAGCGGAGCTGTCGAGTTGACTTTCGGTGAAATGTGTAACCTCAGACAGCACCAGTGAGCCCTTTCCAGCCTCATCATATCACGGCGGCTCTGACAGGAACAGAAAGTAATGGAGAATAATAACATTCAAGATGAGTATAATGTGTTTTTATGAGCCCTGATCCTCAGGCGAGAGACAAAATTTGTCAAATTCTGCTCCCACGCTGAAACACCAGCTGGCTAAGTATAGGTTGAGTGGTGTGTTGCTTTGTGCGGTGTGATAGACGGATGTGTGGTTGTCACATAAATAGAACATGCTGAACACCTTCAGGAATGCTGATGGAGAAAGAGAGAGGCTGTGTGAAGAAGTGAAAGCATCAAGGAGACAAGTGAGAGTCAGAGAGGGAAAGGATGGATTAGAGGTAGGAGAGAGAGCGTGTCTTGCATGCCCTTACCTTGTGTTTAATACTAATCCATCCCATCATGTCTGCTGGGCTCTTTCATAAACTCTATACTAACATCTGTGTCTTTTAAGGTAATGTTAATCTGAAGCTACTATAATGGATATTTTTGCATCAGCTGTGGATCACAGGATTACCTGTATGTGAGAGCGATTTGCTTGCAGTGATAAACACACAGATAATTATCACCCAGCTCTGCAGTTCCTCTCAGCTCTACTGAGCTTTACAGTGTATTTCAGCTCATTTGGTTTTCCGAGCAGCAGCTTCTCTGTTTTGGGTCATTCTGGGCGTCGTTTTTGGCCACAGCACGCAGATGTTTTCAGTAAAATAGCTCTAAAAACCTCATTGTAGGCTGTGTGCCCACCACCAAACAACAGACAGGCAAAGCTGGCAACTATCTGGTGAAAATAATGGGGCATTAGCAGCTAAAAGAGCCAGATATTTCCCTCAGGAGTTGCTAGAGACCAAAAAAAAAAACAGAGCTGAAAGAGGACTGAATATTGGACTTAGGTTTATCAGGTGGACAGAAACAGGACTCAGAATGAATGCTAATGTAGCTCTGCATCTGAAGGATGTACACATTGCCAGCTATTGGCTGACAAGTTTGTCATATTAACTTAAAAAGTGCTAATATGGCAGCGCTGTCTTTACAGCTTCTTTCTGCTGCTGTTTAAGGTTTAAAATTTGAGTTTTTATCTGTAGTCATGTTGTGAAAATGACAAAATTTGAATTCTGTCCTCTGCTGTGCCAGCACATACTGCATATCTACAACAGTACTTGGCATTCAAAAGTGGAGACTTTCTTGGAAGCCTAGTGTGATATTCTAAGGTTTTATGAGGCCTAGGACAACAGTGTGTGTGTGTGAGGAAGGAGTGTGTGGAGGAAAGATGAGACATACAGCATGGCTGTTAGAAACAGAACAGGGAGGCAGAGGATGAAACACAGGGCGTTGTATGTGCTGGTGCTTCCTGTGGAGTGTTTTGTAGACATAAAGGGGATGAGGTTATTTTGGTTCTCAAGTTCACTCCTGTGGCTGTTTCAAGGATCAGTTCCAGTAGGTGTTGTGGCTTTAATAGAGTATATTGTGGTTTGACAAAAAGGAGCCAAGCTGTAATTACAACTGCAAATGTCATATATATATCTATATATGTATATATATTTATATATATGTATAGATTTTGGCTGTTAATTTAGATCTTTAATCAAAGAAAGAATCTCTACATTGTTCGATAATGAAAGTAAATAAGTATGAACTTGAATTTGACATATCTATATGTCGAACATGTTTCTTACGGCAGCACCACTTTGCTTTTTCACAGTTGTGTGACAGGTTAAGAGGGGTGATGGTGAGCCAGCTGATAAATGGGTCTTGGACAGTCATATGCTAGTGTTGGCTGGAACTCATGATGCTAACTGCGTCATAGGTGTGTTTGTGTGTTCTCAGGGTTTTTTTTTTATTGTGTGTTTTTTGTTCTTAATATTTCAACCTTTCAAAACTCCTCCTGGAAATTCAGTTGAAAGTGCAGATTCATTAAAAATAGTGTGGCTGGTTGGCTCATGTGAAATTATAAACTTGTAGTTATTGTTATTTGTGTCTGACTCTCGATGCTGTTTGAGGGCCCTCGACCCCCCACAGCCCTCTAGGGTCTAAAACCACCACAAATACATTTTCAATCTGAGGGACACACTGCAGGTTTATTCATGTTATTAGAAGTGAACTGTAGAAAACACAACATGGTGTGTGTTGTGGTTTCCATGAGCTCCTCAAGCCAATTGAAAATAAAAACAAGCGTTTGTGTGTTTAGCCATGTGATAGATGGGTGACTTGTCCGGGCTGTACCTTGATTCTTGCCCCAGGCGTGCTGGGATAGGCTCCAGCTCCTTACCCTAAGATAAGCAGTTCAGAAGTGGATGGATGAATGTATTTTGTGGTTGATAGTGTAGTGGATACAGTAGATATGCAATTTGCGTGCTACCAAAGCTGTTTCAGTCTGAAGCAATGACCCAGGAAAAATAAAGTTAACAGTAAATGGTAGTATTTTGATTGTTGCGGTGAAGGCCTTCTGGTCACAGAGGAGAGCTTGTTGATCTCCGCTGAGAAAATATGAGCGGGGGAAGTGAGTGTTCTTTTCTGCAGCCTATCAGAGATGCCTTTGAGCAAGGCTCTTAATCCTCCAAACACTCAGTGTCCAACATAGTTGAGCAGAGGCAGGTCATGACCGAAAAAGAGCCCCGTGTGTGTTCGATAAATGCTTAAATAAAGGCTGTAAAAAAGAAGCTAGACATTCTGTACATTTTTTGCTTTATAGTGAGAACTGGGACATGAGCATATACATTATCTACAGGTCAGCAAGTCCAGAGGGGAGGAGGAGGAGGAAAGCCCCCGACACACACACTCTGTCTCTGCAGTCTCATATTGGCCTCAAATGAAGCATTAGATGTGTGTGCTGTTCGTGACATGATCTCTCACAGCCACATCTGTGTGCATCTGTAACTACACAGATATATCTGAGTATGTGTATCTGTTGTTTGATTGATTGTGTAGACCTGCACAGTTTTTGCTCATTGCCCATGTGTTTGTGTAAGTGCGTGTGCATAAGCCTGTGTGTGTGTGAGAAGCTGTGTGCTAGAGGCAGGGTTCTGGCCTGTTTCTGTCCAGGTGTGTGTTTTTGGCCTGAGGGGAGATAGAGCAGATGGTCCCTGTTTGCATTTGCGTGTTTGTGTGTGTGTGTTTGAGTGTGCGTGTCTGTAACTGACTGGCTGTCAGTAGGATCTCCCTGGCCAAAGATCTACACCTAGTAGAACATCAGTTGGAAAGATACACTACTGCAAGGCTGTTAAAGGTCTGGGTAGTGGCTGATGTCTGTGTCCAATGGGTCATGTGTCCACTGTCCTGAGGATGACATCTCCAAGGATACCCAAATGACTGAAGGATGACCAGCTGGCTGGCGCTTTTTAAATAGCTGTAAATGTACTGGTTTTATCTGATACAGTAACTGACTGCAGAGGTAGCACTTAAGGTTGCATATAATAATCATTTTTAATTGCTAAATTCTACATTGACAAATATTCACACTAAAGTCTTTTTAAAGTCTTAAACTTATTCTTGTTGTTCATGCAAACAAATTTATGCCAAGTACGTAGTCCGTGATGAGTAGTTCAGGGGGCCTGGGAGATTAAGAAAACAGAAACAGAAAGCTTGAAATCTCAGCAGCCTCTGAGGCATTTATCAGCTACATGCACGAGCCAGTGCTCATAAATTATAATCATTTTGTGCAAAAGACAGTAAAATGTTAATGATTGCACTTTTAAATTGAGTCCACTGAAGAGCGTGACAGGAACTGCATTTTTCATTATTTTCACAGCTCTGTTAATTACAAGGTTTCTTTGACCTGATTGACTTCGTCAGTTTTAATGTTTAGGTTATTAATTTTATCCAACACACACACACACACACAGACTAACTATTACCAGGCTGTAAAACCATGTCAAAACATTATTTCATGGAGTTTCTGCTTTATTTGATCTGCAGAATTACAGTTTACATTTTTGGCATTTGGTTTAGCTGATCCCTCTATCCAGTGTGACTCATATGATTAACAGGAATAGAACAGATGGGCATTTATTTATCTTTTTTAACTATGTGTTTTCTTTCCACATTATTATTGCAGAATATAAATGGACTAAGAACAAGATTTGATTAAATGAATTAAAGAACACAGAGTATTCTATTTTAATATGTGTAATTCATCCAGCTGGCAAACTGCTTATTAACCTGTATGAAAATGAAGTCAGCTGACTGAACGTTATCTGCTATCGCCCAGATTATCACAGCTGCAGGACAGTAACATTGATTTTGTTGCCAGAGGTGTGAGGACAGAGTGTGATCTGAAGAAGAAGGCGTAATGGGTGGTGGAGAGACAAAGCAGCCTGTGTGATCATATCCTGACACATCGGGTGATGCCTGTGCCTGTGCCTGTGGTTTGCTGAGGTAGCCAAAGCTTTTTGACCGTAGTCTGAGGACTGAAGATATCAGCCCTACGTATACTTTACTGTGTTTGTGTGTAAAGGTCAGTGTGGTGGCAGAAAAAGGAGTTTCGACCCTTTGTGTTCATACCCTGGAAATGTCAGTGCCATATGAGATGATAGTATGGCGCATGAATCAGTAACATGGATCATATAAACATTTTAGCCAATAAGCTTTTTCTTCCACCTGTTGCTATGATGAGATTTATAGATTTGTGAATGAGATTTATCTTGTAGCCCATAAAATGTCAAACATAATGCCACGTACTGCAAGTTGCCAAAACCCAAAGACACATTTTTAAATTATGTTTTGTCAAAAAAAACAAACAAACAGTCAAAACACCCAAAGGGTTTCCTTTTAAATAATATATGTAGAAAAAAAGAAAAGTAAGAAAGTTTGATACGACCCTTTACATCTTTAACCCACCATCAACTAGTGGGTTAATTATCTGCTCCAGATGTCTTAACAGCAGTGCCCAAATACTGTGCACACAGATTAAAATGGTCTTTTACTGAAAAGTAGGTTAATCAAAACCATGAGCTGGTAAAAATCCAGTGTATTCCTTTGTACCTTAAGTGCAATGCATCTTTGTTCCACTGATCACTAAATCTCTGTCTCTTTCCCTTTTTCTTTCTAGGAGATTCCATCACAGCAGGCCAGTGGATTAACTGGCTACCTTTATCTAAAGGGATGCCCTATTGATTACTGTTTTCTAACAAAGCCCATGGATTGCAGTGAGGGTGCCGGACAGGCCTTGATCACAGCTATGTCAACACTGCATCAGGATATTTCAAGCCAAGAGCCACCACAGTAGAAGACTCATGGGAGTCTGCGTTTTCAGCTGTTAGATTTAGTATTTCAGATATTTTTTTCTGGGCATCCATCTTACTTTTTTTCCCTTTTTGTGTTATTTTGTGCATATTGTAAGTGCACAGGCCCCTAACTCCGTTTTTACTAGGGAGAAATCTTTTCTCAGGACATCAGCTGACTTTCTGGGCTGTCATCTCACGTTTTTGATTCACTTGATTTATTCATTTGCCCCAGATACTCTTACATCTCTACAGTACACACCCCATATTGTCTCACCATGTATGGTAGCTCACGTTCCGTTTCAAAGCTGGATGTTGTTGGATCCAATGGTAACGGGTCAGTGTCTGGGAGCCCCGGTCGCTCCCCACGCCTCCCTCGCTCCCCACGCCTTGGACACCGCAGAAACAGCAGCAGCAGCTCCACAGGTGGACTAACTGGCTCTGGTAAAACCCTGTCCATGGAGAATATTCAGTCTCTTAATGCTGCCTACGCCACAGGCGGTCCTATGTACTTCACCGACACATCTGAAGACCCGGTCGGCATTGGTAGTCTGGGCAGTGGGCTGAATCCCTCGCTCCCCAAAAGCACCATGACCTTGGGGCGGGCTGGGGCCAGGGTTCCTTATGGGGTGAGGACGGCCGTTATGGGGAGCAGTCCTAATATAAACACTGGAGGAGGAGGGGGAGGTGGTGGAGCGGTCATGCCCAGTGATGCAATAGCGTTTGGGGGGGAGCCTCAAAACCAGCCTCCACAGGCAGCTACTGTTCCCCACTCCATGAGACAGGTGAGGCACTGCTGTGTTTTTCTCTACTAGAGCTGTGACGCTGAAGTCTGCATTTTGTGAACTGAAGGTCGAAGTTAGTCCGAAGTTATTGCCCCAGCAAAGTGAAAGTGAAGAAAACTAATATTTTTGAAAATGAACATAAAAAAGATAAAACAAGAAAAGGTAAAACAACATAAAACAGAATATTTTGTCATGAATGTGAACTCTCTGTTCTGTGTTGAAATGGGAGGTGGGGGATTAGTCATCTAAATGTTTTCAGGGTTAATTTCTTTTTAAATCAGCACTCAGCTAAATAAAATAAGAGCTGTGTGGGTATTCATACAGTATGCTTAAATGGATAAGGTCTGCCCTCCCACTCTCTTATTAGTCATAACCTGTAAGCTCATCTCTCCACGAAGCGTCTCTCCATCCTCTCCCATACCTTCCTCCTCCGTTTGTTTCTAATTATTTCTTAAACAAAAATTTCTTCCTCTCTCCTTAACCCTTATTTCCTTTACAAGCGTATGCTGTTGTTCCGAAGCTTGACTATTTGTAATGTTAACATACAGAACTGTAAGAAACTCAGAAAACTTAAATCATTAATACACTGCTGTTCTGATTTCAGCAGGAATTAAACATTTATATGGGGAGCGTTTTAGGTTGGGTGTGGACTATATGAAGGAACTATGTATATCTTGAAACAGTTGTTTGCTGTCTGTTGTGTTATAGTATAGTTGAGTACATGTTGTATCTGTTCTGTGTGTGTGTTTTACCAGGTGAGAGACGGTGCCATGTCAGACCTGCAGACACAACTAAGAGAAGTGCTGAGAGAGAATGAACTACTGCGTAGAGAAGTAAGGATGCTTGCACACATAAACTTTTCTCTTTAGTTTTTTTTACAATAAACTGTATTCTGTATTTGATATTTGCTTTTTTATGAGGCAGTTTTTTTTTCTTATAAGTTCCTCTGCAGTCCTAAATTTAAGGTTAAGACAACAGCCTCAAGGAAAACTGAAATCAAGGGACTCTAAAAAGTAATATATGGACAGTAATATAATATAAGTCATCTGTAAACCTGCTTTAGGATTTTTAGGGTCCATGCCTGCAGAGAAAGGAAGCATCCTGTAACTTAGCATTCATTAAAACAAAGTCACAATGTTTGATGTTGATTTCTTGTAGCTGGAGGCTAAAGAGTCCAAGCTGAGCTCCTCTATGAACTCCATTAAAACGTTTTGGAGTCCAGAGCTGAAGAAAGAGAGAGCGCTCAGGAAGGATGAAGCCACAAAGATGACTGTTTGGAAGGAACAGTACAGAGTGGTACAGGAGGAAACACAGGTAGGATAAAAACGTCTGTGTGTGTGTGTGTGTGTGTGTGTGTGTGTGCAGTTGTGTATGTGTTTTTATGGGGACAGTGAATTACTGTATATATCTCTGGACTCTCTTTGTTTGTTGCTCAGAGCCAAAGCAGAGAGTTAGAAAATCACTGATAGCCCAAACCCTGTGGATTTTAGGTCTGTAGGGAGACATATTCTGATAATTTTATTGACTGTTCTGGTGGATTTGCCTCGCTGCTGTAAGGCGGCCTTGAAGATGGGTAAACAGATGAAGCGGGCTGCCTGGTTGGGGACTCCCAGCTGTCTTTTAGTTCAGCAGCCATCTGGATGAGATGGAGACACAGCTAGTGTGGCAGGAGGCTGCAATATTATGCAAGAGATGCACTCATACACACTTGCTGTCACTCGCTGCCTCGCAGTGCCGTATTTCACACACTCTGTCATCGTGGAAGACCACTGCAGAAGGTGCTCGTTACTCGCTGCCTTTATTTTTAACATAAGAAAATAATTACATTTACCTTTTGGTCATTAACATGTGCTCTTAGCTCTGCTTGTGTGTGTGTTTGTGTGAGTGTACTTAAGGCTTCGATGTTTCTCCTAAGATAAATTTAATGTGGGAAAGGACTTCAGGTTGTGAAATTACATCACCAGATATTAAATTGGTGTGTGTGAGAGCACAAGCAGCGTGTGCCGGCTTGAGTTTATGCTTCCATAAATCTGAGTGGAAACGTGTGCACGTGTGTGAGAGAACAAAGGAACAGATGATAAGCTGATCAATCTATCATCCATTTGGCGCGCTGCCATCCCTACAAAAATCCTCAGTTGCCTTCACACTTAAACACACACTTCTCCTTGTGTGTGTGTGTGTGTGTGTGTGTGTGTGTGTGTGTGTGTGCTGTTATAGTGGGTGAATACACATGTTAAGACAAGTAAGGATATTTTCTGATCTCTAATGCTGGCAAATATGTTCTACACTCTCTCTCTCTCTTTCTTTCTTTCTTTTACTTTCCCTTTCTTTCCTCCTAAACCCAAGCCATCCTTTTCATTTCCTGCTCTCAGTATCCCATCACTTTCCTTCTCTTCAATCTCACACTTTTTCTGTTCATCTCTGGCTTTTCTCTGTCCCCTCGCTCCCTTTTTTTTCTCTCTTCTTACTCATTCTGCTTCTCTTCTTCTATTTCTGTCATCACATGGTGAGTCAGCTCTCGCTCTCTCTCTCTCCTCCTACCTCCCCTCCCCTCTCTCAGCCTTTGCCATCATCTTAGTGTGAGAAATCGAATTAAGTTACCTCCCAGTAATTCTGGGATATGTGCGCACAGACACACACATAAGTGTTTTTGGTCACGCCCCTGCTCAGGAATGCACATCTCATCTCCACCCTGCGTCCTCCCTCCTCCTTTCCTCCTCACTTCCTCAGTTATTCACCTCCTCCTTCATGCTTGGCTCACTATCTTCACCTCTCTTCCGCCCGCCTCTGTTTTTATCTCTTCCTCTCCTTTCCGCTCTCCCTGTGCATGACTCCTTTCCTTTATATTATTATTACAATGTGTCACTGTTGATTCAAAACCGGAATAACAGGCTTTCCTGATCTCCTGTTTGTACTAAACGTCTCATAAAGAAGATCCAATAAATGATGGTATAATTATCTGTAACTTTGCCATACATGTCAGTTTTGATGTTGTCTGTTGTATTTTGATAAATATACAAAAGTGTATTTTATTTGGTGCATTCAGTAGTATGAAAATTAATCAAAATAATAGTTAATTATTAGTTTAAGTGATATATTAAACAAAATTCCCAAATATTTTCTGGTTCCAGCTCTAAAATGTGAAGATCTGCTGCTTTTCTTTGTCGTATGTAGTTGTCAGTCAAATACGTTTTGTTTGAAGGCTATTTTTTGCTATTGTTTTATATTTAGTAGATTAATAGATTATAATAATGTGAATAATTCTAACTAGACATTAGTTGATAATGAAAATAATCATTACTCTCTTATAGGCTTCATTAAGGCTGTGAATGTGATTTGTTGAAATTTGCACGATTCCTTTTTTTAAGCACTATTTGGGTTCATACTTTTCTTCTGGGGCTGTTTTCTTGCTCGATTTTGTTAAGTGCTTTAATAATGTTGTTGAAACTGCATTGATTGACTTTTTGTCCTCCTGGGGGCAGCAAAAAAAAAAAAGCTGTAAACACAACACTTGCATATTATCTTCTAAAATTGTGATGGCAAATGTGTGAGCCAACAGTTGCCTAGTTACACACTCAACAGACAGAGAGCGACATTTCATCCATTATTTACTCTCCTTTTTGCTTTGTTTTCTCTTCTTTGTTTTCGTCGCCACCAACTCCTGAGGGAAATATCCAGCTCTTCAGTTGCTAAATGCTCCAGTATGCTCACAAGCTAATTGCTAACTTTATCTGAAAGCTGTTTTATGCTGGGCATGTAGTGTACAGTTGGTTTATCAGAGCTTTTTCACTGCAAACAGCTGCCTGCTGCAGGAAATTGATGAGATGAGAGTGGTGAGAGTGACTCAAAGCAGTAAAATAGTGGACTGTTAAACCAAAACCATGAGCTGAAATACACTAAAAGGCTCCATAGAGCTGAGGGGAACTGTAGAGTCGGGTGGATTAGTCACTATGAGCAACACCTTTCACATACATATACATATACGTGTCATTTAATCTCTGGTTGATATAGAAATATTGATTAGTGCAGCTTTGGTTTCTTTTAAAGCCAGTGAGGGGACTGGAATCCAAATATTGTTATGTAACGTAAGTAAAGCACATTCTGTTCATGTTCCTGTTCCTGACAGGTGTGTGATACCTCTTATACCAAAGTGGTAAAAAGAGAAAAAGATCAACTGTCAGTGAGAGAAAAGTGAGAAAAAAAAGTTTTTCATTGGGCAAATGTAGCAAATCTGCAGGTTTATTGCGTCCCCACTGAGGTTTAAAGTATTACTCTCCCTCTCTGCCAGTTGCTTTCTCTTGTTTCACCTCCCACATCCAGTCATTTTCTCTTTCCACGCGTTCAACTCGTTGTCATCGCACTCTCCATCTCTTTCCCTCCAGTCTCTCTTTTTCTCTGTCTCAACATTTCGCTCCCACTGTCGGACTCCTTCTCTTTCACACCACCCCTCTCCATCGCTTCCCTCTCCTCACTCTCCATCTGGGCCTGTGGAGCAGCTTTGCCACAGGATGTAATTCAATAGAAGGGACACACCCTGGTCTAACAAATCTATGAATGTGAATCCAGATGCCCACTTTGTTCAGCCTAATAGTGTGGTCAGTGTTGTCTGTCTCCTTTGTCACTTTTAGTGCATTGTCTAGCTTTGGTATCTGTTGTGTGTCACTGAGTGTGAGAGCGTGTTCACCCAATTTGTTCCACCTCTTTGATCACAGCAGGTAAGTACACTGTTTCACATTCACAGAAAGAAAACGAAGCATGGGGGAAAAAAAAGGGAAAGATGAAGGAATGTCTGGAATGCTAAAGGAAAGCTTCACTTTCTATCTTTTTTCATTCTGTGCTTCTTTCCCTCGCAAAGTTAGTTTCTTTTTTTCTCGCACAAAAACATACACAACTTTTGTCTGTGGCCCTCTGCACTCCAAACAGTGGTCAGTTTCCATTCAGTAAATATACAAGCTCAAGCAGAAGACATGCAGCAGTTAGCCTTCGTGATTGTAACCATGGCATCTGTGGTTCGGCTCAGATTTAGTGTTTCCATTCAATACCATACTCTCCTGCAGATAAATCCATGCAGCTAAGAAGAGTGACACATTGCAAATGCTGTTTCCTGTCTGAAATCTGGACAAAACAATCTCTGTAAGATGTAATATTCTATGCATATTGTGCTACATACCAAAATTAATAAGTTTAGCAAAATGGATTTGGGAATAACCAAGTTTGCTTCATGCTCTCTGTTCTACGTGGTTCGTCCCTACAGTGAATCATACCAATGAACAATAACCACTGTGTTTGTCTGTTTCTGGGGCTGCTAGATGCAATCTATCGTCCACTGTACTCCAGGCGAGCCATGTGACATCAGAACAGGCATGTGTGTGAATGTGCGGGTGCATTTCTTCATCTGTGTGGGCTGTTTGTACACGGTGATTGGATGTATGCATCTTAAGGAGGAACCGGGTTTGTTTGTTTGCTTGATGAGAGAGAGAGAGAGAGAGAGAGAGAGAGAGAGAGAGAGAGAGAGAGAGAGAGAGAGTAGCAGGAGGGGATCTTTGTCCTTGCTTGTGTGTTGGCAGGCTTGTGTGTATGTCAGGACAATTGGGCTTTTTGTATACACAAGTGTGTGTGTCTGTGGAGGTACAAATTGTACGGTTGCGTATTGTGTATTGTGTATTTGTATCTGCATGTGCACATGCAGAGAAAGACATGCGTGCATGTTCTTGTGCACGTGTTGTATAGGACTCCTCTGTACTGCGTCTACCATTTCTATTTTTGTGAAGCGTGTATGTTTTTGTTTGCATGCAACAATTTGTGTGTGTGTTTTATGGAAATGGAAAGTACTTGGCAGTGGGATGATGTCAGGAGTCATGTTTGTATGTGTGTGTGTTGGAGAAAGTGCAGCAGCCCAGTGGCTGTTGTTCTTTTACTGCTGCACTGTTTTCATTCTCTTCAATTATTTAACCTAATACTCAAGGTGCTGGTTTGGAACAGAGGTGAGTGTGTGTGTGTGTGTGTGTGCTAAAGAGGGAGAAACCATTTCTCTGATAATATATGAATCTCTTTTGTGAGCAGGTTTTAAAGACTGAAACCAGTTCAGCACTATCATATAATTGCATTGATGGAGAACTGTTTGTTCTAGGATTTTATTAAAGTGCCCAAAACTGTCAAAACAATAAATGTGTACCGGTCTAACTTCAGCCCAGAGGTTCCATTTTGTTTTTAGTAGAATTAAAATGGTAAACCTACCACCTGCTGTACCCATTGGGTAGAAGATCTGGTGATTTGCCATCTCTTTCTTTGTGTAAGTGTGTGTGTGTGTGTGTGTGTGTGGGTGTGGGTGTGGGTGTGGGTGTGGGTGTGGGTGTGGGTGTGGGTGTGGGTGTGAGCAAGCAGGTTAATCCAAACAGGCAGGTGAACGCAGTGCCTGTTACACCTGGGTTGAGAGAGAGAGAGAGAGAGAGAGAGAGAGAGAGTCTGTCTGGCCTCTTTTCTCCTTTCTTCTGCTGTCGCCTCTATTTTTTCTGCATTTTTTATTTTTCTGCTCAAAGCGACAAACTTAGAGAGAGAGTGAGATAGTTACACAGACTGGCACTTAAGTGTATTTTCCACTCTTTGAACATGGCAGTAAATCAGGCCTTCAGGTTAATGTGTAAATGGATGGTGCCACCAGAACTCTGATCTGTTCCGCCTCAGCGGTTGAAATGCTTAAACCATCTGAAACAAGTTAAAGACGTTTGTTCACTTGATCACTAAATAAAGAATTAACTACACTTCTTAATTAAAGATAAAAGATGGGGCTTAAGTGCATAACAGATATTTTACTGTAAATACACTGTAAAAGCACTTTGGACCAGCTTCTGTGCTGACTGAGTAAAGATTTATAAGCACGGCTCAGCACTTAGTGTTATTACACCTGGATTTAAGTTGAGCATCTTGCATTTCTAATTTCATTACTCCGAGCTGGCGTTGAGCTTGTCTGCAAGGAGAAAGGACAGAGGAGAGGCTGAAAAGGGAAAAATAGTGGAGATTAAAGATGAATGAACGACAGAATAAGATGAGCTGAAAACAGTGGCATTGTTGTTGTGATTACACATTGTCTTGTTATTGATCTATGAGCCATTTACTTAAATCTTAAAGCACAGAATTTGCAACCGGGTTTGATAGAATCCAGAGATGTTTAACATTTAATCTGAATTGTACGGGACTGAATTGTAGTTCATGACAAGATGAGTGGAGGTTTTTCTTTCTATAAAAGTGAACCTTGGATGTAAATCTCTTGGATGGGAGTTGCAGATGAGTCAGAGGAAGGATTTATGGAGAGAAAGTCAAAGAGAAAAAAAATGCTGAACATGCATACACACACACACACACACTTGGGGATTCTGCAAACACTGTGTGCATTCCTCAGGAGTCACGCTTCTCAGCTGCAGATCTACAACTCTTCGATCTGTTGTCTCTTCCTCTGCTCTTTGATGAAATCGGTCAGCTGACCTGCTCATTAGACAAATGTCTTTGTGAGTCTAGTCAGTCGGTCATCTTACCCAATATCTGATGTGAGGATGGGGATTGATACTAACATTATTTTCATGTGTCTTTGTGGAAGACACAAACAAACCTTTATTTGAGATTATGGGTGATGTTACCGAGTGGCTTAAGCGCTTTGGATTTGTGAAAGACTCTCTTCAAGCTTATTACAAGTGGGCTCTTAGTTGCTGCCCTCATTTCTGTTGGGTCTGATATCACTGTACTGAAGTTATTGCTATGAATATCGCTTAAATAATATAAATAAAACACAAGTGTTAAGATGATCAAAAAGTCATATTATCTAAATCACTTTATTTTGAGGTAACAGCAGAAGAGAGGACACCTTAAAGGTTGGTAATAATCCCTCATTGCACAGGACAACTTTACAATAAGTGCAGGGGGTCAAAGTTAAACCAGGAAGTATGTTAACTATGAGTTTTCTATTCAAACTATCAGTTTGAACAGACTGCAAATAATTTTAACTAATATGAGGGTTTGCTTAAAACCAGTGTGATCATGTGGTTGTTGGTGTTTCACGTCCACTTCTCAGCAACTAACTATACGTATAATGTTATTATAAAAGAGAAGAGTGATGGAAAACTATGAAAATAAGACCAAGTGTGACTATTTCTTTACATTCCTGCTGTTCTACAGTACAGCAGCCACGGAGTGATCGAAGCTACACTGAGAGTGTGTGTCTGACTGTATGAATATGATGCAGGACGGGCCGGGAAAAGACAGCCTGCAGGCTCAGCAAAGTTTTTAAAAGTATATTTTTTTCAGTCTATCTTGGATACAAGATACAACGTCCCTCAAAATGCAATGATAATCATCTCGCTGTCTGATGCTGCCTACCTTGTCTCCCTCCTTCTGTTGCCTGCAGTCTGCTCCTCTTTCCATCGACTGTTCATCGACCTATGACTCATTATTCTTCCCTGTGTGTGTGTGTGTGTGTTCCTGCTCATGTTAGCATACTGTATGTGTGCACGTCCAAGTTCATGTGCGTGTGTGAGACAATCACTCTTCCTGCTTAATGGAGTTCCAACTAAAAGACAAAAACCTCCACAAATAGATTATTTATTGCGACTATTATCTCTGCATTTGTGTGTGTGTGTGTGTGTGTGTTTATTTGCTGGGTCTTTTTTGTGTGTGTGTTTTTCACACATGAATGCTCATCAGTAACAGATGGTCCTCAAACCTGTGTGTTTATTTAGTCAGGACGGAGAGATAGGTGAGAAGGAGGAAGAGGGAGGGATGGAGAGAAAGAGGGAATAAGGTAAATACAGGGAGTGATAGTGGGGGAGAAGGGGGCAGATGGACAGAGGAGAAGGAGGAAGGGGAGCGGTGAGGAGGAGCAAGAAGGAGATTCATGGAGAGACTAACAGAGAAAGAGAGGAGGAGGAGGAGGGAGAGAAAAAAGGAGGAGACTTCTACACTCGAGAGTCTTATAAAACTTTAACTCCATTCCACAGAGAGAAAGAAAAAACCTTCTTTCCCTCTGTTTTTCTTTTACAAAGGCACAGTGTTCGTTTTGCAGTGGAAAGAAATATTGAGGAAAAAGAGAGAGATTTGAAAGTGAAAGGAAAGACAGAGTCAGTTTTCCCTCTTTGCCTACAAGGCTGTGATTTTGTGAGTTTTTGCTCTCCCTGTCTCACTTTCTCACTGTGTGTGCGTGTGTGTGTGTGTCTGTCTGTCTGTCTGTCTGTCTGTCTGTGTGTGTGTGTGTGTGTGTGTGTGGGCCTGTGGTACTGTGGTAGCCATGTCTTTCCTTATAAGGAGCAGGTTTGGGAAGAGTTGTTGAGGAATGAACAGAATTACAGTACAGTCACTCCCCTTTTCTTCTGCTGCTTTGGCTTTTTTTTCACTCTGCCTCTCTAAAATCTGTCAGCCTAAGTATCCGTGCGTCTGTCTAAATAAATGTGACAGCTACAATTGGCTTTTTTTTTTATTGCTGATCTGAATTCCTTCTCTACTCTCTTCTTCTCTCCTCTCGCTCTTTAAACCCACCACTGACCCTGATGTTGCGTCTCAAAGTGACTGATTAAGGTCAACATTTCACTCTTGCCTTTTCTCCCTATCTCTCCCTACTCTTGGATAATTTTTATTCACTCTTTCCTTAGTTTAATCTCTGGCCTCTCTCTCTCCCTCTTTCATCCATATGTATGCTTGTCTTTCTCTTTTGTTTTCATACAATCTGATGCTATTTTCTTCCATGAGTTTGCTCTCCTTCTTTTGGAAAACAAGGGATTTTCATGTGTTTCTTTCAATCATTCATCTTTTTAAAATTTTATTTCCTCCTCTTCTTTATGTTCTTCATCCTCCACCTTTATCCTCAGAGAAAAAGATGGAGGGTATGTTAATCTGCCTGTTGTCTGATGCCTGAGTGGGCGATGCTTTCAAAGTGCTCACGGTCATTAAACACACACACACACACACACACACACACACACACACACACACACACACACACACACACACACACACACAGCATGTCCACTGCCTCCAACATTATGTTGTCTGCTGTATATGTGTGTAACTCTGTGTGTGGGCATTATCCTGCGCTCATCTTGTGCGTGTCTTTGCCCATCCAAGTGTGTGTGTGTATGTGTGGAGTATGTGTTTCTGTCACAGTGTGTGTCTGTTTGTGAAGGGGGAAGCGTGACTCACCCGGCGAGCACAGAATAAGCGAGGGATGAGACGGAGGAGTAATAACGGAGAGATGGTTAATATTGAACGACAGATGAGCAGCGGCCTCAGGGGCCGATGACGAGCGGATGGAAAAACTGTCACCATATTCACAAACGATGGAAACATATATTCTCTTCTCTTATTTCTCTAAATACAGTATGGATAGTGATTATGTAGACTGATCATTAGGTTATTTGTTTTTGTTGTTTTTATTTTTTTCTCACTGCAACATAAATATTGTCATTAATTCATGTTTTTAGGCAGCAGTCATGTTGGTGAAGCCATCTTGTTTGTCACAGGCCCATGTAATCCTTATAGTCATGTGACATTGGTTCGCAACCTGGTGTAAAAAAAACCTGGGAGAGGTCATGCTGAGACCTTGATTTGCCATGAAATGCATGAAAAATTGATCTGAAATCAATCATGAAACTTTGCCTAAAGCAGCGTAGTAATGCAGAGGTTTCCAACCAGGGGGATGTGAGATGAGGTGCCCTGGTAGGACATTTTAAAGAGCTAAATCTGGATGCACAAAATGATTTCTATTTTTTCTGACTTTTCACTGTAATCCTGGAGTTTAACTCACGCAGGCCTCAAAACACTATTAAAATAAAACCATCACACACATGCAAGTTATCTGGTTTATCTGTCCTTCACTGAGACACCTTGAAGGAAGGATCTCGATTTGTCACAGATTAGATTTGTTTCTCCTTTTTGCTATTTTACCCTTGGTACATGCAAATAAACTGAAAACAGAAGTGAAAGATGCCGTGAGAATCAGTGAGAAATCAAACTGAAAGTAATAATTTGCTTATTTTTGAAATGAATAACATTTGAATTTCATGTTTTGTATTACGTGCAGATGCATGACTCACTCATGTGCATATTACCCACAGTGTAATATGCATGCGTCCAGAGTGTGTGCCCACTTGTGCATGTTTCTGGATGCGTGTGTTTGCATTCTGAGTGTTGACCCTCAGTCCCCTGTGGAATCAGGAAGCGTTTGACAGGATCAAAGGTGAAGGAGCCAAAGACGACTCAGCAGAAACTGAGATGGAAAACACAACTTGTATTCTGGCCCCTGCTCTATTTCTCTCTCCTCTTCTTTTCATCCCCTCCTCTATTTCTGCCGGACACAATTAACGCTCCATTTTCTCACTTTTTCTCACCCTTATCTCCCTCTCTGTTTCTGTTTCTTTCTGCTTTGCTTTCTTTTCATCTCTCTCTCGTGGTCTGGCATTTCTCAGCTCTACATTCCAGCTGTGTGTGTGTGTGTGTTGGGGGGAGTACTGGCACACGCTCTTGTGTGTGTGTCCGTGAATTCTTTATATGTAACCTTTGAAGTTGTGTGTGTGTGTGTTCATACTGTATTTGCTTAACTTCATGCAGAAACACACTGATTTGCATTTGTGTGAGCAAGACTATTGAGGCTTTATGTGACATACTTTTGGATGATTAATGTAAGTGTGTGATTGTGTGTGTTTGCCTGAGTGACTGCAGTATATAATGACACATGTAGGCGTGCATGTACATTTCTTCTTCTTCTTCTAATAAACTGTATTACTGTAATGAGCATGGATGTGTTTGCTCATGTGTGTTTCTCTCTGACCGTATTTTTGACGCACCATACAGCTGCATCTTACGTACTCTTTATATTCACATCTATAGCTGCAATTTCATTATCAATTCATCTACTGATTATTATTAATTGATTAGTTGCTCTGGCGAAAAAGCAAATGCAAACCCATTCATACAGTACAATGTATATGTGAGGTTCAGACTTTTAAAGGCAATCTTGATTTAAGAAATGAAAATAAAATAACGATGATAAACAGAATTAGAAGGTAGTGGAAGATTTTAAGATTGCTTTTAAGTGCTCAGTTGGGGTGCACCTTAAACCCTAATTTGTGTGTAACTGCTTATCGTGTGAGAAAATAAGGACAAATATCTTTTACAAATTCCCAGACACCAAGTGGGACCAGTTCTTTCAACTGCTTATTTAATCTGAACAGTTAAAAAAACAAAAAACAAAACAAAACAAAAAAAGGATTACGTTTATACTGATGCTGCAAATTCTCTCACTGGGAAAACCGCAACCCATAAATGTTTTTCTTTTGATAAAGTAAGCAGTTCAGCTTGTCTTCTAATTCTTCCATATTTACATCATATGGGTGGGTCAGTGTCTGCGTATCTGAGGGTGGAGTCATAGTTGGCATGGAGACAGATGGATGCGCCAGAAAGGGGATATTTAAGAGAGGGATTGGATGCTTTCTATAACTCCCTGTGTGTCTGTCTGTTTCTCTCAGTCTTCAGGGAAGCCCTAGAAATGTCAGTGTCATGTCAGCGTGTGTGTGTTTTTCTGTACATTTATAGAAATAGAAATATGGAAATGAACAGAACTGTACAAGTACACGAGAGACACACACTTCCCTATCTGTCAGGCAGCATGAAGCAGCCAGTTGCTATGATATCATCTAATTACCTTTCATCCATTTTCTTTTTGTGCATCTGTTTGTGGTTTATACAGTTTATTTGTGATCACTATCTGCAGCTTTTTCTTTATCTTTATTTCTTCTTTCTCTTCCTTAATATCCAAGAATTGTTTTTCTTTTGCCTCCCAGCTCATTCGTCTCTTTCTTTTCTCCTTTAATCTTGTTCTTTCTCTTGTCAGTGTTGATTTACGATATCTGCAAAGGAGCTCTACCATCTCTTCATCTTCATCTCTTAAGTTTCTTTTTCTTTTTTAATCTCCCGTTTACTGCTCCTCTCATTCATTCACCTCTCTCTCAGCAATCTGCTACCTGTGTTATTTTAACCTCTGGAAACACGGCATGACATGTGTGGTGATGACCTGGCTGCTGTTCAGGTTATGTGTGATGCATTTAAAAAAAAAAGCCTTGGAACATTGCGGTGAAATGACACGCACACACACACACGCACACACACTCACACACACACATACACGCACACACACACACACACGCACACACACTCACACACAAACATTATAAACTCTTCTTTTGTGTGACTCAGGGGTAGTCATGTCATGTTGTCCTCAGTCATGATGATGATGGTAGTGATACTAACTTGCCAACACACTTTTTATTACACACCCACTCACTCAGTATGACACATACGGACTGTGTGCTGTCTCAGTCAGCCAGTCGCTCGCTCACTCACTCACTCACTCACTCACTCACTCACTCACTCTTTGCTTTAGAATCAGTCTATACATATTTTGTGTATTGATCCAAATACAAATCAACCAAACTGTGATTTTAAACACACTCTTTGAGCTATTGTGCACTGCCACCCTGTTCATCCATCCATCCATCCATCCATCCATCCATCCATCCATCCATTCCTTTTCAAGTTATCATTAACAGTGTTGCTGTACCCTGGGTTGTTTTCCTGGTTGGACGTGGCCAGAACGCCTCAAAATAGAGGTGGATAAATGGCTTCCTCATACAAAGCCAGCATCATTGCTGCATATGCCCTCAAGTGATGTCCAATTTTACAATACCCTTTTACCGTCAGATCATCTCTACACACTGCTGTTAATCTCTTATTCTTTATAACTTCAAATATAACTTTTCTCTGTCCCTGCAGCATCTTCAGTGCACCATCCAGGCTTTACAAGATGAGCTCCGAATCCAGCGAGATCTCAACCAGCTCTTCCAGTCCGATTACGCCGAGTCCGGTCACCTGGGAAGTCAGCCCATCCCCCCTCAGGAAATGACAGAGGAGAACTTCC
Source organism: Toxotes jaculatrix (assembly GCF_017976425.1). Lineage (NCBI taxonomy): Eukaryota > Metazoa > Chordata > Actinopteri > Toxotidae > Toxotes > Toxotes jaculatrix. The sequence continues at coordinate 7,993,895 of NC_054415.1, forward strand.
TGCGTCTCCATGGCGAGTACGAGCGGCAGGTCAAAGAGCTCTTCCTCCTGAGGAAGACTGTGGAAGAAATGGAGCTGAGGATAGATACACAGAAACACACACTAACTGCCAGGTAAAGAGGGCGAGGTGTGATTCTGGTGTGAAATGTACCGAGTTACCTGATTTCAGTGACCTCTTGTTGCCTTTGTGTTAGCTTTAAATCTATACTCTTCTTTTCTCACAGGGATGAGTCCATAAAGAAGTTGCTGGAAATGTTGCAGAGTAAAGGTCTGTCGTCACGAGCAACAGAAGAGGACCACGAACGTACGCGACGACTGGCCGATGCTGAGATGACCATCCACCAACTGGAAGGCCTACTGGAGCGAAAAGACAAGGAGATGCTACAACTCAGAGAGGTGTGTGTGTGTGTGTGTGTGTGTGAAGGAGAAAAAAAGTGCATTCAAGAATTCCCATGTTTGAGGGTGTGCGTCTTTGTGTACAACCAGATGTGAGTGTGTACAAATCAAACTGTGTCATTTCCAGGCAAGGCCCTTGGCTGCTTCAAATCTTGGCTCATAATTTAGTTTTAATACAACACAGAAACATCAACACACGCACACACAAATACACAGGAATGCACCCTTTATCCCCTTTTTCTATTCTCCGCTGCTCATTTCGTCTCTTTTCTGATTTCTCTCTCAGCCGTTTTAACTCTCAGTTCATCATCCTGTTTGTTGTTTTATACAATAGTTCCCTCTAGTGGTAAGACTTTGTTAATGGCCAACAAATGGTCAAAGACAGACTTTTAACTTTGCAGAACACAAAAATGTCTCTTGTGCATATTTTCTGCACTCATTATAATTTTTGATTGAGCTGACAAACATTTTAATACTGAATTTTTTTTTTAAACAGTCCTAAATAAATAGAAAATTAGATAAAGTAACAAGTAAATGGAATAAGGTGAAAAAAAGAAACACAATATTGAACTGCAAAAAGGACTTAGGTAAGGGGAAAACGTACACATACACAAGTGTAGCAGGAAAACACGCACAACAAAAATATCTGTATACTAATACACCACTGCATTTCATAATTATATCACAGGCAGCAAGACTTTAAAATATAATTAGGAGATCCCTTCAAACTATTACTACACTCTTACCATATTTTCTGGTCCTTGTTGCTTCATATTGCATCACACTGTTTTGTGACAGTATTTGACAACAGACATTGTTAATTGCAAAGCAGAAAAAAAACCCCAGAAAGACCAGAATAAGATTATAGGATCATAAGATTCAATTTATTATGGCCTTTCTTTGCTCCCATACTTTTGTAATCGCTGCATCTGTTCTGATTTTAACTGTGACACTCTCCAGGAAATGATTAGCAAACAAGGTAACCTTATGTGTGTGTGCTCATGAGCGTTCATAGCATTCATTCTAGTGCCTGAAGCGATGGCACCATACTATCCCTTTCATGTATGTGTGTTTTTATGCTTCCTGGCTCATGCATTAGCTGCCTTTGTCAGCCTCTAACTGTGTTTCCTCCAAAGGAAAGCAGTGATGCATACACTGCTACGTCCTCCCCTCTGCTTTCATTCCCTCCCTCTCTCTCACTCTTTCTCCTGCCCCCCTTTTTTTTGTTCTTTTTGTGCCTTTACATCTACCACTACACTCCCCCTTCTTTGCTCTCACATCATTTGACTAGTGAGTTGTGATGTGGCAACAACAGCCAGACAGATAGAATTGCCTTGCATGTAGCTCAGCAAATTAGGGTAGTTAAAAATTAGTCTTTGGAGAACATTTTGAGAATTTGGGGAAGTTTAGGAAAAGAAATGTGGTGTAAATCTACACAATTCTTGCAGGGTTTTTAGTAGTGATATAGGTTACATATTATTTTGCAAAAGGTTACTGCATGCTGATGTGGGAGATTGAAACTGGCATCCCACAGTTTAGTTTTTCAGCTTTTTTTTTAATTTGTACTTTTTAGATTCTTATTTCATTTGAACATAAGAGCATCAAGGCTGGGAGCTAATTCATTGAATTAGTATCAGTCAGATCTGATCATTCATTCACACTTGAGGCTATAACGGAGTCAGCTTCTTTGGTGGCGTTCCTCACAGTTTGAAGGATGTGGGATGGACGGATCGACCCAAGGAGGCTGAAAACCATCGCCTCTGCGAGAGGGAAACATCTCATTCCCGCCTCCCCCTCCATCCCCATCTCTCCCTCTTTTCCTGTTTCTCCCTCCATCCCTATTCCACCTCCATTCCACGTGTCTCCCCCTTTCCAGCCCTCTCCTCCTTTCTCCCCCTCACGCCATCCTCCTCTACGTTCCTCTCCGTCCTTCCCTGTGCCTTCCCCTCCTTCGCATCGCCACTCCATCCATCCCGTCGTCTTCCCCTCCTCCAGTTCTCCCCATTATCCCACTTTTGTTGTCGCCTCTTCCGTCCATCCTTCCCTCCAGCACTCCTTCCCTGCTCCTGCTCCACGGCCTACACCCACCATCCAGCCCTCCCTCCATCCTTTTCCATCAGCTGCTGTTGCCTCCTCTCCTGGTACAAGACCTTCTCCTCCCCCACTCCATCCCTCACCCCATCCCTCTGTGTCTCTCTCTCTGTCGTCTGCTGACCATCGTGGTGTGTGTGCCCCTCAGGAGCTGCACAGGAGATATGAAGCAGCTCCAGAGTCAACAAAGACCAAGGCCCTGCAGACAGTCATCGAAATGAAGGTAAAAGCATGTTTTTAGTTGTTTCATTTGAATGCGTGTCTGCGCTTTATATCAAAATCATCATTTCAAATATAATAAACAGAAGCTAAAGTGATAAATATAATAAATAGATATTGTGGCTGTAAATTCTGTTTGTCAATCAGCCTTAGGTTTGCCGACTTTCAGCATCATGTAGGTTTCAGTTATCCCTCAGTCTGCTTGATGTCGCCTTTCATACGGATGTTCTTTGACTGGATTTCCAGCTCTGCTCATCACTCAGAAATAGAGGAAACACATTTAATTTTTTATTATATATATGGCCCAGGTAGAGTCAAATAGACCTTTTCTCTTAACTTGAGCAATGCTGATGTCCTGCCAGGATGCAAAGATCAGCTCGCTGGAGCGCGGCATGAGAGAGCTGGAGGAGGAGGTGAACATGCTCAAGTCCAACGGAGCTCTGAGCAGCGAGGAGAGGGAGGAGGAGATCAAACAGATGGAGGTCTACAGATCCCACTCCAAGTTCATGAAGAACAAGGTGATGGAGAGACACACACGCAAACACACTAACATGCCCACGTCTGCTTGTCTTATCAATTTTTCTCTTGGTGTTTTAAAAGATTGGTGGAGTTTCTACCTCGACATCTTTCCCCAACCACTGATGGACACAACTTTAGTGTCAGTGCCACAAAGTGTTACTATGGGAGCCAGACTCATTATAACAAACCAGTACTTCTGTCATGTGGGGAGACGAGCATGTTTACAGAACAGTAGATTATTTTCTCTCTTAGCTTCTTTTGCTTGTTCAAGTTGAAATGTATTTGTTTTTGTTTTCGGCTGGTTTTTGTACCTCGCATCTGGAAAGGAAGGCTTTACACCTTTTCTTTCTTTGCTTTCATCATTGTTAGCATGCATCCTGAGATGTTTATAAGCATACACTGAATGCTTTACCACCTTAGCTTAGAAATACAAATACACTCAGCATGTTTGCAGTTTGCGTTTAAGACCAGGGGCAGCTGTGTTGCAGTCCTGAATCAACAGCTTCAACAACCACAAATTTCCATTTGATTTGTTAGTTAAGAGAACCAAGATGACTACTGACTGGTTCACATGTAAGGAACTGCTCAAGTAAAATCACTGAAGTGGAAATTCCACTGTGAAACAGTTTTGTTCTGTATTCTCATTACAACAGTGTCAATATCCTAGATTTTGAGTTATTGATGTATAACTTATGTGATGTATGAGAATGTAAAACATGTTAGGTTTTTAATATGTGAACTGACTCATGGTCCTCCATGCCATGAAGTTAACCATCGACATTTAAACTTCATGAAGCTGTGATGCAGGATAGGTTGATGTACAGCTGATGGGTTTCCTGCATTATTTCATCATGGGGTGCTTTACGATGCTGTGTGCGGTCAGTGGTCAGCGACTGTGGCGGCTGATTTGTTGTGGTCACGGTGACGCCCTCCTCTCCTGCCAGGTTGAGCAGCTGAAGGAAGAGCTAACTCACAGCCAATCAGAGAAGGAGGAGCTAAGGCAACGAGCCAATGAGCTTCAGCGGGAGGTGTCCGCAGTAAGAGACACACCTCTGTGTCTGTTTGCTTTTTCTTTCTTTCCTTCCTTCTTGATCTCTCACTCTTTCTGTCTCCCAGGTTGACTGGCTAATGGCTGCTGCTTGAGTAGATTCCCAGTAGAGGCCCAGCAGTGTGACTGTGTTCAGACAGCAGCAACTATAACTCTCACATGTCATTAATAATAAGCAGCTGCAACAAGATCTCGTAATGCAGCAACTGACAACTTCTCATTTTGAGATTTATAGAGCAACAGGGGAAATCTATTCACATCATTACTTTGCCACAAGTTACGCTTTATTTTTCTCCTTTGGTTTGAGTTTCACTGGAGGCACCACTGTCAATCAGATGTTGCAAATTTATCAGCACCCAGTAAAGACAATATTCTCAAACCCTTTACTGTCAACTGTATCACCTTTTTTGTGAATAACCAAAGTTAAGGTAATGAAGGTGTTAAGGCAATTGAGTCCAAGCATCGATGAAAATTTACTTCCCATTCTTATCAATGACTTTTGTCAGTAATAGTTGTTTCTAGAAGTCTGAACTGTACAATTATAGACTTCATGCTGAGAATCCAGCTGTGCTCTGCTACATTATGCATTCCTCTAACCTGCTTGTTTTTCTCCTTGCATGAGGTTGCTCTCAGCTAGTGGCTGGGATCAGTTTGCTGAGGGATTTGCTGTGGTTTCTATAGGACAGGTTTTTCTGTGTGGTTTGGGTCCATTCTTTTTTTAATGTCATTTAAATTCACTCACAAAATTCACTCCCAGTCACCCCATGAAATACCAGAGGAACTTAATTGTGTCACCCACGGAATGAGGTGAAATAGTTGTCATGTTTTTTCTTTCATATTTTAATGATCTTGGCCTTACTGAAAGAATTGGCCCTGACCCTGTGGTATAAATACATAGCTGAGAGCCACAGAGCGAAATAATTTAATACAGGACTGACTTCCGTGTTTGTCTAACTGCTGTTTGCTTTCCAGGAGAGAAATTAGAAAAAAAAAGCTAGTTCTTCTTCTTTTAAGTCCTAGATGTGTCTATATTATATTTGATCAAACTCTCAGCTTTCTGTATATAAGTGAACACTGTGCTCCTTGTAGAAGGCCACTCACACGCTGTGGATACAGCAAGTAAAACTAATGTAAAACTACTGACTGTTCTTTCTTGTTTAAATTTCATGTGGGCATTGGTCAGTGGTAACCATGTTCTTCTCTCTTTGAAGAGCTATGAGGCTCTGGCTGTAAATATGTAATAGATATGAATAGAGTTCAAAAAGTTGTCAAGTAGAAATAAAGCAGTAAATTGTAAAATCAACATTTATCTCTCAAAAGCACATACTTCTTCTTTTTACAGTTGGTCTTCTACAATGGAGTCATGAATTATGGCTAAAAACACGCTATGTAGAATGAGTGCTCACTCAGTAAAGCTTGTAGTGGATTTTAATTCATTTTAATATATCTAAGCGTGTAATCCTCTCCAGTACACACGCTAACTGGGTATCTCGTCTTTCCATCTCTCCCTCGCTCTTCATGTCGTGTTTGTGTTACTCAGATGGAACAGGCGAAGCAGGACCTGAGTCGTAAGGACAGCGAGCTGCTGGCTCTCAGGACCAAACTGGACACTCTGAACAATCAGTTCTCTGACAGTAAACAACATGTAGATGTGCTCAAAGAGTCACTCACTGCCAAGGAACAGAGAGCCGCCATACTACAGACTGAGGTAAAGCTGATCTGTTACTAAAACCTTGTTGCTCCACTAAATGTGATGGCACCATTAATATTTGGTTTGTGAATATGTGTGATTGGGTGTGTGTGTGCAGGTGGATGCCTTGCGTCTCCGACTAGAGGAAAAGGAATCTCTTCTCTCCAAAAAGAGTCAGCAGATATCAGAGGTGACAGAGGAGAAAAGTACGCAGCAAGGGGAGATCACCGACCTCAAAGACATGCTGGACGTCAAAGAGCGCAAAGTTAATGTTCTGCAGAAGAAGGTAAGATGACTGGACGGTGATTATATAATGAAAGGGAAATGTTTGTAGCTAAGCAGTCATTGTTGTGTTGTTGTTGCACTGTACTTCCTACAGATTGCAATCAGACAGTGTGGGAACCGCTGTGATGTCCTAATTGGATTTCCTGATTGTAAACTTTTAGCTTCCGTAGGTGGCACTGTGTTTGTTTTCTGTTGCTGCTTTTTATTTTAAACAAACCAGTGTGGCTGCCACTGAAATCATCAGGCTCATGCCTTCATGTTCAGTTGATTTTCCTAGACAGGCTTTGATAACTGCACAAGCTATGTTGTATATTCAAACTGACTGAGTAGAAATATTGACAGCAAAAGTCTAAAGAGTCGAAAATGTTGTGTTGCTTATTATTAATGAAAAATGATTGATAAGATAGATGGAGACACATTAACTCACTTAACTCAGTGTCTGTTACACTCATTCATGCTGATAAACATCTGCTCTCACCGAGATATAGTGTTGTCATATAATATTACAACCACTAGATGGGGCTATAACACAGTATGTAGATTAGGAACTGAAGCAGACAGACACAGGAAGACAGACAGGTGAAGCAGGACGACAGAAAGATTCATCGCATTCTCAGACAGGAACTGTAGCTACACAGGAAAAAGAGATTTACCCACACACACACACACACACACACACACACAATTGACTGTTATCCTGACAATATTTACACTGGTGAAGAGATTTCAGAGAAAGACACAGGGGAGGTAAACTAAAATAAAATAAAATAATACATACAGTACTGTATTATCTTTGAATGGGTGGATGGATGGAAAGTAAGGGACTCTGGCAATTGTTTCGACAGTAACACATAACAAAGTAAGTATAAAAATGACAATTAGTCCAGTTTACAGTTAAATTCTCCCACTGCCAGCCATTTGTGCCTCTTTTTATTTTTGTGTCTCTCCTTCCCTCCATCCTTCCCAGTCCCTCCAGTTGTCTTAAAAAAAAAAAAATGGAGAAATGGAGAGTGTGGAGATAATTGATAGAGACAATCAAACAGACAGACATAAAGCAAGAAAGGGAGGGGGAGGAGAGAGACAGAGTGTGTTTGAAATCAGATGCATACTAATGAGTTCCTCTTGTTCAATAAATGATGACCTCTGCCGTCTTCAAATAGAATACAGTCCAGTGCCTGAGAGGGAGACAAAGATGCTGCTGACTCCTCCTTTATCTAATCTGTACCTATGATTTCCTCATTTCTCTTTTTGTACGTGGAAAAGCTAAAAATATCTTCTTTTTGTTTGCAGTTTGTCCACCTCTTCCTCCTCTTGTCCTTGTCCTCCTCATGGTTTTATCTGCCACTCTTTGTTAGCAGTGGAGGAAATTACCTGAGTGCACTGGCAATTAATGGCCCATCATTCTCTTCTCTTTGTTGTTGGATGTAATTTTCTGTTTTATGTGAGGAACATTATGACATAAATGAAGAGAGTCGTCAGCCAGTTATTGTTTTTCTAACATATTCTAGTTCATTATCACCGAAATTTTTGGGGGGACTAAAATAGGACAAGACAGATGCAGTGAGTGTGTGGGTTTGTATATATACATACACACGTATGTGTATGTGTGTGAGAGTGTATGTGTGTGTGTGTCTGCATGCCAGCCATCCAGCAGTTGTCAGTTTCAGGAAGTGCAGACAGGATCAAAGACTCTCACTGCCTCTCAGTGTCAAGTGTGTGTTTCTGTGTGTGTGTGTGTGTGTGTGAGAGAGAGAGAGAGAGAGAGAGAGAGGGAGAGAGAGAGGAGAAGGTGTCAGTCAAGCTGTCAGGTCAATAGTTGATTAATGAGGCACTGGAAATGTTTTACTGTATGAACACACACACTCACAGTCTCCGTGGTACTGTAAATGTGTGTCTCTCCTGCAGTGGAGTCAAAGGTTACATACCAATCCAACTTTCTATTTTTTTGTGACAGGTTGTCAATTGCTTGGTTTCCTTTCTCTTTGGCAATGAAAGGATAGAGAGAGAGAGAGAGAGAGAGAGAGAGAGAGAGGAAGAGTGAAATTTTGCAATTTTACCACCCAAGTTCAGTCATAATTACAGAAGCTTTCCATCTCTCCCCTTTTTCCTGAATTTGTTATTTCTGTGCTGGTCGACCTTTTGTTCCATCCATCTTTTAATGAAGACCACAAAGTTGACATAACACCTTATCTTTGTCTACGATCTTTCTCTTTCTCTCTCTCATACACACACACACACACACACACTCAGGCACACACTCATTGTCAGTTCGGGGAAAGAGCGAGTCCTTTCACTTATTACTGCTGAATTTGTGTTTTAACTGAAAATTAATCTGCTACCAAATCACTGTGAGAGGAAACAGGAGGAGGGATGGAGAGAGGGTCACAGAGGTGGAGGTAGAGAGTGTGTATTTGGAGTTTGGGGGGTTAAAGGTAGCAAAGCTTGGGGAGATATTTGAGTGTAGTAGGCCGAGACTTTTGTGTTTGTTTTTTGAATGGAAGATTCATTTGCTATGAAATCTGTTTGAGAGGAAACAGGAGAGAAACAGAGGTAATGTGGGAAATTTGGACCTCAGTGTTTATAAAACCTTTTCTTTCTGTAATGTTTAAATATACTGCATGTCTTACTGTTTGTGTGAACACTTACTAACTGTCAGATAAACTCTCTTACACTCTGTTATGCCATATGTAATAAACAATGAGTACTAAGCAGCAAAGTTGCAGGTAAAATAATCAAAAGGGCTTCAAGGATTATTGCTTTTAGACTGAACTTGGGTATTTGGAAATACCTAATAAGTAATTGATCAGATTATGAGATTTGTGTCATTTCTTTATTCAGTTTAAATTAATTCTGATGGCATATTTTGATTGAGAAACACCAAATAAACTGTCTAAATCCTAACTTTTAATTTCTTTTTGTTGCTGTTACAATTAGACCTTGACTGACAACATTCATAACACAGGTGTGCCCACATAATGTACTCCTTGTTTTATTGTACAGTATAGATTATGTGTAGTTTTTTAGCTGAATAAGGAAACTAAACAAACAGCTGGGTTGATGACTGTTTGTCTCCTTTTCTCTCTGCAGATAGAGAACCTCCAGGATCAGCTGAGGGATAAAGAGAAACAGCTGAGCGGTCTGAAAGACAGAGTCAAGTCTTTACAGACAGACACCTCCAACACCGACACAGCACTGGGAACACTGGAGGAAGCTTTGGCTGAGAAGGTGCGCGCGCACACACACACACACACTTTGCTGGTCAACCTCAGGTCAACTCCCGAGCAAGGTTACATTAATAAAACCACTATGAGCAAAACCGCCGACCACCCACGCAATGATCAAATAACTCGGGATAAATGGAAATGAACCAATAATCACATCGGCTGTTTCATTATTAAACCATTCACAGTCTGTGTGTTCATAAAAGATCACAAACCATCCAACACGCAGCCACATGGTCCGAACAGATGGAAATAAAACCAACAACCATGCAATCTGTTATTGTTTGGGTCTAAACATTCAGGTACCACAGTCATGAAACAGCCCTGAACCACCTGAACATGGGAACTGAACCAGAAACCGTCTGTTTTATGATTCCTCAGGCTGCTTTAATCGAGGACTTGACCCCTGATTCTTGGAAACCAACCAGTGACATTTAGAGCAGCAGATCACTTTAAAGTATTTGATGAGAATATATTTTTGCACTGTTACGCACGATCGTGTTACCGACTCGATCCCCCTCGCACTTGCACTCACACAGGAAACAGGGCTATTAATTGTCCGGTGACTAATATTCAGGGTGTCAGCGAGATGTGTGAGTGTTGGCAGGATGATGCAGCCGACGACTCCTGGTTCACTCAGATGGCTTTCACAAGCTCTTTTGTTCCTTCATGTTCATTGTTTTGGTGCTCTTGGATTTAATTGGATGTTATTAAAGTAGACAAACACGTTTTTATATGTCTATACTTGTGAGGACTGTCGTGATATGTTATGTGTTCTCCTTTGCCACTAACACTAACCTCTTAAACCTTAAAACCTCTGCAAAATGTTCATATTCCACTGACTAAAACCCAAATCAATCCCCAGAAAGACAGAGGTACAAGAACACACTATGTGTGTGTATGTGTGTGAACTTTTGTACTTTTTCTTTAACTGGCTGTTGTGTTGTTCTATAGCTGGAGAGCCTCAATAGTGTTTTAGTGGTTGTGAATTTTACATCTTGTGCCAGAATGTATTACGTGTCTAAAATCACTGTTGGCTGTTAGATCCTGTCAAAGCTGCCATGTACATAAAGTTTAATGTGACTGTTATTGGTATAGAAACTTGATATTGAGTGACTGTGAATGACTGTTGGAGTATATGAGGTGATTTGCTTCTCTCTTTCCATCACTCCCTCCACCTTACCTACCTTTTTCTCTCCTCTTCTTTCTGTCTCTTGATGCTTTCTCTTTCTGTCCTTCTAACTTCCTCCCCTCCTTCATCCCCTTCCTACTCCTCGTCCTTCTCTGTGTTTAGGAGCGAATCATTGACCGCTTGAAGGAGCAGCGAGAGAGAGAGGAGAGAGAAAAGGGAGAGGAGATGGAGTCCAGCAAGAAGGAGCTGAAGGAGTTGAGGGAGAAAGTTTCCCAGCTGCAGGCTGACCTGGCTGACCGTGAGGTAGAAGACACACACACACACATGCACACACAACCATATCTGTGCTATAAGTCAGAAAAACACACTCTCTCTCCCCCTGTGTCCCTGTCAGGGAAACGTGATTGATCTATCACTGTAGAACAGACCTCGAATCCTCCCAAGGTCCTTGCGCTGAAGGACAACAACGATAAAACAGTCACGTTTCCTTGACAACAATATGCAAAACCCACAACCAACATACACAGTGATGAGAGCTGAATTCGTCTTGCTGTGGCCCCTGTGATTCAGACAGAACAGCACAGCAGAGGAAGAGAGGGACAGACGGAGAATGACAAAGCATTTTCAGACTCTGTCTCTCTATTCACCATGCAGTGGTTGGACAGCAAAGCAGGAAATTTATAAAGAAACACTTGAGGAAAATTTTGATCTTGTATGTTTTAACAGACAAGATATTGCATGTTAATTAGTGAGCTTCAGTGGCGTTTGGACAGAGCCAGATTACATTTTTCCACCCTATTTTCAGTCTTTATGTGCAAATGACTTTATGAGCAAACAGCTGAGTTCACCCCAAAAAAGTGGTGCTGTTCCTCTAAAATGGAATTTACACTCTAAAATCACTTTGTATTAGTGAAAAGTCCTTTTTTTTGCCTTTCCTGATTGCTCAGCTAATTTTTTGTGATTGTGGGGTCATAAAATATGTTGCACTCCCATTATATAATTTCAAAAATACATGGGAAAACTGAGGGAGAAAACAAGCATTCCTCTCTACACTGCTAAACACAGATGTGGGGTTTGTCTGACAACAGCAATATATATGCGTACCTAAATATAATCAGAGTAAGCAGCGAGGTTCCTCTGACCAAAGCCCAGTCAAACATGATGATCCGTAGTCTGGAGTTGGTATTGTCAGTCAAGGGTAAAATTACACGTCTGAGTGTCTGTCCTTCTGGTCCCGCTGGTTTCTGTTTCACTGCCCCTACCAAAAGAGGAAAAGACCAGAAAAGAAAGGGAGCGAGAGACTTCACGGATGGAGGGATTGAGCTGGAAGAGTGAGAAAAGAGACAGGTCATGGGAAAAGGTTTTGAAGAACAAGGGACAGAGTCAGTATCCTAACTGTGTAGGAGGACCTTAAAGGACAATTCCAATTTATTACAATTTGTAGCAAAACAAGCCATTAAGACCAGCCTTTGACATGCACCACCTTACTTCTGTAAATACAATGCTATCAGAAGGTTGAGGTTATAATAAGCCACATTTTTCTTTAATGGGGGTTAGTGACACCACTGTTGTTCGGTGTTCAGTAGTAAGACGTTGTGGTGTTCATTTCCTTCATTAGCATAACTCTCTGTTATGCTTTCTTTCTGTCTGCTCCAGACATCGGTGTTGGATCTGAAGGAGAAGGCCTCCTCTCTGGCTTCCTCCACGCTGAAGAAGGACAACAGGTTGAAGAGTCTGGAGATCAGCCTGGAGCAGAAGAGAGAGGAGTGCATCAAACTGGAGAACCAGCTTAAGAAGGTTAGCTGAAAAGGCCATAAGTTAAGTGAAATTATGAATTATTTATGAAATTATGAAAGCATAAAAATTAGATGCTTTCACTGAGGGAACTAGAGTTTTTTAACACCTGTCTTAGGCAACATTTGGACCAAAAAGTTGCCTTTTTTTTTGCTTTTTGTTTGGTTGGGTTTTTTTGCGTAATGATGGCCATCATGGGCAGACAAGGTTAACTTAACACCACTCATTAAATGAATCTCAGCGGTGAAGAAAGCTATATATATACAGTTCATACTGTACAGGCAAAACACAACAGAAGTGGAGGGTTTTTAACTAAAGAACCTTTCGTCTCTTTCTTCTTTCTTCCCTTTCTTGTTTTCCCTTAACTGTTTTCCAAGAGAGGTGACTGGCTCTGTGTGTGTGTGTGTATGTGTGTATATGTGTGTGTATGTGTGTGTATGTGTGTGTGTGTGTGTGTGTGTGTGTGTGTGTGTGTGTGTGTGTGTGTGTGTGTTTTCATATCACATATTCTCTCCCACACAGCACCCCATAAAACGGTGTGTGTGTGACGGCTTGCTGACAGCCTTATAGTCATTTTCACAGAGTGGAGAAGACAGCACCACCACCACACCCTGAATTTGTATGTAGGTCTGTGTGTGTGCGTGTGCGCGTGTAAGTATGTGACAGGGAGAGAGAGAGAACAAGTGAGAGAGTGAGAATGTGTATGAAGGTGTCAGTGAATCTCTGGTGTTTCTCTCATTTTATTTGGGTTTGTTTCTTAGTCTCTTTCTGTTACCATGGATGGAAAAAAGACCAAAAACCTGTGTCTGTGTGCAAATTTGATTGACGTTCTGCATGTGACATTGTGTGTGATGTTTCTTTTTTCCTCTCCTGTTTGTCTTTCTCTCCCCTCTCTCTCTTCTCCTCCACCCAGATCTTCTTATAATATCGTCAGACACCCAAACATTTCCTCTCCGCATAAAGACCTGTAAAAACTGTTGCGCACTTCCAAAACTAATAGGGTTTATGTATTGTGGGACCAAGGCGTGTGCACACACACACCAAGCCAATCTGTCCCAAGAGCAACATTTGCTTCTGGGAAACACACACAGCTGTTCTAACCTCTAAGCTGGTTATAACTTTTTTTTTTTTCTTTGTTTTATTTCATTTCTTTCTTTTTCTCGTTTTCGGCGTCTTCTGAGGAGAGCAGCAGAAACATGGAAGCCATTGCTCGGCTTCCCTTTTTCTTTACTCACCTTTTCGTGGTAATCCATAGCATCAGTGACGCCATCAAAGAGTCAAGCTAAAATGCTTAGAATTATTAATTACATACTTTCTCTGAACAACACACGCACACATTTATAAGATAAAACATTTGTTACCAGAATAATTTTACCATCATTGATTTTAATCACAACTGATGAAGCCACATTATGTTAAATTGTCTCTATTTCAAATATGGTACACAGTCTATCTGAGCTGCTGAACACAATGTCTCTTAAGTAAAGGTTTAGTATATAAAAGTAAACAAATCTTCTGTCTGGTCCCTAAAAGACTGGTCTTAATCAAATTAACCAATGACCAATTATAGACCAATTATGCTCTTAAGCTGTATGAAAAAGGCATGTGTCACTTTCATCAATTCCGTCCACTGTATCCTCAAGACACATGTTGTTATTGGCACATCCTTTTTAGTGTGAACTTATTGCTTCCATCAAATAGTGGTCACCTCATTTTGAAAGCTAACGCTTGGTTTATTTTTAATAATTAATTTCTGTTCCAGGCTCAGAGTGCAGCAGCAGAATCCCAGGCTAGCACTGAACTCTCCGAACGCATCTCCTGCCTGGAGCAGGAAGTGACCCGGCACAGAGAGGATGCTGGGAAGGCCCAGTCCGAGGTGGAACGACTGCTGGAGATCCTGAGGGAGATGGAGAATGAAAAGAACGATAAGGAGAAAAAGATCCACGAACTGGAGAGGTGAGAGGGCAGGTTAAATTGATAGAGAGGGATGGAGAATCAGAAAAGAAAAATACTTATAAACTAAACTTATATAATAGACTGTCTTTACTTGTTAAAATAATCATTAAATGTAAGAACAGGTTCCACTTCGATGTCCATTTCCGTTCGGTTTCAGGCAACACTGTTGGAGTCTACTGTAATCTTTCCTAAAGGACTAATCCTACAGTTTTCCCTTTTTCTCACGTCTTCCTCTCCCTTCTTTCTTCCCCTTTTCTCCGTTTAATTTCTGTTGTTTCTTGTCATCCCTCGTTTATTCTAATTTCTGTCATTTTACCTTATTCACATGTGTGTATGCATAAATATGTATGCATTCATGTGATTCTGCATCTGTGTGAGTGGGTTTATGTTTGTGTGTGTGTGTGTGTGTGTGTGTGTGTGTGTGTGTGTGCGCGTGCCCATCACACCCCAGAAACCCCTCTGCTTCTCATCTGTGGCATTCTCAGCAGTCGCGAAAACAGGCCCCTCCCCCTGCTGCTTCTCAGCAGCCAATGGGGGGGCTGGTGTGGGACTACCTGGGCACGTGAGTGGCTGGTGGCCCTGTCAGTCGATGCACGACAGAACTCACTTTGCTTGTCAGAGGACGGGATATGAGAGCACTGTGATAGCAACCACTCCCATGTGGAAAGGATTATAGACTGAAACACTTTCTTATTGCTCCAAGAGTGAATTGTGGTGGACAGTTTTATTCAAAATACCTCGAGTATCGACTACCATAAGACCTCAAGCTGTGATCTGAAATACATGTAGAAAATCCATAAATGTTGAATGATCAGAGGTTTCTTCATCAAGACTAAAATACTGTCTGACAGTATTTGACACAGTCAAATTCAGAAGAAGGTTTTACTCACTTTATACAGTAATTCATCATAACTTTGATCTTGAATAATGGCATAATAATCACTGACTGTTGCATGTTCTTACAACCATGCTCTTAAAGTGTTATTCTCTAATACAAATCCCTCAGAGCTGAAATGATTAGCCTTGTCAACTGCTGACAATAGTTGAAACGACTGATGAATCGGTTTAGTCATTTTTTTGCAAAAATGCTAAAGCTGCACTGCTATCAGCCACTCAAATGTGAGAGTTTTATGCTTTTCTTTGTCATACTGCGTATGATCTTAAATATCTTTTAGAACTGTCACCACAGGCTCTTAAATTTTCACTATTTTCTCAATTTGATATATAAAACGGTTAACCTATTAAATGAGAAAACAGCAGACTGATCTAAAATCCTTTTTTCCCAAATAGAGTATCATATTAACAGAAAAGGAAAAAGACAAATAAATGTGAGATTTCTCATTTTTGCCAGCCTTTTCCACATGGGACATAGCTGAGTACGTTCACTAATAATCACCATCAAAGAGTTGCAGCATTGGATCGAAGTCTGTGTTATGGCTTATTTGGACTGTTCGCAATTTGGAAAAAATTCCCCTTAAGTCCAGCAATCGGAACTAGTTGTGTTCTTACACATCGGTGCCATCAGCAGAAGTTTTTGTCGTCTGTTATACTTCAGCATGACAAGCCAGGCTGCTCCCAAAAGTTTGTAAAATGAGGGCACAGTTTGGCATCAGAGTCTTTGCTGTACAGCCTGAAACTCTTTGAGCCTCTGTTCCTGTCAATGATGCAACTCTTTCATTTAGTGGCTCTGTTTTCACGCTTTACTTTTGTTTTACTTTCAGCTGAGGATGCTTGACTTGCAGAGTTTAACACACTCTTTTTCTTTCATTAGGAATCTGGACAATTCACTAAGTTTTTTTTTTTCATTTCTTTTATAATAACAAGAATGAAATGTTTGTTTCTAACTACTTTTCTGGGTAATCAACCTGTCTGTCTTCTGCTCTTTATGTCTGCCATTGTACACTATATCTACCTCATTAGCTAGTATTAATCTATCTGTTCTTTCTGTTTGTATCTGATTATCTCTCTGCCTGCATGTCTGCCTGCCTCTATGTTCCCTGAATATCTGTTACATTCTTTCTGTCTGTTGTTGAGACCGTGTGTCCGTTTATGAGTGTCTTTGCAAAAATGGGAGCTGCAGGAGGTGAATTCACTTCTTCAACAAAAACTGCTTCTTAAGCAGGGTCAGAGGCCTTTATCTCATGGCCAAGAGTTAAATAATGACATTAAAAAAACTGTTTGAAGTGTACAAAGACGCTGATTTGGGTTGTGTTGTCTTTGAGGGTTAGAAGGAGTAGAGCTTTCTGTGCTTATGAAAACTGGTCTGCCGCTCTGTCTCTATGCATGTCGACCCCTTTGATTTCTGAGCTATCGTATGCTGTCTGTCTGCGCCATCTCTCTTTCTGTCTCTTTAATCCTTTCCTTCAGTTTCTTCCCTGGACATGATCTCAATCACTCCCACTCTAAACTCTCCCCCCTCTCTCTCCCCGCTTCTCTCCATGTCTGTCTGTGTGTTTAGTAGTTTGACTGCAAGACTAATGGTTGTTAATGATTTTAGGGAGATTCAGTATTTCCTCACTGTGTCTCCGTCTGGCCAGTAGAAATAGTGCACGATTAATAATTCAGCGCCTGCTGACTTTAAACTAGCAGATTTTAACTGCATATATGTGTAATTTAGGCTGCCAGGAGCCACAGATTTAGATTTACAGGGGTGCTATGTTTGAGGATAACATTGTAATATAACTTTATAACCATTTAAAAGTGCAGATGGGTAGACGTGGGATTTCTTACATCATATGTATTTGAAAGATGTTTCCCTCTCCCGGTGGATTACAACAAAATGAAGGCTTCTCAGCAACTGATATTCAATATCTGAACTTTGCAGGCTGCTCTTAGGAAATTGGAAAGGGTATTAAATTTAGAGTTAGTACGGTATGTTTGAGAACCGCATCCTTTAATAGTAAAATTAAGATTAAGTAGATTTTTATGAGGAAATTAAAGGTTCCTTTTACACAGTAGCACACAGATACTCTTTACTGTGAAGTAGGTGGTTGGTAGAGGTTATATTAGAGGGTACAAGGATATACGATACTTTATACATCAAGCACTTAGAAAAAGAATGTTATTTTAATATATCCTGCATTGCCAGACATGCTTTTTTTTATACATTTCTTACACATTTTTTTTATTATATTAAAGAGGCAAAAACAAAAAAATAATATATAATAAACCAATTAAATAAAAGACACCACCCTCCAAACTCCTAAGCTGAGTATCTGTGAGTATCTAGATGCAGCTGCTAAGGTATGATTGGACAATCAATTAGTCTGTTCTAATATTTTATTTTTCTAATTTCACTTCTTTAGTTCTTACTACCCACTGCCTTAAAAAAATACTGTCAAGGTACCACTGAAACATTTTAACCCAACTGCTCTGTGATTAGTTGTCCACAGACGTCAGGATTTGTAACTACAAAAATGTTTTGCATGGGGGTTAGGAAACGTTTTCACAATCACTCTGTGTTTAAGATTGAAGTAATACATTCAGTAACCAGGCTTTTTTTAGCCTGCAAGCACTGACCCTGAAACATTAAGTGTACAAATACAGACTTTATCCCAGGGCTGCCTAACCCTGCTGTGAATTATAAGACTTAGCCTCGAGCTAACAGGTATGTCAGAGGAGGATACATTCGCCTTTGGCCAACTCTTAGCTTGGCACTAAGGCTAACCCTGGGCTATGAGTGAGCAGCGGGAACATTACTAATGAAAAGATCAGATGTAGGTTAAATAAGGGTAAAAATCAAGCCTCTGCCTTTCCTCTCTAGTGTAAATCCAGCTGTAATGGTACCAGGTTATTTATTTCAGTAACTAGGATGGTAATTGGAGCAGACTGAGTGACTTCACACTGAGGGGAAATGGAGCTGAAAATCTGCCCTGATGGCCAAAATAAAGGATTTGGACGGAAGAGTGGAAAACAGAAAGAGTGAAAGAAAGAGGAAAAGGGAAAGGAAGGTGGTGGGTGAAAAACAGCATAACAGAACTGAAATAATGGGTGGAGGCATAGGAAGAGAAAGGAAAGAGAAGGTAACGGGGTGTACGTAGGGAAGCACAACAACACTGACAGAGAAGACTTGAGAGGGAAAAAATAGAGAGAAAATGGAGAGAAAAGGGAAGGGGGTTTGTAGATATGTGGGATATAAACCTGAGTAATGGGAAATTAGAGAAGTTTATTGCGTGTTATATTGTTCTGTAATGGACAATTTGTCTCTGGCGTGCAGTTAGTAGTGTGCGTTCCCAGGCATAAGCTCGCTTGGAGTTTGGGCTTTGCCAATTTGACCAAACACATGTGGAGTGATTGTGTGGAACACTTTTGGGCTCAAACTATTCAGGAAGTAAATTGTCTCAAATTTCATATCTCAGTGTTTGCATGCCATATCCCTTTTGGTGGAGACTTTTCCACAGTATCTACAATACGGTTCAAGTGACCCCAGCGGGAAGCAGAAAGAAGTCATCTGCAATATGCAAACCATAAAAGAAGAAATAATTCATAGTGAGCATGCTCTCAGCTCATACTTTGATTGGCTAATTGCTCACTTTCTATGGTTTTGTATTTGCAGTTTCATCTGTCTACCCTTCAATGCCTATAGAGGTCATGCAAGTAGAGGTCATGTAAAGTGAGCAGGCCTCTCATAACCCTGATTACAGTACTGAAAAGAAGAAATACCTGCATTTGACCAACCTGTCTGTCTGTGTGACTGTCTTCCTGCCTGCTCAGCTGTTTGCCTGGTCATGCCTGTCTTCTTGTCCGTCTGCAGTTTCTCTATGTTCTTGTCTTTCTGTCACTTCCTCTGTCTCTCATCTCTTTCCTCTCTGAAGAGTGATCAAGCTGGCTAACCTAACGCTCAACTCCTGTCTCCCCTCTCACCTTTCCCTCTGCTTCTCTGTGTCTCTCTCCCCTTCTTTTATCTTTACAATGCAACACCGTCTCCTGCTCTACCCAGTCTTGCCTCAAGGTTAGTACTGCATGCCTATTTTTCTTCTTCCGTCACTGTGTCTCTCATCTCTCTCCTTCATTGTCATACTTCTTGTCCTTGCGTTGAGACACTCTCTCATCTCCTTCACTCTGTCATAAACTCCGTTTTTAATCATTCTCATCATGTCTGTCTGTCTGTCTTTGAAGAAGACACCTTGACTTTCACTTTGCTCTCTCTCTCTGTCACATCGCTGCCTCTTTGAAGAGGAAACATTATTGTCTGTTTCTTTCACTCTCCATTGTAACACTCTGCTCGTCTCATCACGACACCAGCATCTGAACTTTAAAGCAAGTACTAAGTTTAATAACTTCGATTCTGAGGCTACTACAGCAAAGAAGCAAAAATGTTGCAGTAGCGTTTTGCCATTATTAACTTGGACAGCTGTGAACTTTTGCTCAGAGGTCTTCTTACCTCTGTTGGTTTTCTGTCTTTGTGGCTCTTCTGGAGAAATCTCTTCACATTTTGTTCCCCTCTCTACTTTTGTTAAGCACTTAAGATGGCCTGGGATTCAGCTCAAGTTGTGGTGAACTTTTTACACTGTTTCATCTGTCCAACTCCGATTTCACAATCAGCTCTGGTCGGTGACCCTGTGTTTAGCTCTCAAAATTGTAATGACCTCAGCAATTAGACCATTAACTTGTTGTGCGGGGGTTTAAAGGAATAGTTTGACATTTTGGAAAATAAGATTATTTACATTCTTGTCAATAGCTAGAGGAAAAGATTGATACCACTCTCATAAGTGTAAGATAAATAACCGGCTAATGAACTGTTCAGCCAGGGTAGCTGCCCCCCCCGCCCATTTTCAGTGAATATGTTAAACTCTTCATTTAAGTATGGCATTATTTAGCAATGTCCACATCGCAGAGTTTGAAAAACTCCCGTCTTTTTCATCTTTTTTAACTTTTACGCACTCAGAACGTGACTCTGTAATGAGATTTCAGCATGTAAAACCCAAAGTCTGAATTTGGTCTTTTCTTACAGACGTATCAAAGTCATATTGAAATTTCTCTGACCTACACATTGTGATCGACCACATAATCACCACTTCTTCTCTCTGTTTCCTGCATAAATCTGGTGGTCTGAGTGTTTTGTGCTCTCTGCTCTGCTGTAAAGGTCTCCCCAGCTCCAGCTCTGTCTTTGCTTGTTCTTTCTTTTTAAACTTCTAGAGCCACTGTTCCCCCTGCCGTCTTGTCAGCTTTTTCATCACTGTTGTTCTGGTGTTTTGTGATTCAATTCTAGAGGGGGAAAGAAACAAAAGAAAAAGTTAGCATTGCCCTGCTGTCTGGTAGACGACAGAAAACTTTCTCTTCTTCTGTCCTTTTTTGTGTTTTTTTTTTCTTGTCCTGTCTTTTTTTTTCTGGTTGTTTTGATCTCGAGCTAAGGAACTCCTCATCCACTGCCAAGTGTCTGACATCAAGGTTTCTGTAGCTTAAAAAGGAATTGCATTGTTTCTTTTGTGTGTGCGTTTGTGTGTGTGATTCCTTTGAGGTTTTATGTGTGTGTGATCCCTTTGAGGTCCCGTATGACTCTGAGCATTGAGGTTGTGCATGGATTTGTCAGCTAATGGGTGACAACAAGCAGACACACACACACGCTATCACAGACCATGCACATTGTTTTTTTCTGTCATCCACACACACAAACACTCATGCGAGGAGGAATTTGCAAGCTAAGGTGACAACAGTACAATAGGGATGACTACTGAGAGTTATCTAATTAAAATACCTGCACAGACACACAAGGGCTGTGGGAAAATGAAAACATACTTTAGTATTATTAAATTAACTTGTGTTTTGTTGCTTCACTTTCTCTTTGTTTGGGACCTCACAGAATGAAAAAAGCAAAATCTTATATATTTTTTTCCTATTACATTATTAAAAAGGATTAAATTGGTGAGTCTCTCTTTGCCACAAACTGAGTTTTGTGTTAAACAAAAAAGGGAATATTTTATGCTTTAAAATCGTTAAAAGGCTTATGTATTAACAAACATATATTCTTTTTGTTTGGAAAAAGTAATTTACAGCCAAAGAAATGTACAGTGTGTTAGACCTCTTATGACCAGACATAGCTGGGATTTGTGAGGGGTAGTGCTGCATAAAAAAGAGTTGTCAGCACGAGAGCTGCAAGAATGAGTCGACAGAAAATTAATCGGCAGCCATTTTGATGATTGATTAATGAGAAGTTTTTCAAGCAAATAGCAAAACAAGTTCCCTGAGTCCAGCTTTTCAACGGTTTTTTTTTTCCTAAAAAAGCTTAATGAATATATCACCTCAGGCTGTGAGAAATTATATAAATTATATATTTTTTTGACATGTTACAGACCAAAAAGTTAATTGAAAAATAATCCAGAAATTAATCAGTAAAGAAAATAGTCATTAGTTGCAGCCCTGGTCAGCAGTTTTATAGCTGGGGGACACCAAACAGAGGGAAAGTGTCATTATGTAGTGGATCTCTGAAACATGTTATCAGTTCAAAATTGTGTTTATAAGCAGTTCTTATAAGATTAGGAAAAGTCTTAAAGTATCAGGGCGAAAAAACGTTGCTAAGTATGTTTTTTGAGCTGTTAAAAAAAAATCCAGGGTCCCCAGGTCCCTGAACAGAACATTAAGGTTAAAGGAATGTTACTGTATTACACGGTATGCATGTATTTCATGCATATAACAGCACACTGTATAAGTATTGAGACATAATAA
This sequence comes from Toxotes jaculatrix, assembly GCF_017976425.1. NCBI lineage: Eukaryota > Metazoa > Chordata > Actinopteri > Toxotidae > Toxotes > Toxotes jaculatrix. The sequence continues at coordinate 8,015,910 of NC_054415.1, forward strand.
TAAACTTCTTGAACTGTTGTCTCATCTACAGTATTATCTAGAATTCAGATCAAAAGATGAATATGAGTCTGAAGAACAGAGTGTCAGTGTTTAACTCAGGGACTTCATTGTTCTCCATGTTAAACAAAGACACTGCCAACATCAACTCCAGCTCTCTGTCACATGCTTACACTATTACTGCTATCTAAACACGTTCAGTTTAGTGTATCGTTACTTCTGAAGTGTGGATATATCCCCTAAATATGATTTATTTTCATAAGGGCAGAAGCAGTCGAAAAAGACGTTTCATTCTGTCTGCAGGTTTATCACAGTGTTTTTACAGCTAGTTTCGAGTAACTCGCACTGTGGAAGTTTGTACACATACACATAGGCCTTAGCTGCCTTACCTCCTTATTTACCCCACAAATTTACTGGTCTGCCTAAGGGATTTCCTACAGTCAATCCGCAAATCATAAATTAAGTATTTCTTTCTTTATTTCTCAAAAATGTTCTCCTTTTTCCAGTAAGTTTTTCTCCCTGCATCAGCAGTGGGCAAGATGAAACTATTATGTTTTTGATCATTTTTTTCTTTTTTATGTTTTGTAGTTTTTATAGGATTAGTTAACCAAACCAATATTTCCTGTATTTTCAAAGGAAGTACTGAATTCCAAATAGTTAAAAGGAAATCCTTGATGTTAATGTTGGGTGAACTATGTGCAGTAAACATACATGAGGCCCCCGAGCATTTCTGATCAAATATTTATACAGGTCTCCAAATGTAATATTAATATTACCTTAATGTGGGTCCCTGAATATCAGCAGCATGCTAATGAGGGAGGTTAAAAAGTTTTTTTTCTTTTTTTGGAGAGTTTGATGTTTACTGAAGTTCATGAGATTGTGTGTGTACGTGCATGTTTTCATTTTTACAGATAGTTGCAAGCAGTATTCACTTTTTTTTTTTAAATGACTTTAAGTTTTAATGAAGGCTATTCTACATTTGTACATTTGTGTGTGTGTGTGTGTGTATTTTTTTTTTTTTCAAAATTTAGGAAGTTCAAAGTGCCAACTGTCAACAAATATGTTAGTGTATGTTTATGTTACTACATAATATGTGTTTACATTATGTATCACTGTGTTTACTTGTTTGTATTTCTGTCTAAATGTTGGAAAATGGATGAATGTGCAATTGCAACTGTGTGTGTATGTGCTTTAAAAATTTGTGTGTGGTCCAAGCCGGAGATTTGATCTACTACAAAGCAGGTTGTGTTTGGAACGGTTCACAGCACCGTGTGTCTGTGTGTGTCCGTCTGTCCTATCAGCACAGTTTCGGTAGATTTGTGCCTTCGTGTACGTTTACACTGTTTGCCAAAGAGTTTGTCAAAGTGTGTGCAGACGTGGTTTCACTGCACATTAGTGTGTCGTGTTTACAGCGTTGTGGGTAAAGTGAACTCTCTTGTGATTCCGCCTCCTCCAGCGGTTTGCAGCAGTTGTTGAAAGCGATTTCAGAGGGAGAGCGAAGGAAGTATTTTACATATTAAAACAACTTCAAATGGCGCTGAACCTCCGCTGAGCAGAGCGATCAAGTTCAACAAGCAACTTGTGCTCCTAAAGGCAGCGAGTGTAATCAAGTGTTTTACTATGAAATTAAACGTATACAATTAAAAAATGCATCTTTGTTAGTCAGGACAGAGAAGAAGTGGAGGTGGAAAGGAGTGGGCTGAGACAATATTAATCTGATACTTTATCAAACCCTGTAGGGAAACTCTTATAGTAAGCATAGTCAGGATATTAATGTGGAAAAATGATTGGAGAAATTAAGCTTATTCTAACGTATTTTTCAACAACCTGACATTTGACAGAAAAACATTATGGCAAAAAGAAAAAAAAAAGTCAGTGATTGTTTGACTGCTGTTGGAATTACCTGAGGCCTGTGGTTTATTTTTTAGAGAGGAGAGGAAGTGTCTGAGGGAAAGTAAAGCACAGGAGCTGGAAGTGACAAAAGAGGGAGAGGCAGGAATCAGGGAGAGGAAAGCAGTAAATGGTCCATGGTCTGATGAAAATATGTTATCTGAAGGATAGAGTTTGGAGAGGGTGTGGGTTCGGAGGAGGCTGGAAGGAAAGAGGAGCGGTGAGGAGAAGTGCATTTGCTCTCACACATTGGCTTGATGTAAATAAATGATTGCTTTCATGCAAATAATTATAATACAGCATGCAAAAACATTGGCAAATAAGTGGGAAAGAGCAGGGTTTGTTTGGGAGAGCGCGAAAATTCCAATAATCAGACAGAGGTTGAAGAGAAACTTGCTGTGGTCTAATGCAAATGTGTGATAGTTACCCATGCAAATGATGTACGTGCTGAAAAGCGATACAGGCAAACAAGTGAGGTTTCAGCAAAACAAGCGTTTAGCATTAGCAAAAGTAAAGAGGAAACAGAGAGAGCGCAAGTGGGAACTGAGTGTTGACTCAGTAGGAAACACTGCAAACTAAAAGTCTATTCCACATGCACATACGCTCACATACATAGAGTAAATGTAGCATGAAGCGGGGAAACCTCAGAGAGCTAACCAGATGGTTGGAGCTTCCTGGAAATCCTCCAATAGGAACATTCCTGCCTGTTTATGACCTGTTACACACTCACACAGGGCGTATAGCACAAAATTGATCCCAAGTATTCAAATAACTTTATCCCACATTCAGGGTGCAAACTGCAATCAGGATCCAACAGAGGAAACAAAAAAAACCCACCATAATGCATCTGACTCCACGCTTACTTCATTCGCTTTCCTGTTTAACATTTAAACCCCATTTGGATGTAATACCGATGCAATATGCTACACGTGTAGGCCTTTAAGATGTATGCAAAAACAATATGAGTAAAACCCACATGCACGCAGCTTAAAGCACTGATTATTATTTTGTGAGCTTTGAACGGCCAGGTGCTGCAGAGCAGTTTTGGCCCCGTCATCGCATTTCAGTTTTTCCTCCAGCTTCCCCAGTTTCTCTGGACCGTTTGCAATTGGGCCCCCTGGACCTTTCTGCAAACACATAGAGGATTTTATGTTACCATCCACTGCCAATATCATTTCTCAACTTTTCTGGCAGTGATTCTGATGTTACAGCCATTTGATGGATTATTTTAGGTTAGTTTAGCAGGTACACTCTAGAATATGTATACAAATAAACTTTATTCTCTCATGAATCCATGCGATTGTATTGAAAGGAGTAAAGCAGTGAAAATAAAACAAGTGACACAGCATACTGTGAGAGGGGAGGATTGCAGATGCTCTGAGTTCAGCTCAGAGTTTTGTGGTGAACAGACAAAGGTCAGACGTCATGTGATGATTAGAACCTGTTTACACCTTCGAAAACAAAATATGCAGTGTATGGCTCGTAAAAATGATTTCCCATGAGTGCGCATGCTTTGCTGCTGTGTGAGACGGAGCTTGCCGTGGATTCCCATCACTGGAGGCCTTTTACTAGCAGCTGCAGCGGAATAGGAGAAAATAGATTTATCTAGGAGCCTGTAAAAAGTTATGATAACAGGAACACACATGCAAGCATAAACATTTGCGCAGTGCAGGCAGACGTACTGTACACATTTTTAACAAATGCAAACATACAAGAGACTCGAGGACATATACAGAGTGAAGAGAATGACTTTTATTGAGTTTGATCAAATTCTAATGTGTTAGTCAGCAGTTTAGTTTTGTCTTTGTTGGATAAGTGCCGGTGTTTGCACATGTGGCTGCGTATGCTTGCACATTCATCCTTTGTGTTTGACTTGTCTTTCATTTGTGTCATGATTCAGTAGACTTTTTTTTTTTTTTTAAACCTTACCGGCATTAGCTTGGGTTAGCCCATGTCTGTGTATCTGTGTATGAAAGGTATGAAAGTTCCTGATCAAGTCAAGCTGGTGCGATAGCTGATAGGTCTGTGACAGAGCCGCAATGGCTTCCAGACAGCTTAAACAGGGATTAAACCCTTTCTCCATCCCCCAGCCCTGCTGCTCCCATGAGAAATCACTCTCTCCCTCTCTTTCTCCTTCTTTTATTCTTGCTCTCTCGCTCCTTCATTCCCCAGATGATGATTTAGACTCTGCTTCCCGACACCTGGTAATCCCTCCGTGAAAGGAGCCTCATACTTCCCACTGTGGAGAAATCTCGAATGTCATCTCGTCATTGATTCATAGCTTTTCATTGAATTCAGTCACTGATCTTTACATTATATTGGCCCCGAGGGATTTTATTTCTGCACTGTATTGTGCAGAATAGTTAATCGCAGTGTCTTGTAGTATCATCTTAATGGAACAAACAGACATTGTGTCCTGAATATGTTATGAATATGACGGTTTGACTCACTATATTAAATGTCAGCTGCACTTATAAGCTGCCGGCATTGGAAATACCGGTGTATTCAGCTCAGTTGTTATTGCTGTCTGTGTTTGTGTGCATACATTTGGTCAGAGATGGTACTTTGCACAGCCTCACAAAGAAATAGCACCATTCTGAAATTCGCCTCAATGTAATGTCACTTCTGGAGAAAATATAGTTTCTAGGTTTTCTAATTTGAGGTTTGAGGATTGTGTTGGATCTGGTCTTTATTTATAGTACGTTAGAGAGGGGGGTAAGACTGTAATCCTGTCCTCTTTAATTTGGGTTATTCAGACATATTTTTAAGGATTTTTCCGGCATTTTTGCCTTTTTCCTCATAATAGTGAATTGACTGGAATTTATGAACAATAGAATTGACTTGTAATAAATGCCCCTGGCTGGACTTAAATCAGGGACTTTGCACTTTAACGGTTAGCATCTAACCCACCAGGACGCCCTGTGTTATTGAGATAATTGTGCATTTTTTGGACAGACTTTTATTCACAAAATGAACATGGGTCAGTTTGTCTTTGTTTGTTTAGCCATTACTTTTAGGGCTTTTAGGCTCATACATATACTCTAAGATGTCTGGGTTTCCTGTTATGTCATCCAACTGTATATCAGTATTATTTTCTACTGTATTTTTCAATCTGTTTTCTAATATTATCACTACCACGTGTATCTCTGATACGTGTGTGTGTGTGTGTGTGTGTGTGTGTGTGTGTGTACAGGCAGATGAAGGACCAGTCGAAGAAGGTGGCCAACCTAAAACACAAGGAGCAGCTGGAGAAAAGCAGGAACGCCCAGCTAATGGAGGAGGCCAAGAAGAGAGAGGACAATCTGAACGAAAGCTCCCAGCAGATTAAGGTATGGAGGGAGGAAGAGGAGGGAAGAAGCTATAGGAGGAAGGAGGGGGTGAAAAAAAGTGAGACAGAAAAAGTTTCTCTCCTCCTCCTCTATGTCCTACCTTGAATATTGTCAGCTATTACAACAATGCTTCATCTTAACGTGACAATTATGACAGGGAGCAGCCTGAGGCAATGTCAAACACACTCACTCATACACATACACACACACACACGCGCGTGCAATGCAGCTCTCGCTCAGGGAGTGTGTGAGGGGGGTAACTGAGGAGGATGACTGACAGGGAGAGCAGATGGAAGATGGAGAGGAGACAAAAAAATGGTGAGAGAGGTGAAGGGGAGAAAAGGTTGATAAAATGAGAGGAGAGGTGGTTAGAGGAGAACGAAGAGACTCACACACTAAACTATGGAGTGAATGCTGTGGGTTTTAAATGCTTCCTGTGGTGTGAGAGCGTCTCCTAATTTTCTGCTGGGGTGTCAAGTGACCACAAATTTAACAGTCATGTGTGGGTTGATGATTGTAACTGCGGTTTTCTTCATATGTCCTCACGTTACAGGTTTTCTTTCACCTGTCTATCTCTACCTTTAATTTCACCCTTTTCACCCTGAATTTCCCTTAAACTTTCCCTGACTTTCTATTTCCTTTTTTTCCTCTACCATTCTCCTCTTCCCGCTCCCTCTCCTCTTCCAGTAATCGTTAATCTCAGTGGCCTCTCTGATTAGAGGCAGATGAAAACACTCTTTCTTTGTGTGTGTGTGTGCGTGTGTGTGTGTGTGTGTGTGAGTGAATAAGTGTATTCTCCCTCTAGCTATGATTGATCATTGGTTTAAGGAGTTTAAGTTGTCATTTGTGCATATGTGTGTGGTTAGGAGATGAGCTGATAGCTATGTGAGTCACTCAGACTTATGAGACCGCAGTGGTTACAACCATAACGAGCATGTGTCCATTGTAAGCTATTCTGCGTAGCTCAACCAGCGCTGAAGACTGTAAATGGAATGTGAGTATAATTCAGACCGTAAATTTCATTCAATACAATAAGAAGATTTAATTCAATTAAATTCCATCTCAGTCTGCATAGTTAGACAACAAGTAATGTTGAATCTGGGGCAGGATACAGATTCACAGCACATGTCTTTGAGATGTTCTGGAGGTTTGTTCATGGCCACTGTAATGTCTCATCCTCTGTGTCCCTGCCCTGTCTCCATCAGTTATTCATTCAATTCTAATTTTACCAGGAAAGTCAGTCAATTACCTGGCAAAAGGGAAAAATCGTTTTTTTTATGGTGGGTTGGCGGGAAGTTCATGTAGTCATTTTACTTAAAAACAGCTTCGTATGTGACTGGGAATTCCTAAGAGACAGATGGGAAGCAGATTGTTTAATTTGTGAGTCTTTTTGCAGTTGCAGGGAGCAGCAAGCTGGAATGAGGAGTGTCCAAGGTTTTCAGTCTGGGGACAACATGTCAAGCAAGATGTGACAGGGAAAGCTGCTGTTATGGGAAACTTAGAACACACTCTGTCAGATAGGCTGGATGTCAGATCAAGGAAGGTTTTGTACTGCATAGGAGTAAGCCAAATGATTTTCTGGCTTGAATTAAAAGCCTCCCTAAAATAATATCTTTCAGTCCCCATGATGCTAAGAAACCTTTTGATGACCCTGGAGAGAAAACTCCAACAAAGATTGGGACCCAGATAGCTTGTTTTATCTAACCAACAGCCCCAAAATAATCAATTTGCGATGATATAAAACACATAAATACTGACATTTGAGAGGCTGGAACTGTTAATTGTTTGGCGTTTTTAGCCCCGCTAGCCTCTGTAGGAATGGATGTCCATCACTTCGGTCAAGACTGAAATATCGCAACAACTAATGAATGGATTGCCAGAAAATTTTGTACAGAAGCTTACTGACTTTAACCCCTGACGTTTCCTCTAGCACCACTGTGAGGTTCACATTTGTGGTTTTGAGTGAAATGACTCAGTAACATTTGAATGGATCTCTGCAGATTTTGGCTCAGACGTTAATGTTCCCCTCAGGATGAATTGTCATAATTTGTCCAATATGTCTTGTATACTTGTTTCTGTAGACTTGTTCCCTAATAAATGCCAGATTAATCGACTCATTGTCTCAGCACAGTCCAGCCATCCTTGCTGTCTTAGCACTGCATACTCTCTCCCTGTAGGACTCCCTCCGTCAGAAGGAAGAGCGCATCGAAGAGCTGGAGGAGGCGCTGAGGGAAAGCGTTCAGATCACAGCAGAGAGGGAGGTGGTGCTCGCCCAGGAGGAGCAAGCACGTACACATGCTGAGAAACAGGTACTCTCTCCCGCAGTAGCTGATAAACACACAAACACTTGTGTTACTCTATGTCTAATATGTCTACGACCACCCCCCCCACCCCGACCAATAAATGTGTGAGCCCAACCTTTTCCTAAACTCAACCCCTATCAGTTATCTTTCTGTTCACATGGACACAAATGTCCTCACCTCTAAGGATTTCTTTCATTTTCTGTCTTTGTGGGACAGACGTACAAGGAAACACACAGAGACAAACATCTTAATGGCAACATAAAAACTCTTTCTGACATAGTTAAACATTGCCATGCCAAAAGTGGCTAATGGCAGCAGCAGCACACATGCCCTGTGCCAACTGAGCTCATTCAGGTGTGGCTCTGTACGTGTGTTTGCCCAGTCACTCCTCATTTGGAGGAGAGGTAAATACATCCCTATTTAAAGAACAGTTTGTATTTTGTCCTCTGCGGCCGGCAACGCACAAACAGCTTTTCCTTAAACTGAACGCGAGCCGACCGCTGCAATTTGTAATCTGTTTTATCTATACTGAGACAGTATGAAAGCTCATAACGGTGTTAAGGGAGGTTCAGAGGGGAAGGGTTTCACGGATTCAACCTCAGACCAGTGGGAGTATGTGTGCTGTTGCTCCCCTGGGTACCAGTGACTTAACCAGGCCATAGAGATGGGAAATGTTCCTCAGAGCCTGGATGGGTTTTGACAAGTGGGAAAAAACTGCGTGGGCTGTAAGGATGAAAACTGCCCTGAGAAAACATGGCCCGCTGTAGCTGTTGGCACAACAGCTTGACTCCATTGTTATTACTGCCTCTAAATGTTGGCTGTCCTCTCTGGTCTTTACTTACCAGACCACTTCTGGACAGACGCATAAAGATAGGCATGCAAACAGATGTTTTACTTTTGAGGTATTTTGCTGACACCCTCATCCATGGTAAATGTTAATGAGCGCCACAGCAGAATAAGCTCCAGATAGACAGATGCAGTGGAGGAAAGAAAGAACATCAGCAAAGACAAGCAGACGGGTGTATGAAAAAGACATGATGGACAGATGGAGGCAGACACAGTGCATGTGCTCTACATAAAGGTGAAACAAGCTTCCTCAACTCCATGTGCAAGCAAGCATGTCTAAAAATCACAGGACTGTTTTTCAGATTCTAGTCAAGATCCTGAAGTTTTCAAAGGGGCTAAATGCTACAGGAAAACATGATTAAAATGATGCACATGACAGGTTGCGTTTTCCTTTTGATGTAATGATGCAACCAAAAAGCAATAGCATTTTGAATTTGGATATTTGACTCTGGGAATTTGATGCATCTTTAATGAAGGGTTTGAGCAATCAGGGGAAGAATATATGTATGTGATATTGTATTATTTTATTCTTCAGGGTCACAGCAGGAGTTAAAGAAAAACACAATGTTTCTTCCCTCGATGTGACAATTGCCTTTTAATTACCGCTTTTTATTGTGCTGTCAGACTAATCTGCCTAATCCTCATGGCTCTTCAAATGCAAACTAAAAAGGTATAAAGCAAACTTTCAGCTTCCACTTTAGTTCCTGTGTCTTTATAGGTCCTGGAACAATTTAGTCAAAAGTGTTTATACAGTGATAACCTATGGTTTAATTGCAGTTCACCAAAACAAGGACCCAGGAACACAGTTGCAGAGAATATTTGCAGCCTGTGTCAGAGCAAACAGGCTGAAAACTCTGAGCGTTCACCACAGTGAGGATTGAAACACGTGAAGGAAAGATGAAAAAGTCACGTCCAACATGTTTATCCTCCGTAAGCTGACTGAGGGTTAATTTGTTTAGAAGAATTTGTGCCAAGCTATCACATTTAATTTGGCAGCGATAAATTGAAATGCTTCAAAATGCTAGAAGTGGCAGCTTTAATTAGACAGAATAGAGGCCATTTAGGCCAGGACAGGGTGCTGGAGAGCGTCCTCGTATTCAAATGCTTCAGTGAAGGAGGAAGGAGCAGAAACGTCAGCGTGTGGTGAACGAGTGGAGATGGCAGCCAAACACACAGCGCGGCTCTCATCCAACATCTACAACACTAATTCAGCCTCTCAGCACACACACACATACACATGTGTGCATTCACAGTACTCACAGACAGGATAGAAATACACAAGACAGCGTTCCACATACATACACATATTTCTACAGGCACACAAACATGGCGGAAAGAAGTGCTAACTGCTATTTAAATAGTGCACCGACGCAGCACAACATAGCATTCAGCAGGAGCCAGATGGACGCGACTTTGGTTTTCTAACTGGAAACGTGTCTCTGTATACACAAGTAAATTGTAAATAAATATTTTTGTGCCCCTGCTTTACAACTGCGTCACCGCAATTAACCTTTCACATAATGATTTATAAAATGATGACAGAGGGAGAGACAATTTCCTCCCCTAATGAGGACGGCCTGTTCAAAGGCGCACATATTGCTTATTATAACGTTGGCTCGCAGACACACACATGCAAATGCAGCCAAACCAGGCACAAACACACATGCCATGACGAAATACTGGTAGACACACAATTCACACACAGTTAATGAGCAGCCATATACTGACAACCCGCCTGTATGTGTGTGTGTGTGTGTGTGTGTGTGTGTGTGTGTGTGTGTGAGGGACTGTCCCATGGATAGGGTTTGTCCGGCAAAAATGGTTGACCACATGAAAATATACTCAACCTATTCTGCTAGACATGAGTCACTAGTGTATGTGTGATCGCTGAAGCAAGGTGTGTGTGTGTGTGTGTGCATGTATGACAGAGAAATGAGTCAACAGTATGACACATTGCATCTGTCTCTTCAGAGACCAAACTAAAGACAGACGCTCTCTGGCTTTCCGTCTTTTATTAACCAGACAATTTTAATTCCTGAACCCAGTGCACCTTCGTCTTCTTTTTTCCTTTCTTCTCGCTTAAAATAAAGTTGAAGTCACTCTCGCACGCGAACACAAACACGCACATTCAAAAGACTGAAGGGGTTGCTGTCCTCCTGTCCTCCAGCTGCTTCTTTTCCAGCCGGGCCTCGTCACTCTTCACCCCTCCCTGCATCCCTCCATCCTTCAATCTCTACATCTCAGATGTTGGCCAAAGGCCTTTCTCTCCTCTCCTCTTCTTCTCCCATGTCTCCCTTTCTCTTTCCTTTAGGTAACTGTCCCCTTCTTTTCCTTCTCAGCCTCTTCTGTCCTCTCTTTGTTCTTTCTCTGTCTTGCCTGAATTGCATTTTTAACGCTGCCTGTGTTTCTGACTGCTCAGTACTACTTACTGCGTTCTGTTTGCGCTTTCTTTTTATCTGGTTATCTCTGTCTTTCATGTTCTTTGCGTTTGTTTCTCTTGCACTCTCTCTCTGCCTTCCCCTTTTGCTGCACAGTTTATTTTTTCACTTGAGCATTTTTACAACTTTTCTCTTTCTCCTCTCTTTTTCTCTGCTTTTCCTCCCTATATGTTTGTTGTTTTAATCATTTCTCGTCATCTCTTGTCTCCTCCTGATCACCTTTATTTGTGCCCTTCATATTTGTGAGTTTTCCTCATTGTGTCCTCATTTACACCTCTTTCCTTCTTTCATGTGTTCATATTTTCATACTCTGTCCTTCCCTCTGCTTGTTCTTTTCCCCTTCTTTGCCTCCTTAAATCCACCTCTCTTCCCGTCTTTACCCTTATTTCTCTTTTATTTCTGTCTCATACTATCACCGGCCCCCGTTTTTTTCCTCCCCCCCTCACTGTCACCATCCCTTTCTCTGTTCTCTGTTCTCTCTCTGCTCTTTTTGAATACAGCTCTCTCACATTCCACTGCATGAGTTCACCACAGCCGGCTTTAGGTGGTCAAAGGTAACAAAAAAAATCACAGACCGTTCTCACCTGCCTTTTACTACATTTCATCACTCATTCATGTGTTCACCATTCAGCGTTTCTTCATTCCACTCTGTCACATTTTTATTTTGGTGAACTGCAGGATATAAAGTTAAATGTAAATGAATATAAAAAATGTTTCCCTATAAACTAGTGACATATGTTGTTAAAAATAGTTTCCTCTACAGGATCAGAACTTGTTTGCACAGTCATCCATTCATTCATGCATCCATTCACCAGTCATTCATCCTGATGTTATCACAAACTTACTCTAACCAGCAAAAAGCACATCACACTTCTATCAGTTATGACTTAGCTGGTAAGAAAATATTACAGAGGCTTTTTTATTGATATGCAGAGAAAGATTTTGTAGATTAGGCTCCACTAACATGAGGCATCTTTATCAAAGCCCCATGGAGATATAGTAGAATATAGCAAAGAATCCCCTGAAGTCTAAATGTTAGTGGTGCTGCAGTAAATCTCCTTTAACAGCCTGAATATCATGATGGTGATGGAGAAGACAGAATGACACAATGATATTTAAAAGAGCCGCATCCAACAATCAAGGAATGCAAGCAGAAAGTTAATTGGCCGCGTGTGACGTAAGGACTGGTGAGAGAAACGCTGACAGCATGGGAAAGCAGAAGTCTTGAAGAAAGATTAAAGTGGAAAGAAATTGCAAAAATGCATCAACAGAGTAATGATGGCAAAACATGAGAGGAAGAACTGCCACCTGGCAGCGTCATTAGAGTCCTGGCTTCATTTATTGGAGTTCTTATTCTTATTTTGTCTTTGTCCCCACTTTTCTCTGAACAGGAGCTACTCTCAGATGCAGCTCATCTTCAGGGTTTTTACTTTGTGTTTCTGCTGTTGTCATCTGCTTTTTTTTTTTTTTTTTTAGAAAATAAATGTATCCTTTTGGCTGTTTTTATTTTTCAGTTTTAATCCTTTTTCTTTTGTCTTTGGTTTTGATGTTTCTGCTCTTTGTTCTTTATACTTTTAACACCTCAGTGAAGCAGGTAGTATGTATGGTATCCATAGAGAAACTGTGTTTGTGTGTGTCGTGGCAGGCCATATCATCAGTAAGCCATGAGAAACATAGTGACCTTGACACTGTCAGAACTCACAGACGTTAAACTGACATACTGATGTACAAACAGAGAGAGAGAGGGAGAGGGACATAGACAAAATAAGAGTGAGAGAGCACACGAAGAGGAAAAGTGAAATGTTTTATGTTCTTCAGTGGAGCATCCCATGTAAAAACAGAGAAATCATTAAAACATTTCAAAGCACAGTAGCTGTTACACACACATACAGATGTAAAGGCTGATCATAATGCATATGGGAAAAGTGTGTTTTACAATGTGTCTGTGTGTGTGTGACAGGTGGAGGACCTGCTGGTTGCCATGGAGAAGGTGAAACAGGAACTGGAGGTGATGAAAGCCAAGCTGTCATCAACTCAACTCTCACTGGCTGAGAAGGAAGGTCACCTGACCGCCCTGCGGGCCGAGAGGCGGAAGCACCTGGAGGAGGTCCTGGAGATGAAGTAAGAACACAAAAAAACACACACACATTTTAATACTTTTATTTATGCTTGTGTTTCAACCGTTTCGTGCACAAGTACACACTAAAACTGAAATAATGAAACTTTTTAGGAGATTCACCATGCCATAATCTGCAGATGCAAATATTTGACACCTGTGTATTTACTTTCCTCTGTCAATCCACCTTAACTGACTGTACTTTCCTCTTGGTATATATACAGTAACATTTCCAGTTATCAAGTACAGTCAGTAATTTTTAAAACTCAGACTTGACCATCAACACTGTCCCTGAAATTAGCAACTCTTATGATATCTCCAGTAGTTTCCCATGTTGCTTCAGTGTTCCAGGAAGGTGGCCTCTGGTCACATCTTCACCCGACACCTCGCCGGCTCTCTCTTTCTTCTTCCTCCTCCTCTCTCTCCTCTCCTCTCTTATCTCCTCTCTCTTTCTCTCTGCACTTTAAAGTCGTAGACGTAAGTGGCGCATTAATGCAATAACCGTGTACGGCTGTCCAGCTCTTCATGTGATTGATTACACACACAGACACCCACACACATTCGTGCACACACTGTAACTCAGTGTAAATTTTAATGTAATTTTAATAGAAGGGTTTGCATTTTAAGTGCAGCTAAGAGGAGTCCAGCAGTCCAATGATTCCACGTATTTTCTGTTTTACATCCTCACTGAGACCTTACAACAAGGTTTAATTTAGTGGAACAGCGTTTTGGGTTGAAATAGAAGCCAGGGAGAATGTCCGTGTTAGCGTGTCCTGTCTGTTTAAACACGCTGTGGGACTATCTTGTATTGTGGCATCATGGGAAAATTAGAGCATGCACTGTGATTTAGGTTTCCTGCACTCTGTCCTCAATGTTTTCTACCAGGGTTGCATTTCTTTATTTTTGGGAAAGAGAGACTCTGTGTGTGTGTGTGTGTGTGTGTGTCTGTATCCAGCAGCATGTCCATTCACAGCCCAGGTGAGCAAGTCATTGGCCATTTTATCACCATAGTAATGACCCATGCGATTATTACAGGCATCAGTGCTTTAGAATGCGCACCCTTGTTTTCGTATCTGAATTTGTGTGTGTGTGCGTGCACATGTGTAAAAACACCATGATTGATTTATTGGTGTCAAGACATCTCCACAGTTCCTCTTATGACAATACTGGCTCCATGATGAATATTTATGTAACAGGCACACACGTGAATAGACGCACACATGCTTCATGTACATACACATACAAACACAAACCACACAAACGCACAAAAACAACATGCAAACGCACTCATACACACAGACCGTTCAACCTGTGCTGTCATTTAATTTCGCTGTCCCACCGGCTCTGCTTATGTACAGTATGTCTGTGTGTGGGTGTGTGTGTGTGTGTCTGTGTCTGTGTCTGTGTGTCTGTGTGTGGGGGTGTGTGTGTGTATGAATCCACTGTGGTTAAATTCAGGATTAAACCCCAGTGACCACTTTGTCCAAACTCTGAACTGTGGTATGACTGTGTGTTTCCACTGACAGATCATACCTACAGTACAGAGACCAAATGTTTACTCTGCTGATCGTCTCTGGTGTTTCTGTAGCAGATACACAGGCTGCACTGTTCCATTAAGTGACAAATATCCATGACTTATGTATTCAGCATGTGACTGCAAAAAACTTTTTTTACTTCTCTTGTGTTTTTATACAGTAACACTGAGACAAAAATTAATTTTACATCACATACTCACTGATGTGCGATACATGAAATAGGGTAGTGACAGTTTTTCTTTCAAGTTTTCTTACAAAATAAAACATTCGTATCACATATTTGTGGATTAACAGGTAAAAAAAAACTCTATAACTTCTCCTTCACTTTGAATCATAAAATCTCTGGCAGCTGCTTCTACGCCACAAATATTGATTGTTTTTTTTAGGGTGATTACTTATTTATTGTTGGCGCTGTGGTCTGCGTTGGCCAGCAGTAAACAGTTGTGTTTTTGCTGAGTGTTACCAAATCTCCTATTTTCTACTGTTTCCACTCGTGTTGTGGTTGTGTTGTGATTAAAATGAACTCAAAAAACGCTGGAAATTCTTCTTTTAAATGCTTCTTTGAATTGCCTGCAGAGGCTCGTGAAGAATTGTTACATTCGTATGTGATTATTTGACAACTTACTGAAAAAAAAAAAAATCAGCGCTTTCAAGCTCTACCTTTGCATAATACATGATCTGTTTCAGGCTGCAGAAAGATATTCTTCTCACATATTTGGGATATTGTGTGTTCTCTTCTCTGTTACCCCTCAGTGAAAAGTTTGGTTTCAGGTAGCTGCTAGTTGCTTTGCTATGAATAATGTACATGACGCCATTGCTCATATTTTTCACAAGACATTAGGGTTTGGTCAGCAAGTACGTCATTTGTTTCTGGCTTTCTCCCACATGTAAAACATGAGATGTTTAAGGTGGCTGTGTCCTGTGTGTCCATATATCTCAGTGTAATGCACATGAAACTGTCTCTGCGCACACAGGCTGCCGTAACTCTTTGGGGTTTGATGTCTGATTTGCTGCCCAGTTTTACATTGGTGTAAGGTTTAATGTTACTGCGAGACATGATAAATGATACAGCATGTTTCAGAGGTTTCTGGGACAGACACAGAATATATTAACGCACATGAGCACACACTCATTCCCATGCAGAAATATATATTCCAAATACAGCTGGAAGAACTCACACACTGACAGTCTTTTTTGCCTTCTCTTGTTTCCTCCCTTTCCTTCTTTTATTGTCTCACACTCACAGACACATACATACACACTCTGTAATGTAGTTGTTAGAGTGTCTATTTATCTTTGTATTCTAGTTTTCACCAGCTAGTTGTGTATGTCTTCTTAACTCCAACACTATGCTAACCTTTGGTCTCTTATGTATATTGTTAGTTTGTGTGAGTTTCTGTGTGTGTGGCTAACACACAGCATTCATATGTATTAATATGGACACATCCACAAGCCGGTAAATACACACAAATAACATGTAAACGTAGACACACCAATACACACCAATCTAGACACAGAAAATACACAAACCAAACTAGACACAGATACACACATCGGCCCTGCGGGGCTCCAACATGCGACTTTCCCACTGATAAATCATCTGCAGTGACCTTCGCACATGCATGCACGATCGTAAAACACACACAGACATATTTTCTTTGTGATATACATTAAATATGCACATGCTCGTTTTCTTCCCAGCTTTGTGTGCATGTGTGTTGTCATGTGTTTGTACAGTTTGGGGTATGCAGGTGGAGGAATGTGCTGACAGTGTGTGTATAACAGCAGGGTGTCACGTCTGAAATCCCAATCTGGATGAATTAAGGCCTATTTTATTCTCTGCTGTTCTGCTGTGCTGACATTTAATACACATATCTACCGCGCTGCACTGCACTGCTCTGTCTGATTAAATGAGAGGAGACAATAATCTTCTAAACCTTAACTTTTAGGTTGTAGTCAAGACAAGTCGTGTCAGTTTTATTTATATAGCTTAAAGTCACAAGTCATGACGGCCTCTTTCCTTAGATCATTTATTCATTCATTTGAATGAGTAAAAAAATCCATCACAGTCACATCCATCTCACATGGTTAATTGTAAATATTACATAAACCAGTGATTGGATTTATAGAGACTTTACTGAAATGTGCAGCTTTGCTCCAGACACCTTGTTCAGGGCAACATGGTCCATAAGGCATCAAATGTATTTTGAGCATAACTTGGTTTGTGGAGGTATAAACTGCGTTTACAACAATAGTCGTGGTTTTGATCATTTAAATATCAAATGTCCTGATTTGTTGTAATAAATGTGAAAACGTGACAGTTTTATGAAAATTTACTGAAGGCCTTTTCCCGTGTTGCAAAGACGCAGTTAAACTTAATAACTAAAAGCACAGGATTGCATTTTTATGGAAGGACTGCTATAAGACGTTTGTGTGTTTTACTCATCAGAACACCCACATTCAAAACCATTTGTGTAAATTCATTTAAAATGAGGTATGGCAAATGTTTCTATATTTCAGAATGGTCCATTGAATTAGTTTAAATATCACAACTGTTATATTAGTTTAAATATAACAGTTTGGATTGGATATCAGAACAGATTGCAGGAGGAGAGAGGTGGTAAGAGGAGAGAAGATGGGCAGGAGAGGACAAGACTCAAAACAAATAGAGGAAAAGAGGGAAGAGCGGACCAAACGAGGAGAAGAAAAGAGAGTAAAGAGGTCAGGGCAAGAGTTATAAATCTCCTTTTTGGGGGGAGGGAGACAGTAGGAGGATAATAAAATGAAAGAAAAGAAGCAGAAATGTTTTTTTGGCAGAGAGAAAAGCAGGGAAAGCAAAGAGGAGAAAGACAGCTGTCCAACAACAACTTACTCAAGCCAACAAAACTGCGTGATATCCCAAAGAAATTATATTGCCTCCATCTCTGTCTCCCTCGCTCCTTCCTTTCATCCATCAATCTTTCAGACTACAGCATATATTGAATATATAACCACTTACGTGATATCCTCCTCCGTTAAATTCACACAACGTCCTTCTTCACCAAAAAAAGTGTTGACTAATTTAATGGTCATCATTCTTACAAGACAAAAAAAAATATGAATTTAACATTTTTTAAATCTTAATTTTTAATCTGTTGCAGCAAATATTCCAAGATGTAAAACAGCCAGACGCTGATTCCTGTTTATTTGCGAGGTCGTTATGGAGATCGTCACATTAACGATGCTTCATTACAAAAGAAAACACTGAGGGCACCACAATGAAAAGACCCTGCTGCACAGAAACAGGGGTGATGATGCACTTGACAATTCTTTTGACAGTGAAAATGGTCAAGGTTTCCAGCAACAGGCAACAAAGTGAGCCACATTACTTTTGTTTGCATTGGCAGGGAAAAAAACCCCATGAAATTCTAGTTGTTTTCTCTGCATGTGGGAGGCTGCCTCAGGCTGTAAGAAACAAGTGATAATCAGGTATTGGGTGGTGATGCACTGTTTTATTTTTTTTGGTAAAACTCCCAGCAATGGGAAAATCTATTTGGAAGTACTGGAACAGGGTCCTGTGTATGCCTAAGAGAATCATTTTCAGCATATAAAAATGAAGCTTTGAGTAGATTAAAGGTCCTTTTGAGATTTAAAAAAGAAAAAATCAAATTTGTCGTTTTCAGCTGTGTGTGTGTAGGTAACTCATGCTGTTTTTCCTGTTGTCTCACTCTCACACACGCTGTGTCTTGAAGAATTCGAACAGTCTTGACTACAGGAAGTCTTTTTACACACAAACACTGTATTTTGCGCCACATGTACTATTAGACTATAAAGAAAGTGTGTAGAAACACCGAGTTGCTGCACTGTCTTCAGCCTCCCGCAGTTAGAGCCTTTGCTGATGCCTCAAGGTGAACACTATAAATTCGGTTTATTTTTCCTTTGCTTCTCTGTTCTTCGTTTTATCTCCCTCCCAGCCTCTCGCTAACCCTCAAACCTCTCCCTGCACCCCTGCCTCCATCCCTCCCTTCATTCCTGCCGTCCCTCCCTCACTCCATCCCTTGCTCTGGAATTCCTTTCCTCCATCTCTCCCATCCTCCTTTTTTCATCTCTCATTCTTTGCATCCTACCTTCCTTCCATTTCTCCGAGCCTACATTTGTCTGGAAACGTCATTATCGAATGATTTCTGTCTGGCAGGCTGTATTTCTCTCTGTCTGTCCCTGTCTTCACTGTTGTCACCACATACTGAAACTAATCAATGATGTGTGTGCGTCTATGTGTGCATTTGTGCGCATGTAGTAAAAAGATCCTATTTTCAACGGCTCTGTCAATTTGACGACAGCTCTGCTCTTTACAGCCGGAAAGCCATCACTAACAATATGACTGCATGTGTAAAAGACTCACACAAACACATACGCACACGCGAACGCACACGACAGCTATCCCATCACTAACAATAGAAGTACATGTTGCCTTCAGACATAAGACCGTCACACACACATACACACAGTGACTTACAAAACCAGACGAGACAGCATTACTTCTGAGAAGCTTTCATTCCCAGAGGAATGTTTTATACACACACACACACACACACACACACACGCACAGACACACATACACACACACACACACACACACACGTATGTATATATTTATATATACACGCATGCATAAAAATACATCCTCCTACACAAATGCATGTACGCATGCTTATGGCAGTGCGCTAAACACAGAGACAAGTGCTTTGATCCCCTCAGACAGCAATGAGATTAATCCACACTGTGCCAAGGCAAGTCTGTGAGCGTGCCTGTATTTGTTGTGTGTTGTGTGTATGACAGACATCTTGAGAGCTTAGTGTGACAAAAAGGGGCACGCGGTTTTGACACTTAGTCTTATAAGCTCAAATCAGGGCGCCTCGCTCCCTCCCTCCCTCCTCTCCATTTTTCTTGCGCTCTCAGCACTTGCCTCTCTTGCCCTCCTCTCTCTGACTCTGGCTGCCTTCTTTTGTCCTCTTTGATTTTTTTTTTCCTTTCTCCCTTGTGAGAGACTGAGGGAGAGATTGGAATCAGGAAAATAGAAGCAATAAAAGATGTGCTGCAGTTAGAAGTTGTATTTAAATAACAGGGTTTTCTGAAAGTCTCTGAAGCCTAGCAAACCAGTGATCTTCAGCTGAATATTCAGCAGAGAAAGAGAGAAAGTCCCATTTTTGGGGCTGACTTTTTGTATTATAATGTATGTTGTTATTGTCCTTATTTTATGTGTCTGTCTGTACACGTATTTCAGAGTTCTCGCTCCAATTAAGTAGACTGAATTGAGCTGAATAAAAAGAGGGACAAAGAGTGAGACTTAAAACAGGCACAATGAGCAGAGAACAAGAGTAAAATGTTCAGAAGGATGGAAAGCAACCAAACACATCAGAACTGAAAGAAACAAGTGGAGAGAAAGAACAGATAAAGGGGAAAAAAGGATGCGGCAAAACCTAAACTCGCCTGTTTTCCTCTGCTGATTACAGGTTGTGTGTGCCAGGCCATCAAACAGATCATTAAACAGCAATTAAAGAGGGAGAGGGAGCGATGAAGAGGGAAAACATATCAAAAAGTAGAAAACAAAACATGCTTTTTTTTTTTCAAACCCTCTGATTGTACGTTGTGAGCGCCAAACGATTACATTTCTATTCTGGAAATAATAAAACTGCAGTAGAAAGGCAGGCAGAGGAGAACAGGAAAGAGTAGTGACAGACTTGTGATTGGTTTGTTTAACGTACTGAAAAGAAAGAGTGATACAAAGACATTAGACTTCGCAAGAAACAGACAGAATTATAACCTGACAGCTCTCACATTAGCAGCATAATTACAGTTACAAATTAATGCACAACTACAATGTAAATATTCCGTTTCCATTTTAAGACTTTATTCTCCTTAATGAGGAAAGCAGGCTCGCTGTGAGGCATTGAAGTCTGTGGATACACACAGTGAATGAAGACACTGAGCACATAATCGTACGTGATAAATTAAATGAAACAATGGAAACAGAAACAATGAATTATGTTTCAGCAAAATCCTGATAATGAAGTCAGTCAGTGGGCTTTTATTTTGCTCTTAAAATGACAAATTTAGCTCTTCAAGAAGTAAATAACTGTCATTTTTATAGTCTGTTGCAACTAACCGTGGCTGTCATTTGTACTGTGCCACACAAATGTAAAAACATACTACTTTATGTAGTTGAGTTCAATCATAGAGATGCTTAAAGGACAAAAGTTTTAGGAAGTGTTAGTTCCCTACTTACAAATGATGTGTTTATGCTGCTGTACATAGATATCATGCTGTAGAGTTTCAGACTTTGAATGGATCTACCTTCCAGACAGCTGTTGGTTTCCATTTATTTGTGACCAATATGAAAATCATAATGTATTTATTTTTTGTCTGTTACATTATCTTTGGTAATGCAGAAAAAAGGGTAGATTGACGGGTACATTATCTCCCAGTCATACAGTATGTAACCCTAAAAAAAAAAAACCCCAGACATATTTATTTGAGTGTGAACGCATTTCACTGCAGTTTGGCCAACAGAGCTGCACAACAGAGGGTATCTATCTTTACAGTAGATCCACAGAAACATATCTGTCACTCTCATGTTGCCAAATGAAGAAAATATCCTCTAAAATATACAGTATGCTAAATATAAATAAATATTTAGGAGTCGCAGTAGTCCTGTACTGTGACTGGTCAGTGTTACATTAGTGAATCTGTGCTGACAGATTGTAAGCAGATGTCTTGGTCTCTGTAGCACAGCATGGAAATGGATTTTACTGTAAAGAACCATAGTGGAGACAAAGCTGCATCTTTAGTCACACTTCTCAGTGTGTGTGTGTGTGTCTGCGTGCGTGTGTGCGTGTGGTCCAATGAAAAAAGGCAAACTCCAGCGGACCATGGATAATGCATTTTTACACCTTTCTTATTAGTCACAGTGTGTGTCTGAGAGACAGGCAGAGAGAAAGAGGTGAGGGAGCGAGAGAAGAGAGTGTTTTTTAGGAGAAAAAAGTGAGCGAGAAAAAGGGGAAATGTGTCAAGAACAGATCCTCATTCTGTCATGCAGTAGTCCCACCTGCCCTCCTCTCTCTCTCTCTTCCTCTCCCCCTCTTACCACGTTTGTCTCTCTACCTCCCTTTCCTGCTACTTCTTCCCTCCCGCTCTCCATTCCTCTCCCCCTTCACGTCTCTTTGATTTGTTTTCCCTCCAAATCCTCCAGTTATTTTATTCCCTTCCCTGTCAGTGCCGTTTCTTTCTGTGTGTGTGTGTGTGTGTGCATGTGCGAGCGTGTAAGCCTTCTCGCTGTCTTTCTTTAAGCCTCTCTGATGTACAACAGCTCCTTGAGGGGAGCTTTTCTCTCCCTCTCAAACACACACACACACACACACACACACACACACACACACACACACACACACAGACTTATCCTGTGCACCAGCTTTAACCTATTTCCCTAACACTCTCTTTCCCGATCTCTCTCACTTTTTCCAATTCTCTCTGATGGTCTCTTACCCCTTCGTCTCCCTCCATACTAAATCATTCATGTCCAGCATTTCTGACCCACTTCAACTATAGGTTAAGACACACACACACAGACACGCACACACATGCAGACAGCTTTCAAAAAGATCTCACCCAAAACCCCCGCTGTTCTCAGTGTGTTATTGTACATTATACAGTGGGCTACTTTGATCTAAGGAGCATCAGTCAAAGATAAAACAAAGTTTCTACCAAATCAGGACCTGGCTTCTTTCCGACAGGATGCAAATCAGGTTTTTTTTTCCAGCCTTTTCACAGTCATAATAAACAAGTAAAGTTTCCAGATCAGTAAACACATTTTGGTTTTTGGCGTTGAATAAAAGCCTAGAGGGCATTTTTAACTGTAATTACCGATAATCATTTTATCATTATTCTGTATTTTGAACGTACCATTATCCCTTTGATGTGTTTAATGTAGCCCTCAAGAACAATTTTAACGTTTTGAATGCACATAACAACTGTGGTAGGTGTCGGTCGTTTTTTTTTGTCCAATAACTGCTGATAAAATCCAGTGAAGTGAAACTTTGTGTTGGCGCATTTGCAGGAGAGAGAGAGAGAGAGCAGCAGTAAATGGTTTACTATAAACCACGGCTTTATTGGCTATCTTTGCTTTGATGCTGCGCACATGGCAGGCCAGCACCAACAAATGTTTCATAAAACCTGCTCTGATCTGTGTATTCATTGCACTTTTTTCTTTCGTAGGGCTATAAACCTGAGTGCGTCTGTGTGTGTGCGTGTGTGCGTGTGTGTGTGTGTGTGTGTGTGTGTGTGTGTGTGTGTGTGTGTGTGTGTGTGTGTGTGTGTGTGTTAAAAGGTGAATAAAGTTTTAAGGAGAGGCCTCCAGCTTCATTCTTCTCTCTCTGTTTCTTACTTCTGTACCTTTTTCTTTCTTGCTCCTCACTATTTGGAGCTGTGAGGCATAGCAGCAGTTCACACCTCAAACTTGTGTGTGTGTGTGTGTGTGTGTGTTTGTGTGTGTGTGTGTGAGACACAGAGAAAGAGAGGTAGTCAGCTCAGAGCAGATGAGAATAGGAGGCCCAGTGCTCACTGGGTGTGTGCCCCAGGACAGAGTCTGTCAGCTGGGAGAAAAATACTACTCTGCAGGGCCCCACTCCTGAGACACATAAACTAAACTAGTAGCTGTGTGTGTGTGTGTGTGTGTGTGTGTGTGTGTGTGTGTGTGTGTGTGTGTGTGTGTGTGTGTGTGTGTGTGTGTGTGTGTGCGTGCGCGCGTGCGTGTGTGTGTGTGTGTGTGTGTGAGAGAGAGAGGGAGACGGGTAGAGAGACATAAAGAGAGGCAAAAACAGAAAGAGGAATTAGAAATGGTTTAATTTTACATTCATGCGTACAAGTAGATTATGCAGAGTCATGAACACCAGAGGTGTGAGGTCTTTCAACCAAAAGCCACCTGATTATCAGGCAGCAAACTGACAGAAACAGAAAAAAGAGAGGGCTTAAGGTGAGAGAGTGAAAAGAAAGATAAAAGAAAGAACAGAATGGATCAGTTTCTCCTGATCCTCTCTCTATCACACATTTCTTCAGTCCATGTTTCTATGCTACATCTGTATGTGTGTGCCTCCAGGCTGCATTAGCTACCACTGAGAGCCAGCTGTGCCCTCCTTCGTCTCATTCTTCTCATCTCTCCTCTGCTCTTTGCTCTCTTTAAAATCACACTTTTTCTTCCAATTCACTTTAAACAGAATATTCCAGGCGATCTCTCTCTCTCTCTCTCTCTCTCTCTCTCTCTATCTCTCTTTGTCCTTCTCCTTTTCTTTTTTGCTTCATAAGCTAAAATCTCCACATGTTCTTAATGGCAGAAAACACTGTGTTATTTGAAGTTCAGACGCTGTGTTTGATTATCCTATACTGTCCATATATATATATATATATATGTGAATTTCCTGGACGCATCAGTGGTGGCCAGTCAACAAGTCGTCTTTTACTTGTAAAGTTTTCTGCTGAAGGTTTTCAGGTGATGGCTTATTTGTGGTCAGATGTTTAAAGGTGTCCCTCAAAGCCCACCTACAGCACCCCAGCCCCCAAATTGCTGCCCTGCACAGATCTGAGGGAGCATAGATCCAGACTCTTTTAACTGCTGCATGAATCCATTAAATAAGAATCATTTCAGTTTGTGCAACCCATTCTGTCTGCTTTTGTTTAAAGCAAACCAAAGTTCACATCACTTATGATTACAGAAAATATAATTATCACATTTTTCTAAATCCACTGTCGCCAGACAAGTGAACCTGCTGTTTTAGTTCGCCTCAGAAATTATTTATTTTCTCAAAATCGGTCATAAAGAGTTCTGAGAGCTGGTTTTGGAAAAAAAAAAACTTCCTTGAAGTCTACGCAGCATCGAGAAGTTTTAACAAGTCTTGAATATGGTTCTCTGAAGGCCAACGCGCAGAGTGAAACCTCCCTTCACAGAAATGAGGTCGAACTTGACACGCACCACATCCTACAGAGGTTAAAGAGTAAACTCTGGCGTCCTACAAGCGGCCTCCTGTGTAACCAGAGCAGACAGTGTCGCAGAAAACAATGGAGAGCTGCTTTGTTCGTTCGGAAACAGAGAGCAGAGAGAGGGGATTATTTCTAAAATAGCTCTGTGTTTGTCTTAGACAGAGACTGGCCAGTGTCACACAGGGCTGAATCTACTTTGCGCACATACACAGGGACACACACACAGTCACACACGAATGCACAGAAATAAGCCTTGAATACACGCAGACAACCTGTGAACATGCACACGCACAAAATACACATAAGTACATCCTTATAAGCACATACGCACGTACAGAAACACATGCTGTCATAACACAGACATACAGCTATCACTTGAACACATACACACATACACACACACTGTAGATTGCAGTAAAGGGTGACAGCATGAAAGAGATAACACAGCACACATGGGAAGCTGCTTTTGTGTGTGTGTGTGTAGAAATATGTGAGTGATCTAAGACCAGGCATTAGTGTTTCAGATAAAGCGAGGGGCCTTAAGTGGTTTTAGGAAGGAGAGAGCCTCCACGCATTTGTGTATGTGTGTGTGTTGGGGTTGGGGTCAGGTGCCTGGTGCGTTTGTGTGTTTCTGCTTACTGTCTGCCCTGTCGCCGCGGCGATGACATCATGGCACACGACCGCCGAACGACGGAAAGAATTCCTCCGGTCTTCTTTACAGACGGAGAGAGAGGGAGAGAAAGAGAGAGAGAAGAGGTGGAGAGATAGGACGAGTGACGAAGGACGGGGGAAGGTGAGGAGAGGAAGAGATGAGAAGTGCAGGGTGGGCGAGAGATACTGATGGAGACTCAGTGAGAAGGAGAGGGAGGAAGTGAGTGGGAAGAGAATATAAGTGTAAATGGAAACTTGTTAAATTTGGAATAACCTGTGAAATGTTCATATAAATGTGTGGCTGTTTTACTACTCACCACCATTACCACCTGAATGAAATGTTATTCAGCCCGGTGCCAGTTTTCTGTGAACGTTTACAGTGACTCATCAGTGGAGTGTGTTGCTGGACAGCGTTGCATTGCTCGTGACAAAAGCTGAGCCAGGTTCACCTTTTTTTTTTGCTGGCATTTTCCACTGAACTGGCTGTGCAATCACAGAAGACCCTAAAAAGACTTTATCGACACAAAATCCTGAGACGAATGTGCCACAGCACATTGATAAATAATTTTTAACATGTACAGCACAAAAATACCACAAAATAAGGAAGTATGAGAGATAACCTCTTTAACAAGCTCTTATTCTTTGCTTTCTGTTACTAGACCTTCCTTTATCCCACTTTGCTCTCCGTACTGCTGCAGAAAGGAAAGACTTGAAAGGAAAGTTACAGAGGCTGCGTATCCACTGGGAACCTTTCCTCCTCACAGTGCTGGCTTCGTCGTCTTTGTTATTTTCAATTGTAAGGACACACTGCCAACACAGCTGAGAGCATACTATGTTTTCAAGTGCCCTCTGACAGTAGAATTATCTAAAGATTTAGCAAAAGAGCGCTGCACTTGAAAATTTTTTTTTTTTTTATGATCACATAGCAACAGCAGTAGCCACAACCAGCACTTGTCATAAGCATGTGTTTAGCTCTGCAAGCTGAGAAGGCCAAGTAGAGAGTGTTTTAAGTATGTGCATGCATGTGTGTCTTAGAGATGAAGGGAGCGTTATGGAGAGGCCCGGAATGAGACGAGTGCATCTGGAATAAATATCATTTTATCACCAGGGTTTATAAGCGCCATGTGCTGGCAGGTAACTCTCAGATATGGTATAAAACTCGACGCACTGTTAGCTTTAACAAGACTAATGTTCCATTAGCCTTTCTGTGTGTGTGTTAGTGTATGTGTGTGAGCACCAGTGTTTGTATTAAAAAAAAAAAAAAAAAGCAAAAGACTGTGACAGTGTTCCAGTGTCTCACAATCTGGAAGAAAGGAAATGTTCTTTCTGATAGCTTAAAGGAATCCAAGGGCTCATGCTGGTTTAAAGTTTAAAAGTATTTCACTGTTCAACACACCGATGAACAGAAGAAGCATTTGGGATTCCTGAAAAATGGCCAGGAGCATGTGGATACAGACATATAAATTAAGTGTGTATATCAAGATACCCCTCCTTATCGCAGTATGATGGAATAGTACGAAACCTTGAAGACTGATTTTGAAATTTTAAGAAACTTATGCATTTGAGAAAATTGGCTTATTTTGTTTGTGAGGAAAAAAATGTTTTATAGAAAAAACATTTGTAAATTTATCATTGTGAGGTTTTGTAAAATGCTACGGTTTGGTATTGGTACTGAAGCTCAGGTATTATATCAGCACTGGTATCAGAACATTTTCTGTCTGCACCTCTTCTTTAGTGTTGTAAAAAATAAATGTATCAAATATAATTATTTATCAATATCAGGAAATGATATAAAATAAAGGTACAGTATTATTAATAAATCTAATAATGTTGACATTCACAAATAAGCACTGAGAAGTCTGACAGTGACCAGACTTCCCCAGGGAATCGATCTACCCACCCGAGTCTTAACTCCCTCAATTGCCCCCTGACAAGACTGCAGCAGTACAGATGTATGATGGGACACTTGCACACTGACAGTGCGGTCAGTGAGGCTGACCAAAGAATCTGTGGGTCTTCACACAGTCCAAACATGTAATCTGTCTTCATTTAGATGCTCTCATCTCTGCATTCCTCACTGTACCACTGTATCTGTGTGTGTGTGTGTGTGTGTGTGTGTGTGTGTGTGTGTGTGTGTGTGTGTGTGTGTGTGTGTGTGAGAGAGAGAGAGAGATTCAGAGTGTGTAATTGTGTCTTGAGTAAAGAAAGAAAGTGATCAAAAATGGCATGTAAAAAATATAAATGAAGTATGTCTCTGTCTGTCTCTGAGTGGATTTGTGAGTGTATGGACATAATTATATGTCTGTGCGTTTGTATATCTTCATACATTCTTAGCTGTAGTTACAGTAACAGTACAGGAGAGGAGTTGGTGGGAAATATGGCCTCCCTTTCTTTTGAACATCTTTTCTGTTAACTTTAACACCCTAGCCTAGAAACTGAAGCTTTATCTTTTTGTAAGTCTGATCGCAAAAACAATATGCGTAAGAGGACAATTAGAGATGGACAATAGTTGTTTATTCATATGTAAAAGTTTGCATCGATGTTTGTGTGCATGTGTGGTCACTCGCTGAGCCCTGTGGGATTGTGGAAAAACCGTTGTGATTTAGTTTCTCTCTGGAAACGGACAGAATTCCGAGAATTCTGAGCCTTGGGTGTCCTCAGAGGCGGCTCAGCCAGATCTGCGGCCGATGGGATGGATGGGATGCGGCTTGTTGCTTGTCGACCACATGGAATGCTATCTATCTGTCAGCTCGGCTATCCAGACAGCGGGAAGAGATAGAGAGAGACAGACAGACAGGGACTAAGTGTAAACAGTTAGCCAGAGGCATTTATATAAGTGTGCATATTCGTGTAGTTAAATAAAGTTAAAGGTAGTTAAACACAATGTTATTAATTGCCAATTGGAGCATCTTTGGAACCAAATACTTGCTATCAGTACCTTGTTGGTGGCTTGTGAATCATTCCCTCAACACAAAGTGATAGGCTTAAAGCCACCGCTTTGGCAAAACACATTGTGCTGAAGTGTCAGTGACAAAAGACACAGACTCCCTGCCTGCTCCCTACTCCTGTAAGTGTGACCAAGAGCCTCCTTCTTCTCATTGTTAGAGAGAGATGTGCTTAATTTTCCCTGCAGAAAGGACAAAGTAAAAACTGCACTATATGTAGAAGTGTAAAAGTCTTTTGCAATTTCTTTTTTGCTATTTTTCCTTTATTGGATAATAGATGCCATGGAGAGAAACGAGGGAAAAAGACGAAGATTTAACATATGCCATAAAAGTTCCCACCATAAATGAACTGGGGACATCCTGATTACATGGTATGCGTCATACTTGACCACCAGCAAGCCCCATATTTTTGCAAAAATGTACGAATTGTATCCTTCTAAATCACAATGTGGTGCTCCAATTAAAAGGACTTCCCTACACTTGTTGACACACCATGAGTTCACCATAACATTAAAATAAACCCAAATTAGTATCTGGCCGCGCAGATAGTTTTGGTTTTCTTTGTCCAGACTTTGCAATATCCATCTCTGGGATTTCTGTCGCCAACCCCGATACAAGGGAGACGACTGGAAGGGTGTCCGGGAAGAGGCGGAAATCTCAAGAGACAGATATCTCAAAACGAGGCAAATAAATCCAAAACTACGTGTATGGACAGACACTGCTAGATTTGCTGCTAGTAAGTGTTTTTTGTAATTTGGGTGAACAGACCCTTTAAAGTGTCTCTGTGTCTTTCACATGATAATTTGTCTAAAAGTTGTAAAATTCAAACAGTTTGTTCTCACAGCAATTAATGTCATCTACATGCAGCCTCACTAAGTGCACCTGTAATTAAATCAAATTAGCTGCTAACTTCTGAAAGCAGCGCTAACATTAATTTAATTTCATTAATCTTCTTCGTCTTTTTCATTTTAAAGTGTGGTTTGTTCTTTGTGCAGGCAAGAGGCACTGCTGGCAGCAATAAGTGAGAAGGACGCCAA
Organism: Toxotes jaculatrix; assembly: GCF_017976425.1. Taxonomy (NCBI): domain Eukaryota; kingdom Metazoa; phylum Chordata; class Actinopteri; family Toxotidae; genus Toxotes; species Toxotes jaculatrix. Next base: position 8,045,005 of record NC_054415.1, read on the forward strand.
CATCGCCCTGCTGGAGCTCTCCTCGTCCAAGAAGAAGAAAACCCAGGAGGAGGTGGCAGCTCTGAAGAGGGAGAAGGATAGTCTGGTTCAGCAGCTCAAACAGCAGGTATGATTACTGTATCGACACTAACACACACACACACACGCACACTGACACCCAAGTGGACACTGGGAAAGTTTTTAGGTCAGTCATTTAAATTAGAGGAGTAGAAAATGAGAACATAGGATATCAGTTTTTTAAAAAAGCAGAGAGAGAGAGAGAGAGAGAGCACAGGTGAGGTGGCAGTGACGAGGGGAGCAAAGAAAATAAGAGAAGCAGAGAGAAACTGAGTCCAGATGTGACCGCAGTCCTCCAACCACCAATGGTAAATTTAGGATTAACCTACCCCTCCTACACTCACCGCACACACACAAACACACACGGAGTTCAAATCTCCAACAAATCTCTGGTGACAACTCTTTCGTATGAATTTGTATTTATTTAAATTCTCTGTCCGCACACTGTATACACAAACACACATACACACACAGACACACACACACAATTGTACACGTGACTTCGCTGGTAATGGATACACAATCACAGAGTTCAAGCACACAAATATGTGCACACACCCTGATATGTACACACTCACCCAGGCCAAAAACAAGGATATAAACATGACCAAATGCCTCTGTGGTTCCACACAGAGGTCTATTCACAGACACTCACACACACTCAGACACACACTCACACACAGTAAAGGTTCTCGTGGGTCTAGTGAACTAACCAGCCCCTTAGTGGATGAGCCTTCTGGGAGTTTGGTGGATTTCTTCTTCACTGTTTCCCCTCTGTGCTTCTGTCTGTCTTCCATGTTTCCTCTAACCACCTGTACATCCATGCGTCCACGCATAACGTGTACACACGCCTATCCATGCACAAGATGTGTATTTATAGTATCTTGCACTATTACCATAGTAATGTTTAGTACTTGCAGGACATGTGACATTAGCTCCTGAGTGTTAAACCCCTAACCTGCTCGGCTGCAGCTGCACACACATATTGCACAAATCACCAAACACATTGACATGATGGTGGCACACAAAAAAATCAAACCCCAGGAAAGATTGGAGAGCTTAATCCTCGCTTTTATTTCCCTTGATTCTGACTGGGAAATGTACCTGCTGTTCAGTGGTAATAACTGAGTTTTCATCCTCAAAATGCTCAGATAGATAAAACGTAGAAACTCTTTTGTTGCAAAAAATTTCCAGTTATTGAATATTGCCAAAAATCCACTTAATGGATAGAAAAAGCTCAAAAGGACTCAGTAAGATAAATGTAGCACATGCAAGAAAGAGAAAAATCTGTGTGTGTGTGTGTGTGTTTGCCAAGGAGTGCTTAAATTGGTGTTTAAGAGAGAAGCGGGGAGTGTTAGAGAGAGGCTGCATCAGATGAAGTCATTATTACATGTATTACTCTCCTCTCTTCCTCCCTCATCCCGTCATTTCTCTGTTCATCCTATTTGAAGTCATTTATGACACCTCAGGGTCTCGATAGTGGTTACTGACAACACAGAGACTCTACTGTCTGCTGCTACGTGTGTGTGTGTGTGTGTCTGTGTGTGTGTGTGTGTGTCTGTGTGTCTGTGTGTCTGTGTGTCTGTGTGTCTGTGTGTGTGTGCTTGCAAGGGTGTGAGCGGTTCTGCTCCCTCTCTCTCTCTGTGGTGTCATAATTTTCAGTCCCTCACTGATGGATCAGAGCCGAGACTTCCTCAATATTCCTGTGTGTTTGTGTGAGTGTGTGTGTGTGTGTGTTTGCAGTGTAACTATCCAGTAAGCTGAGGCTGGTGTAGTATTTTTAGATCGCTCCTTCAGAGTGACATATACACACACTTTGCCGCTGATAACCTGCCTGACAGACGGACACAGATAGAGTTGCGGTGTGAAATTAAAAGTGAGTGTGAATCAGTGATGAAGTAAATGATTTGGTGAGCAGTAAACTCTGGTCAAAAATGGAAACTGTAAACAGAAAGCTGTATTTTTAGATGTGTAAAGTATGGAGTAACTAAATCTGGGTTTATCTGTTTATAGTTTTGGTTTGATGCTGTTCACTGTGGCGTGGCAGAGATAACCACATTTTGCCAGAAGAGACTGATAAATGGATGGATCCATCCCAGTGGATGAAATGGATGTATTTGTTGTACTACATGCTACATACATTAAAAACACACCTGTGTGTGTGTGTGTGTGTCAAAGTGTTTCCCTGCATGTTGGCCTTTGACCACATACTTCAGTTTGGGCAGGAAGCTGTAGATCAAGGTGACCTCAGCTCTCTGCACTCTCTGCTCCTCCTGTCTATTTTCTGTTCACTTTAACTCTTTAACTTTGTTTTATTTTCTTCAGCGCCATGGTGGAGAGACACAGACTAAAACTATGGGAGAAAGAGGGAGAGAAGTTCTGGTGGAGTGTGTGAAAGCAAAGAGAAGAGGGAGTGACTGTAATATTTTATGAAATGGAACAAGGGAAAGAAAAGGGGAGAGGTGAAAAGTATGCTACTGCCCCTCCCGCAACAGGCGCATGCGGTTAACATTTGCAGGTGGTGTATGTGCGGCCGTGGCCATTGTTCTTCACCTGTGTGGCTAAGGCCTGGCTGTAACAAGGGCATTTTTAAAGAGTTCAGCTCTCCATATCAGTGGTTATGTTGTCTAGGTGTTATTTTACCTAACCCACAAGACTCCCTAATTACACTGAAGAAACAGTGGGAAAGCATAGCCATACTTTGTGGTGGAGACAGTACCTTCAGACACTTATAAATAGATGAACATGTGATGATTAAAACTGCATTGGTGAAGGGATTTTTCTGTCATTCAGGGTCGAAGTTGCTGATATAGAAGTCTCTGTAATTCATCAGAGACTTTGTTAATTTACATATTATACACATGTGCATGGAAGTTATAAAATCTCCAGAAAAAAAATGCAGTTCTTGTAATGTTTCTCATTTAGAGTCACAGGGATTTATTAGTTTGTTTCTTTCTTTACAACCTTAAGGGTTCGTCATTATTTCTTTCTAATCACCATGACCTCTGCTGTTGCTGACAAAAGTGAAAAAATATGGGTCTAATCTAATTTATTGTTCCACAGACTTATAAAAATGGAATAAGTCCCCTCAGCGCTCAACTCCAACACTTTTCATTGTCATTTGTAATTTCCCACTTATCAACAACTTTTTCTTCTTGACAGAGAAATGGGGGGGAAAAAACGAATCTAATTTTTTTATCATGATGAAACAGCTCTCGTCCAACCATGACTCAGCAACTTTTCATTATTGATAATTGCACAGATATCAACAACGGTTCTTCTTTCACCACTGGAGGGAAAGACGAAACAATAATCTCATCTAATATTCCCCAGAGCCTTATCACAATGAAATCATTTTCTTCCGAGCATGACTCAGCAATTTTTACCACCCTCATTTCACTCCCTGTTCATTTGTTTCTCATTCTCTATATTGTCAGCGGGTTACAGCAGAGCCGCAGGAAGGTTAGATTGAGGGAGAGGAAGAGGAAGAAGAGGTGAACAATGAGGGAGGAGGAGTGAAATAATGGTGTGATGATTAGATTAAGTGAGAAAGAGATAGTTGGCACAGAAACTACTGAGCTGAGGTCAGCATTCCTGACAATTAGAGAAAAAGGGGAAAATGCAAAGAAAGGCCAGAGAGGAGAATTAAGAGACGACAGAGTGAGGAGGACTGGGGGAGGGGGGTGGGGTGTTAATTTCTTCCTTTCCTCCAGTTCCCTTTGTTCCTCTCTTTCTCTTTCTTTTCCTCTCACCTTCACCCTGCCCCCACCTTTTACCACTTTCCTCCTCGCACACAACTGTTCTTCTTTTTCTTTCCTCTATTCTCTCCCCCCACCTCCTCTTTTTTGTCGACACTCTCCCTCTATAATTCATGTTTTTTTTTTTCGGGGGTTTCATTTTTTGGGCCCAGTATTAGGCTACACGTGGACTAATTATTGCAAATTGCAAATAGATTGGAATGAATTCACCAGAAACTTTCACCATTTTAGATGCTGGTGTGACCTTTACATTTAAATATGAGGATTTGTTATAGGTATTTGTGCTATTGGTTTGATGGTGGTATTGGTGTCTAGTGTGTTCATTGTTGTGGTGCATGTGTGAAAGACAAACTGTGAGATTTGGATGTAGGAAGGCCACGTTAGAGAGCTCCGATATCAGACGGCCTCTCGTCACAGTTTATCCTCTTTAACTTAACTCCTTTCTTTCTTTCTTTCTTTCTTTCATTCTTTTTTACTTGCTCTCTCTAAATTTTGGAAGAGTGGGCTCATTTTTTCAATTCTTCATTCATTATGATCATCAGTCAAAATCAAGGCCAAAGACACTGCTGATGAGACAACATGTAGAAAAGGGAGGAGGGGGTGCTTAAAGAGAGCAGGATAGAGAAGGGATAAAAGGATGAGAGGAAGGAAGGGGAGTAGGGCATGGTTGGACATTTGATGCCTGTATCTGTTTATCAGTGGCCCGGCTAGCTCAGTCGGTAGAGCATGAGACTCTTAATCTCAGGGTCGTGGGTTCGAGCCCCACGTTGGGCGTTACCCTTTTGGGCTGTAGGCTTGGCCCTGTTAAAAGGTCGAGTTTCAAGATAAGAGCCTGAAAAAATCTGCATTGTGGTGCATTTTCCATCTGCTACTGTTATACAGTTATAAGGAGTTGGTTCATTGAGATAAACTGCCAGTGGCACATATCATGGCTGTCTAGGCCATCCAGGCCTATCGAGGCCTCCCTTTGCCCTCAAAACGTCATCAGTTGTTCATGGCATGGATTTGACAAAGTGTTGGACATGTTCCTTTGAAATCATGATTCACATTGATGTGAGTACATCCCATAAGTTCTGCGGATTTGTCTCTTTTTTTTAGCTCCTTTACACAGCCCGGCTAGCTCAGTCGGTAGAGCATGAGACTCTTAATCTCAGGGTCGTGGGTTCGAGCCCCACGTTGGGCGGTTGTCTTTTGGACTGTGGACCCTCTTAACTTAGGAGATCACCTTCTCAAAAGTTGTTGGACTATAGAATGGCCAATGTAGTCTCCACCATCTTTTTCTGCCCCCATACACACATCTTTGTCTGCTTCCATTCTGCCTCCACTTCCAATGCAGTGGTGAGGTGTCTCTTGAGGCCCGGCTAGCTCAGTCGGTAGAGCATGAGACTCTTAATCTCAGGGTCGTGGGTTCGAGCCCCACGTTGGGCGGTTGTCTTTTGGACTGTGGACCCTCTTAACTTAGGAGATCACCTTCTCAAAAGTTGTTGGACTATAGAATGGCCAATGTAGTCTCGACCATCTTTTTCTGCCCCCATACACACATCTTTGTCTGCTTCCATTCTGCCTCCACTTCCAATGCAGTGGCGAGTTGTCTCTTGAGGCCCGGCTAGCTCAGTCGGTAGAGCATGAGACTCTTAATCTCAGGGTCGTGGGTTCGAGCCCCACGTTGGGCGTTAGACTTTTTTTGTGGTCCAAGACTTCTGCAGGCTTAATTCCTGCTCCTGAATCTTAGTCTCACTCTCAAGTGAATCCCAATGTGTAATCAAATATGCATTCTTGTGATGCTGATAACAACAATCAAACACTATGAATAGTCTCTTGTAGTAATGCTGTGTTTTGCTGACTAAAAGTGTCTCATACAAAACGATTTTCAACAAGGCATATGAAAAGAATATTGTTTTCTTTTTGTATAATAGTGCTAATTTTTTTTTTAGTTCTTACTTTGCCCATATCGTGTTCTTTTACTACTGCTGGTGGTCAACATTGTTAACAGACGTTGTGGAGAGGAAGAGACAGAGACAAATAAACATCACTCCGCAGCTGTCAGTGTGCGTGTTTGTCTACAGGTGCAGTGGGGACTCAACATTCTGTGCTTATATGGTTTCAAGATGAACTGTTTACTTTCCATGTTTGTTTTAAATATGTGTGTATTTATTTTAAAGCTGCCTTTAGAAAATGAGGAAATGAATAATGTGTGTGTGCACGCCAGGGGAGGCCCTCTTCAAACTGACTTATGTACATAGAGACACACACACATGTGGTCCCACGTGCACACGGAGGGAAATGCGCACCAGTATCTCAAGCTCACACACACACACACAGACTTTTAAAAATGCAGTCTTTCATTTAGCTTTCAAACAAACACGTATAAAAGTTGGCATTCACATATTTCTTTCAGTTTCTGTCAAACACACACACAAAACCTCAGTCTGGCCTGGTTAAGCCCCTGTTCCTTGCAGGGCTCAGTGAGAGACTAAAGGGATTTAGATTGTACAAGACAGATTTAGACTAACTCCCTCCTTCACTTTCCCTGCCTCACTCCCTCGCTCTTTCCAGACCTACTGTCGCACTACTGAAGTATAACTATAACACGAGAAACAGATGGAGCAGCAAGAGAGAGGAAGAGAGAGGAGAGGAAAGGATGGAGAAGAACAAAGAGATGATGGCAGAGCAAAGAGGAGAGAGATGAGAATGATGGAGCAAAGAAAGAGAGAAAAAAGGGAAGAAATGGGAAAAACAGAAGGACAAAAGTCTCCACGCTGTATGCTAATGTGTGTTTGTACATCAAAGTGCTTCTGTAGGTGTGTGTGTGCTTTGTGTATACAGCACATGAAGTGATTTACAGGTCTTTGTGTGTGTGTGTGTAGCCTTATATTTGTCTAAATCTTCATGGATCTCTCCCCAAGTGGCAAGTTAACAAGCCTGTTATTTTTCTGCACCAGTTAACAAGCTACACAACAGGTGGCATGTGAAGTTGAATGAGTGCGTTTGTGGCTTGTGTGTGTGTGTGTATGTATGTATGTGTGTGTGTGCAGTTCCAAAATGTGTACGAAATGTTATTGTTACTATTATTTTTAAATACAAGCAGAACCAACCCAACATTTACAGCATAAACACACACGGACAGTGTGATCTCTTTCTATCATTGTCTTTTTCTCGCTGTCCATTTTTGACTTTCTCTCTCTGAATCTTATTTCCCTCTCTCTGTCTCTCGCACACACACACACTTAGTGAAGGCAAAGCTCATGGCAGTCGTCCAAAACTCTCCTCTCTTCTTCCTCTCTGCAAATTAACTCCTGGAGGAATTCAAGGCGAGGGTTTTCCTCTTATCACACACACATACACTGCTTTCTGTTGTTTTCTCAAACATGAATGTTGTTTTCTGTCGCTGAATCATGTAAAATGATTTTTCCCTGTCTTTGGTGTGAAATATCAAATAGATCTAATTGTTTGTGACTTTTCGTCCCCCTGTAGACTCAAAACCGGATGAAGCTGATGGCGGACAACTACGAGGACGACCACCTAAAGGTCTCGTCTCCAAACTCAGAGCAGCCCAACAATCACAAACCCTCCCCAGACCAGGTGAGAACTCTGCCCAGGACAATGATCCTTCAGCTGAGGGAAACCTGCAAATATCATCCCAGACCCCTCGCTCTGCTTCAGACTAATATCATCACTCTTGTGTGGATGAGAGCATGCTCTAACGTAACATTTCTAAATCTTCCTGTTATTTTCATTAACAAGTTTATGTTCAAGTTAAAGATAGTGACTTTCACATGTCCCTCTTTGGGAGTAACATTTACTTTTTTGTCTAATTAGATGACATATGTTTTAAAAAAGTTTCATTTTTTTCAGTATTGCTGTACTTTGTATGTCTACAATTTCATGTTTCGCCAAACTAACTTCCTGCTTTCTCTGAACTCACGCTGCGGTTGGGCTGAACCAACCAATAGGACGATGAGGAGGGCATTTGGGCCTAGCCAATCACATGCCTTCTTTCTCTCCCTCGGTCCTCCATTTTGTACAGAAGGGTGAGCGTCTTCTTTATCTGGGTTCGATCACGTTTGGATGTGCTCATCGTCTCACTGGTCTTTCGTTTTTCTTACTTTTGTTTCATCCGTGAGTTTGTGGTCGTTCTTTTGTCATGATCCAGTCATTTCACTTGCTCAGTTTTTTTTTCATTCTTTGTAAGAATCTACATTCAGTCTTGAAACTCTTCTCTTCGATCTATCTTCTTCCTTTCATTATTTTTGCTTTTCTTTTTTTCAGGAAGTACATTTCTCATTCTCTCATCTGTGGCTGCAACTGATTTTCTCCTGATTTTTTTGTCTGGTACATAAAAGCTGAAATGAGCTTGATTCAAGGCCTAAACTGGAATCCTTCCAAATCTCATGTCTTGAACATGTCTCAAATATCCATTCTGCTCATTTTCATATTTACTTTTTGAGCCGTTCCTCCTGCTCTTGTTTGTTTGTGTGTTTTTTTTTTTATTTTCCCGTCATACCTTAATTGCCTACCTGTTTCTTCTTTCCAAGATTTTTTTGCGTCTTTGGTAATGTATTGATCTTTGTCTATTTGTCTGTGCAGCAGCATCTTTTATTGTAAACTTCTGTGTTAATCATGATGCTTTAGATCATTGCATGATCCCATCACTTCTCAGGTGAACTTTGTGTGATGTACGGGATAATTTCAGAAAACTGCTCCTTTGCCAAATTGTTAAGTAAAAAGTAAAGTTTTTTAGGAATGTTAAAAAGAAGCTTTTCCCCTTGACGCTTGCCCTGTGCTGTTTTTTAATTACACAATCGGGGATTTCAGTATTTTAAGGCCCAAAGGTCATTAATCGCACATGCATGACAACCTGCAAGTCAAGCAAGAACAAAAAACACGCCTCTACAAATCGGTCTTAGCACACCTAATGTAGAGTGCAGTCCTCCAGCAAGTAATTTCCCTTTTCAGTCTTCACTCTGATGCATTTCCAATGCATTTTAAGCATTTTTTGAATAACGTTGAAACGAGTGTAGTGTTGATGATCTGATTAAGTCATTTGCTCCTGTAAAATTCAGTGATTTTTGACGTTATTAAACAGGTTGGTATTGGTTTGATCTGAATTAGGACAGTGGAGGCAGCGCCACATATGAGTAGCACATGCTACTTTTAGCGCAGTTCAGTTCCTCCAGTGGGATTTCCCATTGGGATGCTAAAAGCCCAAAGGTTCACCAGCGGATCTGGGTTTGTCCCTGGTTATTAATTAGCGGTAGCACCTCCCTGCTGAGAGAGACTGGCCGGCCAGCGCACACACAACTCACACTCCATCTCTTTTACTTTGTGTGCTCGCGAGTGGCTGCACGCACACATGTACAAACACACTTTCTCCTTGGTGTGTAAGGTGGTTAATTCGCCATAGCACATTACGTCGGAACAGTGAATGATTGTGACTCTTTCTATAAAAGGATTCTGTGATACAGCTGGAGAATGAAATGCCTCACAAACAACTACAGCAGAGGAACACAGGAGAACACACGTACCTTTGTTGAGAAGATTTTTATGGTATTTTGCATTTTTAATGAGTGGTTTTAGACACATCGGTTAAAAGTGACAGGAAAGAGGCATAATTCAGGGTTTTGGTTTTGTGAGGTTTTTCAATATTTTAAAATTACTTAACATGAATTAGTACACAAAGCTCCCACCTGCAAAAACTATTTAATATTTAATTTTTCACATGACATTGAGGCTGCGTCTTTTTTATGTATTGTGTAATGTTACTTAAATTATTACAACTATAGATATTTATTCATAGCTTACTTGCCAAAATACACAGAAAAGACTGGGAGCACTTTCTGCCTTATATGATAAATATTTAATTTCACGCGGTGCTTTTAAGGGAAATATCCTGTTCAAGTGTTAATATACTCACTGATGATAAAAAAGATAGTAAATTGAGATTTTTCACCCCACAGTGGCAAGGTGAATAAAAAACCTAGTTACTAAAATACATCTTTGTTTAACTGATGAATTAATTTTCAAAATAGGAACTGATTAATTTTCTGTTACCGGATAATTGATTAACTGTTTCACTTAAGAACAAGTCTACCCTGCGCAATTGCAGTGTGAGCTGTTGACGAAGATTTGTTTGAGGGTTAGGGTTAGGGTTAGCTTATTAGTTTATTAGTTGCATCACATCAGCAGCCATGATTCCAGCACTGTCAACGTATTCTGCATTGAAATCCTACCTCCTACCTTCAAAAGAAGCTGTTCCTGGTCAGTTAAATTTATTTGTGCTTGTGTGCATATGTGTCTCAGAGGGATCTGTGGAGAAAGAAAAATCTCGATTTCACCGTATAATGTGGCCATTTTTGTGGCCAAAGTTTTTAAATGCAGCCAGTCAGTGAGGCCCAGCTGAATGTCTCTCTTTGGAGTTGTTTCATAGTACAGTAAGAGTCTGGTAGGCAGTCATGGGAGGTTAATAAAGAGGCACAAAAGCACACACTCTGACACACACAGTGCTGTATAAAATTATGTCTCCTCTGGGATTGTTTCGTTGTACAGTAAGACACTGGAAAGCACGGTAGACTCATTAAACACACACTGCATACATTGACCATTGCAAGTTGTGTAATGCAATAAAAAGATATAGGTACATACACACTGTACACCTTAATAAAATCAGTAAATTCAAAGACTTTAAGCTCGGCAAAGACTTTCAGAGGTCAGCATTTTGTTCATATTTCACATTATTATTACAAGAGTAAATTCAGGCTTATTTTAATTTTTTTCTGTTAGTCATTATACAGTTCTTAAAATGGAAAAGAAAGCAGAGGTCTTGTTATTTCTGTCTAAATGTCTTCTTTATATCACCATCATTCCTTCCATTCTTTCTGTCTGTTCCTCATTTGTCTTGTATTTGATCCACAGAGCTCCGCTGCAGGTCTGGAAAGTGTGGACAGTGGTTTTTTTTAAGCCTTTTGACAGAATAGTCCAGATTAGAACGTGCTGTGAGAAAACAGCTGGGGCACATATGTTCAGTATGTTTTTAAAGCATTAAAGCTCTAAAAACTTTGAGCCATGTTTTCACATATTGTCATATTACACAACGGTGTTGGAGGGATAACGTCCTTGTTGCGTTGCGACTGTCAGCATACATCAGAGATGTTTTTAAAGTAGGATCCCTCCAGCCTTTCTTTTTGCTTCTCTTTCCTTCTCTGTTTACCTCCCTCTCTCCTCCGTAGGGAAATGTTCAGTAATGTCTTTCGTAATGGACTGTAACCTACTGGCAGGTCCTCACTGGAAAATACTGTAACTAAAGCTATTTACAACTCTGATAATGATCCTGCATGAGCGCATGTGTTTTTATGTTGCAGTGTGTTTGTGTGCCTGCTTATACTGTATGGGTATTTGCTCTCACACATAGTATATATCTGTGTATATATTTAGTATCTGTGTGTGTGTGTTTGTGTGAGAAACAAGCAGTTGTGAGTCAGGAAGGTGGGGTAGCTACTCGTGAACTCACCAATGGAGGTGGTCTGGAAAAACAAAATTATTCCTAGTTTGTGTGGGTGTGTGTCAGTATGTGTGTGTGTGTGTGTGTGTGTGTGTGTGTGTGTGTGTGTGTGTGTGTGTGTGTGTGTGTGTGTGTGTGTGTGTGCGTGTGTTGTGTTCACAGTAAATAAGGTAAGGACTCAGAATCAGAAGTGACAGTTACTTTGAGTTATTCTCACCTTACTTTCAGCTTTCATTTTTGCAGCAATGCTGGTAGAGACAAGCGAGCAAGAGGAGTTTCCTTTTTTCTCACAGAACCACCCACATTTAGTTCTTTTCATTTATTTGTCAGGATGGTCAGTATTGAATAATGAGTGTTGGATATACAGTATATGTAGAGTTTCATATGTTATATTTTATTCAATTATTAACAAAATCTGCATCTTGTTTTTTCACTGTTTTGACATTTTAACGTTTTTAAACTGTTGATCAAAACCGTGCTTGAGGTGTCCTGATAAACAGTTCTAACAGGCACCTGCCAACAAATCAGAGCCAAGTATTTGATTTAAAAAAAAACAATAATTTCATTCTGTCTAAATCAAAATGCATCAGGAATGAAAGTCAAGTTAAGATGTGGGACAACATTACATGAATATTTGCAATTCTTGTACCTAAACGGTGATGAGAGAAGCAGATTAATGAGCTGAGGTAGAGTTTAGATACCGAGAGAGAGAATGATGTTACTGCACTGAGTGAGAGGAACTCAAAAACTCATGAGTGTGTGTGTCAGTGTGTGTGTGCGCGCTGAGTGACAATGGGCAGAGAGCGCAGGGTGTGGACAGACGCCGCTGGGATTATATATACTTTACCAACACACACATGCACACGTGTGCTAACAGCCCTCTTAACATGCCTCTTCTGCACTTCAATCCTGCTATTCCCCGAGGAGCATAGTGTGTGTCTGTCTGTCTTATCTGTGTGTTTCTGAGTGTGTGTCTGTGTATGTGTCTCTTGGGGGGTCCTGTCTTGTACCCACAAAATGTGTGCGTATCTGTTTTGCTCGTCTCACCCTCATTCCCACACTTACACAGACAGACACACACACACACTAGTCATGGCCACATGACTCTGGATGAACATGCCCAGCTTTTTCTCCTATCTTGAATCCCTGCAGAATCCGTTAAACAGTCATCATAGGGGTTAGTGGGCTTTTTTTTGCAGTGATGTTGTGTGTACATTAAAATGGGGAAAAAATTTCAGTATGTTTTTCTTTCCTTCCTTTCCTCCTTCAGATTCTCTCTCCCCTCCTGGATCTCAATCAGAATCGCAGTAAACTGAAGCTGTACATCAGTCACCTGACCTCACTGTGTCAGGAGCGAGACCCAATCATATTGCAGGACTTTGCCCCGCCCCCCGCTTATCACCGCTCTGACTCCGCCTCCTGGCATACGCAGCTGCACAGCATGACGCAGGAACAGGTAGGACATATGTGTGTATTTGTGTGTGTGTGTGTGTGTGTGTGTACTTTGGAAAGATAAAGGTAAGAAATCAATCAAAGTAAAGACGTTTGTCAGTCCTTCCTCAACACAGAGTTATCCCAAGTTCAGACTCCCGTATCCTGAGTTCAAACTTGGCAAGTTCAACTCAGAAGTCCAGATTCCCAAGGATGGGAGGACTGTTTGCAATTGGAACAGCAGCGTTCTTGTTAATATCACACATGTGAAATCAAAAAGGTCGCTTTCTGGCCTGGAAAAATATCAAAACTTAATGAAGTGATATAATAACAGTCCTGGGATGAAAACAGTTACCGCTTTGAGCCTGGATAAAACTCTGCGCCACTGCTGCTGGCTGGCATGCAGTGCATTCTGGGACTGCCCTGAGTCCAGCTTCCAATGCATTCTCGATAAAACAGTTGGTGTGAGAACACTTCTGTATGCACTTGACTAGATGCAAACTTTGAATTAGAACAGCAACAACTTGGGTTGTGACTGATGAGAAGTACGCAAGAGCACAAGTACAGAGAAGAATGCAGATTGAGAAAGGCCTCTAGACTACAACTGTGTGTGTGGATGTGTGTTTCTGTGTGTGGAGTAAATGTGCTTTGAAAAATGTGGAAAAAGCCGAGGACATTTTGTAACTCCTCATTTATCAATTTCTAAAACTAGCCACCGAATATGTGTGTGTGTTTGTATGTGCTTACTTGTACATACTGTACATGATGACGTGTACGTTTGTGTGATTGTTCCCGCTGTGTGTGTGTGTGTGTGTGTGTGTGTCGATAATTGTGTGGGTGTGCTTGTAGGAGTAGGGCATACACTGGTCAGCCTGGCAGGTTTTTGGCACTGCCTTTGACATTATTGAAAAGATTTACTCCGGCGGGTCACCTGACGACAAGCGCCTGGCAGCAGAACAAATACTGTTTCAGACGTTTTCTTTTACAGGGAGTAAACTCTGCTTCGAGCTTTTGGCAGCAGGAGGTGCGTTAGTTCATATACAGAGCGAGGCAGGGAGAGAAGAATGTATTTATTTTACTGTCGAAAGAGTTGTCATCTGAGAGAGGGAGGAGAGAAAAGAGAGGGAAATGAGGATAGAGAAAGAAAAGGTGAGTCTTAGGGAAAGTCGAAGAAACATTGGCTAACCGGCTTGCTTCCCTGTAGCTCCATTGTCATGGTAACAAGTTGTGTTTTCAGATACTGAATATAAACAGTATATTATTAATTTTTTTTTTTTAAGGGATTTTTTGCTGTCTTTGACTTCCTCTGTCTCTCTCTCTCTCTCTGTCCTTTCTCCATATTGAAAACATATCAGGCGATGGTCGCTACATGTGGTATACATTGAAAAACGGTAACTCTAGACACACACACTGAACTCGCGGAGCAATGTGACAGAGTGTGTGGTTAGGGTACAGCAGGACTAGTTTCCTAAATTCCTCATGAAAGCCCTATTGTATGTCTTAATGCTGCAGAATGTCTGTGTTTAGCATGAGTGCTTCAGATATGGCGCTGCATGGTTTGGTGTCACTTTAAATAAACTCTGAATATAGAGAATTAAGTTGTCATTTAATCACAGTGTACATTAAAGGCACAGAGAAATGGTCTGGGTGACTTTCATGGACACACAATTACTATACATATTTTTCATCATCAGCCTGTTTTCACTAAAAGAAAACGCCGACAGTATTCTGCGGTTCAGTGGCCGTGGATCCACATTTTCAAAAGAAAAACATGCTCTGAATTAAAACTGATTATGTGGGCAGCTGTGAAAGCTTATCTAACAAGATTGAATGCTTTTAGACGGCCAGCTGAGTGGCCTGCAGTATTTTATTCCTACCTTGTGTTTATTAAAACATTTAAAAATATTGAAAACATTTGAACCAAACTGTGCTCCTGGTCACATCCAAGTCAAATTTACAACAGAAGAAAACAAGATCTTAAAAAAGAGACTGCATTTGTCCTGTTACCACAAATCACATTTTACAGTACTGCTAACCATTTTCATGGCATTCTGCAGTGTTTTGAATTTCTTGTTTTCTGCACATTTATTTCACTGCAATGTTAAAACCAACTCATCCATCACAGAAAACATTGCGTTTGCCTTTGCTGTTGTTGAAGTTGAGTTATTCTTGCGCAGATTAATGCAGCTGGAAAATATCCTTTTACCCAAATTTGTCTGTGTTTTCCAATTTTCTCCATATGACCGCTCCAAATTGTTTTGTTTGTAATTTCTCATCTGCTACCTCTATAGTTAAGGTCTGGTTAATTTTTGGCCCCATTTTAGCCTCCCATTAAAAAGCTTGGGAAAGCGTTTGTATGTAGCTTTTTATCTGAGGTAGAGAAGTTAACTGGATGTGCATTTAACAAACCATTTTGGCAAATGGAAATTTCAAACAGGAACAAAAAATGCAGTGAATTGGTACAGAAGTTCAAAGTTCAGTTGACTCTATTAGAGATTAAAATAAAAACAATTTCAGTTATTGTCTGAGGGAAGGTATAAATATTCCTACTTGTTTTTAGCATTTGTGAGATACATAGTACAAAATTATAGCAAAAGCCAAAAAGCCTTATTTTAAAGAATGCTTATTGGATTGTTCAGGAAAGAAATAACAGATAATTACAATACTGCTTTTATTATGAGAAATTTGTTCTTTGCTTACATTCTTTTATCTTCATCACTTGTTGCTTCATTTCTGCCAGCACTCTCTAAATTTTACTTCTTCAGGACTTTTCTTTCCCCATAGGAAGGTGGTTTCTTTCTCTTATTTTTCTTCTGAAGTGCCTCCATCACCATTACCCTTTACTTGTTCTATCTCAGTGTAGGTGTTTAAAAATACGCACTGCTTCTGTTCTGATCTGTTTTTGGCGAGAAGTTTCCCTTAACAACATCACAGTTTGAAATTTTCTGCCTCTCCTTCACTCCCTCCGTCCAAATCCACCCATATTCCGGCAGTGCCACTTGGCGCCATGCGTCTGCGTTAGACCCCGACCCTGCCTACACACAATCACAGACGCACACTGCCAGTCTTTCATTCAAGCCCATGTTTCTCGTTTTCCTTCATCATGTGTCACCATCACCCTGGCTGACCCTCTTAATGCACACACACACACTCGCACACTGACTCCCTCCAGACCACCATGTTCCAGTGTGCCAGCTTCTCCTCTCTGTCTTGTGGTGAATGTGTGTGTGTTTTACAAGCCTCTCCCTGGCTCTGTTAAAATGCCTGGCACTCTGTAAAGCCATTAGGATCATACTAAAATAGCATGTAAAACACACATGGACAGACACACAAAACACACCCGGAAATCTACATATCCCACACCCACATATGCTTTAACATGAATTCATAGCAGTCATGAGTGACCACTGGAGGCTCGTGTACCTGACAGTGTGTTTCTATAACGTGTCACCAGCTCAAACATTTTATTAACACGGCATTTGATGTAACTTTCCTCTGTGTTGTTAAACTGGATCATGGGTCATGAGTCTTTAGGGTTTATCGACTGGGCACCTCCCAGTACAGATAACTGGTCACATTAAGAGTAAGAAACCTCAGTGAGGCTCAGCAGTAAATTCAGGCCTTACAGAGCGAAATTCCTGCTGTCTGTACTGATAAGCTCAGCTGATCATACTACTGAAGATAGGTTTGACACTACTGAAAAACCTAAAGCATCACAGATTTACTATTCGGAAAAAGATAACCCAAGCACCAGATGTAACAGCAAAAGATTTGCTTCACAATACAATACACAATACAAACAAGCTACAAAAACGCTCAGAAATGGAAGATATTATCTCAGCGTAGCAACCATGGTACCTCATTAGTCAGCAGATTTTGAACAAAATGCATGTTGAAATGTTTTAATCTTCCATGTGAACTGAATCAAGAGACTTTTATTGAATGATGCAACTATGCAACATATTGTTAAAGCCCTCATTAATCTGTGCTGATGTTTGTACCATTTAAATGTGATGATGTGGGTTTGGACGCAGCCTGAGATATTCATTGCATGTCATCTACCGGGTTTAGTAATTTTGAACTCTCCTCCACTTTACGTTTCTGCAGCTTTTGAAGCATGAAGAGAAGGAAACTTGTTGACTTGTAGCAAAGCAGCCACAGCAACAACAAAGCTTTACCTGAGGTGGTGTCTTTAGTGGCAGTGTCGGTCAGTCCACCACTTTGGTTGGCGGCAACATTCAGCTGGATTGACATTTAAATGGTTGGGTTCTTTTGCGCAGACACACTATACTGAAGGTACTGGTCTAGTCAGTCTTTACATGTTGGGTCTCAGCTAAATCGCTCGAGCAGCATTGAGCCGAGAAGTGAGATGTTAGTGAAAGGCTGGTTTTCAAAAGATGGATTTGCCGAAGATGTTTTTTTGGTCGTCTCTTCCTGTGTGTGTTTGTTTCCATGTCTCTCTTTAACCTCAGCTGAACTACAAAAGTCACACTGATTCCAGTTGTGAGGTTTTACTAAAAGAGCTGTTTTCTGCGCCATGGTCATAATAATAACCTTTATGGCTCAATGACGTCTCTAATGAGCACTGAAGAGAACTGGCATCGTAATCTTCCACACACACACACACAGGAAGTCTCTCTCCCTCTCTGGCCTGTGTCTCTTTCTTTGGCATGAAGTGTGAAGGTATAAGAATTGGCTGTGCGAATGTATGTGCATATCTGTATGTGCATATCTGTGTGTATTTGTCTATCTGTACAAGTTCCATCAAGTGAAACAGCTGTTGAATTTGAAGTACGAGAGTGTGTGTGTAGTCAATACATGTGGAGATTTGCGTGTAGACGTTTGCGTGTGTTTGGTGCTGTAAAAAATGTATTAAGTGTTATTGGCTGCGTCGGACGTTATATCGCTGCTCTTATGAATCCAGTATGAATTGTCAGCCCATGACTCTCTATCTGCTAAAAGTAAAAAGGGCTCCTACTGAGTGACTGTGAGTGTTTGTGAGCCAAGTCAAACTGGAGAAACCTCAGTGAAAACTGAGTCCACATATTTACAACTCTACAAGTCATTGTAATGAAGGAAAATACCACACAATTACAGACTTCGAATGTCGTTGTTGTTACAGTGTAATCTCCAAATAAAAGGTTTCTCAGTGAGGGGAATACGTACTCTCACTCTGGCTCACTTTACATACATTTTTTAAGTTACACAACAGGGTATCACAGGTTTCCAGGGCCTGGCGGCTGTTAGGTCTACTGAGGTGACTCAAATTACTTTATAACAAACTTCCAGTACAAGAAAACAACACCAATATGCTGCCGCGGCCCTGGTGACTGAAAACACTGCTCTGTGATTACTTGCTGATTTTTATAAAATTGATGCAACGGAATAAAAATCTAAGAGTGATCATTTATTTTTTTAACAAGAAACTAAACTCTCATAAAGCTAAAGACCAGAGGAAATGTAAGGCAATTATGTGGTGAGATTTATAAGTGAAACAGTCATTCTTGTCTGTGGTTAGAGATGGACAATTCTTCTTATTAACATAAGTAAATTTAGCTAAATCTTTGATATAATGCAAAAACTATTCCATAATATTACTGATAAATGCTTTATAAATAAAGCTTGTTTGATGATTCACAATCATTGTTTGTTCAGCTCTGCAGCCTGATGACCTGTGTTAAAATGATGCCCTCTTCACAGACTGGCAGGCTGCACAGGAACTGTGTGTGTCTGTGTGTGAGGACCCCTCATGATTTCAGAGTCACTGATTGGGTGAATTTGATTGACAGCAGATACAAAAACAGGATGAGGCGGAGCTGGAACTTAAACATCGCGGCTGATAGTGAAGACTGTAGCTACAGCATTAGAGCAGCACTGATGGCCTGGCTGTGTGTGCGTCCGTGTCAGTGTATGCAGAACTGAAGCATCACTGGTGACCAAAAAAAAGTGTAATTGTTTTTATTGTAGTATTGGATGTGTGTGACAGAAAGTTTCCTAATGATAAAAATTCTAGAGTTACCGTTAAACAGTGTTATACAGTGTGTCTGCTGTTGTTTGTCTTTTTGTCTGTGATTGTTCCTGAAAGTGTTTCTTGGAATAACTTTCACATTAAAGCTGGAAACATAGATGGATTTAATTCAAAGCTGTGTAAATTCTACATAACTCTGAAATGACCACATAGGAAACGTAAGCAAAAGAAAATAATTGTTTTTTATTTGTTGTTTTTACCATGTTATTATGTAGCCCAAGTGCTCCAGATGTGAGACCTGAAACTAGGACTTGAGAATTGACTCCCTAAAGACTTGAGACGGCAAAAAAAGCAAAAAATATTCACATCTCAAGTTTTGACCTGATAACGTCCTCTAACAATAAACATTAAATAGGACAGTGTCAGACAGACCTTACATGGCCACACAGCATGAATATTTAATGATTAGGCCTCTGCTTTGAAAGGACTGGGTCTCTGCTTGATAAAAAGCACTACTAATACAGCTTTGCAAGGGCACAATGTTCAAATGCTGCTTCATTTTAATTCAGACCTTAAAGACTTGAACTCAGAAGGACTTGTGCATTGACTCAACAAGATCTTACCCCCAAATGGCCTTAAAAACATCTCTGTTTATTTTGAGTCATTGTGAAAAAGCTTTTGTGTCTGTGTGCAAATGAAATTGTAATAATGTGTAGAGTGGAGGAAAGACAGAGGGGAGAGGGAGGAGGAGGTTTGGTTGGGGGGGGCGCTGTGTCGAGTAGCATAGATTCAGACCCATCCATTTGTCCTGCGTTGTGGTCTGGGGTCTCTCTAGGCTTTCATTAGGCAGCTCTGCTTCCTGCTCCAAGGATGATTGTTTTCTCTCTAAATACGACCCAGAGGTCCTCAACGACCATTAGACACACACACCGAACACACACTCAGAAACACAGACAAAAGAGAGACAGTCAGACGCACACACACACACACACACACACACACAAATCCAATCCTCAGAGCCCATTTCACAGCCACACACACACATTGGCCTTCGCTGGTCATTACAGACTAACTGCTGGTTTTTATGCAGATTTATTGAATCCAGGCTTAATGTCTTTACCAGTCGGCCTGTTTTTTACATGCATTTGTCTTTTTTCTGTCTTTCACTTCTTTCTCCCTTGATCTTTCCCTCTGTATCTGGTTATCACTATCTCCTCCCCTTCTCGATTTCTGTCCTATCCTCTTTCTTCCTCTCTTACTTTTCTCCTTTGTTCCTTTAAATCCTTCTTTCCCAGTCTTTCTCCTTTTCTTCCATCTTTTCTTCCCTTTCTCTGTCACTCTGCCTCTCTGTCACTCTTTCGAGTCCCTCGTCAGTCACTACCTTTCTTTTAAACTCTTCAGCCTAACCCTCAGCCGATGATGGTGACAAGTGAAGGGCAAAGACGTAAATGAAAAACACAGAAACATGCTCTCCAGTCTCACACTTTTCTTGTCTCTATCTGAAACTTTGTGAACTCTTAGTTTACAATGGCAGCCATTGTGGAAGTCTAGTTTCACGCATCTCTCCTTCCTTACTGCCGCAGACATTTCCTTCAGCAAGTTCAAGTTCCTTTTACTGCCACATGGCCATGCCGGAGGAATTTATTTCAGGACAGCCATAAAATCATTCTGACTTTCACAAACACCTCACAAATTTCAATGGAACAATTATTTGGAGACGGTGTAAATTGTACAAATGCCACGCATACACAGTGTTATGTAACCAAATATTTATTAGACCATATCTTGTAAGTTTCACCTACAGAAAAGAGAGCCAGCTGTGATAACTGAGGATGTACTGCACTTGTCTGTTCTCTTCTGTTTTTAATGAGCATTTTTATTTTACCACCCTGATTTACCATTTAAATCAGGGCCTGAAAAATTTATTTTGTTCAGTGGCTTTCCATTAAATTAAATATATAGCTATTTATTCACTTGCTTGTGCTTTTGTTTCTGTTTTTATTGTCTTTTAAATGTAATTTTAATGTCTTCTTAATGTCTTGTTTTTAATGTATTTCCATGGCTGTGTAAAGCACTTTGAATTGCCTTGTGTCTGAATGGCGTTAACTTGCCCTGCCTTTTGTATGAGCTGTCCTTAGAAGCAACTCAGGCTTCCCTTTTTGTCACACCCTTAGATTGTATTTCCTTATTTTCATTTAAATAAGTAAACCAAACCTAAAAATTCTTTTACACAAACTGTGAATTAGTTTGAACTAAATTGCTTCCATCTTGTCAGATTGGCCTTCTGGGAGGTTACACAATACACAGTCAATGCTAGAGTCTGTTTTTGTGGTTTATTTCTGCTGCCATTAGTGCTGTAAGTCCAGCCTTGTATAGTGGTTCCTTGAGGGCCAATTTAAGTTTTAAGTCTTTTTTACATACTTTATTAGTCCTGTTCTCTTTGAAGACATTCCACTATAGTTACCACACTTAGATTCACAAGCCCACCTCTCCCTGCAGCTTAACCTGCATTATTAGGTGCTAAAGTGAATGTTGGAGACCCAAACTGACAGATTTAAGTTCCCAGACTTTAATAAAATGCTGTGTACTCTTACCCTTCCTCAACAATTACTTCATGTGCTCATGAGCAAGGCACAGGATGGTGGAGAGCTCCTAGATTTGAGTGTGTTTAATCCTCTGTCGCCTCCTAACTAACTGCTCCCAGCGGCCAAGCCTGTAAATATGAAAATGTTCCTATAGTTAATTTTGCTGATTAAATAAACCGGTTAGAATGAAATTACCAAGTGATGTTGAATTACCCACAAAACACACTTGCCTTGTATTTTTCCTCAGCTCTTAGTGCCAGAGTGGTGCAGTATTTTTAGTCCTGCAGGAGCAGTTTTAGGTACAAGTCCTGGAGCTCTATTCCCACTGCAGCTCGTTAGCCTGTGTCGTTAGCCGAGCTGTGCTGGACTATGACAGAACACACACACACGCATTCACACACATTTGGTCACATGGCTCAGGCGCGTTTGGGCTTGGGTGCAGTACATGCAGCCAACTTATAAAGCAGTCTACATACAGTTTAAGGCTGTTAGAACCTAATAGTTTAAATAGAGACAGACAGAGAGACAGGGATTATAATAGTCTATACAGGCCTATTATACTTTATCCCTTTGCTCTTATTCATAATGGTGTCTCTATAGCACTGCTCCAGGCTGCTGTTGCTGAGCCTTTTTAAACCTCCTGTGATTTTATCTTTACTTCCTGCAACTTATGCTGTTACTGAGGAATATTTGCCCTCCAGACTTTTTTTTCTGTCCTGACCCCTGCCCTCTCTTTCTCCTGTCTTTCTGTTGTATTTGTTTAAATTAGTAAAGTACTTTTTTTTAATTGTCAACCTTATCATGTCCATTTCTAGTTTCATAACCTGCATATTTACCTGTTTATATAACCCTTATGTTGTACCCTGTTTAAACATTTCAAAATGGTGGGAAATGGGCTCTATGGTTTGGATCGGGATTTAGGGAAAACCTCATTTTGCTACTTTACTTTAGAGTCCAGGACTTGAAGCAAAAAAAAAAAAAATCTCACCTGGTGGCAGTAATTATACCCAAAACCAAAAAGTTCTGCCTTTTCACCTAACTTCATTAATCATTTCATTAAGATAGAAATAGCTTCTTTCCATTCATGTGCACCGTTAAAGCCCACTGTTACAGTCAGGATCCACATTTCTCCATTGTTTTGTTTTTTTTTTCTCTAAAAAAACTTTTCTTGTTTCTAAGTAAAACATAAGCAGATTCCGTAACATTCTTAAGACAGCTACAGGAGTATCTACATTATTTGGGCAGCATTTTCTTTTTTTTTTTAGTGGAAGGCTTCACTGTAAGCAACTCTGATGTATGGAGGACTGAACCTCATGATTCATAAAACACAGTCAAAGCAAGATGAAGTTAACTGTTTAAACTGCACAACTGTGAAGTGGACAGAGACAGTTTTGTGATTAAAACACACCTATGGCCTCAGAATCATCTGTAAATCAAAAGCTGTATGTAGTCAAGTAACTTAGTAAGATGTGTGTCTGCAGCAGGCAGTTGACCTGCTCGTGGATGGGCTAATGCACTCCAGTTACACAATATATTTTGTTTCTTTACCTCGGCCTGTTTGTAGTTTGTTGCTCTCTCTCTCTGTTAATCTCTCCTTCTCTATCTCTCTCTGCTGAGTTATGGTTTCTTTAGAAAACATTAGCATTCCTCTGCAAAGAGGTTCAAGCCCTGCAATGTGTGTCAAGGGGTCAGTGTACACACATACACACACACACACACATACACACATACACACACACACACACACACACACCTTACCCTCATCCTCATTCTCAAGCTGATAGCCTGTGCTGTATGTGTGCGTGCGTGCGCGCGCGTGTGTGTGTCCAGGCCCCCGATAAGGCAGATAATGATCCATCATGATAATGGAGCTTTAATGGCTGCAGTAAAAATCATCTTCGACAAACCATGTCTTTTTCTCTCTCTCTGTCTCTGTCTCTGTCTCTCTCTGTCACACACACACACACGTCTTACCTCTGTCTTTCTCCTTGCTTCCCACAATCCTCTCCGTCACTCACTAAATTAGAACTTGAGCTTGCAGCATACACGTTAGCCTCGTGCTGTGCACTCACACACCTGTCATGTCAGACACTCAAACCACTGTATCACACACACATATTCACTAACACCTACACTAATGCATCCCACACACACACACACACACACACACACACACACACACTTAAAGGGGTCATGTATCTGGCAACACTACTTCTCTGCCCACTTACATTATTTCATCTACATGTCTCTCTGACCACACACTGTGATTGCATGAGACGTGATCCATGGGAGCTTATAACCACAACAACTTAGTATACCTCATAACTGGAAACTGTATCAAGCTGCTTTGTTTAGATTTAATTTCTTCGGGCCATAAATGAGCTTTGGGTTGAGTGTAGCAAGAGAGGAAGTTTATTGCTTAGCAACATGGGGACGTTTTTCTTTGCAGGGGAAACGATTATGGTTGCTTTCTAAGGAACACTGGGTCTTGTTTTTAAAGTTTTGGCCTTCATTCATATCAGTTATGAGATCATGTTACTCCTGAGGTCAGTTGTTGTGATTTTAGGACGTGATATCTTCTCTGTCTAGCCGAAAAAAACTTTTAGGACATTTTTGCAAAAGCTCATTCGGTATACTGGAGAACATGTAGTTCTCCAGTATACTCGCAACCAAGTAAGTGGTTTAGATCAGTGGTTCTCAACCTGGGGGTCGGGACTTTTTCTGACTCTTCTGTTGTTCTGAAAAAAATGATGGTTTTTACTGTTTCAAGATGAAAAAATATTCAACTAATGTGTGTTTGCAGGAAAAATGTGTTTTTATTGGAGCTGTTCACAGCAAACCAAAAACATAGGGACCCACTGATTGTTCTGGGACTAAATCTAAAATCTGTTTTACCTCTCAGGTTGTTTGTCCCAGAGAATTCAATTCTAAAGCTGCCTCTTACATTGCCGCTTTATAGATCTCACCACTGAATTTAGAGTAAATATCTGAGCTTTCCTTTAAACCTCAGAGCAGGTGGCTTTATATAACAGCAACCTGTGGCCACTGAATCCTGATCCTAACAGTGGTATAGCACGATGCCATGTGTTATTTTTTAGTTTTACATAGTAGTACTATCTGGACACAAGCAACTATTCATAACACTAATTAAATAAGACTATTAGCGGATGATTGACAGATTTTCATTAGGGACATTGATCAAGGTGAATCCACATGAAAGCCATTATCACTTATCGCTTACCTGGTTATCACTTTTAAACTAAAGAACAGTTGAGTTATGGATTATGGATTATGGAGTGCTGGGTCTTAATATAATGACACTATCACTCACATTTTCCAAATTCAGTATATATGATCCTATGTCAGGTAAACGGCAGCATTAGCGCTGTGTATGACCCATTTAATCTGGATTTTTTTAACACCTTTTCAAGTGTCTGTCTGTGGTGCAGGTCAAGGCTGCGTGAGTCAGAGAGCAGAAGACAACAGACATATATTAAACCATTTATCTGTTCTCAGTCGTTTCGCAGCCTTATCTTTACTGCTGTGTTTTTCTGCCGGATTTCAACTAAAATGCAAAGCCGTTAAGGTGAATTACCTGCAAACACACATAAACTGACATGTACGAAATATGTCGATATGCTTCACAATAAAGGAGGCCTTTCTCTCTCTCTCTCTCTCTCTCTCTCACACACACACACACGAGGATAACAAATCAGTGGAAATGATAAAAATCAAGGTGCAGAGAGCACCAGACAGAGCTCCAAGAGATGACACCGATGAAAGCTGGACTACGTTCTCAGAACTCATGATAAATGACGGTGATTCCCTGAAGCACTGATAATGTCATGTTTCTGTTGTTGTCATGTTGTTGTTGTTTTTTCATATGTTTCATAACTGTCCACAAAAGGTTTGTTCAGGTTTGGTGGTACGCAGCAAAGTATATGTTTCCTTCTACTTGTGTGTGTGTGTGTGTGTGTGTGTGTAGTGGGGGGTGGTTCCCCACTGTCTGATGCTAATTGAGCTTTCAGAATGGGTCAAATTGTGCCAGACCATGCACACACTGGCACACACACACACACACAGGGCAGTTTGCAGCGGTCAAGCCTCATTGCGTCCCTCGCATGGCTTCATACGCTCCTTGACTTCCTCATTCACTCACTCATTCTCTCCATTTTTCTCTCTCCTCCTTCATCATCATCTCTTTTTTCTCCTCTGTCCTCTCTGCCAATAGCTCTTCTGCTTTCTTTCTCTTTACCTATCAAAAATAGTGTTATAAGTTATTAGTGTTACACTAAACATCAATGATTATTAAATATTTAATATTAGTTTTTAGTATTAGGGTCCTCCATGATGCTGGGGGACTTGTGAGAGACAGAATAAAATGAAAATGGTAAAAAACCGATGCATGAGGTTGAGATGTTCTTACTTACAAGCTCGCAAAACCCTGGATACTACACTTCCCACAATGCAAAGCTGATGATGTATTTCTTCAGACCCTACCTGCCTGATAAACACCCACATCTTTAGTGTAGTGCAGACTTTCTATCATAATTACGTAATCTCTAATTGCAAGTACTGAATCCAAATCTGAATTCAAAGTGCTTTATTGTCACGACCATGCTTTCATTAGTCCTAAAGCAATGTAAGAAAACTGACCATGACTCTGACATAAGCTGAGAGTATAATAAGCACACTGTTGAGAGAAATGTTTGCATGTTAACGACATGATTTATAGATAAGAAACAGTATTTGTGTGTGATTTATTGGGGAGATTTCATCAATCATTAACAGTATTATTACTTGCAGCAGTTTTACACTTGAATAAAGCCACTGTAATTTAAAATGCCACTGAGATTTGCTGGCTAAGAGATGAGAGCAGAGGGAAGAGGTTAAAACTTAACGAGGAATTATTTTGCCAATATCTGACTCAGGCCTCACACATATGCGTGTACACACACCAACATAAATGTGGGCTTGTGTTACATGACTGTTTGAGCGGTCCTCGTATTGATACAGATGTATTGGTCATTAAGTCAGTTAGGTTTGACGTCTCAGCTCGGGCGCAGCCAAAGAAAACAACATCAGTGCGCTCTCACAGAAATGTTCCACTCTGTATGGGCAGAAAGAACTACATTGCGGTGTTTTCAGATTACAGTCTGATACGTGTGTATGTGTGCATTTATGTGTGTGCGTTACCTTATACATGCTCCCTGATCATCCATTTGGGCTACGAGGAGACTTGAGCTTGTGTGCGCTTATTTGCTTTCTTTCTGGGAATTAAATTAGAAGATCAAAACCAATCTCATATCTGTCTGGTAAATATGAAGCAGGAGCCAGGAGGTACTTAGCCTAGCTTAGCACAAAGACTAGAAATTGGGGTGAAATGAAATCCACCTACCAGCACCCTTTAAAGCCTACTAATGAACAGATTATTGTGTTTGTTTAATCCGTGAAGAAACCGAAAGCGTAAAAGCAAAAATCTGCCATTTTACTTTTCCTCTAAATTGCTGTATCACAAGATGTAGACTTACATAATGTCTGAAATCTCTCCCCTCTCTTTTTTTTCCATCTTTCTCTCAGTTGGAGGCGGAGTTAGAGCTGTGTGAGAGGGAGGGGGCGGAGCTGCAGGAGTACGCCAACCAGGTCCTGCAACAGATCGCCGACCGATGCCCCGACATTTTGGAACAAGTCGTCAACGCCCTGGAGGACAGCTGCTGACACCCGCACACAAGCAAACACACCCTCGTGCATAAGCTTACATGAGCACATTCATTAGCACAGAAAGTCAGAAAAAAAACACACATCCAAACATTTAACATGAGTCTCCAGCAAGACCCAGTAAGACAAACTGATACACAAGTAAAATCACAGTGTTGGACATGAAGACTTTCTCTTCTTACCTGCTCTTCACTCATCTCATTTTCACAGATGGAAAAAAAAAAAATCATGTTATGACTGAAAAATACTTTTCCGCCATCATTTTAAAATTAGCAGTTTCCATCAGAGGGGAGTGTTGTTCATTTTTCAGTTCCAAGTGCTTTGTGTTGGCGTGCTAGTTAATTGGAAGTAGTTGATCTTTTTTCAGACGTTAAACGTGTGCTTTCCTAACTGGTCCGAGACAGAGGGAGCCTTCACTGCACTTGCAACCTGTGGCACTTCACAGCGGCCATCTTGTGTCCTTCCAGGCAGTCAGCAGTTGGACTTGTTATCGTGACTTGATGTATTTTAATGGAGGAAAAAAATAAAATAAAATCTAACTGTATATAAAAGGTGAGAGTGAGTTGAGCTTGCCAGGTAGTTTCTGATGCCAGACTTGCACTCTGTTGCCACATTGTTATTTGATTGGTTCAGATACAAAAGTGTGTTTATTTCAGCTGCCTTTGGTTCTTTACATCATTTGCTGCTATCTTTTTAACTTTTAGTTTCTATATTTTCTTTTCATTTCTTGTATTTTTTTTGTCAGGTATCTGATGAAATGTACCAGCTTGCAGTTTCTTTCAGCAGTTAATCTCTAGATAGTTGTGTAAATTGTAAAGAGAGAAGTTTAATTAACAGAAACACAGCTTTCATCAGGGGAACATGACACGTTCATCCATTGTTTTCCACCAGTGATGAAAAGGCACAAACGACTATAAATCTCGCAATACTCCCTTTATTAAAACACACCAGTGTAGATGGTTTGTGTTTTTCTTTTTAACCTAAGAAAACAACATGTTGTGTCCAGTTGTGGTGTCCATGAGTTCAGAAAATCCCTCACTTACCCTTTT
Organism: Toxotes jaculatrix; assembly: GCF_017976425.1. Taxonomy (NCBI): domain Eukaryota; kingdom Metazoa; phylum Chordata; class Actinopteri; family Toxotidae; genus Toxotes; species Toxotes jaculatrix. The sequence goes on from NC_054415.1 coordinate 8,073,069, forward strand.
ATGACAATCCCTTTAGAGTTAACATGAGGAGAAGTCTGAACTTAATCATTTCCCCTTTTTGAAACATCTTTTGTTTTTCTTTTTTTGGAGGGAGGGAATATAAAGTAATTGTTATATATTTTTTTGCTTTTCGTAATATATAAAACACTAATCTTGTTTAATTGAAAATATTGTCATCTATTGGTTGATATGTTACATAATGTGTCAAAATCTTCTTTCTTTCTTTTTTTTGTGATTTGCAAGAATCCACAGATTTGTTCCATACACAGGAGACTGTTATTGGAAACGTACATTGCACCCACTCGAGGCTCTGTGTCCACCGGGAGCGTTTCCATCAGAATCAGTTTCTTGTTCTTGTTGTTTACAGTGGAAATGACACTCTAATGCATGTTTCCCACAGCGCTGACGGCCTTAGCATGGTTTAAACGCTTGCAGCTCTGAGCACTAGAGGATTTCAGTTGTTTCAAATTCAAGCAAAAGCTCCTCCAACTGAGGTTTTTATACTCTTACAGTGTATTGAGTGCTGAAGGCATGACTGGTGTCAGGCAGCTGTTTAGCGCTGCTCCCTAAAAAATAAAAAAATAAAATAAAAAGAGAAACACCTGGTGGACACAGAACCCAAAGGCTGGGATTTACAATGCTTACTCAAATCTGAATTTACACCAAACTCTGATCTTAAGGCTTTCACAACAAGCAAAAATACGTTTTCTGGCACCAAAGCGGTGTCTTAAAACAGCTCAGAGCAACACGGGTGTAAATTAAACGTGGAGTTTCATTTCAAAACTGTTTTGGGAGGAGAAATCTCAGCCTGATGCTCGGTGCAGCTTCCTCGAATGTTACTCGTCTGAAATTGCTCAAAGCTTTAACGATCATGCAGAGTTTGTGTAACATTTGACAAATGCTGGTTATCTTATTTTGGCATGAAACTCTTAACTCAGATATGAGCTGACAGTGTAAATCCAGTATTTTGTTGTGTGTTTTATACTGATCATGTTTTGTCTTTCTTGGAATGGTGATGACTGGGACTCACCGTGTCTCTGTTGTGGATTGAAAACCCGGAATGAGAGAATGGAATAAAATATGGATTTATCTTTATTTTGTTGTGAAAGGATTCTGTCTTTGTCTTTTTTGTCTATCAGTTCATTTTCTTTCTTCAGAAACAGTTTTTGTGTAACAGAAATAATATTTTTCATTCCCTTATTTTTCTGGGAAACTGTTCAGTGTATCTTCTCTCACACCTTCACACACTGAGTGTTTGTTAAATGTGCGAGAGGCCAGGACTGCTCGTTGCTGTCTTTGGAACATCTTTCCGTTTGTTTCCTCTCCTCACTTTTTCTGACCTCTCCTTCCCTCCCTTTCCTTTTACCTCCTTCATTCTCTCTATCTTCTTCTTTCACATGCAAACTGAGCACTGTCTCTTGTCAGCAGCGGTTTATTTTCCTATCCGCCCACAATAACGATGTTATTCCATGCCCAATCTTCCCAGTATCCTTTTGAAAGGCATCACGCCACTGCAGTGCTTTATCACACACACACACACACACACACACACACACACACACACACACACACACACACACACTCCAGCAACACTGTTACTATTGGTTTAAATGTCCAGCAGCTCATCCAAAAATGAATTGTGTCCAACAGCAAAGTCACTTAAAACTCACATGGTTGCTGTAAAACTGTCTGTTTTTAGTGCTTTGTGTTATGTCCTGACCCTTTATGTTCTTTTTATTTTTCACAGAAAGCATCTTTGAGTATCTTTGAAAAGTCTGGTTTCTGCAGTGGACGGTTCAAACATGAAACCAGATTAACAACTTAAACTGGTTTCAGATCCACCACCAAAGAATAAAGGACAAAGTTTAGGATGGAAAGAGGGTGAGTGTTTGTCTGTGTGTGTGTGTGTGTGTGTGTGTGTGTGTGTGTGTGTGTGTGTGTGTGTGTGTGTGTGTGTGTGTGTGTGTGAGGGTGAATGCAGTTTATTGCAGCAAGTTAACTACAAAACAAAGAGCCTGAAACCACACACACATCTGCCTAATTTCTGCATGTGGCAGCAGCTCTGTGTAATGAGTTGTTGGACTCATTCAACTGGAAAATCGGGGTTAACAGACCCACCCAGCTCGACTGATCTTGAACCCTGACCTTCACCGGATCTTTGACCTCCTCTGTGAAAAATTTCCAACCAGGGAGATCAAAACATTATCAGGTCATTAGGGTCATTCTGTTTTTCACACAACAAAACATATATCAAACACTCTGAGAACCAACTCCTGACAGTCTGTAAATGTAGCATATGTGCTGGTGTTTACCTTCACATATGGCAACGCTCTGTACATGTGCGAGCACCTGGCTGTGTGTGTGTGTGTGGAGGATCGGTTCTGCTTTCTCCATCTACTGTCCTAATAAAAGCCAGTGGAGGGAGACAGAAGGGATGGATGGAGCGGGAAAGAGGAGGAGGAAGAGAGACGCATGTATGACTCCCTGATTTATGCAATGGCGAAAGAGAGAGAGGGAGGTAGAGAGAGACTGGAACGAGTGGAGACACAACCCGCTGAGAAGCAGGCATCATTTCATCCTCACGTCTCGGCTGTGACTCAGAGAGCTCACAGTGTCTTTCAGCTGTTTGTCGCGCAGTTTAAGAGCAAGAAGAATGCACATAATTACATGTTGAGACACCAAAAATATGTATAATAGATCCCCACAAGACATAGTGGCGAACGTGTCTGCTAACTTTTTATTAAGCTCTAGACATTTGGAGAACTTAAAAATGGCAGATGAGTGTGACATTGCTCACTGGGAAAATAAAGGATTTTAGTAAAACAATTTATGGCTTAAAAATCATCCTCAGACCTGAATCACTCTCTTCATCTGCATCATTTTGGTTCAGTGAGTGAAGGATTTCATCAAAGCTGAATACTGAGCGGGTTTTAACGACGTGTGGGGCTCACATTGGAAAAGTATGCTTTCTAAATCCTCTTGATTTTTGAATGTGGTGTTGTCTGACACTATTGTTGCACAATGCAGTGCACAAAGGAAATCGAGGAGCTGCTCACACCTGGAAAATAAAGTTATATAAATTGTGAATGGTGATGAAAAAGCTACGAATACGAACACAAAACAAAAAAAACAAAACCAAAAGAGTTAGTGTAGCATTTGGTTTTTCTGGGGATGAAAGTTCTCAATTAATTGATCAGTCAACGATCAATTTGATCGGTTTTGTCATATATAAGGCAAAAATGCCAAACATTTGTTAGTTCCAGTTTCTCAAATGTGAGGATTTGCTGATTTTCCTCATTTCATATTAGTGTAAAATGAATATTTTTGTGATTTCAGAAGTCTGACAACTCCACAGCTCACATTTGATGTCCTTTGCCAGCTTTTCTGAGAGTGACAACTTAACTTAGGATTTTTATCAGTTTCTCCACATTTTGATTTGTTTCTCTTTCTCTCTCTCTCTCTCTCTCTCACACACACACACCACACCTCTCTTTACACACAGAGGATTGATAAGATCTCACTGATACTGGTTCTTGACACAAAAAAACCCAGATGACCTTGAGATAACATATTTGTGAGCACGTGTGCTGTTAAATGTGTATCTACATCCAGAGCGGCCTGTCTCTCCATACAACACTGTGTATATAGTGGAGGACTGAGACACATGAGGAGCCAGGAGGAGAAATAAAAATTGAGTGACTGCGGAGGAAGTGGGGAGGGCTTGCATTGGCTTTGGGACGATGTGGTTTCAATCATCACACATCACATCACACATGAGTGAAAAGGAAAAAGAAGGAAAGGGTGATGGAGAGAAAGAGAAAACAGAGAGAGGAGGAGAGGGAGCGCTGAGACCAAAGCAAACAGCAGCTCAACTTAAAACACACATTCAGGGTATATTACATGTTTTCAAGGTAAATAATTCATGATCTCAGTTGTGGTTTGAAGGCATGGACTTGTTTCTTGTTGCTTTTCTCTCTGCACACAGATTTGGCATTATTTTCTCAAATAAATGGTTCATAAAGTAAATAAATGACTGTAGTTGGGATGAATGGAGAGGGGAGACGGAGGGAGGCGTAGAGGGTGAAAACCAGCAATATGGAGGGGACAGGAGGCCGGGAGCAGTAGGAAAAACTTTGGAGAGGAAATAAAAACAATGTGAGAAGAGTAGAGCCCCTAAAATAAGCTGTTAGCCACTGACAGTCCAAACATCCACCAACACTGATGACATTTTCCTCTTCTTCTTTTCCTCCTCCGTCTGTCCGTTCCTGTGACTTTTAAAGCTTTCAGAGAAAATTTCTCCCATGCTGCCAGACTGACTTTAGAGAACTACAGGGTTCAGTTGTCAGGATGGCCGAGCGGTCTAAGGCGCCAGACTTAAGGAGTGGCTCCATCCTGAGCTAAAGGGACTTCTGGTCTCCTAATGGAGGTGTGGGTTCAAACCCCACTCCTGACAGTAGGTTTTTTTTTTTGTTTTTTTTTACCTGTAGGTTTCTGTGTGAAGCCAGGTTTCCTTTCCACACATACGTTCGGTGGTCTACAGACTAAACAAAACCATGAAGAAAGTGGTGGGAAAGGGCTTTATTCACTGAACAGCTACCTACAGTCACTCTACAACACTCAGTCAGTTGCACAGGTGAGCTGCATTAATCATTTGTAAATTAACAATTTAAAAAAAAAAAAAGAAGAAGAAGCCTGGTATCTTTTGGTTTTATTTTTGCAGGTCAGTATGAAGCCGTTCAGTTGGTAAACCAAATTAGTGCCAGGTCAAATTTCAGAGACATCTGATCTGTCATGAGTGATGCAAATTTATTTAATGTGGCAAAGTGGAGATCCTGTGAATCTGATGCGTATTACGCACAGGTTCTTGGACTCCCACCTTCTTTGAAGTCCAGACTGACTTCAAGAAACTTTGCATCTCAGTTGTCAGGATGGCCGAGCGGTCTAAGGCGCCAGACTCAAGGATTAATTCCTTCCGAAGCAAAGGGACTTCTGGTCTCCAGATGGAGGCGTGGGTTCAAATCCCACTCCTGACAGAGGTTTTACCTCCAAGATTCATCCCATTTGTCTGGTGATGATAAAGAAATTCTTTCTTTCCTTCTGTTTGTGTGTGAAACAACTTTCTCTCCTCCCTCTCTCTCTCTCCAGCTCCCTCTCTCACCACCGGTGGGCAGTTTCCACATCAGAGCAGAGGACAGTCGCTCAGACAGAGAGAGAGAGAACTTCTGGTCTCTTTTGTTTCTCTCCTCCTCTCTCCGTCTCAAACTTCTCGCCCCGTGTTTTTCGACGCGTAAACCCTGGAGCGCTTTGGACTGCGCCCTCCGCCCCTCCTCCTCCGTTCCCCCGCGTGCTTAATTAGTTGGACAGCGTTTGCAAACTTATGATGGACGGGAAGAAATTCACTCACTTTATTTCTGACACCTGTTGCTGAGGACACGACCGCACACGGTCGTACACAACGAGGAAAGTGTGCTGCGGGTTTCTGACCTTACTTCTACATTTCTGCACGACAAGTTGGGACTTTGTGGGTAAAGACAGGTCCGCGGAATCGCCGGAGGCTGCGTTAGACATCTGTTCATTCCCACAAATCGACTTTTTCTGACTTTGGTGCTGTGTTTCCCTGTGAAGGTGATCGACCAGCGAAAGTAAGGACAAAAAAGTGTCACTTTAAAAAAAAAGTGACACTTGGAAGAGTTTGTATCTGCACCACACAGTGAGTTTTTCGCTTCAGGCTGCTGAGGGATCTGTCTGAAGGGTTTTCCCCTTCAATAAAAAAAGACACCGATCTGTTTGTAGCGTCCCAGCCGGACAGAGTCACACTTTTAGGACTTGAGCGCTTCGGATGGTGGGAGGAGAAAGTTTTCCTGGAGACCTGAGCAACAACTGGATTCGAGCACAGGAGGCCAGGTAAATAAAAATCCATTGATTTTATAATGAATTTTTGATAGTAAAGTTTTCAAAGGGGTATCACAAAGTGCAAGAAGGTCATTACATCTTAAACACTCCGTCCACATGTCTATTAAATGCTACAGAAATGTTTTGTAATGGGGTTAACACAGATATGACCTGCCGCCTGTTCAAAGCTGTCATAAATGATCCAGATTTATTTTGGGTCATCGTGTGTATCTGTCTCTTTTTTCGCTGACAATAGCTGCATTTGAGCTTGAACACTGAGGTCGATGTGAAAAACTTGCTTCAGACTTGGCCCTCTTGGTTTTGGACTTTGCTCCATTTGAACTTGTAGTCGTTTTTGCCCCCACAATGTTTCCGTTGTCACAGTCTACTTACAGAATGGGCTTGTTTCATGACTTTTGGCTTTGACTTTGCATATGACAGTGGTGAAATGCAGTGTATGTGTGTGTACGCGTGTGCGTGTGTGTGTGTGAGTGAGATCTGCCAACCCCATCGGCCTAAATGAAGGCAGCCCTCTCGCTTTGCGGTGGAGACCAGGACTATTTTGGTCGAAATGTTGCACAAATGTTTCTCTCAGTATAGAGGAGCTGCTCTGCCTTCATCTGAGCCAGAGGCTGCCCAGCATCTAACTGCACACTGACATAAGTCAGTAACTCTGGGAGGACTCTGGACCGAGTTCACTTTAAGTTTGACAGGTATTATAAACCTTAAAAACCGTCTTGGAAGCAGTGGAGGAAGAGCTCTACATGTTGGTGTAGTCCTGTGTGAGGATTCTCTTGTGACTAGTGATGATTATACTGTGTTTACTGTGGGTCAGAGGTCAGCGAACAGACAATAAACCTGTAGATGTCCTGCATGGAAAAACGTATGGAAGTCCTTAACTGTAGAGCAGTGTGGATATGATGAGGTTTGTTGTGCTAAAGAGGTGGAGGTTTTTACAGTCATGACAAGAAATTCAAGATGTAGAAATTTTAAACGTTCTCTTGGAAAAACAGAAGTTCAGCTTTTGCATGTATTTTCTGTATTGATGTGATTATGGGTTTGCGATTTCATGTACTGGATTGCTTGTGTGTGTGTTTTTTTCCTGTTTAGCAATGGCACATTCACAGATCAGTTACTAGTTAGATATTTTTATTTTGTGGTGACCTTTGATCCCAGTTCTAAGGCTTTCTCACACCCAAACACTTTTAAATCTCATGAACTAAGTGTGCGTGAGAAGTTGTGGCTCAGTGAAACTTTTTGTTTGGAGTGCACAGAACTTTTCTAGATGTATAAACATTTTGCCCAAATGCAGGGAGAACTTAAAATCTGTTGAATATCGTCATTAGACCTACAAAACATGGATCGCTTCTAAAATTCATTTTTCATTTAATCAAGTGATATAATTGAGATTGGCATCTTACTCAAAAGAGTCAAAAACACATAAAATCACTAAGAAAATTCAGTTAAGCCCAATTTCAGCAGGAAAAGATAATAAGACAGACTCCGCACTAAAAGAACATGTTAGCCATTGGTATATATATATAAAGACATTTAATCAACTGAAGACAAACTGAATCACCAGAACACTTTTCCTTTTTGTTTAGTTCAGACATAGCAGAGAAAAGTGAGTTTCTCCATCTGTCATCACATGTGAAAGCAGATCAGATTTATTTTCACCATGTGATGTGATGGCTGCAGAGGAGCTGAGAGAGAGCTTAGGTCGTCTCTGGCGGTGACGTCTCCGGTTCGCTTTGCACTTCTCAAGGTTTTAAAGTCTAAAAATCCACATGAGCCGTGGACCAGACTGACAGCCGTGCTGATAAACCCTGCAAGAGGAGAGGAAGTATGTGTGTGTGTGTGTGTGTGTGAGTGTGAGAGGGTAGATAGTAATGTTAGATGTGTAGATAGAGGTGGTGAAAAGTGTTGCTGTCAACAAGTTAGCCATTAGAGAAAGATAATCTCTCTTCCTCCTCCTCCCTCCCTGTCTACCAAGTCAACTTCTGTTCTTTCTCTTGCCTCCCTCTCGCTGTTTCATTCATGACATGATTTTTCTCTCTGTGCCATCGCAGCCTTCCTCTTTCGTTTCTGCCTCCCGTTCGCTTTTGGGTTCTTTCGTAAGTTTCTGTCACCGCAGCATTATATCGTTTTTGGATTTGACAGTCAGTTTTTGTTGATGCTGCATGCAGCTCTCATTTCACCCTTTGTGCGATGAAAACTGTGCGACTCGAAACATTCTCACAGTTTAACTTCAGCTGAAAGATTAAATTGGGGTTTGTATAACGCACTTTCAACACGCATTAGAAAATAAAAATGTTTTCAACCTCACTTAGTGTTTGAAAAGTTGGCATAGATGAAGAAATACCCCCAAAATAATGATTTGTTTCTAATGAAGACACAGCCTTATGTCTTTATAGCCATCAAATCTGTATTCTGGACATTTTCTCATTGTTCATTTTTTTCCTTTGCCTCTGGCTGTCTGCCCTCAAACCGGTGAGAAAGGCCTTTTCTTTAACCAAACACTGAAGTGCTGCTTGAGTGTCTCGTCCATTGGGACTCTGTAATTAGGGAAGGGGAGTAAGTGAGCGTGTGTGTGTCTCCACACTAGATATTTGAGAAGATGGGATGTCTGCAAGCATCAATGGATCCTCAAGGTCATTCATGAGTGCATTGTGAAGTCTGTGTGTGTTTGTGTGTCCCATATGTTCAGTCAGTGAATCTGAAAATAACGGAATATTTCAAAGTTAACAAAACTCTGACAGTGACCATACAAACTAAAAGATTTTCACACTTTAGCACTGGATGTGTCACGTGTGTATTTTAGCCTACTGGAAGCACTAATGACTAACTTGGATTCTCACACACAGACACACAGACAGTGGTCCATGTGAAGTGGATGGCCTCTCCAGTTGAAGAGCCAGTATTTTAAACACTCATGTCTGATTGGTTGACTTGAATCGTGGGAATTCCTCCCTGGACAGTGTATGACGGCGGCCCCCTCTACTGTGGGTGTGTGTGTGTGTGAGAGCCTTTGTTCACATCCATTTAGTTAGTCTGGTGTGTATCATGGTGCTGACTCTGCAAACAGAGATCCCTGTAAACTTTTAAGTTATGGTGTAGGAAAACAATTGATGGGTAGCAAAATCAGTTTTGATGTCTGTGTAATGTCTTGAACTTATTGCACTTATTTTTTCATTGTAAAACCTCTTTAACGGTTTAGGGTTTAAGTGTGAATCTTGTAAAAGCTATTATGAAAGGATCAGGTACCCTGATGAAGGCGAGGTGGGCAAAGTGGGGACAAGTTTCTGATGCTAATGATATATACTTTTTTCATCTTGACATCAAACCTTAAGAGGAAATAGATGTTTAAATTCTGTCCTTAATATTCAGTAAAATGTTTCAGCCACTTGAAAACCTACTGTAATGCAAGTTGACGACTTGACTCAGAGGCACCAGCCTGCACTTAAGCTGCTCCCTTATTGTGTGTGTGTGTTGACAATGCAGTGTGGCCATGCGGTAGTTATTATGGTCAAGTGCTTTGTGTGTGTGTGTGTGTCTGCATTTCTGTATGTATGTGTGCGCTCAAAATGTGACCCTGTAGTATTCGTTATGGTGTCTGTGCTTTCTGCTTTCTCCACGCCTGTGTGTGTGTGTGTGTGTGTGTGTGTGTGTTTTAAGGCCTTTCTGGGCTGGTGGTTCAGGGCTATGCAGTGATGTCATTGGGGCAGCAGGGTGGGGTGACATGGGGTTAGAGTTTGGCAGAGGTCCTGACTCCAGCAGTCCTCAAAATGTGTCTGACCAGTAAGTATGTGACCGTCCCTGCTTGTCTGTGTGTTGGTGTGTGTGTCAGCGTGTCAGCTTGCGTGTGTGTGTGTGTGTATGGTTAGTGGTAGCAGCCACCAGCTGTATGCGAGCGGTGTCCTACACTAATAGTTAAAGTGGTTTATTGGACACTTTATAGAGCCTGAAACCGTTTAATGAGTCCGGCAGGCTGGTACAAGTGGACAGTCACAGATGAAAACGGCCACAAGACACACAGCATCAGCCTCAGATTGACTATATACTGTAGAACTGGTACTAAATTTCATTCAGCGTTTCTTTTTTCATTTTATATATTTTCTATATTATTATATGACCTTGCCTCTGGCCATAATGTTGACACAGGAAGTGTTGAAAGGACTGGTTGTCTCTCTAACACCACACCAGTTTAGCTCAGGTACAAGCAGCTAAAACGACTGGTCTAATTCCACAGCCCTGTGTTGCTCCCTCTCTCCTCTCATGTACCCTTTCCTGTCCTCCCTTCCTCCTCCTTCTCTCAGTAAGCCCTGATCCAGCGCTGATAAAACTATCAACAGCACACCTGCACGGGGTTGGAAAGTTGTCACAGACACACACACAGGCACACATCCACAAACACAGTATAGGGTGTAGATGAGGCTGCAGACCCGAACAGATGGGGACAGGAATCTTATGTAGCACGTGCTCACTACAATAAGCTCATTCTCTTCTGCTTTTAACTTTGCCTCTCTGACTTTTTCTATCTCTTTTTGTCTCATTTTTACTTTATACATCTCTGTCAAGTCATTACACTGCACTTTGTATTATTTGCACAAATTTATCATGTATATCTTAATCACATTTGGCTGTTAAAATTAGAAGAGAATGTCAGTCATTGTTATTAAATATCTTGTTGACCAGGTTGTTGTTTCCATTCCATGTTTCTGTCCTGTTTTTTTTTTTTTTTTTTAGCAGATATAAGATACCCCAGTTTATAGCACTGAGTCACATGATTGATTTCTCTGCAAGAGGCCAACCTGTAACCTATCCCCATTTAAAAATTCCAGCGCCCAACGTGGGGCTCGAACCCACGACCCTGAGATTAAGAGTCTCATGCTCTACCGACTGAGCTAGCCGGGCTGTGTCTCTGATGGTGTAGGCCATCGTGGGCTGCGGACACTGGTTTGTGACGGCCCTTTGAATTCTTTATCGGCTGCTAGAATTTGCTCATCAGTTAGGAGGCATCTTTTTTTCAGGGGCAACTTTCTTTTAGATAACTAGCACAAATATGCTCAAAGGTCTGGTGTAGGTTACAGCCATTTTTCACCTTTGGTAAATTTATAATTCTAATTACAATTTAATTTAATTTACATTTGACTCTCTACAGACAGTGAAACAATTTTGTATTGCTCTCTTCATCAGTTGTAGTTCAGTAGCTAAGGGACTTTGACTGACCCTCTAAAAAACGACCACGCCCAACGTGGGGCTCGAACCCACGACCCTGAGATTAAGAGTCTCATGCTCTACCGACTGAGCTAGCCGGGCTGTGTTTCAGCTTATGTAGGCCATCTGTGGGCCGTGGACACTGGTGTGTCTTTGAAGCTTCTCAGGTCGTGGTTATCAAATAGGGATTGAATCATCTTTTCCTCACCGCCTGCAGTGTTGGTGTTCTTCCTGGATCTTGTGGCTGTTTTTACAACGGTTCATTTAGGGTATCCACAAGTATGTGTGGGTTTCCTGTATACTCCAGTGTGGAGGCTCCTGTCTTCTTCATTGTACACGGCACAGGCCAAGAAAGTCAAGCTGTTGTTCCTGACATTCTCTCATGTGACTTTGATGTGTTCTGTGAAGGCTGAGTTTTAATTCGGACCCATTCTTCGACTGTATATCTAAACCAGTGGCTTGACCACAATGGGGGATTCTGGTGAGGCCATGACACAGCCATGCTTTTGTCTGGTGAGACATGGTGAGGAGTGTTACCAGGCAAGGGAGCTAAGATGATGATAGGTATATGTTTGGCAGTGTTATAAGTAAATGAGTTATTGCTGCTGTCTTTGTGAGCCTTTACATGCAATGGATGCCTTCTCTTTACTTTCAGTGATTGATGACATTGTCTATGTCAAGGATAAGAAGAATGGGCTGCTCTCTTCATTTGTAACACTAGTCCATGAATAGTTTGAGAATATGATTGATATCCATCGTAGTGTTTGAATGACCTCAAAAATGGCATCGCCCAACGTGGGGCTCGAACCCACGACCCTGAGATTAAGAGTCTCATGCTCTACCGACTGAGCTAGCCGGGCTGCGTGTCTTAGTCTGTGCATCATGTGATCAGCCACGCCCATGCCATGCTTGAGTGAAAGCCCAATCTGTTGCTGCTGGACTTGATGCAAAACTGCAGGCAATCGTCAGCTACAGAATCACACTCTCAGAAACACCAGCACTCAACATGGTGCCTGAACTTGTGAGATCAGGAGTCTCGTGTTCTAGCAAGAGGCCAAATCTGTTGTACTCTTTAGTCCTGGTTTAGATATGTCATCAAAACAAGCAGCTGGACGCTCTGCAAGACCTGCACGCAGTGGTCTGCTTGACGACCCTTGACCCTTTTGGAAAGTCTAGCCTGTGTTAGGCAATTTCAGCTGCAAACACTTGGTAATTTAACTCAAGGAGTCCAGTAGTTTGGTTTTCATCCTCCTAAAAATACCATCGCCCAACGTGGGGCTCGAACCCACGACCCTGAGATTAAGAGTCTCATGCTCTACCGACTGAGCTAGCCGGGCTGTGTGAGGAGGGGGGGGGGTCTGCCACATCGCCTTAGATGGCCTGACAGGGTTGGGCTTTGTGTGTCCTGCACCCACCCGCTGTGTTGACCCATTGTAAATCATTTCACCCCGTCACTGACAGCCAGTCAAAACACGGCAATGACTGAAGCTGTTCAAAGGGTGGTCTTCTACACACACACACACAAACTGAAACCTGTATACCCGGTGACTCACACATTCGTGCAGGGTGAGCACGTTCATTGCAGAGGCAACACAGTTTGGCAAAAACAGGTGATAGTGAGCTGTGTGTGTGTGTGTGTTTAGAAAACTGAGAAGGATCCAGTTGAAAGAGAGGGGAGAAGAAAGTAGAAGTCCAGATGCAGAGAAAGAGTGAAGGTAATAAAAAAAGAGTGACAGAGAATATTTAGTCAGTCAGATGAGAGGAAACGCTGCCTCTTACTGGTCCTTGTCTGCTACTACAACAGATCAAAGAAAATGGATGGAGAGTCAATAGTAAGTAAACTCAGTTGAAATACTGAGTTTTATATAACTTCATATTTGTGGCCTAGTGGTTTATAATCACTGCTGCTGCCTTTCTGCTTTACAACACCGTGTGGAGACCTTTATAAATAAAGTCATCCGAAACAAACCGCACGGAAAAAAAGAAAGTCAGATAGAGAGGGACGGCAGCAACGGAGAAATGTCAGTTTTTCTTTCACAGTACCTGAGTTTGACTTGTGTTTGTAAGTCATAGAGCACATATGATATATTGTCTCCCTGTGATCATGAATGCGTTACTACAGCGAGTTTTAAGCAAACACATTAGGAACTAGAAAAGCTCCTCACTCTCTGCGTCTCTGTAGTTTAGGTGTTTCTGAATTCCTGTGATTTTCCTCCTCATCTTTTTTTTTCTCTTCTCCCCTCAACCATCTTCCTTTTTTGTCTGATTTCTCTCGTCTTTTCTATCTTTGTGTGTGTGTGTGTGTGTGTGTGTGTGTGTGTGTGTGTGTGTGTGTGTGTGTGTGTGTGTGTGTGTGTGTTGGAGGAGGTGGTAATATAATGAGATTCCCAGTGCCCAGGTGCTCTTTCTAGATAATTACTGAGTGTGTTTTTCTGTAGCCAATCTTCAAACTGATGCAATACAAAATCTGTCAGCACACACACACACACGAGAGAGAGAGAGAGAGAGAGAGAGAGAGAGAGAGAGAGAGAGAGAGAGAGAGAGAGAGAGAGAGAGAGAGAGAGAGAGAGAGAGAAGAGAGAGAGAGAGAGAGAGAGAGAGAGAGAGAGAGAGAGAGAGAGAGAGAGAGAGAGAGAGAGAGAGAGAGGATCAAATTAAATTAATTCCCACTATCTTGTTTCTGACTGTAAGCTAGCCACTTTTCTATCCTCTCTAGCTCTTGTTCTTAGATGTTTTTTCAATCTATTCTATCACCAATCCTTTCTTTGTCTCTTTTTTCCTCTTAGACACTCTTTCTCTTCTCCATTATCTCTCCTTCTCACTCTGCCTTTTTCCATTCTCTCTTTTTGTTCTCTTTTCTTTTCTCATTTTTTTTCACGTCTGACCATCCTCCCTTCTGGTTATCCCACATCTCGACTGCAGCGTGTGTGCAGGAGAAGGATCGACAAAGCATTAGTCAGTTGTCCAAAAAAAAAAAAAAAAAAAATCACAGAGGTAGCAGATAACATTGATTTACACACAAACACAAACACTCACACACATATATTGTTCTCCAAAACCCATCCGTCACCGATTGGCTAAAATGATTTATTAGGAAGTGCACTGACTGTAGCTGCTGTTGCCTGTGGACTGGACTGACAGGACCAGAACACTGCATTGCGTTAAAGGACGACACTGAATCTTTGCCAGATGTGCTTTTTAGATAACAAGGAGACTATTTCACCTCTGTCTGTCCCGTTTCTCTGTGGGTTTATGATGCTGAGCTGCTTCATGCCATCCACTGAACATCCACAGTGTGCACAGGCTGCAGTTAATTAAATCAGTTTTGGTCCAAAATCACTACCTAATCCTGGGATGAGAAAAGTCTTTCTTATATTGTGGGTAGAAAGTAAGCAATTCCAAGTATTCATCTTGGTGTAAATTAGTTCTTGTGTTTCTTTGAGTATGTTTGAGATTTTTGATGAAACACTTTAGTCAGCTACTTTTGGAGAAGGAGAGATAACAGTTTACTGTCCAATTACTAATTGACAAATTCAGCCCCCATCTCAAATGTAATTTTAAAGTCCTGGTTGCTGCCTTCTGAAATACAAAAAAAATTAACAAAAACATGTTTGCACTGGACAAAAAAATCTGGGTTTGCAGAAAGGTCCAGTGTTGACATTTTCTTGTGGATAGCAGGTTGCTGTTGTGAGACAGATTTTAGTTTGTATTAAGAAGGAAAACACTGTCACTGTTTTGGAGAGCATCACTGGATTGCAGAATAACAGTGCTTCGACCTGAGGAGGAGAGTCTTGTAATCTCTCTCTTTACACTTAAAAATACCAGATTCTTTTTTTTTTGTCTCAGCATCAGAGAGCATTTGGCAGCACTCTGAGTTACAAACAAGCACCCTTTTCATAATGCTGCTGAATCTCGGTGTTTGGATTAATGAGGGACAGAGCAAAATCTGGGTCTGAGTCAGGGATTGAAAATCTCAGCAGTGAATCAAGTATGCCCTCAAATCCCCCTTAAACTGCCATCAGAGCTGTGGTTGTACTGCTCAGAAAGCTTTTCCACTCTGCTAATCTTTGGATACAGAAGAGTTAAAAACACTTCTGCGGCGCCATATCTCCTGGATTTCATCCTGCATATTTTAACACACACAGTAGCATATATTTCACATCAGCGTCTGACACTGCTGTGCTGCTGCGTCGTCTGTCAAATGTGCATGCCACCTGAATCGAGATCAGAATTGTGCTAGTCATTATGTTCAATAAATGTACAGGGATCTGTCTTGCTGGCGTTGGTGCAAGGGCGTTCTGTATGCATGCAGCACTGAAACGCATGTGTGCCGGTGACAGCCGGACCTCATGGACATCACGCCGTCACTCTGAAATTATGCATTTATATCAAGCGGCTTCTGTCTAAGCAACCATTCCAGCTCTTATCAGTGCTGCCACAGGACGGAGGGATTATTTTTCTGTTTGTTTGTGTGTGTTTCGTTCAAAGATATTAATTGAGAAATTGCTGATTCTTGGCTATGGGGGAAAGAAAGTACTTATTCATCTTAGGCTGCAGTATTAAAAAAAACAAAAACAAAAAACAATGGCATGCATTAATGGATCTTGAGTCAAGATTATTTTTCAAACTACTATTTCTGTGGTCAAGAATGAACTTTTATTAATATGATTACGAAATTCTGTGCAGCTTAATGTTATCATGGATTTTTTTCTTGTTTGTTTGTGTGCCTCAATAAACCTTTGGACCTTTTCACATGAATTTACAAAACAAAAGTCATAACATTATTTACACATCTGCAGAATTTCAGACATATCTCTATGTGCAAGGTTTAAGTGTGTATAGAGGAAAGAAAGGTGTTTTTCCTCGTCTTCCAGGGTTTCTCCATGTAACTGGAAACTCAAATGCTCTCAAAAGTTGTATTTTCTTTGGTTCAGAGGGGCTGAGTTTTGTCAAGCATGGTGCTGCATTAACAGTGGACACAGACAGAGGGCGCTACATCACTGGAACTCACCGTTGACATACTGGACAGATGAGAGGGGAGGAGAGAGATGAAAGCAAAGAAGGACATGGGTGAGAGGTTAGAGGGGGAGATGGAGGGATAGACAGGGAGAGAAGTGAATAAAAGGGAAAGAAAGGGAAACTGAAAGTTAGGAAAAGAGAGTGAGGACATAAATCAAGAGACAGCAGTCAGAGGTGACATTTTAAACACTGGTGTGAAATCTCCCCCCAGTCA
This sequence comes from Toxotes jaculatrix, assembly GCF_017976425.1. Taxonomy (NCBI): domain Eukaryota; kingdom Metazoa; phylum Chordata; class Actinopteri; family Toxotidae; genus Toxotes; species Toxotes jaculatrix. The sequence goes on from NC_054415.1 coordinate 8,089,411, forward strand.
CTCTTCCTTTCTCCTGTGAAGACTTTCTTTTTGTTTTGGCTGCTTTCACAAAATTCATTTCAGAAGGCGCTGCCATCTTTCTTCCACCCCTCCTTAATCTCACTTTCCTTCCCCTCGCTCTCTCCCTCCATCTGACCACTACCCCCCCTCCACCCTCCCGGCTCCATTATGCATGATTGGGTCCAGGCCATTTGCTTCCTCTCCAGCAGGCCTGTACCATTAGTGACCAGCAGGGGAATTGTTGTTCTCTGCATGCAGCTGGGTACAGGTGTTCTGATGCTCTCTGTGTGTGTGTGTGTGTGTGTGTGTGTGTGTGTGTGTGTGTGTGTGTGTGTGTGTGTGTGTGTGCCGGCAATCAGCATCAGTCTCAGCAGCACCACACACACAGATGCTGTCGTTGGCTATGCTCATAACAGTCATATTTTTTACAACGTGGATCTTGTGTTTAGTTTTGGCCAATATACTTGCTGAGATCTGGAAATGGCATCCCTAAAAGATGAAGTCCAGCTGGACCACAAACAGTCAGGTGATCATACAGGTTTTAAACAAACATCCAGGTTAGACAAACTTGTTTGAAAGAAAACAAAGACAAACTATTACTCAAGCTGTCTGTTTTTTAACATCGAGCACAGTTTTACAGATGGAACTCTTCTGATTTTACCTCCTGTATTTTCTGTAGTTGTGCACGCCTAGTTTTCCTGTACAGTTTTCCAGTTTTACCTTCTAATGAAGTGGTTTAAATAATGTGGTGAAACTGTTATTAGTTTCACAAGCTGTCTCATCATAGAAACAATTATTTCTTGCCCCACTGGACGTAGTAGGAGTGAGAACTGAAATGATTACTGATCAGTCAGTCGAAATAGAATTAATCACCAATATTTGGATAATCGTCTCCGGTTCCAGCTTCTGAAACACTTTCTGATTTTCTTTGTCTTCTGTTATATTTAACTTGCAATCTTTTGGGTTTTGGACTCTCGTCAGACAAAACAGACGTTATCCTGGGCTTCAGGCTCTGAGAAGAAGTGATGGGCATTTTTTTAACCAAGAGAAAGATAATATAAAGCAAAAGGAAGACCTGAGTTGGAATAAACTGGAATGATGCAGCAAATTAGTGTCCTGAAGGAAAAAAAAAGAAAAAACAAAAAAACAAATCTTCTCTCTCTCTCTCACACACACACACACTCACACAAACACACACCAGAGCAAAGTGTGACTCAACAGAAATCTGTTCTTCTCTGCTGCCTTTTTTTCATTCTCCGCCAGTGTCTCTGTCTTTCTCACTCTGTCTCCTTTCAGTCTCTCTCCCTCCTTCTTTCTTCACTTTCTTACCCCAGCACCCCTTTCCCCATCAGTGGATACAGACAAACACACACACAGAACCTTCCAGCTCTACTCCAGCCTTGCCCTCCCTCTGTGGGCACTGTGCCCGCAGATAGGCAGCATGAAGTGGGCAAGAAGCCCCAGACAGAGCCCGCAGTTGCACCAGCAACCTGGAAGCCTAGAAAGACGTATTAAAAAAGAAAAGAGAAAAGCATGATCTGAGGTGTAGGTGAAAAAGAGGGGGAAGGAGAAGGGTTAAAAGGAGAAGAAGGTGAAGAGAGGGAAGATGAGAAGAAGTGAGGAATTGAGTGGAGAGAGGATGAGGAGATAAGAGGATGCAAGAGACATGCAACAGAGGAGAGGATGGGGGGGACAAAAGGAGATTAGAAAAATAGATAGATCAATAGACGGAGAGATAAAGAGAGAAGAAGAAGAAAGACAGAGCAAAAGGAGAAAGTGTGAGGCCGAGAGAGAAAAAGAGAGAGCTGGGCAGACAGCCAGCTCTCCCAGGAGAGAGAGAGGTCAGAGCAACGGACACATCTCTGGAGAGACTGTGTGTGTGTGTGTGTGTGTGTGTGTGTAAGACAGCGGCAAGGGATGGAGGGAGGAGGAGAGAAGAATGCAGAGGAGGAGGAAGAGGAGAGCAGTGGAGCGCAGAGAGAAAGAGAGGAGGGCTTGTATAAGACACACACTGAATGCCTGAAATGCGACCTTGGCAATCTATATCTGTGTGTGTGCATTTTTTTCTTTTATACTGCATGTAATACATTTAAAGGACAAGGCTGGCATTATTCTAGTTTCTTATCAAAACCCCCATGAAAAGACCAAACCAGCAGAGTGACAGTATGTCTCTCAACACTTGGTGACTTTTCTGTCCACTTACAACTCTAGGTGTACGTGGGGTTGCCTCAAATATGGGGCCCATTTCTATCGTACTGACAAAATACTGTATGTCAGTGCATCAGTCTGGTTCATTAATAGGTTTTTCGTGTTTTGGGGGGGCAGCTGCGGAGCTGCACAAGCAACAGCTGTTAGTAGGATCAGATGGTTTTATATGATTTGTTGACAGTAAGAAAAAATAGAACATCACCGGACCTATCCTGTAAACGGGACAAAGAACAACATTCAAGAGAGGTTTTATCCAGAAAGTATCTGTTTCACTGTTTGTATAACACTGAGGGCATTGTGGGTTATACTAGGACATCTGTGTGTGTGCTCGCGTGTTCATCCACATTCTGTGTGTTCAAGGGCAGCGCAGGTCATAGAGCGCCATGTGTGTGTCAATAACAGTATCTGGAGGCCACAGGATTACGTGACCTTGCATGCCACATGCGCTGTCTTCCACTCATATACACACGCTCTCTCTCTCTCTCTCACACACACACACACACATGCACAAAGCTCCATGAAATCTTCTGACTCCTAAGGGTCTTTATGGGGCACTTGCGTTGGTAGCGAGGATAAGAGGAGGAGGAAGAGGTGCAAGAGGAGAAAGAAGGAGAGAGACAAGAGGAGAGGCTGAGTGATCTGAGTGAAAAAGACAGGACAAGAAAAAAGAGAGGAGAGATGGTAAAGGAAGGCAGAGATAATAAGATTTGAATAGCAAAAAGGGGAAAATGTTGTAAAATCAAACCTATCTCTTATCGAAAACATTTTTATGCCGCTAATTTCCTTTGCCAAATGCTATAAGGAGCAATTGGAATTGGTGGAATTGAATCAAATTGCTGCCTGAATTGCCTTCATTGGAAGTGCTTTTCTTCCCAATACAGGAAGTGTGACATCCTTATTATACGCATATCAAGAGGAGGTTAGGGTGGATGATTTGGCAGACAGAGAACAGGATTTTGACTTCCAGAAACTGGGGCTGACATCCTGTGACCCACGTTTCGCTGGGTGTAAACTACTGAGGCGCTTGGTTAAGATTAGTAAAAGACTGTGGCTTTGGTTAAATATTAGAAAAAATAAATAAGTCACAGTGCTTCACTATGTGTTTTGAGTCAGTGTTGACTTTTTTAGAAATGAACCAAGACCTCAGTCTTTCTGGGATCTCAACCAAGTGATCCAAGTTGCCTTAGCCATAAATATGGATACGGTGGGAAACAAATGCAATGCAGTGAACTTTTCACACATATTTCCGATTGGCTTGATGTTACCCACAACATGTGTTTGCTAATGGTTACCCTTAATGTTGAATGTTAAAGGAAGAGTCACTGCATAAAAAGTACTTTTAGTAAAAGCACAGGAACAGCTGTTTCAGCATAAACTGACCCATTTTAATGACCTCTCCAACAGTTGGACAACAGACCTCAAACAGTAATACTTCTACTTCACTCTCTCTCTATCACTCCATCAACCTCAACTACTAAAACTCATCACTACCCCATCTACACACCAATAAGGAAATATCAAGCTATAAGATATATAATTACTCTTAATTAGATTATATAATTATCAGGTAAAAGAATCTCATGTTACACTAATGCAAATTATTTATATATGAATGTGGTTTTTAAGAGTCAGGGTTGAGAGAGGAAAAGTAAAGACAGAGCAGGAGGAGAAGGTGGATTTAAGGAGAAGGTTGGGTAAAGCTAAGGCCCTGAGGCCTGGAGACATTATTTCAGCTGCTCTGTGTGAGTGTGCGTGTGTGTGTGTGTTTCTGTGTGTGTGTGTGGTATAGGGACAGGTGGACATCTTTCTGTTATCTGTGCCTACATCTCCGTTTCCCTCAATCAGTCATCAGTATCTTTAGATTGTTTGCACAAGCTTGTGTGCCTGCGTGTATTAAAGAATTTAGAAATTGTGTTTGCATGGGTTTTTGTGTGTGCGTTATTTCCATTTTTATCAGCACAGTCTATACACTTGCACTGGATGTGTGTGTTTGTGTGTGTTTTGCATCTGTTTGGGCATGTGTGATCTCTTAGTGCTTGTCTGTAGTTGTGTGTCTGTGCTTATGTTTGAGCTTGTATATGTGTGGGCTCACATTGCTATCCCTCGCCGTATTTGTGTGTGTGTGTGTGTGTGTGTGTGTGTGTGTGTGTGTGTGTGTGTCTGCCACGAGCCCCAGTGAGATCCAGCGAGCATGACGGAGAATGACAGGTTGATTTATGGCGAGGCTATAAGTAGAATGACTACTGGTAGAGAGAGAGGGAGAGTGTGTGTGTGTGTGTGTGTGTGTGTGTGTGTGTGTGTGTGTGTGTGTGTGTGTGTGTGTGTGTGTGTATGTGAGGGACAAAAAGACGACAAAAAGGGAGGGAAAACGAGAGGGTGGAAAAAAGATGGTGGGGAGAAAAAGAGGGAGAGATGAGGATGATGAGAGAAAAGGGGGATGGAGGGGAAAGCGAGAACAGAATGACAGAGCTAAAGAGTCAATATGGGACAAGAGGGAAGAAGAGTAATGAGGGAACGAGAAGAAAGGAAAAGAAAGGCGTCATAGAGGGACTGATAGGGATTTTGAGAGTGGGATTAAGTTGCCTGTTTGCTTACTTCTATACATGGCAGAAAGAAGAAGAGAAATGTTGACCAATCTGCTGTTGGCATGAAAAGAAAACTAGATGAAAAAGAGGTACAGGCAGACAGAGAGAGTTTAGTTCTCATTTCTGATGGAGCTGATGGTTTAATGCCGAGCAGCGCTGGGCTCGGCTCGTGTTGTGCAGCGTTCTGTGAGTCTCAATAGGAAAATAACATTATCTCCACAATTACATTTACATTTTTAGACATGTAGCTGATGCTGTTTTGCAAAACAACATACACAGAGTGCAAATGAGCCTCAATCCCCAGATCAGTAACAACGCAGAGCAAACAATCTCCAAGAGAGCATTCAAGAGCTGTGATGATGCCGACGACGGTCATGGAAGAGAGAGGAGACGAAAGATGCTATTTCGTTACATACAGTCTATTTCTATAGTGGTTTTCGTTAAACATTGTGAAGCAGTAGTTGTCATGTTAGTGAGAGAAGTGCATTTTAAATCCAGTGCTTCAGAATTTATACTGTCACATTCATCTGACACTTTTATTTTGCATTTGGCCGATGCTTAAAAACAATGACTTACACCTTGAACTGAGCCAGAGTAACATGGAATAAACTGCTTTTTTTTCATTTTTCATTCATTTTCTGTAATCTACTGTGTGGAGTTGTAATGAGTTCATCTTTATTGACATAAAAAGGAAGAAAAAAACACTCTGTACTAATCCTGCATGTGAAACTGTGGTAACCCTGATTGGTCAGGCGTCGAGAGAGAGAGAGAGAACAGGAGGGTTTTAAAAATCACAT